>NC_135370.1:38269254-39493754 GCF_049243985.1 Paroedura picta | reverse complement strand
CTATGATGGACCAAATGTCAAGGGGTGGATGTACACGATTGGTACACGATTGGTTTCGACAATCACAATAAAATTCATGTAAGCTTTTCTTTTAAAGAATCCAGCCCACCTTCGATACTTGTCCTTGGATTCAGAATGCAGATTGAAAACCCCAACAAACATTATTCATGCTTTCCCCACCTCCAGGATTTCAAGTCAGGGACTGACTCATGATTTGGGAACAGTAATAGATGAGGCTCTTGGCAGCCCTAGATGCAGGAAGGCCAGGCCAAGACATTTAATGGATTGAGGTGACATCTGCTCCAAGGGTAGGTAGGAGGCATCAAGCAGCCAGACGCTGCATGGCTACTTGCTGATGTTTGTACCACTCTAACAGAGAACGGCCCAGGAGGGATCTGCTGAGGGAAAGGATGAAGAAGAGAAAGGCAATATAATGGCGATGTCAAGTACCTTTTCAAGGGAAGGGAAGCAGAGGTAAGGCGGGAGTAGAAGTAGGCCTCAGCACAGAGAGGAATCCTAAACAGGTCTACTCAGAATCTTAGTCAATGGGGCTTACTCTGAGGAAACGGTTGTTTGGTTTGGACTGTAAAGGCTAGGGATCATTCACTGTAAGGAGGCACCGTTCTGGTCCTTTCCCCATATATCAAAGGTGGCCAAACTGTGGCTCTCCAGAAGTCTATGGACTACAATGATCATGTAGTGATTCATGGGAATTGTAGTCCAGGGATATCTGGAGAGTCACAGTTCGGCCACCCCTGCCATGTATGAATCACAATCAAAAATTGTTTGTGCTGAGTTCAGAAAACGCATTAGAGCTCTTAGAGTTTGGATCCAGAGCTGGCTCCAGAAGTTAAGTTTGGGCAAGGAATCCTACACTGGCAAGGGATCTTAAAGGCCATCTAGCCCCACTCCCTGCTCAGAGCAGGAAATCCAGAGCTAGAACTCCCACTATAGATTGCTGTTCAGCCTCTGCTTGAAGGCCTTCAGCAAGGGAGAGCTGTCAACCATGCCTGCTAGTAAATGGTTCCATTTTCAATTGCTCTTACAATTAGCCTCTCCTAACATTCAAATGAAAGCCATCATCCTGAAACTTAAGCACATTAAGGCCTAGTTACCCTTCAGACCAGCACAGCACCAATCTTTGCACTTAGGCTGGCCTGCCCAGTAGGGGTGCTGAGGTGACTGTCTAGGCCACAAGTCTATGCATGAAGCGGAGGGGCCCTAAGTAAGACCTCCCAGCAGGATTACTTATGACCTACAGCAGCTCCAGTCACTGCTGTGACTATCTTGCCACATCCATGCACCTGGGGAGCCAATGTCTCCCTGCAGCTGGGATCCAGAGCGCAGGAAGTGACATCACTGCATTACCAATGACAGAGGCCTAGGTCTCAGTTTGTGGCTGGTAAATTCCCCTGCCATCCTACTTAATGGTCCTGTGGGAGAGCCCCAAAGTGGGGATCCCCGCTCCTGGCAGGAGTCTTAAACACTAACTACAGCCCTGGATAGGGTTGTCAGCTCTGGGATGGTAAATATCTGGAGACTTTGGGGTTGGAGTCGTGAGTGGGTGGGATTTAGGGTGGGGAGGGACCTCAATGGAGGACAATGCTATGGAGTCCACCTTCCAAAGCAGCCATTTTCTCCTTGCAAACTGATCTCTCTAGTCTGAAGATGAGCTATAATTCCAGGTGGTCCCCAGGTCCTACCTGGGTCCCGGCATCCCTAGCCCTGGACTCTGCCCCCTGTGAGAGCAGAGACCGACAGTACCATAAAACCAGCTGTTGAAAAAGCATAACACACAACAAGGGAGATGGCGTAAAACAGCACACTATTCAGATCTCATGTTAAAATCCATGTTAAGCCTGGATGGGCATGGGATGTTGCAGGGAGTCTGGGTCTCCTGCTCTAATGGGAAACGTCCTATCACCCAATAAATGTCCTACATTTAAAAAAAATATATATATAAAAAATAATTAACTCACACCCATTTGTGAAATCCTTCCAGGGTCATCAAGAAACCCCAGGGTTTCATTAAACCCTGGTTGATAAAGTCTGAACTAGATGGAAAAGGGGTGAAGGCGGTGATGGGGAAAATGCTGGTGTGCAAAAAAGGTATTTTTTAAAAAGATGAGATTATCTGAGGGATGAAAACAACAAGCAGAAATGTGACCAGAAGTGAGAACCTGATTACTCAGACAGGGGAAATGGGAAGAGGACAGTGAGGGGGAAGATGCTGCATGGGCTGTGTACCAGTGTGTAGGGTGGTGGTGGTGGTGGTGGTACAGAAGAAGAAGAAGAAGAAGAAGAAGAAGAAGAAGAAGAAGAAGAAGAAGAAGAAGAAGAAGAGCTGGGCTTTTGTGCCCTGCATTTTACTACCTGAAGGTGTCTCAAAATGGCTTACAATCACCTACCCTTCCTCTCCCCACAACAGACACCCTGTCAGGTAGCTGAGGCTGAGAGAGCAATGACAGAACTGCAATTGACCCACGGTCACCCAGCTAGCTACATGTGGAGAAGTGGGGAATCAAACCCATTTCTCCAGATTAGAAGCTGCTGCTCCTAACCATTACACCAGGCTTGGAGGGTAGGAAGTGTTACTTGGATGGAGAGGCATCAACCAGAAAGGAGGAAAGAGGGACTGAGATTTTCCCTGCCTTACACATCCTTGCATGTATCCAGTTGTACTATATGGATTTATTGCACTTGCATTGTGTGATTGATTACAGTGTCCTTAATTCTGCGTTCAGTACTACATGCTGCATTGTGTTTTTTCTCCCTTTATTGCTAGAAATGTGCTTCTTGATGTCAAGAGGCAGGATCATCATGGCGACATAGCTAATCTCTCCAAAACCTAACAAAAAATTGGCATGTAAGCAGTAATTTCCAGCCAAGTACACCCTCCTCCTTTTTCTCTAGGACATATGGTGTATTGCACCAATGACTCTTGAATCTCAGAGTTATTGGCACTGGCCATCCGTTTGTGCAAATGACCACCTGTACACTTTCATGACGGACTAGCCCTGTACTGATTATAGAGACAGTACGAAAATGCAAAGCAAATCCCTGACCTTCTTTTTTGCTTTTCTGGAGAGTGGAACATGCAATTTAGCAACCTGCTAATAATGACTTAGGAGTGAAAATAAGAAGGGGAAAGCAGAGGCATTCAAAACGTTGCGTTCGGAGCAATATCACACGTCTTTTTACAATCCTGATCCTTTAATATCGGAAGTCAATCCTGGATTAGGAAATAAAGTGGATAGGCGTGGCCATTAATTTCAACAGGGAACACTCACTTGGCGGTAGGATGAAGTTATCAGGGACTGTGCCCTTCACCCTATGGGTCCTTCCTCACAAATGTCAGGGTGGAGGGAAGACAGCTCTCCAGTCTATGGTCAAAAGTGCCATCCGGTCACCGCTGATCCACGGCAACCCCACTGGGTTTTCAATGCTTGAGAAGTTCAGAGGTGGCTTGCCATTGCCTGCCTCCATGTCATGACCCTGGGATTCTTAGGAGGTCTCCCATCCAAAGACTAGACAGGGCTGATTGTGCTTAGCTTTTGATGAGATTGGGCTAAGCTATCCAGGTCTCCAATGTGCCAACCTCACTTCTGGTTGAGGTCAGCATGCTGGACAATCTTTTGGGTTTGGGGAAGTGTGTGTGTTTGGGGGAGCTTGCAGAGAGTGCTCCCCCCCCACCCCACACACACTGACAGCACAACAGTGCTTGGCAACTCTGCTCATGACTTTGTCCCGGCTGCTAGCTTGTACATCCAAGATGGAAACATACATAGGAGAGCCACTGCAAAGTAGTGGACTTCAGTAGATGCAGAAGGGCATGACTCTGTTTTGTATTGCATTGTTCATCACTGCACTTTAGTTTGTCCTTGCACTGTCACATACATTATGTTTTTCCTTTTGGCTAAAAACTGACAAATCGTGAACACCAAAGCCCTATCTTGGGTGCTAACTGGGGGTGAGAGGCTGACGTTGAATGTGGGAGGCTAATGTTGAAAATGTAGGCAGAGGCTTTCATCATAGCAGATCCTGAAAAGATATACAGGCTGCTTCTCAAATACATGTACTTATAAACCAGTACGCTGGAATCTGCAAAGAATTTGCTTATTTAAATCTATAGCTCACTTGGAACATGCACAGTGGCATACTTCACAACAGAGAGAAAATTTTTTTTTCTGCACTGGCCATAAGCAGAAAGCAAATGTTTCTGAGGCTACTCTACCAATATGAACTCATGAAGTGCCATTTTGAAACTCCCCTCTAGGATATTATTTTGCAGAAGTTCTGATGATCCTTACATTCAACCGCTCAGACTTTCATGTGAGAGCAATTTTTAGACCTGAGATCCAGCCATTTCTGGTGGGTTTCACATCTGATCCAGAAAATAACATGAAGGAAAAATTTGGCAGCCTGGGGACAGGCCACACTACATCTCACTGTACATAACTGGCAGCCACTCCAGATCCTATTTCCAGAGCAGAACCAGCCAGTTTCAGCCTCCTATAAGCCTGGATTCTCAGTCGATGGAAACTTTGAGAGAAAATCCCAGGTGATGGACCGAAGAGAGAAAGCCCTAAGACTTGGGCATTGGAGGTGGGATCTAGGGAACCCTTGGAATTAGTTCATCCCCAGATGACAGAGATCAGTTCCCCTGGAGAAAATGGTCGCTTGGGAGGGTGGGCTCCATAGCATTATATTCCACAGAGGTCCCTCCCAGCCCCAAACCCTGCCCCACTCCTGACTCCACCCCCAAAGTTTCCAGATGTTTCTCAGCCCAGATCTGGCAAGAGATGGGAGAGATGCAAACACCTCATTTCAGATAAAACCTAGAAATAGGAGAGATGATAGGTTAGATCATCAGCCTTTTTCTACTGAAAATGATAGGGGCCATTTCTGCAATCCTTCACCGCATGGATGGTCTGGGCAGGAATATCTGAGAGTTAAGGATTATAATAGCACAATATCCAACAATAGAGTCTAGCCAATGTCTCTTTCAGCTCCTTAATGTAGGCTCTGGAATCACAGTGCAACGTTTTCAACTAATCTTCATTGTGGCTGTAGCACTTCACACTGTGCCAGAGAAACAGCAAGAATGTTTGAAGTGGCCTTATCCAAATCCAATTACAGGTCCATCTGAGCTCACTAGAGTCCCTTCTTATAGACCAGTGGCTATCCAGGAAAAGAAAGGTCTCCCTCAAGACTTGATCCCTTGGATGAGAGATGCTAAAAGCTGAACTTTGTACATGAAAATGTGACTGATGTGAGCCACTTTCCTCTACCACTTTCCTCTACCATGAGCACCATTAAGCTAAAGGTTCATCTAGTCCAGCCTTTCTCAACTTTTTTGCTGTTGAGAACCCCCTGAAATATTCTTCAGGCATCGAGGAACCCCAGACAGAAGTGGTGTGATTGTGCATAATATGGTTGGGAAGCATAGCTGTCTACATGCCCACCTGGGGCACCTCCCCTTCCCACCACCTCCAGGCACATCATTGGCCATTTTGGGAGGGGGGCAGGTCAACATGATCATATATGGTCATATCACCCAATGAATGTTTAACAAATTTTAAAAATATATTAAAAATTAATTAACTCCCACCCCTTTGGGAAACTCTTCCAGGGCCGTCAAGAAACCTCAGGGTTTCACAAAACCCTGGTTGAGAAAGCCTTATCTAGTTCATCATCATGCTTCTTACAATGGCCACCTGGTTGTAAGTCAAAAAGCAGGGTTAGAGGCCACGGTCTGTCTATACTCAACCCTAGCACTGGCTGTTCAATATCATATTGCTCCAGAACATGAAAGTCATTGTGTCTAATGGCCCACTGACAGACTCTTCCTCCACAAAGCTGCAAAATCCCTTTTTTAGCTGTATGTCGGGAATAGCTCCTTCCACACACGTTAGATAATGCATTTTCAGTGGGCTTTTGAAGCTGGATTCTTCTGTGTGAAATAGGAAAATCTACTTCTAAAGGGCATTATCCAACGTGTGCAAAATGGGCCCTGGTTTTTATACTCCACTTTTCACTACCCTAAGGTGTCCCAAAGTGGCCTACAGTCTAGGGTAAGGTGACCAGATTTCAACATTGGCAAAGCGGGACACCATTGACCGGGGGGGGGGGGGGGTTCTTGATTAAAAATTTGGTCTATATGGAGCAACAAAAAGTTTCATAGAACACATAGAATACAAAAATAGTATTGTAATATATATATATATATATATATATATATATATATATATATATATATATATATATATATATATATATATTGCAATACTATTTTTGTATTCTATGTGTTCTATGAAACTTTTTGTTGTTATTGTTTTATTATATATATATTGTTTTGTTTTGTTTTGTTATCATATATATAATTTCAGCATAAGTACAATTTGCCACGTGCCCCCAGATGTCCCTCCAAAAGTGGCACAATCTGGTCACCTTAGTCTGGGGTCATGTGCTTCGGCTTGAATCGGCCGCCTTGACGATTATTGAAGCCCAAAGCGGCGTGTAGGAGGCCAGGGCTGCAGCAAGGAAGGGCGGTGGGGCACTAGCCGGCCCCCCTCTCTGTACCGCAGCGCTGGCCACCTCGGGCATGGGTGATCGCCAAGGCGGCCAAAGTGAGCCAAAGCGCACAACCCTACTAAAAACACCTTTCCTTCCTCTTCCCACAACAGACACCTTGAGAGGTGGTTGAGGCTGAGAGAGCCCTGAGAGAATGGCTCTGCGAGAACAGCTCTGTGAGACCAAGGTCCAAGGTCCAAGTCCAAGGTCCTTCTGCTTGCTGCATACGGAGGAGTGAGGAACCAACCCCAGTTCTCCAGATTAGTGTCTGCTGCTCTTAACCATTACACCACGCTGGCTCTCAAGAAGCGTGCGTGCTCATGAATGCTTGTCCCTTGAATAAAACTTGGTTGTTCTTAAAGGTGCTCCTGGACTCACACTTTGTTCTGCAGAAATGGAGCATGAGCAGACCAATAATCAAGGGATTTTAAGTGCACATTACATTTTTAAGAATTCTTAGTGGCTCATTTACATCTCGCCCCGCGATGTTATTTTCCCCACATGCATTCCCACACTGTCTCATGGGAGCCACCATTGCTTTCTCACCTTGCTTAATTTCCTGACACAACTGCCTGCAACCATGGGGTAGAACTGATTTCATCTACTGCACGCATGCAAAAGTCCCAACCAGGCAAGGAAATTAGGCTCTATCACCACCACCACCACCACCAGTACACAGCTGGAAAGCTGTTTGACGGCCACCTAAGGCAGGTGGCAGGCTCATAGGTGGTCATGATTTTTGAACACACAAGTCTGCTTCGTACTGGGTCACACCATTGAAACATTGGGGTCTGAATTTTCTACTCCAACTAGCAACACCTCTCCAGGGCAGAGAGGCTCTAACAAAAAGCCTTGGCCCCTCCAGAAGGTTTGCTTGTTAAACATGTCTGCCCCAGAGCTTGCTGGATCCCTAGCTTTATAGAATCATAGAACTGGAAGGGACCTCCAGGGTCATCTAATCCAACCCCCTGCACAATGCAGGAACTCACGACTGCCTACCTACCCACATTGACCCCAATACCATGCCCAAATGATTCCCACACATACATCAAAATCTCCAGAATCCAGCCTGGCCTAGAGGAAATTCACCTACCATCCCACAGTGGTGATCAACCATTCCCTGGGTATGCAAGGAAGGGCCACAAGAGACAAACACTGGCACATCCCTTCCTGCCCACCCACTAACAATCTGCCTAAATTTATAAAATCAGCATTTCTGTCAGATGACTATCTAGCCACTGCTTAAAAACTTCCAAAGAAGGAGAACTTCCCAAGGAAGCCTGTTCCACTGAGGAACCTCTCTGTTAAGAATTTTTTCTGGATGTTTCCCCGAAAATACTTTTTAATTAATTTAATCCCATTGGTTCTGGTCTGACCATCTGGGACAACAGAAAACAACTCTGCTCTATCTTCTATATCAGGGGTAGTCAACCTGTGGTCCTCCAGATGTTCATGGACTACAATTCCCATTCCCATGGGAATTGTAGTCCATGGACATCTGGAGGACCACAGGTTGACTACCCCTGTTCTATATGACAGCCCTTCAAGTATTTGAAGATGGTTTTCATATCACCTCTTAGTGCCCTTCTCTCCATGCTAAACAAATCAAGCTCTCTCAACTTTTCCCCATACAACATGGTCTCCAAACCCCTCACGATCTTTGAAGCCCTTTTCTGGACACGCCCCAGTTTCTCTGTATCTTTCTTCAGTTGTGGTGCCCAAAACTGAACACAATTCTCCAAGTGAGGTCTTACCAGAGTGGAGTAAAGTGGTTACATTACCTCTTTTAATACAGCCTAAAATCCTGTTTGCTTGTTTAGCTACCAAGTGTGATAAAAGAATTCTTTCTGGCTGTCCTAAATCTATGGCTGATCCATCTGACACATGACACAGCTTTTTACTGGGTCCATCTCGATCAATATTGGCTATTCATGACAGGCATTCGTTTAGATGGGTCCCAAGCAGAGAGAGGTCTTTCTCAGAAACTGCTGTCAGAGATCAGAAGTGAGGTTCTTTTTGCATGCAAGACTGCTCCTGAAGCAAGTCTCTCCAACAAATGGTAAAGTCCATAGTCTAAGATCCATTCCACTGGTGGACATCTGATTCATTCTTGATGATGCAAGAGTTTCCAGTGATATACTGAAAGCAACATCAACAATAGTGGGGAAACATTTGCCATAACAAAAGTGGAATAAAAAGGTAAAGGTATCCCCCTGTGCAAGCACCGAGTCATGTCTGACCCTTGGGGTGACGCCCTCCAGCGTTTTCATGGCAGACTCAATACGGGGTGGTTTGCCAGTGCCTTCCCCAGTCATTACTGTTTACCCCCCAGCAAGCTGGGTACTCATTTTACCAACCTTGGGAAGATGGAAAGCTGAGTCAACTTTGAGCTGGCTGCTGGGATCGAACTCCCAGCCTCATGGGCAGAGCTTTCAGACTGCATGACTGCTGCCTTACCACTCTGCGCCACAAGAGGCTCTTAAAAGCAGAATAGCCTTGCACAAACAGGCCCAAGACTATGGTTCACCAGATGTCCATGGACTACAATTCCTATGAGCCCTTGCCAGCACCTCACTTGGAATGATAATCACTCTGATCACTTAGAATGAAACTTGGGGCAATGCAAGCCAGCTTGGTGTAGTGGTGATTCCCCATTCCCCTACATGCAGCCAGCTGGGGGGCCTTGGGCCAGACACAATTCTCTTAGATCTTGTTCAACCTCACAAGGTATCTGTTTGGGGAAGAGGAAGGGTAGGTGATAGCAAGCCGCTTGCAGACGACTTTGAGACTAAGAAGCAGGGCACAAAAAACCAGAAAGAAAGGAAGTATAGTAAGGACTGACCTTTTGTTTACAATCTAACACAATCCCGGCTACCAAATGCCTGCCCAGATAAATTTATTACATTGCTAGTGGAAATGCTCAGACTCAAATGTTGGCGAGATGCCACTGGAAAGGAGGTCCACGCAGCACCTACAAATGGAGTGGGCAGATGGTCCATTGCAGGGAGCCCTTGGCATGTCTTAAGGGCCATGCGGGGACATGGGAAGGGATGCGTTCTTGTGGCTATGTTGGGTTCAAGCCATCTAAGGCCAGTTGAGGCTGAGGAAACCGGCGTAAATGCCGGAGGACTGGTTTAAGGTGCTTTCAAAGATTCCAGATGCATGAGGAAGAATTTCACAGCAGGTGGAAATACCAGTCATCCAAGTCAGACCATGAAGGAAATCTAATTTCCAAGGCATAAATGGCATTTGTTAGTATCTGCTTGGTGTGAGGAGGAAATCCTTCAGTCAAAAGAAGAGAGTTTCTGAAGTGATATTGGAGAGGAAGTTGTAACGCTGATTCCTTCCTCACATATTGCATTAAAAAAATTGTTTGACTTCTGTTTATATATATTTGTTTCTTTAAACTTAGAGAGTCATCTTGGTGCAGTGGCTAGAAGCGCCAGCTTCTAATCTGGCGAACTAGGTTTGATTCTGTGCTTCTCCACATGCAACCAGCTGGGTGACCTTGGGCTTCTCACAGCACTGATAAAGCTGTTCTGACCGAGCAGTAATATCAGGGCTCTCTCAGCCTCACCCACCTCACAGGGTGTCTGTGGTGGGGAGAGGAAAGGTGAATGTAAACCTTCGGGTAGAGAAAAGCGGCATATAAAAACAAACTCTTCTTCTTAGCCCTCCCAGTTCTGAGATGCAGGGGCTCATGGGAATTGTAGTCCATGAAAATCTGGAGGACCACAGGTTGACTACCCCTGCCGAGATGGATCCCAGTACGAATAATGCCCCACATCTGGCTTCAGTGATAGCTCCTGACTTTCTCTCTGCACATGTGGCTCCTAGGATATAATGTGTAGGGGGTTCTCGTGAGGGTCAAAGAGAGAGGGACGAGGCCGACAGCTCCGTCTCTTCACAAGCCCTTCATCCCAAAATCAATCAATGAGGAGATCCTTTGCAAGCTGCATGCAGAACGAGCGATCTAGAAAACAGCCCGCAATTAATCATTATAAAGAGAAACATCCTTTGAGAACTAAAGTTGTTTAGCGCCACGGCCACCTGTGCTCTTGGCCTCAGCTGGACCCAAACTGCTTGGCCCATCGTGGATCTCCAGCTGCTGCACTTGGCCTCCCTCAGTACTAAAGAGAGTACAGCGGGAACCTATTCTGTGTGTACGTTCAATCTGATGCTGTCCAAAGAGCTCGGTAAGTCACATTCACCTCTAGCTTGGGTCTGACCCCAATGTTCTTGGAAAAAGCCGATGAGGTATTCGGTGCGACTTCCTGCTGATCAAGGCGGACTCATCTGCCCCTCCCCACCCCCCCATTCTAATCCAGACTGCAAGGACAGCACAGGTGCACTTCAGGAAGCAAGAGGCAAACTGGCATCCCTAGGAGTAACTGGAAGATTTCACTCAGTGCCTCCTTGTCCTGTTTTATTCATGAGGGCTGCCTTACCCTCGCAGAGCTTTGTCAGGGAGGGGGAAGAGGGAGAAAGATCGCCTCTGCCAGGGGTGGCCAAACTGTGGCTCTCTAGATTCCATGGATTACAATTACTATGAGCTCCTGTCTGCATGGCTGATTGGCAGGGGCTCATGGTAATTGTAGTCTGTGGAGTTAAATCCGTGGATCAAGGAACACGGAGGCACTGGAATCCGTCAGCTTGTTATTAGTGATCTCAGCTCCTGGTATGTTGGACAGAACCCCCCCCCCCCCAATATATACAAGTCAGAACAAAAGAAGTTCCTGTGGTTGCAGGCAGTTGGATACATGATTGGTTTAAACGTCATTGGATCCCTAGTGGATCTGGCCATGCGCTGTCCATTCAGGAGTGCGGTAGTTGCCTTTGAATCTACTGGCTCCCAAGGGGAGACGAGTCAGGTGCGAGACAATCGGCGGCACAGAATTACCATCCTGCCTCAGACTTCAAGCTCTGGTCGTTGGCAGGTCCACATACACGACAATGGACATCTGGGAGCCAAGACCGCCATCACGTAGAATCAAACCCAGAAAACCTTGTCCAGTAAGTGAAAAGTCCTAAAAAGTTCCCCTAGAGCAGTGGTTCTCAACCTTCCCAATGCCGCGACTCTTTAATGAAGTTCCTCCTGTTGTGGTGACCCCCAACCAAAAAATGATGCAAGTGTTCTTTCACAGAAATTAAACCGAAACTGACCAATGGTGTGAAGATCCATTATTCATTATTGTATATAAATGGTATATAAATTGGTGGGCGGCTTCAGGAGGCGTGGCAACAGTGGCGGTCCCCCCGCCCCAACCAAGCTGCTTGCCCTGCTGTGACACCTGTGGAAGGGTCATTCAACTCCCAAAGGGGTCCTGACCCCCAGGTTGAGAACCACTAAAGGACATTAATGCAGGGCTTCAGAGCCTAAGCTCTCTAATACGAGTTGCAGTTCTGCATCCCCCAAAGCCCTATTGCAGGGGTAGTCAAACTGCGGCCCTCCAGATGTCCATGGACTACAATTCCCAGGAGCCCCCTGCCAGCGAACGCTGGCAGGGGTCTCCTGGGAATTGTAGTCCATGGACATCTGGAGGGCCGCAGTTTGACTACCCCTACCCTATTGTGTGTTGATTACAGGGTGGGTATGGAGGGGTGGGGTGGGGTGGAGAAGAGCGTTATTTTCAGGATCTGATCAACGCATCCCCCATAGGAGGGTGGGATGTGTTTAAAATCTACCAAGGCAGATGAACTCCCCTGGCTCCCACGTTATCGCCGCGTAGGACCAGCCCTATTTACCAGCGAACGTCTTGCTGGTTTGCCGCTTTCACAGCGATGCACGTTTTTCTGCAGTGTTCCTTCTGCAGAAAATGACTGCAGTGGAATGAAGCTGTGCCGGGGAGCTGTTCAAGGGAGCGACACTCACTGTCTTTTGGCTAGCAGCAAATAAATAAATAAATAAGAAAGGAAGGGAAGGGAGGGGGGGAGGGAAGACAGCACAGGGCTCTCGGTGGCAGTGGAAATCTTCCTCCTCTTTAGCATGATTCTTCTGGGAGAAGAACAATCGTCCCAACAATTTACAGCTCTCACCTCAACAAGATTCAGAGCAGTGCTTACAGCTCCCCCCCCCCCCAAATATCGGTGGGGGGGGAGGGGAGAGAGAGAGAGAGAGAGAGAGAGAGAGAGAGAGAGAGAGAGAGAGAGAGAGCTCACAAGCATTTCTGTTTGGGGAAATTATATAACACTATTGATATTGATATTTGGCCAGAACAAAAAGGATAACTTGTAAGGGACTCTATCTAGGACAAGACATTGTGGGTTTTTTTTTTTTTTTTTTTTGGTCTGTTTTAAAAAAGCGAAAGAAAATGACCAGAGATAAGGAAGAACGGATGAAGACGCTGCCTGGAAGCCACACGTCAAAAATGACAGGGCGGTTTTCTTGCAGTGATTCAGCACAATGTTTTCCAGACTGCAACACACAGATCCGGGTGAGGCACTCACCTGCAGAGGCTGCGGACCTTTAGGAAACTTCCCAGGGAGTAAGCCTCACTGAACAACACGGGGCTTGCTTCCAAGTGGATCTGCTCCAGAGTGCTCCCAGTGACCCAGTCTGAAATTCGCTATCTCCTAAATGCCAGGACTTGTTTCAGGAGGAAGTATCATTAGTCTGAACAGTTTTAAGCAAAGCACAGCTAAGTTAACTTGTACAAGGTACAGGAAATAAAAGATCTACCAACAAACAAGAGCTGTTTCTAGGGCTCCAGAATTTGTTGCCAATGTTTAATGCTTGTGTGTGTGTGTGTGTGTGTGTGTCTGTCTGTCTCTATCTATCCATCCATCCATCTATCTGAAAGAAGGAACTGCACACATGCATTGTACTGAGGGAATGGCAGCCATACCTTGAGACCTCTCTGTGTGTAGCCAGAACGACACAAAAGAATCAGGGCAGAAATGTAAGCTGCCATATTAAAATATAGGCTTGTCAGTGCTCAGGTAGGACCAGGCGATCCCCAAGAATTATAGTTCATCTCCAGACTAAAGAGATCAGGCCCCCTGGAGAAAATGGCTGCTTTGGAGGGTGGGCTTCACAGCATTGTGCTCCACTGAGGTCCCTCCCGGCCTCAAATCTCGCCCACTCCAGGCTCGCCTCCCAGCACTGGCAACCCTATTAAAATATCAAAACACTCTGCTTGTCTTGGAGTGTAGCTTATTCTCCAGCCCTTGAGAGACATGCAGCAACAGTGTCTGCCTACTGCAGTGAGAATCTCCTCCTTTGGAGATTCTCTGCAAAAACATGAGGATTCAGATTATGGTTTGCAGCTGCAGACATTGACAGCAGGAGTCTCTTTGAGAAAGGGAGGAATAAAAATCAAAACAGAAACTATAATGAGGTTCCTGGATTTCACTCGTTCCCTGATCGGCTGTCAGCTATTGCACCCTTCTTCCTCAACCTCAAAACGTGATAGAGGCATTGCATTAGTGATATATACACATATTTATTAATGGATAATGAATTTCAAAAAGAATTTAAATGGTCCCATTATTTTTGTCATCAATAGGAACACCGAAATGGGCCTCTTGTGGCGCAGAGTGGTAAGGTAGCAGCAGACATGCAGTCTGAAAGCTCTCCCCAGGAGGCTGGGAGTTCGATCCCAGCAGCCGGCTCAAACTTGACTCAGCCTTCCATTCTTCCGAGGTCGGTAAAATGAGTACCCAGCTTGCTGGGGGGTAAACGGTAATGACTGGGGAAGGCACTGGCAAACCACCCCGTATTGAGTCTGCCATGAAAACGCTGGAGGGCGTCACCCCAAGGGTCAGACATGACCCAGTGCTTGCACAGGGGATACCTTTATCTTTTACCTTTAGGGAAACCGATGTCATTCACGTATGTTAGTTAATCGTAGTTATTCTTGTATCTAGCTGTCTGGTTTAGCGCTAAGGCTGAGTTCAGGCAATGCTAGAGGGACAAAGAGTCAAAGGACTACACAAGACTGAGAAGGGACTTTTCTGATCAGCAGAAATTGCATAGATCTTTCTTATCACCATGTTCCCACCGTTATGCAGATGGTGGTGCTCTTGATTCTATATAAGCAAACATTTCCCTCCAGTTACTTGGCCTGTGCTATTATTGCTTTCACTGTGCTTTACAGGTTTGGGTACTTTGCAGATTGCATATCTTCTGTGTGGCAGACCTACAAGAGACAGAAGGTGACTGATTTGCTGTTTTTGCTGAAAGTGTGTTGCTATTTATTTAATGTGCTGTTTCCCCCTAGACTCTTTAGTAAATTCCACAGTCTGCCTGTAAATGCATATCACTGTTTTGTGTATTACTGTGAAAATTGCAGTATATACAAACACTTACTGATGTGTCACTCCAGCCAGGCATGGAAACACGAGCAGTCACTTTGTCCTTTCCACTGGTACATACAGTAAAAACATTTATACCAAGTGCTATTATTTTACTGTTTGTTTTCTGCCAAGGGCTCTTTCTCACTGTCTACAGCTAGCTGAGTCCATGAGCACCTTAGGGACCAACCACATTTCAGGGGTATAAACTTTTGAAAGCTCATATTTTAGGATGCCCGTCCCCAGGTGGGACCTGGGGATCTCCTGGACTTATAGCTCATCTCCAGGTGACAGAGATCAGCTCTCCTGGAGAAAATGGCTGCTTGGGGGGGTGGACACCACAGCACCATACTCCACTGAGGTCCCTCCTTGCTCCAAATCCCACCAACTCCTGGCTTCAACCCCAAAATCTCCAAGAATTGTCCAATGCAGAATTGTTGATATTATATCTGATGAAGATGAATTGTTGATATTATATCCTGAAGATGAAACTGAAATACTTTGGCCACCTCATGAGAAGGAAGGACTCTCTGGAGAAGAGCCTAATGCTGGGAGCGATCGAGGGCAAAAGAAGAAGGGGACGACAGAGAATGAGGTGGCTGGATGGAGCCACTGAAGCAGTCGGTGCAAACTTAAATGGACTCCGGGGAATGGTAGAGGACAGGAAGGCCTGGAGGATCATTGTCCATGGGGTCGCGATGGGTAGGACACGACTTCGGACCTAACAACAACAACAATATCTGATGAAAGGAGCTTTGGCTCCTGAAAGCTCACACTCCAATCATCTTGTGGATCTCTAAGGAGAAAATGGACTCACGTCTAGTTGTTTTACTGCAGACCAACATGGCTACCCTCTGAAACTCACAATCAAAACAATGAGTAAAAACGGGGGGGAGCTTTGCAGTTCAGACTACGTTAGGGATGCTAGTCTCCAGGTGGGACCTGGGGATCCCCTGGTTTTACAGCTCATCTCCAGGCAACAGAGATCAGTTCCCCTGGAGAAAATGGCTGCCTTGGAGGACGGACTCCATAACATTAGACTCCACGGAGGTCCCTCCCTGCCTGACATCCTGCCCTCTCCAGGCATTTCCCAGTTCAGAGTTGGTAACCCTATACCAAACAAGCGGAGACAACTTTCCTGAGGTACCAAATGCTTCCTTCTGCAACTTGGATAATGGGGTCTGCTTTCCTGAAGTGTCAGATTCAAGATTCTGTGCCTGCTGCATGCTTTTTTGTTCGTGCTCCCTCTATAACACTGAACAGACGAAGAGCAAGTTGGTCCAGAAATCCAAAAATGAAGAAGAAAACCAATACTGGTGGCTAATAGGTCCCTATCATCCCCAATTTGGGATCAGAGTGACATTTCTCCAGATCCCTGATGCCTTCTTAGTGCCTAAGGCCAAAGTATACTAGGTAGTATTTCCATACAGTTATTACTATAATTAAAATTATTATTTAATTAATATATTCTTCCCCCCCCCCCTCAGAATTCCACCAATGCTCTGGACCTGTTTGTATTGTTGCACTGTTGTATTGATTATATTGTTTATACTGTTATATTGTTATATGGTTACAACTATTAGTATTATTATTGTAAGGTATTCACTTGTTTATAGACTGCTTTATGTATTGTTCTTTGTTCCTATGTAAATTGCCCTGAGCCTTCGGGGAGGGCGGTATATAAATATAATAAACAAACAAACAAATAAATATTATTAACTATTGTATTGCAACTAAAATCTTGGTTATTATTTGCAGACTTGTAGAATTATACTGTTTGAAAATGCCTAGTTAAGAATGTTCAAGATAATATCAGAAAGAATGGTGGGACCCTTTAAATATTTGTAATGTGCTTTCTAAATTGCATCATGTAATAGTAGTATCAAAGCTCATTTTAAAAATGGGGTTAAAGGGAGTGGAAAGCCCCCCCCCCCAGCGACAGGGTTTTGTGGCCCGTAGGGAGGCTGCAAACTCCCCCCCCCGTGCCCTCCCAACAGGAGTGTACCTGTGCGCCACAAAGCCCTGTTGCTGCCTCTCTCCTCATGGGCAACAATGGAGGCCGCAGCCACAAGGCTTCTAGCAGGCAAGGAGGGAGGGTGGGAGCTGGAGGGAGAGGGCCAATCAGGGTGGACCTGCACAGACAGGCCCCAGACAGTCTCCTCCCAGGAGGCTGTTTCCCAAATATATAAGGGAGCAAAATAGTGTTAAAGATGATATTTTGTACAGTTTGGACTTGTAGTCTGGGTTCACCCTTCTTTATCAACTGGAACTTTTGAATAATGAAGAGAAGAATATGAAATAGGTTTTGTTTAAACAATTTGTTATTCAGGAACACCTCTCATAACACTGCCTGCCTCCTTGAGATGCTAGACTTCTATCTTTGCACGTGAGACCTTTAACTGCCTATAAAACTGGTATCCTTTCCCAAACCTATCAGAAATCTGGCAGTTTCTCTTAGGTTAGCAGTACAACCCTAGAGAAATTATATCCTAAATTATATCCTTATATCCTAATTGAACAGAAGGAGTATGTTTGTATATACCCTACTGTTCACTACCCAAAGGAGTCCCAATATGGCTCACAAAGAACTTTTCCGCATCCAGAATTCGGCCCGATTTACCGCTTGTCTGGTTGTGGGACTAATTCTCATCTCTGCATGATGTCAGCGCCAATCCAGCGCGACCCCAGGCCTGGCCCAACTCAGGCCCTCAGTTGTCCCGTGGTAAGGGAACACAGGGTGTCAACTGGGTGTCAACAGGGCCTATGTCAGGTCTGGGCCATCTGGAAGGGAAAAGTCAGGCTGTCCTGCCCCAGTTCCTCCCCAGGCTGCAAGTACAGTGCCCCAGGAGGGACAAACAAACAAAAATGCCTCAGGTGGCTCCACGATACCACGTTCTTTAAAATAAATTTTTAAAAGACCCATGCTGCCCTGGCTGCCATGCAGGAGCACAAATCCAGGGCAGACAGGGTACAGCGGGGCAAATGCTCCCTCGTGTGGGAGCAGGAAAAGGAGGGGCAACCTGCATCGGCGCAAGCACCAGGCGGCAACTTGGCATGGAGCCTCCCGTGTGTTAAAGGCCAAACACCATTCCCTTCCTCTCCCCACAGCAGACACCCTGTGAGGTAAGTGGGGCTGAGAGAGCTCTGACAGAATTGCTCTATGAGAACAGCTGTCAGAGAACTGTGACAAAGTCACCCAGCTGGCTGCGTGTGGAGAAATAGGGAATCAAACCCGATTCTCCAGATTAGATTCTGCTCTTAACTACTGCATCACTCTGGAAAACAAATATATTATGGCCATAAAATGTTCCCAGCCTTTAATTGCCTTACAAGCTAGGATTCTTGAAAGCCAGCTTGGTGTAGTGGTTAGGAGCGCAGACTTCTAATCTGGTAAACTGGGGTTGATTCCCCACTCCTCCCCCACATGTAGACAGCCACAGCCCTGATAAAGCTATTCTGACCGAGCATGATATCAGGGCTCTCTCAGCCTCACACACCCCACAGGGTGTCTGTTGTGGGGAGAGGAAAGGGAAGGCGAATGTAAGCTGCTTTGAGACTTCTTCTGGTAGAGAAAAGCGGCATATAAGGACCAACTCTTCTTCTATCTACCCGAAACTTGTAGGGAACAATCCTTTGGTTGAGCAGAAGACTTCCACCATGGCTGGAACTCAAAGGTGTTACAACTGGAAATGTGTTTCCCAAGGAACTGATATCATGTCATAGGCCCAACATTAAAAAAAAAAAAACGTTCTCCCATTGCCACTCAGAATGGCAGCAAGAAACAAAATAGGATCCTCTGCCAGGGGCTCTGCACGGTGCTTGAAGCCAGATAAGGCAAGTCAAGAAATCCAGCTCCACTGGCTTCTCTCAGGTGCTAGTGCTTGGGATCCAACTCTAGAAGTAGAATCATAGAATCGTAGAGTTGGAAGGGGCCATAGAGGCCATCTAGTCCAACCCCCTGCTCAACGCAGGATCAGCCCTAAGCATCCTAAAGCATCCAAGAAAAGTGCGTATTTAAAGAAACAAAGACACACACATCTACATATATATAAAAGGTTTATTTTATGAACGATCAACTGCCTTGAGTATTTTTAAGTGGAGGCTGCCGATCAATATTCTAAATGAATAAATAAGATGGCCATTGTTCTCCCATCTCATCTCGCAAGCCTAAACAGTCTTCCTGCTCCACTCAGTACCCCCAAGATATCAGAATTGGAGACAGTTAATAATTCTATTTTAAACCGTCTTATGTTTTTTTTACAGCCAAGTCTAAATAATTTCTTCCCAAAGCGGAAGGGTTTTCTTCACGGAGAACGAATGGGAAGATAAGGAGACCTGGCAGGGCTCATGTTGACATCTAATTAAACACATCAAAATTTACTTCCATGTAAGGGTGGAAGGGATGGTAACTTCATTCCCTTCTCCTTGGGCGGGCGCCTCTCCAGTTGCATTAATCACAGAATCATGGAGTTGGAAGGGGCCATAGAGGCCATCTAGTCCAACCCCCTGCTCAACGCAGGATCCGCCCAAAGCATCCTAAAGCATCCTTAAGAGCTCACTAGAGTGCAAAATATTGTTTGGCATCCACTAGCAATGCAAAAGTATATGAAGTCTTTCCAGGTGTATAACAGAAACTGTACTGCAGGGCATGAGCAAGGAATGCCAGTCCCTAGGTGGGGGCTGGGGATCCCTTGGCATTACAGCTCATCTCCAAGCTAAAGAGATCTGTTCCCTTGGAGAAAATGGCTGCTTTGGAGGGTGGACTCCATGGCAACCTACTCCACTGAAGGAGGTCCTACCCTGCCCCAAATCCCACACACTTCCAAAGTTGACGAGATATTTCCCAACCCAGAGCTGGCAACTCAAGCCTGAACTAATCAGTGATGTAGAAAAATATCAGGCCTTTGGTATTTTCCTGCATGTACTGCTAAAGCCAGTTGAGAGGCAGGAAAGCAGAACAAGAAAGGAGAAAAGGGGAGAAAGGTGATACATAAAACCAGATGTTTACCACCATTTTCAGGTTTTTGTCACGACCAAGTGACAGAAGCCAAGACAGGACTACGCAGATAGGACTTGGTGTGATTTCCCCCTCTCCTCAGGCCCTGGGGTCATCAGCCTTAGGGATGATACCTTTTTTGCTAGCCTTCGTGACCTCCAGACGGTGGCTGGAGAGACCCCAGAATTACAACTGATCCCCAAATTACACCCCCACCCAATGAGCATCATGCTTGGCCAAGGCCAACAGACTGGGATCCCTGGGCCCAAAGAGGTGTGTCTGACCTTAACCTGGGCCAGGACCTTTTCTGCTTGGTAGAGTAAGCTCCCTAGTGAGATCAGGGCCCTTGCCTAAACTCCAGCCATACAGGGGGCCTGCACAATCAAGCTCTTCCCCATAGCTGAAGCTAGTGCACCTGCTGCATGCTGTATCACAGCAGACTGATGGGCCTTCCTGTATATACACCCCCCCCCCCCACATACACACATACACTTCTAGAGCTATTTTCTTACAGCTTCCTATCCGAAGGAGTCTCAAAGCGGCTGACAAAAACTTTCCCTTCCTCTTCCCACAACAGACACCCTCTGAGGGATGTGGGGCTAAGAGAACTGCTCTGTGAGAACAGTTCTAAGAGAGCTGTGACTGGCCCAAGGTCACCCAGCTGGCTGCATGTGGAGGAGCGGGGAATCAATCCTGATTCTCCAGACCAGTGTCTTCTACTCTTAACCACCACACCAAGCTGCCTCTCAAGCAGCAAACTGAGGGTCCCCCTGGGCATCCCCCAACCCTGGAATTGGCCCTACTACACATATTTGGATTTGGGGACACTCTATTGGATCATAGGGCTTTCTCCAGACATTGTTTATTCGTCTTGTGAGCTATTTTTTTTTTCTGAAGCCGTTAAATTCTTTCTGGAAAAATAAAGGCCCTCCTAGCATTTAATTCGATTCTGACACTGAATAGTTAACATGAAGCCACAAGAGCAAACAGGGCTGTTTCTGCCACACCCTTGAGATGGTGCTTTGTTTTGAAAAAGCATCAGATTTATAGAAGGAAAAGCACATTGCCGGGGCATGACTTGACGAAATGCATCAGGTCGACAGCTGTTGAATGGCGATGGATTTTGGCAGCCACGGCATTGATCATCAAGGCAAATATTTTGCATTTGTTTTTTTTATATGATATGTGCATGACTTTAAATGCCAGTTAAATGTTGTTGTGATTACATCTGCCATAAGCATTCTATTAAGTGACACTGAAAAACTATGGCTTAAAGGGCATAGTGGTGCATGTAGGCGCTATATACAATCCTAGGGCTTAGATTGTATAAGGATTGTAAAATGTGAAATGCCTGTGTCAGGAACAACGTTCTTTGCCAAAAATAAACATTACTGGTAACAATTTGCAGATCAATCTTTTAAAGAGTTTGGCAGCATGAGAAATCCTAAATCTTGAAGAAGAGGTCAAGAGGAAAACGATTTTAAGAGGGAATGGAAATGGATTTTATTCTTCCCAGAATGAATATTTGCATATGGTTATGTTTGTTCTTTTCTGCAGCGTTGTGTGTCCTTCTGTTTGGAAAAGAAGGCTTCTAAAGGTCCTTTTCCCCTGCCACGAAGGATGATAATTTGATGTTAAAAAGGAGGGCAGCTTTTTTGGTTGCATGTTAAAAGAGGAGGCACACTGCTAACAGTTTTTTGTTGATTCAAAGTACAAACACAGTGCATTTTGCCTAGGGGAGCTAGCATAGAGTTGTGGCCAAGAGAATGAACTATACTCAGCAGGTCAAATATTATTTCAGCCTCCCACAAATCAACAAGTAGTATTAGTCCAGCCATTCTTCTTCAGTTCCGTGGGGAGGGAACTAAAGGCATACAGCCCACCTTTCAGAGCAGCCATTTTCTCCAGGGGAACCGATCTCTGCGGTCTAGAGATCAATTCCTGGAGCTCTCCAGGCCCCACCTGGAGGCTGGCAAACCCCAATACACTTAATATGAAGGTGGAACCAACAATAAAGGCAAAATTCAATACTACTAAGCCATGTGTTCATATATAGCAGCCTTTCTCAACGTTTTCACCATTGAAACATGCTTCAGGCTTTGAGAAAACCCAGAAGTGGTGCAATCATGCAGAATATGGCTGGGAAGCAGAGCTGTGGTCATGCCCACTTGAGGGCCACTGCCCTCTTGAGGGCCACTCCCCTGCCCACCCCCTCCAGGCCCATCATTAACCATTTTTTTTTGGGGGGGGGAGGAGATCGGCATGACCATATATGGTCATATCACCCAGTCAATGTCTAGCAAGTGTAAAAATATATATATTTAAAATTAACTCCCACCCACTTGGGAAACCCTTCCAGAGTCATCAAAAGGGTGTCACGAAGCCCTGGTTAAGAAAGTCTGATATTCAGAATTACATTTGCGTACTATTGTATCTTTTTGAGTCCTTGGTCTTAGTATTTCAGATACATGTTCATAGGCTATGGCCTATTACGCACACACAGCTTACTGCAAATTATCAGCAAGGGAAAACACCCGTGCATAATAGGCCTGAGTATGTTAGTCTTTATGTACTTTGGCCTAATAATTCAGATGGGATTCTTGAACCCATCAGACCTTGGGGCCTCTCTTAGATGATTGATTTAGTGAGTTGATAGTGTGTGGGGGAGGCATGTTGTTAGTACGTTTGTTGAAAAAGACGGGGGGAACTGTACTAGACAACACCTGGTACCATCAATGTTACCTGACTTACCTGATTGGCAATAACATGAATATGAAGGTATTCTTAGCTAAAAAACATGGAATTGGGGCTGGGGGGGAGAAGTACTCAAAGTAAAAAGGATGATTTAAAAAAATTGTTCGTTGCACATCCATATACTCTTTGGAGGATACTTTTAACAGAGAATTGGCTGAGAAAATAAGAACGGAAGCCATCTAATTGGTAACTTTACTCCAGGACAATATTCACCTCCAGGATTCATAGTGAACTAGAAAGACCTGGGTAGGTAATTCAGTTGTTCATGTTCAGTTGTTCATGCCCCTGTAGATCCCTTTGGTCTGCGGGTGCAAACTTGTTGGTGGTTCCTGGGCCAAGGGAGATGTGTCTGGTGTTGACTAGGGCCAGGGCCTTCTTGGTCCTGGCCTTGACCTGGTGGAATGAACTCCCAGAAGAGCTGAAGGCCCTGCAAGAGCTTTCTTGGTTCCGCAGGGCCTACAAAACAGAGCTCTTCCGCCAGGTATTTGGTTGAGGCAGGAGTGATTTAGATCTATGGGCCCTGCTTGCCATAGCTGTAACATCAAGCCATCTCTCCTCTTATTCCCCCTTGAGGCACAGAAGGCGGCGGGGGTCTGTTGAGTTCGGTTAGTGGGTAGGGGGCAGAAGGATTGGACTTGCTGCCACTGTTGTTGTTCTTAAGGGTTGGGGGTCTTTTATGTTTTATTGTGGGGATGTTTTACTTGTAAACTACCATGAGCTGGCCAGTCCGGGAGTGGTGGGTCATAAATCAAATAATAAATAAATAATTGTACTTTAATGCAGACAAGGAACTTAACTAATAAATTTGTGCTGCTGCCTTTCTTATATTTAGGATCCCCATGTAGGGATGTCAGTCTCTGGGGGTGTGGCCTGGGGATATCTTGGAATTACAGCTCATCTTCAGATTCCAGAGATCAATTCCTCGGGAGAAAATGGATGCTATGAGGGTGGACTGTATGGCATTGTACCCCACTGAGATCCCTATTCCACTCCCAAATCTTCAGGAGTTCCCCAACCTACAGCTGGCAACCCTACGTCACTCAGGGCCAGGGGAGATCTGGCAACCTTTATCTCAAACCCTCTGGATAAAACAGAACAAAAGGTTGAAATGTAACCAGGTCTGTGCCAACAAAAAAGCGCAAAGCTACAGGACAATTCAAAGAATCAATGAATCGCAAGATTTCACGGACAGGAATGAAATACCAGATAATAGGCCAAGAATTCATTATCTTAAAATAATTTGCTTAAAACTATTTATGCAGAGGATTTGTCTTTTTTTCTGGAAGAGTGTTGAGGCTACTCAAAGAATTAAATGCTGATAATAATAGACACAATTTTGGATATGGGCAGGAAAGAAATCTGAGTTTAGTAGACTGGGAGATACAAATTAGGTAAGATCTACATCCCGGCATTGGAAGAAACTGGTGTTGGCTACATTAAGGCTGCATGCACACATTGTACTATTGTTCTGCTACAGCAGTGCCTCTCAAATGGACTCTCCTATCTGGGCATGATGATCCAGTTTCAAACAATTGCCACAGTGCAATGTAGGGCAATACCCAACAGTGTGTGCATGCACCCATTGGTTAGACAAGTCACAAGGAAGTAGATAGTACTCCAAGAACACTGACAGATAATTATTTTTTAAAAGCGGTTGGCCACAACACTATGTACCCTTATGAAAACATAAGAATCTCATTCATTCATTCATTCATTCATTCATTCATTCATTCATTCATTCATTCATTCATTCATTCATTCATTCATTCATTCAATAGATTGCCCCTTACTATGAGGTCTTGAGGTGGTGTACATAGAACCAATGGAGAACGTAAAGGTAGACTGCAACATTTGGAAGGGTAAACAACATAAGAGTCATAACATTAGTACCATTGGGTAGGTACAACAGTGAGGGAACAAACAATTTCTGGGACATTATTGGATGCCAGGAGTTGCCTGGTAAAGGATCCGGTTGTAGGTAGGTCCTCATTGCTGGCCTTCATCTGAAAGTGTGCCGGAACAGCTCCATTTTGCAAGCCCTATGGAATTCTTCAAGTTCCGGTAGGGCCCTGATTTCATTAGGGAGCTCATCCTACCAGGTTGGGGCCATGGATAAAAAAGTTCTGAATCTAGTTGATGCTAGGTGGCCTTCTTCGGGGCCAGTGATCACCAGATTGTTGGAATGGGTAGAGCACGTCATTATTTGGGAGGTATAGGCAAACAGTCTTTGAGGTATGTAGGACCCCGACCGCATGTGGCCTTGAGTGAGTACTATCACCTTAAGCCTATTCTATTGGTAGCCAGTGAAACTGCGGGATGGTCAGGGTAACGTGGGCTCTCGATGGGGATTGGGTGGGGATGCAAGCAGCTGCATTTTGTACCAGTCATAGCTTCCGGAGCAGGGACAAGGGAAGGCCTGCACAGATTGAGTTGCAGTTATTCAGTCTAGGGATGACTGTTGCATGGATCATTGTGCAGAAGTAGTTTAGCTTGGCAGAGATGGGAAAATGCCAGCCGTGCTACTCTCGTGATTTAAGCCTCCATGGTTAGGGAAGTGCCAAGGATCATGCCCAGGTTCCTGACCCATTGTGCTGTTTTGAGTAGTACAAGTTCAGGCTGGGGAATCGCGCTTCCAGATCTGGTCCTTTCCCACCTATCTAAAGGACCTCCGTCTTCGAGAGGTTAAGCTTCATGCGACTATGCTGGAACCATTCCGCTACAGCCCCCAGGCATCTGCCTAAGGACTGCGGGGGGTTATCGGGGGTTATCTCTCCAGAGTGCAATTGGAATGGATTCATACTGACAGTAGGAAAGCTGAAATAAGGACTTCTAGCCTCTGCTTCGTCTGCATTAGTGCAGAAAGAGGCTCTGAGCAATTACTGCTATAATACTTTTTTTGTAGCATGGTTAGAGCATTGGTCTGGATCTGGGAGACCCAGATTCAAATCCCCATTCAGCTAAGGAAGCTCGCTGGGGGGTAAGCTGCCCATCCGTCCCGAAAACCGCGGGACACTAACGCTTTCCTAGTCTTCATCCCGGGTCACGACTGGGTCCTCAAATGTCCCACCAGCCGGAGCCCCCCCTGCCTCCCCCTGCCCGCTGGACAGCAGAATGACCGGCAGCGGTGCTCTGCCCTGGCTGGCCTGCTCAGGCACGCCAGGCAGAGGCCCGCCCTCGGCCCCCACCTGGCCTGTGCCGACCTCGCGCTCGCTTGTGGCGGTTCACAAAAAGAATAAAACAATATATAGCAAATCACAAAGCAAGGTATAATGTCATACAGTTAGGGATGCCAGACTCCAGATGGGAACTGGGGATCCCCTGGAATTACAACTGGTCTCTAGGCGACAGAGATCAATTCTCCTGAAGAAAATGGCTGCTTTGGAGGGTAGACTCTACAGCATTGTCCCCCACTGTGGTTCCTGTCCTGCTCACACACACACGGTTCTATCCTGTAATCTCCAGGAGTTTCCCAAACTGGGTCTGGGCACCCTACCCGCCCATCCTCTACCAGTGGCCAGGGGAACCTGTCAATTCTACAGACTGTCCACCCTCCAAAGCAGCCATTTTCTCCACAAGGACTCACGTATGGAGACCAGTTGCAATCCCAGGAGATCTCTAGTTGCTCCCTGGAGATTGGAAATCAAACTTTTCTTCTTTGGTCCTAAACCTCAGCTATACCTCAGCCTTCCTTCAAAAAGCTTGGAGTGGCACATATGGGTGACGGTAACCTATTCCCCAACTCCATAATTACTGTGTGAGACAGATGAGGCAGAAAGTGTGAGTTGACTGTACAACTTCAATAAGCGTTGTTCTAGTCTTCCCAGTCCAAGTCCAAAACGCTAATCACTACACCCCACATACGTGTCTCAATTATCTGTGGCACATGGATGCCTCAAAGAGGAAACATTGTTTACATTATCCCTTGAGCCTCTGGGGAGGGCGGTATATAAATCTAATAAATAAAAATTGAAAACAAGCAAATGGCACCTTATCATCCTGTCTTTAAAATAATGTCCAGGGTTGTGAATATAACATTTGGGGAATGAGATTTTGGTGGGTCCCATCCTCTGCAGTTAAATTACATGTGTTTTATTACTTACAGGCTAAATTATTTATTTTTTATTCTTTAATTTATATACCTCCGCGGGTTTTTTTATAGCGGCGGTATATAAATTAAAGAATAAAAAATAAATAATAATAATAATTTTTAAAAAGATTTGCGGCAGTTTACAAGAAAATGGTAAAAACACAAAAAATCCCCCACACATTAAAGATGGCTATTAGTTGGATTATATTATATTCAAATTACACAATTTCAGTGTAAATTATTCGGTTTGAGACCCATTCCATGGACTGTGGTACACATAAACTTATGCTTCCGTAAATGTTTCAAGGCACCACAAGACTCCTGTTGGTTTAAATGAGGGTTAATGTACATCATGGTGATGTCTGAATTTGAAAGTGGCAAACTCAGCTATGAGACCCAGCAAAGCAAAATGAATATTAAAAAAACTGGGACAGAAGTGCCCGTGTTTACAGAAATCCCAACACATTTTCAACTCAAAACTGTAAAACTGCCCATCGGTGTCGTGGTCTTTATGCTGAGTTTTCATGGCTGTCAAGTACTGTCTAGCACAGTTGTCCTTCTGTTTAGTTATGGTGTCCAATTCAAAGTGACAGATGTGAAGAACTGTAACAAAGCAACCTGTTCCATGATTGGCACAGTCATTAGGTTCTAGCTAGTAAAAAATTCCAGAAACGGGGTAGGTGGAAAATCTGTATCCTGAACTCAAATGTTGTTCTTTCATAGAATCATAGAGCTGGAAGGGACCTCCAGGGTAATCTAGTCCAACCTCCTGAATAATGCAGGAAATCCATAACTACCTGCCCACCCACAGTGACCCTAATTCCATGCCCAGATGAGGCCCCCGTTAAAATTCCTGGTGATTTTGAAGGAAGAATCTGGTGAGGATGGAGCTTGGGGAGGGGAGGGACTTTAGCAAGGTATAGTGCCATACAGTTAGCGATGCCAGCCTCCAGGTGGGACCAGGGGAATTCTGGAATCTGCACATTACAGAGGTCAGTTCCCTTGGAGAAAACAGATACTTTGTAGGGTTGATTTTATGGCACTGCGCTCCTTGAGATTCCTATTCTCCCTAGGCTCCATCCCAAATCTCCAAGAATTTC
Source organism: Paroedura picta (assembly GCF_049243985.1). Classification (NCBI taxonomy): domain Eukaryota; kingdom Metazoa; phylum Chordata; class Lepidosauria; order Squamata; family Gekkonidae; genus Paroedura; species Paroedura picta. The sequence continues at coordinate 39,465,952 of NC_135370.1, read as the reverse complement.
CCAACCTGAAACTGCTAACCCTTCCCTTCCATCCCCTTCTGGAGATGGGAGGCTGCCAACCCTACTGCCACAAGAGTCTCTGAGACACTCTAGGACAGTGGTCCCCAACCAACGGGCCACAGCTCCCTCTCCCAGCCCCCCCAGCGAGAAACTTGCCAGGCCCCGAGCCAATCGGCTGCCAAAGCGGCCGATTAGCTTGCGGCCTGGCAAGCTTCTTTCTGCAGGGGGGGGGGTCAGTGCAAGCGCGCATGTGTGGCAGTTTCGCGCATGCGGCTCCACCAGGAGCGCAAACGCGCACGCACGGCAGTTCCGCACATGCGTGTTTGCGGCCCCACCGGGCGCAAACACGCATGTGTGGACCTGCCGTGCATGCACGTTTGCGCAGGGGCTGCCGCACATGTGCGGCGCCCGGATCGCCCTCCCCCCCACCGATCTGCAACCCCAAAAAGGTTGCGGACCACTGCTCTAGGAGATAAAGTGTGCATGGGATAGTCTACGGGGAATGGAGAGAGATATAATTTACTCTGATAAATGCAAGGTACAGTTCCTTCTCTCCAATCAGGATCCAGATACAATTGATAGTGGCTAAATTTTTACAAATGGCAATTAAGCTACGTGAAATTAAGCTACGTGAACCTAATTGATTGTATTCTGACTTGTCTTATTTTTATGTCAATAAAGGTTGTTGTTGAGAGTGATATAAGGCATACATAATTAGTGTAGGTGAAGTTTGCTGTGCACATCACCCATAAATCATATTTCTGGGGTAGCTTAATTAGACTCCACAAGCAGACAGTAAAATTGTTTTGGAACTCCAGTTATTTCTATCATTTACACATGACCAATCTTGGAGAGTGCAAGGGACATTTAAATAAATCTCCATTCTATCACTCAGAAGAAGAAACAAGTAGACACACCCCATAAAAAGAAAGAAGATGAGAGAGAGCAACAAAACAGGCCAGCGGTAGATCTTACTCAAACATATTTTGATTACTAAGAAGACCAAGGAAATGATTAACTGGGCCATTCTAAGCACAGTTACACCCTTCTAAACCCACTGACTTCAACTCAGTTTAGGAGGGCACGGCAACCATGCAGTCTTCTGCAGAGTTACTTTGGTCTAAACCCAGCAAAATCAATGAGATTAAAGGTAAAGGTGTGCAAGGACCAGTCATGGCTGACCCTTGGGGTGACACCCTCTAGCGTTTTCATGGCAGACTCAATGCAGGGTGGTTTTGCCAGTGCCTTCCCCAGTCATTACCGTTTTACCCCCCAGCAAGAGCAAACTGGATGAGATTAGCCTGCAATAATAGCCCAGGCTGGCCTAATCTTGTCACATCTTGGAAGCTAAGCAGCATTTTCCCTGATCAGTATTCGGATGGGAAGACCTCCAAAGAACACCAGGGTTATAATGGTGAGGCAGACAATGGCAAATCACTCCTGAATGTCTCTGGTCTTGAAAACCCTTTGAGATCCCCATAAGTCAGCTGTAACAGTAAAAAACAGTAAAAAACAGCAACCAAAGATTTTGCAGAGAATTACACGGTAAAGGAGGAAGATACTCCTGATCTCAGTAACACTGAGCAGGGAATTCTTACATCCTCCTTGCAAAACCTTTTACAACTGCTCACATAGCCTGTGTGAATGAGCTTGTAGGAGATGCCCTTTTAACCAAGGGGTAGAACATCTAAATGAAAGAAAAACCAGCTTCATATGAACGTGTATTAAGGCTGTATTTGGCAAATGTTCTGGGAGTAATTAAAAACACTGCTTTCTTCTACCTAATCCAGATTGGGGGAGGGGGGATAGCGGGACCTCTGACTACCATGAGGTGCTCTGGACTTTGGTTATGGGGAGTGAATACGCCCCATTGTGGTATTGTTATAAAATTCTTCTAGGCCAAGATCACCCACACAGGGCCATCTTGCGCTCCTTGAACCATTCAGAATATCCCGAAAAGTTACAAAACTGAGGGTCATATCACAAGGAATGTTCAAGATCCATCACTACAAACCAGGGCTGCCGGGGTTGCAAAATACCTGGAGCCGGGAGGGGGCAGGATTTTGGGGTGAGGAGGGACCTCAGAGGAGGATAATGCTATGGAGCCCACCCTCCCAAGCAGCCATTTTCTCCAAGGGAACTGTAGTCTGGAGATGAGCTATAATTCCAGGGGATCCCCAGGTCCCACCTGGAGACTAGTATCACTTTTACCTTTTTAATTTATCAGGCCTATACAGCTGTTCTGAAGAGGGAAACGACATGGGGAGTAGAGTACTTAAATCTTTCCTTCTAAACCTTGTTCATTATTTAAATTGCCCTCTTAGACCGTTTATGCACTGGGAACTTCACTGCCCCAGCACCAGTGCAGGAGCAGAAATCGGGGGCGGATGAGGTGAACTGGGACAAATGCTCCCCCGTGTGGGTGCAGGAAGAGGCGGGGCAACCTGCCACGACTAAAACTCCAGCATGCAGCCTGGCATGAGACCTCCAGTGCGTAAATGGTCTTTGAGATGAAGCAGGGGCATGACAGTAACAGGACATTTTTCACTTGCTCTCTAGCCCGTTTTGTGTGAAGAAAATATCGTCGGCATCCCAAGTTTCATAGGTGATTATGCTCTTTCCACAAAGAAAACACAGTAAGTACTAACATTACTATTTTCAGAGATGTGCAAGCCTGACATTTACTTTTAAAAAAATGATGTTATTGTGTTCTCTAGTGCAGTGGTCCCCAACCTGCGGGCCGCGGCCCGGCGCCGGGCCGCAAAGGCCATGGCGCCGGGCCGCGGCTCCCTCTCCCCGCCCCCCCCCCCCGCAGTAAAAAACTTCCCCGGCCGCAAGGTTGCGGCCCGGGAAGCTACTTACTGCGGGAGGGCGGGGAGAAGGAATCAGGGCCGGGCCGCGCCCGTGCAGGCCGCGCCCTCTCGGCCCGATCCACGGGCGCGGCCCGCGGGTGTGGCCCGATCCGCGGGCGCGGCCGGGCGCGGCTCGCGGGTGCGGCCGGCGGGCGCGGCTCGCGGGTGCGGCCGGCGGGCGCGGCCGGGCGCGGCCGGCGGGCGCGGCCCGAAGCGTGGGCGTGGCCCGCGCGGGCGCGGTCCCTGCGGGCGCGGCCCGATGCCCTGCCGGTCCCCAGCCTAAAAAAGGTTGGGGACCACTGCTCTAGTGCAATAATTATAACTAATGTGAATTAAATCATGACCTTCAGGCATAACTGGGGAAAGTTGTTAATTCTTTCTGCCATATTGCTGATAATGTTAAAGTTCTATTAGGGCAGCATGCGAGCCAGAAAAGAATGTCTTTGACAGACACATTTTCCAACCAGTAGAATGTACTGTGATCTACCCACCAAAGAAGATTTTATTGACAGCCTTCTGTACAAAGTGTTCCTACCAGAGATGTAAAATTTCTGGAAATGTTGAAACCATGAAAAACAACAATACATGTTTGTGGGTTTTGTGGGAAATATGGGGAAAGCTGAATTCTATGCAACTTACTGTCCTGTCAAACCTAAATTAAACTTGCTGCTTTAAAGAGATAAAATGGATACTTTACAACTTAATTAGCATATACGATTTCAATACTTGACATATTTATCAAACTTAGTTTTGTGCAATCAAAACTGCAAGTATGCTGAATAATTGAGAGAAAAGTGCAAGCATGCCCTGCATGTTCCCCTCCTGAAGATTTGGTAACCTTCTAGGTGCAGAAATACATCTTGGATTTAAGTCTACAGCATTCCCTCCTTGTCTTTAAAAGCATTGCACTCATTCTAAAAAAGAAAATATTTCATAGGGTTTAAAAAAATATTCCCCCAAATTTCCAATTTTTTCATTGGAAAATGGGGGAGATCAGCTTATCCCCCCCCACACACACACAAAAAAAAGAGCACTATGCTCTTCCACCGCCAACTGGCTAGTAATTCCTGGCCCCAAAGAAGTACCTCGGACCTCAACAATGGCCAGAGCCTTCTCTGTACTGGCCCCCACTTGGTGGAATGAGCTCCCTGAAGGGCCCTGAGTGAACTCCCAGAATTCTGCAGGGCCTGCACAAGGGTTCTCCTCCATCAAGCATTCGACTGAGGTTAACCCGACCTAAAAACATTTGGCAATCCCCTTCAAATCATACCCTCCATAATCTGAATGATTCTGATCTCCCTATGGGCTCTGTTAAAGTTGTTATATTGAAAATTGTTCACTGAATTAATTATGGTAATCTGTTAAACTTACATTTATTGTTAAATTTATATTTACTGTTAGAATTGTTACTAGTATGTTGTGTTGTGACTGTTATTTAATATATGATCTATGTATCCCATGATGTTCCATGTAAACCGCCCTGGGCCGTATAGGAGGGCGGTATAAAAATCTAAGAAAATAAACAAACAAATAAATAAAAAGGAGATCCCCACCACTTTTTCTAGTTTCCTTCCCTGGGTCTTCACATCTCTAGTTCCTACCACCATCTTGCTAGCCAAAATAGAGTAGCGTTGCCCATATTTCTGAGGACATTCTCTGAGAGACCAGGTTTATGGACTCTTCTGTTACTGTGCGATTTAACTGTGTAGGCCCGAATGCGCATCTCGTGGTTCTCAAAATACCCGCTCGGCCTACTTGGTTGCTTTTAGCTAAGTATTTCCTCTCTTCTCGCTTTTCTGAATAGTTACATCACTGGTTAGGGGCATATTTTATTAATATTTGAATTCCTAACCTCAACACTTAATATTTAAACCAAATACTCAAATATTTAAACCAAATATTTAAACCAAATATTTAAACCAAGTTAGCATTATCTAAATATGCAAATCAGACTAAAGCATTTTAATAGTGCTTTAAATATTAGCAAGGTTCTCTAGCTTTCTGGATACAAAGATTAGTTTGTGCAAATGGAAGGCGATTCTATTAATTGAATGGGACTTTCTATCTGTCCCTCCCAACATAGCCTACTGAGCTTTTCAAAATCTTGCTCTTGGGACTTGGGCCTCCCCCACGCATGGCATAAGAGGCCAACTAAGGGTCTGGCCATTGTTGTTCTTCTTCCACTGATGGAAACTGACCTTGGATCTTTGGAAACTGACCTTGTAGGTTATGGCATCACCACTAAGCCTATTTGTGAGCAAAATGTCCAAAGTGTCCTCTGGTTATTTGACCTGCTGCCTGCTATTCCCTAGGATACAAAAAGTGTATATGCCCATTCTTCACATCAATCCCTCTTTCCATTTCAAGTTTATGTAAAATACAAAACAACCCCCCTAAAATTATTTGAAAAACAGGAGCAGAACAAACAATACAGAAGAAGCAAGTGTATGAAAATATTCCAGTTGTAAAATCTGAAGGTGGGGATAGACGTGGAGGGGAGACAGAGAATGGGCAACTCAAAACACTTTCATTAAATGTCCATCAAGCATACTAGACTATCACAAATGGATATGTCAGCATGGTCATAGGCAGAGATCCCAAACCAAACTGTGGGCTATGTGCTTGTAAATGCACATATTTTCTTGCTGAAAAGAATAATCACATCCAAACATTTAAATGTTTTCTCCAATTAGCTCTGGGACACCAGCATCCATGGATGTATGGGATATGTGCTTACAATTTCCCCACACCAGCTGTCGTCATGGGTCCTCTGTCAACCACAGGCTGTTTTATTATGCCGAAGAACAAGGTAAGACTGTGACAACATCTATCAGCTTTGCATTCCTAATGGGAAATTATCACATTTTTATCCTACCCTGACTTTTCCCCATCTACTTTTACCCTCACAATAGTCCTATGAGGTAAATTAAGAGAAGTAAATAGTCCAGGATTACCCAGTAAGCTTTGAGGAGGATGATAGGTGAGCTTGGATCTACCCAGCCCCACGTTTGATATTCTAACCCAGCCTTCTTCAACCTTTTGACCATGAAGGGCCCCTGAACTAATTTTCAGGCTTCAGGCTTCTAGAATCCCTGCTCTAACCATTATACTGTACGGGCTTGAATAGAATGTTCCAATTTTAACTTTAAACCAACCAACAATTAAACAGGACAGCTAGGCAGCACTTCTAGATATGGAGAAGAGCCCTCGTTTCATTAATTAAATCAATTAATTAGCAAGCCATCTCTCCACTTAAAAAGAAAACAGAACTCCGGTACCACAGACACAACAAAAATTAATCTGTCACTTGCTTCTATAGCAACCAGGTCCTAAAAAGAGCAGTTAAATCATCTTAAAAGACCAATTAAAACAATCACCATTTTAATTGCAAGCCGTATAGACAGTAAGATAAAGCTCATAAGGTGAAGATGAATGTGATAAAATATGATAATGCTTCATATTCCTGAAGTGGGCTCCAGACCACAAAACATAATTTAAGATGCTACAAGATTTATTTGTATTTTAAGAGCCTGGTGAGATACGTCAAGAAGGCGTATGAAAAAGTAGTGTGAAAGGTTATTGTAATTTAAGCAGTAGCCAAGGCACCAATCCCCTCCTTTGCCCAGTCATTCCAGGAGGACTCCTCTGAGCAGCTGTCCTAACAGGAAGTTAAAAACACGGGCAAAGGAAACAGCAAAGAAAGAAGGGGGGGGGAAAGAAGACTGGGGCACACACACCATCAGTGACATGTCCATACATCCATAGGGCCCAATATCCTATTCATATTCCTATCATTCTGTTGCATGGCCAAAGACAGGCTACAACAGAACCAATAGGACTGAATGGAAGAGGAGAAATTAAGGCAAAGCAGAAAGAGGTGACAATCTGATGAGGCAGTCTAGAAGAAATTAGCAAGCCTAACAACCCTTGGTTTTCTTGGTGGTCTTCTATTCAAATACTAACCATGCCTGACCCTGCGTAGCTTCTAAGACCTAACAAGATTAGACTAGCCTGGGTTATCTATCCTGGCCAGGGTGAAGCAGAGTTACTCTGGCCAATTTAGTTCAATGTATGTAGACTAGTAACTCCACACTGGATGGCTGCATTTCCAGAGTTCCATTGTTGGATAAGAATGTCACTAATTATTAATATAAAAATCACGAGTTTTTGGAAGTATGTTTAGATTTCTCTTTTGTGGCTTTCCTAGTTAGGGCGACTCCTTGTTTCTCAAAAATATAGAATATATATCCTCTTAAGGAACATAATGCTATGTGGATTATACTCCAGAGCTAACGATAAACGGATTTCACCCTGTGTCTTTTTATCCTCCTTAGCCAGGTTTTTTAGCATTATCGTTCTTTTGGGAACATGTCAGAAAACTGCAGAAAACAATTATTAAGAAATCCACTAGTTTTTAAGTTCATGATTATGACAGTTTGGGTCTTCATACAGCCATGCAACAGATGCTTCAGAACGCTAAAGATACATTTAGGAAGTAAAACAAAGTGTTTTCACTTAAACATTAATCGATATAATTTTCCACACACTTTTAAATGCTGTATATTTTATTTGATTCTTGCTTGAGTAGTAGTATTCGTTGGCCTCAGGGCACTGCAGTTTTCTATTCTGCCTGCTGTATCCCCGGCTCTGTTAACTGTGCATTGCTCTTAAAGCTTTAGGTCACACTTTCTTCCAGGGCTTTCTTGACAGCCCTGGAAGGGTTTCCTAAATGAGTTGGAGTTAATTAAATTTTTACATATTTTTTAAAAGTGTAAAACATGTATCAGATGATATGACCATATATGGTCATGTCAACACCCCCACCCAAAATGGCCAATGATGGGCTTGGAGGGGATGGGAAGGGGAGCGGCCCTGGCTTGGTGTGTACACAGTTATGCTTCCCAACCATATTCTGCACGGTTGTGGCCCTTCTGGGGTTTCTCAAAGCCTGAAGAATGTGTCAGAGGTTTCTCAATGGTAAAAAAGTTGAGAAAGGCCGTTTTAGGCTACATGCTTCCCCATCTATGCCCATTAAATAGCCTGCTGGCTGTCGAAATAAACCAGAATCTTGTGGCATCTTAAAGACCAATAACATCTTATTCTGACATGACCTTTTGTGGACTACAACGCATGTCTTCAGGGCCTATGGCTGTAACCTTGCTACAGTATCTGAACCATTTATGAAAGCTGACGATGGAATAAAACAAGCTCATCTTTGAGGAGTCACAAGATTCCCGCTTATTTTTGCTTCAACAAATGGGAATTGATCCTATGGAAAGGGTAGCTGTGCTTATCTTTATAAACTACTTGACTAACTTTGACTCATGAATTTGTCATATTTATTAGTAAGTGGCTTGATTTTATTTTTGTCCGCAATTTTTGCATTTTGAGTAATTCAGTATATAAAGTTAGCAAAGGCAGTCTGCATTACCTGCCGATTGTGATTTTACGAGGAGCAGTTAAGTGGCTATATGTACATTTTAGGGACTTATGATTTATATATATCTGAAACAACAGTTTTCAATAAATAAATAGTAAGTTGCTAAAATGTACTTTCATTTTGTTTATTGAGAACTATTCTTTCAGGTAGGAATTTGGAGACAACTCGTAAAGACTTGCACCCAAGATTAGGAAAACATTAACAGGCCATACTGCTGAATCCGAAGTGTCCTATTATTGGTTTTATATTCTACACATTATATTACTATATGGCCCATATAGTGGATATGGCCCATAGTCTGACAGCCTGATCCATATTTTAATTGGTTGGGATCCTAGCTATCATTCATAGAATTTCATTTGCTGAGGAGGGCTTTTCAGTAGCCACCTGTGCCAGCTCAGAAGGCCCCCAAGGCTAAACAGGACTGAAACCAGGAGAAAAAGGCCGTACATGGGGGGGAAACCACTTGGCTGTCTTCTCTTATAACCATTATTTGTATATCGAAAACATTTATAAGCCCCTCTTTTTCCCAGGCAACAGGGATACAGTTATACCTTAACTACAAGATACAGAGAATGAAAATGAATGTTGGAAGTCTACAAGGGGAGGCCAACCAAGTGAGGCAGCAGGTAGGCCAAGAAGGTCTTATTACACGTACAACAATTTTAATGGCTTTATTTTTTTATCTTGTGTTTTTAAATTGTAAGCTGCCTTGAGCGAGGCTCTGAAGAGGCAGCATATAAATATTCTAAATAAACAGATACTATTTAGAGACTTGGGAAGATGAGATGTAGATGGGGGCGGGGCAACTTAGCTTTCTTCCATTGAGAAGAAATGGGGCAACTTAGTTTTCTTCCATTCTTATTGTTACTGAGGATTCTGAAGCAGAAAAAGTTTGGAAATGAAGGGATGAGCTAAAATATTATAGGTCTACTCTGTGGTAAACACACTATGAAATAAGTAAGTAAAAAAGTAAGAGTGTTGTCCTAAGAATGCTTTGCTGGAAGTAGACACCACTGAACAGGCCCAAGTACGATACTGAGTAGATCTGTTTAAGATTGCTCTCCAGCAGTGCAATCTTAAGAGCCCTTTCCTGGGAGTAAGGCCCAGTGAATTGACCAAAGTAAGCTTCTGGGTAGACCTGCTAAGTAAGTACATAGTAGGCACAGAATGTAGAAACAGCCATGAAATTAATGAACAGGCTAAATTGGCTCTAGAAGTAAAGATTATGAACCAAGAAAATGATTTTCAAGTAAATGATTTTAAAAAGTTAAATGAAATTACTGAGGGCAGTTTTTTTGGGCCAGGGCTGTCCTAAGTTATTTTCTAATCTGGAGAACTGGTTTTGATTCTCCACTCCTCCACATGCAGGCGATTGGGTGACCTTGGGCCACTCAAAGTTCTCTCAGAATTCTCTCACCCTCACCTACCTCACAGGGTGTCTGTTGTGGGGAGAGGAAGGGTAGGTAGGCCACTTTGAGACTCCTTCGGGTACTAAAAAGTAGGTACAACCCCCCCCCCCCACACACCATTCCTAAGAAAGAGATGGGATGAAATACAACTGGTATTAACAACTAGATAATGGTAGATGAATCACCAGTAACCAACTGTGGCTTTCAAAATTCCTTTGTTTGTTCTTAAATAAAATGCCTTTATTTCTACATGAATATAGGTTTGCTGCTGGACTCATTTGTTTTACAAAAACACCTTTAAAGTTAGTTAAATTCCAGCACAGGTATCTTATCTTTCAGTTATTGAACTAACCCATCATTCTTCTGAGAATACATTTTGAAATCAAATCAAAATACCTGAACTGTCAACTCACATTGCTAGATTGTGAGGTAACCCAGAAAGTCTAGAGCAGGGGTAGCCAACCTGTGGTCCTCCAGATGTCCATGGACTACAATTCCCATGAGCCCCTGCCAGCAAATGCTGGCAGGGGCTCATAGGAACTGTAGTCCATGGACATCTGGAGGACCACAGGTTGACTTCCCCTGGTCTAGAGGGATGACTCTGCCTGACTCAGCAGGACTATGTCTTCACATAGGTGCCTCTCCATTATGAAACCAGGATCCCATCAATATGCTTGTTTTATCATAATCCTATCAAATTGAGATCTTGCCTCAAATCCAAAGCACGTTTTAAAAAACGCCTTCAACCCTGTCTGTAGCCTCTATTCTGTAGCCAAAAGTGCAATAACGATTGCCCAACAGCACCCCGTTCAGCACCAGGGACAAGATCAAACATAAAGCTTTCCTTGAACGACATGGTATTCTTGGCCTTCCAAATAGTGACTGGGATCCAGAAATAATGTCCACCAACGGGAGGAGTTTCCATCAGTGGAATGGGAACTTCTTGACTTTCCCTGCTCTACTGCAGCCCCAAATATCCCCCAAAATCCTGCTCCCAGAGGATGGAGGCCTCCCCCACCACACCTGAGAACAGCATGAGGAAGGATTCCGCAAAAAGCACTCTCTGCTTCTGTTAGTGACAATCTAATATTGGGTTCAACCCAACATTCCTATACATTTTTCATTTATGTCTATCCACTTGATCTGTCAGTATATTCAGGGCTGGTTGCAGTTTCTGGAGGGTTCTAGGAAAAGAGTCCCCAGATACCCCCTCCTCTCCTCAGCCCTCTGCCAGGCCTTCACTGGCACCTTCCTAACCCCCCCCCACCTGCTTCCCTAAGTGTCCTTCCTCTACTTCCAAGCCCACCCGGTGGCCTTCCTCTGATAGCACCAGGCAGCATGTGGCTGGGGATTGTCACCACTGTTGCTGCTCAAAATGTCACCACTGTGTGTACCACCTGCATGCCCTTCTCCAAAGATAATTAATGGTGCATGTGGAATAAGAACACAAGAAGAACCCAGCTGGATCAATATAATGGTCCATCTAGTCCAGCATCCTGTCTCACACAGTGGCCAACAGTTCCTCTGGATGGCCAACAACAGAGCAAGCAGTCTGAGGCCTTCCCCTGATGTCGCTTCCTGGCTCAGGGATGCAGAAGGTTAGTGTCTCTGAATGAGGAGGTTCCTCTCAGTCACAATGGTGAGTAACCATTGATAGACTTGTCTTCCATGAATCTATCCAATTCCCCTTTAAAGCTATTCACTTCAAGGTAAGCTGGTGCCAACCTTCAGTCTAGCCTATCTGTTTATTTTGGATAAACCAGTGGATAGTGGCTTAATTGATAGTGCCCAATAGGTTCAAAAAGAGCCTCTTGTGGCGCAGAGTGGTAAGGCAGCAGATATGCAGTCTCTGCCCATGAGGCTGGGAGTTCGATCCCAGCAGCCGGCTCAAGGTTGACTCAGCCTTCCATCCTTCCAAGGTCGGTAAAATGAGTACCCAGCTTGCTGGGGGGTAAACGGTAATGACTGGGGAAGGCACTGGCAAACCACCCCGTATTGAGTCTGCATGAAAACGCTAGAGGGCGTCACCCCAAAGGTCAGACATGACTCGGTGCTTGCACAGGGGATACCTTTACCTTTACCTAATAGGTTCAAAACACCTCTTTCTGCCGGTCTGAAGACTTAGCTGCAAGACTTTGAGCTAGTGCATGTGTTAATTCATCCTGTGAGGCTGCTTGCGTCCTTACGTCCCCCAAAGGAGTTTAAGATCAAGTGAGCAGAACCTGCTCAAGATCCCCAGCCCCAAGGATATTAAACTGGCCTTGACCAGGGCCCTTTTACCCCAGGCCCCTACTTGGTGGAACGCTCTCCCTGGAGAGATCAGTGCCCTGTGGGACTTAGGACAGTTCCGCAAGGCTTGTAAAACAGAGCAGTTCCGCCAGGCCTAGGGATCAGGCCAGAAATGCCACCAAGATTCTGGCCTCCATGCCCAAAACATCAGCCAGACTTATTGACCGCCGTTCTCAGGCCAGCTGACTTGCAGCGGTTCACAAGATTATCAAACCACAATAAAACCACAAACAAATCAATAAAAAAAAAACCCTCCCCCAGTAACCCCCTTCAGCTCCACCACGTAGAGGCACTTTTGAACTAATCTGGTTGTAGAATATCTTATTATGGCTATTATTGTTATTTTATTGGTTTTAGATGTGTTGTTGTTACGCACCCTGAGCCTTTGGGGAAGGGCGGGTTCGAAAGAAAATGACAGGAGCAGCAGTATTAGGATAATTAGTATTATATCCTTGTGGCAATGAGTTTCTGTGAAGCCACCCTCTACATCTTGCTGTCGTGTTTCGTGTCTTCTATTAGGGGGAAACGTAGGAGCACCCTGAGTGTCTTCAGGATCCACGGATGCCTTCAGGAACATCTGGCATCGTCAAGGAAACGCGCCTTCCCATTGATAACACCCACACGGCCAGCAGAGCTAAGCATTATGCAGGGCGAGGAGATTCGCCACACGGAAATAGATTTCCACAGGGACGAGGAAGGCCAGCTCTTGCTGGGACGCACAGGAAGTTCTGCATCAGCACAGTGGAAGAATAGGCGGGAGAGGAGTCAGCTTACAGGCTCGGAATTAAAACTGATGCAACATCCCGACATGCCAGCCCTGTGCATTCGTGCCGCAAGGGAAAACCATCGCTTCATCTGAAGGACCACACCGGTTTAAAAAAACGGCACCAAACTTTATAGCGTTGCGGGTTTTGTCCATTTTGTTTTGCATAATGCTCCCCCACCAAACGGCCCACGTCTAGAATTTGTGCATTCGAAAACAGCCCCCGTCTTCCAGAGGGGAGGGGTTAAGAGGCATCTGATAGTTCCACAAGGCCGACATCCCGCTTGTGGAAATCTGTGTGATCGGACATCCGTCTGCAACCGTGACCTTTTGCCTGCCCACCCACCCCCAACACGCTCCAATGAAACGTCCTGGATATCAAATGCTGCAGCAAGACGCTCTTGGTTGTCAAAGGGATGGGGGCGGTGGGAACCCAAACTAATCTGAGTGTCGAAAAGCACCAATATCGGTCCAGAAATGGCAGGCAAGCCCATAAAAAAAGGAAAGGAGGATACCAAACAGATCGGTCAGCTGACTATTTTCCTTGCATGCGATTAGGTTCATGAACAGAGTTGGGTCTGCAGTCCCAGCTCCAGAAACATCCTTCACGTTAACTAAAGGTTCACTTATTTCTGCATATTTTTTAAATAGTCCCGTCCCCCAGGAGGAAAACAAAAGAAGCAACAAACAAGCCTTGGAAAGGCGTCAAGGCCTGTGAAACAGCTTCCGTTTGGATTGGACAGGGAGAAGCTATTCACCCCTGCAGTGCTCGGCTCTGGCAGCAACACCACTGCGTTGATGCGCGACTTCCAAACCTGTCTCCAGAACAGCCTTCCCACCAATATGACCTCCAAAAGAAGCAGAGAATGCTCCTAAATGACAATCAGGAACGTGGGGGGGGGTGAAGGGGGGGAGGGTGTTTGATAAATGTCGGCAAATAGCCAAAGGAATTGGCTCCTGCCCAGAGAAAGTGGGGCGAGAAAATGCCGGGCTGCAAAACCCAACCAGATTTCAGACTCCACAAGATTTCAGCAAATCCCCCCAGCTGCATTCCCTTTGCTACATCGTGCATCAGCACATCCTATCTGAGCATTCCGACAAGGAACGAATTGAAGGAAAGCAATCAAACAAACCCACAGAGGCTCTCTCAAGAAAAGAGTCCGCTGCCTTACCTGGTAATTAGCGAGCATTATAAGCGCATCCCGTGAAAGAAAAGGATCCCGGAACGACAGCCCTGAGATGAAATGCCATCTAACCCAGCTCTTCAGACGGCCAGTTCTGAAAATTTCCCCAAGTATTCAAAACTGCTGCATTTTCAATGGGGGAGGGGGGTGGAAAGCGAGAGGGAGGGAGGGAGGGAGGAAGGGAAGGAGGGAGAGACCTCTGCAGTATCCTTTCTGCTACAGCCTCGGTTTCCTGTTCAAAGGCTCACTCTATGGTACCTAATACAAATCAGCAAATAGCTTTGGGTGGGGGGGGGGAAGTGGCAGGAGTGGTGGGGGGGGGGAGAGAGAAAACATCATTTTAACCAGAGAGCTCCATCTTCTGGCCAACTGGATGAACCACAGTCATCAAGCTGGTTTTTAAAAATGCAATAATTAATTTATTCAAAGGGTTCTTCAAGCAGAACAGCCTTTTTACCGAGTCTATGAATAGCCACTGCAGGCCACAGTCCAGAGGCGCGCCAAAAGTGAAAAGAGGTGATTTGGAAAGGCTAACGTTTCCAGAATCTCTACATGTGCCTTTTCAATCATTCTCCCCCCCCTTCCATTTTTGAATAATGGGATATAATTTGTGTTTTTCACTGCCTAAAGACTAATGACACACAACCCCCCACCCCTTCAACTCTTCAGAAACCATTAAACGTTATTATCTACATTATAACACTGAGAATGATCTTCCTCCCTCTTATTTCATATAATATGACACTGTATTCTAAATTGGAACAATCCTACATCTGCTGTAGAACGGGGGGGCCACAAACTGTGACTCTCCAGAGGTCCATGGACTACAGAATTGTAGTTCATAGACATCCAGAGAGCCACAATTTGGCTACCCCTGCTTCTGGATTGTTCTTTGCGGGACAGCCTGTGAGGGAACCTGTATGAAAGCATACTGGCAAGTAATACATCCAAAGGAAGACTAGCCTGGAACCCTTTTTACTATAACTAAGCAACACATTCCTAATTCTGGGACCCAAGATATATAGCATACTGTGTTTATTCACTCTTAACAGCCATGGTTCTCTTACCATTGTGTCATAATTGTGTGTATTGCAGTATCTTGACATTTGTAAGCACACCATCCAGAACATCTGGGATACCAGCAAAAATTACAGAGCTAGAAGCCTTCGCAAAAATCACACAACTAAAAATTTGGAACCAGAAACCCTCACATATTCCCTCCAACACCTTTCTTTCTGACACTTTTGGAAACAGATGTGGAGCACCACTATTGCAAAAGCTAAATGGGGAAAGTTGTACTTTTTCTTGTTAAAAACAAACCACTGAAACATTATAAGAACACGAAAAAGTTCCACTTTTATTAGGATAAGAAAAAAACAACCAGGCAGTAGGAACTTCCACAGTGAAAGGAAGGAAGGAAGGAAGGAAGGAAGGAAGGAAGGAAGGAAGGAAGGAGGCAGGCAGGCAGGCAGGCAGGCAGGCAGGCAGGCAGAGACAGGATGGGATAATTCCCATGAGAGCAGAAGCAGGGGTTCTTTGTGAGCCCTTGAGAAGCTCCCCAGCCTTCCCTCTATATCCTGCCTTAGTGGACTCACCCACAACCTATTCCTGGCACTGCTGTGAAAGGAGGGAAATGGCCACTTCCATTGACCGGGGGGGGGGCATTCTTGCTTGGTTAATGGACCTGAGAAAAGGGGCCCAGCCTGGACAGAGTCATAGAGTTGGAAGGGGCCATCTACTCCAGCTCCCTGCTCAGTGCAGGGTTAGCCTAAAACTTCCATGAAAAGCATCTGTCCGGCTGCTGCTTAAAAACTGCCAGTGAGGGGGAGCCACTGCCTCCTTAGGCAGCCCATTCCACTGCGGAACTACCCTGACTGAGACAACTAGCCGATACTGTTCGATGCGTAGTTTAAACCCATGACTGTGGGTCTTACTCCTGCCTTAAACTGCCTCCTTTCTCCCCCTCTCCTCAGGCATGGTAGGGAGGTGTGGCCAGCTGACATAATTTTTGGCCCAATTCTGGGGCTCCTTGAAGTCTGAAAAATATTCCAGGAGTTCCTCTATGGTCAAAAAGTTGAAAAAGTATGAGTTAGAGAGAGAGAGACAGACACACACACAATACCTTTATTGGCATAAGACAGACAGTGTAGTGTAGTGGTTCAGAGTGATGGCCTCTAATCTAGGGGACCCAGTTTGATTCCCCACTCCTCCTCCACATGAAGCCTGCTGAGCGACCTTGGGCCTGTCACAGTTCTCTCAGAGCTCTCTCAGCCTCAGCTATCTCACAGAGTGTTGGCTGTGAGGAGAGGAAGAGTAGGCAATTGTAAGCTGCTTTGAGACTCCTTCGGGTTCAGAAAAGTGAGATTACAAAGAAACCAGCTCTTCTCTTCAGATGGGAAGGCCTAGATTCCAATTTGCTGTGAAGCTCAGATGTTGTGCTGTTGACTCTTTCTTGGCTCAAAGCAAATGAAACCAATAGGCGAAAAAGTTGTATCTTCTTGAGATTTATTAAATGCAGTCCTAAGCAATTGTGCAACCGGAACGGGGTCCCAGGTATTCAATCCCGCTTTCTATTACTTCTTCAGTGGTTGCAATTGTGGTCTTAATATAACATCACCAGTATTAATTTCTACCGGTACAGGATATCACATTGGCAATAGCTCTTCAGTAAAGGGGTCACTTCTTCAAAGTGAGATTGAATACCTGGGACCCCGTCCTGATTGCAAAATTATTTAGGACTGCATTTAATAAATCTCAAGAAGATACAACTTTTGCCTATTGGTTTCGTTTGCTTTCGGTGTTTTTCTACGAGAAACCAACAGTGTTTCTTTACATGGACTGTCTTTCTTAGCCCTGCTTGCCTCACAGGGTTATCATAGGGCTGCCAGCTCTGAGTTGGGAAATAAAGGTAAAGGTATCCCCTGTGCAAGCACCGAGTCATGTCTGATCCTTGGGGTGACGCCCTCTAGCGTTTTCATGGCATACTCAATACGGGGTGGTTTGCCAGTGCCTTCCCCAGTCATTACCGTTTACCCCCCAGCAAGCTGGGTACTCATTTTACCGACCTCGGAAGGATGGAAGGCTGAGTCAACCTTGAGCCGGCTGCTGGGATTGAACTCCCAGCCGCATGGTCAGAGCTTCAGACAGCATGTCGGCTGCCATACCACCCTGTGTCACAAGAGGCTCTGTGAATGGGGAAATAGCTAGGGATTTTGGGGGGGACAAAGCCTGGAGAAGGTGAGGTTGGGGTTTTCTCCAAGGGAACTGATCTTGGTCAGCTGGAGATCAATTATCACGTTGGAAGATCGCCAGGTGTCACCTGGAGTTTGGCAACTCCAGGATGTCACAAAGCTGAATGTGGAGGAGGGGAGAATCAGGTATGCTCCCATGAGCTCTCTGCAGAGGGGTAGCCACACTGTGGCTCTCCAGATATCTGTGGACTACAATTCCCATGAGCCCCTGCCAGCATGTGCAGGCAGGGGCTCCTGGGAATTGTAGTCCGTGGATATTTGGAGAGCCACAGTTTGGCCACCGCTGAAAGGAAAAACTAGCTTTGTTTCTCTCTTGTCTCCCATTGTGAGAGGAGGGTGCCGTAAGGGCCTAAGCACAGATTTGCACACTCTTGTCATCCAGTATCCAGTACAAGAAAAAAATGAAGACGGTCAAAAGATAGAAGGTGCAGCCAAAGTCCCTGGAAGAGTTTGCACTCTGGAGTTATTTACTCATTCCGATTTACTGCAGGACGGATGTAGCATGCATTAACAACAGTGGAGACTCTGTAAGCGGGGGACACACCAGAGCATGCTCACTTCCCTGGCCCACCATTAATTCAGACCACAGAGATTGCACAGAACTGAAATTTAGTCAAAACCAACCAGCTATAGAGACTGAAGAACCCTAGGCACATACATCAGGGGTAGTCAACCAGTGGTCCTCCAGATGTCCATGGACTGCAATTCCCATGAGCCCCTGCCAGCATTTGCTGGCAGCGCCTCATGGGAATTGTAGTCCATGAACCTCTGGAGGACCACAAGTTGACTACAGCTGACATACGTCACTCACCTCAACAGACCTGATCATCTGCTCTGCTAGATGCCATGTGTCAAATACCTCTACTTGCCAGTAGCAGTCTGAGAAAGATATGTGGGGGCACTGTGTGGGTTACAAAATGGCCGACTTCTTGTAGAATCTGGAGAGCCGAGTTTGAGCCCCCACTCCTCCTCCACATATGACCAGCTGGGTGATCTTGGGCCAGGCACAGTTCTCTCAGAGCTCTCTCAGAGCTCTCTCAGCCCCACCTACCTCCCAAGGTGTCTGTTGTGGGGAGAGAAAGGGTAGGTGATTGGAAGCTGCTTCGAGACTCCTTTGGGTAGTTCAAAGCGAGATATGAAAAACCAGCTCTTCTTCTTCATGGATGCTTTTGAATGATCCTGCATTGAGCAGGGGGTTGGACTAGATGGCCTGTATGCACCCTTCCACCTCTGTGACTCTATGATATACTCCAATGGTTTGAACACAGAGGCTCTTGGTACTGGGCTTTGCATATTACGGGACGATGCTCCCAAGACGGGACGTGTCTTTAACTAGCTGTGCTTGACAACAATTCACTGTTTCAAGAGACAAAATTAAGCAACGATTACGTTGCTGGCAGGCACATCTCCAGTGGCCTCTTGGAGCCTTACTTAGTAAGAAGGGCTCCACGTGTCCGGCAGCAGGGGAAAGAGACAGGATGGACAGCGGCTTCATCCAGCTAGGAACGCATGCATGGAAATTGCTTTCCACATGTACATGACTCCAACTCAATCAGGGAGGACCTGTGTCCAGAACCTGTAGTTACCTGGACAAAAACCCAGCTGCACAATCAAGTCACTTAGTCCCTGCATGATATTTGTATTGAGAAACCTTTTGGATGCTTCCAAGATGCAAGCACCTGGTGTCTCCATCAGGATGGCCTGCATGTAGCTAGCTAGCTAGCTAGCTAGCTAGCTAGCTTGCTTGCTTGCTTGCTTGCTTTCTCTCTTTCTCTCTTTCTCTCTTTCTCTCTTTCTCTCTTTCTTTCTTTCTTTCTTTCTTTCTTTCTTTCTCTCTTTCTCTCTCTCTCTCTCTCTCTCTCTCTTTTATTTTAAGCGCTGGATTTGGTATATAAATATGTAACAGCTACAATAAAGCTATCATAAATTTGAGAGGCTGGGTTTGCAACTGGATGAAAATTGGTGACTTGTACCTCATGCTACTGAGATCCTCAGTCATGATAAATCATAAGAAACCAATATAAACATGGTAAGCAAGTTGCTGAAGACATGGTTCTTCTAAACAAAGTGTACAAGTTACCATTATTTATTAATTATCCATCCACTAAGCCCAACAGGATGCTTTGGGCTGATCCTGCATTGAGCAGGGGGTTGGACTAGATGGCCTGTATGGCCCCTCCCAACTCTATGATTCTAACAGTGGCCTGAATTCAATGGCATGCAGGTAAGGAAGGATCTTCTATTCAGTGATGTCTGGCCTTCTGCTAAGGGGATGAAAGAGATGCCAGCATTCAGTCCTCCCAACTAGTAGACCATCCACCTGTCCCATCTCTTTGGTGGCTTGCTTATGGTACTTAGCCCCAACATGGATAGTCCAGGGGAGCCCAATCTTGGCAGCTCTCAGAAGCTAAGCAGGATTGGCCTTGGCCAGTATTTGGATGAGAGACCTCCAAAGAATATCAGGGTTGTGGCACGAGGGCAGGCAATGGCAAAACCACCTCTGAACATCTCTGGCCTTGAAAATCCTATAGAGTCACTAGAAGACAATGGTGACTTGATAGCCAAAAAAAAGCAAAGGCAAAAAAGCGTTTGCTTGTATCACCATCATTATATACACATTGGATTAAATGCAATGGCAATGCAGAAGGGTCTGAACTCAGAGCCCTATTTCTTCCTCATAACTGCCCTTACTAAGGGGGGAAAGGGGAAAGTGAATTTCCTTGGCTGTGAGAGCCAATATAATGTAGGGTCAAGGGTGGCCAAACTGCAGTTCTCCAGACATCTATGGACTACAATTCCCATGAGCCTCCTGTCAGCATGCTGCTGGCAGAGGCTCATGGGAATTGTAGTCCATGGGCATAGTTAGGCCACCCCTGGTGTAGGTGGTATAGGGCCAGATGAGCATGGGCACAAACTGAGCGTCCCTAGTTCAACCCCCCAGTCTGCCATGCCTCTTGGTGCAGGGGATCATTGCCTAACTCACCTCACCGGGGGGGGGGGGGGGGGGAGGGGAGACGGAATGGAACCGGGTGGGAGGAGCTAGGAATGTGGGATGAAAACATTATACAATTGGTTTACATTTTCTACAGAACAAAATCAGAGTCCAGTGGCATCTTTAAGACCAACAAAGATTTATTCAAGGCGTGAGCTTTCAAGTGCAAGCACTCTTCCTCAGATTCAGAACTACCATAGCAGCCTGGTCTCTCACCAGACAGATTCATAGTCTGAGGAAGAGTGCTTGCACTCGAAAGCTCACGCCTTGAATAAATCTTTGTTGGTCTTAAAGGTGCCCCTGGACTCTGATTTTGTTTTGTTGTGCTGCTTGAGACCAACACGGCTACCCACTTGAATCTATTTTCCACAGAAGTCTAACCTGTACTGTTTATTGTTCTGTAATATTAATTCAATTTATGTAATACCTGCCTTAAAAAAAAATTCTTGTGAGAAATTCAAGTAGCCCAGTTCATGAAGCCGTAGTGTCTGCTGAAGCAAAAGCAAAAAAGAGTCTTGTGTTCCTTTAATGCAGAGGTGGCCAAACTGGCAGGGGCTCATGGTAATTGTAGTCCATGGACATCTGGAGAGCCACAGTTTGGCTACCCCTGCACTAACAGCTGTAATGAGAAGCATAAGCTTTCATGGGGGTGTCGACCACTTCCCCAGATGCATGAAATCTCAGCAGAATATATACACAGTGGAAGGGAGGAAAATCCTATGGACAGCAGTCTAGGAAGCACGAAAGGTATACCACAAGTACATTTTGTGACATTTTGAAGCAAAAGCAGCATGGTGTGGTCCACGGGTTTCCATGGGCATTATTTTTAGAAGTATTTTTAGAAATTGGGGGGGCTTCTGATTAGCTATTGGCTTTCTGACTGGCTGAGCTGATTTCTAAAAATGAAGGTTTGGAAGAAGCTGCCACCACAACACCAGACCCTTTGCTGAGCGACTGAAGACAGGCTGTGTGTACATGCCAAGAAAAATATTTTAGAACACTCTCTTCATCTGGAAAGGCATCCAGGCCCGGTTCAAGGATTCGCAGGGTCTTCGTGGAGCCCAACTGGTGCTGCTCCCTGACCTGCACAACTAACTGCGGCCCCTTCCCAGGGGTGGCTGGAACTTGGGAAACAACTGACCACTTCACTTTGCTGAAAACATCTCTCAGACTTTCAACCTACCCTGCCTCCCTACAAGCAGTTTGTATGGCCATGTCAGCGTCCTTTTGGGGGAGTGTCTCAGTGCCTGTCTCTCAGAGAACACCTCTGTCAATAAACAAAGGAAGTGGGCAGAGGAAGCCCTAGTTACAAAATGCAACTTTTGCAAAGGATCGATGGTACGGGACAGATTCTGCCTGCTGCGCAAGCATGTTTCGTTTGCGCAGCATTAAGTATATGGGGAAGTCTCTTTCCCATCCGGCACAAGGCACAAGGAATCAGAACAGTCGGAGTGTCGGTCCCATGAGCCCGAGCAAGAGAAATTGTCCCAGTAGGCCACTTAACGGCAGTGACAGTCTGTCTGTCTGCTCACATACTGCCACCAAGTGTTATCTGGTTCTGCATCCTGTACTTGCTTCTAGGGCATCAAGCTACCTTGAGGCATTAATATATTTGGCTCCTTTGCTATAGATATGGCCCCCTGCCTGTGGGAAGAAGAGCAAATTTACAATGGCATTCATGAAATCTTTGCATAAATTCTTCTGGAAACCTACGCTGGAATTCAATTTGTTCCAGAAAGGTCCCCCAGTGGGTCAAAAGGTAGGACACACATGCAAAACCACGTAGCACAAGGCCCTGTGAATCAGTTTCTTCCATGATCTCTGTAGACCAGGGGCAGTCAACCTGTGGTCCTCCAGATGTTCATGGACTACAATTCCCATGAGCCCCCTGCCAGCATGGCAGGGGGCTCATGGGAATTGTAGTCCATGAACATCTGGAGGACCACAGGTTGACTGCCCCTGCTGTAGACTACAGGAGTTATTCCAGGAGAGCTATAGAGAATGGCGTCACCAGACACATATTTCAGTAGTCCATTGAGCAACACCACTGACATTTTGTCTAGATTTATGGCAATGTTTTATTCCATCCTGTGCACGATCCCAAGAACTGATCTAAATTAAACACTGGCCTAATAGAGATGTCTCTCCCTTTTAGCAACAAAAAAGTCAAAGCAGCAAATCTGAAGACCTCTCAAGCAGTTGTGCTCCAAGAAATGTCACTTGAGCTTTACTAATTATTTTCAGATTGGAGTTCAACACCTCCCATCACCAATGACGGAACTCGGCCTCCCTGAACCTGTCCTGTAAATGCATGTTGATTTATATGGCGCTTCAAAGAAGCAGAAAGAAGGAACGCTCTTAAAGCAAAGACGAGAAGAAATCCAGAATTGACAAGGAGCTAAAGTGAAAACCCAGCTCTCACATAAAAAGTGTCAACGCAAGACCACAGGAGCCCGTTTTGTGAAATGGGACATGCCACTTTTCTGCAGATTGCGCCATTGGAAATGACAGCTCTCACCAAATGAAGATGAATTTAAATAAAAGATCCACCATGCAGCATCAGTAATGGGTTTAAACTGCATGTAGTAAGGCACTGGCTAGATATCAGGAAGTCAGAGTAGTTCAACAGTAGAATAGGCTGCTTAAGGAGGTGGTGTGCTCCCCTTCACTGGTGGACTTTAAGCAGCAGCAGAATTTGGACAGGCACTTATATTGGATGCTTTAGGCTGATTCTGCATTGAGTAGGGGGGTTGGATCTGTATGGCCCCTTCTAGGATTCTACGATTCTAGGAGTTGCATACTGTTGAATCTTCAAGCAGTGGCTAGACAGGTACTTACCATGGATGCTTTGGGATGATCCTGCACTGAGCAAGGGGTTGGAGTAGATGGCCTTGATGGCCCCTTCCAACTCTATGATTCTTCTAGTGGAAGAAATGCTTGGTGTATCCAATACAAGCCCCTCCAAGTTCTGACCAAGTTTTGAATAATTATTAGGAGGTGGTTTAATTGTTTAAATGTTTTTATTGAATTTATATGAATGCTATTAAAGTCAGTTTTTACCCACCCTGAGTCAACCAGGGAAGAGTGGGGAAGAAATAAACTTTTATTATTATCATTATTACTCTTCATCATGAACCCAGAACTGTTCCGATCCTTGAAGCCCGTGTGGTTAGGGCATTTGAATGGGAACTGCATCTGCACATTGGAGCTGGAGTCAGTGACTATAAAATGTGGTTTTTACGGGTGATGAGAAGAAGGGGATATCTGGCATAGAACTATCAGGGGGCTTCTGAGAGCCAGCTTGGTGTTGTGATTAAGAGCAACGGCTTCTAATCTGGAGAACCAGGTTTGATTCCCCGTTCCTCCTCCACATGCAGCCAGCTGGGTAACCTTGGGCTCACCACAGCACTGATAAAGGTGTTCTGACTGAGCAGTAATATCAGGGCTCCCTCAGCCCCACCTTTCTTCACAGGGTGTCTGTTGTGGGGAGAGGACAGGGAAGGCGACTGTAAGCCGCTTTGAGACTCCTTCAGGTAGAGAAAAGCGGCATATAAGAACCAACTCTTCTCCTTCAGTAATATCAGGGCTCTCTCAGCCTCACCCACCTCACAGGGTGTCTGTTGTGGGGAGAGGAAAGGGAAGGCAAACGTATGCCACTTTGGAACTCATCCTAGTAGAGAGAGGCAACGTATCAGAACCAACTCTTCTTCTTCAAGTCCCTTCAGGAAGAGCAGGGCAGGATATACAGGCCTGCAGATTTTGACACATCACCCTTTCCCATCATGCCTCAGCTATGCAGAAATGCAATGGGCCAATGCCTGCATCAGCACCATGTGGGCCATTCTGCAACCGGGCCCCCTTCCCCACTAGCTAGATGCACTCAGGGAAAGAAATAAAACTCCTGCATGGGTACTTCTAAAAGAAGGAGCTTTGATTCAGGCTTCCTAAACCGTGAAGCACGTGCCAGCAGCAGGGAGGAGGAAGTAACAGCCTGTGCATCTCACAATTCCTTGCGATTCATCAGAATCACACAGACCAGAAAGGGTCATCCAGTCCAGCAACTTAAGAGTCATACACTCTGGAAAGGTACTCATCCAATTTCCTCCTAAGAACTTTCAACCAAGGAGATTCCACCACCCTACCAGGCAGGAGAGTCCACCTATGAACAGCCCTCACTGTCAGAAAACGCTTTCTAATGTTTACTTGGAACCTTCTTTCCTGTAATTTGAACCTACTGCCCCTAGCCCTTGTCTCTAAAGCTGTAGTAAGCCAGTTGTAGTTAGACAGTAAAGCTGTAGTAAACCAGTTGTAGTTAAACCAGTACGCAGTTAAACCCAACTATCGTATCAACGCTTTCTCTCCTCTTCTCCCAAGCAACACGTACCCAACTGTCTCAACCTTTCCTCGTAAGGCATGGATTCCAACCCCTCAACCATCCGAGTTGCTTTTCTCAGAACACTTCCCAGCTTGTCAATATCCTCCTTGAACTGCGTCATCCAGAACTGGACACAATTTTCCAGATGAGGATGCACCAATGCAGAAGAGAATGGTATTAGAACCTCCCTTGCTCTAGATTCTCTGCTCTGTGCTGACTGTCAGGGCTATTACTATTTTCAGGGCTCGTTCCAGGTTTTAAGGGGGCCCAGGGCAGTGTTCCTAGCCCCCTATCCCTTCTTCTATCCATCATCAGCTCCCCCACCCCCACCCCCCCTTTGCCCCACTAACATGCCTCTCACCTAGGTGTTCTTCCCCTGCCCAAGCTCACTGGGGCCTGCAGTGTTTCCTCCAGCAACACTGGACAATGCATGTAGATGGGAGCATTGTGGAAAGTCAGCTTTGACTTGCAGACAAAGCAATTCTAAAATTTCTTGTCCCAGATTATGTATTGAAACTTGCCAGCTGTTTTTTCACTTGCACCCAATTCCTCTCCTTATTACAGTTCCTGTACCACATGGCATTTAACCACGCAGGACCTATGATCCCTAGCATATATATTTTTTAATGGTCAAAGGGTCTCCCCCTCCCTTTTTCACCAGGGGAAAAGCTGGCTGGATCCAACCCTATGCCATTTCACTGTCACTGAAATCGTGTCATAACTGTTCTGTATTGGAGAGCTTTGAAAATAGCCACTCAAAAGGTGCCACATTGATTCCCTATATGTTACAGCTGGGCCGATTGCTCGTTTCATTGGCTATTTATTTGTTCTCACAATTTTCCCTTTGTGTTGGTCTTCAGGATTCTCAAAAGGAACTTTCACCCTGCATTTCACTCACTTTTGAGGCCTGAACGTACGTAGTGCCAGAAAGAATGGCTTGGTTATCTGGGTGAACTTTGCTAACTCCAAACAACAAACTGGGGCTTCACCAACACATAGTGAGATATTTCACTATTATGGTGCAATGGCAACCATTTGCAACTGGTTTTCTTGTGTGAACCAGCTGCAAATGATTGCTAGAGTCCAACGAAGTAGACATACAGCCTTCGATTTCTATTTCCTTCCAGACAACACTGTGCAAAAAATGAAGCTTTGTTTTTATTGCATAGGTAATGTAAATGACAGAACTACATTTTTAAATATTCCTGCAGTCAATGTAATCCTGAATATGGATCTGATGTCCGGAAACTGCAAAACCCACTGAAAACTGGTTCAAGCCATTGTCTATGGTAGGAGCTGTCTTGTACTTTGTATATAGAAAGACTTCCTTAGGATTAAGTATCAGAAGAATCAATGAAACAATATAAACCTCTATTTTATACAACAGTCCTATGAAATTGAAGGAGAATGACTAGCCTAAGATCATCCAAGCAGGCTTCATGGCTGACAAGAGACTTCAGCCCAAATCTCTCCATGCAAAATCCAGAGTTTTAGTGACACTGGCTTCTAGAACGGGGGACCAATTTGTTCAGTAGCAGAGACTGAAGGAAGTTAACTCAAGACAGAATAACTGAAGTTATACCAGTGTAATAGTGCAAGTTGTCTTTGTTGCTGTTGTCCAGGAGCAAGTGTTTTTATACCAATTTAATGCTGTGCTTACTTTAAAGGAATAAACTTTAGAGTCCCAGTATGATACGGTGGTTAGACTGGGCTTTCTCAACCAGGGATTTGGGACACCTTGGGGCTTCTGGCAGCTTTGGATTTCCTAAATGGGTGGGGTTAATTAATTTTTAATATTTATTTATTTATGTTTCCATTTATATCCCGCTGCTCCCAGCAAGCTGGCTCACGGCAGGTCACATTAAAACCCCCAATAAAATATACAATATGGTCCCATTAAAATACCCATTAAACACCCCCTATGGCAGCAAACAAACTTAAATGGACTCTGGGGAATGGTAGAGGACAGGAAGGCCTGGAGGATCATTGTCCATGGGGTCGCAATGGGTCGGACATGACTTCGCAACTAACAACAACATGGTGGCAACAATTCCAAATCCCGTTGTGCTAGCTATCATCCAGCCTCAGGGATCTTTAAAATTTGTTAAACATTTATCACAGCCCTCCCATCCAAAATGGCCAATGATGGCCCTGGAAGGGTGGGAAGGGGAGGGGCCACGGATGGGCATGTACTCAGCTCTGCTTCCCAACCACATTCTACACGATCGCACCACTTCTGGGGTTTCTCAAAGGCTGAAGAATGTTTCAGGGGTTTCTCAATGGTAAAAAGTTGAGAAAGGCTGTGTTGGGGTTCAAATCCCAACTCTAGCCTTGAAGTTCACTGGATGACTTTGGTCTAGTCAATCTCTCTCAGCCTTGCTTTGTGCAGGATAGAACTGGATAGTGATGATAGGGGAGCTACCCATGTATCTCCACGTCCAGATACACTCTGTAGTAAAAAAAAAAAAAAAACCCCGCAAAAGTACATAAGATCAGAAAGGAAGTTTTATTTCCTCAACTCCCAAACTCTTGTCACAGGTTGGAAAGTTGCCCCCATCCTTTGCATTTATCTCTATTATGCAAGCCTTGACATTTTGCAACCAGAGAAATGTATTCCTAAGAAAATACAGACAACAGATTCCAAAGTAAGCAATGCCTCACAACTCACATTCCTAAAACCCAAAACTCCAATATATGACAAGGATGACAGGGCGGGGGAAGGGAGTCGAAGCAAAAAAACCAATATAGAACGTTCACGGATGCAGTCTAGCTTTGAAGAGCCAAGCAGTGAGCTGAATATATTTTATCAGTTTGCTGCTGACTAAGAGCCTTTTCTCTTCCAAAATATCAAAGGACAGAACGAGCTTATATGTCCCTCTGTCTTGGCTAGGCATGCAAATGTTTGCAAACAATCCTTTGCGATGCCCCCTGTTCTGAAGGGAGGGTGGTCGCTGTCCATGGTGCTGCACCAAACTTCATTCACTTCATTGAGATTAGAATGCTGCTCTATCATAGAATCAGAAGAATCATAGAATCATAGAGTTGGAAGGGGCCATACAGGCCATCTAGTCCAACCCCCTGCTCAACACAGGATCAGCCCAAAGCATCCTAAAACATCCAAGAAAAGTGTGTATCCAACCTTTGCTTGAAGACTGCCAGTGAGGGGGAGCTCACCACCTCCTTAGGCAGCCTATTCCACTGCTGAACTACTCTGACTGTTAAATTTTTTTTTTATCAAGTGTCTAACGTTCCAATAAAATGTTCCAATAAAACGAGTGTCTAACGTTCCAATAAAACGAGCTTGCCCGGTTGAAATGCCTTGCACAATGTTACTGCATCAGTATGCGCTCTCTGCTATCCAGGGCCTGTACTGCTGCAGTCCACGAGTGAGATACCGCTTCCCCCTCCTCCCCTCCCCGGTCTAACCTTATCTTATTGATAATAAAATCTTATTAGTGGGCCAGCATCAGTCGGAGCTGTTTCTAGATGCTTCAGCATCTTTCCACACCTATCTGTCACCCGAGTCACCTGCTGTACCCGCCACCGCAAACGGCACTCTCCTCGTACATCTGCAGAGCAGTGATGGTGTGCAATCTTGTCCGCAGTATTCACACCCTTGTATGTATATGGGGGGTGGGGGGCGTAATATAAACACACGCAGGCGGGCGTGGAATGCTAACCAAGCGTTTTCTTTGCAGAGGGAAATTGGGCTCGAAAATAACGAAGAAGCACAGACAGAAGCATGGAGAGGGGAAGGCGAGCCCATAGCAGCTGTCTCGGGAAGGAAAGACGTTCAGAAGTAACGCAAAGAACCATAAACGGCACTCCGTCAGTTTGCATTTAATAGCCATTTCCCAACAACGTTCTCCGGCAGCCCCTTGAAAGAAACAGGCTTGCTCCGCGGCTTAATCAGTCAAATCAATGGTAATTCCCACCCGGAGAGGGAGTGAGGGAAGACGTTAGTTAAGCAAGCCCTGATATATTATTTATTTGTTCACAAAGTGTGTCTGAGCTGAAAGGGCTCGTTAGGGACGGCTGTGCCTATTCAAGCATGGAAACAGATCTTGGTCCCCCCCCCGTCTCCCAGTAACCCCCCCCCTTCCACGCCACTTGCATCCCACTGCAAGGCTGACAGCCATTCTTCCTAGGAATAACAGCCCACCCCCACCCGGCAGAGTTCTCATTAAATCATGCAAAAAAAAAAAAGAATTAATTACCCAAGTAGATGCAGCAAAAGGTCATAATCCAGTGCCCATGCCCCCATGAAGCACGAAAGCTGAAGCAGGGGTCCGGGTCGCTCGTTCAGGCCGGCGGAGTCTCCCCTACACTTGACCTAGACTGCCTTACATAATGAGGGACCAGTGCGGTATCCTGAATGTCATCCCTGGCAGGAGAAGCTGGGAGCAGGCAGGCGGGTTGTTTGCATTGAGATCACGGCGTCTCTCCTCTGTCTCTCCCTCCTCCCTTCCCCCCCCCCCAGTTGCTCTCGCAAAAGGAGGCAAGATTAGCAGCAGCCAGCCGGTGCCTTTCTCACAGCGCTGCCAGAACCGACAAGGGTGCTAGCCACGCAGGCTGCCGGGGCAGGGAGCAAGCGCTGTGCCTGTCCTCACGGCTAACCTCGCAGGATTCTTGCCGTATCATCTGGGGGACTACATCGTCGCTGCAAATCTGAACGGTGGAGGGAGAAAGGAAGGGAGGAAGGAGGCACGCTTGCCCGTGTCTCTCACTGCAGTGAGTAGAAGGCAGAGGGAGAGGAATTGAAGGTCAGTTTTTCTTTCTTTCTTCTTTCCGACCTGAACTTCTGGAGGGAATGTGTCAGAGTTCAACCAATCACTTGGGAGCATGGAGGTAATCGTGTCGACCATGAGGGAAAGCCTTTGTGCTACTGAGCATGGAACGTTTCACATGTAAAACAGTGCCCTGAATGGATTTTTCTAAGGTCATGCTGCATGCAAACCTGGCTGTGTGTTTCTTGTCAAGACTCTGGGCTGCTGGTTTGAACTGTTCTCTGCAGCTGAGGATCGGCGGGTCCCGGTCCTTATTGTGTTTGCAAAATATTAGCACCTTTATTTTGCATGGGAGAGAATCAGTGGGGACAGGAGCCAAATGTGAAAAGTTGGCTTAATGTAGACCTTGACAGAGTTGACAGAAATGGAGAGCTGAAACTTTTCAGCAGGCTGGATCTTGCCATCTCCCCCCCCCCCCAAAAAAAAAATCTTACCTCAATTCCCCTCATTACGACAGTCCCTGCCCTGCATGTCCCATGCAGGTCCCATGATCCTCAGCATACCCTATAGGGGGTCAAAGGGAAAATAAGCCGGCTGGATGCAACTCAATGTTCTTGCAATAGGAAATGTGATGTATTATTGGAATTCCTTCTCCCCCTCCCACTTGCTAGACTGGGATTGCAAACTCTAATGTACAGAGTAACTGAATCCTTGTGCGAAAAGGGAAAAGATGGCAAAAATGTCTCTCGAATTGTCCATATGATATAAATTTGCTATGCTCTATGATCATGTAGAACAGGCTTTTTCAACCAGGGTTTTATGAATTAATTTTTATATTTTTCAAAAATCTGTTAAACATTTATTGGGCAATATTGCCCATATCTGGACAATGTTGACCCACCCCCTCCCAACATGGCCAATGATGGGCTTGGAGGGGGTGGGAAGGGGAGGGACCCCAGGTGGGCATGTACACAGCTCTGCTTCTCAACCAGATTCTGCACAATTGTGCCACTTTTGGGGTTTCTCAATGCCTGGAGTATATTTCAAGGATTTCTCAATGGTAAAAAAAGTTGAGAAAGGCTGATGTAGAGATTATCTGGGCAACGGCTTACCAATTCCTTTCCTAACTTAAGCGAAACATCTGTCTAGTTCAACAGCTTCTCTTTAAGAGGGGCTAGCCACATTTCTTTGGGGACCTGAAAACAGAGTGTACCCTCCATTACTGTTTGTCCTCAGATCAGGTTATTAGAGATATATTATTTCTGAATTATCTCACTCATAATAAGAGGTGTATTACCTCTAAATATGGAGGACTAATTTTCAGTTATGAAGAAGAAGAGTTGGATCTTATATGCCGCTTTTCTCTAGCCGAAGGAGTCTCAAAGCGGTTTACAGTTGCCTTCCCTTTCCCCTCCCCACAACAGACACCCTGTGAGGGAGATGAGGCTGAGAGAGCCCTGATATCACTGCTCGGTCAGAACAGCTTCATCAGTGCTGTGGGGAGCCCAAGGTCACCCAGCTGGCTGCATGTGGGGGAGGAGGAGGGAATCAAACCTGGCTCGCCAGATTAGAGGTCCGCACTCCTAACCACTACACCAAATTGGCTCTCAGTGCTTATCAGTGCTGGCCATCACAAATATTAAAATCCTTCCATTTAGAACTTTCTAAGATGGGACAGTCAGACGCAGCCATTGTGTTTCAGATGCATGTCCTCCCAGGCACAAGGATCCATCCCATTGCCCAAACTGCCCAGCTATGACAGTATGAAGCACAATAAACCAGTCCAGCAAAAGGTCCAATGAAAAGGTGGAGGCCAGCACAGGGTCCGTTGAAATAGTCCTGGGGAGTGGCAGCCCACACCCTCCAATGATAAGACACTCTCATGGTCCAGCCTCCCACCCCCCACCAAGAGCCAGCCTGGTGTAGACTTCTAATCTGGCATGCCGGGTTCGATTCTGCACTTCCCCACATGCAGCCAACTGGGTGACCTTGGGCTCCCCACAGCACTGAGAAAGCTGTTCTGACCGAGCAGTAATATCAGAACTCTCTCAGCCTCACCCACCTCACAGGGTTTCTGTTTTGGGGAGAGGAAAGGGAAGGCAAATGTGAGCCGCTTTGAGACTCCTCCGGGTAGAGAAAAGCGTCATATAAGAACCAACTCTTCATTATGATAGAAACTTGACTTAAGATATTCTGCCTTTCCTCATACAGTATACCTCCAAATAAAAATATTCAGCAGCCACTTTAAATAGCGCTACATTTCACATAGCTAATCCTTTTTATATTTTAAAGTATATTAATTCAAGGTATTACGCAAATCATTAATAAAAATGAAGAAAGGTTTCCATCTAGAGAAAAAAACAACAACTTTATATCAAGAACTTATTTTCTACTTTCGTTACCCTTTATTTGCAAACAATCAACTATATCACTTTTTAAAACAGAGAGAGATGGATGTAGTTTCGAATTTCCTGCCTTCTGCAGGGGAGGGTTGGACTAGATGGCCCTGGGGGTCCCTTCCAACTCTCGGATTCTATGGATGGGACCGATCGAGTTTTATGGCTGAGTGAGCATTTGAACTTGGATCTCTGGGACTCTAGTAAAAAAGTCTACCCCCCTGTTATTTTCTGAGAGAAAAAAAACTACCCTACATTCACAGTTGCTGTTCACTTCCTGGGGGGAAAAGAACATTTGGACACCTGTGTTTTATCTAAGGGAGGCAATCAAAGGCTGAAGTCACAGAACAGGTCGTGGAGAGTAGTGAGCAATTCCCCCCATCACTCAGTGTTCCTGCTCTGATCAAATTTGGAGCTCCCTGTGGCTACTGAAAAGTAAAAATAGAAATGTCGGGAAATCTGATTATGGATCAACTGTGTCTTGTGTACTCTGGCCTTCGGAGGGAAGCCATATGGTGTCCGCAGTGGCGTTTAAAAAAAAATATTGCTGATTAGTTCTGACGCTGCAGTGTTGCCTCTTTGACGGTATAGGTGCCAGTAGTTTTCCAAACGTCTTGAGCAGCAAACAAAAGAAAAGGTTTACTTCCTCTGCAAATATCCTGCCCTTCCCCAGTCTGTCTTTCTGCACTTTCACTCACAAGGGCTGGTTTGCTTCCTCTGGTGAATTTAACTCCTTCCCCCACATTGAAACATTCTATAACTTTAGCAACCGGCTCTCCAAAATCCTTCCTTACTTGCCTTATTGTTGATTTCTGTTTGGTTTGTCAAGAGTTCTTGTACGTGTTCATTTTAACCACATAGGTAACAGTTTGACTATTTAAAACAAAAGGGAACCTTGTGCATCTTGAAGACTAACCCAGCTTTTCGTGGACTGCTACAAAGCATCATGGGTGGGTTTCTTATATATAAACATTTCTTACATAAAAATAATCCAGAAATCTTTATTTTTCTAGCCTGCCCTTCCAGTACAGTTCAGTGTGGTCAGCAACATCCTAAAAACAATAATCAGATGAAAACATAATATCCTAATTTCCCCCAACTAATAACCTTCCAGACAGGGAAGATTTTAGAGTCATGGAGTCAGTCTTTCCCTTCCCCCAGCAGAATAGAATAGAATAGAAATTATATTTTAGTTCAGCAGTGGAATAGGCTGCCTAAGGAGGTGGTGAGCTCCCCCTCACTGGCAGTCTTCAAGCAAAGGTTGGATACACACTTTTCTTGGATGCTTTAGGATGCTCTGGGCTGATCCTGTGTTGAGCAGGGGGTTGGACTAGATGGCCTGTATGGCCCCTTCCAACTCTATGATTCTATGATTCTATGATTTATTACGGTTTGCACCAGGCATATAACAGAGGAAATTACACAATGCATCCCAGATAAAACATGATGTTAAAATACACACACACACACACATTATTAAAAGTTATTTTAAAACTTGGTAGTAAAATGTATAGTGGATTTTTAAAACTAGAGCAGAAATAGCTTTGAGCCTGAAACAAAATCCTCATATTTCATTTTTCATGGTGGACCCTACCAGCTCCACGAACTCTACATACTACTAAACAAAATTTAGCAACAGGTTTAGTGATTTGGGGGGATTCCTCAGACATTAATTTATTAATAATGTCTGTGTTATGTGTTACAGTTCGTCCTAACTTTTGCTTTACAAAGGGATGGATGAACTCAGCTCGGGCCTCGGCATAGAAAGGACTTTCCCCAGCAGTGGAGCCAGCCCTTCTTGGTGGTTATTTTAGGCCACAACCGTAAGCTTGGTGGCTCTCTCTTGCAGGCCCTGCAGAATTGATTAAGGCAGGGTTCTGATCTTTTTTGGCAGAGCGTTCTACCAGGATGGGGTCAGGGTTCCAAAGGCCCTGGTCCTGGTTGAGGCCAATCTTACTTCCTTTGGGACGGGGATCCTGAGAAGATGCTGTTCTGGAGAACGTAATGGTCTTTGGACATTAAATCTTCTTGGATTACTCTATTAGACGTATGGTGCTAGAATCCCATAGTTTTTAATTTTAATGCAACAGAAGAACAAAGCTAATTCGTTGGAATTTGCTAGGGTTTTTTTTAAGAAAGGTTTTTTTAAAACTTGTGGGTGGGTCTTTGGTTTAAAAGGGTGTCATATAGAGCAGGGGTAGTCAACCTGTGGTCCTCCAGATGTTCATGACTACAATTCCCAAGAGTTGTAGTCTCATGGGAATTGTAGTCCATGAACATCTGGAGGACCACAGGTTGACTACCCCTGACATAGAGGATGGAGCAGAGTTGTTCTCTCTTGCCCCGCAGGGACAGACCAGAACCATTGGGATGAAATTAATTCAAAAGAAATTCCATCTAAACATCAGGAAGAAGTGGTGGTGGGTTCTCCATCTTTGGACATTTTTGAACAGAGGCTGGATAACCATCTGATGGAGAGGCTGATTCTGTGAAGGCTTGAGAGGGTGGCAGGTTACAGTGGATGAGTGATAGGGTTGTGAGTGTCCTGCATGGTGCAGGGGGTTGGATTAGATGACCTAGGAGGTACCTTCCAACGTTATGATTCTATGATTCTGATTCTGCTGTTTAGCCATGCTGGCATCTCTGTAACAATGAAGGCAACACACACCACTTATATGTATAGAGAGAGACAGAGAGAGATCCCATGTACTTTGAACGTCAAGAAATATAAAAGCACGGGATTACATTTTGTTATTGAAGGCAAGAACCTAGTTCCTTTTCTCCTGGTATATTCTATTCTAAGTACATGAGCAATTATATCATGGGACTATATTCACTGGGCAGGGATAGGATCACAACTAAATTGTGGTGTGGGAGCACAACGCAACATGATGCTGGCGTAGTCTGTTGGTGGGGTGGGCAAAAGAACGGTGGAGTTGGGGGCATAGTTTGGGACAAGCAGCCATTAGTCAACGTTGTCCAACCGCACATAGGTTGGTCCTGCTTTGGACAATGGTAAGACTTCAAAAGAGGTGCTGACAATGGAAATACTGCAGTTAGAATCAATGGAGAACCTCAGGCAACAATCCTCCACTCTCAGAGCAACATCAAAAGGCAGACTTGTGGCCAACTCAAGAAGCAGTCAAGATGACATCTCTCCGGAAGAACAAAAGACTTCAACAACACCTGTCTTCACTCAGAACTTGTACAGGTACTTCACGGCACGACTCCAGATATGAATATTCAAACGCAAACTACAGTTCTGTCATTGGGCCGCAAGTTCAAGACATAGGTAAGCAATGGAAGATGGGGCTTAGTGGGGAGAAGAATCCCTTGTTTTAAAACGTGATTCCCATATATCTCCCATCCCCTTCCTCAGGCTCTCCCAGAAAAGGAATGGCTGACTCCTGTTTATCCCCCTAAAATTATGGAAAATGGCATGCTGGTTTAACAACCATTGGTTACTGAGAAATATGTCCCCTCACCCATCCCACACACAGGTAAACACATGTTCTATGGATGTGTTGGGTTAACCCAAGGGGTTTCCTCCCATAGAAGGAGCGTTTCCCAACTCAAGAGACTCTTCTATTGATGGAAAAGCCTCTTGTGATGGGGGAGAAGAAAACACCTGAGTTAATGGGATAGAAGTATGGGGATTAAACCACTGTATAGTAATGTACGTGTCAGCCCCCCCAATGCAAACTCCCACTATGCATCATGGAATCTTTGCCCATGAACACTAGGACCTTCACTGAACGTATTGTCACTGGGGGCCAAACACTCATAATGTCTTTTCCTTGCAGGATCAGAGCTTGTGCAAATGAAATGGAACACCCAGTAAAGGCATCCAGATGTCTGACTCCAGCTCCCTACAGTGAATGGGTGAGTACTATCACCATGACCTTTTTGCTGCCTCGCCCCAAAAGGCGAATCTCCAAAAGTAGATTGTCAAGTCAGGAGCTTGGTTGAGACATATGGAATGGAGGAACACCTCTGTGGTGGCACTTTCCTTCCACAAGAGAATCCAGGAATTGCTACTTCGGACAATACACGAGAATTAGAAATAAGGTCCCAAGAATTCCCATTCTTAATTACTGGTGTTTTGGCACCACTTGGCCCCAAATCCCTTTTGGCGCGCTAGACAAGCTCCTGCTGATCTGTTATTGGCAGGTCTGTGCTCTTCTGCTCTGGGAAATGAATTGTTTCCTGGCAACACAGGTCAACGGCAATCTTTCCTGAATCACATTTGATGATCACATGAAGGATAGACGGTCATTTGCAGTAAGAGACGCAGAAATAGATGCTTTGGCTACAGTCCTTGAACACCTCGGGGCTGAGCTGTTCTCGATGGTTCGGGATGCTGACTCCTAAGTAAATGGCTTAAACTAGGGGCGTCCAGCATTGGGGATATGTGGGCACTTTTGGGATTTTGAAAACAGGGAACAGACGTGGTAGGACAAGTAGCACATGCTACGGGCTCTGCAGTTCCCGGAGCCTGTAGTGCTGTACAGTTAGGGGGCCTTCATGCTGTGATTGTTCCGGGGTCTCCATACTTGTGTGACTTGCTGACCACAAGAACAAAAAAAGGGCGACATACATGCTCTGTTAGTAAAGGAGCGTGCGCCAATTCTGCATTGCACACTGAGCATGCATATGTGCCACAATGATGCCAGTTAGTCACGCCTCCCTGCCACTCCCCCAGAAGTGACATCACCACCCACGTTAACAGGCAGGTTCGAGGAGAACTGAATGGGGGAGACACAGGAGGTGGTTTAAGGCAGAGTAGGAATGTGGGTGCATAAACCACGCCAGAACTCACTCATGCTTGGGAAGGGGGAGCAATGGAAGCTGCTGGTTCCCTAGTTCATGGCTGAATCTATTAAGGCAGGATGAAAAAGGCCACAGACCCCCTCCAGAGCTTCCACGGACCCCCAGGGGTCTCCGGACCCCTGATTGGGAATCCTGGCTCTAGACAAAATTGAATCCAGATAATTTTTATTTTGGGATTTATATACTGCCCCTCTCAGTAAAACTGTCCTGGGGCAATTCAAGAGATGGACTTGATGGCAGATTTAGTTGTGAGTAGGGTTGCCAACTTTGGGGAGGGAAATTTCTGGAGATGCAGCCTGGATGTTAGCAAGGTGTGGGGTAGGGAGGGACCAAAGCAGGATATTATGCTACAGAGGCCACCCTGCAATGCAGCTATTTTCCTCTATGGGAAATTATACTTTGGAGACCAGCTGTGAGATCTCCAGGCCCTCCCTGAAGGTTGGTGAGCCAAAGATCTTCCCTGTTATGGGGCGGGCAGGGTCAGGCCCTTTTCTTCCTTCCCTCCTGCTCCATCCAGGGGTGCCTAGGGCCCATTTCAACAGTCTGCTGTTCATGAACGGCACTAACAAAGCGAAAAATTGTTATTATACATCATGCGGGTGCTGACTCTAGACTGGGAAATTCCTGGAGCTTCGGGAATGGGCCTTTAGGAAGGGGGGCTCAGAAGTGTTCATAACACCACAATGTTCACCTTCCAAAGCAGCCATTTTCTCCGGGGGAATTGACCTCTTTCATCCGGAGATCAAGCGTCATTCTGGGAGATTGCCAAGCCGCATAGGAGTCTGGCAACCCTAATAGTGAGCCAGTTGAAATCAGACAACTAGGAAAGCCCGCCTTTGGCCGAGTTAAGAATACACTAAGCATCCCAGCTCTAATGTCTCAAAAAAGGCAACCTACAAAGTGCAGATGAACTAGGACTGAAGTTTAACTCAAAGGATTTCTTCTTGGACAACAGAACCAACCCATTCTGAGTAACTTCTTGACTCGAAACACTCTGAGGCACGTTCCTGCTCCAGGAACAGCCACGTTCCTGCTCCACATCCTGTCGTCCTCTTCCCTCCTAGGAGGCCTACCTGCCCAGTTCTCCCTTCTTAATCTCTACCTGCCGGTTATATATCCCTGATTTGGATCAGACTTTATTTTTTTAATTTGATTGCTAGGCTGCCACTCCCAGCTAACAACATTAATTAAAACCCATTTTGGAAAATTCAAAAAACAATAACGCATTGAATTAAAACCTCCTACCCTTCCCAATTCCCCCAAAGCCCATGTCCCCCAACCCCTTACCTCCACCAAGCCTTCTGCAGACTGCAATCCGTGTCCAGGGAGGACGTTATAGGATTATTATTATATTTATATAATATATTATTATATTTATTCCCCACCACTCCCAAAGCTGGCGGGTTACACAAGTCCATAAAACCAAGTTTTTTAAAGGACACAAAATTCCATTACAATCTCACAAAAAAAAATGGCAAAATAAATCTCACCCCCAACCCTACCGCTAGAGGGGAGAAAGGAGGGCCAGATGGCCCTGAAGTTATATAATGCTGCACGATAGACAATTTGTAAACTGCTCTGCAGGAGCGGTAGTAATAAAAGGCTAAGGGGAATGTGGGAGGAGAAAGGGGCAGGGCGAGTCCGGGATAAAAACTCAAAGGGGCTAATCAGGAGCCATGAAGCTCCTGGCTCACAATTGGGGTTGCCAGGCTCACAACTGGGGTTGCCAGGTATCACTCCGGGAGGTGAGGGGGCTGTGGGAAAAGCCTTCCTGCCGGGAAACAAGCCCTGCTCCTGTCAGCCAGAGAGGTGAGGGGGCCGGTAGAAGAGCCTATGCCGCCGGGAAAGGAGCAGGGATGCCGCGTCTTCCTCACTGACCCTGGCCTCAACCAAAGACAGGATATTGGAGCATTGCAGGTGTGTGTGTGGGGTGGGGGGCTAGGACCTTCCTCAGCCCAGCTTCAACGAAACACCTAGTGGAAGAGCGCAGTCTCACTTCTCTCAACTTTGAGCACAGAACCTTTTCCCCTCTGATCAGTGCTGCCTGCCTTGCTTCCCCCCCCCCCCCCCACCGCTCTGGCAGCTTTTCAGAGACTGAAATCACACTCAAAACAAAGGGAGGAGTCAGAAAGTCTGCAGAAAGCAGGGAGGGGATTCTGAGGTCTGAGAATTAAGGTCAGTTTCCAGAATATGAATAATCTATTGACCCACTGCAAGGCATCTATTTCTCAACCCCTCGGCTTCGAGATGGTGACTCATCTTTCAAAGCTTCCAATAGTTGCGGTGCTATTGCATTGTGATAGCAACGCTGCTCTTAAACATCCAACGCCGCCCCCTTCCTTTCTGCTCTGTGTGTGTGTGTGTTTGTGTGTCTAAAATGCTGTCAAATAGCAGCTGACTTACTGCAAGCTTTCTCAGTCAGGGTTTCTTGGTGGCCCTGGAAGGGCTTCCTGAAGGGGTGGAATGAATTAATTTTTAATATTTTTTTACATTTGTTAAGCATTGATCGGGTCATATGACCATATATGGTCATGTCGACCTGCCCCCCCCCCCATGGCCAATCATGGACCTGGAGAGGGTGGTGTGGGGAGGGGCCTTGGATGGACATGTACACAGCTCTGCTTCCCAACCACATTCTGCATGATTGCCCCACTTCTGGGCTTCCTTGAAGCTGGAAGAATGTTTCAGGGGTTTCTCAGTGGTAAAAAAGTTGAGAAAGGCTGCTGTAGGATTTTCCAGACAGGAGACTATCTTAGTGTTTTGCCATTGCCTTCCTCTGTTTAGTGACCCTGGGATTCCTTAGTGATCTATACAAATCTTAACCAGGACTGGCCTTCCTCAGCTTCTGAGATTTGATGAGATGGGGCTAGCCTGGGCCTTTCTGGGAGCTGTGTATGAACCTTTGTATGTTTCCCCATGTTTGGATATCCCTTTTTAGAATTTTTAAACTCTGGCTATTCTGTCCTTATTTTGAGAACATAAATACTTTGACTGCAAATCATACTCATATGATGCATTTCGTAAACGAGTGCAGGAATCGTTCCAGTTCATGCATATTGAAATGAGCTCTCGCAGCTAACACAGATGAATCAGATCAAAAGAAAACACAGGCAGAATAGATCTCCCAGTAATTTGGTGGAACAAAAGAATAACTAGGACACTAAAATCCCTGGGTACAAAACACTGGTAGCAGCATCATCATATGAATAAATGATAGTTTTAACAAAATATGTATAGAAGGCTCTATGCATTTAGGCTGTATGCATTTCAGGCTGTACTAAACATCTCTATATCAACACTAATATGAAAAAATACATCAGAAGAAGAGCTGATTTTATACCTCACTTTTCACTGCCCAAAGGCATCTCAAAAGTGGCTTATAATTGCCTTCCCTTCCTCTCTCCACAGCAGATACCCTGTGAGGAAGGTAGAGTTGAGAGCTCTCCCAAAACGACTCTTTTAGAACAGCTTTAACAGGACTGTGACTAATCCAAGGTCACACAGTTGGCTGCATGTGGAGGAGTGGGGAATCAAAGCCACCGCTCTTAACCACCGCACTACTTAGGGAGTGCATGTGTATTTTCCCGGTATTCATGTATTTTTGCATATTATTGGTTACACATATATTTAGTATGGCCTAAAATGTACACAGGCATAAAAGGTAAGGGTATCCCCTGTGCAAGCACCGGGTCATGTCTGACCCTTCGGTTGAGGTCCTCTAGCGTTTTCATGGCAGACTCAATATGGGGTGGTTTGCCAGTGCCTTCCCCAGTCATTACCATTTACCCCCCAGCAAGCTGGGTACTCATTTTACCGACCTCGGAAGGATGGAAGGCTGAGTCGACCTTGAGCCAGCTGCTGGGACTGAACTCCCAGCCTCATGGGCAAAGATTTCAGACTGCTGCCTTACCACTCTGTGCCACAAGAGGCTCTATGTGCAGGCATATGTGCAGGAAAAAAAATGGTAATAATTTATCTGGCAAAGTGGGCACCAATCCATGACATTTCCCACCATAATTCTTCAGTTCCACAAACATGATCAACCCTCTGAAGATAAACCAAAATAACTACTACTCCAGCTATTCTATACCCTCCCCCCATCTAGCACCGGTTGTATTCCTGAATGCAACGGGCATTGCCCCTTATCCATTGTCCAGCGTAAGTAGCTGTCCAGCCACTGCTTGAAGACTGCCAGTGAGGGGGAGCTCACTACCTTCTTAGGCAGTCGATTCCATTGCTGAACTACTCTGACTGTGAAATCCCCCCCGATATCTAGTCAGTATCATTAAAGCCAATTCTGTGGATCCTATCCTCTGCTGCCAAAAGAACCATTCCCTGCTCTCCTCCAAGTGACAACCGTTCAGATACCAAGAGAGCAATTGTGGTCCCTCTCAACCTCCTGACCTCCAGGCTGAACTTTCCTCATAGGGCTTGGTCCCCAGGCCCCAGATCATCCTCGTCACTCTCTTCTGCACCCTCTCCATTTTGTCCATGCCCTTTTTGAAGCGAGGCCTCAGGAACTGCACATAGTACTCTAGGTAGGGTCTGAGGGCCTCAGCCACGCAGCAGCCCAACTAAGCTGTGAAGCATGAGACCATGAGAAGAAGGACTCTAGCTTTGGTATAGTGGTTAGGAGTGCGGTTTGGTGTAGTGGTTGGTGTAGAGAGCCAGTTTGGTGTAGTGGTTAGGAGTGCGGACTTCTAATCTGGCATGCCAGGTTCAATTCTGCGCTCCCCACTGGGTGACCTTGGGCTCGCCACGGCACTGATAAACCTGTTCTGACCGAGCAGTGATATCAGGGCTCTCTCAGCCTCACCCACCCCACAGGGTGCCTGTTGTGGGGAGAGGAAAGGGAAGGCGACTGTAAGCCGCTTTGAGCCTCCTTCGGGTAGGGAAAAGCGGCATATAAGAACGAACTCTTCTTCTTCTTCTTCTTCTTTCCTCTCATAGCCTTTGGCCAACCAGAAATGATACTGTGTGTTCTGTGCCGTCCTCACTTCCAACTTATGGTGACCCTATGGACTAATTGCCCTCCAAAATGGTGTCTTTTTTGTGTGTGGGAGAAACAAAATGGCGTCATTGACAGCATTGCCTTCAGCTGTTCCTAGCATCATCTTTTCCACCCTCTTGTCTTCTTATCATGTGACCAAAGCACGATAGGCTCAGTTTAGCCAGGGAGAGTTTAGGCTTAGTATGCCTAGAATGTCTTTTTTACATTAGTAAAAATCTCCTCCAACACCAGATTTCAAAGGAATCTACTTTCTTCCTGTCAGCTCCTTTCCCGGAAACAGGGTCAGGTGGGGCACACGATGTAGACAAAGTATCACTAAATGACTACAACAAAAATATTGTGTGCAGTAAGGACACACCATAAATATGTATCATTCACATGACGTTCAGATTGAAAATTAGCCGTGAAGTGCTAATACTACTAACAGTACCATATTACTGCTCCACTGTGTATCCTAAGACATGACCACAATGCAGTGTGAAACCATTGTGAAGGTCCTTGAGAGGTGCTAGATTATTTTCCAAAGCAGGAGGATGATCTCCTCCAAACAAAAAATATTTATATTCTTAGATGGGATCTGTTAACAGGCATAGGTTAAACCTGTTTAAAATAGTAGCATTGTTGTTGTTATGTGCGAAGTCGTGTCCGACCCATCGCGACCCCATGGACAATGATCCTCCAGGCCTTCCTGTCCTCTACCATTCCCCGGAGTCCATTCAAGTTTGCACCTACTGCTTCAGTGACTCCATCCATCCACCTCATTCTCTGTCGTCCCCTTCTTCTTTTGCCCTCGATCTCTCCCAGCATTAGGCTCTTCTCCAGGGAGTCCTTCCTTCTCATGAGGTGGCCAAAATATTTGAGTTTCATCTTCAGGATCTGGCCTTCTAAAGAGCAGTCAGGGCTGATCTCCTCTAGGACTGACTGGTTTGTTCGCCTTGCAGTCCAAGGGACTCGCAAGAGTCTTCTCCAGCACCAGAGTTCAAAAGCCTCAATTCTTTGACGCTCGGCCTTCCTTATGGTCCAACTTTCGCAGCCATACATTGCAACTGGGAAGACCATAGCCTTGACTAAACGCACTTTTGTTGGCAGGGTGATGTCTCTGCTTTTTAGGATGCTGTCTAGATTTGCCATAGCTTTCCTCCCCAGGAGCAAGCGTCTTTTAATT
This sequence comes from Paroedura picta, assembly GCF_049243985.1. Classification (NCBI taxonomy): domain Eukaryota; kingdom Metazoa; phylum Chordata; class Lepidosauria; order Squamata; family Gekkonidae; genus Paroedura; species Paroedura picta. The sequence goes on along the minus strand of NC_135370.1, from coordinate 39,423,265 downwards.
TCTTTGCTGCAGTCCCCATCTGCAGTGATCTTGGAGCCCAGGAAAATAAAATCTGTCACTATCTCCATTTCTTCCCCTTCTATTTGCCAGGAATTGAGAGGGCCGGATGCCATGATCTTTGTTTTCTTGATGTTGAGTTTCAAGCCAACTTTGGCACTCTCCTCCTTCACCCGCATCAACAGGCTCTTTAGTTCCACTTCACTTTCTGCCATTAGAGTGGTATCATCTGCATATCTGAGGTTGTTGATATTTCTCCCTGCAATCTTGATCCCAATTTGTGACTCCTCTAATCCCGCATTTCTCATGATGTGCTCTGCATACAAGTTAAATAGGCAAGGCGACAGTATACAGCCTTGCCGAACTCCTTTCTCAATTTTGAACCAGTCAGTGATTCCATGTTCAGTTCTCACTGTTGCTTCTTGACCTGCATATAAATTTCTCAAGAGACAAATAAGATGCTCTGGTATTCCCATCTCTTTAAGAACTTGCCACAATTTGTTGTGCTCCACACAATCAAAGGCTTTAGCATAGTGAATGAAGCAGAAGTAGACGTTCTTCTGGTACTCCCTAGCTTTCTCCATGATCCAGCGTATGTTGGCAATTTGATCTCTAGTTCCTCTGCCTCTTCGAAATCCTGCCTGTACTTCTGGAAGTTCTCGGTCCACATATTGCTGGAGCCTAGCTTGTAGGATTTTGAGCATAACTTTGCTAGCATGAGAAATTAGTGCGATGGTGCGGTAGTTTGAACATTCTTTGGCATTGCCCTTCTTTGGGATTGGAATATAAACTGACCTTTTCCAATCCTGTGGCCATTGTTGAGTTTTCCAAATTTGCTGGCATATTGAGTGTAGCACTTTTACTGCATCGTCCTTTAAGATTTTGAATAGTTCAACTGGAATGCTGTCACTACCACTAGCTTTATTGTTGCTCAGACTTCCTAAGGCCCATTTGACTTCACATTCCAGGATGTCTGGCTCCAGGTCAATAACTACCCCATTGTGGTCATCAGGGATGTTAAGCTCGCTCTTGTATAGTTCTTCTGTATAATTTTGCCACCTTTGTTTGATCTCTTCTGCTTCTGTGAGGTCCCTACCATTTTGGTCCCTTATCATACCCATCTTTGCATGAAAGTTCTCTTCATATCTCCAATTTTCTTGAAAAGATCTCTGGTCCTCCCCATTCTATTGTTTTCTTCTATTTGTTTGCACTGTTCATTTAAGAAGGCATTCTTATCTCTTCTAGCTTTTCTCTGGAATTCTGCATTCAATTGGGTGTATCTTTCTCTTTCTCCCTTGCCTTTCACTTCCCTTCTCTCCTTAGCTATTTGTAAAGCTTCCTCAGACAGCCATTTTGATTTCTTGCATTTCTTTTTCTTTGGGATGGTTTTAGTTGCTACCTCTTGTACAATGTTGCGAACCTCCGTCCATAGTTCTTCAGGCACTCTGTCTATCAGATCTAATTCCTTAAATCTATTTGTCACCTCCACTGTGTATTCGTCAGGGATATGATTTAGTTCATACCTGAGTGGCCTAGTGCTTTTCCCTACTTTCTTCAATTTAAGCCTAAATTTTGCAACAAGAAGTTCATGATCTGAACCACAATCAGCTCCTGGTCTTGTTTTTATTGACTGGATAGAACTTTTCCATCTTTGGCTGCAGAGCACATAGTCAATCTGATTTCTGTGTTGACCGTCTGGTGATGTCCATGTGTAGAGTCGTCTCTTGGGTTGCTGGAAAAGAGTGTTTGCTATGACCATTGTATTCTCTTGACAAAATTCTACCAGCCTGTGCCCTGCTTCATTTTGTACTCCAAGGCCAAACTTGCCTGTTATCCCGGTTATCTTTTGGCTTCCTACTTTAGCATTCCAATCCCCCATGATGATAAGCACATCATTTTTGGGCGTTGCTTCTAGAAGGTGTTGTAGGGCTTCATAGAACTGATCAACTTCATCCTCTTCAGCAGCAGTGGTTGGGGCGTAGACCTGGATCACTGTGATGTTGAATGGTTTGCCTTGGATTCGAACTGAGATCATTCTGTCATTTTGGGGATTGTATCCCAAGACTGCTTTTCCTACTCTCTTATTGATTATGAATGCTACTCCATTTCTTCTGCGAGATTCTTGTCCACAGTAGTATACCTGATGGTCATCTGAATTAAATTCACCCATTCCTGTCCATTTTAGTTCACTGATTCCTAAAATGTCGATGTTCAGTCTTCTCATTTCTTGTTTAACCACGTCCAGCTTGCCTTGATTCATGGATCTGACATTCCAGGTTCCTATGGAATAAAAATCTTTACAGCATCGGACTGTCTTTTCGCCACCAGTTACTTCCACAACTGAGCGTCCTTTCGGCTTTGGCCCAGCCGCTTCATTCATTCTGGCGCTACTCGTACTAGCCGTCTGCTCATCCCCAGTAGCATATTGGACACCTTCCGACCTGAGGGGCTCATCTTCCGGCGTCATATCGTTATGCCTATTGGAACTGTCCATAGAGTTTTCATGGCAAAGATACTGGAGTGGTTTGCCATTTCCTTCTCCAGTGGATCACCTTTTGTCAGAGCTCTCAGCTATGACCTGTCCGTCTTGGGTGGCCCTGCACGGCATAGCTCATAGCTTCACTGAACTACGCAAGCCCCCTTGCCACAACAAGGCAGCGATCCTTGAAGGGGGATAGTAGCATTAGCATTAGCAAATTGTTTCTTTTGCGATGGGCAACATCGCCAGTGTTTTTCAACATATCTGGGACTTGTGTGTTTATAACAAATGCATTTTGGAATGGCTCTTGCAATAAATTTGGGGCTTCCATCTCCACGGCAATCAATTCAGAATAGGCTCTTCACTGTCCACCTTTCACTTCCATAGATAGTAATGGGGAAGGCTATGGCAGCAGAGTCCCCCTTTTGGACTGCACAGACAGCCCCGCAACTACTGTATGGATGTGGGGAGACAGGGTGGACTACAGAGAACCCGGACTCAACTCTTAAAGAAAACCCAAAAAACTAACATCCAGTGTGGCTCTGATTATTACATGAAAAAAGAACATTTAAAGACATCTGACAAACTGTGGTTGTGATGGAATGGCATTTACCGAAACAGTTATTTGTTTGTGACATTTTGGCACATCTTGCAATATTGTGCTATTGATCGAAGTTTAACCTTTTCCATCGGTATTTATTTTTCACTGGCTGTCTTCAAGCAGTGGCTGGACAGGTCCTTCTCACAGATGCTTTAGGCCAGTGGTTCTCAACCCGGGGGTCGGGACCCCTTTGAGGGTCGAACAACCTTTTCACAGGGGTCGCAGCAGGGCAAGCAGCTTGGCCGGGGGGGGGGGGCGCCATCCACACAACGGCCTTGTGGGGTAGATCAAGATAGAGCGTTCATCTGACTGGAGCAGCGGAAAAGAGCGAGATCGGCATGGTGGGACAAGAGGTAGAACTGAACTGAGAAACCCCGGGGAAAAAACATGAACAGTGGATCTTCACGCCATTGGTCAGTTTCGGTTTAATTTCTGCAAAAAAACACTTGGATAATGTTATGGTTGGGGGTCCCCACAACATGAGGAGCTGTATTAAAGGGTCACGGCATTAGGAAGGTTGAGAACCACTGCTTAAGGCTGATCCTCCATTGAACATTGGACTAGATGGCCCATTTCCTACTTTATTATTCTATGAAAACTTTAAGAGGCCAGAAGCAGCAATTTATGAATCAGACGCTATAATTTAAAACAAACACTTGTTCCAGTAAGTTTTCTTTATAAACACAATTTCTATTTTCGGTATATAGCAACAATTTCTCCAACAAACCTCTATATATATTGATAGAATTCTAAAACCAATAACTATTTAATAGTTTATTTGTAAGCAAGTAGTAATAAAGAAACAAGCAAGGGGGAAGTACTTGAGCATGTATGTAGTGGGGGAAAGTTCTGCCAAATAACAGCCTCAGGGTTTTCAAGGCAGGAGTGGTAATGGAGGTTGTTTGCCACAGTCTGCCTCTGCATCCTAACCTTTGATTCACCTCCAAATACTAACCAGGGATGATCTTGCTTAGCTTCTGAGATTGGACTAGATCTGACTACTATAAGTACCTACTAATAGTACCTACTATTAGTAGTAGGTAGTACACACTAATAGTATCTACTAATAGTAGTACCTACTATTAGTACCTGGCTACTATCAGAACCTACTGGGCATTAGTGTAGTGCAGTGGTTAGGGCAGGGATTTACAACCAGGGGTCTCTAGACCCCCAGGTGCTCCAGAGGTCTGCGGCCTTTCTCATCCTGCCTTAACTGACTCAGCCACAAGCTAAGGAACTGTCATTTCCATTGATCCCTTCCTGAGCTTGAGTTCTACAGTAGCTTCTCACCTGAGAGGAGAATGAAGCCTGTACACTTACTCCCAGCTTAAACCACTTCCTGTCTCTCCCCCTTTCAGTCCTCCTGGACCCTGCCTGCTAACAGGGGGGTGATGTCACTTCCGGTGACATGTCCCTTCTGGGGTATGTGGCAGGGAAGCATGGTCAGCTGACCTCACTTCCAGGTCTCCTCAAAGCCTGAAAGTTATTTCAGGGGCTCCCCCATGGTCAAAAGGCTGAATAGGCTGAGTTAGAGTATCAGATCAGCATTTGGTTCAAATTCTCACTCTGTTATGAAGCTCGCCGGATGATCTGGGGCCAGCCATTTTCCTTTAGGCCAGGGGTGTCCAAACTGTGGTCATCTAGATGTCCACGGACTATGACTCCCATGAGCTCTTGCCAACATGGTGCTGACAGGGGCTCATGGGAATTGTAGTCCGTGGATATCTGGAGAGCTCAGTTTGCCCACCCCTGCAGGCCAGCTTGTCTCTGAGTCCCTACGTACATAAAACAGAGGTGGGGCCAGCGGAGGAAGCTGTTTTGAGTTTCCAAGAAGAAGGATGGGCTACAAAAGTTGTACAGCCATATTGCACAAGAACGAAACACAGCAAAACCGGCCCAAAACATTACAACTGACTTCTATCATTGCTCCATAATCGAAACGCCACTATTGGCCAGGGAACCGAAACCGCCTTTGCCGTCAGGCAGGTCATGACTCCCACCCCCTTCCCCAGTTGTCCCTGCAGCACCAGCTCGAATGGGTTTGCTCTTCAATTTATTGATCCCACACGCTGCAGCAAAGAGGAGTCAATTGAGTGACTTCCGCTATGTTGGCAGGGCTACTCAGAGACGCCTGTGGCACAAATGGCTGCTAAAGGTCAGAGCCAAACGTAATAAACTGCCTAGAGGAGCAGCAGATGGCAAAGACTAAGGGGTTTGTTACTTTAAAAAAAGGAGAAGAGAGGCACAAACTCCACCCGTCCTTGAATTTATAAGGGGTAATGGTTCTGGAGCAGCTATATTTTTGGCCAATTTATTATTTCTGTGCCCAGGGGATTTATTGCTGTAAACCGGTGGTCCCCAACCGCTGGGCCATGGCCCGGTGCCGGGCCGCAAAGGCTCTGGCACTGGGCCCCGGCTCCCTCTCCCCGCCCCCCCCCCCACAGTAACAAACTTACCAGGCCACAAGCTTCTTACTGTGTGGGGGGGAAGGGAAGCAGGGCCGTGCACGCACATCATGCATGCATGGCCGAAAACACGCATGCACAGCACTTTTGTGCATACGTGCATGCGCGAAAGTGCCGCACATTCGCGTTTTCGGCTGTGTATGCGTGGCATGCGCAGCATGTGCGGCCGGGCAATCGCCCTCCATTCTGACGCCGGTCCCCAGCCTGAAAAAGGTGGGTGGACCACTACTGTAAACAATTCATCGGGCCTTTTCAGCACTCAGAAAGTTTGCTCGGCAAAGTCCACAGGGGGTACACATGACCGAGCCGCATCAAGAAGCTTATTACAGGTTATTTATTTATATTTATATACCGCTGCTCTCAAAAGTCTCATGGCGGTTTACAAAACCCATGAATACAATAAAATCCCCTAAAATCACCCATTAAAACACAATTAGAACAATGGCATCATATCAGGTGGCAGACAATAAAATATTACCACTCCCCTTTCCCCCGGTTCAGCATAAGTCCGTCGCTCTCTATCTGGGAGCGAGGGGCTTCGTTAATTCCAGCTAGATTCCAGTTATCAAAAACATCTGAAAGCCCTCAGGATAAATTCTAATTTAATCTGAAATATTTTAACATTTCAGAATTCCCTCTGCTCGCAAATCATGAGTATATATATATAATCATAAAGGTAAAGGTAAAGGTATCCCCTGTGCAAGCACCGAGGCATGTCTGACCCTTGGGGTGACGCCCTCTAGCGTTTTCATGGCAGACTCAATACGGGGTGGTTTGCCAGTGCCTTCCCCAGTCATTACCGTTTACCCCCCAGCAAGCTGAGTACTCATTTTACCGACCTCGGAAGGATGGAAGGCTGAGTCAACCTTGAGCCGGCTGCTGGGATCGAACTCCCAACCTCATGGGCAGAGCTTTCAGACGGCTGTCTTACCACTCTGCGCCACAAGAGGCTCTTATATATATATAATCATACCCCCCAATAAATGTTTGACACCTTTTTAAAATATGTAACTTATTAATCAACTCCCACCCATTCAGGAAACCCTTGCAGGGCCATCAGGAAACCCCAGGTTTTCACAAAACCCTGGTTGAGAAAGCCTGGCTTAGATTGTGATTCTGTGCTTGCCATTAGTCCTTCTGAGCTGGTATTTGCCACAATGGCCCTGGATTCTGCTGCTGGGCATCACTAGGTTGGCACTGGGTTCTGCTGGCCTTGCAGAAATCCCCCTCCACCACCCGTTTCTGCTTCAGAGATTCTCAGTCCTGTTTGGTTTTGGCACTGCCACGGTGGCATTGCTTCTGCTGCTGGCCTTGCAAACATGACCATCCACACACTTCCTTTAGAACTGCCAAAATTCTCTGGTACAGTCTGCTGGGCTTGTATTGCTTTGCTATTCTCCCCCCCCCCCCCATTAGAAACAATGGAGGATTGGGGTATCTTGTTTGGGTGCCCATTTAATTGGACCCCCTGGTGGAAACTGTTGAAACTTGGGGGGTTCTTTTGGGGAGAGGCTCCAGCAGGTAGGCTGCAAATTTGGGGCTTCTACCTCAACCCCCTATTCAAAGATATACCCCAGGATAGATTTGCCATTGATTTTAATGTTCCCCATGGGGTACAATGATCCCCCCAAATTCAAAATTCTAGAATCATAGAATCATAGAGTTGGAAGGGGCCATACAGGCCATCTAGCCCAACCCCCTGCTCAACGCAGGATCAGCTCAAAGCATCCTAAAGCATCCAAGAAAAGTGTGTATCCAACCTTTGCTTGAAGACTGCCAGTGAGGGGGAGCTCACCACCTCCTTAGGCAGCCTATTCCACTGCTGAACTACTCTGACTGTGAAAATGTTTTCCTGATATCTAGCCTATATTCTATATTCTAGAATATTACTGAATCCTGATACCATACGAGTATTGGTATTTGGGAATATTGGGAAATATTAATATTTTTCAAATCCAATATCTGAGGGGGGGAGAACCCATTTTCCCCCATGCACACCCCTATTCTGAAAAAGGGCAAAAAAGAGTTAGCAGCAATTGAAGTTTGTTTGTAGCAGAGCCTGTACCTTAGCAACAAATTAGTTCTTACCACAAATTTGTAGGGCATTCTTTTAAGGCAGACCTTCTCAAACAGGGTTTTGGAAACCCTGGGGTTTCTTAATAAAATCAGAGTCCAGTAGCACCTTTAAGACCAACAAAGATTTAATCAAGGCGTGAGCTTTCAAGTGCAAGCACCCTTCATCAGACTATGATCTTATTACATGACGGGGAATATATAGCAAAAATCAGTTCTGTTAGCCAAGTATTTAAAAGGGTGCTATATAGAGGATGGAGCAGAGTTGTTCTGTCTTGCCCCGGAGGAACGGAAGAGATCCAACGGGATGAAATTAATTCAAAAGAAATTCTGTCTCAATATCTGGAAGAAGTTCGTGACAGTTCGAGTGGTTTCTCAATGGAGCAGGCTTCCTCAGGAGGTGGTGGGCTCTCCATCTTTGGAAATTTTTAAACAGAGGCTGGATACCCATCTGACAGAGAGGCTGATTCTGTGAAGGTTCAAGAGGGTGGCAGGTTACAGTGGAAGAGCGATAGGGTTGTGAGTGTCTTGTATAGTTCAGGGGGTGGGACTAGATGACCCAGGAGGCCCCTTCCAACTCTGATTCTAAGGCCCTCTAATCTTACAGCACTGCGGGGGCCCTGGAACTGTGAGGTGCTACATGTGTTACTAGAATAAGCCACTGCTGTGTACATGCACTAAAGGTCCTGGATCCAGACCATTAATGGCATGTGTAGGAACAGTGAGCAACACACAAGCCACATATCACTAAGAGAACCTGTGAATTCTGTCTTATGGAAATCAACGGTGAGTGAGCAATCAGAAGGCAACCTCTCAGCAACCAGCTGCAGCTGCCGATTGAGAGCCATTAAAGAACATGAGCATTGATTTACTATAGGCCCAGACTTCCACCGGATATGTCACTGGAGACCAATCCACAGCAACAGACCCCTTCGCAGCAATGATCAGATAACAAGCCCACCGTAATCCTTCCCCTTCAGTAGCTACCATGGATAATAAGCCTCCCTCAGCTCCCACGTGCACATTCGCAAAAATAATTCATGTCGTTTGTGTTTGGAACAAACGACCTACAACAGCCTGGACAATTACCCTGTTCTTGATTATGCTTCCCAAGACAGTCCCGTTGCAGTCTTATAACTCTTTTCCCAGTCTTTCTTGGCTCTGTTCAGTGGAGAGTTAAGATCAATGGCTTCTGGCTCCCAACCACTCTGCAGAACTCTTTGCCTCCGCTGGCAAGCCTCTCCCTGCTTAATCGGGAATTGTAAATTGTCAGCAGTTACAGAGGAAAACTGCATTAAGACCTTCATCATCCCACAGACTTTCGCTGGTCTGCTCATTTTCCCAACAGAGTTACACCCGCTTCAACCCATGGAAGTCAGTGGGCCCAGAAGGGTATAACTCTGCTTAGGAGGGCGGTGATCCATTACAGTATATTACCTTCAGATGAGTCTGGTGATGGGGAGGAACGGCGATGGATGGAGACCTACAATAGTCCCATACCCATGCACACATATACTTGATTCCCAGGATTAGTGTCTCATGTGGCATTGCCTTTAAATGTAAGGAAAGAAAACCATATGGACTTCAGGCTCCTGCAGATACGCATAAGAAATGTCTGTTTGTACCAGGTGGGCTCTTGTGGCGCAGAGTGGTAAAGCAGCCAACATGCTGCCTGAAGCTCTGACCATGAGGATGGGAGTTCGATCCCAGCAGCCGGCTCAAGGTTGACTCAGCCTTCCATCCTTCCGAGGTCGGTAAAATGAGTACCCAGCTTGCTGGGGGGTAAACGGTAATGACTGGGGAAGGCACTGGCAAACCACCCCGTATTGAGTCTGCCATGAAAACGCTGGAGGGCGTCACCCCAAGGGTCAGACTTGACCCGGTGCATGCACAGGGGATACCTTTACCTTTGCCTTCTTCCACACCAACAGCCCACCTGGTAAAGTGCAAGCACTGAGTCATGTCTGAACCTTGGGGTGACGCCCTCCAGCATTTTCATGGCAGACTCAATACGGGGTGGTTTGCCAGTGCCTTCCCCAGTCATTACCGTTTACCCCCCAGCAAGCTGGGTACTCATTTTACCGACCTCGGAAGGATGGAAGGCTGAGTCAACCTTGAGCCGGCTGCTGGGATTGAACTCCCAGCCTCATGGGCAAAGCTTTCAGACGGCTGCCTTACCACTCTGCGCCACAAGAGGCTCTTATGTAGAAATTACATGGCCTAAAAAGGCATCAGGTTACCTCTCTGGTATCTCCCCAATCAGTTGCTTCAATTTTGCCAGCTGGAAGGGCAGGTGACACTTTATTTTATCACCAGCAATCAAATTCTGAAACGGGGCCTGGAGCCAAATGGTCTAGGAGACTCTCCCTGCCTGCTTTAGGAAGTAGCTCAGCCCTCACCAAGGGAAGAGAGTCTTTTACACCTTAATCAAAGTCATACCTGTCATCCAGGCCCTTTATTTCAAAGTCTTGTGAACCAAAGTAGTTCACGGATATCATACCAGGAGATATCTGTATGAATTATAACATGCAGAGGTTTCCTATTCCCTTTATTTAGGCTACTATGTGTAATAGCATTTATCCTACTAGCTAATCTTCAAAAATGGAGACTAGTAGCTTGGAGCCACCAGAAGACTGCTATGAATGGATAAAGAGGCAATTTTTGTCAAATCCCCCCACCTTGCTGTGGATCTCTGACTGTCCCCTCATACCATTTCTGGTCAGGAGCCCTGGATGCACTCAATCCAGTGGGAGATTGGATTGCACTCAATCCATGCCATGGATCCACCTCTCTCAACCTTTTGACTATGGAGGAGCCATTGAAATTATTTTTCAGACTTTGAGGAGCCCCAGAAATGTCAGCTGGCCACGCCCCCAGAAGTGACATCATTACCCCATACCCTTAGCCTTCCTTTTGCTCCCCCCCCCTTTACTGATATCATAGCGACCTTGCCTCATGTAGGCTGAAAAGAAGAGAAGGAACAAAAAAGACACCCCAGGCCCCTCCATACCACGCTACTTCAGAGTTCCCGCAGACTCGTAGGGGTCCATAGGCCCCTGGTTGGGAATCCCTGCCATATAAATAAATAAATAGTTGGAAGACTTTTCTGGTGGATTCCAGCCAAAGTATCATGTGTCCAAGAAGGACAGGCATTTCTGTGTTTTAACAATCTTAATTATTTTCAAATTCAGTCTTGTTTGGAAAACATGTGTGTACAGATGGCTCTATGATCCCCAATATGGTTCATTAGCCGCTACAGTTTTCTTGGTGCTTCTCCTTATGCACGCGGAAGACAAGAGCTTGGACCCGCAGGTCAACTTTCACAGGGGCCAGTATCTTTGCACAAGTGGAAGAGTGAAAATATACAGGCTAGCTCGTTGTGCTAAGTTACACCTAGCACAGAAGCAGAAGAGTAGTTTTTAATATCCTGCTTTTCACAATCCAAAAGATCTGAAAGTGGCTTATGATCGCCTTCCCTCCCTCTCACCACAACAGACACCCTGGGAGTTAGGGGAGACTGAGAGAGTTCTGATGGCTCTGTGAGAACAGCTCTAACAGGACTGTGACTAGCTCAAGATTGCCCAGCTGGCTGCATTTGGAGGCATGGGAAATCAAACCCAGCTCTCCAGCTCAGAAGCCAATGCTCTTATCCACTACACTGCACCGGTGTATCCTGGACCCTTTCCTCATTTGTACAAGATGTTGTGTAAACAGTTTGTGGGGCACAATATGATACAGGGAAGAAAGCATTAGAGGGTGTTGTGCAGGATGTTGCACAAAGAGAACTAGGTTTCCGTTTCTACTTGTGCATTGTTGGACCTAAGCCAACGTTTAGAAACGATGGAAATAACTGAGCGCAAGCCTCATTTAACAAGCTGAGAATGCATTACTTCCTCAAGAGCAAGCAGAACGGGACCGCAGGATATAGGCCAGTGTTCTTACACATATATCGTAGCTCAGGGGTTCTCCCTTAATGAGGTTCTCATGAGTGACTCTTGAGACAGAATCTACCGGGGATTTTTTATTGGTGAAATTATAACTTGGATTTCATACGTTTCTCCCCCACCCACATTCTTCTTTATCCATGACAAAAATGGCTCTCCTTTGCAGAGTGGATTCTTCTTTTTTCTTTTTTTTTTTGCCCCTTGAAAGATAGTGGTCTTGTTAGAGAAGGGGTAGTCAAACTGCGGCCCTCCAGATGTCCATGGACTACAATTCCCAGGAGCCCCCTGCCAGCGAATGCTGGCAGGGGGCTCCTGGGAATTGTAGTCCATGGACATCTGGAGGGCCACAGTTTGACTACCCCTGTGTTAGAGTGTATGATGATTAACTCAAACTTCCCCACTCTGAAGTAAATTTCCTGCTAAAAGGGAAGCTGTTCCCTCAGACACTGAGCTAGCCTTTGTAGTGTGGTTTTCTTTGTTATCAAATGAATAAGCACATTGTCCCACCCTGGCACTGTTAGATTTTCTTGGCTTTAACCCTGGAACCTTTTGGGGTTATGTGGAGCCATCTTTGCTTTAAAAGAAACCCTTGGTCAGAATGGCAATATTTTTTACCAACAAACACCTTAAAAAAATTATTCACAAAGAGGGAAAGAGCCCACAGCCAGTGTATTGACTCCCATTCAGCTGTGAAGAAGAAGAGTTGGTTTTCATACCCTGCTTTTCACTACCCGAAGGAGTCTCAAAGCTGCTTACAATCGCCTTTCCTTCCTCTCCCCACAACAGACACCCTGTGAGATGGGTGAGGCTGAGAGAGCCTTAACAGGACTGCTCTGTGAGAGCAGTATTATCAGGACTGTGACTAGCTCAAGGTCACCCAAATGGCTGCATGTGGAGGAGCAGAGAATCAAACCTGGCTCGCCAGATTAGAAGCCACCACTCAGTTCTACTCCACCAAGCTCGCTCAGAGCAGCTTGTAGCCCTGGTTCTGTCTGTCTAGTGAGGATTTTAAAATTGTTAATCCATAGAATCATAGAGTTGGAAGGGGCCATACAGGCCATCTAGTCCAACCCCCTGCTCAACACAGGATCAGCCCAGAGCATCCTAAAGCATCCAAGAAAAGTGTGTATTCAACCTTTGCTTGAAGACTGCCAGTGAGGGGGAGCTCACCACCTCCTTAGGCAGCCTATTCCACTGCTGAACTACTCTGTGAAAAATTTTTTCCTGATATCTAGCCTATATCGTTGTACTTGAAGTTTAAACCCATTCACTGCTGCTGTTTCAGAACTTAACAGCCTTATTTCCTAAGTGATGTCCGTCATGGAGCGGAAGTGCCTAGAACCCAAGAAATGAATATTCGGCAGAAAGAAGAGGTAGGAGCCAAGCCAAAGTTCAATCGCAGCATTAGATCCATTCAATGGTCTCCAGGTGACTGCAGGCAGCTAGTGGCTTCTCTTGCATTATTCATGTCACCTGAATTCTGATTCAACTAGAATTTCTAAAATAAGTTCTGGAACTGGAACAGGAGCATGTGTGGTAACATCAAGTTCCTTTCCTTGATCTGCATCTCACTGAAGATGAAGCACAAAAGGATACTAAAACAAGGAGACTTAATATGAACCCAAATAGGACTGTATCAAGATTTTTTTTTTGTGCAGTGCTTCAGTGATGTATCTGTATTTTTATCCCTTGCTAATCTGTAACCCTTATAATAAAAGCAGTAAGGGTTAGGAGGAGGTCTTTGGACTCACTACCTAACCACCAATCAAGTTGGCGTTGTCCCAGCTGCCCCATTCCTCATTGGCTGTCCGTCCAATGAACGGCCAATCAGAAAGGAGGTCTTGCCTCTTTTACTCCCCTACCCCTCCAATTTCTTCCATTTTGAGGAAGTGCCAGCCTGGTAAGCAGGAGCTGGGAGAAAGGGTGGAGGGCCTGGGATTGCGTGCTGGGGGGGGGGGGGAGAAGGAGGGAACCCCTGTCAGTGCTTGGCCCAGCCTTGAGCAGACCCAGCTGTGGTGGCCGGGGCTTGACCTGAATGCCAGCCAGTACCTCCCCACACCCCAAAAGCTCCGCTGTCAGCTGCATGGCCCTCGCTGGCCCTTTTGGAGGCAGGGGAGGCCCAAAAATGAACCCACCACTGACTCCCCCCACCCCCAATAGCCCCGCTATGGCATGTGCAACCCTCAGCAGCAATTTTGGGAGTGGGAGGGATGAACTGCCCCCCCCACTCCCAAAGGTCCGCCAATGCCTCTCTAGGCCTTGGCTGGCCTGCCCAGTCCCAGGGGGGGAGGGGGTCGCCTAGCGCCTGTTGTATTCCTGGATACAACGGGCTATGCCATTAGTATACTATATAAAGAGAACTTCGATTCAGTCATAGGTAATAGCACATCAAGGCTGCAGTTTTATCAATACACATAGGCTCTTGAGCAATTCAGAGGGAGAAGAGACAAGAGCGAGTTAAAGAACTGAAAATTACAGAGAATCATGGAAGTAATTGGTTTAGAGTCAGCACAAGCAGAGAACGAATTCCAGGAGGACAGCCATGTTTGTCTGCTGCAATCGAAACAAGAAAAAAGTTTTGCTATACCTTAAAGACAAATTTATTTGTATTGTGTGCTTCTGTGAGTCACATATTTGAAAGTAGGCTCTGCCCCACACCTTTTCATGCGGAGTTAAGATTATGAGAGAGTACCCTGTGCTGTTATATTAATTCTGCATCCGATGTGGGATGCAGCAAATCCCATTCAGCAAAATGGGTTTGGGAGGTGATAGAGTCCTGAGATTACAAAAGAGACCGTGGCATTGCTGACTGCTGGTCAGGGAGCATTATTTTGGGGAGACACCTTTATGTTTAACATTCCATGCAAGGAGAAAACTAGCACCTCAAGGAGCTGACTGGGAGAGTACCTTTCTTGCTGTGGAGGGTTTTCTTTTAGTACACCAAAATGTATACAGTAAGTTCAAATGATGCAAAAAGTACCGTAAGGGAACTCTTCCATCAATCTTTAAAAAGCTGTGAGGTTTACAGTCACGCAACCCCAACCCTGAAGACTGTATACTGCTGGAGAAACATCCCCCTCCTTTAGTCTTGGCTGCAGACTTCAGCACACTGTGCTTTGCAGAACTAAATCCACACTGCCTGTAAGTAATGAGCCATAGCGTGGTGCTTGAATGCATATTTCACTCACAGAAGGTCCCAGGTTCAATCCTTAACACGCCCCATTAAAGATTTTCATTTAGCGGAGATTTCCCTTCCCTTCTCCTAGACAGTAAGATGGAATAATAGTTTCACGGCCAGGATACCTTTTCAGTCTGAGCGGCAAAAACCCCTGCAGTACTGGTGTGTCAGCAGGAAAGGTAGGAGTTGGTGGGGGCGGAAGTATGATACTTGTCCAAATTCTAGAAGCGAGCTGAACTCCAATGATGCTGATAGGTCACTGGGGGATTCACCTTGGGCCTGCTATATTGATCCAGGAGGTTGTAACTAGGGGTGTGTGTGTGTGTGTGGGGGGAAACCTGGCGGTTTCAGGTTCAGTTTGAATCAACCCCAAACTGATTACTGAAGTAAATACTTAGTTATTTAGTTTTTCCCATAAGACAGAACAAGGAACTCTCCTGTTACACATTGACAGCTCCATGTGACGAAGAGATCAACTGAAATGCTCTTCTCCAAAGGTATCAGTAATTAGAGTGTAATTTATTGCTGCACACCTGCAAGTCCTATTCTGCAGGCTGAGATTCTTATAGTGGCACAGTATATTGTTGATATTCAGTGAGTGCCTCTCACTGTGTTGTAAGCATGGCTTCAAAAAAATGTTAAAAGGCCTGCAGTGCTCAGGCCCGGAAAATTCACCACTGCTTTTGAAAAAGAAGCATATTTTATTATTACTATATTACCATTACTACTACTATGTGTCGATTTATTCCCCGCCACTTCCCAAGTCAGCTCATGGCAGGTTACAAGTCTCATAAAACCCCATTAAAAAACCCTGTTAAAGACATGACAATCCCAACATGTCGGAACCGCCCCCCCAACCCGCCACTACTAGAGGAGTGAGGAAGGAGGTCCAAAGCGATGAACCCAGGGTGGGGCGTTGATCTTCCTCGCCGGCCCTAGCCTCAACCATAGAACTGGTGGAAGAGCTCCATTTTACAGGCCCTGTGGAATGCCGAAAGCTCCCACAGGGCCCATAGCTCACCCGGGAGCTCACTCCACCAGGTTGGAGCCAGCACCGAAAAGGCCCTGGCTCTGGTTGAGGCCAGATGCACTGCTGCATCAGAAAAACACCCTGCTGCATCAGACCAATGGTCCATCTAGTCCAACAACCTGTTTCTCACAGTGATCCCTCAGTTGCCTGAGTCACTCTAGACAGCCAGCTCGGTGCTGTGGTTAAGAGCAGTAGCCTCTAATCTGGAGAACCCGGTTTGATCCCTCCATATGCAATCAGTGGGGTGACCTTGGGCCAGCCACAGTTCTCTCAGAGCTCTCTCAGCCCCACCTACCTCGCAAGGTGTAGGTTGTGGGGAGAGGAAGGAAAGGCGGTTAGAAGCTTCTTTGAGGCTCCTTCAGGGAGTAAAAAGTAGGGTACAAAAAGCCAGCTCTTCTCTTCTTCTCCAAACGAGAAGCAGAGATAAAGGCTTCGAATTAAAATATCCTCCAGCAGTGGTATTCAGAGGTTTGCTGCTTCTGTACATGGAGGCTCCCTTCAGTCACCCTGGCTAGCGGCCCCTGATGGACCTCTCCCCCCTCCATCTACGTAGCCCTTTTTGAGCCACCATCTTCATAATCTTTATTATTATGACCAGAGATCGGACTCAAATAACACAGAATGGCATGAAGTGAAATAGCTTCCTTATTATTCAAAACTACTGACTGGTTAAAATTGGACTACAATACGGATGAGACAACAATATGTAACATTCTAAAATCAGGTTCGGGCACATTTCTCTGTCTTACTAGGCAAGCAATGGCACAGAATCTTGCTGTTTTATGTGAACCGCCCTGAGCCTTAAGGGAGGGTGGTATATAAAAATAAATAAGCATTATCTTTTGTCCCTCCTGGATCGATTCCCCAGCAACTTCCTGGGACGCCCCTGCCTTTTTGCATTGTGGGAGAGGAACTCATAATAAGAATTCATAATTTGCTTATTCTCCAAACTAGGCCTGCCATGACCTCTCTGGCCACTGGGAGGAGGCACGGTTCCTAGCGCCAGGTTGGGAAACCCCTGAAGATGCTAGATTTGGGAGGACCTCAGTGGGATACAAGGCCATAACATCCCCCCTCCAAAGCATGCATTTTCTCCAGGAGATTTCATCTTTGTGGTCCGGGGATGAGGTGTAATTCTGGGCGACCCCCAGGTCCCACCTAAGCATCCTTGCTTAGAACACAAGCAATTTGCATGCCTTTCAGCCTAAAGAGAACAAGGTCCCTTTAACGCAATGCTTGTATCCAAATGTAAAATAGCTGTTGTAACAAGAAAGAGACCGAACACCCTGGTTTTGATTTAAGCGGATCAAAACCGCAGTATCAACGGATTGCAGAGGGGAAGTAATTTCGGGGTGGCTATAAATTCTTGACCAGGCAATTCCCCGTTTCCATGCGATGCACTTCTTGCAGCAGGGGCTGTGTAGGAGCCTGCATACAATTTCCCCTGTCTCCCGAGAGAGAGGAGAATGTGCCGCAGTTTACCTTGCCTGGGTTGCACTGCAGTGTGATCTATTTCCTAGGCAGGCCGTGCTAAAGCCCCCCCCCCCTCCCAAAAAAAAAAATGGTCAGAGGGTATCCGAGCAAGATCCTGACACACACACGCATCACATCAGCCACACCGCCCAAATAAAACGTACTTAACAGGGGAGGGGGCCGACAAGAGGACGAAAACAGAGCAATGTGCCTGCGCCATCTAGCTCTGGAAAAGGCTGTGAATAATGCAGGGGTTTGCCAGCCATGATTAATGCTCCTGCTGCAGCCCTCGCTGCACAGCTTCTTCTAATGTACTTGGGGGAAGCCAGCTACTTCTTTCTGGATGCCTACGACAAGGAAAGCAATCCATTCTTTTCCTAGGTACATGCCAGCCAATTCGCCCGGGGCCCTTGGTGGCTAGCTTTTAAAGGTATTTCTGCCTGATTCGCTGGCTCCTTCCCCTGCTTCGGCAGAACATTTCCAGTTGCTATTTTAGCACACTGTGGGCTATTCTTACGCCGATAGATGGAAAACTCATGCATATCTTTCCACCTATATATATATATATATATATATATATATATATATATATATATATATATATATATATATATATATATATATATATATAAATGAATGCAGGCTCTTGGTTTTGAATGAACCCCAACGGAGGGGGATTTAGGAAGAACCTAAATATTGCTTTTTTGTGTGTGTGTGATACATGCCAGCTAGCATGAGGCCATGTGTTGCTGATAAACTCAAGCCCATGGCCAGAGGCAAATATCAGTGAACACCACGGCCTTAAAACTGACCCGGACTACTCCTCAGTGCTCTACCTGACTGACTACAGCTCTCCAGGGCTAGAGGGCTTTCACAACTGACTATCTGACCTTTGTGACTGGAGATGCCAGGGATTGAACTTGGGACCATCTGCCTGCAAAGCAGATGCTCACCCCCCAAGCTCCCTACCTC
This sequence comes from Paroedura picta, assembly GCF_049243985.1. Classification (NCBI taxonomy): domain Eukaryota; kingdom Metazoa; phylum Chordata; class Lepidosauria; order Squamata; family Gekkonidae; genus Paroedura; species Paroedura picta. The sequence goes on along the minus strand of NC_135370.1, from coordinate 39,405,053 downwards.
TGGGAGGTGGTGGGTTCTCCATCTTTGGAAATTTTAAAACAGAGGCTGGATAGCCATCTGACAGAGAAGTTGATTCTTTGAAGGCTCAAGGGGGTGGCAGGTTACAGTGGATGAGCGATGGGGTTGTGGGTGTCCTGCATGATGCAGGGGGTTGGACTAGATGACCCAGGAGGTCCCTTCCAACTCTATGATTCTATGATTCCACCAAGCCCCCTACTTCATGGTTCGGCTGCCGTACTGTGGAAGCAATGGAACTGGGAAAACCCATAACATGTGTGACTTGTATGAGCCCTTATGGAGACTACAAAACGTATGCATGCCTCTCCTGTCACAGTATAAATCCCAAGCACCAGGCAAATGGGTGGTCCAAGCAGAGGTAAACCAAGGAGAACGAACAAAAACAGTGGAATAGGGGGCCTGGGAAAGTGAGGAAAAGTGTGGGAATGAGATCATGAGAAGGAAACCTCTGAGCTGTCGCTGGGGGTAGTGGTGGAAGAAGAATCTTCCAAGCAACACTGGTTTCTAACCTAGGGACAGTCCACTTCTTGGGCAGCAGTCGTAAAGCAAGCAAACCCAGTTACAAACTGAGCCTTGCACTTCATCTGGGCTAATGGGTTTTTGAACATGGGACCATATGTAGCTGCCTTGTGCTGCATCAACCTCTTGTTCTATCCCAGGGCTGGCCAAACCGTGGCTCTTCAGACGTCCACGGACTACAATTCCCATGAGCCCTTGCCAACCAGGCATGCTGACAGGGGCTCATGGGAGCTGTAGTCCACAGATGTCTGGAGAGCCACAGTTCAGCTACCCCTGGATCCCCCTTAGTCTTGTCTCCTCTGACTAGCAGTGGCTGTCCGTAGTCCCAGGCAGAGGTGCTTCAGATCTGCTACTACCTGATCCTTTCAACCGGAGATGAAGCTGGGGACCTTCTCCATGCTCCACACTGGGCCATGGCATCTCCTATGAGATGGTTTATCACTCAGCATGGCATGCAGGAAACCTCAGGTCCAATAAGAGCCTCTCCACTTTAAGAGAAACTCGTACAGGAGGGCAAGGCAAGGACCTCTGAGTACAACCTTGCAGAGCTGCTGGGAATCACAGCAGACAAGAGTGAGGTAGCCGAGTCAATAGTCTGATTCTGTAAAAGGTACCACCTTATAAACAAAGTTGCTGCTGTTCTTCCAGGAAAAGTTCCATCCTTCCTTTTGAGGCTGGCTCATGTCATGTTGCTTTTGTAAAAAGCACAGAGGCACAAAATGGTAAGCTGAGAGGTCTACATGCTATGACTATTAAACAGAGTTTTCTCTACATTCTGCCACACTGCAACGTTTACATATGTGCTGTGCGTGCCAAGCACATGGGTGATAATGCCCCTTTCCCATGCTAGTGTAAAGTCTATATCTATATCTCTACACAGACGCATGAAAATGCCCAGAGCAAGAAAAAAAATATGCCGACACACATAACCCCAAACCAATTCAGAACAGCAGAATCTTGCTGGAATTAATTGCACTAAAAACACAAATAAAATAATCCCCGGTAGAAAAACCAAGCAGTAAAACATGAAAGGGCAAAAAACAAATCCAAAGGAATTGAGAAATCCATCAGAAGTATCCTAGAAAAAAACAAATCACAGAAGTTTCCAGAAAGAGTACAACAAACTTCCTGGGTTTGGAATTTCCATAAAATGGTAGCTCTATTAGAAAACAGCCTGTTCTGCGTGCCAGAGAGGCTTTCCTCGCTGAGGGAACCCAGAGCAGGGCACCAGCTGATCCCCAAATCTTAGGTGAGTGTAAATATCCACACAGGCGCCTCAAATTACATGTCCTGAACCCACGTGGTTAACCCTGCCCAATTGGGATCCTTTCACCTTCCTAGCGTATTGCCTAACATTACTTTCCAGTTTTGAAAAAATATAAACACCATTTTCCTCTCCGTCTTATATAAGCAGCTGGAGAAGCCTCTCTCCTTTTATATGAAACACTTTCCTTTTATATACTTAAAAGACTCAATTTGTATTACATTTGGGGGATAATTTGCAAATTCACCAAGCAAATAATTTGCAAATTCCTTACAATTACTTACTTTCCGAAGCCAAGGTCTTGCCACTGCAAGCTCAGAATCTCTCCCAACGCTGAGAAAAAATGCACACATTCTGCCTTCTTTTCCCAGATTTGCAAGGCCTGGACGATCGCTCACTCCATTTTAAAAAAATCAAAATTAAAACCCATCACCTGGGCTACTTAACAGGCCTACCTGGTGACAGGCGGCACGCCCACACATTCCAGATAAACACCTGGTCCGCAGGACAAAATGGCATCGCTATTCCATCACTTTGAACAGGGCCCAGAAACAACCAGGCAACTAGTGAATTCCTTTTACAACCACTGCTACTACTGCTGCTGCACTCGGGACCAACTAACATTTCCAAACCATTCTAAATAGGGTTGCCACTCTAAGTCAGGAAACACCTGGAGGCCTTGGGGGTGGAGCCGGGAGGGAGTGGGCCGGATCTGGGACTGTGGAGTATGACACCATGGAGTCCCCCCTCCAAAGCAACCAGGGGAACTGATCCCTTGAGGCTGGAGAGGAGCTATTAATCTCAGGGGATCCCCAGGCCTCACCTGGAGGCTGGCATTCCTCACTCTAAAAGGCGGCCCAACACAGACTGCGTTGCAGTAAGATTAGGCAATGGGCATTGTGAGACTAGGAACTACATCTCCCAACAGCCCCCGGCGCTGCCCCTTTTCTCAAAGGCAGAGGAAGGGAGGGGAAAGAGGAAGTAGCAGGAGTCCTGCGAGACGTCTTTAGGGATTGCATCAATTGAAATAAAGAACCCGGAGTCCAGCTGTCAAGTTATCCCTCAGAGGTAGGGGAGAGCTCTGAGAAGGAAAGTATGCAGAAAAGGCCTAGTTAATGATTCTTCCCTGGCTATTTCTTATCCCTTGTTGGGTTAAGCTTCCGTATTGATCTCTCCAGTAAAGTATTGCCTGTCATTGGAAGTGCCGGGACGCAACGAGGCTAAGACAGAAGCGGCCAGCTTTTCAGCAGTTTTATCAGCGTGTCAGCATGCTGTTAATTTCTTTTGCTATTGCAATCAATTTAAGGACAAATAGATACCTGGCAGGGCTCTTGCGGGTGTTTAGCTCAGAGGTGCCGTCCTCTAGCTGGGGCCAGGATTTCCCCCTTGCGCGAGAGTTCATTTACAAAGATCAGTCCCCCTGCAGGAAAGAGCTGCTGGGGAGGGCGGCCTCCGTGGCCTCACAACCCCCTTCTGCTCCCTAGACCGCTCCAATCTCCTGAAAGTCCTGAAGTTAAAATTGGATTGGTGCTTTTTAAGTTCCTAGTCAATAGGAAAGATATCTAAAATATTTAGTTGCCAGGGCTTTGGGCATTCATATTAAGGAGCATGGCACTCCGGAAACGTCATTTCCTAGTATCCCTGGACTCCCAGACACTAGCAAGCCCCCCCCCTCCCCCAGGGCAGAGGGGAAGAAATGGAGGTCTCTCCAACAAGCCTTCATTGATGTCTTCCTGTCATGATTGCCAAGAAATGGTTAGGGAATCTACAGCATTTAGTCAGAGTTGTAAGCACATTTCAGTGTCCTCTGATATGACACTTAGGTCTGCATTTAGGAATCTGGAAAAGGGGGGGGATATTTTGTCCTTTTAAAAATATTGCTTTTTGCCAACCTTAATTTTGAATTAATTCTACAGAAGAGTTTGACTATCACTAGCTCACACTGAATGTAGCACAGAGTAATGCTGCTGCATGTACAGCTCACTTGCCTGCTTCCCTCTGCACCAACACCTTCGTTATCTCCTGAAAATAATTGGGCAGTCCACAGAGTATCTGACTTCTGGGAACCCCTAAGGCAAATATTTCCTTTCCCCTTATCCTTTTTCTTTGGGTTTGATGGAGATTATGAGGAGAAGAAGATGAGCTGGTTATTTTACACCGCTTTTCTCTACCAGGAGTCTCAAAGCAGCTTATATTCACCATCCCTTTCCTCGCCCCACAACAGACACCCTGTGGGGTGGGTGAGGCTGAGAGAGTCCTGATATTCCTGCCCGGTCAGAACAGTTTTATCAGTGCCATGGCGAGCCCAAGGTCACCCAGCTGGCTGCATGTGGGGGAGCGCGGAATCAAACCAAGTTTGCCAGATTAGAAATCCGCACTCCTAACCACACCAGCCTGAGCCATGGCAATCCAGCTTTATAGGAACATCAAGTCAGGAGGACATGGGCTATAATGGACAAGGGAGGGGACTTGAAATGACTTATAACAAGAACAGGGTGAGAAGAAATGAAAGGAAGTTGGGAAGAAAAGTCCAGGCTGGATCTTATGAAATATTTCTGCTTACACACGAGCTGTTGAGCAAGCAGAAAGACTAGAAAATAATTGAAATTAGCCCTTGCGCAGTCAATTTAACAGTACCCATCTTGTATCTCCCACCTATGGTGGGCATTGTGCAGATCTTCAACCATAATCATAGCGCGCCTCCGCGTTCAACCTGAATATTTGCATCAAACAGCCTTTTGGTTTTTGCACATTGCAATGTTCTTTTTAGAAATGAAAGATCAGCACTTGATCTTACATAGGTTACTTCTTGACACAACCAAAACACAAAGTAAACCAGTACAAATGATAAAAAATTATTAGCTTTATTCTTTTGGCTTGGTAGTAATGTCGTTTATTGGTATTTGTGCTAAAATATTCTCCACCATGCATTTCAACAATATATATTATTAGTCAAAAGCCAAAGTAAAAGAATAAGTTTTATTTTTGTTTCCCCGCAGTCAGAAACACAAAATATGCTGATGTTGCTGCTTATAAATTTACTACTGTGTTCTAATGGAAGGAGAAAAACCAGTGGCAGCCCTGGGGCCCTGTGTTACATTTAAGACAATTCTACTGCACTATAGATCAAAAAGAATAGCTATCTGTAAAAAAAATACTGCAAAAGATTAAATTGTCCTTGAAGTAGAAGTCCAGAATGTCTGATGCAAAGAGCATTAGAAGATCAAAGATCTTTCTGTTTTGTCACTCCTAGAGAGTGATCCATCCAAAAGGAAATGACATGTAGTCCCCTTAGGTTTGAAATGATTTTACATTCAAACTGATTAGAAACTGTTTTTCCTCTGTGTGGCTACAACCTAAAAACGCTTTCCCAAGAACTATGGGTACTGAATAAAGTGGGACTTACTTTCACACCAGGTCTGCTTAGATTTGCGCCCTACGTTTCTCTGTCAAAGTGTAGCAGAAACAGGAGAGAAAGCATCCATTCAGAAACTGCACCTGCAGCTTGGAAGGTTCTGCCCCCGAGTGTGAATTAAATATTGCAACATGTAAAATTAAGCCAACAGACAAAGCACTTTTAATTTTGGTTACAGCTGCAAAGTGATAACATAAAAACCCAAAATTGAAAAAGTATTGTGTTTTAATAAAAATTGACAGAAATTCCATTTAAAAAAAATTAAGATGTCAACATCAAGTCTTTACACGCTGCACGTTAAAAGAAAAAAACGACACATAAGCAGCATTGTGCTGTCACTAACTTAAAACTCTATTTCTACTATCTAATTCTGGCACAAAACGTCCCGGCTATGCCATTAAAGGTGTCTTTAAGTCACACAACTTTCCATATTAGGCTACTGGAAGCTCCATCAGTGCAAGACAATCCTATGCAGGGCTGTATGTATTCTGAGCCCGAAAATCCAGATGCTATGCCAATGAAACCCATATTCTGTGCATGGAATAATGATAAAGCATGACTAACTTTGCATATCTTTATTCAATTTCAAAGGAATGCATTTTTAAAGCATTTAGGATTTCTGTAACTTTTGCAAAAGTCTCAGGATTGGAGACAACCAGTTCTCCCGCTGCTGAAAAAGAAAGAGGTAATAGAATAATATGCTACAAAAGCCATCTAAGTACAATAAAGATGGGGTTTGGGCAAGATCTAACAAGGATGCTGGCCGAATTCAACCCTAGAATGGTAGAGGACATGAAGAAGAAGAGGAAGTGAGAACAGATAGGGAAGGAATACACAAAACAGTTGTATGGAAGAGCATTAGGGAGCTACATAAGGCACAGACAATCTACCCCCTGCTCAAAGGAAATTTTGTTAGGCAAGTGATCCATAAGTAAGCCCCCCCCCACCTGTGAACTAGAAATACATTTCTTTTTTAAAAACCAAGACAGAGAAGAAAGCTGGGAACCATAAAATGCCTGCTTCTCAACCTCATACCATGCAAGGGAATTGGGTTTAAAACCCATCGTTGCAGAGTCTGTACTCTGTTATGCAGTTTGTAATGATATGGAATGGAACTTCAGGATGTGTCAAGAGCTTGCACATTCAAACAGAAAGCTCATGCGCCGTGCAGTAAATACTGTTTGTGCCCAGGGCGAGCACTTCTTTGCACAAACAAGAGCGCTCACTTTGAGACCCATATCTTTAGTCAAGGGAGCAGTTATTGATATGCATAACGTCACCTTGGAAGAAGGAAGGCCAGGCTAGAGATGGTTTCTGAGAAAAGGCTAAGGGAGTTATGTTGATGTGATGCTCATGGGTTTAATCCCCTCTGTTGTGGTGCAAGTCACAAACTGATGGGACCAAACTGGGATCCAAGGGGAGGGGGGAATGACTTTCCCTTTCATATCTTGGAGGAGTTTAACATTTGGAAAAGATTACGCACTAAGAATGTTTAAGTGACATTTGTCCTCAGCATGCCAAACAAAAGTAATTTTTGCTGAATAAGGCGCACATGAGGTTTTGACAGGGTCCTGTTCAATTGTGGAGTGCAGAAAGAAAAATCCCACCCCCCACCCCCCATGCAGTAAATGTCTATACAGTCGTTGCAAATTTTAATAGGCGCATCAAGCTTTGTTCTGGTATTTCACAGCACAAATACCTAAAATTCTGCCACCTTGATTCTGATGCTCTTTGCTACTTCATCGTTTTATTCTCTATGCATGAGCTATAAAGTAGAGCATGCCTTCATGCAAAGCTCTTATGCAGAAGAGTAAGAATATTGGAGTAAACTAACTTGGCAAGTAAAGAATACAGACATGGGAAATACCTTTTAAAATCTAATCAAAATAGGCATTGGACTAATTAATTACCTGACATGGATAGTTTTGTTTAGAAAGCTTCTGGCTGTGTTCTGCCATTGCCAGTTATGGCATTTGGTTTCCCAAATGGGTGGGAGTTAATTAATTTTTCATATATTGTTTAAATTTGTTAAAACATTTATCATGTGATATTGACCATATATGGTCATGTCGACCTCCCCCACCCCAATGGCCCCTGATGGGCCTGGAGGAGGTGGGAAGGAGAGGGGCCCCATGAGAGGGGGTGTACATAAGCTATGGTTTCCAACCATATTATGCACGATCACCCCACTTCTAGGGTTTCTCGAAGCCGGAAGAATGTTTCAAGGGTTTCTCAATGGTAGAAAAGTTGAGAAAGGCTGGTTTATGTCATACCCAGTAACTACTTATCAGCTTGACTTGTCTTCTGCCTTGCATCCTTGGATCCTTCAAGATCACTTGTAATGTGGTATGTATCCCTAGTAACAGCTTATGTACAATGTTTTTCTCTTGCAGAATTTCCTTCAGAAGCTAGGCACCTTTCAATTAGCCACTTCAAATGTATTCTAGTTTACGGGTAGTCAACCTGTGGTCCTCCAGATGTCCATGGACTACAATTCCCATGAGCCCCTGCCAGCAAACGCTCATGGGAATTGTAGTCCCATGAGCTCATGGGAATTGTAGTCCATGGACATCTGGAGGACCACAGGTTGACTACCCTGTTCTAGTTCACTCCCTCTTATCTGCTCACACTCTGGAACCCTCCAGGGGTCTCTGGAATGGCAAGTTCCAAGAACTTAAAAATTTGTATAAAATAATGTCACTGTTTCTTGTACTTGAGATGGAGTGCTGGGGGGGGGGGAGGATTCGGAGACTATAAAAACAAGTTTGGACTAAGCTCTCACTTTTATGTACATCCGCAGAAAATTGCAGTCTTACTAAATGTGCGAATTCCCTATACATGTTTTAACACCACATTTCACTATGACATTCTTTCAAAATATTAATCTTGATAGCAGGGCCACACAAACAGCACCCTCAATGATCTCTTTGTCAGTCCCACCCTTCCTGATTCACGTCTTCCTGTTAGAACTCAAACTCTGCTGCAGAGCCAATAGTTTTGCTTGAACAGCTTGCATTGAGCCAAGCCTGCAACCAGTAAGGCGCCTAAGTGTTACGTTGTCATTAACTACTAAAGAGGGGGGGGGGAAATGAGAGGTAAACAAATATCTCAGAGAGAGCCATTACACCCCTTGCTCAACATAGTCAGAAACAGTGATCTGGAATCTGAAAAGCTGCTGTACCCACAGACATTTGCCCAACAGAATCAGCGTGGCAGTGGAAACAAGCACATTGGTACAATTACTGCAGCACGGGGGCATTTTGGTTAACATACACGCTATCACTGGGACGTCTTGACAATCCATAGCCATCTTGTGCATCCTTCTTCATCCATGCCAGCTGGTAAGAAGAACAGAACTGTCCCCATGAGCCCGTTATTACCATGTCCCCAGTAAGATGACAGCCATTTTGCTTTAAGGGCTGGCCTTAGGCGCGTTTATGCATGATATTTGGGTAACTATAGACATGGTCAGTTTGGCATTAACTTCCAACAGGATTTCTGCTGCCATTAAGTGTTACTTTATGCTGTAAACAATATGTTGTGAACAGAATAGTTTTGTTTCCCTTTTTTCTTTCTTTCTTTTTTACTTTTTCTCGTCTCTGGAAACTCTGTCTTTATTTTCTTTTTCTGGCGTTTCCTGTTCGTATTTGTCCGGCTTTGTTACGCTGTCATACGAAGGAGGGGACGTCGTGGAGGAACCGCTGTCTGTCTTCCGCAGAGTTGAGTTCAGACTTAATTTATCAACGATAATTTCGTCGTCGTCTTTTTTGTACAGGAAGGAAGCTTTGTTGACCGTTCTCTTCAAGCGGTAGGACCGAAACGCTCGCTGGATGACTTTAGCGGACTCCTCCTCCAGTTTCCGCTTCAAGGTAGTTGTGATGGGTTCATAGGATACTTTGGAAGGGTTGGCTTGCATAAACCGATCTTCCATTTGAACCCGGAGGGCGTCCATTTCATCGCTCTCGCCCAACACGCGTTTTGTGAAAGCAAACAAGATGTCGAGGCAGTGAATTCTGTCGCCATTTACCATAGGCAAGTCCATTGCAATAAGCTGGATCCTATTTGGTTTGGGTATCATGAGAGGAGGATCTAAAGAGGCGGCGAAATCAAAGAGATTGCAATAGTCTATAAACTGTGTTGCATCTGGATCAAACTTTTCCCAGACTTCATAGAACATTTCAAAGTCATCCTCGCCTAAAGGCTCGGCACTCTCTTCTGTTGCAACACTGAAGTTCTCCAGGATAACCGCAATGTACATGTTTACGACAACTAGAAACGATATGATAATGTAGCTGACGAAGAAGAAAATCCCCACAGGAGGACTGCCGCAGTTTCCTAGGATTGGGCTTCCGGGATTAAGCAAATCGGGGTCGCAGTCTGGGGGCCCACTGTTGAGAATGGGTGCTAGCAAACCATCCCAGCCGGCAGAGGTGGTAATTTGAAAGAGGCAGATCATGCTGTTGCCAAAGGTTTCAAAGTTGAACATGTCATCAATCCCTTCTTCCTTCTTAACGTAAGCAAACTTGGACATTCCAAATATAGCGTAGATGAACATGACGAGGAAAAGCAGGAGACCAATGTTAAACAGGGCAGGGAGGGACATCATCAAGGCGAAAAGCAGAGTGCGGATCCCTTTGGCGCCCTTGATAAGTCGCAAGATCCGGCCTATCCTGGCCAGTCTGATAACTCGGAACAAGGTGGGGGACACAAAGTATTTCTCAATCAGTTTTGCTAGAAACATACCTGTAAAAATGGCAAGGTAGAACATTTTACAATTTGTCCAACATAAGCATAATCATATTGCCTCTTTACAGTTATAACTTTAATCAGGGACAGAATTGTAAGGATGAGATGGCGAATTATAAGCCTGGATTCTATTTTTAAGTGGTATTAGCCTTTCTCACTGATTAATAACATTACCACAATTTTTGGATCCAAAGGTTCCCTTGTGTTAAGTGAGGCATCCTCTGTTAGAGTACTCTTAGAAGAAAAGAGTTTTTCATTTTTTGTTCTTTACTCAAGAGAAGGCTTTCTACTGAAAGAAGATATACAAGAGGATTCTTTCTCCAATGGAAGTTTCTTTGCTTAAGAGAACTATTGGATCCAATCCATTCTGATTATTTCATGAGCCACCAGATTTGTAGAATAAACAAACACAATGGCAGACTAGAATGTCAAAAACCCTGGAAAAATTTGTCTAAGTATACTGATTTTAAAACTCTATCCCAATGCAATCCCTCTGTGTCTGACCGATTGAAAGATTCATGTTCCTCCTGCTCTACTTTGGAAATTTGCTGTTACCTAATGTGAACCTTGTTATATTAAGGCATATGTAAAATTAATATAAAAGGAGACAAAGATTCAGGCCATAACATACCCTCAAAGTTTGGCTTAAAAAATATGTGGCCTGTTATGATGGGAAGCCTGAACTCATGCTTATTCTAAAAATATCAAAATGACCTATTGGTTGTTGATTACGCTTATGTATTTTTATCGGGAGATCAATGGATATGGGATCTGTGGTGAGAGGTAAAGCTAATAATCATCTCTTCCCTGCCTCCCTTGCCTTTGTCTGACTGGGCTGCATCTCTCTTTCCATCTCTTAGCTAAGGTCCAGCAAAGGGCAGATGGCACTTGCCCAGGCAAGGTAAGTTAGGTCAAGCGGCTGCATTCAGAAGTCACAGCACATTTCTCTGCTCTATCAAAGCTGCCTTGGTTCTAACAAAATGTACTCAGTTCTGGAGTGGCAATTCCTTGTTCAGCTCGGTGTTCCTGCTATGTATCTTGGGATCAGGCTCATTTGCTATATCCGCTGCACATCTCTTCTTCTTTGGATCTGCTCTTGAATACCATATTTACTCAAAAGGAAAATTACTCTGAATGCAAAACATAAAATGTTATGCAGAATTTTAAAAATAAATTATTACTGAATGCAAATGTAAACTGTATGCAAATGCAAGATGTCCCTCTCTTTGGGTTGGCATAGCTGGGGAAAAACCTAGTCTTGCGTTTGCATAGCTTGGTGTAGTGGTTGGGAGCGCCGACTTCTAATTTGGTGAGCCGGGTCGGATTCCCTGCTTCTCCTCCACATGTAGCCAGATGGTGACCTTGGGCTCACCACAGCCCTGATAAAGCTGTTCTGACCGAGCAGTAATATCAGGGCTCTCTCAGCCCCACCTACCTCACAGGGTGCCTGTTGTGGGGAGAGGAAAGGGAAGGCCATTGTAAGCCACTTTGAGACTCCTGGTAGAGAAAAGTGGCATAAGAACCAACTCTTCTTCTTCATAAATACTGCCTGAATTTCTGCTCAGATCCCAACTGGCGCTCCAGCTACACCTCCCCTCTTGCATTCCAAATCTCCTGGCTTGAGATCCACTTGGAGCATCAGCTGCTCACACTGTCAGATGAAATCCCCATGCAGAAAAGGAGAGATAATACATTTCTCCATTCTTTGTCCTTTCTATCTCTCTTCCCCAAAGTTTTCCCTTGAGTTACACACTGCACAAATATGTGTTATCCACTGAGACATTCTAGTGGTTAGTGCTGTAATTTAAGTATTATACTGCTAGCCATGCGTGTATTTTTGATTCCTGCTCAATAAACTATCCTTGATTATTTTATAATATATTCTAGCCTCCACTGTCATTCCAAGCCTGCCTTTCTGGTTTGACAATCATCCCTAGATGCGTGTCTCGTGCATACATACATGCATACATAAGACCTTTATTGGCATACAGAAAAGAGAGTCAGTGTGTCTCATGCCTCCATTCCCCTCTCTCTTATGCCAGATGCTAGAACTTAGACTTCCAGGTCCTACAGAACAGAAGTGAGAGTTAGTGGAAGAAAGATTACTCCCTTACACCTGGCTTCCTCTGAGTACATTTAGACCCAGGTAAGAAGCAGGCTTCATTTTCATAATGATAGGCATCTACTATACATGTTTTCCAGAGGGCACACAGTAACAGGCCAGCCCAAAGTCAGACTCAAATGGGGAATCTCCAGCAAGCTATATGAGAACTCATTGCTGAAATGTTCACATGACCGCCTGGTCTTGACGCGGGCCAGGGCCTTCCTAGTCCTGGTCCCAACTTGGTGGAGCAAGCTCCCGGAAGAGCTGAGGGCCCTGCCGGAGTTGTCAACTTTCCACAGGGCCTGCAAGATGGAGCTCTTCCACCAGCCATATGGTTGAGGCCAGGGTGAAGTCCCGGTGTTGCCATCGGAGGAGTCCCCCCGATGCCTGTTAGATCGGGCTCCTCACTCCCAGCGGAAGAAGGCTTGGCCCGACATCTGAATGGGGGTGGGGGAGGAATGGGTACTCTTACAGAAGGCTGAGTAAGAGGTCGCCATCTATTTTGGCTATTTTTCGTAAGGGGTGTTTTATGGGGTATTATTGTAATTTTTATTGTATTAATCTTGTGTAAACCACCGCGAGTCCACTGGAAGAGTGGTGGCACAAAACTTAATTAATTAATAAATTGCATATTTACATATAATTATATATAATATATAATTATATAATATAATTACATATATTTACATTAATTACATATTTACTTCAGCATTTCGCCATTTGTTTGTAGTGGTGCAGGTGCATTCATGTATCATGAGGTCTTTTCCTATCTAGCAGGATGAGACTGTCAAATAGACTTGATCCCTACAGTGCATCTGTTTGTGGCCCACAGTTCTTGATTCCTGTTCCCAGGAATCAGCTCAAGAGGCAAAGGGCTACACGAGCAACTTTTTCCTTCATGTTTGCTGGAAAGAACATAATCTTTAGTTTTTTTTTCTTTACACACATTTCCCTTTTTGAATCCCTAATATCTCTTACCTACTATGGAGAGAACCACCACCACGGCGTCAAATATATTCCAACCAATTGTAAAATAGTAGTAACGGAGCGCGATCAATTTCAGGATGAACTCTCCCGTGAAGAGGATAATGAAAACCAAATTTATCCAGTACAAAGCATCTGTCATTCCTTCAGTCTGGTCATTTGTTTCTACCATCATGGTCACCATGTTGAGGCAGATCAGAACCATGATGGCAATATCAAAGGCTTGCTTGGTGACCACATCAAAAATGATGCCTTGGAATGCATTCTGGGGGGGGGGAGGGGACAGAAAAAGAGGGTTTTGTGACTCCCAGGGAACGAAAAGGTTTCCTTTGAAAAACGGCTTTCAGATTTGGATGAAAACATTTTGCTTTAAATTAAACGGCACATAAAAGCTATGCTTACGGCGGGCCGAGGTATGGGCTTCTGTGGTTTCTTGGACCCCAGTTTCTTCATTGCATTGTAATACTTTTTCTGTTCTTCTGTCATGAATATGTCTTGACCTCCTAAGTAAAGGAGTCAAAAAATATATAGGGTTACAACCATAAACTTTAAACCTGCACGACTCATTGATTTAATTAGGGTTTGCAAAGACATAATTGTTCACAAATATACATGAACTACTAATGTAAGGCTGTATATGACCACTGGCTTCTGCAGACAGAACACTACTTCAACTAATGAAGGAGGGAGGCAATTTTCATCAATTTCCTCCTTAGAGTTGCCTGCTGGGACTTTTTTTGGGGGGGGCATTTGGACACACAGGCTAGATCAGGGGTACTCAACCTGTGGTCCTCCAGATATTCATGGACTACAATTCCCATGAGCCCCTGCCAGGAATTGGGAATTGTAGTCCATGGACATCTGGAGGACCACAGGTTGACTACCCCTGGGCTAGATGGTATTGGGCAACATTGTAGTAATTCTCACTGTCTCTGTACATATTCCATGGTAATACAGTACCTTTATAACTGTTAAAACATTACTACTGATGTACATAATATAAAGGTAAAGGTATCCCCTGTGCAAGCACTGAGTCATGTCTGACCCTTGGGGTGATGCCCTCTAGCGTTTTCTTGGCAGACGCAATACGGGGTGGTTTGCCAGTGCCTTCCCCAGTCATTACCGTTTTACCCCCCAGCAAGCTGTGTACTCATTTTACCGACCTCGGAAGGATGGAAGGCTGAGTCAACCTTGAGCCGGCTGCTGGGATTGAACTCCCAACTCATGGTCAGAGCTTCAGACAGCATGTCGGCTGCCTTACCACCCTGCGCCACAAGAGGCTCATACATAACATACAAATACACAGAAACAGCAAATAAAAAACATAAAATAGACTACAAAATAAAATCATTCCTTCCCTCAATTAGTCCAGAGGCTTCTAAGCCTAGAAGCTAACCATCCAAACTGGACTCTTTAAAAGTCCATTCTTTATTCCTATCTGATAACGTATTAGGGAGATAGTGCATTCCCTGTCTCCCATAAGAGTCTTTAATTATAGGAATGATGAGATTGTCATGAATCTGCTTATAAATTTTACAATCAAAGAAAGTCTCAACATTCCCATCACAGCAGAGGCATAGGCATTCTTCAAATGAGATCTTTTTACAGCTGCCTTTGGGAATGGCAGAAGAGAGTGCACTGTGCCTTACTGAAATGAAGGCTCTCCTATAACTGGTGTTATCAAGATGTACAAGAGAAGGCATCATCGAATCCTGTCTTAAGGGTGGTTACATCAAACACTACATTTTTAATTTTATTTAACTCATGTTTTCTTTCGATGTCACAATAGAGGCCACAATATTCTCATTTCCTCCATCTGTATAATTTATTACTTTGCTTTTGAGATGTTTTATTGATTGCACTGACTTGCATTGTGCCATCTGCCTTGAGTCTCAGTGAGGACTATGAATGAAAATAAGATAATAAAATGGACACGGGTCCTGTAATGTTCTCTTTTCCTGTAAACAGTGTGTGAAACATTGTAAGGATTCAGTTAATGGTATAAATGAAAGATTATATAAATTTATCATAATGGAGGCAGTTTTCCTCCGACTTAAATGGCTCTTCAGCTGGGAGAAGAGCCAATTAAGCTGGAGAATAGGTCCCTAGGCTACAGGAATGCTTTGCCCAGTGAAGCGGTAGGGTACCTGCCACAATATTTAATCTCGGATAAATGCCCTGTCAATCCTGTAGTACGATCCATTGTTGGATCCTCTGAAACTGAGACTTTAGCCACTTCTCTTAAAACATGGTTTCTGCGAGCTACAGACAAGAATAATTGGAACACTTATCTTCTTTTTCTGTTGGTTGAAATTATCAATTATGACACCAATGAAAAGATTCAGGGTGAAAAATGCACCAAAGATAATAAAGATGACAAAGTAAAGATACATGAAAAGGTTATCTTCATAGACTGGCTGCTGTCCAACCTATAAAAGAAGATATGACAAGATATCAACATCGTCGGATTTTAATGGAAGTAGCTTGCAGGTCAACATATTGGTGTGTAGTCACAGTCATCAATACAAGGATGCTTCTAGAGGCGTGTGCAAAAGATCACTTTACAAAACTGTCTCAAGATCATCGAATTCTACCATGGCTAATGAATTCCAGTGATCTTAATCCAAATAGGGTTGGTCCCCTTAATCCAAATAGGGTTGGCCAGAACCCAGGTGCCATAGTTTAGCAGTACAGTTTCTGGCTTGATTTCTGCTTCTCTACCTAGACGAAAACTCAACAGAATACGAAAGGATCTTATGCTGAGCCACCATGAATCAGCTATGTCACCATGCAGTACCAACACCCACCAGTACAAGAACTGTAAATCTTAGCAATCAACTTATCATTTTGTATAAATTCTAAAGTTCAAACAAATTGGGAATGTTGATGCCAAAGACCATGCGGATCCCCAGACTTCTCCAACCTCATGCCCTAAAATGTGTTTCCACTTTTAAACAAAATTTGGAACCACTGTTGATTCTTGTGAGATAATCAATCAATCCATAAAGTTTGGAAAGCAAACTTTTTGAGTGCTGAGTCATCATTCTTTCCAATTTGCTTTTTTAATCTAACAAAAAATCCATTACAGATTAGATTTGTACGAAAAATTCTTCACTTGAAATATTCAAGCCAAGTAATCATTTATCTCCTCTCTTCACTTATTCAGAGTCCAGTAGCACCTTTAAGCACCAACCTTAAGACCAACAAAGATTTATTCAAGGTGTGAGCTTTCGAGTGCACTCGAAAGCTCACACCTTGAATAAATCTTTGTTGGTCTTAAAGGTGCTACTGGACTCTGATTTTATTATGCTACTTCAGACCAACACGGCTACCCATTTGATTCTTCACTTATTCGTATGAGATAACAGAACTAAAGGGTATCAAAGCATAATAACTTTGTAATGTATATTTTTTTCATTTAGCCAGAGAAGACTTAAACTTTTGAAATACATCCAAATCTCTGGCACCAGAAGCAGGTGGTGAAGTCCCAGGTGAAAACTTCTTTCTATATTTATCCCATATCTTCATCTGAGTATCTACAATTAAATTCCCCTTCTTCTATGTTCTCTTCTTAAGATTTGGACTGGCCCATAAAAAGAACCCCAAGAAGCACTCTAATCACATTTTGCTCTGTTACCAATTCCAATGAGGATTTTCCTCAGTAATACATGCAGACAGCCATGCTAATTTAGCCATGTTATGGTATACTTTAATGCCTGGGATACCTAAAACTCACAAGTACCCTTTAGTTAGACCATTTTATCTTGGGTCTTCTAGCTTTCCAAATAAATTCATTAAGCAAGCTTTGCTTCAACGTTTTGTCTTCCTTATCATTTTGATTGTATATATCTTAAGATAAAGTTTTTCCACAGAGATAATTTGTGCTTAATGTCAAAAATGGCTGGTTTAGAATTAACTTCTATTAACCTTGTAGTGCCTTGGCGAATATTAATACCCAAATAAGTGATACTTTGTCCACCAGTTTTCAGTTTTTTCAACCAGTTTAAATGATTTAAGTTTGACAAAACTCCATTAAAGGTTAACATCACTGTTTGATCTCTATTTAACCTATAACCTGATATAAGCAGGTTATATATAATATAACCTATAACCTGATATAAGCAGCTAAGAATTAGATCTAAGTGAATGTTAGACTTCAAAAAGCAGTCTGGAAAATCACCATATCAACTGCATGCAGCAACATCTTATAATGTTTAGTACTTATTTTCAGACTAGTCGCTAAATCAGATTTCCAGATTGGCTACTGCTAGTAGCTCAACTGATACGCTGAATAAGGAGGCCAATAATGGGAATCCCTGCTCCATCCCATGCCTTATTTATGTGTTTCAACTGAATTAGTTTGTAATTTTAAACACTGCTTTTTAATTATTCAAATTCTTAAATGCTTTAATGTGTGCTGTCTTGGGGACCCTGGCTGAATGGAAAAAGCAGTATAAACATTTTAAAAATCAAATAGTCAATGATAGAGCTGTCAGTCTAAGACTCATAAAAATATTTGAAATATCTTTAGGAGGGTAACAGAGACGACTTGTGGGGACATTATTAGCTGTCTTAGTCATCGTGGAGAATTCCCATCTGGTTTTAGAACCTGTACAGAAGAGGCTGGGAAAAGACAAGGTGGCTGAGATTCTCAGGCAATAGAGGAAACTGAAGCTTTCTTACAAAACTGCGTTTCTTGGAACTGTTGTGAACTATCGTTATAACTGGGACCAAGGAGGGAGAAGTAAGGAAAGGGAAAAGGAAGGAATTAAAAGAAAAAAGGTCGTATTTAAGAGACTGGGCTGAGGAGACGTTTAGATTGAGCGCCTATAACCGCAGATCAACATCCTACTTCTTATAATCACCATATTTGTTTAGCTAGAGGAGTTCTGGAGCCTTTTTTTGGCCACCTTTGTTTAACTGGAGGAGATCTGAAGCCTTTTTCATTTGTTTTAAATAATATTTATTTATTTATTTATTTATTTATTTACTTACTTACTTACTTACTTACTTACTTACTTATTATGTTTATATACCGCCCTCCCCAGGGGCTCAGGGCGGTTTACATAATAACATAGGAACAATACATGGAACAGTATTAATATTAGTATTAACAATACATTAATGATATTTAATCAAACTACATAATGCAAGAGTGGCTTAGAAGGTAAAACTTGGGATGGTGAAGGGTTAATCCATGGTGTCTGTTATTAGTGCCTGTATGCAGCTGATTCTGTTATCATCCCAAGGCTAGCTTACTTATGCCCACAACCTGGATATTTGTATTGAAGAAGAAGAAGAAGAGTTGATTCCTATATGCCGCTTTTCTCTACTGGAAGGAGTCTCAAAGCAGCTTACAGTTTGGAATTCCCTGGTATTCATCGTGCCCAGCCTCAACCAAACGCCTGGCAGAAGAGCTCCACCTTGCAAGCTCTGCAGAACCCAGAAACTTCCAACAGGGCCCCCAACTCTTCAGGGAGCACATTCTACCAGGTAGGGGCCAGGACTGAAAGGGCCCTGGCCCTGGTCGCAGCTAGGCACGCTGCCCGGGGCCCTGGGACCATTAGCAGATTCATACCCACACAGTGATATACCCTTCAGGGGACATAAGGAGGTAAGTAGTCCCACAAGTAGATAGGACCCAAGCCGCGTACAGCCTTAAAGGTCAACGATGATTTTCATTGTTTAATCTTTTTATTGCCTTTGCATCCTGCCATTATACATCTGAGTATCAATATTGTTTTGAGCACCTTAGCATTCAATTTCTTTTTAAAAAGTAATGTACTACTTACTTTTCTTGAATCCACCGCAGCATACATGATGGGCATCCATCCTTTAAAAGTGGCCTGTAAAGAGGGACAAAGTACTATACAAATCTTCCAATTCAGACTCCATAGCCTTACAGAGGATTTAGAAGGCTATGTTAAACCATACATCTACATCTGATTTGAGGTATAAACCCTCTCTATCTTTTTTCCAGGCTGGTATAGCCCTAGGGTGATCTCACAGCAAAGTA
This sequence comes from Paroedura picta, assembly GCF_049243985.1. NCBI lineage: Eukaryota > Metazoa > Chordata > Lepidosauria > Squamata > Gekkonidae > Paroedura > Paroedura picta. Next base: position 39,385,987 of record NC_135370.1, on the reverse strand, counting down.
ATTTGCTTACTTATGAGGTCTGTAGAAGAAAATTATGTTTAGGAATCGCAACTTGGGAGGAAATTTAATATAACTTTAAGAAGAAAAAAACCCTGTGCTTCTCCAGTTGATACCTCCAAGGCGGTTTCAACCCTATCTGTCATGTAAATGCTCCATAGTCTTATAGTAGGGTTAGCTGTTGTATAAACCAATAGATCAACAATGGAAGCAGTGACTTGTGTTGCTACTGCTAAAATAATCTTCTTATATGGCTTCTAAGAAAATTCCTACTCCCCACCTGGATACAATTTTGGATCCTATGTACTCTGCATTGAGTCATGCAGATAACTTACTAAATCTGGTCTAGACAAAATGTTTGATCATATAAAAAAAAACCCTGTTCCTTGGGTGGACCACCTCAGACTGCAGGAAGGGAAGCTATCGTTAAATGATCCTCAATATAAGACACTTTTTGCACGTGAAAACACTACATGTGAGGAAGAAATGTTCTCCCAGTTTGTACTAATTTTCATCACATTAGTAAGTATTAGAAATCAAAACAATTTGCTCTTTTCATTTGCTTGACTTGCTTGAGAAGATTCATGGAGGAGACATCCATCAAGAATTACTAGCCATGGTGAGTAAAGGGAATGTCCATATACAGAGGCAGTACTCAGTATGACTGTCAAATCCATAACTCAAAGCCACACTTCTCCACCATAATACACAAATGCCACACATTGTTTTAACTTTGTAGATTGTGGCACCAATGGATTTTGTGTGTGATTTAATTCCAGAGATAAATGTGGAGCAAAAACCTGCCTATATAATCCAGTCTGCCAAGTGGAGTCTGAATTGCTAAGGAAAGAGCAGGGAAAAGACTCCTTAAAGGGTCTGAGAAATGTCAGACATAAAGGAAATTTTGTGTAACTTACCATGAACTTCTAGACTTAGTGATTCCAAGGGTGGGAGAAGTAAGCTAATAGGAGAGCTCTTCCTACAGTCTTAGGCAGTCATGTTGAGTGTTTGTTGACCCCAGAGAGAGAAGCATACCTCAAAGATCCCCAGTCTACCTGGGAAAGCTCCTAGTAGTGAAAAAACACTTGTACACATTGAACAAATAATCCAACAGTCTTAACTGTTCTACATGGGCAACGAGGAAGTGTAGAGAAAACTATATTATAAGCCTAGCATCTATACACACCATCTCTGCAGAAGCCACTTCAAGGTTATTAGACCAGCAACCTTCACTACAGGGACTTTGACCTCAGAACTGTGAGTAGGGAAACTCCTCTGCCATGGAACCACTGAGAATGGACATTTGCTTGACTTGGTTGAGACATTCTCAGTAAATAAACAAATTTTGCTTTCTGTGGTAGATCCAGAGGTAGAGCAGTGTTAATGGTTGGGATGTTGGGATATAGCACAGTACTTAATCCCGATGGGGCGGTGATAAGAGGTTTCAGAAATTATTGTTATTTGAATATCACTTATTGGAAATTAACTATGATTGTGCATATTAATTTGCTTTTAACTCTCCCTGTTGTTCTGTTGTTCACTGCAGGAGGAAGATGCATCTGTATGCCTGCTTCTGATCTTCAGCCACCAGCAAATGGGAAGAACAGCCAGTGCTAGGCTGTTCCTCTGGAATGAGGTTCATATAAAATTTAACATGGAACCAAAGACCATATAAATAACCTGAAATATAGGTTCTGGCTACCTCCGGCACCTTGCGAGGGTGAGTGTGACCCAGTGACCCCATACCATGTCAGGGGCTTTGAGGGTGGTCCTGGTAATGACACTGAAGGAGTGGAATTATTGTATTTGTCCAAGCATCTGAGCCATCCCTATGCGGTAGATGTATAAAAGCCATATTCAGCCGGGACTCAGACAACTGCACTGGTTACCAGTCTGCTTCCAGGTCAAGTTCATGGTATTGGTACTGACCTTTAAGGCTATACATGGCCTGGGTCCTACGTATCTGTGGGGCTGCTTGGTTGCTTATGCCTCCTGCAAGGCTCTCCACTCTGCAGGTATGAATTTACTGGTTCTCCTGGGCCCCCGGGACGTTCGCCTGGTCTTGACCAGGGCCAGGGCCTTTTCAGTCCTGGCTCCAACCTGGTGGAATGAGGACCCAGAAGAGCTGAGGGCCCTGCTGGAGTTACCAGCTTTCTGCAGGGCCTGAAAGACGGAGCTCTTCCAACAGGCATATGGTTGAGGCCACGGCAGAGTCTCATTGTTACCATCAGAGGATCCCCTGGATAGGTTAGATCTGTTTCCTCGCTCTCATCAGAAGAAAACTTGTCCCTTGGGCTGAATCAGGGGATAGGGGGTGGGGTGTTTAAAATCTTTTAGGGTAGTGATCTGCTTGGTTTGTGATAAGGGCTGTTTTTATGGGGGGTTTATGGGAATTATTGTTTTATATTTGTAAACCACTGCTAGACTTTTCAAGAGTGGCAAGGTAAAAATAAAAAAATTAAAAAGGAAATAAATTTAGTCCCCTTGTGACTTTTTTTTTTGCTGCAGCTAATTTAAAAAATCATAAAAAGGTTTTCCAAGCTGGTGTCTTTTTGGGCAACATCACGCGAGGCGCAAACGGACCCTGTCACGGCCGCAGGGCCATCAATCCCAGTACGGGACCATGTATCACCTGAATTACAATCTTATCGCAGCACGTTCGTGCCAAGGACCAGCTTAAGGGGAATACACGAACTGATTTCCAGAGGAGCCCTGGATGCCTCTGAGGAAGTTAAACCCTATAGGGAGAAATTAATTCTCTTTGGGATGTGCAAGCCCTTGGCCTGACGGGGTCTGCGACCTTTACCCTCCTGCCTTAATGGACTCGGTCAGAAGCTAGGAAACCACCCACTTACATTGATCTCCCTTCTACTCCTGAGCGTGAGTTATCTCATGGTTTCTGTGCTTGGGAGGAGGTAGAGCCTGTCCATTTACTCTTACCTTAAACCATGTCTTCTCTCCCCGCCCCCCCTGGGCGATCTTCAAACTTGCCTGTTAAGGTAGGCAGTAATGTCACTTCCAGTTACATGCCATTTCCGGGGGCATGGCAGGGAGGCAGGGTCAGGTGACATCACTTCCGGGGGTCCTCAAAGCCTGAACAATTATTCTAGGGCTTTTTCCATGCTCAAAAGGCTGATCTAGACAAATCTTTAGGAGAGTCAGGCAAGATGGGGTAGAAAGTGCTGTCAAGTCGTAGCTTAACCCTCATAGAGCTTTTAAGGCAAGAGATGTTCAAAGATGGTTTGCCATCGCCTACCCCTGAGCAGTGACCCTGGAAATCCCCTGGTAGTCCCCCATCCAAATACTCACAAGGGCTGACCCCACGAAGCTTCGGAGATCTGACAGGATTGGGCTATCTTGGGCCATCCAAAGTCGGCGAGGGTAAAGCAACTTCCTTCTTCCCACAAAGTACTACTCTCATGGCTTTATCAGTCCCAACAGCTACTGTCATGGTGGCAAGATACTAACTAGGTCCTCACATAAAGTGCAGAGTTCTACAAACACTGAATGTAAACCCTATGTCTTCGAGAGAGGGTGGGTCACTTTCATATTGGAAATCTACATATCCCAGAAGAGTACAGAGACTCTGTCCCAAAAGGAAAACATGCATAGGTTAGAAAAAAGAAACTAATCCTCCCCAAAACACTTTAAAATCAACTAGTGCCAGTAGGCTTCCTCGGAAGCTGGGAGGTTGTCCTCCTTTGGAAGTTTTTAAGCAGAGGCTAGGTAGCCATCTGGCAGAAACGCTAACTCTGTGAACTTAGGCAGATTGTAAGTGGGCGGACAGAAGGGATTGTGTAGGTCCTCAGCTCTTGTGGCCATTTCCTGCATTTTGCAAGGAGCTGGACTGGATGGCCCCGGAGTTCCTTTTCAACTCTGTGGTTCTGTTATTCCGTAAACCAGCAGTACTGAGATATAGAGTTTTTTTTTATAGTCCGATGGTCAGACTTGAAGGAACTCTAGCAATGAAAGCATTTAGTACAGTGGTCCCCAACCTTTTTATCACCAGGGACCAGTCAACACTTGACAATTTTACTGAGGCCCAGGGGGGGGGTAGTCTTTTGTCGCCGCCGCCTGAGCCCCTACTCACTTTCCCACCGGCGCCCCTGACTTCCTGCTGCCCACTGGGGGGCGCTGCCAGCAGCAGCTGCCAAGCCGAGGGGGAGCCCCAGCCATGGCGGCCGCTGGAGAGCTCCAAAGGTGAGCCGGCGGCAGAGTGGCAGGGCAGCCCCCGAGGCAGCAGCCGGGGAAGAGGACGAGGAGGAGCCGTGGCCCGGTACTGACTGATCTACGGACTGGTACCGGTCTCCGGACTGGGGGTTGGGGACCACTGATTTAGTATGTTAATATTCCCAGCAAGAATAGAAAGGAGCACTATGATATTCCTACCTCTTGGGCTCTGTGAAGCCTTTAGCTGGGAGCAATGGCGCCTACATAGTGCTACTTGTAGAAACAATCTGCTGCCAATCAGAAGAGCTCTGTCTCTCTAAACACCATCCAACAAAAAGAAGAATGTGGGGGATGGGAGAAAAGGATGTTTAAAGAAAAATTCTATTCTAGTAAGAGCCAGGACCTCATGATCTGCTGTCTATTAGCCAAGAAAAAGTAGCCTGGAGATTACTGAGGGAGCCTCTCTCTCTGGGGCTGATGAAAGCCTAATGACTCTTGACCAGAAAAGATACTTTTCTAGCAGCTCAAATGGCTCCGCCCCTCGAATCACCGGAGAACTTGCGTTATTTGTGTGGAAATATAGTAAGAAAATGAACGCATGAATATTACTTATTGTCCAATGCAGTTTCCAAAATACACACACAAAAATCACTACTTGTGCTCTGAGTATGAGAAACCAGAGAAAAAATTAAACAGTATATTAAAATCTGGGAATCAAACCTCTCTCTACTCCCAAGTTGAGCAAGCAAATTAAAAAACCCCTCAAATCCTTTCCCACATAGACATTAAAATCAACATTCAAATCAAAGGGGGGGGGGAGAGAAGTTATGTGTACTTACATCCCAGTGATTCCAATGGGGCACAACTGGAAACTTAAGCACAAGTCTTATAAAAGGCACAAGGTAGGGTTCTTTTATTTCAAGAGCACTAGCCCTGGATAACATTCTGAGGTGTATGTAAGGTTCCCAGGTACCCCTTGGCAACTAGTGGGGGGCTGGGGAGGATTTATCAGAGGGCTCGTGCCAGCAATGCATACTGGAAATGATGTCAGCGCACCAGAGTCCAAACACCAGAGCATCCCTGGCATCCCCCAGTGATATACTGGTATCACTTCCATGTGCACAGAGAGTTATGTCAGTGCATTGGGATGCTGTTGATGTCCCCACCATGTGGAGACTGTTCCCCCCAGTTGGCTGAGTGGTGGTGGACAGCATCCACTTGGTGGGTGATCTCTAACCCCCATCAGGGACACAGGAATGTTGGAAAGTCTCTGGAATCTAATTTGGACAAGAGAAAGTTCTGTGGTTTCAAGAGGGAGTGGGGTTGATGCTCTGTATTGGGTTTTTGTTCATTCCTCAGGAATCAGCCTCTTCTTTCTCACATCTTCACTGTTATTCTTGGAGTTAACTGACATTTTTCTTCTTCCTCTCTCTCATTATGAACGCATGTTATACTGAGGTAAACTTAATGAACACTCCTAAGCTTTAGCCAGGCTGTTGTTGAAACACATTAAATGCTGCTTTCTTGAATACGTGTGGCTCTACAAAAATATCTCCACACTGGATTAAATCACAGACACTGCTATTTATTCTAAATATAGGTGAAATATCCTGTACCTGGTTGAGCAGTGGGGGTATTACCTCGATAGATGGATTTCTTTTTGTTCACTAACAGGGGACTCTAGGTATGTCAGGGGCGCGATTATGTCCTAAGAAATTAACCAGCAGCATATAGTAAAGGAAAAGTTATTGCAAAAATCCAAACAATGGCTACTTACCACTTGGAGTAGTGAAAGATATCCAATTCCAACATTATCAAAGTTGACTTTCACATTTACCCATCTTGTTTCATTAGTACTGAAAAAACGTTCACAGTCGGATTTGTTCTCAATTTTTTCCCTTTCCACAATGTCTCCACCGTTGGTGCTAATACAATGGTAAAACTTGCCAGCAAACAGATTTACACCCATGATACTGAAAATCAGCCAGAATATAAGGCATACAAGAAGTACGTTCATAATAGATGGGATGGCACCTACAAGGGCATTCACAACCACCTAGTGAAAAAGAGAAACAAAGTGAACCAAGGCTATCTAAAAAGATTGTACCATCATGTCAAAAAGTCTGCCTCAGGAATGCATTACTCCATCATCTCTTTATAAACCTTTTTCGTTCTCAGGACAGTCTTGTAATTCAATAAACTACTGTATTAATTTAACCGGGCAATCAGGCAATCAATTCAAGGCAAACGCATCTCTGTGTAAATGAATATGACAGTCAGGAATAAAATGCCTTTTCAACAATTAACAAAAGGTTTTTAGGAGGCAAAAGGACCACGCTGCCTCAACATCTAGCAACTGTTCACAGTTAAAGAGAACAAGGGTCTTTCTAGAGGGAGGATGCCCACCTTTTATTGCCACTGCCCATATTCTCTCTAAGAGACAAATGACTATGTTACTGGTCTAAGGCCAATAGAGGATTGATGTACCAGAGGCATCCCAGGACTCCTTGCATCAGGTGACTAACCAGACGTGATTTTGGGAATAAAGGCGAACTCGCTCTATGCCTTCAACAAAGTTTTAGCAGGTAGCAGAGGGCAGGCAACGATGGCGGAGAAGTTCAGAACGATGAAATTTGGAATATAGTTCACATAAAGTAGTGATCCCCAACCTGTGGGCCGCGGACCACATTTGGTCCATCGATTAATTGGAGGTGGGCCGCGAAGGACGCCTTCTCCCCCCCCCCCCGGCCCTTTACAACACACTTCGGGTGTCATTGTCTCCCATCACTCCCAGAGAAACAAGCTCAGGGTTCCCATTGATTTGTCATTGTCATGAGTTAAAATGTCCATGAAAATCAAATATTCCTTATGTTCATTGTTGTGGTGTGTCTGTATCTTATTTTGAAGTGGTGTTTAAACATTACCATAGCGATCAGAGAGCGTTAGGGCAGTGGTTGAGAGTAGAGGAATAAACTACCCCCCCCCCACCGGGCCTCAGTAAAATTGTCAAGCGTTGAGTGGTCCCTGGTGATAAAAAGGTTGGGGACCACTGACATAAAGCATGCTGCACACTTGCAGGATTGTTCTTTGTATTACGAATAAGCCTATAACTTTGACAGCTCTCCTGATCTTTTCCTTGAACATTCACCCAAGACACTCAGAAATGATGAGCAAATGCCAAATTGAGGTGAGGGGTGTTCATCCATCACTGGGTGCCATCTTGGAAGAGGCATCTCCAATCTCTCTTGCCTGAAATATAACAACTCTTCTTATAGAGTAGAGGTCCCCAACCTTCTTGTAGTCGGGGACCGCCTCCGAGGGTGGAAGAGAGCCGGCGGCCCGGCCGCCATAGCTGCATGTAAACGTGCACATGCAGTTGCCGCGCATGCACGTTTTCAGCACTAGGTGGCGCTAACGCGCATGCGCAGAGCTGCCGCGTGTGCACGTTTTCGCCAGCAGGGGGCACAAACACGCATGCACGGCAGCTCCGCGCGCGCACGTTTCTGTCGCTGGCATGCCGGCGGCCGTGCCTGCCTCTTCCCCCCCTCTCGGGGGGGAGGCAGGCGCGGTCGCTGGCGGCCCGGAACTATGGCCTTTGCGGCCCGGTACCAGGCCGCGGACTGGGGGTTGAGGACCCCTGTTATAGAGCATTCTTTGACTGCTCACCTTGTATAATGCCAAATGTGTATGCTACTGCAGGCATCATCGTAGAAGAGGCAATATTTCTGAGGTGTGATTGCAGAAGGAATGCCTCTTCTAAAATGGTAAAAAGGTAAAGGTATCCCCTGTGCAAGCACCGAGTCATGTCTGACCCTTGGTACCTGTTGCTTTTAGATTTCATATATATATGAATATGAATGAAAAAAATCTGAAAGCAGTAAAGTCAGCTCTGGCCCTCATAGCTGCACTATTCTAATACAACGATGATTGTACTATTCTGAAATGATGGAAACGTAAAAAACGTGATCAGTCAGTCAGTTTATCTAATCTGCCAGCATAGCCTTCATTTTAAAAGCCATAGTTTCTCTAAGGACAAAGGAGACATAACATTTGGGGGAAACTCAATGTCAATGAGTTGGAGGTGTCACATGTGGTGCAAAGAAGATGCTAATAAAGTCAAAGTCAAACTTTATTGCACTAGGCCATAGGCCAGGGGTAGTCAAACTGTGGCCCTCCAGATGTCCATGGACTACAGTTCCCATGAGCCCCTGCCAGCAAATGACTACCCCGCCATAGGCCATCGCAGGGAAGATGCTAATAGGATCCTAATATTTATGACAAAAATTTCAGCAGTATTGCCAATGATATAACGCACATAAAATCCTTCTTAAAGGTAAAGGTAAAGGTATCCCCTGTGCAAGCACTGAGTCATGTCTGACCCTTGGGGTGACGCCCTCCAGCGTTTTCATGGCAGACTCAATACGGGGTGGTTTGCCAGTGCCTTCCCCAGTCATTACCATTTACCCCCCAGCAAGCTGGGTACTCATTTTACCAACCTCGGAAGGATGGAAGGCTGAGTCAACCATGAGCCGGCTGCTGGGATTGAACTCCCAACCTCATGGGCAGACAGCTTCAGACAGCATGTCTGCTGCCTTACCACTCTGCGCCACAAGAGGCTCTATAAAAAAAATAAAAAATCCTTCTTAGGGAGGCATAACTGTAGGGTGGACTTGGAAAATTGAGAGGTCAGGTTGTATAAAACCAAGTTTCATCCCTGGTTATTATAAAGACCAATATGATTCATATTTTTACCACGTAACAGCCTCCCAACTTGCGGCAAGTGTTTACGCTAGCAAGATTTAATGTTCTTCTGAAAGAATATGCCCCTGTAATTTTGGCTGTAATTCTGGCACTGAAGCCATTCTACAGAGTTTTTCTACTGTCCAGTCTATGCCATCGACCCACTTTTTTCTAAACAACATGGACTTAATAATGAGACTAAGATCATTTTCCTACTAGGAAACAAAAACTCTCAAGTGATTGATTTGGTTGCTGATTTTGTACAGCTGGCTGTGAGGTCTGGTAATTATAGAACAATGGATGCTCTTTAACTTATTTTTTCTGTCATCTTTTGTATGCCAACAAGTAGAAGAGTTGGTTCATATATGCCTCTTTTCTCTACCCAAAGGAGTCTCAAAGCGGCTTACATTCACTTTCTCTTCCTCTCCCCACCACAGACCCCCTGTGAGGGAGGTGAGGCTGAGAGAGCCCTGATATTACTGCTCGGTCAGAACAGCTTTATCAGGGCTGTGGTGAGCCCAAGGTCACCATCTGGCTGCATGTGGAGGAGGAGCAGGGAATCAGACCCAGCTCGCCAGATTAGAAGTCGGCGCTCCCAACCACTACACCAAGCTATGCAAATGCAAGACTAGAAGGAGGAGCGGGGAATCAAACCCAAAAGTCAGTGCTCCCGGCCACTACACCAAGCTATCTCTTCTGATTCTGTTCAATATGTTCCTAGATAAATCAGGCTTGGAATAGAAGCCCTGACTTTCAACACTGCTATGGGATTGATAGTTATTCTCGCTACATGGTACATTCAACAAGGCAGCAAGAGGCCTAGGTCACCATGTGAAAGGACCATGTGAAATTCTGAAGCCCCTTCCACCAACAGGCAGAGAAAGCTGCAGGGGACAGTAACCACTCAGGGAATGAATAACCTTTAGCTCCTTTACTCTGTGTACTATTTATCATCTCTAAATCTCTTTTCTTAGCAACTAATTTTCCCTAGGAGCAAAAACCTCAGCTGTGAAGATACCAAAGTGTGAGATAAACAGCACATGCAGAAAGGCAGCCAGGGGCTTTTCCTTCACTGTGTTTGTGTGATCTCTCTCCCATTCAACCTTCTCTGCTTGTTGAAGAGGAAGAGTTCAGACTTCAGACAAGCGCAGCTCTCACGTGGAGTACATAATGGGTAGCTAAACCCTTTGAAACCATTTCCTGAAGTAAGGAAGGTAGGGGAAGACAATGAGGCACAGCTCAAGCATTCCCCTGTTTGGCTTGCCTCCTAACCATCCGTAGTAAGAACTGAGCAGACCGTTTGGATTGCTATTCAGAAAACATTTTTATGCCCACCTTTCAGTACCACTCAGGACCCCCAAGGTTGTGAACATGAAAACATCTAAACACACAGAAGCACATGAACAGGGAGGAGAGTTCGTAAGAATTTGTGAGAGAATACCAAACAAAACCAAAGAGTTTTCATTGGCTGGTAGAAGACAACAATAACAGAGACAGACCAAAATGGGTATTTTTCAGTTCAGTTCTATAAAACCTGATTTTTTGGTGGAGGGGAATTTCTGAAATTTTCAATACCAGTAGGGTATTCAGATCCAGGATTATTTAGAAATCCTGATTTTTGGACAGTTCAATAGACCCGAGAAGAAAAATACAGAATTTTTAAAGGTTGGCTTGTGTTCTCCTACGGTTTAAAGTGCGCTGGAGGAGAAGCTGGCACCAGGGAGAACACGCTGCCACACACAAACCTGATGGGGAATTCTCAGCTCCTGCCATGCCAGCCAGTCCTGAGCCGGCTCCTCTCATAGCTTGGTTTTAAGTGAGCTGTAAGGGGAGCCAGCTCCTGCTGCCTCAGCTGATCCTCTCTTGCAGCTCAGTGTAAACCAAGAGGAGACGACCCCCCAGCTGATATTCGTTGTAGCTGAACATGCTCCAATAAAAGCCACCCCCCCCAAAATCAAACTTTATTCAGGCTCAGCTACACTGGTTATTGTTGTTAGGTGCGAAGTCGTGTCCGACCCATCGCGACACTGGTAGTTGATCAGATTATATGATCAGTTGAAATAATACTTGGCTGAGTTTATGCCAGATGCACACCCCTGCTAGCAACCTTGGGTCATTTTTATGTAGACCACACCCATCAGTCTCATTTCTGTAAAGGGATAATCTACGCAGAGCATTCGTAGAACGATGACATTAACGATAACAAAAGCAATTTCGGTGACAACTGCTTCCCTTCTGGGAATGATCAACATGTAATCACGGCTAATTTAATGCCTCCTATCATGTCATACTTACCCAGGAATGTCTAAAGCCTCTTGCTGTAGGGCTTTGTGTCATTTCATCATGACCCTCTGCACCTCCCTTTTCACTAAAGGGGCGCTCCATTCTTTAAAATGTCATTTTGTTTCACTTACCCTCATTCCTTCAAATCGTGATAAGGCTCTCAGGGGTCTCAGAGCTCTTAGAGTCCGAAGCGATTTAATGGGTGTAAGGTCAGAATAACCCAAAGCACTAGCTGTTAGACTTATTATGGACACCTACCCAAAAACAAGAATGGGTATCATTGAGGGAAACATTATAAAATTAACTTTTATCCATTTGTTAGAAGTACTTAACCTGCCATTCGTTATAGAAAGGCCCCCTTATGAAAACACAAAAAGAACACCAAGCAATTTAGAAAATCTAGATTTTGAAAACAACCCCGAGGAGAACTGGTACCACACTGGCTGAGATTAATCTTATTGTACACACCAACACAATTTAGATGAGTTTTCCACTGTCACAGGGGAGGTTCCCGGTAAACCATGCCTCAGAATTCCAACTTGCATACTGTCTGTCAATCATAACACTGGAATTTACATGGTACTGAAGGAGAGTCAGCCATGGGATAAAGAACCAAGAATTTTCATACCTCTGTATATCCAGCAGACAACATAATGTGCTAATCCACAGTCAGAGTTAACCTCTGATATCCAGCTGTGGAAATTTTATCCTGCATGCGGCAACACTTTGAAAGTGGAAGAATCAAGAGCCAAATCTCAGCCAGTCGTGGGGATCAGATTGAAGTTGGGTTCTTCCAGCATGGAAATGTTGCTACATCCCAGTCTTGGTAAGATGCAACAAATCGAGCAACAAACAAATTGATGCAACAAACCAATCAATCAAATCTTGATTGGTAAGATACAACAAAAAATCAGAAGCCCAGCTGATTCCCCCCCCCCCTTTCTCTCCTTCACAAGTTGTCACTTTGGTCTTTAGAGAAAATTGCACCTGTTGTCCACAGTCCAAGCTCTCAGTCTGTTGTGTGCATGTCAGAAGATATTGCTTCCATTTCCAAGACGGGGTTGGGGGACAAAAGATGGGGCTGGTTGGCCACTGCCTAGCCCAGTGCTTCACCCCCACCACTGGGCCTGCTGTGGGCTGCTTTTGCCACTGGTGCTGGTCCTGCCATGATGCTTGGGCTCAATTGCATAGAGGTAGCCAGGAGAAAACCCTATTTTTTGTAGATTTAACTTTAGGGGAGATCTAACACCCCATTTCAGATTTGTTCCGCGAATCTAGGGAGCTCCTGATCTCCAAGCCCTGAGGCTGGCTGGGAGTGGCGGGTTATAAATTCAATAAAACTAAACTAAACTCTCCCTACTGAGGCTGAAGGTTCCTGCCCCCCTCCGCCGACACCAACAGCAGAGGCCTTGCCCCCCCCCACTAACACACACACACACACTTCCTTGCAGCATGGCCAGCAAGCCTCTGACAATGCTGGCTCCTGACCTCCACAGAGTTCTGAAGTATGCACATATCCAGACCACACTTATTTAATCTTTGGGAGGCGGGGAATTTAAAGCCCCAATGTGATCTTTTTCTTTAAGTTTTCAGATTTTCCTGCAAACTATGGTGGCCTCAAGTTTTTAGAATATGTTCGATAGAGGAATATGTTCAATGTAGCCCCAGTTCGTGGATTTAGATATCTATCTCTCCAGAAATGGGGGTGTGAGTGTCACATGTTGCTAATAGCATACAGTTACAAAAACTAGGCTGGCATGGAGAATGGTAGCTGAGGATATTCTCGAGATTCTGTGGGTACTGATGGAAGTTCTAGTGTTGTTGAGCCTCGCTGGTAAAATATTGACTTAGAATCCTCAATGCAATCAAAATAAGAAAACAATTAAATCAGGCTATTTTCGTGTTAGTATCTACATATGTGCAGAAGATTTAAATACTTTGGCAAAAATGTTCCACATTGATGCAAAGCTTTTATCATTTATCCCTCTACCTCAGCCATAAACACAGAATACTTCAAAAATCTTCATAAACACAGGAAATGTATGTGGTAACTGTCTGCCATTAATTTGCCACGTGTGGTTGCATAAAACATGCTGTATTTAGTCAGTTCACAGGTGAGAGTAGCCCACTTCAAATGTTACAGATGTATAAGAAAATACAGATCATTAACATTAATTGGTTCATTAATCTTTTCTTATATGCTGCTCTTCTCTACCCGAAAGAGTCTCAAAGTGGCTTACAACCGCCTTCCCTTTCCTCTCCCCACAACAGACTCCCTGAGAGGTAGGTAAGGCTAAGAGAGCCCTGAGATTACTGAAGAGTTGGTTCTTATATGCTGCTTTTCTCTACAAGAAGGAGTCTCAAAGTGGCATACAGTTGCCTTCCCTTCCCTTTCCCCACCACAGACACCATGTGAGGGAGGTGAGGCTGAGAGAGCCCTGATACCACTGCTCCGTCAGAACAGCTTTATCAGTGCTGTGGCGAGCCCAAGGTCACCCAGCTGGCTGCATGTGGAGGAAGAACAGGGAATCAAACCCAGCTCGCCAGTCTACGCTCCTAACCACTACACCAAGCTAGCTAACCATTACGCCAACTAAAGGATGCCTAACAAAAAGAATATACTTACATCAACAATCATGAAATCCAGCCAGCACCAAGCATTACTGAAGTAGACCTGAAAGCCATAAGCTACCCATTTAAGAAGCATTTCCAGAATGAAGATAAATGTGAAGACTTTATCAGCATAGTCAAGGATGATCTTGATAGTCTTGCGCTTTTCATGATAGATGTCTTCAAAAGCCTATGAGAGAAAACATTGCTACAAATAAAGTTGTATTGGCTGCCAAAATAAAGAACGCATTTGTCTCACTGTGCTGGTTATGATATTCCTTGGCCTTACTGATTTGCAATAATGTTCAATTACATTTTGGATACATGCTACTTATTGCACCTGAGTATCTTCTGCCTTTTCTTTGAAACAGCATTATCCACCTGCTACCTGTCTTGGAATGGGCGAGTCCAGCCCGCCTGTCCCCAGATTTGAAGGGGAGCTAAACCAATGGGGTGGCACCAGGAAGACCGAGAGCCCCACCCATGCTGCGCCATTGGTCTAGCTCCCCCTCAAGTCTGGGGACAGGCGTGCTGTACTCGCCCGTTCCAGGACACTACCCCACAGCTCTATCTCAGGGCCTAACTGTGTGTTGTACTGTTGACAGATGAGCTCCAAATCACGACACACCAAACATATGATGCAAGTTCTTTGTTGAAACTTAATGTTCAGTCAAGTTTTCCTGATTTGAAATGGCCTCCAGCAGCTGTTAATTGCCCTTTTCGGGAAACTTACATGTACTGATGTGCTACAGTAAATGTCTTCAACAGGGAAAATTGTGACTCCCCAAGGTTTTTTTCATGTCAGGATAACTGTGTAACGGGCTGTGGTCCCAATCCAAAATAACCCCCATGTGCCTGAGAATGATGTTTCAAAAACTCCAAGGGTCTCCAAACATGGAACTTCCAACACATGAAAGGATCCAAGGAGTACTGACAAACTGTACAATATGTATTTTAAATAATTCAGCTCATGACAAATTGATATTTGCTTCCTGACATGAATCCTTATGTGATACAAAGGGTCACCACCTCTGCATTTGTGGCCCCCTTAAGAGCTGATTTACAAAGTGTACTTGCTAAAGTACATTTTATTCTAGCTAATTATTTTATTTTAGCTGATAATCATGATATCTTAGTTTTGTGATTGTCTTGAACTTATTTACTGCATTGTGTATTTGAATTTGCAATGGGCTATGGCCTAGTGCAATAACGTTTCCTTCTACTGCTAAAGCGTCTCCCCTTTAGAGTTTTCTTTTAGGTTTCGGATTTTTCTGCAAACGTGGGGCTCTTCTCAAATTTGCAGACAGACCCATTTGTGTGTCCATGGTCTCAATCTCCTGATTTAAGTATCCGCAGAATAATTGCAATACTCTTGCCCTTTTGAACAAAATTTGTACCTTGAGACGAACAGCTATAGGCTAATCGCATTACCAATGGCCTGGCCTCGACCAGGGCCAGGGCCTTCTCGGTCCTGGCCCCTACCTGGTGGAATGAGCTCCCGGAAGAACTGCGGGTCCTGAGGGATTTACCAGCTTTCCACAGGGCCTGCAAAATGGAGCTCTTCCAACCAGGCCTGGTTGAGGCCAGCGCCTCCTTGTAAGATCGGGCCCCCCTTCCCCCCTTTCCCTCTCAGGGCTATATATGCAGTGCTCCTTGGTCCCCTCCCTGGGAATGCCGTCGCTGTCAGGTTGGTTGGGTTGGATGGTGTATTTGTTTTTGTAGGATGTTTTTATGTATTAGGGGTTTTATGGGGTTTTATATGTTGTTACCCGCCGCAAGCCTTAGGGGAGTGGTGGGCTATAAATCGAAGTAGTAGTAGTAGTAGTAGTAGTAGTAGTAGTAGTAATAATAATAATAATAATCTTAAAGCAGGACTGCCAACACTAGGAAGAGGAGCTAGAATGCTAGTATGATATCCTAATGGCATAGCTAATAATATGCTTTAGTTGTATTATGTATGATTTAATGCATTAGCTGCCTTGAGTGGCCCATGTGAGGGCAGAAAGGTGGGATAAAAACTCTGTAAAGTAAATAAAAACAAAACCGTGTTGGAAGTAAGTGTTTGGATTTCCAACCCACAAGCCAAGACAAAGATTCAAATCCTCAAAGGGCCCCGAGCGTGGGAAGGGTATCGCACCAAACAGGTTGGCCAGAGCTCCCCTACCCAATCAGTTCACATTTTCCATTCCAAAACAAGGCACTGTGGAAGGGCTGTTTTGTCACGGATCCCCTGCCTGAGAAATGGTGTGGTTTTCCAAATGGTGATACTATATATTCTACTTACCAAAGCTCCACTGCTGAGAAGAATCATGAAGACAATGAAGGTTTCAAACCAGCTGTGCTCCACAATCTTGTAGCAGGTTTTGCGAAGGTTCCACCAGAATCTGCCCGTCCCAGATTCTATGCTGACTTGACAGCATTTGAATTTCCGTACACAGTCTAGAAATCAGGGTTGCATTTAAAAAAAAATAGTTTAGGGTTAAGAGTTCTAGAAAGCAAGGAATCTGAAATGATACAATATTTTAGGGCAAATTCCCAGTTATGCACCGGCTAGGAATGTGTGAAAGCAAAATTTTAAGCGCATCACTGGTAATCAATTAATGCCTTGCAAAACATATAGAGAGGATGGAGCAGAGTTGTTGTCTTTTGCCCCTAAGCGATGGACCAGAACCAATGGGATGAAATTAATTCAAAAGAAATTCCGTCTAAACGTCCGGAAGAAGTTCCTGACAGTTGGAGTGGTTTCTCAGTGGAACAGGCTTCCTCGGGAGGTGGTAGGTTCTCCATCTTTGGACATTTTTAAACAGAGGCTGGATAGCCATCTGATGGAGAGGCTGATTCTGTGAAAACTTAAGGGGGTGGCAGGTTACATTAGATGAGCGATAGGGATGTGAGTGTCCTGCATAGTGCAGGGGGTTGGACTAGATGACCCAGGAGGTCCCTTCCAACTCTATGATTCTATAATTTTATGATTCTAAGAGAAAATGCAAATTGGATTGCAATACATTTAACTTTAGTGCACGCTTTCAGTACATTTCCACTTGCACAAGGGCTGCAACATGGATGTTTTTTGATAGAAGCAATCCTGCAAGTTATGCAAGTACTAAGGCTATTGTTGCAAATGTCAATACATAACCGATAGAGGATGCTTAGCAGTACGGAACCGAAGGGATGCTTTAGATGAAAGGAATCCTAAGGGCAACATAGATCTGATCGTATTTAAGGTTCTGCAGGAATACTGGTCTGTTTAGCAAAGAGAGTTTTTTTACTGCTCTTTTGCCTTTAAATTGGGGTGGTGGTGGTAGTGGTCATGTTTAGTTGTTAAATTATTTCTCTGAATTTTAAAACATATACACCTTGTTTTCCCCCCTTAGAGTTCAAGGTGATTAGAGGTTTGGTTTGAAATGGGTGCAAAATAATAATGGTCTGGTTCCAATTATTCTTGGGGGGTGGGGAGTCTGTCAGTGGGATCTGGGATCTGGACATCATTGGGACCTCCTCTCCACCCCGCTAGTAATGGGGGGGGGGGGTCGGGTTTTATTTATCTTTCCGCCATGTTGGGAATATTTTGTCTTTTAATGGGGTTTTAACGGGGTTTTAAGACATTAAATTGAATAATACTAATACTAATACTAATAATAAATCTACTGCTGAGTTAACACTGTTAATGAGAGCTTGGGACGTGACAGATCCTTTGGTTTCCAGATCCATTTCCCAGACAGGGGGCTTTTCAATTGCAGTCTAGTGTCCTTTCTTGCGGAAGCAAAGCGCCCTGATTGATTCCTGACTCTAAAGCAAGCGGCTTCCCACCAGCTGACTGATGGCCTCCTACTGATCAATGTTTCACTACAAATGCTCATATCAAGAAAGGCCATCAAGGCCTTCCTGGTCAATTCTCATGTGACTGTATGGATCAGGTTACTGCCATGCAGTTCAACAGGACAGCCTGCTTTTGGATTGTGTGCACTGTCGGAAAGATCTCATGAAAACGGAGGGAAAGTTGAATATTAAAATAACAGCTTCTAATCTCCACTATTTTCGATCCACAGTGTATAAAATGTGCATTTTTTTCCAGCGATGCTAGACGTATCTATGCTACACACTAATTTTTAAAAGTTGCTTCCTTGAGAATCCCAGGAACTGCAGTTTGGTGAGGGGTTAAGAATTTTCTGTTCGAAGTCTATAGCACTGAATGAAAGCTTCCAGGACTCAACCAGCTTAAAGCTGCTGCCACGTGGGGATGAGATTGTCCTTGTCGGCAACCAGAAGCTCCCGCAGTAAAAGAAAGTTTCAAGATGGCTACAAAACCAGGGGAGAAGGTTTTACTCATCTGGATGCTGGGTGCTACATCACAGCTGGATGCTACATCACAGCTCATCAGTGAAATGTCAGAGTTTCTGGGATGCTGGGGAGGGCCTTGTAATTACCAACTTGTCTGTACACAGATGTGCATGGGCAGAAGGGGAGGAGCTGGGAGAGTCAGCAAACGGAGACAGAGTAAGGGAATGATATGCATGCTGTCCGTGCCCTCTCCTGGCTGCTGATGCCATGGCCCCCTTAGTAGGGGGGCTGTTTTCACAACTCAGTGAAGGTACAGCCTAAGAGCTTGGGGTGGACAGGCAGAAAGAGACAGAATAAGTGGAGGCTAAAGCCAAATCTAGAAATACTTATAGAACTCAAGACAAAACCCAAATCAAGTAAGCGCTCAGGAGAGATCTGGGCCCCATTGGAGGTATCAAATCTCCAAAGGGCCTGCAAAAGGGTGCTGTCCGATCAGACATACGGTTGAGGCCTCCCTCTGATGGACTAAGGGGTGGAATAATGTTTCAAATTATTGTTCTGTAAAGGGAAGCTTGGTGTACCAGACTGCTTCGTAACAGAAGGCCCAGAAACTTGTTCTTGACTGTATCTTAAAATATCGCCAAGGCTGAAATGTTCTCTTCTCAAGGCCGGATGCAATTGTTTATATTAACAAGAGTACTTTTGTAACCTTTTCCCCCTGGTGACTTAGCATAATGGCAATGGGGTGGTCCTGTGGGATGTCCAAGGGGTGGAGTCCCCAAGTTATTGGTTTGACCCAAAAAGCATCATCTTTCCGCACCTTCAATGGATTGTTATAAAGTCTCATGTATCCTATTTTTCTACACACAGATTTGGGAACTCCCCTGTGTCTATATTTCTGCTGCAGTAAAAATCTATAAAAGTTTTTTTTTCTCTCAGAGTGATTATTGGGATGGGCAAAAGGGAACCTAATTTGGCCCCTGGGCCATCACCTCCCCCTTCCTCTCTACCTCCCTTCAAACCTTGGAGTCCAACTATTCGGATCCAAAACTCAATCCGGCAATTTGAATGAGAGGGATGGTTGGAGCACTAATAAGAAATTAGTTTTTACTTGTTTATTGTTTTAATCTATATATGTACTTGCTGTCATCCACCCTGAGACTGCTGCAAGTGAGGGGTGGAGGAGGAGGAGGACGAGGAGGAGGAAGAAGAGGAGGAGTTGGTTCTTATACCTCACTCTTCACTGCCTGAAGGAGTCTCAAAGCGGCTTACAACTGCCTTCCTTTCCTCTCCCCACAACAGACACCCTGTGAAATAGGTGGGTAGCTGAGAGAGCCCAGACAGGACAGATCTGTGAGAACAGCTCTAACAGGACTGTGGCTAGCCCAAGGTCACTCAGCTGGCTGCATGAGGAAGAGCAGAGAATCAGACCTGGCTCACCAGATTAGAAGCCGCTGCTCTTAACCACTATACCAATAAATAATAAATAAATGTATTTAGCTACCAGTGAGCATTATACTTCCTAGCCTACATTCAGGCCTGCTCATTTTGTTCACATGACAAAGTTTAGTGTGGATTTTTTAAAAGTTTCCTTAAGTAAACAGCAAGTACATTCAACAGATTAGATGAGATTCTCAAAGGTACCCTTGGACCAAGCATTTTTTAAAAGGTATGCAATCGCTAATGCCAAGCTCCCCTCTCCTACCTTCAGTAAAACAAGCTTTGGGTTCTGATGAATTATCCAGCAAAGCTTCAGCTTCTTCGTCTCTAATGGGACCAAAATCGACTGTGCTCCCATCCGTGGAGCTGGAAATACTTAATTTCTGCAAAGAAAGATCCCACAGTGCCTTGTAATACTTACACATGTTTATTCTGAACTGAAACTTATGTTGACCGAGCATGCAATAGCGACGCATCCACACATCTTAAACCAGATTTACAACAGAGGACATGCACAGCAACGTCCATACGTACTCATGTGGATCCCTGATTTGTGCATTCCAAGCATTTACATTGTTACCAATGAAATAAAAGTTTTAGGGGTGGAGGTGAGAACACTTAGGAATGGGTGATGCCATTATAAAAAGCAATTGGAAAATCGCTGGTGCTGTTTCCGCACTGAGAACTTGGCTCCTGTGCGGGAACACAAATCCAGGGCGGATGAGGTGCAGTGGGTCCAGTGCTCCCCCGTGGGGGAGCAGCAAGAGGTGGGGCAACCTGCCTCGACTCAAACTCCCTCCTGCAGCCCGGTGCAAAATCTCCTATGTGAAAACAGTTCCAGATGTGCTTCTCTTTTGCTGCTGTTTTTCCAATAACTTTTTCTTTGAAAAAGGAACCATTTTGCAATAGCCAATGCTTCCGAATTATTTGAAAAGCAGAGAGCAAATTACTTAAAAATAGCATCACTGTATAGCAATGGCTTGGATCCAGTGGTTGGTTCATGGAACAGGCCCCTCTCCCTTCCTTCTGTATCTCCCAAGCACTTCCTGTGCCCTCACCACAGCGGTCCCCAACCTTCATCTGGTCGGGGACCACCTCCAGGGGTGGGGGAGAGCCAGCAGCCCGGCTGCCACAGTTGCTCAAAAACGCGCACGCGCGGAACTGCCGTGCATGCGCGTTTTGGCCACCAGGGGGCGCAAACGTGCATGCACGGCAGTTCCGCGCGTGCTCGTTAGCGTTGCTGGGGCGCCGGCTGCAATGCCGGCCTCTTTCCCCCCCCTCTCGCTGCAGGGGTGGGAGGCAGGTGCGGCCGCTGGCAGCCCCGTATGATGGCCTTTGTGGTACCGGGCCGCGGACCGGGGGTTGGGGACCCCTGCCCCACCAAACTACCCATGCAGGTCAACAGACCTTGTGGAACTGAGTGGGTCATAGTGCATCAAGAAGGAAGACCTTGAAGAAATTCATCTGCCCTCTTTGTAAGAGCTCTTGTGGAAGAGCTAGCATGTGAGGGAAAGGGGTACTTTCTGTCAGTTTTTGAGTTTCAGCCCCATGTAATGCTTCCCCTTCTAGGCCCGAGAGTCCCTTAAGTCTAAGGAACAGATTTTTTTTCAGTGTATACAGGGAGAAAGGAAGAGAGGCTTATTTTCCAGGCTAATCTTCACAACAGTTTACTAGATCCAACCCTTTATATTCCTTACAATGCTAAATTTAGTTTTATGCTGGATCACAACTAAGCAGATCCCACCAAATTGAATGGCAAAACTTCAAAAATGTGATCCAGAACCTGGATTACACCAGTACTTTTTTTTCATTCACAGGAGTATCGTTTTTACATATTGTACATCCCTCAGCCACTTTCCAACCTAAGAAAAATCTGAAGCGAAATTCAATGAAACAAGTTAGGAGAAGACACTAAGACATTAAGAGTCACGGGAGATATTTACACGCCATATGGCGAACACAACAGAAAGCAAGTTTCCAAAATTTCAAAACTGGAAAAAGCATGTTCAATTTGTTCCCGTAGCCTTCGGTTTGCATGCTTCCTCACCAGTGCAAAAAATCTATTGACTTGTTGTGCATTTCACATAACTGTTGTCTTAAATGCACATTCTAGTCACGATCAGACAATTAGTTGATTCTAGTGCTCAAGAGGACTTTGAAGAGGAGATGGCGACCCAGCTGACTTTGTAGCTCTGACAACCAAGGCAACATTATCAGTATAATTTAAAGCATGGCCTTGGAAGAGGGTCTATCAATGACATGAAGTCCAATCACCCCCTCCCCCCCCCCCAAGTAGTTCAGATCATGGTGCTATTCCCAGCTGGAGTATAACATCAGTAACGACAACATCAACACCCAGTGAGAGGAATGTCAAGAATGATGAAAGCCCATTTCAAATAAGAATATTTAAAACACTATTTTCTTATGTTTCAACTTTCAGTACTCAGAAATTGTTTCCATGCTTGCTTTTTAAAGTATTTCTAGCAGGCTCTCTTCCTACTTATGCCACCTGGTAAATATGAGGAGACAAATAGTGCTGACCCTGCCCCAACCCTACACTCATGCCTCAGGGATGCAACAGGAGACCTTGAGGTCAGATTTTGAGCAGTTTGGGGTCTTGTACTACAGCGCCGGTCAGGCAGTGGCAGGTGATCACACCAGTTCCAGGGCTCTTGAATGATACAGCCTCATCTCCTGCCATTTCTTTTCAAGGCCAACTGAGTCTCCTGCTGGCCAGGATGAGCAATGCTAGCAGAAGGGCCTAGGCATAGAGAAATATGTCTTTCGTCTTTGGGACAGAGGATGCTGTGAAAAGCCCACAGCTCCTCGGAGGAAGCAACTCAAATTCCCTCATTTTGTCCGGACTTGTTTCAAGGAGCTTAGACTGGAGTAACTCTGCATGGGATTGCACTGATTAGTACTCTAGTCCAGTGGTCCCCAATCTTTTTATCACTGGGGACCGGTCAACGCTTGACAATTTTACTGAGGCCCAGGGGGGAGTAGTCTTTTGCCGAGGGACGTCGCCATCGTTGCCTGAGCCTCTGCTCCACTTGCTTTCCCACCAGCGACCTTGACTTCCCGCCACCCACTGGGGGGCGCTGCCAACAGCAGCTACGCGGTGCCATGCCGTGGAGGATGCCCCAGACATGACAGCCGCTGGAGAGCACCAAAGGTGAGCGGGTGGCAGAGTGGCAGGGCAGCCCCCAAGGCAGCAGCTGGGGAGGAGGACGAGCAGGAGCTACGGACCGGTACTGACTGATCCACGGACCGGTCCCGGTCCCTGGACCGGGGGTTGGGGACCACTGCTCTAGTCGTTTCTCTAAGTAGCTGGATTGCCAGCTGTTCTAAGCGTGTGGATGAATAGTAAAATGTACGGTTGTCTTAGCAAGACACTTTTATTCAGTTCCCCATTCGTTTGGGACTCTTGATGATCTATTCTGTCAATTACTGTTCTGTCCTCAGAAAGGCATAAACTCCGTTTAGGAGGACACTGTTAGTGATTATAAAACACAAACAATAAATGTTCCAAATAGAATAAAAACCAGGATCAATTAATTGCCCAGTTGTCCAGAATTATATTCTTATTTAATTATAATATATTTCGCTTTCATCATTCTAATACAGGCAGCACTTTTGTATCATCAGCCACTGGATTATAAAACAAAAGATCATCAAAAGCACTAACCGGCACAATAATAGATAATTCTATGTCTCTGCAGTATGAAACACAGTATCATTTTTATAACTCAAGGGCAGGGGTGGCCAAATGTTGGCTCTCCAGATATCCAATTGACATGAGTCCCTGCCAGCATGCTCACAAAGGCCTATGGTAATTATAGTCCATGGACATCTGGAGAGCCACACTATGGCCACCCCTGCTCTAGTATGTTCTATTGTTGTATAGATACAATTAGGTAGCCCTGTTGCTCTGAAGGAGCAGCAGAAATTTTGAATCCAATGGCACCTTTAAGACCAACAAAGTTTTATTCAAGCTGTAAACTTTTGTATGCACAGCACACTTAGTCATTGTCTGATGAAGCGTGCTGTGCATATCTGAAAATGTACACCTTGCAGAAAACTTTGTTGGTCTTAAAGGTGCCACTGAACTCAAAATCTCCCAGCAGCAACTAAAAAAATGCTTAATTGAAACAAACCACAAGCCACAACTACCCTTTCCGTTTTCACTGATCTCTTCCTCAGGCTGGACACTAAATATTTTATTATTTCTTTATTATAAATTTGAAATATACTACCTTGCTTTGCCCCAATAATAATATCTGCATGGAAGACACCAAACGTCACTTATAATTTAAAAAAATTGGATAACCTTTGTGAGGATAATATTAATATGCATCACAAATATACCCTCCACACACTTAAAAAAAATTCTATGAGGTCATTCTTAAATGTAAATCTGAGGATTCTTAAAACTTTACAAACCAAAATGCATGCACTTAACTTATTAAGATATTGTGTAAAAAATAATCAACACAAGTGAATGTTGAGGTAGCCCCTCCCCCTGATCATGCTATGCTGCGAATCACAAGTCACATGTGAGTCACATGACTGATAGTGAATGGATGATGGCGCGCACACTGCAGCCACATGCAGGCTGGTCAGCTGGTATCCGACAGTGATTGTGTACGTATGACTTGCTGCAGTAACCTGTTAAAAATGGCTGACACTCGTCGTTCGGCCTGGTTAAAGAGCGCCAGAGCTGTGCTCTCTGTCTGCTCCCGATTGTTTTTAGCCCTGTGAGAAGTAAGAATGGCAGGAAGTGATGTAGAAAGCATCTAGTGTCTCAGTCTGGAAACACCACAAAAAATGGCTGGAAAAGTTATCTTCTAATACAGGGGTAGTCAACCTGTGGTTCTCCAGATGTTCATGGACTACAATTCCCATGAGCCCCTGACAGCAAACGCTGGCAGGGGCTCATGGGAATTGTAGTCCATGGACATCTGGAGGACCACAGGTTGACTACCCCTGTTCTAATATGTTAGTCACATTAACATGGCGAGCCATACATTAACAAACTGAGCAAAGACCTATGTACAGACATACTGAAAAGGGGAATATCCCCTGATTAATATATATGAAGAAGAGTTGGTTTTTATACCCCAGTTTTCCCTACCCGAAGCACTCTCAAAATGGTTGACGATCGCCTTCCCTTCCTCTTCCTAGAAGAGACACCCTGTGAGGGAGGTGGGGCTGAGAGAGCTCTGACAGGACTGCTCTGTAAGAACAGCTCTATCAGGACTGTGACGAGGGAATCAAACCTGAGCGGGGGAATCAAACCTGGCTCTGTAGATTAGAGGCTGCCATTCTTAACCACTACACCACTGTGTAAAGTAAGAGCCTGGAAGTCCAAGGGTTGCTGTGCAGAGGCAAGCAATGGCAATTACCTCTGCTCACCTCTTGCCTTGAAAACCTTACAGCAGTGTTGGCCCAATTGTGGCTTTCCAGCAATCCCTATGAGCCACTAACAGTGCTGCTGGTAGGGGCTCATGGGAATTGTAGTCCATGGACATCCGGAGAGTCTCCATCTGGCCACCCCTGCCTTACAGGGCACCATGAATCAGCCGTGATTTGATTGCACTTTCCATCTCCTTGTGCCTTGTTTGAGGACAAAACAAACTCAAATATACTGGTTCAATAGCTGCGTCCATAAAGAGCTTGCAAAGAACAACTCGACGGGGCAACTGTGTAAAACAATTCCACGCCTTACCTCTTTAGTTTCCTCCTCAACTTCGGATATGCTGCTAAATTCCTCGGTGTTTACAGGGTCAAAGTCAGATTCCCCCACAGCAATGGGTACCGTCACAGTCAGACTTGGGTTGTTGATGAAGGACAGGGGATCACAGCTGTCCATATAAATGGCGGCTGTGCTTCTGTCCTGGTGATATTCAAGAGCTCTGTTGATGTCAGCGACAGTATGGTTGGGAATCCCCCCACCGTTCTCCTTGTTTTGCTCGAAGGCTGCCTTAATACCTGCAGCGGGCTTCGTTTTTTGAAAGCAAATGGTTTGGACAAATTCATACAGTTTTTTCTTCACAAAATCAATTCCTCTATGAATCCTGGCTATGGCGATCTGGAGATTATTTGCTTCTGTTTCGTCCTCTGGAGCTGCAAGACTGTCTGAACTGAAAGAGCTCAATAACAAGGCCAGAAAGAGATTCAGCACCTAGAAGGGGGAAAGAAAAAGAAAAGAAAGCCAAAGAACTCAATTATGTCTTTTCCATTAGTTCACTCCTGAAAGCTGCAGTTCAAATTTGTTCCTGAATATTTTCAAACAGGAGCGCGTGGATTTACATTTCGATTTCTAAACACCTTTCTCTTTAACAACAAGTGCATCGTTTCTGTGGTCAATGGACAGAAAATTACTTTTACAGTGCTGTTTGTGTGTTGTGTTTTAATTTTGAAAACATGAACAGGCTTTCAATACAAATCAGAAGAGGGTTAATTTTGTGTTTTCCAAACATTTGAGATTTGTATGTTGGGGAGCTGAAAAGAAGAACCTCTCTGTCATGAGAACAAAGTTTACGTCCAGGGGAACCTTGAAGACCAACAAAGTTTTAATCAAGATATAGACTTCCCTGTGGAAGCAAACTTCTTCAGACAACCTGAAGAAGAAGAAGAAGAAGAGTTGGTTCTTATATGCCGCTTTTCCCTACCCGAAGGAGGCTCAAAGCAGCTTACAGTCGCCTTCCCATTCCTCTCCCCACAACAGACACCCTGTGGGGTGGGTGAGGCTGAGAGAGCCCTGATATCACTGCTCGGTCAGAACAGTTTTATCAGTGCCGTGGTGAGCCCAAGGTCACCCAGCTGGCTGCATGTGGGGGAGCGCAGAATCGAACCTGGCATGCCAGATTAGAAGTCCGCACTCCTAACCACTACACCAAACTGGCTCTCAGGGAGTACTAGCGAGACCCAAGTTCAAAGCAGCCTGCCTAGTACAATAAAGTTTGACTTGACAAAAGACCTTCAAACCAAACCCCGAGCAACAGAAGGGAACAAATCCTGTCTGAGATGGTGGAACTCAATCATCCTTGATGCAGATACTGGGATAACATAATCCTCCATAGGGATACTATTACTTCTTTTTAAAAATACAGACTAGTCCCAAGGACCAAACCAGCCAATTAAAGGAAAAATAACCCTAAACGATAACCCTCTTGCTCCTTTAATTTATTAATTAGTGAATAAAATAACGGCCAAAACATTGTCAATGACATACCACCAAGTTCCCAATCACCATGACCAGGAGAAATACGATCAGGCACATGGTTTGACTCGCAACTTCCATACAGTCCCACATGGTCTCTATCCATTCTCCGCAAAGTATTCGGAAGATGATCAAGAAAGAGTGGAAGAAGTCGTTCATGTGCCAGCGCGGGAGTTCACATTCCGTACTGATTTTGCAGACACAGTCCACGTAGCTTTTGCCAAACAGCTGCATGCCAACCACGGCAAAGATGAAGACAATGATGGCCAAGACCAAGGTCAGGTTTCCCAGAGCGCCAACAGAGTTGCCAATGATCTTGATGAGCATATTTAGAGTGGGCCAGGATTTGGCCAGCTTGAAGACCCTGAGCTGAAGACAACAATGAAGGATGTACATTAACAGAGAGACCTTGACCGACGGACACAAGGAGCGACGCTGGATAGGCCTGTCCAGAAGTACGTGCCACTTCATTCAGGGGGTTAATAAACCAGTAAAGCATCTTTATGACAGCAGCTACAGTCCATCCAGAGATCTACATGCACAGCCAAGATCCCACTGTCGATTCCCTCAACCCAAACCTTTCTATCCAGCATAGCTTTTTAGAAATCCGTTCCTTGCTGGACTTGCCATTTGGTGACGCAGACTATGCTTTGCGTTGCAGGAAGGAAAGTCTGTTATTCACTGAGGGATCATTAAAAATGAAGTCCACTGAGGATTCACGGTCTAACCACTAGAATGAGGACAACCATGTCTCTCTACTCACCTTTCCCTAAGTGCATCCAAAGGCCCTCTGATCCAGCAAGGGAAATCACTACCACCTCGGAGTAAAATGAATGGCACACACAGAAGATGATGTGCCGGGCTGCTGACTGATGTTTGGGCCATCCCCGCACAGGGCAACATTTGGCCCGCTGCACCTTATCCACCCTGGATTTGTGCTCCCACATAGCAGCCAGGGCAGCAAGGATCTGCTGCACTACGGGGTGACGTGGGCTTAAAAAAATGCTTAAGAATGTTTACAAAATGTCCCAGGCAGCTCCCAGCTTCTGGGATACCGTACTCGCAGCCGAGGGTGGGAGGAGCCAGGCCAGGCCAGCCCAATTCTTCCCTTCCGGACAGCTCAGACCCGACATAGGCCCTGGTGAGGTCTGCAGCAAAGCAGGGGATGTGGAAACCCACAATCCCTTGCTGTGGGCCAACTGAGCACCTGAGTTGCACCAGGCCCAAGACCGCCCTGGGCTGGTGCCGACATTGTCGGGAAGCAGTAATTAGCCCCGCAACCAGACAAGTGGTGAGTCGGGCCAAATTCCGGGTGCGGAAACAGTCCCAGAGGTGTTCCTGAAGTTTCCCAGACCCGTGACTGTATCTATTGAATTGCAGTAAACACTTGATCCATGCAAGGAGGAGGAGATCTGCCATGGGGGAAAGAGCAAGATATAATCACTAAATGTCTCTTTACAGAAATCAGTTCAGTAGTAGGGTTTAGCAGCATATTTACCAATCTGAAGGATCGTAGAACTGACAATCCTTCCACATTTGCCAGGCCCAGCTCCATTAAACTAAGGCTGACGATAATGCTATCGAAAACATTCCAGCCTTCTTGGAAATAATAATAAGGATCCATGGCTACTATCTTGAAGACCATTTCGGCAGTGAAGATCCCAGTGAAGACCTGGATGAGGAATTCAGTTAGTTAATTCGTGTAATTTTATTATTTCAGCTCCTTTCATATCCCCCCCAGCTGGGTTTAGAATTTTCAGGGTGCTGAGGAAGGTCTGAGATGAATCCATCTGGACCACAAGACATCCCACAACATAAAGGAGACTACAAGAGGAAAACTGCCCATGATGCATTCCACATGGGGTGATTCACAAGCCCCCTTTAATCTTGGCAGCCTAAAAGGTTATGTAAGAGAACTGAACCCTTAGACCGGGGTAGTCAAACTGCAGCCCTCCAGATGTCCATGGACTACAATTCCCATGAGCCCCTGCCAGTGTTTGCTGGCAGGGGCTCATGAGAATTGTAGACCTTGGACATCTGGAGGGCCGCAGTTTGACTACCCCTGCCTTAAACTGAAGCAACCATTTCAGAAAATAAATAAATACGCAGCTGCTGGATGGGAGGTTCTGTACCTAAGGGCAGCTACTGAGAGCCAGCTTGGTGAAGTGGTTAGGAGCGCAAACTTCTAATCTGGCATGCTGGGTTTGATTCCCTGCTCCTCCTCCACATGCTGTCGTGGGCTGGCCACAGTACTGAGAAAGCTGTTCTGACCAAGCAGTAATATCAGGCTCTTTCAGCCTTACCTCCCTCACAGGGTGTCTGTTGTGGGGAGAGGAAAGGAAAGGCGATCGTAAGCCACCTTGAGACTCCTGGTTGAGACAAGTGGAATATAAACACCAACTCTTCTTACATTGTGGGAAGAATCCAAAAGGTGTATCATTGAAGGGCATGGACAACAAATATAGCAAGTGACAGGTTCAATTCCCCCTTGCTGTGATCTCTGGTAGCAAAGCTGGGGAAAGACTTGAAAAATCTTGGGATAATGGTTAATGATTAAGGTAGAGCATTCTGGGATGGATGGATGCTCTGAGTCGCTGGAAGGCAACTTCATACAGTGGTTAAGTGAGACAACCTTTAATCTGGAGAAGCCAGGTTTGATTCCCCACTCCTCCATATGCACCCAGCTGGGCGATCAAGGGGTAGTCATAGCCCTGTTAAAAAGCTGTTCTGTCAGAACTCTCTCAGCCCCACCTAGATAGGATAGAGGAAGGGGATTATAAAACGCTTTAAGACTCCTTCAGGTAGGGTAAAGTGAAGTTTAAGAAACCAACTTTTCTTCTTCCCTCTTCCTAAACATTTGGGGGCATGACCTTCCAACAGAGTGAGGCCCATTTTTATTAACGGTAT
Source organism: Paroedura picta (assembly GCF_049243985.1). NCBI lineage: Eukaryota > Metazoa > Chordata > Lepidosauria > Squamata > Gekkonidae > Paroedura > Paroedura picta. The sequence goes on along the minus strand of NC_135370.1, from coordinate 39,356,337 downwards.
CTTACAGAACCAATTTTAAATATATGACTCAGAAAATGGTTTCATATACAATTTTACTCACCAGATTTCCATGTTTAAGGACATCTTCAAAGGACTTTTTCATTGGATAATGTTCCAAGGCCATGAACAGAGTGTTTAGAACTATGCAGATGGTAATGGCAAGATCGACAAATGGATCCATCACAATTAAATGGACAATTTTCTTTATCTTTAGCCATGTATCACAGCAGTTCCAAATCAAGTAAGTGTGGGCAAATTTATTCCAGCAAGGTGGACACTTCTGTCGGGATTCCTCAAGTTCTGGAGGGAGGGACATGGAAAACAATATGAAGACTGAATGTTCATTTGGTGTTTTGCATTCATTGCAGAAAAAAATCCACCTAAATGAAATACGATTTGCACATCTGCAGACTTAGTCGTTATTACACAATATTATATTGCAGTTTTATTGGATTGGAAAATAAAATACTTTATATTCAGGTCCATCAAGGGACTCAATTTTGATTGGATGTCATCAGTACATGATATTTGATTTTTAAAAGCTGTCACAGGAAGGCACAAGGATCCATTACGAAGGTCAGGTGCTGAAGAATGAAGTTGAAACTTGAATTTGAAGGACATTATTTTGGTGAATGGTTGCTTCCAGCAATCCCAGAGAGGCAGGAAACTGACTGCTGACATATGTCTCCATCTTACAGGATGTGCCTGACTTCAGTTTGGAGTAGCCTTTTTCAACCTTTTGACCACGTAGGAACCCCTGAAACATTTCCCAGGCTTCGAGGAACTTCAGAAGAGATGACAGCTGGCCATGTGACATGTCACTGGACGTGACATCACCCATACACTCTCACCGGATATGGCCAGTGTTAGGAAGAGCCAATGGAATAAAATGAAAGTGGATGCTTTAGCTCTGCTCTGTGGGGAGCCTGCAGAGCAACACAGGAAGTGACATCTATGAAGTCAATGGCCATTCAAACTTCTGGGAAAGGCTGCAGAACCCCTGGGGAATTCTCAAGGAACTGCAGGCTTCCAGGGAACCCTCCTTGGGTATCCTTGGAGACTTACCTAGCTAGCAGGTCTATCAAAAGAACTTTCTGCAGAAAGGTAACAGGCCTTGACAATAATGTCACAAACTGACATTGCAAGCAGGAAAAAAATTATATAGTGAAGAAAGGCTAGGACATATGCCTTGATCCAACTCCCAGGTGCCTTTCTTCCCGTTAAACAGGGTGGGACAAAGTTATGTTCTCCAAATTCCAGGTGGAAAGCATTTTCATTATATGTTCCAATGCATTTTCCTTTGGAGTAGTCTCCTTTCTCAACCTCCTTTGTGGATTTTTGGGCATATTATCATCTAATTTCTTTTACCAGTTTTCTCTGTAGAATTAATCTTCTCCATAACCATTCCTATCTGTAACCATTAATAAAGCTGGTAAGGGATGGCAGGAATTGGGCCTCACCGCCTAACCACCAATCTCTCTCTCTTTTGTCTTGTCATATTTTAAAGCTTGTTCTTGGTTTCTTGTCATTGCAAATACATTTATTTATCCGTCTTTACCACTCTACAATATTATTTCTTCAATATGTACAGGAAGCATTTAGAATGAAAAAAAAAAATAGTTTGGGCAGTACATTCATTTTGATTGCAGAAATTGTTCTCAGCCACAAGATTTTCTATTTTTTCCATCTGGATAAATCTTCTTGTGTCAGTTTTCAGGTTCAAAATGTCTTTGTTTTAGATTTTTCCCCCGTACGTCTTTCATTTTTAACATGCCGAATTTTTTAATTGTATGATTTCTGCTAGTGTGTCTTTATTAGAGATTATTTTAAAATATGTGTGCTCTTGCTCCAATCTCTGGATTTTTTTCCACTAATATCTTGGCTTGGTCTGATTTTTTTTCCCAGGTAGCCACCACCAATAGGATTCCTGTAATAAAAGCTTTGCTTGCTTCCCAAATTGTAGCTGAGGACACGCCTTCTTTTTTATTATTATTATTCCAGATCTTTTTAAAACTTGCTTGCCATCTCTTCTAGAAGAGGGTCATTTAATTGTCATCTTCCTCTTGATTTTCTGCTCCACTGACAAACTAATTCTATGGGATTACAATCAGCAAATATCTTTGGTTGAATCTCTGCTTTGTCTCGATGTATTGTTATGCTTCTGGATGCCCAACATATCTATTCTTGAATGTCTTTGACGTCTTTCTGAAAAGAATGTAAAATCTCTACCCTTCGAGTGCTTGGTCCATTTGGAAGTGGTTGACAATTTGGTAACCATTTCCACTCTGGTGCTGTCCTTTGAGCCAACTGAAGGTGGGTCATAGTTTCTCAGTGTAGCTCAGGCCTCCACAGGAATGGTATCGCTGGCCGTCTACTTGTATCTTGTGATGCCCGTCTACTTGTATCTTTCCTTGATTTGTGTTTATGGACCTGTGTTTCATGCCTGGGGTTTTAATGGGAGTTTTACTGGGGATTTTATTCACACTTTTGTAACCCGCTACGAGACAATTGGGAGTGGTGGGTAATAAATTGAAATAATAGTAATAGGGGTAAGCCATTTCACATCCCCATCAGATGAAGAAGCTACAGCTTCTTAGGCCTTGGAAGGAGACACTGCTCAACTGTGCAGGAAGGAGGCAAACCATTCCTGGTAGCAGAGGGGAACCCCTCCCCACTGTTTTTTTCTTTGAAATGAAACTAAAAGAGGGGTAAAGGAGGAATGCCAAGTAGCTTGAAGGAGAAGTCAAAGAAATATGCCATCTGGTGCTCTGGTAGCAAAATATATTTTTTGAGATATTTTTAATGATTATAATTATTATGTTCATAATACATAAAGGTAAAGGTAAAGGTATCCCCTGTGCAAGCACCGGGTCATGTCTGACCCTTGGGGTGACGCCCTCTAGCGTTTTCATGGCAGACTCAGTACGGGGTGGTTTGCCAGTGCCTTCCCCAGTCATGACCGTTTACCCCCCAGCAAGCTGGGTACTCATTTTACCGACCTCGGAAGGATGGAAGGCTGAGTCAGCCTTGAGCCGGCTGCTGGGATTGGACTCCCAGCCTCATGGGCAGAGCTTTAAGACTGCTGCCTTACCACTCTGTGCCACAAGAGGCTCTTTCATAATACATACAACATAATAATTACCAAAATAGGTTCTCCTAACCAAGTATCTTCAGGTCTTCAGCTTCCCCACCACCCTTCTCTACCATAAATTATTGATTAGCCTGATAGTCCATGAACATTTTCCATTGCTCATAAAATTCCTTCTCTGGTCGACCATTAACTAGTACTGTTAATCTTGCCAATTTTGCAAACTCTAGCCAAAGATCTTTTGTGGGAGATTAATATTTTAGTCAGACAGCTCTCCTTCCATGTGCTCGCTAGTGAGGCAGGAAGTGAAACTGAAAAGTCGTGGCTGGCACTTCCTACAAATTACTGACAAAAGTCTGCAATCAGCTTCCAGATTCTCTAGGATTACAAGGCAGCACCCGCTCCTAAAAAACATGTCCCCTGGTTCCAGGAGAGAAAGGGATCTCTGACTCTCCTTACTGACCCCACATCGTTTCCCCAAATGAAAATGGTCCAACACAAATTCATTACCAGTCTTTCCCCCCATATTGGTAAATCATATAAGTTAAACAGAAGGATAAATAGAGGGATGTCAGGAGCAGGGCAGAGGAAGGGATCCCTGAGTGTACCATGTATACTCTGAGGAAGGGGTAGTCAACCTGTGGTCCTCCAGATGTTCATGCACTACAATTCCCATGAGCCCCTGCCAGCAAACGCTGGCAGGGGCTCATGGGAATTGTAGTGCATGAAAATCTGGAGGACCACAGGCTGACTACCCCTGCCTCAGAGCATACATGGTACACTCAGGGACACTCCACTAGCACCTCTAGGTAGTACTTAGACAAGCCTTTTTCAGCCTTTTGACCGTGGAGGAGCTTCTGAAATATTTTTCAGGCTTCACGGAGCCACGGAACCAGGCCAGAAGTGATGTCACCTGGCCCTGTCCTTGTCACGCCTCTGAGGAAGACTGAGGAGGGGAGAGAAAGGTGGTAGTTTGAGGCAGGAGTAGGTGCCCAGGCTTCGCCCCCTTTCCCAGGCACAGTAGCCACACGAGAACACCACCCCCAGGGCAGTGGAAGTGGCTGATTCCCTGCTTTCACGGCAATGCCGGGAATAGCTTGTGGCTGAGTCCATTAAGGCAGGATACAGGGGAAAGTCCAGGAGCCCCTGGGGAGCTCTCATGGAGCTCTGGATGAGAGTCCCTGACTTAGACAAACACTGACTGGTAGCATTCAGCATTTATTTATAAGTGATCCGTGAATGATTTAAAGAACTGCCCACTAAGCAAGGCAATTACAAAGCCATTTACAAAGCAAGAACGGGGGACAGAAAAACCTAGGCTGTGTGTGCTAACACAAATGCACAAGAAGTCGGTCGTGCAGAAAGGTACGGTTAGGAAGGAATATGGTGAATGACCTGCTCAATTGGCAGTTTCGAACCATCAAAACTGTACCTGAATCATCAGCTCTACGTTTGCAGCTAGACAACAACAGGTGAGCCAAACAGGTGGTTGCTTAGCCTCACCAGTTGTATCTGTGACACTGCATTCACACATGCAAGCCTTAAGCGGATGGTGGAGCCACACCAGATGATGGAAGTACACGTGCGAGTCATGTTGGCGTTACCACCAGCCTGCCTCTGCCCTGATTTCCCTGCACCTATTTGTTGCCCTAACATTCTTCCTTTGATCTTCTTCCCCCCGCAAATTCTTTCAACATGACTGTGACACAAACGAGAACATGGCTGCCGGCTACGCATGTGAGCATGCACACACCTTCCATTGTGTTTGTGATAATGCTTGCGATGCTCATGGCTCTTTGCCGTATGGTGGGGTCTTCCAGTAAATCCATGGACAGCTGAAACGAACTTGACCGCCTCTTCCTGCTTTCACTAGTGGTGCTCTGAGGATGTGAACCAACAGCCTTAATCATCAACATGAACAATATGGGAGCACATAAAGGAGGGGGGGAGGGATCTTAAAACATCAAGGCAATCAAGACATTCATGCTACATGCAGCCTAGTGGCGTCACATTTCATTATGCCAGACTCTGCCAGAATATCTAGTTTTTCAGACCTCAAAAAATGCAAATATATACAAGTGAAACAGTCAAATGGATTTTATATGGGCTGCGAACGACAAAGTGAATTCTTAGCAGCATTTCTATGAAGATACTGCAAGCATCTGGCTCAGTGTAATTCACTTATGCATGATCCGAAGTGGGTCTATATCTAAGGAATATGCTTAATTGCCATGGCCATGAATGGAGTTATTGGGTGATCTTGTAGTTCTTTGTTCAGTTTGACCAATATCCCATTCCCAAAGTTGTGGCTGGATCAAGCTACACACCTGGCTGACGTGTAAGATCATGTCCTCTACCTCAAGTGGAACACATCCCTTATACCGAGTCAGATCACTGATATATCAAGACATAACTATCACATGGGGTGGGAGAAAGGAACAAAAAGTCCTTTGTCATGATAGAACAATACCTAACCAAGCTGGAGAGCTAGCATAGATGGCCTCTAATCTGGAGAACCAGGTTTGATTCCTCGCTCCTCCACATGCAGCCAGCTGGGAGACCCTGGGCTAGTCACGGTTTCTCTCAGAGCTCTCGCAGTCTCACCTTCCTCACAGGGAGTCTGTCGTGTGGAGAGGAAGAGGAGGCAATTGCAAACTGCTTTGAGACTCCTTTGGGTAGTTGAAAGGAAGGTACAACCCCCCCCTCCCAAAAAAAAGAAAACCCAACCAGCTTCTTCTTCTCTTCCAGTTCCACCTATTGACTTTGAATTTGGGAAGAGCACTATGCGACACTCACTCACCATTCCTCAAGCTACTCAGGACAGTTTCTTCTCATGGAAGTGTTTCTAGCAAACACTTTTATTTTTCTCTCCCATTCACATCTCAGGACGCTGCTGTGTGACTTAGTGGAACCAATAATAAAATCCAACTTAACTGAGTCCAAACATGCCAGTACATTCATGAACCAGGAAAGACATAAAAGGACAGAATCATTATAATCCACCTTGAGTCTCTGTGAGATAGATGGACTATAAATAAACCGATAAATAAATAAATATTGTACCTGCAGACACATACAGTACAGATGCGAGCCATTCTCAATCTGGGTCTGCTTGCTAGACAACATTGTTGTGATTTTGTATCTTTCTAGAAGGGGAAATTTCACTGTGAAAAGTGGTACTTGTGATGCCCATTGATTAAAGAATTAGCCCCGCTAGAGTAAATGTAAATTTGGGCCTATAAATCAATTTTAACTTTGAAGAATGTGTTTGCAAGTACAAGTATGGAAGGGCTGGACTGATAAACCCTTTGGTGTTCAAACCGAAAGGCTGAACGGTTAAAATCTCAAAGCTTTCCCAAGATGCAGAAGCATTCACAGCTGGGGTTCCATTCCCTAGATCCATCATGCCTGTGCTACTTAACACGTCCTTACGCTGTCATCAGAAGTTGGCTTATCTATTATCACCTCTGGCAGAAGCTGTCCTGTGGGAGACCGGAGTCCTGGTGGCCCTCCTACCAAAGACACCACCCCATTGCGGTCCACGCTGCTCTGCATCTTTCCGTTAGCCAGCCACGAAGGCCTCATGGCCTGACTAATGATGCTGCTGCGCCGCAGGATGAAAAAGGAACCGTTGCAGCTCCCGTTGTCTTCAATGGTGCTGTGCTCGCTATCGGCATCGTTCTCGGACCCCCCTTCGTTGACTGGGCCTCTGAAGCTGAAAAGGCTCGTTCGGCGAGGACGGCTGGGGGAAAACACGCTCAGCGTCGACTGAGGGGATAGAAATGGGGCCGTTAGCGGGAAAATTACAAGTGCTCGGAGGGTCAGCGTTTTCAAGGCGTTCTAGGACAATTTTCGAGGAACAGATTGAACCAAAACAAGACTGTTAAAACTTTAGGTGTTGTTGTTGTTAGGTGCGAAGTCGTGTCCGACCCATCGCGACCCCATGGACAATGATCCTCGAGGCCTTCCTGTCCTCTACCACAGGGGTAGTCAACCTGTGGTCCTCCAGATGTCCATGGACTACAATTCCCATGAGCCCCTGCCAGCGTCTGCTGGCAGGGTCTCATGGGAATTGTAGTCCATGGACATCTGGAGGACCACAGGTTGACTACCCCTGCTATACCATTCCCCAGAGTCCATTTAAGTTTGCACCGACTGCTTCGGTGACTCCGTCCAGCCACCTCATTCTCTGTCGTCCCCTTCTTCTTTTGCCCTCGATCGCTCCCAGCATTAGGCTCTTCTCCAGGGAGTCCTCCCTTCTCATGAGGTGGCCAAAGTATTTGAGTGAATTAACAGGGACCAATAAAGCTTTGGGCTATGTGTATAACTTGGTATCATTAGCAAAATTATGTTTTAGATTAGGGTTTCTCATCCAGAACTTTCTTAATGGCCTTGGAACGGTTTCCCAAATGGGAGAGAGTTAATTAATTTAATATATATTTTTAAAATTTGTTAAACATTTATCAGGTGATCAGACCATAATTGGTCATTAATGTGTACTTTGAAACCATTTGTATGGGTATGCCACCTTTGACATGGCACAAGGGTAGGAACGTGAAGGAATTATTAAGACTCAAACAACAACAACGTTCCTCCCTGCCAAGTGGTGATCACAAATGTGGAAGATGTTGTGTATGCAGGTATTTGCAAGAAACTGATTGTAATACCCATACAAATGGTTTCAAAGTACACATTAATGATTTCATAAATTGTGATACTAAATATGTGGTATATTTAATTTTATGCAAATGCAATTTGGGATATGTGAGGATGTCAACGCGAATGCTCAAAACCAGAATCCAGGAGCATAGGTGTTGTCTCAGAAATAGGGTGTTGGATGCCCCCCTAAGTCCAACACTGGGTGGAACAGAAACATGGACTGGAGCAGTGGTCCCCAACCCCCAGTCCGGTGACCGGTTCCGGTCCGTAGATCAGTCGGTACCGGGCCGCAGCTCCTCCTCGTCCTCCTCCCCGGCTGCTTCCTTGGGGGCTGCCCTGCCACTCTGCCACCGGCTCACCTTTGGTGCTCTCCAGTGGCTGCCATGGCTGGGGCTGCCCCTCAGTGTGGCACTGCGCAGCTGCTGCTGGCAGCATCCCCCAGTGTGCGGCGGGAAGTCAGGGGCACCGGTGGGAAAGCAAGTGGAGCAGGGGCTCAGGCGGTGGCGACTACCTCAGGCGGCAAAAGACTACCCCCCGGGCCTCAGTAAAATTGTCAAGCGTTGACCGGTCACCGGTGATAAAAAGGTTGGGGACCACTGGATTGGAGGACTTTATTTTTTTTGGACTGCAAGTCTTAAAACCAAGTCTGACGGGTATGGAGTCTCAGACCACCCTCCAGCAGGGAGAGATGTTTTGTTTGGACACAATGTCTCCAAAGGGACTCAATTCTACTATAGATTTCACTTGCTTCTTGTAGACCCTTTTTGCTCCCTTTGCCCCTTTAAATCAGTACATTACCAACACCTGGATTGTCAGGGTGTGCTTTAAATGTGAAGTGGGTGACAAACAGGTTGGGCACAATTGAAGAAGTGACCTCTTTACAGAAGAGCTATTGCCAATGTGATATGCTTTACCTTTAGAATTGAAATTAATACTGGTGATGTGAAATCTTTATATTAAGGTTGGTTGACTGTGGATCTTGATATATTTTGGTGTAAAATTTATTTAAAAGTGGCAGGGTGTGCTTTACTGGCTACAGATGAAAGTATTATTTTGTTACTTTACACAATGTTGTCGCTTTATTATAGACTACAATTGCAACCACTGAAGAAGTAACAGAAAGTGGGATTGAATACCTGGGACCCCTTTCTGGTTGCAAAATCATTTAAAGAACCTAGGACTGCACTGAATAAATCTCAAGAAGATAACCACTTTTTGCCTACTGGTTTCATTTGGTTTTGGGTGTATCCATTCTAGAAATACAATTCCCAGTACGCACCAGGATGAAAAAGGTAGAGGTAATAAAGATGGAGTTAAACTGGATGGAGTTTGCCCATGTCTAAACTACACTCTGCATTTTGGGTCCTTTCTAATGAACCAGGCTGACTAGAGCCCCCGATTTTCACCCGGAAGTCTGACCCTGATGGAATCTCTGACATTAAGATGGGACTTCTTCACATCTTGTTTTGCTCTCCCTCCATCCTTCTTCCCAACACTTGTCTAGAAATCTCTGAACCAGAAGATACTGCACTGACGTGGATGTGGGATTTCCCTGGCCCTCAGGGGTAGTCAAACTGCGGCCCTCCAGATGTCCATGGACTACAATTCCCAGAAGCCCCTGCCAGCAAATGCTGGCAGGGGCTTCTGGGAATTGTAGTCCATGGACATCTGGAGGGCCGCAGTTTGACTACCCCTGTTCCAGACCCCGCCTGAAAGCTGACCATTTTCAATAGGACAAGCAGCACTATGACATACCTGGTATGGAGGAGAATAGAACCTCTTTTCATAGGTGATGCCTCCCTTCTTTTTGATGCTACCATCTGATTCAGATTTGGGGATATCCTTGTCCTTGTCCTTATCGTTGGCTAAAGACTGCTCTCTCTGCTTTTTCTTCCTTCGGTTTCTTCTTTCTTTAGCACTCTTGGAGCTCAGTCTTGACAGTTCTGATGACGTTTTGGAGAGTCTCCCCCCACCACCTTCTCCGTACTCTGCTGCTGCTGCTGCTATTGCCTGTTGCATCAAGAAATGAAACACAATGAATCTTCTCAAACAGCTAACTTCCACATGTTCAGTGCAGTTGTCTGTCTGCTTAGGCATCCTAAAACGTCACCTCTGGTCACCTCAGTTCTTCAGACACCTTTCCCCAAAACAGAGCAAAGACTAAGGCAAAGAGTTCATTAGTTTTTTCTCCCCATCTTATCAGTCGTCTAATTTTCTTAGCAATTCTAATATTCCATGATTCTATAATTCTATGATCCTCTCCACAAATTATTTCTGCTTGCACCGTTGTCAACATAGCATTTGTTTCTCAAGAAACTGTGTTTTCATTTCCCCTCATATTGAGAAACCTTCCACTTTTTAAAACAAGACTTTTTTGCCTTTTATGGCTTCCTTGACTTGAGGCATTAACTACAGAGGCCTCCTTTCAAGCTGGGTGGTACCTTTTTGAGATATGCATTCTATCTGAGCCTCAACTAACATAGTTTTAAATTCTTGCCAAGCTGGAATGATTTGATTCTCTTCCTTTTAACTCAGTTCTGACTAATCTCATTTTAACAAAGCTCAAACTTTTGTAATAACAAATGACTGTTTTTGACTGGGGGAACGCTTTAGATTGACATGCATGCTGAACTGGGCTCTGTTTTCAACTGGTGCAAAACCATCTACATATCATACAGATGTAGTTATACCAGAAGTAAGTCCACAGTTGTTACGTCTCTAACTCTTCCAATTCCCAGTTATTTATGTATCTAGGAACCTCATTTCTCTAGTATGACCCAAAAGCACACATGACAGTAGTTCAAGTTGCTCAGTATTACAGCATTTTCCATTTCACATACCATATGCTATTTTGGATATACAAGAGATCCCTAGCTGTTACCAAAGAAGGTAGTCTCCACTTAACCCGGAGAATTACCTAAAGGAGACCGAGAAAGAGTTGGGTGATCTCCACCTGTGTATACTACTATTTTTCTTTTAAGAGAACTCTCAAAATAATCCAGACAAATGTTCAACCAGAAAGGGTTTTATTTTTTTTAAAGAATAAAACTAAACACACACAAAACACATACAAGAGCTAACTAAGAAGGGCAGGCAGGAAAGGGAAAACGGTTTCAGGGCAGAGTGATAATTACCAATCTTGAAGAGGTCTGCAGAAGCAGCAAGTTGACGAGAGAAATGGCCAGCATTTCGGGAACTTATTAGTTTTTAATTTCCCTAAAAGGTCTGGTCAACTCAATTTGCTTCAGTTCTTAAAACTCCCTTCCTGAAAATAGGGGCTGTGTCATGCTTATGTGCCCCTACGTGCCCCACATTTTTCACAGTGAACACAGAAGAAAGAAAGTTATTGAGCTTATTTGCCATCTCTCCATATTTCTTTAGTAATCCCTTTATTCCTTCTCCCAAAGCTCTAGCTGCTTCTCTGGCTCGCTTATTGCTTTGGATATATTTTAAGTTTTGTTTGTAGTAATGCTTTTCGCAACCCATTCTTCAAAATCTCTTTTTGCATGCCTAATTATTGACTTACATTTCTTTTGCCAGAGCCTGTGGTCCCTCCTAGTCAATTCGGGTAAAACCTTCCACTTTTTAGAGTAAGTCTTTATAGAATAAGTTTTTATAGCTTCCTTGACTTGAGTTGTTAACCGTACAGATCTTCTTTTAGTCTTGGCAGTGCCTTTCCTAAAATGTGGAATGCATTCTATTTGGCCTTCAATTAGCATGGTTTTAATAGCTTCCAAGCATCCTCTAGGGATTTGACTCTCTTGTGTTTCCCCTTCAGCTTCCTTTTAATTATTCCCATTTTTGTAAAGTTCTCTCTTTTGAATTCAAATAGCTTCCAAACATCCTCTAGGGATTTGACTCTTTTGTGTTTCCCCTTTAGCTTTGTTTTCACTATTCCTCCCATTTTGTAATGTTTTCTCTTGAAATAATATATGATAGTTTTGGATTTTAGCATTGACCTGAATGCTGAACTTAATAACTTTGTGATCACAACTGGTGTAACAACCTCTACATCTCTCACCAGGTCTTGAAACATGCTCAAAACCAAGTCTAAGATCATTATCCCTCTGTGACCAACTGTTCCAATGTACAATCATTTACAGCAGTGGTCCCCAACCTGCGGGCCGCGGCCCGGCGCCGGGCCGTAAAGGCCATGGCGCCGGGCCGTGGCTCCCTCTCCCCGCCCCCCCCCGCAGTAAAAAACTTCCCAGCCTGCAAGCTTGCGGCCCGGGAAGCTTCTTACTGCGGGGAGGGCGGGGAGAGGGAATCAGGGCCGGGCGCGGCTCGCGGGCGCGGCTGGGTGCGGCTGGGTGCGGCTCGCGGGCGCGGCCCGATCTGCGGGTGTGGCCCGCGGGCGCGGCTGGGCGCGGCCCGATCTGCGGGCGCGGCCGGGCGCGGCTCGTGGGCGTGGCCCGCGCGGTCCCTGCGGGCGCGGCCCAATGCCCTGCCGGTCCCCAGCCTAATAAAGGTTGGGGACCACTGATTTACAATGTCTAGGAATCTAATTTCTACAGCAAGACTTAAACATACTTTACCCAGTCAATGTGAGGTTAGTTGAAATATCCCCGTATAATAGTTAACTCCCTTATTTCCTTATCAATCTCTCTGAAGATCAGCCACAAGTGTTTGATTAGGTGGGCAACAGCATACCCCAACTTTTAAGTAACCCTTATAGCTCAGCATTTCCAACCATATCACTTAAGAATGGGGAGTTTTCCCCTGATGTTTTCTAACTTATTTTGATTCTATGCCATCTTTGCTGTACAATACAACACGACCCCCACCCCTTCCCACCCTGTCCTGTCTATAAAGCTTAAACCCAGGAATGACCGTATGCCCTAGATTTTCCCCATTTCACTTTGTTTCACTACTGTATCAAATTTATCACTGAACACGAAGCACTCCAGCTCCCCCATCTTGGTTCAGACACTTCTAACATTGGCATGTAGACACCTATAATGTGTTTCCTTCTCCAGTGGTCCTTGCCTCCCTCAGTTCCTGGTCACATTATCCTTAGTCACCATCATGATTTCACTCCCAAGTTCTATTATGATCCTACAATATTACACTGCGTGTTTATGCAATAATCCCTCTGGACTCACTTGTCCCAAACCAGAGGCTCCTCAGCGCCAGGTGGCTTTCCCCCTGGATTAATTTAAAAGCTGTTTTGCCACCATTTTGATATTAATCACTAGCAGCTTGGTTCTCTTTTGGTTGAAGTCCATTTCTTTTGTACAAGTTCAGCTTGTCCCAGAAAGTTACCCAGTGCCCAACCTTCTACCTGACACTTTCTCATCCATTCACTGAGACCCCTGGTTATTATTATTTTCCAGCAGGCTAGAAGCACATCCTTACACTCAAACTCTGTCTTTTCTCAAAACAATCTCAGTCAGCAAGAGCCCCTCCAACTAGGACAAAGCAGTTGAAGCAAACAAAATTCAAACCATTTCAGGATCACACAGCCCCAATCAAAAGGAAAATCACTGTCTTAACCCCTCATTGCCTCTTAGACCAGTTCCATGTTCAACTCCCTTTGTTACAAGTGCTGTTTAAGTACTGTGTTTGCATATTCCACAAGCTACTCTCTGCTTTCTAAAGCCTCACCTCTATATGTGTGATAATAATTTCCTACACATTCATGACCACATATGCATAGGGACTTTCTGCACAAGCGGTTCCCCCACTATCTGTAATGGAGGGGCCAATCTGCGCATGTATTTCTTTGTTTATCACCACCCTTGGAATGAATAGGGTAACCGGTACAGATAAAGAAGCCCAAGTCAACGCTGGTACATTGACTTCTTCTAGGAATCTCTGGTGTCCACGTCCGGAGGGGGGGTGGATCTCCACAATTACTGAAAGCTGCTACAGGAAGGAGGAGAGGTGCTATGGGACTGCGATCCTTAAAGTACTCCACTGATATCACAACTGATCAGCAGCTTCTCAGAACAGCTTCAAGGGCGAGGTGGAACTATTGAGTCTCTCATGAGGAGCCTTCTCATTACAAGAGGCTAGAAATGGCCAGGAGACACATACAACTCACTGCAGTACCACTGAAGGGGACAGGGCAAATGCCACTAAGAGTCCACTGCTGCTTTCAATAGGCTGTGTTGGAGAGGACAACTAACAGAAGAAACACAGTAACCGTTTATGCACTGGTGGTTTCATGCCGGGCTGCAAGCTGGAGTTTTAGTTGTGGCCGGTTGCCCCACCTCTTCCTGCACCCACACGGGGGAGTATTTGGCCCGGTGCGCTTCATCCGCCCCCGATTTGTGCTCCTGCATGAGAGCTGGGCCAGTGAAGTTCCCAGTGCGTAAACGGTCAGTGATAGCAATCCAGTCTCTGACTCAGTCCTGAGGCCTCTGGCAACCCCAGTAAGAAGATGTGCTGGGAAATCCAGCTAGTGGAGGGGTGGGCCATAGCAGCCTGGACTGGACTCCCTGTTCATATAACCAACTGTTACATTTTTAAAAAATGCTGGGCAGGTTTCCCAGTACCTGAGCTTCCTCTTGATGTCTTTTCAGCTCCTCGAGCATCTGCTGATATTCAGCCTCTTTCCGCTCTGCTTCTTCTATGGTGGCTTGATTCTGTTCCTCGTAGGCCATGGCGACAACAGCGAGGATGAGGTTGATCAGATAGAAAGAGCCCAGGAAGATCACCAGGACAAAAAAGACCATGTATGCTTTGCCAGCAGCACGCAGGGTCTAGGGAAACAATACGCAATTGTTTTACGAAATCAGGTCAATAAAATTCTAGAATGTGAGGCAAGCAACTATTTGCAATGTGTTCTTCGTCCACAATTTTAGACTCAATGAAACTTGTAAGATGGCAAAAGGATTACAGACTCCCTTAAATATTGAGTATTTCATTAATACTTTAAACATAAGGGAAAGGTAAAATTTACATGCTGTTTTTCCAGTCCTGTGCCAGTGAATATCAAGAAAATGTCATAAGTAATATCGTTGATGTGAAATTGAAATAAAGCCATAAATAAGTAAATGATCCAAGCCCACCTAGTTTGTAACAATGTTTAATATGAAGCCAAGAACTACTATTATTCACATTTAATTTTAGTTAGACTTTATATGGGACATCAAGCATGTACCTGTTCTTGCTTCTTTTTTAAAAATCTCTTCTAAATCTAAAGAATTTATAAAAAAGAGATGTGAAAGCACCATAGCGGGACCTAGGTGAAAAAACACAACAATTTTTTTCCTGAGGATTCTTCCCCCCGCCTCTCATTCTTCTGACAGAAAACATCAGAAATTATGGGGAGAACTAAAAAAAAATTCTATGAAACATTTTTTCTCTTTTGAGATGAGTGAAATGCTTTTTATGACAAGGTTTAACTCCATGTGTATTCTATGAAAAAATGACAATCTACAGCATTGTTGTTGTTGTTGTTAGGTGCGAAGTCATGTCCGACCTATCACGACCCCATGGACAATGATCCTCCAGGCCTTCCTGTCCTCTACCATTCCCCGGAGTCCATTTAAGCTCACACCGACTGCTTCAGTGACTCCATCCAGCCACCTTAGTCGCCCCCTTCTTCTTTTGCCCTCAATCGCTCCCAGCATTAGGCTCTTCTCCAGGGAGTCCTTCCTTCTCATGAGGTGGCCAAGGTATTTGAATTTCATCTTCAGGATCTGGCCTTCTAAGAAGCAGTCAGGGCTGATCTCCTCTAGGACTGTCTAAAGAATACTTTTGTTTTTTACAGAATTGGTTTTCTATATTTAACTTCCCCCCCCATCTCTCAGATAGCAAGAATTTAGATAGAGCCACCAGAACATGTACCACCAGTGGTACATAGAAGTCATCTATGCTGTACACCGGGTTTTCATAACAGCGACTAAGAACGCTTTCTCCCTCCCTCTCTTACATCAACCTGCAACAGTGACATGCTGTCTCCTGCCAACCCTACCTGTCATGAATTACCTACCTGTGACATTTTGGAATCCTAACTAGACCCTTCGGCATATGATAGAATGCCTTCCTCTCAACCTCTGTCACCCTTTTCTTAAGAAGTTCTCTTGCCTTGTCATATCTCAAGGCCAGAAAAAAATTGACAAAAAAGGCCAAAATAGCCCAATATTACAAACCCTGCCCTTGGCTTATTTGAGAGGGAACTTTAGTGGATACCAATTGCAGACCATGTATGTATATGTAGAGGGTCAAATAAGATGTTATGGAGCGTGTCTTGTTGGAGTGTAAATTATATAGCCAAATTCGAACAGGAGTATTAGTAACCACGCTTTCTGAGTGTCCTCGTACCTTCGGAATACAATGCCTTCAAATTTTACTATCAGACATGAATAAAGATCTTAAATTAAATATTGCTAGATTTGCCTGGCTAGCAACTACAATGAGGAAATACATGGGTTATTAATCAGTAAGCACTGACACAAGAAATATCTGTCACAACTTAAAATGGATCCTTTTAGCATTTGTTTCGTTTTCAGCCTCAAAGTAAGACTGAAAGATGTTATTTTATAAAGTCTTAAAACTCCTTTTGTTGTTGTTAGTTGCGAAGTCGTGTCCGAACCATCGCGACCTCATGGACAATGATCCTCCAGGCCTTCCTGTCCTCTACCATTCCTTGAAGTCCATTTAAGTATGTACCTACTGCTTCAGTTTTCCATCCAGCCACCTCATTCTCTGTCGTCCCCTTCTTCTTTTGCCCTCAATCACTCCCAGCATTAGGCTCTTCTCCAGGGAGTCCTTCTCCTAACTCCTTTTAGCCATTCTTATTAATACTATATAAATATTATATCTCATGATGACCTCATGATAATTGGGGTTTTTATGGGGATTTTATTGTGTTTTAACTATTTATGTTGTAAACCGCTCTGAGATCTATTGGGAGAAGGGCGGTCTAAAAATTAAATAACAACAACAACAATAATAATGATGATGATGATGATTAGATTGCTCCCATTTGTAAATTTTTTGACTTGCAGGTGGCGACCATCCCAGTGACAACCCAACTCGTTTCTTTGGCAAATAAATTGGCCCCAGCCGTTTATTAACAAACAAACAACCCCAACGGAAGGTTGGCCCTATGTTGGTGAGGGAGCCTGACCCCATCAGCCATCCAGGTGCACGAGATGAACTGTGGCGCTCCGTCTCCACACCTCGCTCCCAGCCGGGAGGATGGGACGCCTTCCGCCACGGAATCTCCAGGGACGCGGCTACAAGGGACCCAAAGGGCGTCTGCCTCCATTGGTCTCCCCCTGCTGCTTGGCCCCCGAGCCCCTGGCCTCCCAACCATGTAGGCCGATGTGAGGAGAGCGGGTGTGCGTGTGCCCGACCTATTTAAAGTCCGGGCGCCCCGGCCCTCTGCAGCGGCCAGATGATGTCGCCAGGAGCCATGTCATCGCTGGGCACTCCCGCAACGTCAACGACGGCTGTGCCAAGTCGCGGCCACTATATCTCTTTGTTATCTGTATTAGGTCTCTACTATGATTATTGGTCTAAAGGTAAAGGTAAAGGTAACCCCTGTGCAAGCACCGAGTCATGTCTGACCCTTGGGGTGACGCCCTCTAGCGTTTTCATGGCAGACTCAATACGGGGTGGTTTGCCAGTGCCTTCCCCAGTCATGACTGTTCACCCCCCAGCAAGCTGGGTACTCATTTTACCGACCTCGGAAGGATGGAAGGCTGAGTCAACCTTGAGCCGGCTGCTGGGATCGAACTCCCAACCTCATGGGCAAAGCTTTCAGGCAGCTGCCTTACCACTCTGCGCCACAAGAGGCTCTTTTATTGGTCTATGACCGTGAATAAATGAATGAATGACAGGATGCCTAGAAACAGAAGATTTGTCTCACTTACTGTGAATCTTCCTTTTTGCTGGTCCAGGGGGTGGGGCAGTCTCAACCTCTGGGACAAGCTCTTCCTGGTAGGCAGGCAGGGTTGCCAATCATTGGAGGGGGAGGGGCCTTTCTTTCAGATCCCAGTCTGGTTACAAAGCAGTATAACTCCTTCTCCCAAACAAGTTATACAAAAAGCCCAAGAAAGGAGCTCTGACTAATGGTGAGGAAGGCATGGGGGGGGGGAGAGTCCCCTCGGCTGCAAATGGCTCCCCATTCCTTCTGCTATCAATACAACTTGCAGTGGGAGGGAGGGCAATGTCCCTTCCACTCCCTGATCCATCTCCCTGTAGATGAAGAAGAGTTGGTTTTATACCCCACTTTTCACTGCCCAATGGAGTCTCAAAGCGGCTTACAATCGCCTTCCCTTCCTCTCCTCTCTGTGAGGTAGGTGGGTCTGAGAAACCTCTGACGGGAGGGTGGTGACTAGCCCAAGGTCACCCAGCTGGCTGCATGTGGAGGACCATGGAATCAAACCAGGCTCACCAGATTACAAGCTGCCACTCTGTCACTACAGCAACAGGGGAGAAGACAAAGATATGCTGAAGAAAACTGAAAAAGAGAGCAGGAATTGTGGCTGTCCATCAACCCTGAGGCAAGGCTGAAGACTGGGGTCTGAGAGAGAAGCCCCTCGCCTCCAGGAATCACACAAGGATTGGTGAACATGCCTGCCTGTAGGGAGGAGCTTGTCCCAGAAGTTTGAGACTGCCTCACCCTGGATCACAGGAGAACATATAAATGTCCTCCCCTGAAATCTGGTGCACTGAGCGGGACCCATGTTCTTCAATGGAGTGATTGGTGGGACATAAGAGGTAAAAGGTTGAAAATTATAAAGCAGAAGGTGCAGCAGTCTGCAGTTCTTGCCCATGTCCTGAGTATGCTTGCAATTTAGCTCAGAGAAAACTAAAACAAACAGCTTGAAGAAAACTAAGGCACCTCTCATTTTAAATCCCATATGCATGCTACACAGTGCAATGCCACATGCTAAGTTACAAATTATACATTTTACATGGGGGAATCAGCAAAATAAATATAAACAAGATAGGAAAGTAGAGAAGTAAACATTGCGTATATTTCAATTTCTACCCAAATCTGCAAAAATCCAGATAGCTGAAGAAGTGAGCAGTGACTCATGAAAGCCCCCACACCCTGGCACAAATTTTGTTAGGCTTTAAGGTGCTACTGGCCTCCTGCACTTTTCTACTATTACAGACAGACTAACATGGTGACTCATCTTGATCTATCCCCAAATTTGTTTTTTTGCCCCTGAAAATAATAGTTCCCCCGTTGGCCTCAAAATCAAGTGAAATTTTACATCTCTACTTTTGTTAGGTAAAATCTGCGGCTTGGATCCTACAATCGACAAGAACAAGGTGCTTGCAGAGGCAAATCCCCCCCCCACCACCACCACCACCTTCCTAGTCTCACAGTAGCCCTCTGTAAATACTGCTGGTTGAGGGATAAGGTAAAGGTAAAGGTATCCCCTGTGCAAGCACCGAGTCATGTCTGACCCTTGGGGTGACGCCCTCTAGCGTTTTCTTGGCAGACTCAATACGGGGTGGTTTGCCAGTGCCTTCCCCAGTCATTACCATTTACCCCCCAGCAAGCTGGGTACTCATTTTACCGACCTCGGAAGGATGGAAGGCTGAGTCAACCTTGAGCCGGCTGCTGGGATTGAACTCCCAGCCTCATGGGCAAAGCTGTCAGACGGCTGCCTTACCACTCTGCGCCACAAGAAGCTCTTGAGGGATATTTATGCACAAAACACCATGTTAAATAGGGAGCATACAGGTTTCTTCTTCTGCCAGCAGGTCTCCACTGACAAAAAAAATTAGGGAGACCAATTTCACCTGATTCCCTATCCGCATTGCAGAACTTTAATAGCTGGTAGCTTTTTTTTTTTTTGTCTTTTTGGCACTTAGGTCCCTGCACCATGCAATATTTTTTAGAGATTTCAGAGTATATCTGTGGGGAGTAGAAAGATCTGCTTTCATGACCACTTTGCCCTCACAGTTTGTAGGATTCAACCTAAATCTTCCAAAATATTTATTGACTTGTGGCATTTATATGGGTCTTCTCCACAGACCTGATTTGTAATATGAGTAATTTTAGACAACTTGCACAGTTATAACATTCAGCAGAATTTGAGTTTGATCCTTGCTCACCAGCTGATAAAGATTTTCCCAGGCATCTTGAGTCATCAGTCGAAAAAGTGTCAAAAAGGCCCAGGGGAAAGAATCAAAGCTTGTATAGCCATAATTTGGATTTTGACCAGTTTCTATACACATGTACCCTTCAGGACATTGGCTGTAAAATAAAACAGTGAAACATTAATGCTAATTAGAATTACAACAAAACAAAGCACTGATGTATCTAATTGCAGCTGCTGGGGTCCTCACTGGAACATCTTGGAGGGCCCATATCCAGCCTGTGCTGAGGCAGCTGCATTGGCTGCCAGTTGCGGCCTGGATCAGGTTCAAGGTCTTGATGTTGACCTTTAAAGCCCTTTGCGGTTTGTAGCCCACATATCTGAGGGACCGTCTCTTGCCCTGTGTCCCTTGCAGAGCTCTGCGCTCGGCCATCACCAATCATCTGGTTATTCCTGGCCCCAAGGATGCTCGCCTGGCCTCAACCAGTCCTGGCCCCAACCTGGTGGAATGAGCTCCTGAAGGAGCTGCGGTCCCTCGGAGAGCTTTCTGCTTTCCGTAGGGCCTTGCAAAATGGAGCTCTTCCGCCAGTTATATGGTCAGGGCCAATGCTAGAGCAGGTAAAATGGGTCCGCCTTAATATTGGCGTAGGACATCTTGACAGGTTGGTCTCTCCCCATGCCGTCCTTGTAAGGTCTTTTCCCACATGAAGTTTTGCCATCTGCTTGGGGTTGTAATATTGTTGATTGAGGTTTTAATGAGTTTAAATCGATTTTTATTGTTGGATTATTCTTGTTACCTGCTGTGAGCTGGTTCTAAGGGGTTATAAATCCAAAATATAATTTTAAAAAATTGTGAAGGACTGGCCCCATGCGGACAGTAAAATCTGCACAACAGGGTTTGCCATGAACGTGTTTGATGGTTTATGAGAACCTGTAGGTTTTGTTTTTGTTTCCTTTGTTTATTCTGAACATTTTGAAAGTTGCTTACCCAGCATCTGTACCATTACCACAAAGTAAAGGATCCTTTGCACCCGGCAAAACATAATACAGGCCTGTTAAGCAAAACAAGAAGTTTTCTGATTATGTTATTGTTCAGGCATGACCGCTTTATTAAAAACTCCTCTAGTTGTAACAGGTATCTTCTAAATAATAGTCAAAAGTCTGCCCTAGATTATGGCTAAGAATTTTGTGTTTTGCATCATACAAGAAGGGTCCATTCATACATTGATTATTTAGGTGCCCATTAAAATATAGTGTCAGAATAACGTGTGTGTGCATCTCCAAGACCGCAATTGGCTACAGCCAATTGGCCCACTGGCAGTGGCAAACCTAGGCCATGTTGTGACCTCTTATCTGTGTCTAAAGTGCAACCTGTGTGTTATTTCAGTGACTTATGGGTTGCATTGTCTATAACTGGGGTAGTCAACCTGTGGTCCTCCAGATGTTCATGGACTACAACTCCCAGCAAACGCTGGCAGGGGCTCATGGGAATTGTAGTCCATGAACATCTGGAGGACCACAGGTTGACTACTCCTGGTCTATAAAACAGAGTGAAAACAACTTTACAGCATAAAATACATCAAAACCTGCAAAATAATTACTAATAAAAGTTCAGAATAAAAGGGCAAAAATATACATGATTAAACATTATCAGCAAGGAAAAAGTCACTGTAAATAAGGCCCAGTATCACTTCACTATTTCTAGAATACATGGGTGAATAAATGAAACGCTTTCACTTAGCACCTTAACTTTAAATGGTCAGGAACTAGGTGAACCTCTCTGGGAGAGCATACTAAGAACATATTATGAAGTCAATATTGGGAACTTCATACTTTGGTAATGTTTCTAATATATGTTTCTAATATATGAAAACGCAACCACCAATTTAGGACTAGACTGCTATCACACGTCAGAAACCACATGAACTAATACAGTGTTTCTCATCATTTTTACCATTACAAAACCCCTTAAATATTCCTCAGGCTTTGAGAAACCCAAGAAGTGGTGGATCATGCTGAATATGGTTGGGAAGGATAGCTGTGTTCATGCCGACCCAAGGCCCCTCCCTTTCCCACTCTCTCCAGGCCCATCAATGGCCATTTTGGGAGGAGAGGGGATCAACATGACTATATATGGTCATATCACGATAGATCTTTAACAAATTTAAAATATATGTAAAGATTTAATGAATTCCCACCCATTTAGGACACCCTCTTGGGGCCATCAAGAAACCCCAGGGTTTTATATTATCTACTTGGTCTGGGATGGGTAACTGAGAGTGGCAGTATATAAATCACAAAGTGATAAATAAAGTATTATAAAAATATAAGGGACAATGCAAGAGGCAATTAATGAGATCTTCCACTTGGTATGTTGAAGGAAATGTCTGGAACCTTACACTAGTAAGACTCTTCTTAGATTGGCATTGGTCAGGTCATTTTAATAGCCTGAGAAATATCTGGCATTTTTAAGCCTCAGACAGCACCTGGAGCATTTAGGGTTTGGGACCAGGTCCCTATCTCATAGGATATCTTGTCCACAGCTTCAGTGTTGGATTTTACAAAAAGTCCCAGGTTTTAATCAAAGCAAGAGAAGGTAATCCATATAAACGCAAGATAGGGGGGAAACATAGTAGACAAGTAATTCCCTATCTAAATAAAACTGAAAGCAAAATTTGTCTAACTGGATATCAGGTTTATTAACAAGCCTCAAATAACATTTCAGGAACTTCAAATGGGCTCTGGAGGCTACAGAAGAAAGATCAACCTCAGTTCTAAGAAAGGCAGCTGAAATGCCTTGAGGAAGTCCCAACATTTTCTGAATAAAGGTCTTTTGGACAACTTCAGGTTCATCCAAACCCTTTCCCTGCTAGTCAAAAATCTCTGCAACGTTGAGAAACTGGGGCATAATTTTGCCCTGGAAGACCTAGAGTTCTGGAGCAGCCAACTGACTTCCATTGCTTTAAAAGAATTTTATAATGACACCCACTGAATGGTGTGAGCATGTAAATGTGCCTGCCATGACAATGAAGGCTGAAATATAATGCCAAGGTATTTAAATTAAGAGCATGTTGGATTTCACTGGAGTTACTGAACCAGTGAAATTTGGGTCTATGTTGGCCACAGGAGACCATTTTTGTTTTGTTGTCATTAATTACCAGGTCCTCTTCATTGTGCTAAGCAACCCATCTAGATAACATTCTCTGCAATCCAACTCTGGTAAGGGACGGGATGACCAGGTCATCTGCATAAAGCAGCACTGGTATTATATGACTGACTAATGATGAAGGAGCAAAGTTGTGAACAACATTATTGATGTAAAACTTAAACAAAAAGGGGGCCAGGAGACATCCCTGTTTGACACCTTTTCTTAAAGGAATTGGCCCTGTAAGCTGATATAGTCAGGTTGACTATATTTTAATGAAAATCACTCTTCACATCCTCTGAGATTAATAAAGTCTGTGCAAATGTAACACATAAGTTATTAATGGTGTGTTTACTGCTATTGTTTGTTTGGAAAAGGACAGTATTTTTTTCTTCATTTAAGCCAGGAATGGTCCAATGTTCTGGCTAATGTGAGAGCCAGTTTGGTGAAGTGGTTAGAAGTGCGGACTTCTAATCTGGCATGCTGGGTTTGATTTCCCACTCCTCCACATGCAGCCAACTGGGTGACCTTGGGCTCGCCACGGCACTGATAAAACTGTTCTGACTGGGCAGTGATATCAGGGCTCTCTCAGCCTCACCCACCTCACAGGGTGTCTGTTGTGGGGAGAGGAAAGGGAAGGCGACGGTAAGCCGCTTTGAGCCTCCTTCGGGTAGAGAAAAGTAGCATATAAGAACCAACTCTTCTTCAACTCTTTTTCAATTCTGCGTCTTTTCAGGCCTCCAAGCTTGACATGTGTTCCTCTTTGGGTTTCCAGCATTGCAGTCCTGCACAACTGCTGGCTCACCCGACCTCCCTTATTTAGTTCAATTGGAAGTCCCAGAGTGTCCAGGGGCTGCTATCTACTGGGTGCAGACCCAGATGTAGCGATGGCTCTAATTTTCCTGCTCACTTCCCTTCTGAGCCCTGGAACAAGCCTGGTGGACTGCTCTTCCAGGTGAGATCAGGGTTCTGTGGGATTCAAAACAGTTCCACAGGGCCTGCAAGACAGAGCTATTGCACTGTGACTATGGTTGAGGCCTACAAAATACCACCAATAGCTTCCTCCCTATGAACACTGAACATATACAGATAGGGAAAGGCTATCATCTCTACGCCATAAAATGAAGAACTGTAGCACTTTCTTCCCACCCCCCATGCTAAGATTTTAAATGTTTCTAAATTCTAAAACTTCTATTGTTAAATTTTAAAATGCACCTATGTTTTTATTGTAGATGTTGTAAACTGTCCTGCGCCTCTGGGGATGGGTGGCATATAAATAAGATTATAAGTAAATCAATAATAATCTTTAATGGCCCTTCGGATGAAATGTGGCACCTTCCACATACAGTCCTGGCAATAAGTCAGCCTTTCTCAGTTTTCTTACCATTGAGAAACCTCTGAAACTTTCTTTAGGCTCCGAGTTAACCCCAGAAGTTGCGCCATCATGCAGAATATGGTTGGGAAGCATAGCTGTGGACATGCCCACCTGGGGCCCCTCCCCTTCCCACCCCATCCAAACCTATCATTGGCCATTGTGGGGGGGGTCGACATGACCATATATGGTCACATTATCCCATAAAAGTTTAACAAATTTTTAAAATATATGAAAAATTAATTGACACCCACCCATTCTGGAAACCTTTCCAAGGTCATCAAGAAACCCGAGGGTTTCTCCAAACCCTGGTTGAGAAAGGAAGCACTAAGTCCCAGCACTGTCATGCCATAAACACATTAAGTATACTTTAAGTCAGGGGTAGTCCACCTGTGGTCCTCCAGATGTTCATGGACTACAATTCCCATGAGCCCCTGCCAGCGTTTGCTGGCAGGGGCTCATGGGAATAGTAGTCCATGAACATCTGGAGGACCACAGGTGGACTACCCCTGCCTTAAGTGGTTAAACTGACCATAATAGAATAATGTCCATACTGACTTAACCCAAACTACACGGCGAATTCATGGCATGCACTAGATTTGTATGTAGGTATCATACGACTACAGTGACCCTTTGGTGACGACTCACTTTCATTTTTAATGTACACAGTCCAAACATACTCGTGCCAGTCGGCATATGAGTCATTGGTTAGAGAAGAATTTTTTGGAGGCCACACTACACATTTATGCCTCAAGTTGCCCATGAAAAGCTGCAGCCCGACGAGTGCAAATACGCTTAGACAAAACACGGTCAGGATCATGACGTCCGAGAGCTTCTTCACGGACTGAATCAGGGCTCCCACGATAGTCTTCAGGCCTAAAATGGGACAGAGTGAGACAGGTATGTTTTAACCACCGTCTGACTTCCAACTTTAAGTGTTAAGTGATTTTAAGATGGTGGCAAAGCTAAAGATTTCATGCAGGCAGTTCAATTTTCTCTAAAACTATGCAGTCTTCGTCGTAAGCTTTAACTCATGATAAGTGGACAAGCCTCTCACAGACAGAAGCTGCAAAGAGAGGAAAGAGCATGTACTTGGTTATCCATGAACTGCAAAGATAGCACGTAAAGAAAAAAAATTGTACCTATTGTACAATTTTTCACTTATGATTTAAAGCCACGTGTCCTTTCAAACCAGAACGAGGTTTGAGGAGGAGAGTTCTTCATGCAAGGCATCTATTAATTTCCACGACTAGCGATTCAGCTTTCAAAACACTGGAATTTCCACTCCCACCATTCCAATCTACTTCTCTCATGATGAAAACCACAGCTCAAATGTCATATCGATGTGGGAGGGAAAATTTAACGTTACGCAACACAAACGACAAACACGCAAACGGCCTCATGCAGGAGACGTTAAAGACAAAGGCTGATTTCCCTTTTCAAAAAAACAATAATGCAAGAGGAAAATCAAGGAATCGTTTTGCCGTCAACTAAAAATGCCGATTCCTTAAATAAGCAAGCAAGTGGCTACCGACAAAGTTTGGCCGTAGCTCTGGTGGGTATCAAAGGTCAGCCTCCGTGTTTAACCTAGCTCTCACCTGGAATGACCGATATTGTTTTCAATGCCCGGAGAACTCTGAATGTTCTCAACGCTGAGACATTGCCCAGGTCCACAAACTCTGTCAGGTATCTGTAACAGGGGAGTTCACACACAAACACAAAATGACACCACACACGGAATCAAGAGACAGCGTGCACAAGGGACCTAACGCCTTACGCCACTGGCTTCTTACCTGGAATTACAGAAATAGTTTTCAAAGCTCTCAATACTCTGAAAGTTCGAAGAGCTGAAAGATTGCCTAGGTTTACAAATTCTGTTATATACCTGCAGAATTAAATCAGAGTTATTCAGAATTCTAGCACATCTTGACATGACTTACCTGAATGTTTAATCAATTTTTTTTGGGGGGGGGGGATTAGATATGTAATTGTGCTTTGCCTCCTTATAGCTCTCCTACCTTATGGGAAAAGGCTGTAGTTAGGGTGCCCAATGGCCCTGCAATGTTGATTGTTACTGCACTAGAAATACACCATGAACTTCAGCATTACTGCTACATACCACAAACGGTGCATCCTTTTTCAAGATTTGTAACCAGAATAACGTAAAGTGTACTTTAAAAGAAAAATGGAACAGGCTGAACAAAATGCATCCCAAGAGAAATGCCTGCTTATCCATGCTTTAAGGAACACAACTTATATGAATTGTACATATAGAATATAGAATGTCTAAAATAGTCAATTGATGGAAAATATAGCTTGACATTATCTGTCGCTAGCAGACATTTCTAACAATTTAACTACGAACTTTGTCTACAGATGTGGATCATATAGGCGCAAACAATGTTTTTAAAAATACCATGTGGGTTATCCATTTTTTTTTAATGCCATATGACTTATCCATTTCAAAATACTGCAGAATATAATTTATCCATTTCAAAATACTACAGAATATAATTTATCCATTTCAAAATACTGCAGAATATAATTTATCCATTTCAAAATACTGCAGAATATAATTTATCCATTTCAAAATACTGCAGAATACTTACGCGAATAAAATGACAGTGAAATCGAGCCAATTCCAAGGATCTCTAAGGAATGTAAACTTTTCTATACAAAAACCTCTTGCAAACATTTTTATGAGGCACTCAAATGTGTAAATTCCAGTGAAAGTATATCTGAAAAGATGGAGGGGAAAATCCAAGTTAATTCTTCATCCCGCAGGGCACAGCATTAATTATAAATCTTTCTTCGTATATTTCCAAAGGGAATCGTATTTATTTTCTGGCAACACTGAAGGGAGACCTAATAAAAACTTTACTACAGAACTCGGATCCTCTTGCTTTGTTTTTTCACTTTTAGTATTATCTCTATTATATTAGTTTTACGAATGATCGCATTGCTCAGAAAAACAGCAAGATCATTGTATGCAGTTCTTCAGATGCCTTCACTCTCATTAATCATTGGGGGTTGGTGAGAGTGGGAAGGGATCACAGCGAGTGGTAGGTCACATGTTGATCTGAAGGGCATTTGACAAGTCACAGTTTGACCACCCCTGGGCTCCAGTTAAAAGGGAATGATCCACCCTATAGATTACAGCAGGGGATTTTCACTCACAGGGGCCTATCCCGCATGATGGTGGCTGCGCTGGGCCGCCAGTGGTGTGGGTGCTGCGGGGGACACGTTTCAGCGCCAGATCCACTCCAGCACAGAAATGTGTCCCTCCCTGGGAAACAAAGCAGTGGCGGAATAGTTCCACCACACGAGGGGGTGAGTTGCTGTTTTTTTTTTTTTAATTTTGCAGGAAGGTGTCCCGGTCCACCCCACCCTGCAGTGCAGCAAAGCACCACAAAGCCAACCGAGGTATTCTCCCCCCCCCCTGGGCCACCGTAGGGCAAGGAGGAGCCGGGCCTCAAAGGCTTGGCTCTTCCCTGTCCACATGGGCCTGATGTGGGACAGGCTCTGGTTGGCTCCCACATTTTCGTAGCCCGAGCTAACTGAAGGCCTGAGCCATGGGGTGGCCAGGAGGGGGTCTGCCCAGCCGCTGCACCATGTGGAAGCAGGGATTTGCTCCACTTCCATATTACTGCCCTCTTAGCCTTTTCCACCTGCACAGAATTGGCCAACATGTGATTTTCCTGCTTCCTCCTGTGGAAATTCCCCCTCTCTGAAATCCTGTTTTTGGAGGAAAGGGGAATAAAATCCCAGGGAACATTTGGGGCTGCTGGGGAAGGGGAGAAATCACTCTCCATGAGCGGGACAACCTGGCACCACAGAAGTGTTAGTCTGGATCCAACCCAAAGGTTCTTCCATCACTGACGTTGAGAAAGACTGGCCTTTACCTGCAATCATATAAGCTCTATTAGAAAACTACGTTGGTGGAAAGGGCCATCAAGTCCCAGTTGGCTTAAGGTGACATTGTAGGGTTTTTCAAGCTAGAGACAACCAGAGGTGGTTCACCATTGTCCGCCTCTGTGTAGTGACCCTGGTCTTCCTTGGTGTCTCTCATCCATGTATAACCAGGGCCACACTGCTTAGCTTCCATGATCTGACAAGACTGGGCTAGTCGGAGCCATTTGTAGCTGTTTGTAAAGATCACTTCATTTAAACAGAAGGGCAGCTGTGGAGAGGTTCTACCAGCTCATGCAATCTCTCCTCCCCTAATGTTCTACTTAATTATTTTTACATTATCTGAATCTGAAAATGGTGTTTTCCACTTTCCTTGGAAGTCAGAATTCCAAACTGGAAACTGTGTTTGACAAGGAAAACTCATGCTTTATTTGAAATGGAAAAACCCAATGATCTGATTATGTATGGGAGGCCGGTCTATGTAAGGCTAAAGGTCCCCAAGAGTTGTTCAGATGGTGACAAGAAGAATTCAGCATCAGGGAATTATCCTTTCTTTGTGGCTGAATGAGTATGTATTATAATAACAATGCATAATAAAGTAAGAGATAAGAAAAGGAAACTGGAACAAGGAGAGCTGGGGATACAAAAGACCACAGCTAATAATATTGCTGTTATTCATTTAATATGCTGCTCTTTCAATGTACATGAAGTATGCCATTTTAAAAATCAGAATAATTTCTCACTCCTGTCTCCTTTGGCATTTGTCCTTGGTATTTGACTCTCCTGTTTCTACAAAAGGCTCCCCTAGGGGTTCATTTTGGCCACTTCCTTTGATCCTTAGATCTCTTTCATTCTCAGGAGTTCTGCTATCCCCTCTGCATTGATAACACCTCAATGTACTTTTCAACCCAAGAAAGGATAGCTCCATATGTACAGCTAATGCAAATAATACTACACGTATCAAGTCCTGTAGTAGTCTGATAATGAGGTAATCTCTGGGCATTCCGCAGGGCCTGTAAAACAGAGCTCTTCTGCCAGGTCTACGGTTGAGGCCAGGCAGCAAGGAAGATCATGGCCCCCCCTGTAGGAGTGGCGGTAGCGAATTCCACCTGCGCCCTCTGTCACCCTTCCCCTCCGGATGTATTATTGGGAGGATTATTAGGACTGGGATGAGAATTGCCACCACATCTCCATCTCCATGGGGCTTTGACTACAGTTTGTAGTTGTTTTTATGTGGCGCAGGGTGGTAAAGCAGCCAACATGCTGTCTGAAGCTTTGCCCATGAGGTTGGGAGTTCGATCCCAGCAGCCGGCTCAAGGTTGACTCAGCCTTCCATCCTTCCGAGGTCGGTAAAATGAGTACCCAGCTTGCTGGGGGGTAAACAGTAATGACTGGGGAAGGAAATGGCAAACCACCCCGTATTGAATCTGCCAAGAAAATGCTAGAGGGCGTCACCCAAGGGTCAGACATGACTTGGTGCTTACACAGGGGATATCTTTACCTTTTTTTTATCCAGACGTTTGTAACCAGTCACGAGCCTTCAGGGAGTGACGTGCAATAAATTGAAACAACAACAACAACAATAATAAACATGCAACCACTGGGACACATGCTGAGTAGTGGCACACAAGACCATTTTGCCCCACCTACAGGGCTGGTTCTCTGCCCAAGATCATCTGCAGTGAGTCATCAGCAGTGCTGCAGGGGTTCAGCTTCCACCTAACAGCTTCACAGGTGAATACTGGTACTTAGGACTGAAAGGATGCCCATCCTTGGTCTAATTCATTCAAAGCCATGTGCCTCGGGGTGGGGGAGGAGAAACAACACACTTTTCTCAACTTACTCGACATGCTTTATCCAATCACGATGTTCACTCAAGGTCATGACTGCACAGTTTGCCAGAATAGTGCACATAATAAGCATGCTGAATAATGTTGGATTATGTTAAGGAGTGGCCAACGACAAACTCCAAACAAGCCATGTCATCGATACAGATGCAAGTCCTTAAGCTACAGAAGCCGAAGTATGTAGCGTGTGCATTTATAAATGCTATCCACATCACAAGCACTGGTCATTTATTTACCTATTTATTAATCAAAAACATCTATAGACCAATCACTGACCCACTTATACATCCAACTTAAAAAAAATTAACAATAAAATAGAAATTTTGTCTTATCTTTGTGGAGGATTTCACTCCTACAGTAATCAAACCAAAATATTCAGTTAGCACTTTGTGTCAGCTACCGTTTTCTAAAGACGCGTTTTAAATGAATATGATTTTTTGTAAAAAGGATATGAGTGCACCAAAATCTTAATAGAAATTCTTCTAAGAATATTGAAAGGACTTAACAGGTACAAGGCAGGTGTGGCACTGAATCTGAAGATAGTCTTCCCTTTGTTCAATACTATAAAAGTCTAAGAACAGAGAGGAGAAAACATGAAACACAGGATTAAACTGTTCAGGCACCTCTTTCAAGACATTTGTTAGGACATTTGGTTCATTTTTAGTCTGTGAAATCTGACCTTGATGCAGGGACTCCAGTATGAATGGAAAGGATATCTGTGACGGGGCAAGAGTTCTGTATTTGCCATTGATCTCTCTTGGCTACCTCCCCTCCCCCACACATGACATGCAAATTCAAACGAACCCTTAAGAATATCTTCCAGGCAAAGGCTACAGTGGAAAGGATAGGGATGAAAGCACCGCTGCGCGATCAGAATTTTGCTCACACTTCTTGGAACATGAGCCTTTATTTGCTGTGTACCAGAATGTTCACAAGGAACTCCCAAAATAAAATGTTTGCGTACTATGTGTGCAAATATTTTTATACGACAAGCGACACATGACTTAGAAAGCAACAAATATTTATTAAGAGCATACTGGTGCCCAAAATAAAGATTTGGGTCACGACGCTGTGGTGGCTAGAAGGCAGTCTAAGATCAGGTTCAAATCTCTACTGTGCTGTTGCAGATCACAGGGTGACCTTGGGCCAGTCAACCACTTTCAGCCTCACAAGAGGATAAAACAGAAGGAAGGGAGAATGGTGTTGTAAACCACTCTGGGCCCCAACTGGGAAGAAAAGTGGGGCATAAATATCTAAATCAGGCTTTCTCAACTAGGGTTTTATGAAACTCTGGGGTTTCTCGATGGCCCTGGAAGGGTTTCCTGAATGGGTGGGAGTTTCCTGAACAGGTGGTATCACTGTATATGGTCATGTTGACCCCCCCCATGGCCAATGATAGGGGGTGGGAGGGGGTGGGAAGGTAAGGGGCCCCAGGTGGGCATTTAACACAGCTATGCATTTAACACAGCTATGCTTCAGTTGGTTCTTATATGCCGCTTTTCTCTACCCGAAGGAGTCTCAAAGCGGCTTACAATCGCTGATCTAAATAAATGTGCGTGTCTAATTCAGTAGCTCTGGTGCTACTCAGGGACAGAATGCACCATCAGAAGATGCCTCTGGGTTTCCTCCATCTTTGGGACTGCTTACTTTTTTGTTCGCATAGTAAGGGTCCAGGTCCTCCAAGGGCTGAGACACCATTCCTGGAGGGATGTCTCCATAAATGAAGGGCAGCTTCTTCCCCGCCTCCAAGTCAGCATTTGGTTTTGGTTTGCTTTCACTGCTGTCGTCATCCTTCTGTTCTTGCTCCGTCTGCTTTGCCTGTTCTTCTGCAATCCGCTGCTCGATGGCCGCGAGGGATTCCTTAGTGAAACGGAAGAAGCATTCGGGTCCGGGCGGTGCCAGCAATGCTTGTGCCATCTTTTCATTCTGCAAATTTTAGATACGGTTAACTCTTATGGAAGAATCACCTATGGAGAGAGGAGGGGAAAAAAAAAACTTATTGGGGAGTTTGGTTTTAAAAAAACTTTGAGAAAATAACAGCAATAAGTAAAGTGAGAGACGGTCTGGAGACTGACATTGAAATACCTACACACCCATGATGCTGATGGATGGAGAAGAAGAAGAAGAGTTGGTTCTTATACCCCGCTTTTCACTGCCCAGAGGAGTCTCAAAGCGGCTTACAATCGCCTTTTCACTTCCTCTCCCCACAACCGACCTCCTGTGAGGCAGGTGGGGCTAAGAGAGCCTCTGACAGGACTTCTCTGTGAGAAGAGCACTATCAGGACTGTGATGAGCCCAAGGTCGCCCAGCTGGCTGCATGAGGAGGAGGAGCAGGAAATCAAACCCTGGTCGCCCGATTAGAAGCTGCCACTCTTAACCACTTAACCGCCACTCTGGATAATTTAGGTCAGTCACTTATTTCAACTGAGTCTACCTCACAGTCTTTTTATGAGAATTTCTATATAGGGTAGCATCTGAAGATGCTCTGGAAAAGTCAACAGATCCAGAATCTTGGTTCTGGCCTTTAAAGACTATTGTATATCTGGGGCCGCCTTTCCTACTATGTTCCCTAAAGTAGCGATCCCCAACCTGTGGGCCACGGACCACATGTGGTCCGTCGGCTAATTGGAGGTGGGCCGCGAAGGACGCCTTCTACCCCCCCCCGGCCCTTTACTTCATCCCCCCCGGCCCTTTACAACACACTTCGGGTGTCATTGTCTCCCATCACTTCCAGATGGGACTATCTCGTTGCAGAGAAACAAGCTCAGGGTTCCCATTGATTTGTCCTTGTCATGAGTTAAAATTTCCATGAAAATAAAATGTTCCTTATGTTCATTGTTGTGGCGTGTCTGTACCTTATTTTGAAGGGATGTTTAAACATTACCATAGCGATCAGAGTGTGTTAGGGCAGTGGTTGAGAGTAGAGGAGTAAACTACCCCCCCCCCCGGGCCTCAGTAAAATTTTCAAGTGTTGAGTGGTCCCCGGTGATAAAAAGGTTGGGGACCACTGTCCTAAAGAATGCTAAGATCAAGTGAACAAAATCTGCTCAGGATCACTGTACCCAAATAAATTAAATTGATCTCAACCAGGGCCAGGGCTTTTTGATCCTGTCCCCCGGCTTGGTGGAATACTCTGCCAAGTGAGATCCGGATCCTGCAGGGCTTGTAAACAGTTTTGCAGGGCTTGTAAAATGGAGTTGTTCTGCCATGCTTATGGTTGAGGCCCTGGAATAACATCTAAAAATCTGCTTGCTTCTCTATCCAAGATTATCTTTCCAAGTCTACCTATTAATCAACATCTTGGGGAACTATACCTTGTCTTCTATCACCCCCCCCCCTTTTTTTAATTGTTCACAGATATGGTGTTGGGAAGGTAGTTTCAAAACCAATTTTAAATCAGTTTTAAACCTGTATGTCCTTATGATGTTTTGATCTGCCCTGAGCCTCTGGGAAGGGCAGACTAGAAATACAATAACATAACGAATAATAAAAAGAACAACATAAAGGCATCCCGAGCTCCTTGGAGGACGGAGTAGAAGAACATATTTTTTTAATTAAGTGATTTATACACCGCCCCTCTCGGACATTGCTGCCTTGGGGCAGTGAACAACAAATTAATTAAGTTAAATAAAACAAATAAAATATACGTAAAAGATAAACTCAAATCAATAAGCTCTAAGACCGCAGTGTGCCCCAACAATGATTACTGAGAACTGACAGTAGTCTCAGCCAGCAGTGTAAGGAGGAGTCAGAGGGAAATGGGGAGGGAGGAGGGACGGGAGGAGGGACAACAAACACAATTGAAATCCCCCCCCCCATCCCCCAAGCAAATTAAACCATTCATGGCACTATGACTCTCTGGGGTGCCCACCTCAAGGTCTGACCACATGCCCTTTCAGAGATCTTAAATGGAACTTTTTGGTAGGCACAAGGAGTTGCAGTAGAAGGGGCGGAGTGGATAAATTTCCATTTATCTTTGGATAGCAGCTGTCATGCCTTGTCTAGCAAACAGCTCACAAGAAATGTCCTCCTCTCATTTCACAGAAAAGCAGGCCAGTGGGAAGCCACCATAGGAGGCAGCATCTACCTCTGAAGGTCAGGAGCTGGGGGAATAACAATGGAGGGAGGCTTTGTGGGAACACGGCCCACAATTTATTTATTTGACATGACCTGCTGGCTCGCAATGGTTCACAACAAAAGGAGAAAACACAATCAAATCATTCAACAACAGTTAAAAAAAACCCAGCCCTTCCCTGGCAGCTCCATTCACCATAACCAAATAACCTGTTCTGGTGGCAAGCTGTTCTGGATACAATAGCTGTTCTATATATCTTAAAACAACTTAAAAAAATCTAGACAAGCTTTTGTTGCCATCCTTTTCCAGGTACTACATGGCCAAAGGAATGAGCCTCAGAGTCCCAAAAGCACTCAGGGACCAGCCTCATAGTCCCAAAAGCACTCCAGGGTGATATTTACAACAGTGCTAACGAGAGTTACTCCATTCTGAACCCACTTAAATAAATGGGTTTGTACTGGACTAGTGTACCTTTCCCTGGTTTGTTTTCTTAAGTTGTATTGGTATTTTAGTAAGCTGCTTTGGGCTCCCATTGGGTATAAAAGAATGGCAAGACACTAAATAATAATTAAAAAGATACATTTAAAAAGTGTGTTATTTTTTAACATGTAAAGAAAATCTGTCACTATTTTTGGAAGGATTTCAACAATGCTTAATTTAATCAGAATAAAATTAAATGACCTCTATCTACACAGCCCTTGGGGTGACGCCCTCTAGCGTAGAGGGCGTCACTTCAAGGGTCAGATATGACCCGGTGCTTGCACAGGGGATACCTTTACCTTTACACAGTATCATGTCCTCCCTCATTCCATGCCATGTATTCTAGTAACAGGCAAACCAATGTTCCAGGAGCCATTGGGCTCAATCTGTGCATCGTCAGGAAAGAATCAGTAGGCCGACAATTGACATCAGTAAGATATAGTCTATGATTTTCTTTCCTTCTGGTTTTCCCCAGAAAAGGAAAAGTATAAAAGGCCTTGTAAACATGTACATGTAAACCAAGTTCCAACCAGTTGCTCAAGTTCAGTTCCTATATAAGAGACAATGCACACTGCATGAACTTGATCTTTTCTGAAAGATTCCATGCAAGAAATGTGATTCTTCATTATGGATACTTGTCCTTAAGTGAACCTCATTCATTTTAAACAGCTCCTCTACAGGAAGCAAATCAGGACTTTAAAATAATGAGCAGAGAAAAAAATATATCTGAGAAATGAAATCACCCCTTGCTAGAACAGTGTATTCCTACAAGTCTCTGTTGAATAAGAATTATCTTAGTTTCCCAAAACTGAATTAGAATCAAAACAGATTTTTAGGTTGTGTTAGACCAGATGTCAAATTCATACTACACCACGATGCCAATATGCATGTTTTCATACAACACTGTGGCTTTATTTTTGGATGTGCTGTTCCTCAGAAAGCTCTTATACATTCTGTATTATACATCAGGGGTAGTCAACCTGTGGTCCTCCAGATGTTCATGGACATCTGGAGGACCACAGGTTGACTACCCCTGTTATACATTTGTTTTATTTGGAACATTTTAATGCCACCTACCCACCCACTCTGGGTCTACAAAGTGGCAAACATATAAACATTTAAACAACTGAAATGCAACAATTCAATTAACAACACATAAACAACAAAGCCAATACCATTATCAGGGTTATCCCAGACAAAACGGAAGAAGTCTTCACCTGCGGGCAGAAAACACCAATAGAGGGAGCTGGACAAACCTCCCCGGGGGAGGGAGTTCTAACATTGTGGTGCCATGAGAAAGAAGGCTCTTTCTGGGGTGGGCACATATCTAGCCTAAAAGGGTAGGGACAACCAAAGTGGGGCCTCCAAGGAGGACCAGAATGAGCAGGTTAGGTTTATATGGAACTCAGAAGGAGGAGCAATCATGTTATTTATTTAATTATATTTATATACCGCCCGTCCCTGAGACTCAGGAAATGTAACTTTCATTTAAGCACCGTGAACGTCTTTAAAAATATCAGTGGATTTTGATCCCCACCCTCCTACATTCCCCTATATTTTGCATATTCCAAACCACCTCCTGTGCTGCCCCGACAGATACATCCATTCTGGATGACAACTTTTACAAGCCTCAAAACATGATCTAATGCCATGTAATTAAGTGCAATGTTATCTGTCCAAACTAAAGCTTTTTTAAGTATGTGTGTGTGTGGTTTTTTTTTTGCAAAGTCTAAGTACAGTGAAGGCAAATTTTTCCTAGCTAAACTAACAGTCGTCTTATTTTCCAGCTGTAATCTAAGCATCATCATTTTAAATAAATCTACCGACAAAGATTCTCTTCCCTTAAGTGGAACATCCACATAAGGGGCGGGGATCCTTGGTCCCTGCCTCCTCCTCGCCTGAATCGAATTGCACCGAACCGCACCAAATTGGCCCGGCCTGGCCCATCCACTCCTCTATCTACTCCCAGATCACCAATCTCCAGGGCTGTTAGCACTCTCCAGCTCCACCTGGTGTCTGTCTGCCCCCTTTTCTCTTTTTAAAACATTTTATTAGTTACCATTAATAATATAGAAAAAAAAACAAAGAAATAAGGGAAAGAAAATCAGGTTGCTACAGATTCCACCTTAACATTATTAATATGGTACATTATAAAACTGCTCATTCACAAAGTCCAAATACAGGTGCCAATATTTCTGATATTCTTCTGGCAGTCTTCTATTTACTAAGCTTGTCAGTTTTGCGACCTTACTCAGTTGTCAATCTTGTCAAGCCAGTCACTCCCGATGTGCTTTCTTGCTTCCAGTTCCAGGTTATTACTAGTCTGGCCGTGGTTGTAGCACAGAAAAACAATTCCTTTCTGTCTGGCCCATTCTGATCTGGCTTCTCAGAGCTGCTGGAGCCCCCCTTTTGCTTCCAGATGTGCCTCAGGGATTTCCTCATGAGGAGGACTTCCTGAACTTCCTGGCAAGTGTGTCCCTTCACTAGCCTGCTCCTGTGACACACAGCCTCTCCAGAAAGTCCCCAAAGATCCCTCCTGAGATTCTGTTCTGCAACAATCAGACAGCAACAGAAAGGGCTTATGCTGTAATTTTTAAGAACTTGGTGGAAAATGTAATGATTCTCAGAAAGCTCCCGCCCCAGCAATTCCATAATTTCCAAAGTAGAAGTCCTGCGAGTTTCTGCTTTAAAGTGAGTTGATCCCACACTTGCAGCTTTTTTGGCACAAAGCTGGGAGATGGGCCAGGCTGTGCAATGTCCAGGTCACTGGATAAAGAGGTTAGATAGATTGGCAAAGGGTCCGATCTCTTCAGGTAGGATGCTGAGTGTGAATGATACTCGCTGTGGCTGCCTGCTGGTCGCTCGATAACAACAAGGAGATTTCAAGCAATTAGTGGAGGACTCCCGTCAGGGCCTGACTTTGTCGTGGGTGTGCCCTGCACATTACCACAGCAGAGAATATACCAGGGACTCTCTTTGCTCCAGAGCATCAATTAGACGGAGAGATCCCCAAAAGGATGCTGTCTCCAGGTAATTTGACACAAGCTGCATGCAGCTCATGTGCTGGTCTTTTCGTATCTTGCAGGCTGTTTTTCATTTACAGAAACTGCAGCTGGATAGGCAGAAACTGATTTCTGCAAGAAGGAAGAAACACTGACATGTTTTATTAGGGGTAACTGATTGGAGTCAAACATGCCATTGGTATCAAACGTGAAAGACAGATGAAAATATAAACTGGAAATTGTAATCTGGCTTGAAATCAATGCCTGGCTCTGTTTTTTTAGGCCATTATTTTTCCTGTTGTCAATTACAACAAGGCAAGTTCAGGAAGCAGTACAACACAGCCATTCAGATCTTCAAGATGTTTACAGCCTTGAGCACTCTTGCACAATGAACCAGAAATGGCTCCCTCTGAATTCATCTCTGAGAATTCTCAGTAATGATGTTCAGATTGGCCTATACCTCACAGAGATCATCAGCATGGAATGTGGCGCTCTAAGAGTGATGGCTGAGTTGGAACAGCTGATTACAAAACAAAAAGATAAATGTACCACTTCGGTTAGAAACAAAAGAACTGAGAAAATGTATAATTAAATGGATGCAGAATGTTAGGGAGCAAATAATTAAGACAGAAATGGGAATGGTTCTGAGGGGAAAAAAATTAAGTTCACAGCCAGTTAGGCATGAAGAGAAAATTGATGTTTTTTTCAGATGGTATCTTATGCAAAAGGATATTGAGAAAGGAGATAAAAACAACAAAGGAAAATGCTGGGAAGTCAAAGTACATAATTTTATCAGATGCGGTGGACTTGTAAAAAGAAATTCGAGAAGGAAATACATAGACAGTTTATTTCTCCAATGTTTTTGTGAACTACAATTGAATTCAAGGGGACTGACTAGCTGTTTTAGCAAAGAATTATCATCTGGCATCATATGGATGTTGTGACACAGTTTACTAATTTACCATAATTAGCTTTTGCCTTATATTTCCACTGTTATGATGGTAGTTCATTAGTCTGAGGAAGCGTGCATGCACTCGAAAGCTCACAGTTAGAATAAATCTTTGTTGGTCTTAAAGGTGCTATTGGACCCTGATTTTGTTGTACATATGGGATAGAGCAACATAGAAGGGACCAAATGCATTTCGAACCCAAGGGGTCTTCCTCAGTGGTCAAATTGTTATGAGAAATGCACTCATGCTGGGTGGCAAAGAAAAATCTGTTCGCCGCTGCTCCAACTAGTCTTCTATTATAAAAAATATATATCTGATTTGGAGCCCTCCCTCTAAAATATGCACTTCCAGAGGCCACCACCCTCTCATTTTCCCTCCTCTCAGTCACCAGTACATTCCCACATATGTCAGAAAAAGCTTTGTCCAAGAATCATGCACTGTTCAATAAGGCAATCCATCCTGAATAACAGCTGTATCATTTACATCAGAGCAGATTTCCAACAGCTAAATCCTACCTGTCTCCAGAAAAAGCTGGAGGAACAAACAGGACATGAACAATTACCAGAAATACTTTTAACACAATACCCTCTGTACCTTTAGATGGCAGTCAGACACCATACAACTAGTGTTTTGAGGTGATGAACAGGAAGAACAGGATTAGATTTGTAGGAATGGAGAAAGGGGGGGGGCTTAACACTGTAATTTTGCAAAAGGGGATATTGGTAGCTTCTCTAAACTCCCCCCATGGGCATTAAATAGTCTCTCCTTGAGCCAGGCCTCACTTTTAGTTCTGCCATATTTGGAATCTACCACCAATATAATACATTGCATTAACTCCCTGTAAGACTGGCCATCTGAATAGACCTATTCCTCGGTAATAAATACAAGTTCTTGGGGGTCTTATCCTGTTGCCCTGATGTCTCATATGTATGAACTGCATTTAGGAGACCGTTTTGGGTCCAGTCCGTTGGCAGAAGGTTGAGCTAGATATCACTATGGGTTGAATTACACAGGATGGCACTTCTGTCTAAACACCATGTAAAACTCCTTTCTTCACAAATGCTCCACTCAGCCTCAGGATAACCTTACTTTCCTTCAGTAAAAACAGTCTTTTTCTTCCCAGGATTGATCTTCTTTAGCTATTTTCTGTCATCTTCTTCTGTCAGCTACATCATTTTACCCTGCTGTTTTAATGGGTTTGTTTTCTTGCTAGTCTGTGGAGAACTGGCAAATGGCACCGATATCAAAATATCAGAGTTGACCAAGGCCAGCCCCCTGCTTAACTCAGGAAATTCAACATTTCTAACTGTCAATGCTGTCAATGCTTTGTCTGAAGATTTCCAGTGAGCTTCCCCTCTAGGAAAGTGGCTCCTTTGTTAATGGCACTTTCTGTTTACATCTGAGAACACATACATAGAGTTGCATTGTAAGGTTTTGCTGGTTTGGATTTTAGGACAGCTCTGGACTTTCTAAAACAGTGGCGTACTTCAGACGTGGCCAGAAAACAAGACAAACAAAACCCCTCCATTGGTACATCAGTGAGCCTGTGGAATCCTCTGGGTTTTACTCTACTCCCATCATGTCCTCATTCTAATGAATAATTTCTGCTCATATGGCAAATGGTCCTTCCTCATTATGTCAGAACATAAATTATGTTTTTCTTCCTCCCCTCACAAATCAGGGCTCAAAACCAGGATTGTATGGTTTGTATAAAAGAGAACAAACCTTTTATCCTGTTCCATCACTATTTCTTCAGTAGCTGAGGTGCTGTTACAGTGAAAAGAGACCGAACAGGGAAGGATACATAGGCAGGTGGTGCTGATGGTTGTGGTTCAGATCAGTGGTCCCCAACCCCTGGTCCGGGGACCGGGACCGGTCCGTAGATCAGTCGATACCGGGCCGTGGCTCCTGCTTGTCCTCCTCCCCGGCTGCTGCCTCAGGGGCTGCCCTGCCACTCTGCTGCCAGCTTACCTTTGGTGCTCTCCAGCGGCCACCATGGCTGGGGCTCCCCCTCGGCATGGCACTGTGCAGCTGCTGCTGGCAGCACCCCCCAGTGGGCAGTGGGAAGTCAGGGGCACTGGCGGGAAAGCAAGTGGAACAGGGGCTCAGGCGGCGCCTACATCCCTTGGCAAAACTCCCCCCCCCCTCCCGGGCCTCAGTAAAATTGTCAAACGTTGACCAGTCCCCGGTGATAAAAAGGTTGGGGACCACTGGTTCAGATTAGAACTCAGGAAACAACCTACAAAACAACCCACCTCCAAATCTCAAGGAACATTCCTGACCTAGGGTTCATCAACCCACCCAAATCAGCATTATTTTCCCTGCTGCAATTGCCTGTGATGGCTACTCCCAAAGCATTCCACCCTTCTCAGAGGGAAAACTGCAAACCTCACATGACTTACTGTGTTAATGAGAAACAGATGATACTAAATGGGAGGGTGTCCGGGCGAGGATGGAGAGTTAGGGACCAACGGATACGAACGCGGGGAGGGAGGCTGTAGAGAGGCGCCCGGACTTCAAACCTGGAATGAGGACGCTAAAAGCAAGGGACTTATAGCAGCCAAACCGGTCCTCGCGTTGAGTGCCCAGCCAGCCCGGGAAGGGGGTGGGGAGAAAGGGAGTTGTGGTCAGCTGTACCTCCCCGCTCGCTCACCCCGAGGAAGGGCCCACCCGAGAAGTCGCCGGCGCTGGAACCTAGAAAGAAACGCTTACCTGAAAGTCTAAAGGAACTTCCAGACGCCGACGAGCGACTAGGACGGAAGGGCGGCGGCGGCAAGACGGGTTATGTAGGGGGGCGGGATCCAAGGCGGGGGATATAAGGTGGGGAATACACCTGGGTGGGGGGTTGGTGTGGATGAGAGAAAAGGACGTTGCGAGTGTACGGGGAAGAGAAAATAAAAGACGGTGTTTGGAAAATCCAGCAGACTTTGTGTGTGTGTCGGAAGAAGAGGGGATGCCACGGCTGAGAAGGGTGAACCCCACGGAGGGGCCGGGAAGAGCCCCACAGAGGGACTCAGCAACTATTATAAAAGTAGCAAAGTTTTTACTGGCAATTTTAAATGAAAATCTTTTACGATAGATTTTATATCTGGAACTGTTTAAAATTTTCGTTTTTTGCTTTGCAATTTTAGGCCAATGAAGGTACTCTGAATCTGAATCTGGATCCTTCAGGGCGATGGGAAACCTGACTGAAATGGGTCAAGGGCTGAAGTTTCCTCCAGGAATGTTGATATTTGGTCTGCAGCAGCCCTTTCAGCCATCTTCCCCAGAAACGCTAAATTCGAGACGGGGCAGTAGTTGTCAGGCTCCTGTGGGCCCAGGGATGTTTTTTTGAGCAACGGGCATACCACATCCTCTTATAAACCCTCGGGGAATTCTCCTGTTGAAAGGGAGAGGTTGATTATTTCCCGGAGGGGGGGGGGGGCCCAATTCTTATGTCTGTTGTTTTTAAGAGCCATGATGGGCAAGGGTCCAATGGGCAAGTGGCTGGCCTCGTTGCTGTTAGCATCCTGTCCACTTTGGCTAATGAGAGTAATCTGAAGTAACTCAGTGTTCTCTTCAAGGATGGCTGAGGGGCCTCTAGTTCGTTTTCTGTGTCCAAAGTTGGAGGGAGGTTGTGGCGGAGAGTCAAGATTTTGTCTGCAAAACGACTCGCAAATGCCATCCCATGCACAATTTTATAAACCTGTCATGTCCCCTCCCTCAATTGTGAGAACTGTCCACTGATTCCTACTCTTTTCTCCCTGTCATTTGACCAGTTTTTAATCCATAATATAATTCTCTACTTTTTTTCTCACACAAGGTTGTACGTCAGGCTGCTTGTCCAATGCTTGAGCCAAGGCCAACTTAACAGCATTATGGGCTCTACCTACACAACCATTCACAGGAATAAAAACATAAATTATCGATAAAATAAAACATATTTATCATTATCTCCAACAAACTCTGTGTTCAGAAGAAAAGTTGTTTTTTATACCCCACTTTTCACTGCCTGAAGGAGTTTTAAAGCAGCTTACAATCACCTTCCCTTCCTCTCCCCACAACAGACACCCTGTGAGGTAGGTGGGGCTGAGAAAGCCCTGACAGAGAACAGCACTGTGAGAACAGCACTATCAGGACTGCGAAAAGCCCAAGGTCACCCAGCCGGCTGCATGTGAAGGAGCCGGGAATCAAAGCTGGCTCAGCGTATCAGAAGCTACACTACTCACCAGATTAGAACCACTACACACCACGCAGTGCCGCAAAGGTTACTCAACACAAACATTTGGACAATATAACATGAGCCTTGAACTTGACAAACAAAAAATGTCAACGTATAAATGGTACTCAATTGGTAAATTATGCAGGCAGAGACGGCACAGTATGAAATTACTATGAATTATTTATTATTAATCAAGTGAAATTTCTTTGCAGAGAATTGCTTTATAAGATGACTTCATATCAACAGCTTGTTCATCCCCACACCACAAACATACAGACTCGTAGGGAGCCCCTCTGCCCATGTATTAAGATAGCCCCACCTTGAGCATCAGACAACTATCACAGAGAGACCCTGGAGCTTGACCATGGCTACTTCAAATCTTTTTGCAACTACTGTGTCCATGTTGTTAGCGATGATTTATGATGCAGATCTCACCCAGCACAAACACATAAACTGGCCAGAAAGAACAAAAAACAAAACAAAAGAATGTCCTGTTCTGTGATCCAAAATCACAGAGCTTTGCATACCCACAAAAAAGGCCAGGGTATCTTTTATTCAACAACCTTTTCATTGAAAAAAACATGTAATCAATGAATAATTTAACGCCACACAATGTAGGTTCCACCAAGATGTGCAGTGCCTGTACAGGATCTGATGTATACTGTACAATATTTCTGAATTATTAATCTAACAAAGAGATTTCGCCTCTCTTGTTGCTGAAAGGGCCCCAATCTGGTTGATCTAACAATGCACTTGAAGGAGATGTATCAGCAACTGAAACAATTATTTTGATATATGGAACATAACGTTGAGAGGAAACAAATAATTCACTCAGAAACTCAATTCAGAGGTGACAAGAGAACTAATTATGGCTAGCGTTATGCAGGCCTGCAAGGCCTCCGTCTCGTCAGTAATCAGCTGGCGGGGGTGGGGTGGGGGGTGAGGGGAGGCCTAGGCCAGCATCGCAACCATGTTACCAGTAATGTGGCATAGTCACTTCTAGCATGGTGTGGGACAGTCTGGTATTTGGGCAAAAAATCTATAATAAAATAATGTAATCATGTCACTTCTGGTGCAGTGAAGACACTGCATTGCCAGTGATATCACTGCATAGGCCTCTCTTTGCTGCCAGTAACTCCCGCACACACCCCTGTCAAGTTGTGACCTGTTAACCCTAGGGTTAATTCTTGTTAATGGCAGTACATTGAACCAAGATGTGATTATTAACTACTGTCTTAAGAGCCAGCTTGGTGTAATGGTTAGGAGCCGCGGCGTCTAATCTGGAGAACCAGGTCTGATTCCACACTCCTCCGCAGGCAGCCAGCTGGGTGACCTTGGGCCAGTCACAGTTCTCTCTGAGCTCTCTCAGCCCCACCTATCTCACAGGGCGTCTACTGTGGGGAGAGGAAGGGTAGGTGATTGTAAGCCGCTTCGAGACTCCTTCGGGTTGTAAAAAGTAGGATACAAAAAGCAAGCTCTTCCTCTTAACTGTGGCTTTGTGTGATGTACGGATGAAGACATCCTGGCTTAATCGTGGCCTGTTCCCATATATTGCCCTTATCACATGATATTCTGGGATATCGTCTGGTGAAAGCAAGACGGAGCCCCTCCCCACTCACAGCTACTTCTGATTTTCTACGCAGAGAGAGACCTCACAGCATTCAAATCTCTGTTCAGATTCTCTGTGGTTTTCAAGTGCAGAAAAGGTAAAGTAACAATTGCAGCATCAGACTAGGAGTTGAGAAACTACTATTGAGAAAAGTCTATTCAACCATAAAGCTTTTTGGGTTGCCTCGAGCCAGATTTTGGGGGAGAGAATCATGTGCAACGCCCTGAGGTCCTCTGAAGAAGCACGACAAAACTGTGACTTCAGCACCCTCTGTGGTTTAATGGGAATGCAACACACATTTAGTTATTATCTTATTTATTTGTTGGTTGGCAAGCCGGCTCAGGGAGCTTTACCATATGTATGTTATATACTGTTTAAAATCCCAGTTAAAATCATATTAAAGCTAAAAGCTCCGTTTCTGCCCCCTTCTTAGTCGGTCTACTTCCTCCCGTAATGTTAACAGCAGGAATGACCCGGAAGAGAA
Organism: Paroedura picta; assembly: GCF_049243985.1. Taxonomy (NCBI): domain Eukaryota; kingdom Metazoa; phylum Chordata; class Lepidosauria; order Squamata; family Gekkonidae; genus Paroedura; species Paroedura picta. The sequence goes on along the minus strand of NC_135370.1, from coordinate 39,311,502 downwards.
TGGAGGGAGGATCCTAGATTTTGCTGGCTGTGCTAGCTGATGACTTGTTCTGGCCTCAACCAAACACCTGGTGTTATGGCATCGTTTTGTAATTCCATCAGGGCCCAGGTCTCAGTTGGCAGCTTGTTCTACCAGGTTGCGGCCATGACCAAGAAGGTCTGAGCCCTGGCTAAGGCCAGACACACTTATTTTGGGCTGAGACCATCAACATATTGATATTTGATGATCTTAACATCCTTCTGTGGACATACTGGGATAGATGGTCCTTTAGATACTCAGGGCACAGACGGCGTATGGCCTTGGAAGGTTGAAACCAAAACCTTAAACCTGATCAAGAATTCAACTGGCAAACAGTGCCACTGTTGGAGAGAAGGTCATATATGGGTTTCCCACGGTGTCCTAGTAAGGTGCATTTTGTACCTGAGCCTCCATCGTGAGAGAGGCATTGAAGACCACTCCCAAGTTCCTGATGTTCACGATTCTGAATCACACTTCTCCCCTCCATACCTCTTCCGAGTTCACAGTCTGCAAATTCTTGGACACTGACTTTAAATGTCAATTTAATTTTGGCATGCACCAAAGGGAATGCTTTTTGACCATGCATAGTTCTTCAGCGATCAGCTCTTCTTTTGCGATAGAACACAGCAAACCATTTATTTACACTCACAGTCTCCCATCTAAGTAAATGCCCTATCCTTGGCTCATGCTAATTTTAGGATTTATCTAACCTAAACTCTTCACATTATCTCTACATGTTTCTGAAAGCCAATTCCCTTTGGGGTTGCACAAAGGATGGAGAGCATGAGCACTGGACTGCTCCCTTGATGGATCCTGCTCTGATTTACAACATCAGAGCACTTTACAGAAATGACCTGGGGGATGCATCACAGTTTATGTAGCAATGTTGGCTCGTATCCAGCCACTCTGCTCAGCACCTGAGGAACAGCCTCCTCCCTCAGAGGAAGATTCCACAGGCTGGGAGAAGGCTTCAGAGTGAGTCCACGTCTGCCACAGTTACATGAGTGTTGTGGTGTAATCTGATGTTCTAAACGCATAAAGTGTGAAAGGTAGGTGCATCCTGCCAACACAAAAAGGATCTGTTAGGGGCCACAGCTCTCTCACAAGTGGCCACTTCATGTTTGGAGACGTGCATCATCCTTTTCTATTTTACATGTTCAACTCGGCAAACATTCATGTAACACCGTCACTGCTGAGATAAACATCGCCGCTGTACAAAGCAAACCTTATTTGCCTTTCTGCAGCAAACTGCTCCCTTGTCGTTGTGAATCAGCTCCAGTGAAGCTGTGCCAACATAATATTCTGCAACCCTTGCCTTGTATAATTACAAATGGAGGCTATTAAGGTGATTTAAAGAGACAGATAACGAAAGAGCTCACAACGTAATCCAAGCTAGGCTGCGCCCGATTCAAAATGTTATTTTTGTTTTTCATAAGCTGGAGGAACTGTAGCTTTAACCTCCGGTTTATCTTTCAAAGGCTTTTGCCAACCTGTCACAATGCACCATCTTCAAAATACAGAAGGTGCGTCATTACTTTTGTAACACAATCATGCACTTTGGACGAAACACAATTCTTTGTGCAAGCGTGCCTGAATTAAACAGTTTAAGTCATCAGCTTCACAATTTAAAACGTATGCCCAGCCAGGATGTTGTTTACAGATTGTTTGTTCAAGTTGCGTTCACTTTACATGCGACATTTCCATCCGTCTGCATTATGTACACTGAAAGTACATCATCTAAGAGAGGCCGATGAAAGCTTTGAAACACATGTAAATGAAGCAAGGAGCAAGCACCTGGTCAGAGATCTTTGTGACATTTACGTCTCTTCAGTGCAGTCTAGGTACCCAGCAGGTCTTGGATGCTTGGGTCCGTACTCCAGCACTTGGACTGTTTTCTAGAACATTCTGCTGAGCCCTTGGTTTTTTCGAAAGGTTGCCAATTTTATTTCAAATTGGCACACACATGATTACTGAGCACCTGAATATTTGTAGGAACTCTGCTGCTGTTCCCATTACAGTTGTGTGATTTTGTTCAGTTTAGCAAAAAAAGAGAAAAAATCAGTGTAAATGGGGGGGGGGGCGGGTTGGTATCCCCCAAATTTGAACCCTGGTGTTGGGGAAGTCTTTCTGCGGATTCCATGGACAGCAAAAGTCACAAACAAGGAAATACCACAGTGCATAAAGTCTGATATATCACTGGTAGGCAAAATCACAAAACTCCCGCTCACTTACTTTGGCCGTAACATGCAATCCAACTCAGTGGAGAAAGCACTTATGCTAGAATTGGTCAGTTAAAAAAGCTAATCAGGCCGACAAAGAACACGGCGATTGGACATAATCTAGATGGATACCGGCCAGAATCATATATATATGTGTGTGTGTGTGTGTGTGTGTGTGTGTATGTATATATATGTGTGTGTATGTGTATGTGTATGTGTATGTGTATGTGTATGTGTATGTATATGTGTATGTATATGTGTATGTATATGTATATATATATATGTATGATTCAGTTGGACAGATAACATATGAGATATTGCTTACTGCATATTCCTATTAAGAACTAAACTAAAGGACACCACTAGCAGAGCTGTTGGGTAGTAACGTTCTAATTCCTACTGATAAGAGATATGACAGGATAAGGCTACTAGAAAGTTAAAGACAATTTCACCAGTATAACATCTTTTGACAAGGTTCCAGCATAAGCTGTTGTTGTTATGTGCGAAGTCGTGTCCGACCCATCGCGACCCCATGGACAATGATCCTCCAGGTCTTCCTGTCCTCTACCATTCCCCTGCATAAGCTAGTGTACTACATATAAAGACTTTTCTCTAAGATGGAACTTCAGATCAGAGATGCTGTCTTACTCTGCGATCCAAGCAGCACAGTCTACTGACACTGGCTAGACTGAGTTCTCCAGATAATAAATTCAGGCATAATTATGGAATAAGCATCCTCCTATTTAGTCAAAATTGCTTAGGTTGACTTACAGCAGCTTTTCTCAACTTGTTGCCATTGAGAAAACCCAGAAACATTCTTCAGACTTCAAGAGACCACAGAAGTAGTGTGATTATGCAGAATATGGCTGGGAAGCATAGCCCACCTAGCCCCCCCCCCTTTCCACCCCCTCCAGGCCCATCACTGGCCATTTTGGGAGGGGTGGGTCAACATGACCATATATGGCCATATAAACCAATAAAACAGATTTAAAATTAATTACCTCCCACCCATTTAGGAAACCCTTCCAGGGCCGTCAAGAAACCCCAGGATTTCATGAAACTCTGGTTAAGAAAGCCTGGCGTAGAGATTTAGTATCCAGCTTTTACAGTCATACAACTCCACATTTCTGTAGTTTATACATCAATTCACACCCAAATCTTAGGTTGCTTGATGAAATGCCGGCTCTCTTTTCTTTACAACAACGGCATGTTGCAGCATACTGGGAAATCAAAATAACAGGAGCCTCTGTGATCTTTCTAATAAACATGATTATTACTGTTGTTCTAATAATCATCGTAGCCTTGCTAGGATACAAGTGTCCTTGCTTGGGGGGGAATGGCAAACTACACCAAAGAGATTAAGCCAGGAAGTGCCTTAGTTGATAAGCCAAGGAGCAGTCTTGACAGGAGAAAAACAAACACAATGTCAACAGAATTTCCCTGAGTCACTGTATTATGTTTGACAGGAGTGACGCTTCCGCCAGACTGCAAAGCCAGTATACTGCACCATTTTTTATTTCCATGCTTATCTGAGTCGGTTTTGACAGCAGTGTCAGGCTCCGGCAGCCACAGGTGCTGATACTTTAAGGCAGGGATAGTCAAACTGCGGCCCTCCAGATGTCCATGGACTACAATTCCCATGAGCCCCTGCCAGCAGGGGCTCATGGGAATTGTAGTCCATGGACATCTGGAGGGCCGCAGTTTGACTACCTCTGCTTTAAGGGCTCAACACTATTCAAACTGTTGCTTCTCTGCATCCTCCCTGCTCATGTGGCCACACCCTTTCTGATTCTTCTGCCAGTCAGGAGAAGATCGGTTTCCTCAGAATGCAAAGGGGACTTCTGAGGAAAACCCAGCCTAACCAAATTATGTGGGGCCTGCTGGGGATTTGCTCTCCAGCTCCACCGACTTTACTTGAGCTTCTGCTTAATTCTCTCAGTCTGCAACTTGACTGGGATTATGTTTACTTTGCAACAATCTCCTCAGTCCAAATTCTATGGCAAATACTGATTCTGCAGCCATAAAATACACAAATGGAAGGCTGGGTTGGATACTTTTGCTTATTTTATGATCTTCATGTTTAGCTGGCGAACAAACCAAGCAAGTTGCTTACCTGAGAATCTGTTTTGCCCTATTGGGGCCTGGAAAAATCAGATTCTAGCCACTAAGCTAAAAGTCCCAAGACTGGCAGTGGCAAAACTTTCCTCAGCGCTATAGGGAGGTTTTTAGACCCCAGTCTAAATGTGTTTCTAGACAAAGTTCTAGCTCAGATTAATAATGAGATCTGGACCTCATTAGATGCGAAAGCCATAGAGATTGCTCATACTGAAAGCAATGTTAAATCTTCTACCTTGAGTACCAATTTTCTTCATAAAGTAGAGGCCAGTTTCGTGCCTGTTGGATGTTGTATTTTCATAAGATATCTTCCTTGCTCACTGTAAATTAATTAAAATAGAACAAAGCATCCATCTGGTACAAATATTAATTATAACTGGATGCATTTATGTGAATCTTCAAGAAGAGATTTTGAACTGGATCTTGTGAGCCTGTTATCTTGGGGTACTGGCAAAGTGTTTATGCATGTTATATGGAATAAGACATCAGCCCTTTTTCATTTTCTGTTTATGGCATTTGAAAGTCTTTTCACGGGACTGAAAAATAACTACCAAAACTAAAAGTGCCCTTTTATCACAAGCCCTGAGGTTGCAAATTACGTCTACTCCATTTTTTTCAAAATAAAATATAAGGAACTTCTGCTACTGCCTTCATCCATATGTTTGTTCTCAAGTATTTTTGTGGATTATCCAGGTTGCTGTAGACCCTGATGAAACTCTTCCTGAACAGTCTGTATTTGAAAAAAGAAAATAGTTTAGAGATCTCAAATCTGGCGATTCAAAACAGACATTAGCATTATCTGTTTGAGTCAGGGGTCTCCAATTATAAGGTTCATGAGCATTTGTATGCAACAGGAATTCAAATAATCACCAATCCACCAGATTTAGGCCTCTAAAGAAGTACTCCAAAAATAGTCTTCCAACTATTACTGTAGTCTTCAACTATTACTGTAGTGTAAATCCATTGGAATTTAAATGGCTTTCAACACACATGAAATCAAATAACAAACTCTTCTCACTGTTACTACAGTGAGATATAGAACAAACACAAAAATAGGTTTTTTTTCGCCTATCAGGCATGCAGTCGAGAATAATCTTCTAAACAACAGCCCACCTTTCACTTAAAAAAAATCAGAATCTCTAGCTCCTTACCTCTTGGAGATATGCCTTTTCTCTTGTGTCTCTATGACTGGAGGGGACAGAGTTACTTTAAAAAAGAGAAAGCTGATATTCAGAGAACCTTCTTAAACTATCATGACAACACTACAGCTATATATCGATGTTTTAGGGACATTTACAAAAACTGAAATAATTAATCTTTAGGGTGGGAGGAGAGAGACTGCTTAAATAATGATAGTGCAATTGTTAAAAAGTAGAGGTACAACAAAGACGACTGATAGCAACATAACACACTAGGGAAAAATCCAACTCAAAATTAGCTTCCAGTAAAACACGGGTAAAAATAGTCTCAACACAGTCAGAAAAAAACCAGGGGAAAAAACAAAATGAAGTTAGTTTATTTATATCCTGTTGCTATCTAGGTTTATCTCACAGCGGGTTACAATCTGGAACCACTTCACTTCACTGTATAATAAAAAACTAAGGCCTAGGTGGGCGGAGAGTGGGCAGGGCCTATCCGATCTTTGGACAAATCAGAAGGCACAAAGAGCAACTGTGAAAGAAGCATGTGGGCACATAACATTTTATCAACAGTAAAAAAAATGGCGACAGAAGGAGCAGGACGGACACCTGTGCACTGTGACTACCCCATGTGTATTAGCGCAGGGGGACATTTCAGTGTCTGAGGCCTAATTCACACAAGAAGGGAAATGACGCAGAACTAGGAGGAATTGGTTGTCATGTAATCTCCCCCTAAGAAGAGTCTCCAGTCTGATTTTCCCTTCACATATCTGAAGACATGGCTCTGGAAAGCTCATCTGTAACCACTTTGCCACATTTCCCAAAGGTCAGTCCTCTCCCACACTCAACAAACATTCCAAACCACAGGTTCTTGACACCCAACTCTCCACACACATGCCCTCATTTGTCACCATGCCACCACAACCTCCCACACAACACACACCTTCAACCCCATGCCTTTACAGACTGGACAACTCCTCCCCTTTCTCTTCCCACCACCCACAGGCTTGGGTCTTATTTAGTATAAGCACAGAGGAAGGCAACTTCTCTGTCTTCCCTCTATGACAACCTTCAGAGGTCCCTGAAATCGTAAGACTGGAGGCCAGTGGACCCAACAGAAACATTATTTATCATATAGTAGAGTTACCCACAGGCAGCATAATATGGAACGGCAGGGATATAATCTGTTTACAAGTAGCAACGTATAGCCCTGCCCCCTTCCCAGAATGGCCAATGATGGGCCTGGAGGGGGTGGGAAGGGGGGGTGCCCCAGGTGGCCGGGTACGCAACCATGCTTCTCAACCATATTCTCCACCATCACACCACTTCTGGGCTTTCTTGAAGTTTGAAGAATGTTTCGGGAGTTTCTCAATGGCAAAAAAGTTTTGAAAGGCTGCCCTAAAGTATGAAATCCTTATAAGACATCTAACAAAAACTACATCACGCACTTGCTAAAGAGCCAACTAAATTCATCTTCTCCCTTTATAAGCATCAGCAAACAATTACCAGTCACTTCTAAACATTGGACTGAATGCATAAAAGCAATCATGCTTAACTTCCACCAATATGTGGATTTAATCCATCTGTCCAGTATTAATAATGGATTCTGCATTATGCACACCACAAATGGAGACTGTGTTTTAGTGGCCCCCCCACACACACACACCCTTTTAGATCCCTTAACCTTTTAGGACCTTGGAGCTCTTCAAAAACGCACCCTCAAGAGGAAAGGTTATCAGCTCCCAGTGGCACAGTCCCCAAGGTGATGTTTTTACACTGGATCAGTGACTAGCAAGAGGAATAAGAGGGGGGGGGGTTCACTTTGATATGAGCTTTCCAATGGAGGCTAGTTAGGTATGAATGTTTATGCATATCTATGAAAAGCAGCAACAGAATGGATCCTAGCAGCACAACTGAACAGCAATTTAAAAGAGATCTGGCAATGTGACAGCTACAGAGTAAATGCATGTTTTGGCTCCATAGTACCCTACTGTGAACTATTACTTCTCTCCATCATCTCTGCACAGGCCTGATGAGGCACTGACTGGAACACTTTGCAGTTAGTTCTTGGCATCTCACAGTTTGAGGGATATGCACATGAATCAAATCAGACATTTTGCTAAATACTCGCCGTTCTACCCTTGCAAGAAGGGGTTGAATACAAAATGGCACAGATAAGGAAAGGGGGGGGGGAATCCTTCTAACAGAGATTCTTCCTTGTAAATAAAATTCCCATTCCAACTTTTGCTTTTCAGCCTTGAGAGCAGGGGTGGTCAAACTGTGGCTCTCCAGATGCCCGTGGACTACAATTACCATGAGCCACTGCCAAGGTTCCACACAGAATTTGGTATTTCAGAAATACAAGTCAAGCGGCTTTGTAAATCTAAAAAGTTCCCTGGATCTGAGACCAATTCTTGCTCACCCACAGACCCATCACATGGCTCTGTCAAGTCCCTTAAATCCAGTCCCAGTGACCCAATTTTGTATAATGCCTTCCCTAAACAGAGTTACATCCTTCAATGTCCATTGAAATTAACAGTCTTAGATGGATACAGCTATTCTCAGGATTGCACAGTTTAAAACTGGGAAGACAGGCCAGCCTGGAAACCTACTTTTACAAGTAAACAAAATATAAGATTAATAAATCAGGAAGCACCTGATCAGAATCAAATGCCTTCTCCTTTTTCCATCCAAGTGAATTTCCTTTAAAAAAAAATCTATAGCTTGGCATTCACCCCATCTGAGCTGAATGCCTTGTTTAACCAAAGAATCACACATACGAAGCTGCCTTATACTGAATCTATTGGTCCTGTTTTTATTTTCTAAGGAAAAAAAAGGAAATGTGGAGATTAAACACATCTCTACTTAGACTTGGAGAGGTGGCTCTCCAGATACTCCGGCCGCTCTGCTCAGGCTGGCAGGGGGTCTATAAGCAGTGGGAATTCACACAATTTACTCACTATCTGTTCCTTTTTTCCTGGATATGCCAGGAACTGAACCTGGGACCTTCTGCATGCAAAGCAGAGACTCTGCCACTAGCTATAGCCCCTTCACAAAGCAAATGTCATAACTGCAAACCTTTAAACATGCCTGGAAACACCCAGATCCTTTGAATAAATGAATTATTTCTGTACATGAAATCCAAGCCATTTGTTGTAGGCCTGAGCATCATTCCTTTATGCTTGTGTTCCTGAAACAAAAACCCTCAGCAGGTTGAGCATCCTCGTCCTCACTCAGCTTCCCTCCCCCCTTTTTCTCAATGAATTCTTCAATTCTTTAACACTGAAAGAAAATGAGTATTTGACAGCCCTCATCCTCTTCTCTTGCTTTTGCCAAGTGCCCTCTTGCCCTTACCCTTTCTTCATCCCAATGCACCTGCTATACTATACTCTAAAACAAATTAGCCTTTTTATCTTGATGTTTTGCTGCCTTTTCAAAATTTCCCTCAGGAGAAGGTGAAGTCCCTGAAGCCCATTTCTGCTGGGTGAGTCATCACTACTCAGAGGGGGGGGGGCTACAGATGGCAGGCAGAGGGCAGGAAGGTGGAGAGATCCTGATAAAGCAGCATGGATAGGGGAGGGCAGCTGGAGAAGCAAGGTTTACTTTGGGCCCGTGCTTCTGTTCATCTGGGTGAAGCAGTCCGAGAGGGGCACTTATATTGAACTAACTAACATGACAAGAGCCAGGTCCTTTTCGATCCTGGCCCCTACCTGGTGGAATGAGCTCCCATAGGAGCTGCGGACCCTCTCGGAGCTCCCTGCGTTCTGCAGGGCCTGCAAAATGGAGCTCTTCTGCCAGGCGTTTGCCTGAAGTCGGGTGGTGGCCCGGGGGTTAAGATTGGGCCTCCCCCCCCCCTAGGGACAGAGGCCAGTATTAGACTGGCCCAGATTCCCAGATTGATCTGTCTTATGCCCAATCATCCATCTGCCTGTCTTCCAACCAGTAGCCTGTATGGGACCAGTAGCCTGTATGGGACCAGTTATTATATCACTATCTTATGAAAGAGTATTGTTTTATGGGGGTTTGAATGGGGAATTTTAATGGTTTTAATGTTTTGATTTGTATTTGAAATGTTGTAAACTGCCGCAAGCTGGTTCTCCAAGAGCAGCGGTCATACAAATCTAATTTAATAAATAATAAATAAATAACAATAAGTGGAATTTCTACAGATATGGAGCTGCCAAGGTTCTGCAGGACTTGTAAAAAGGTGCTCTTCAACCGGGCCTACGGTCGAGGCCAGAGCAGCCCAGAAAAATACTGGGCCTCCTTCCCTCTCCTAAACCCACCTCCCTTAGGCTCCTCCCCCACCCACTACCACCGGAATAACTGCAAAATTGTCAGCAAGATTGTTGTGTTTGTGGTTCTGCCGAGGACCAGGATCAAAACAGGCAATGTGCAGCTAGATCCCTTCTGCAGGATCCAGTCACCTTAAACTGAAACTGACCAATAGCGCACACTGGTGGGAAGATCCATTGTTTGCTACTGTATGTAAGTTCAGGGTTTTCAGGGGTTTCTCAGTCCAGTTTTGCCTCTTGTAACATCATGCTAAAATAACAATAAAGAGCTGATTGAACTCCCAGTGGTCCTTCAGACCCACCTTTTTAACAAAGATCACAGTGGTTGATGGACTGGTGAACTGGTGGAGTACATACATTTTAGAAATTTCTACTGTATTTTATTTTATTTTTTTTATTTATTTACGGTCATTGAGACCAAAATTTTATATGCACTACTATACAATAGCAGTTTGTAAAAGGGAGGGTAATACATTAAACAGTTAAAAATGCATCAACAATAAAACTTAAAACTTCTCCACCGTAAAAGCCAACATTTAGAAGCATTAACCGCCGTTGACTATTTTACAAGGATAAAATGAGCCATAAAAGCAATAAAACTAGTAAGGCTGTTAAAATATAAAACAAAAAGGCAGGATTAAGAGACATGTGATAATATCTACTAACCAAAAAACATAAGAAGTTCTGTGGACCTATTATAGCTATATATGAGTGACCCAATCTTTCCTAATTCTTAAAGCTAGCCATGCAAATTTTGCTACTTTGCTAGTTAGCAGATTACCTGTATCTGATAGCAATATTTGCAGGCGATGCTTTCTCAGGTAGTGAGGGCATTCTATAAGCATTGGTACTGTATTGTATTTTGTTTTATTGACCCATGATTTTTAATGTTCAACTTAATATTGTAAACTGCCCAAAACCTGCTTGTAGGGAGGGCCGGTCTAGATATTTATTAATAACAAGCTGTAGTTAGTACAAACCATAGTTAAAGTACAAAATACACTCTGGGATTTATAGTGCAATCCTATAATAATATAATATAGTGCAATCCTATAAATGGAGTTACGTGCTTGGCTCCATGGATTTAGGAGGATATAACTCTGTAGCTTTGTTTAGTACCCACTAACAAATCAAGTTTGTTTGGCAACCCACATTCTCCCATCAAACCAGGATTTACATACAGAGGTTTACTGTAACATCTGAGTGCAGCTCCTGTCTCTTGTAGCCTTAGAACCACACACCCTTATTCATACACTTACTGGCAAAATCAGCACAGTTCTAGTGGTTAGAGCAGTTTTTTCAGCCAGGGTTTCAGGGTGGGGAAGGGGAGTGGCTCCAGGTGGGCGTGTACACAGCTATGCTTCCCTGTCCATATGGCCAATAATGGGCCTGGAGGGGTGGGGAAGGGGAGTGGCTCCAGGTGGGCGTGTACACAGCTATGCTTCCCTGTCCATATGGCCAATAATGGGCCTGGAGGGGTGGGGAAGGGGAGTGGCTCCAGGTGGACGTGTACACAGCTATGCTTCCCTGTCCATATGGCCAATAATGGGCCTGGAGGGGTGGGGAAGGGGAGTGGCTTCAGGTGGACGTGTACACAGCTATGCTTCCCTGTCCATATGGCCAATAATGGGCCTGGAGGGGTGGGGAAGGGGAGCGGCTTCAGGTGGACGTGTACACAGCTATGCTTCCCTGTCCATATGGCCAATAATGGGCCTGGAGGGGTGGGGAAGGGGAGTGGCTCCAGGTGGGCGTGTACACAGCTATGCTTCCCTGTCCATATGGCCAATAATGGGCCTGGAGGGGTGGGGAAGGGGAGTGGCTCCAGGTGGACGTGTACACAGCTATGCTTCCCTGTCCATATGGCCAATAATGGGCCTGGAGGGGTGGGGAAGGGGAGTGGCTTCAGGTGGACGTGTACACAGCTATGCTTCCCTGTCCATATGGCCAATAATGGGCCTGGAGGGGTGGGGAAGGGGAGTGGCTCCAGGTGGACGTGTACACAGCTATGCTTCCCTGTCCATATGGCCAATAATGGGCCTGGAGGGGTGGGGAAGGGGAGTGGCTCCAGGTGGGCGTGTACACAGCTATGCTTCCCTGTCCATATGGCCAGTGATGGGCCTGGAGGGGTGGGGAAGGGGAGTGGCTCCAGGTGGGCGTGTACACAGCTATGCTTCCCTCTCCATATGGCCAATGATGGGCCTGGAGGGGTGGGGAAGGGGAGTGGCTCCAGGTGGGCGTGTACACAGCTATGCTTCCCTGTCCATATGGCCAATGATGGGCCTGGAGGGGTGGGGAAGGGGAGTGGCTCCAGGTGGGCGTGTACACAGCTATGCTTCCCTCTCCATATGGCCAATGATGGGCCTGGAGGGATGGGGAAGGGGAGTGGCTCCAGGTGGGCGTGTACACAGCTATGCTTCCCAACCATATTCTGCATGATTGCACCAGCTGAAGAATGTTTGGCGGGTTTCTCAACAGTAAAAAATAAACTGAGAAAGGCTGGGTTAGAGGGTGCGACTACAACCTGGGAGACCTGGATTCAAATTCCGACTCTGCCATGGAAGTTTGCTAGGCGATCCTAAACTACCTCACATTCATTATTTTATCTAAAACATTTATATAGCTGCCTTTCTCCAGAGCATCTCATCTATTGTTGTGGTGACAAAAAAAAGAGGATAAAGCACTGTTATGAGACACTCAGGGATCCATGGATGACAAAAGCAAGGTATAAGTATCTAAATATAATAATAATAATAATAATAATAATAATAATAATAATAATAATAATCAAATATATATAAAATTCAGTTTACATTCTAGAAGGGAAAAAACACAAATGCACAAAGTCAAGGACTACTGAATATATTAGCATACAACTTAAGAAATGGTATTTCAGCCTACATTACAAGTCCAAATTTCCTTTGAGCCCAAATTTCTTTGAGGAGAAGGAAGAGGAGGAAGAAGAAACACTAGAAGACGGCAGAGACATGCGAGAAGGGAGAAAGGTGTGGAGGGTCGTTCAAGCACTATTTCTTATCTCGCTTTGCATTTCAGCGGCCATAACGCTATTTTTCAAAATGTGTGGAAATGCTCGAAGTTGGTTTTTATACCACACTTTTCACTGCGCAGAGGAGTCTAAAAGAGGCTTATAATCGCCTTCCCTTCTCTCCCCACAACAGACACCTTGTGAGGTAGGTGGGGTTGAGAGAGCCCTGATATTATTGCCCTATGAGAACAGCACTATCAGGGCTGTCACAAGCCCAGGGTCCCCCAGTTGCCGGGGGGAATGGGGAATCAGATCCAGCTCACCAGATTAGAAGCCACTGCTCTTAACTCCTACACCAAGCTGGCCCACACCACCAGAAAAACAAAGCTAACCTAAGAATGCTTCTCCTTTTTTCATGCTGTTAGTGTAGAAGAGATTTATTGATTTGCATATTCAATTTTGCCTTGCATTTCTCCCCAAAAGGACTCTAAGCAGCTTAGAACACTGATCTCTCCTGTTTTATCCTCACACCAACCTTGTGAAGTAAGTTACGATTTATTTGGAAGACTACTTCAGACTTATATGGTATTTAAAACTTTCTGATTCTTCAGCAACACTGCATAGAAGAAGAAGAGCTGTTTTTTTGTAGTACCCGAAGGAGTCTCAAAGCGGCTTACCATCGCCTACCCTTCTTCTCCCCACAACAGACACCCTGTGAGGTGGGTGAGACTGAGAGAGATCTGACAGAAGTGTGACTGGCCCAAGGTCACCCGGCTAGTTGCATGTGGAGGAGGGGCAGGGAATCAAATCCAGTTCTCCAGAGGCCGCCGCTCTTAACCACTAACTATAAATTTATGCATCCACAACTCCCTGCAGCAAATAAAAGACAGCTGGTGATAACATTCCAGCCAATCAATGCATTCTAAAATGATTCCATTGACTCTAATGGTGTTTCCAGGACAGAAAGCTTCATGGTTCCATCACAAAGAAAATATAACCAGCATGCACAGCCAGAGATGGTTGGGAGATGCAAAGGTCCAAGTCCCCACTGTGCCAAGGAACTTACTGGCTGACCTTGGGCCAGTCGCTTGCTCTCAGCCTAACCTACATCCCATGGTTGCTGTGGTGCAAAGGAAGCAAAGAAACAACCATGCTACAATTTGCCTTGAGGGAGAAAAGCAGAGCATAAATAAATAACTTCTCTACCTCTGTGTAGCTTTATAGTATCACAGGAGAGAACCACAAATTTTGCTAGAGTTGCAGAAACATTTCAACTAATTTCTACTCGGTGCTAATGCTGCTGTTTACTGCAACAGCCCCAAGGAGAGGCCTTCCATGTTTAAAGGGTTTAATATTGCCCATCGCTAATTTACATCCTAATTCCTAAAGCCGCATCCCTTGTGCAACTCCTTAGAGAAATCAGGTTCCTCCTCCCCTTATTACAGGCAATACCACAAAAGGCTAGACAGGTTAGCAGAAACTTGCATCTGGATTTGCTTGTTTCCTTATTGATGTGGGACACATATTCTGGTGCGGCCCCTGGGACAAAAATGGGTGCGGATGTGACGTCCATGACCCTGCCCCAGGGAGCACGCCAGAAGACGCTGCGGCAGATGCGGGGCACCAGAGCAGGCGGTAGGCAGGGGCAGCACAGGCCATTGCAGGAGGAAGCCAGGCCACCGCCACACTGCTCGGGGAGGCCTGGACAGTTTCGGGGCAGTGCAGCGGCCGAGTCAGAAAGCGTGGTGGCCGGGAAGGCCAGCGCTGCCACACCCAGCCAGGGAACATCGTGAGGCGGTGTGGAGGCTTGCAGGGCCAGCGTCATTACGAAGATGAGGAAAGGCGGGGAGGGAGTAGGAGTCTGGGTGGCTGGGAGGCCGCTGGGGGATAGGGTGGAGGCCGCATGGCTCCCGGGAGCGAAGAGGTAAGGAGGGAAGGGGGAGGACTTTGTGTTCATGTTTGTGTGTGTGTATATGTCTGGGGGGAGGAACCAGGGAGTAGGTTGTGGAGGGAAGATGAAAGGAGAGAGCGGGGAGGGGGAATTGCAGAGGGAAGGCCTTTGTGTGTGTGTTTGTGTGTGAGAGAGAGAGAGAAGGAGGGGGATGGATTAAAAAGCTCCGGAGCAGGTATGTGTCCCACATACCTGTGAGAGCCTGGGTGTTACTACTTTTATTTGTTCTCTTTCAGTGTACCCAGGTCACCAGGGATCTATGGAAAGCTGGAAATACAATTTGCTGAGCCCTGGCAGAGAAACAGAACAAGGAGGAAGTCTTGGATAAAAACGTATTAGTGAATGGAAATGTCTAAACCCCAATGTTCTGTCTGAAACATGGATACTTAAATTAAGAACTACACTGAAGCATCGATTTAAATATTGCACGGCACTGCAACGTAAAAAATGGACTTTTAAAGCACAGCGCAGCGGTGACTGCTGGCATAGCAACACTATCGATTCCCTTAAGTTAGATCCTGTCGTTCTTACTGCCAGACAAGCAGGCACACGGACGAGCCAAATTCATCATTCACTCGGCATCAACACTTGACAAAGAGAGCTTAGACATGACAAAAAACAAAAAGAACAGAATGAATTGGCCAAGCCGGAAGGCTTGTTCTTCTGCCTCCCCAAAACTTAAAATGTCAATATTTGCCTTTGAGACTTGCCTGTTTTAAAACAAAATATTTCTCATTTCCCAGAAGTGTGCTTGTCTCATGCAATCCCCAACTACGTCCACCAATGTCCACTTCTATCAGGCAGTCAGGGTAACTGCAAAGGGAGCTCTCCAGAGGAGCCTCACTGTCCTTTCCAGGCTGTGGTTACCAAGGAGAATGAGCCACCGTGAAATGGGCAGCAGATTCCCAGAGGAGAGCCACTTTGCGGCCTCCGGTCTTATCTATTTGATTTCCACACTGGCCTATGCAGGAGACCGGCTCAGGGCGGTGTACAACGTGAAAGTTTAAATACAGAAGTTAAAACAAATAAAATTTAAACTTAAAATGAATTTAGTCACTGGCACAACAGGTTAAAAACAGCAGTGGCCTCTCATCCTCAGAGCAGGAAAGAGTCTGGCAGCGATTTGGAGTTTCTTCCAATTCCATGTTAAACTTAATCCCTGAATGCTAGCAAAAATGTCTAGAGCTACAGGCAAGAGAGAAGAGCCTCCTGTGGCGCAGAGTGGTAAGGCAGCAGACATGCAGTCTGAAAGCTCTGCCCATGAGGATGGGAGTTCGATCCCAGCAGCCGGCTCAAGGTTGACTCAGCCTTCCATCCTTCCGAGGTCGGTAAAATGAGTACCCAGCTTGCTAGGGGGTAAATGGTAATGACTGGGGAAGGCACTGGCAAACCATCCCATATTGAGTCTGCCATGAAAACGCTAGAGGGAGTTACCTCAAGGGTCAGACATGACTCGGTGCTTGCACAGGGGATACCTTTACCTCTACTTTACCTGCAACAGCCCTTTACCTGCCACAGCCCTCAGCGCAGGGCGGCCATTGCGGGAGCGGAAGAGCCTGGGGCGGGGGAAGAAGCACGTGCCTTCTGCAGCACGCAGGCTGCAAGGAAGCTGAGCGCCTCACCGGATATGTGCCCCACCAGGGGGCGTGGCTGAGGCGCTTCGGCGGTAATTTAAAGGGACCAGAGCCGCCCAGCGTTTCTTGTTCCCTGCTGCTGTGGCCGCGTTTGCGTTTTCCACCCCCACACCCTTGTGGACAAATTGGTTGGGATTTTTAAAATTTTCATTCTTGTCACAGCTGACAGTTTGGGGATGGATCCTTTTGGGCGGGCAGGGTTGTTGCCTGTTAGTGGGAGCCTCCTTTTGATGCTGCAGATATCAGCAGGAACCACTTCTGGCCAGGAAGGGGCGGGGAGGCTGGGGTGGTTCCAAGAGAGGCTGTCGGCATTCTATGCTTACCTTCCCAAGGGTCAGCAAGCTTGATGGTTAGGGAGAGCTTGACCGGGGGGTCGCTCATCCCACGGCCGGGCCTGCTGCTGGTTTCCCCCTCCTCTAGGGCTGCCGTCTGATGACCGCAGCGGGGGAGTGTGTGTCTGCAGATCCACCCCTTCACCGTCAGTGTGCCTATGCTCATGTTATGTTACAATAAAGCTGTGGCCCTGTTTTGCCACCCCCCCCCCCCAAATGTATCTGGTTTGTGTTCTTTGTGCACCAGAAACTGCCATCCTGCCCTGCAATGCTTCCAGATAGGTGCCAGGTTACATAACAGGTACAACAATAACTGAAACACAGGACCACCCTTTTCCAGTTTGAAAAATGTTGCAATGTAATCCAATGCGAACACTGCTGATTTTTATTTTGTGCTATTTAAAAGCAGCTGGTTTAACAGGCTGGATTTAAGCAACTCTCCGTGCAATCCTAAGGGTACTGAACCCATCTAAAACCAACAACTTCAGTGAGCTAAGAAGGGAGTAACGAGGTTTTGTCAGGCATTGGTTTTTATACCCTGCTTTTCTTAATTCTGCAAAACCGGGGTGGGGGGGGATACTATTTTGAGAACAGGCAACCTACAGCATGTATGCAAACAATGACACATCTAGATCACGTTGTTGGCATACAGGGCCAGGTTTCCACCCAAGGGAACAAGGCAAGCCCCTAAGGCCGGCTTGCTCAACCAGGCTTTCGTGAAACCCTGGTTTCTTGAAGCCTGAAGAATATTTCAGTGGGTTCTCAATGATAAAAAAAGAGTTGAGAAAGGCCGGCCTAAGATATAGATTGGGGGTAGTCAACCTGTGGTCCTCCAGATGTCCATGGACTACAATTCCCATGAGCCCCTGCCAGCGTTTGCTGGCAGGGGCTCATTGGAATTGTAGTCCATGAACATCTGGAGGACCACAGGTTGACTACCCCTGATATAGATGACACTACAGAGCTTATTCTCAGTATATAATCCATGATTCCTCCTCCACTTTGTTTCCTGGTGCACCAGCATATTTACTTGCAATCGGAATAAAATGCCTGTCCAGCCCAGTACTCTTGCACGCGAAAGCAAAGTTGCTGTAATCTCACACTGGTCCACCAAGAATCTTTTCTTCCCAGCCACGGCAAAGCAACTCCTGCAGACCCTCCCCCTCTTACGATTCAGCTATGCAGGAAGAATAAATTATTTAGTGAATCACTAATCAGTACAAGGCAGCCCATTAGCCAGAGCACTTCCCTCTCTCCACCTGCTTCCTCCGGTCAGGGCAATCGCTTATCCAGGCACCACAGAAATGTGAGCGTTCCTTCAGGTTGCCGCTTTAAAACACCTGTCCGGAGATCGGCAGGTTTCTAGAGCGACCGAATATCAGAACAATTTTTCTGAAAACGAATCTTCTGCAGCAGAACTTGCACAATAAAAATTGTAACTGGATTCTGGAAAAGTATATTTTGTGGAAAAACCACAAAGGTTACTGGAAACACTATTACAAAAGATCCTCCTCTCCCTGTTATTTTGCTTGGAAAGTGTGGTTGTTGCAAGCAGCAGGCTCTAATCTGGAGAACCAGGTATGACCGTTTACGCACTGGGAAATTCACTGCCCCACCCCCTATGCAGGAGCACAAATCAGGGGTGGAGGAGGTGCACCAGGCCAAATGCTCCCCCTTGTGGGTGCAGGAAGAGGTGGGGCAACTAAAACTCCAGCCTGCAGCCTGACATGAAACCACCAGCGTGTAAAAAGTCTTTCAATCCCCACTCCTCCACATGCCGCCAGCTGGGTGATCCTGGGCCAGTCATGGTTCTTTTAGAGCGGTTCTCAGCAGAGCAGTTCTTTTAGAGCTCTCTCAGGGTGCCTTTGTGGGTGGGGAAGGTGTTTGTAAGCCGCTTTGGGACTCCTTTGAGTAGTGAAAGGTGGGGCAAAAAAAACAACAACTCAGCTCTTCTACTACAAAAGCAGTAAACTGAATAGAAATCAGCTTACAGTATTTGTGACAGTGAAAAATACAGATATATGTGTAAACTGTTTTCTTTTTAAACTTAATACTTTTATGGTCTTTATTTAGAAGGTTTATAGACCATCTTCTCCAGAGATCTGCTGGAGGGTGTTAACAAAATAAAACAATAAATCCACAAAGCACTGTAAAATCCATCCATCAACAATAAAGCTAGCAATAAAACCATCATCATTAAGAGGCATAAAACCCATGTAAAATAGCACGAAAGTAGCAATTAGGCAATTTCAGCAGAGATCATAAAATGGTAACTAGAAAACAAAACAGGAGGTACACAGGCTACAAAGAACGGAGAGCTAAAAAAAGAGGGTGGATGTCAATGATAATCCTGGAAAAATAAAGATGTTTTGAGATGGCCCCTCAATGACAAGAAAGGACACACAGGAGAAACTCAACAGGGGCCATTCTAAAGACGAGGTGCCACCACTGAGAGACCCCTGCCTTTAGTTTCACCTTGCCCTGCCTAAGTGGGTAGGGATTGACAGGAAGGCTTGGGGATGAGGGTTTTAACTGATGGTCTAGGCCTGGAGTAGTCAACCTGGGGTCCTCCAGATGTTCGTGGACTACAATTCCCACGAGCCCCTGCCAGCGTTTGCTGGCAGAGGCTCATGGGAATTGTAGTCCACGAACATCTGGAGGACCCCAGGTTGACTACCCCTGGCCTAGGCAACAGAACCCCAAAAGTTAGATAATCTATCTTCTCAGCACACTAAAACATATCTCACAAACCCACAGACCAAATAGAATACGAGACGCTTATATAAATACTATAAAATACAGCCTACCATCTTAAGTGTTGCTAAGCTCTTAATAAATCCTCCAGAATGCCTGCAAGCGCATCCTCAACACGGCTGAAGTTGACCTCATCGACTAATGCTGAGCAGTCAAGCAATTCCACTGGACTGGATTCATCCAAGCCTAGCAGTCACTGAGTGGAATGACAGATTGACCGCATTTCGCCCTGCATTTAGGATCTACGTCAAGGAATTCAAAAGATGCTTCAAGAGGAGCATCTGTTTGTGCGATCCATCTGAGGGCACTCGGACAAGACAACGATATGACTCGTTGCTTGGTATCTAGCTTGCAGAAGAAGAGCTTGTTTTTTGTACCCCACTTCTTACTGCCCGAAGGAATCTCAAAGCAACTTACAATCGCCTACCCCTCCTCTCCCAACAACAGACACCCTGCGAGGGAGGTGAGGCTGAGAGAACTCTGAGAAAAATGCGACAAAACCAAGGCCACCCAACTGGCTGCATGTGAAGAAGTGGGGAGTTTACCCGGTTCTCCAGGTTAGAGGCCGCCGCTTTTAACCACTACATCAAGCTTGTTCTCAAGGACCAGACATCAGAATTTTTAGATTCTAGACTAGGCATTCCCAACCAGGGGTCCATGGACCCCCAGGGGTTTGCAGGAGCTCTAGAGGAGGCCCACGGCCTTTCTCCTTAATGGACTCAGCCACAAGCTGGGGAACCGGTTGCTTTCATTGCTGCCTACCCCAAGCTTGAGTGAGTTCTCCTGTGGCTTATGTGCCTGCACGCCTCCTGCCTCTCCCCCATTCAGTTATCCTTGAGCTTGCCTGCTAATGCGGGTGGTGATGTCACTTCTGGGGGCGTGGTTGGGAGGTGTGGCCAGCTGACATCACTTCCGGAGCTCCTCAAAGCCTGAAAAATTATTTCGCCACCACTCAGCTAATTTGGCCTGGCATCCTTGACGGTCTTACTTCACTCCCCCCCCCCGTCTTTTCAGCTGACCAGGAAGCATGTCCCATCCCCTCAGTGCCTTCTAGCCCTCCTATCTTAATAGACTGCAGTAGCAGATTCCATGCCCTCCATCAGTCCCCTGACTCTTCTTGTGCTACTGCCTGTTGCTACAAAGGCTCCTTGCTTGTTGCTCATTTCTCTCTTATGATCATCTATTCACAGGCATTTTTTTTTTGGTCTTTCCTTCCCTCTATTTGGGAACCCCAAAATTGAGCTGCAAAACAAAATTAAATCATTACCATCATCATTACAAATATTTATTAAACAAAGTGCCCAAATAATATATTAAAAACAAAGTAAAAACAACACATATCTAACTGCACACAACAGAATACACCAAACGTGTTTTGACCCCCCCAGGGGTCTTCCTCAGTAGTCAATATATTGTGTGAGAAGCTCTCTTGTATAACATCAAAACCTAAAGGCTGCTGGGTGGAAAAGAAAAATCTGTTCAGCGTTTCTAAAGTATCTGGTTTGGAGCCCACCTACTAAAATATGTATTATCTGAGACCACCACTCTCAGCTTCTGCCTAATTCTACGTCAAGAGTGCATTTCCATGCGTGTCAGAAAAACCAGATACCCTGTGGGTCGAAATGCATTTGGTCTATTCTGTCATGTGCAGTTAGATATGTGTTGTTTTTACTTTGCTTTTTAATATATCATTGGTACACTTTGTTTAATAAATATTTCTAATGACCTTTTAATATGGTTTTGCAGCTCAACTTTGGGGTTCCCGACTTCTGTTCAGGCTGGGTTTTGGTTCCCTTTTTGGTTTTGCATTCCCTTCCCTCTATGCCATTTCCCGGCAGCAGGGGCAAAGATGCCAAGGCGTTCTCTGAAGAATAAAATGTTAATGCAAAACTGCTGGGCAGGAATGGGACAGACCAGGGGGGGGGAAATATGTCCTGAACAGGAGCAATTCAAAACATATTGCTCAGGGGGGAGAGAGAGAGAGAGAGAGAGAGAGGACACAGTCCTGTATAGATTGCACTAACTTAACCTGGGGGCCATTGTAACCAATTCCTGATTTTAAAGGAAAGACTGCAGCTGGTGCTTCTGGTAGAAAACTACAAAGGAGACCTGAGCAGTCCTGTCAGAAGATCTCAAAGCCTCACCTCCCTCACAGGGTGTCTGTTGTGGGGAAAGGAAGGGGAAGGCGATTGAAAGCTGCTTTGAGACTCCTTCGGGTAGAGAAAAGCAGCAATTAAGAACCAACTCCTCTTCTTCAGTAATATCAGGGCTCTCTCAGCCTCACCCACCTCACAGGGTGTCTGTTGTGGGGAGAGGAAAAGGAAAGCGATTGTAAGCCACTTTGAGAAAAATGGGGTATAAGAACCAACTATTTGGGCTTTTCTGCACACTGAGCATTGTAGCGTGAAGCCTGCTGTATTGCAGAGCACGAGAAATAACCGTGACTCACCAGCACTCCACATTTCTTGAGCTGTCTTGCATGTTTCTGGCCACTTTCCCCAGTTTAGTCTTGTTGCGCTTTGGCCTGCCTACCAGTGTCAATAACTTTGGCCAGCCAATCCCCATCCAGCATGGCTGATTGACAGATGAACTTCCAGCAATCGCCAATTTTTTTTAAATACTTATTCGTTGAAATGCCCATCCGTGTATTCATAGAGGCACAGACAATCACTGCCGAGGCGCATGTCCGCCTATTCATTGCTCCAGGCGGTTCTCCATTTTTAAAAAGCACTTCCCGTCCTGCAGAAGAAGGGAGAGGGAGGCGGGTGCAAGGGCGGGACATTGGTGGCGGAGATAGCGCTTCTTTGCCTCCATACATTTCTAGTGTTTAGTGTGCTTGTTGTCTGCTGGGGGAAAGCGCTTTTAGTTTGGGGAGTCCACTTTATGCGATTCCTCAACTAGCACTTTAAAATGGTGGATGTAGCAAGCAGTTTGCCGGCAAGACACAGGAAGTTGGTGATGTCATGCGGAGCGGCCGGAATATAGCATCTTCACAAGCATTTCACTATCGCATGCAGAAAAGCCCTTCTTCTACTTCTACATCTTTGTATTTTGTTAATTCAAAATAAAAACAAATTAAAAACCACACGTACTATTGGCCTGCCTGCCATTTTGTCCAACTGTTCTTTCAAAGCTCGTCAAACTGCTCTGGACATCCCTTCTCTTCTTCTTCTTCTTTTTTCCTATTTAACTGCTTGAAAACCTACGTCAATAAATAATCAGATCATCTTAGTGCAGAAGTACCAAGCATGAGCGTCAGCCCTCCAAGGATGCTGGAAGAGCAAAGGGAGAGAGGATATGGCTTGTTGTGTCTGTTGCCACGGATCATCAAGGGCTTGCTGACTAGATGGGGCTAAGAGGTTAATGGGAGGCTGTGCATTCATCTTCCTTTCTTTGATTGCAGCTCAGTGGCTGGACTGAGAAAACATCTGCAGCATAACAGAGCATTTGCAAAACAAGAAGTACCAGCTTCTGCTTAGCAGCACAGGGCGAGCCCATTTGGGTGGCCGTTCCCTTTAAAGATCAAATTAAATCAAACTAAGAGTCAATTTGTCAGAGGACATATTTTTGGAATGGTGTCAGGAGGAAGAGGATTAACTGACGCATACAAAAGCAAGCCTAGAGAATTCCAACGGCTGTGATACTTTCTGAACAAGGTTAACGTGGTCATCTGCAAATACAGAGCAAACGGTCATGAGATAATGAAAGAACGCTGCGTGGCCATTAGCGAAGGATCAGGGGCGCTAGCACAACAGTCTTTATGTACAGGTTTCACATTTCTTCAATTATTTATGCCACGAAAAGCTAATTTCACTTAACTCGCATGTCTTCTGTCTGATTGCTAGAAGAAAGCACTGGTGAATCACCCTTATCCTTCCTAGCTGGAAACTCGTAACTGGGGTTGGGAGTGGGGAAACAGAAACTCATTGATACGTTGCTGGCACAGATTATAGGAAATAAATACATGGGATTCTCTTTTCATAGGATCTCCTCTTCCAGCACACGAGAAGCCTTCTTCAGCCAGGAACATCTCCAGAAAAGAACAAAACAACAAATGTGCAATGTTCTGTCTTCTGGAACTTATCTTTGGTCAAAGAACACATAACCCTTTCAGAAGACTGCCTCTGTGCTATGCGTTAAGTAGCAACTGGTAATCAGTGCAAGATGGAATTCACCATCAGTCCCTCAGTGCACTAGAATGAAGGGTAAAGAACAAAAAAATCTCATGCTCACAATGTTTTGGTTCTCCACACAGGAATGGCATGCTATCAGACCCATCTATCAGAACGTTTGGGGAAAAATTAAACAGTGACATCCTACACAGAGTTAAACCATTTTAAATCGAATGATGTCAATGGGCTTAGAAGCAGTGGAGGACAGAAGAAGGAGGAGGAGGAGGAGGAGGAGAAGAAGAAGAACTGGTACTTATATGCCGCTTTTCTCTACCCAAAGGAGGCTCAAAGCGGCTTACGGGCACTGTGGGAGCTTTCAGCATTCCGCAGGGACTGCAAAACAGAGCTCTTCCGCCGGGTTCATGGTTGAGGCTGGGGTCGGCGAAGTAGATCAATGTCCCCTCCACCCTGAATATGAGTAGTCCCTCGTTGACCTCCTTCCTCACCCCTCCTGAAGTAAGAGATGGGTGAGTTTTCCCCCCTTCCATATTGGAATGTCTTTGTGTTTTAATGGGGCTTTTAATTGGGGTTTTATAAGACTTTATAACCCACCATGAGCCGAATAGGAAGTGGCGGGGGATAAATCATAATAATAATCATAATCCATCTGCTCAGGGTTCCACTGTTAGATTTGGATTTCAGAGCTGCAGAATGCTGGCGACGCATCTGTGAAGGACCAGAAAAGCAACTACCCTCCAGCCAGGTTGTGTATATCTGGGATGTTAACGATCTATTTAAGAATTTCTGAGAAATCTTAGAAAACACGTCAAGAAACAGAGGCAAGCGAGCAATCCCTTTCACATGGTGGAAGAATGGGAACATTTACTGTGCTCACAACATTTTGCCAGAGCTGAGCATGCCAGAGCATAAGAAGATCTCATCTACATGGTTCTTCCTTCTCAAAACACAAAATATAGTCCAAGTAGGGCCTATGCACCTTCTGGCCTCCACCTGGACGGCTGCTGTTGTGAGAATAAAATGGAGGGGAGTAAAACCATGCAGGCTACTTTGGAACCCTGTTGGATATAAATTACATACACAAACACACATTAAGGGGGAAATGGCCAGCTGCTTTGCCTACAAAGAGAACCGCTGCCTGAGACTCTGGGGGAGCTGTTCCCAATCAGAGTAGAAAAATATTGACCTGCATAGATTAATGATATGACAGCTTTATGTGTTCTCTGATGCATGGAAGGGATTTTCCTCCCGGCCAGACTGGCTAGGGATCCTGGAGGCTTTCTGCCTTCCTCTGGGTCCCTGCAGGGAAGGCAGTTGTGAATCTCCTACACTGTGCAGGGGGTTGGACTAAACAACCCTTGAAGTTTCTTCCAGCTCTAGGTTTCTATGTCCTTCTTTTCCAAAACCCATGCTTAGTGGTAACCATAAAATGTGGAGCGAACTCTATGTTCTCTATCATCCACAGTTTTTGGAGCTATCAAAAAGTCAGCCTTACAAATTCTAGTAGCTTAAACCCCCAGTAGCTCTTAATCACAGCACAAGCAAAACCTTGGCAAAGGAATGCACCAGTAGTAGAAGACGAGGAGGCAGTGTTTAGACCCCGTTTTTCTCCACCAGAAAGAGTCTCAAGGCAGCTCATAATCCCCTGCCCTTCCCTTCCCCACGACAGGCACCCTGCGAGGTAAGTCGGGCTGAAAGAGCCCTTGTGTTGCCCTGCCGGCGACACATCAACCAGATTGCCTGCAGCTGGGCTTAATCCTCATCTGTGGATGGAACTGCAGCAGGATCCCATCTAGACTTGACAGGTGTCAAATTTGCACACCATCACTGCCACTCTGGTGAGTCATCTGGGCTTAATGGGGCCTTGTCCAGAGATTTTACATAAGTTGGGATGTAGGGCTGGGTGGCAGCCTGGCTAGGACCAGGTTGCTTGTCCTCTGGGCCATCAGGCTGGCCTTGGGGATCCCCAACATGATCTTCACTGGCCAAAGCAGCTGTAGCTGCCACCCTCTGGAGGCTCAGCCAGAGTTGCAGCAGATGAGGGCATGAGGGCCCTGATGTTACTGTTCTGTGAAAGCGTCACTATCAGAACTGGGACTAGCCCAAGGACAGCCAGCTGGCTGCATGTGGAGGAGCAGGGAATCAAACCTGGCTCACCAGATTAGAAGCCACTGCTCTTAACCACTACACCAAGCTGGTATCCATTCAAAAGAAAGAACTGCAAAAATGATTTTAGACAGAATTCACTTTTTAAAATGTTTTAACATTTATTGACAACTGTTATTTATAATGCTGTTGTAACTGCCCCGAGGTGGTAATTCACGAGGGCTCAGCATAAAAATCCCTAAATAAATGAAAATATTTTAACTATAGGGAAGTGCTCCTAGACTTCCATCCTAGATAGCAGAATTCTGGCCAACATGCTTGGGATCCACCTGGATTTGAACCTGATCAGCCAGCAAAACTAACACCCATCAAAGACCGTCACAAAACAGCGCAAGCCACAAATTAGTAACCAACTCCAAGTCAAATGTTTCCGTGTTCCATCTTTCTAAATGTTGTCTGCTGATCCCCAGGTGATTTCCAGTAAAGGAAGCTTCAGTGTGTGGCCATGTTGTTCTGCAATAACAGGGATGCTCAAAATGTTTTTACAAAATGTTATTTGCACACTGTTCTCTCCTTGTGACTCACTGAATGAATTATGTCATCATGAAAATGCCACGGAGGCCTGATCCTGCTTAGGACCGCAGCACAGTGGGAGGAGAGGCTCCTTTCTCTCCCTCTCATGCAGTTTTTCAAGAGTTCGCATTTAGGCTCTTGAAATATGGCACAGGACGTGGAGACAATAGTCTCTCCTCACTTGGAACTGCATTCCTGATCGGGATTGGGCCCCGGTGGCAATTTAAAACAAGAAAATCCCTGCAGTTACGTAAATAGCTGCGGTGCCCCGGGGTTGTCCCCAGAGCCGCCCTCTTGTCTGATTGTGTCCTGAGGATGTTTCCACTCAGAGTTGTTTTTAAACAAAATGTTATTTATAGTGCACTTTCCCTCCCAAAGGAGACCCAAAGAGGCATACAAGTCTTTCTCTTCTCTTTCATTTTATCCTTACAGCCACTCATGAGGTACATTAGCTTGAGAGCATGTGATTGGCCCAAGATCATCCAGAGCAGGGGTAGTCAACCTGTGGTCCTCCAGATGTCCATGGACTACAATTCCCATGAGCCCCTGTTAGCAAATGCTGGCAGGGGGTCATGGGAATTGTAGTCCATGGACATCTGGAGGACCACAGGTTGACTACCCCTGATCCAGAGGGCTTTTACAACAAAGAATGAACTTGAACCAGGGTCTCCAAGATCCTAGTCTAACGTGCTGCCTTTCCCAGGACGTTGCAATTTGAAGGAGCAGAACTGTATATAGGGATGCCAGTCCCTAAGTGGGACCTGGGGATCCACTGGGATTATAGCAAATTTCCAGCCTAAAGAGCTCAGTTCGCCTGGAGAAAATGGCTGCTTTGGAGGGTGGTCTCCATGGCAACATACTTGACTGAAGGTGGCCCCCACTCCAAATCCAGCTCCACCCACAAAGTACCCAGGTATTTCCCAACCAAGAGCTGGCAGCCTTAAATCTCAACTCTTTCTCCCTGTCCCATTAAAAAGACCACCCCCAGATTCTTTCACCCTTGCTAAGAAACATTTACAAGTGTCTGTAAGAAAGTGCAGGAGAAAAACATACATACCTATGATTCCATGAGAAAAGTTCAAAGGCAAGAAAAATAATAATAATAGCGTGTGATTATTGATAGATTTTATTGGTTATTATCTTTCTTTCCCGCCACTCTCGACATGCAGCTTGTGGCGGGTTGTAAGACTGATCCCCAATTACAATAACCCCCCATTAAAATCCCATTAAAACAATATACAGCAATATATAAATCATGGCGGCAAAAAATCAACCCTCACTCCACCATGGCTGACTACCAGGCAGGCGTCAAGGGGGACAGCATCCGCTGGTCACGAATATGATGGTAGATCTTCCTTGGGGGGGAAGGGGGCATCTGATCTAACTGCCCATAGCTTTTCCAGGAGCTCATTCCACCAGGTGGGGGCCGGAACCGAAAAGGTCCTTTAATATTAGATGTCAAAGCTTCTAACAGTTTATCAGCATTTAAACTAAAAGTAATACTTCCGTGAGACAATTTCAGCATCCTTTTTTGTTTTTTTCAGCATTTGTGAATAGCCCTAATGTAAGTGATTTATAATCAGTTCTAACCCTACTGACTTCAATGGACTTAGAGGGCACTAATTAGGTTTACTCAGAATTCTACTCAGGTCTACTCAATGGCACTTACTCTCAGGAAAATATTCTTAGGACTGTATATCAAGATGGGTGCAACTCTAGAGCAAGACCCAATGTGGCATTGTCATTAAGAGCAGTGGACTGGTTTGGTTTCCCACTCCTCCACATGCAGCCAGCTGGGTGACCATGGGCTAATCACTGTTCTCTTAGAGCTGTTCTTACAGATCAGTTCTCTCCAAGCTCTCTCAGCCTTACCTACCATGCAGGGTGTTTGTTGTAGAGAGAGGAAGGCAAAAGTGTAAGGTGCTTAGGGACTCCTTTGAGAAGTGAAAAGCAGGGTATTAAAAAAAGCTTTTATTTTATTTATATTCCACTTTTCTCCCTGAAGGGAAGGGGATTGTAAGCCGCTTTGAGACTCCTGGTAGTGAAAACAAGGGTATAAAAACCATCTCTTCTTCTTCTTAAGCATTATAATGACATGCGACTTTTCTTCTTTAAAATATTTGTTTGATTCAGAAACCTTGTTCTGCTGCTTGTTTCCCATCTGTGCTCACAGAACCTCCTGTCTCTGTATGTATTGACTACAGTTAATTTAGTTTGTTATCTGCATAATTGGACCTTCTTAAGTAGCGCATCTGTTCTATATCATGGTTTAGGGTAGCTTTGTACAGTCCTCAGGGGAAAACCTTACTGACAGAGTGCTTTGAGGTTTCTAATCAAAGAACCGAAGAGAGGGAGCAGGGGCTTAACCCATATTCACCATAGGAGGATAGCAATTGAAGCCTGCCTACCCCTCAAGACCATCACCTGTAGGCTCAGGCCAATGGTCCATCCATCCAGGCCATTAACCTTTTTCACATTGTGGCCAACCAGCTGCACTGGAGGACTAGCAAACAGCATGTAGAGACCAAGGCATCCCCCTGACGTGGCCTCCCAACCATAGTCATTTTATTTATTTATTCATCTGATCCACTATGTCTTTCTAGTAAGGCCTTGGAGGAGGAGCGTGTCTCATGGCTTAATTGTGTCAGGAACCAGGCTGAGGCAAGCCTGCAAAGTCCATGATAAAGACACATCCGAGATCCAACAGGTAGTTGACAATCCAAAGAGAGCTTTATTAAACAGAGTCCACAGAACGCTAAAGCAAGCCAAGATCTTCCTAAGCAAAGATCTTGATAATAACAAGGAACAATGGGTAACCCAGGGCAGATATAGAGCCCTGTTCATAAGGGAGGGGTACAAAGGTATTTTGGCGGGAGAGCGAAAGGGCAGCAAAGGTGAGTAGGTTCACAAGACGTCAGATGGTCAGGAATCTAAGTTGTTAACATGTTGTTGAGACTGAGCTGTCTCCACAAGGACACTTATAGTGAGATTGATATATCAACAGCGGAAAACTCCTGCTGGGAAAAGAAAGGGAGGCTTGGAGCCTACAGACAGATTTACAGGTTTATGGCCTCGGATTCACCAGGCTGGTGAGAAATGAAACTTAGATGGCATGAATCGGGGTTCATGACAAAGTGTCACTCAATGCTTAACACCCACTCAGGGCGGCTGTCCCACCCCTGAGTGGCTCCTCCTCCAGCCAGCTTGCCTGTCTGTCCAGCGGCCAGCCAATCACCCTCTGTCCCCCACCCCTGACCACCCCCCTCCTCCTTCCACTTCCCTCTGAGGCTTGGAGGCTGCAGATCCCTGCCGCATGAGTGCTGCCCCTGCTGGTGAGTTCTGTCACAGCTGCCTGCAGGTCCTGGGGGGGAGGGGGAGGCCATCCGTAGAGTTCTTCCACCCCTAATCTAGTACCTACTGTACTATTCCTGAATGCAACGGGCTTTGCCTCCAGTTTACTATATCTGTTGACCACCACCCCCAATCCAGCTGGCTTACATCCGCTTTAAAATACGAAACCCAAATACCACAATCCAACTCACCCAACCCTCTGCCCTCCTGACTGTTTAATGGCCTTCCACTCAATTTATTTATAATTTATATTTATACCTAAAATTTTTATGCCGCCATTTCCGGGGTCACAGGTCACAGAATTAAAATACAGTATACATCGCAGTTGCCTCTTAAGTTGTGATCTTCTGGCAGCATGAGGGTGTCGAGGTTTGCCACCTCTCTATATGAAAGTTCCTTTTACTCACCATGGCTAGCAGCCATTAAGAGACCCATCGTTCATGCACCTCCCCTCCCCTCCCCTCCCCTCCCCCTATTCTTCCACTCGCTGGGAAAAAAAACCTGAAGACTTCCTTCTGTCTAAGGACCCTTCCTCCAATGTAAGTGGTCTTTGACAAGCTACTTCAGGTTGAAGAAAGGCTCCTTCAGTTGTGGGGAAGCTTCACGGAGGATGGCTGGATCCACCATGCTGTCCGCTGCCATGCCCTCATCATCACATGCAGCTTGGGGGACCAACCATGCCTGCAGCTAATCACAGATTTCCATGACAGAACACATGGTGTGGGGCTACATCTCTGTGGCTTCATACCGTGCACACTTAGATCGCACATGATATGGAGGGCTTAGGTGACAAGAACCTCAGAGAAAGGGTGTTTTGCATAAACATTCCCGGGGGAGGGGAGGGGGTACATATTGAAGCATGTTGCAAACAATGCTCTGCTCCACATCCTTACCGGTAGCCAACTTCAAGGCACCAATACCAAGCAGAAGCCTCCACTCTTGCAACTGGGGGATGCTAGCAAGGTCCACCTCACACTGCTAAGCCATGAGGAGGGATCTCTGCCTCCAAGCATGACCACCTGCAAGCTTCTTCACAGCACTGCATGAACCCATTATCTACTGGCTCAATAGCCCTCCCTCCATACCTGCTAGCATGGTCTCCCACACAGGGCAGCCAGAGTGCGCAAGCACAGTACTGACCGTGGGGACCCCTTGCTGTCACAGGGGAACAATTCCAGCAGGATGCTGATGCCGTGTCAGCATGCTGTCACGCAGATGCAATCTTTTGGAAATCAGAGACACAAGGAGCACCACCCCTCTCTGGGGTAAAACCTAGCTGCTGCACAGACCTGAGCCCTGACCACAGCCCCAGTGGAAACGGCAGACAGAGTCCCCAACTAAATGGGATGGATATAGCTGGGTCCAAGCCAGCAAGGCACCACCATTTCAAAAATGGACTCCTTGAAACTGTGTTGCGGGGGCCCAATTCTACCTGGGACTACTGTGGTATGGGGGGAGGAGGAGGAGGAGGAGGAAGAAGAATTGGTTCTTATATGCTGCATTTCTCTACCCGAAGGAGTCTCAAAGCGGCTTACATTTGCCTTCCCTTTCCTCTCCCCACAACAGACACCCTGTGAGGTGGGTGAGGCTGAGAGAGCCCTGATATCACTGCTTGGTGGGAACAGTTTTATCAGTGCCGTGGCAAGCCCAAGATCACCCAGCTGGCTGCATGTTGGGGGAGCGGGGAATCAAACCCGGCATGCCAGATTAGAAGTCCACACTCCTAACCACTACACCAAACTGGAAGGGATGCTGCCTTACCATGCACGCCCCCCCCCCCCCGAAACAGAACCAAGGGCAGATAGGCAGGCAAAGAATGATGTTCAGTCAGGAAAAAACACTATGGGGGAGACAGAGTCCTAGCCTCAGGCCATGGTGGTCCCATTCAGAATGGGGCCCCTGCAATGCAGAACTGGCCCAGGAACTTGCTTTTTAAAATGGGGGCACAGCCTCAGGACAACCCCAGGGACACTCATCACATCGAGTAAGAATCAGAGTTCCAGCATAACCCAATGACTACACATGTCTCACAATTTGTGAACTCTACACTATGGGAACCCCCGAGGGGAATGAGGAGATTTAGGAATTGGCCCAATCCTGTTTTGCTGCTGCTGCTGCTAAATCTTAGAATCACAGGGTTGCAAGGGACCTCCATCATCATCTAATCCAACTCCCTTCTGAATGCAGGAAATCGCAGGGGACCTGTGCCAAGTTAGCCGTGACAGCATCTGGGTGACATGGTTGTCATTTGCGTGACACGGCTGGAGGCACCAAGGTTTCCTTCCCAATATGTTGGCCTGTTGAAAGGGTATGGATACCAGGGGATTCAAACCCCCACCACAACCCGCAGAGCTTCCTGGAGAGTAGTAGGTACAGGATACCTGCGACTCATCATCGTCCTTCTGACAGCACAGGATGCTGTGTTTCCTTCTGCTCCTCCTCTTGTTGTGTTTTGCACCTGGGGAAGCTCAGAGGCAGGCTGGCATTGGGGGAAGTGTTGGCTGGAGACTTCCATATATAGGGGACAGTGGGTGTCATTTTCATCTCAGTCTGTGATTGGACACGGTTGGTGTAATTGCTATCTATTCCAATGTCCTTGCTGTATTCCTAGCTCCATGGTGCTGGGTCTTTTTAAACGTTCCTGTTCCCTCCTGGGAGAGCACAGCTACACTCGTTCCAGCGTAAGTGGCACTAGCATTAGGACTGCTGTCAACAACAGCCTTGGGGATTAATCCTGCTCAGACTGCACTCAAAGACTGCACCAGGTCTATGGGGACCCTCCAAGGATCCAGTTATCACCAGAACAGGTGTTGCAAAACATAGGGCCAGTTTGGTGTAGTGGTTAGGAGTGTGGACTTCTAATCTGGCATGCCGGGTTTGATTCTGCGCTCCCCCACATGCAACCAGCTGGGTGACCTTGGGCTCCCCACAGCACTGATAAAACTGTTCTAACCAAGCAGTGATATCAAGGCTCTCTCAGCCTCACCCATCCCACAGGGTATCTGTTGTGGGGAGAGGAATGGGAAGGCAACTGTAAGCCGCTTTGAGCCTCCTTCGGGTAGGGAAAAGCAGCATATAAGAACCAACTCCTTCTCCTCCTTCTCCTTCTCCTTCTCGGCAGATATAAGAAATCTTAATTCACAGCCATTAAACCCCCCCCCCAAAAAAAAGAAAAACACACCCGTCATCCAATGTTTATCAAATCAGGCAGGTGACAAAGATAACAGGCAGAAGATCGTTCTCCAGGATGGGCATCCAAGAAATCCACCAACCTCATGAAAGTTTTTGCGACAATGGGCTGACTCAGCTACCCCGCTGGAAATTGGTTCCACAGGAGGAACCATATTTAGCTATATCATATGGCAGCCCACCAACCTCTCAAGGGGTTTTGGAGTGAAGGATGCAAGCAGAAAGCAAGCTTTGGATACCTTGCGCTTGCCCATCCCACATCCCTTGAGCCAACCTTCTCCATTCTGCACTCAGCCCCCTCAGGCAAGCTGGGTCTAGACCTGTTGCCTTCCTGTGGAAAGCCAGGCTGGGGTGGAGCGCACGGGAAAGGTCACTTCGAAATGAATCAATGTATACAAATAAAACTGCCCATTACCAAACATTAAGGCTGAGCTAAGCGCCAGTATTTCATGCTGCTGTGTCTGACTGCATCAGCTATCTATAATGCTAGGCTTTAACATTTAAGCCATCGACTTTTAAAAGTTTAAATAAATAAAAGTGCCAGTCAGGGAAGCTGTTCCAATTACGGAAGGAAGACCATACGGACTGCAAAAACACACCCAGTGGTGCTACTGATTTTATTGCATCGCAACGTTGCTAGGGTGCCTTTCTCATCAAGACTCAAGGCAGCTGCAACATTTTTTTAAATAATTTTTTTTATAAAATTTTTATTTTTAAGGCAGCTGCAACATTTTAATTCTTTTTTTTAAAGTATATACTCCAAATGCAAATACTCAGCAATGATTACAAAAAGTTAGTTTGGAAAACAACGTCTCGGATAACAGCCCAGAATGATAACGTTTGAAGAAATCAGGCAGGTATTTTCAAAAGGTGTCACTTCCCTCTGGAATCTGTGTGCATAATTAGAATACAATTCAAATTATTCAGAAGCCAATGGTGTTCTCTCTCTCTCTCTCAAGCTCAACAGGTAGCTAGAGAAATACAACCCGAACATATAAATTGGTAAGAGGGTGCTGGGAGGAGTTGGGACTCATCCAGGACCAATCAGTTAGGCTGTCCTGGCTGTTCCAACCCTGATAGGCCATCCGTCCAACAAACAGCCAATCAGGAAGGATGTCCCACCCCTGGCCACATCCCCCTCCAACTTCTTCCATATGGAAGAAATGCCGGCCTGGTAAGCGGGAGCTGGGAGGGAGGACGGAGGGCCTAGGACTGCTGGCCAGGTGGGGTGGCAGCCCCAGCTGTGGCCTCGCCAGGCTTCGGCAGCACTGCCGGGGGAGGGAGGGCAAGCCAGTCCCCACCAGCACTCCCACTGCCCTGAGCAGCTCCAACCGTGGCCTTGACTGGCCTTGGCAAAGCTGCCTGGAGTGGGAGGGGGGGAGGAAGAGAGTCCCCACCAGCTCTCCCCTCACCATAGACAGGCCTCAGCGGGCCTTTTTGGGGCGAGGGGGAAGGAACAGAGTACCCACCAGCCCTCTTCGTCCACCTTGAAAAGGCCCACTGAGGCCTCTCTAGGCCTCAGCGGGCCTGACTGGGGTGTGGGATCCCCCCACCCCCGGGCAGGCCTGCTGAGGCCTGCTGAGGCCATGGCGAGCCTTTTTTGGGAGAGAGGTGGAGTCTCCACCAGCACTCCCCCCCACCACCCCAAAAAGGCCAAAAGTGGCCTTGCCAGGACTCAGCTGGCCTGCCTGGTGTGTGTGTGTGTGGGGGGGGGGGGCTAGTGCCCATTGTATTTTTACACACTTTTTTGCTAGTTGTATTATAATCCAGTAATTTCATATGACCTTTGCACATCTTTTGTTAAAAGGGTTTTTTTCAGGTCACCAACAGAGTCCCTGGTGCAATATTCTGAATATTATTATTCTGAATAATATTTTAAGTTTTAAGCTGTATGGCAAGAACCACCTGAAATTACAATAGTGGACACTACAGTAACTTTTAAATTAAAGACTATCTCATTGTTGGTATGGTAATTTACAGAACAAGTCTCTCAAGTGCTGGCCTGTCCAGTTATTCAGTCTTCTGGAGAGGAAGTAATTATCCAGATCTATTTTATATTAGAATACTGATTGATCTTTGAGGATGCTTATGTACTTTTAAACGATTTGTCTGTCTCCTGTGAAATTAAAGGCTGTACTAAGAGCCAGTGATTAAGAGTGGCAGACTCTAATCTAGGCAACTGGGTTGGATTCCCCACCCCTCCCATATGGAGTCAGGTAGTTCATGGGTAGTCAACCTGTGGTCCTCCAGATGTTCATGGACTACAATCCCCATGAGCCCCTGCCAGCATTTGCTGGCAGTGGCTCATGGGAATTGTAGTCCATGAACATCTGGAGAGCCACAGGTTGACTACACCTTGGGCTAGTGACAAGTCTTCTTAAGGCTGTTCTTGCCAAGCAGTTCTCTTAGAGCTCGCTCAGCCCCACTACCACACAGCGTATCTATTCTGGGAAGAGAGAAGGGAAACATGTTAGTACTTTGCTTTGGAACTCCTTTGCGTAGTAAAAGGTAGCGTATAAAACTCCAGCTCTTCTTCTTCCTGGAAACTAAATGATAGTCAATGAACTGACTGAAATCTAGGATTACCATATTTCCTTAATACAAAAGGGGCCATTGGAATGACAAAAAACAGGATGGGGGTTAAATGTTCCGTGTTCATTAGAATAAGACGCCCTCCGGGGAGGGCGGTATAGAAGTATGATAAATAAATAAATAAAAGAAAACTTTTATAAACGTATTGAGCTTACTGTTATTCTTCAGTGACAGAACCCAGACAGAAATGGAGGCAGGTATAGTGGAGGGGGACTGTTTTCCACCACAATCCTGCTGTGCCTATTTCTCCGATGAAGTAATCTTAATGCAGCAAATTTCAGTCTTACAACAATTTATCATTAATCTTCTCACACTCCCTGTCACAATTTTGTCTTAGAACTTACATGGCCCTCATGGTCTCCACTCTTAAGTCTAGATGGCGAAACAAAAAACAAAAGTGATGCTACAGGAAGCATATCCCTATTGTTAAAAAGGGAACAAAATTAGCATTTTTATTAAAATGACAGGACAGCCAGGAAATGGGGGGAAAGGGTACTGTCCCCTTCAAAGGGGTATGTGGGGTCAGCCCACTTAAATTGCAACACTGACGAAGAGCTGATTTTTATACCCCACTTTTCAACTCCCCAAAGGAGTCTCAAAGCAGTGTACAATCACTGCCCCTTCTCCCCACAACAGGCAACCTGTGAGGAACGAGATGCTGAGAGCTCTGACAGAAGTACTCTTTGAGAACAGCTCTAATAGGACTGTGACTAGCCCAAGATCACTCAGTTGGCTGCATAGGGAGGAGTGGAGAATTAAACCCACAGTTTTCCAGATTGGAGGCTGTTGCTCTGAATCACTACACCAGGGATAGTCAACCTGTGGTCCTTCAGTTGTTCATGGACTATAATTCCCAGGAGCCCCTGCCAGCATTTGTTGGCAGGGGCTTGTGGGAATTGTAGTCCATGAACATCTGGAGGACCACAGGTTGACTAACCCTGCACTACACCATGCTGGCTCAAGTACAGGTGAAAATGAAGGCTTCCACAAGCAAATGGCCAAGGAATGGTCTCAGCCTTCCCACTGGGCATAGTCCACACATTAGAAAGATAAATGCACACCTCCAGTAATCCAATAGATCTGAGGACCTTACAATTTCTTCAGGAATGGAGAACACATAGACAGCAATTGCATGTGGACATATATTTTAGATATTTGGGGACCTTTTATTGATGCTTTTCTGCAGACATGCCACCGCTGTTGTTATATTTTTATTTCTTTCTGTGTGGAGAATCAAAATTTAATGTCTGAAATTATCAATATAGTTAAGATATACTCTAGGGAAAACACACAACACTTAAGGCAAGTGTTAAGTGGCTTACTATCCTTTGTCACCAAGGGTCACTTCCTTGGGGTGCCCTTTCACTCATCATTGCCTCCAGAAATCCCAAGTTGTAACAGGACTTCGAACACTTTCCAAAAGCCACCCCCCACGTCATGCAACCCCACTCCCAATCTGAAGGCTAAGTCCAGCTTTTTTCAACCTTTTGGCCTTGGAGGATCCTTGGAAATATTTTTCAGGCTTCAAGGGAACCAATAAGTAGTGAAAAGCTCCTTTGGAGAAGTAGGCATGGAAGTAAAATGCATGGGAGCCAGCCAACCTATCCACTCACCCACCATTTACCATTTCTGTTGTGGAGAAAGAGAGCATTGGGGGATGTGGGCTCCAGTGACATCAGTGGCCATCTGAACTTCTAGAAAAGGCTACGTCACCCCTGGGGAACTCTTGCATAACCCCAGGGTTTTCTGGAACCCTGCTTGGAAATTCCAGGCTAAGACCATCCTTTTGCCATGTGGTCCTGGCAACTGTGAACAGGATGTATGTAGGGTTCTAGGTTCCTGGAGGCTCTAACCAGATAAAAACAGGGAAGAATCATAGAATCACAGAGTTGGAAGGGACCTCCTGGGTCATCTAGTCCAACCCCCTGCACTATGCAGGACATTCACATCCCTTTCGCTCATCCACTGTAACCTGCCACTTTTCCTCCAGCATACAGCTGATACTCAGGAAATATAAAAATTTCACTTTTGAATCTTCCCTCCATTTTACAACAGTGCTGCATTTAGCACAGGACAACCCATCCCAGCTTGGGGTAGTGTTTAGGAGTGCGGACTTCTAATCCAGCAAGCTGTGTTTGAATCCCTGCTCTTCCTCCGCATGCAGCCAGCTGGGTGACCTTGGGCTTGCCACAGCACTGAGAAAGCTGTTCTGACCAAACAGTAATATCAGGGTTCTCTCAGCCCCACCTATCTCACAGGGTATCTGTTGCGGGGGGAGGAAAGGGAAGGAGATTATAAGCCGCTTTGAGACTCCTTTGGGTAAAGAAAAGCTGCATATAAGAAACAAATGCTACTACTTCTTCCCAATGCTGAAATGATCTCTAATTCTATTACCAGTTCCGTGTGCTGGAGAACTCTGGGCAAATAGGGACCAGTGGCTTCTTTCCGCCTGCAACCAGTTCCCTGTCATGGCTCCCTTTCCCTCTACCCACCCATGGGACCACCATCTGATTGAACATCACTCCCCCCCTTGTGTTTTAAGATGATACAATCCTGTAATAGAAAATCAAAGATTTCAGCATGTGTTCTTGGACAGAATAAAGACTACTATAGAGCAGCGGTCCCCAACCTTCCTCTGGTTGGGGACCGCCTCCAGGGGTGGGGGAGAGCCAGCGGCCCGGCTGCTGCAGTTGCTCATAAACGCGCATGCCCAATTGCTGCACATGTGCGTTTTGGCCACCAGGCGGCGCTAACACGCATGCGCAGAGTTGCCGCGCACACGTGTTTTGGCCACCAGGGGGCGCAAATGCGCATGTGTGGCAGTTCCGCGCGTGCGCATTTGCGTAGCTGCCACGCCGGCTGCTGCGCCGGCTGCCCTGCCGGCCTCTTCCCCCCCCTCTCGCTGCAGGGGGGGGAGGCAGGCGCGGCTGCTGGCGGCCCGGTATGATGGCCTTTGCGGCCCGGTAGCGGGCTGCGGCCCGGGGCTTGGGGACCCATGCTATAGAGTATAATCTAATTTTTTAAGCAACTTTGCTTGCTAAATAAATCAAAGACCATTTTGTAATTTTTAAGTCCCTAATAACACAATCCTATAGAATAACTCTGATATAAACCCATGGGGTCAACCTGGAGGAATTCGGCATGGGATTGCACTGCAATTTGCATAAAACCATCCTTGATCACAACAGCCTACCTGCTGACATAAGTAACTTCTCTGAGCTCATTAAGCATGTCAAAATTTGCACTCGTTTCCAATATTTTTACTACACAATTCCAGGAGATGGATTCATATTCCCTGTAGTCACAGGTCAGAATTTGCACTAGTTTCCAATATCTTTACTATTCTTCCGGGGCACAATTCCAGGAGATGGATCTATACCCCCTGTAGTCAGAAGTTAGTCTCAGTCAGACCACTGCTGTATCAAGATCAGTGCTGCTTATTCCAACCAGCAGCAGCTCTCTGGCGTCTCAAAGGGAGGTCTTTCACATCACCTCCCAACTTATCCTTTTAACTGGAGAAGCCGGGACATTCGGCGTCCAAAGCAGATGCTTTGCCACTGAGCCATGGCCCCTCCCACAGCAACTGCGCTGGAATTATTAGTAATTATGCTGACGTCCGCCAGAGTGTTATGACTATGCCCAGGCAGCTGTACATGGAGGTAGCTGGTTAAAGCATGCCACTGACAGTACCGCCCACTGGCATCACCATGAGCAAAAGGCAACAGGGGAGGAACATGGGAAACACAGCATGGCACAGTGGTTAGGGTTGCGCCATAATCTGAAAGACCTCGTTTCAGCTACGGAGGCTCACTAGGTGACCTTGGGCTGGTCTTGCTCTTTCAGCCTACCTATCACACAGGGCACTTGCTTAAAGGATGAACCAATGATGTAAGAGGCCAAGACCATGGGATGGGAAAGGGGGTTATAAATATCTCATATAGTCTTTCTCAACTTTTTTTACCATTGAGAAACCCCTGAAACACTTTTCAGTCTTCGAGAAACCCCAGAAGTATCTCACTCTGTGCAGGCCTACCCTTAATCTTGATCTGGAAACGACAGCTGCTCCAGAATTCAGTGGCCAGGATCCTCACCGGAACACTGTGGAAGTCCTACATCTGGCCTGATCTCCAACAATTGCACTGGTTATCAGTTGAATTCTGGATCAGACTTAAGGTCTTGGTAATCAGCTGTAACGCCATTCACAGTCTGGGTACAGCGTATCTGAGGGACCACCTCCCTTGTCTATACCCCCCTCCCCAAAGAGCTCTATGCTCTGTCACTTCCAACTGGCTGGAGATCCCTGACCCCAAAGAAGCATGCCTGACCTCAACCAGGGCCAGAGCTTTCTCTGTCCTGGCCCCACCTGGTGGAATGAGCTCCCAGAAGACATCAGTTCTGCAGGGCCAGCAGAACACAGCTCTTCCGCCAGGCATTTGGCTGAGGTCAAACCAACAACTTCTGCTGGACCCCCAGGAATTCCTCCCCATGAATGGAACCCGAACAGACCGACCTACGAGACCATAGTTAACAGGTTAACTTGTCATAGTTAATGTTGGAATTGTTATCCAAAAAAAGTTATTAGAACTGGTATTGAAACCACTGTTACTGTTGTACTTATTTGAGTTACTGAATTATACTGTATTTTTAACTATGTAAACTGCCCTGAGCTGCAAGGGAGGGTGGTATATAAATGCATGAATAAATACATACATAAATGATTTTTTTAATTAACAGAAAGAAAGAAAGAAAGAAAGAAAGAAAGAAAGAAAGAAAGAAAGAAAGAAAGAAAGAAAGAAAGAAAGAAAGAAAGAAAGAAAGAAAGAAAGAAAGAAAGAAAGAAAACCAGAGGCCCCTCCCCTTCTCACTCCCTCCAGGCCCATCATTGGCTATTGGGGGGGGGGGTCGATATGACCGTATATGGTCATCTCACCCTATAAATGTTTAACAAAATTTTAAGATATAGAAAAAAATTAACTCTCACTCATGCGGGAAACCCTTCTAGGACCCTCAAGGTACCCAGGTCTCACAAGACCCTGGTTGAGAAAGCTTGATCAAATGAAATAAAGAAATCACTACCTAATCCTATAACTGGAGATACTCTGGACTGAATCCAAGCTGTTTGGTGTGCAAACTAGATGGGACATGGCCCCTCCCTCACAGTGTAATGGTTAAGAGTGGCGGCTTCTAACCTGGCAAGCCGTGTTTGATTCCCCACTCCTCCACATGCAGCCAGCTGGGTCACAGGGTTTCTCGCAGTCCTAATAATGCTGTTCTCACAGAGCAGTTCTCTTAGAGCTCTCTCAGACCCACCTACCTCATGGGGTGTGTGTTGTTGGGAGAGGAAGGTGATTTTAAGTTGCTTTGAGACTCCTGGTAATGAAAAGTAGGGTATAATAAACAACTCTTCTTCTTTTCTAGAAATTTGCCAAAATCTGAGCATGAGTTTCTATTGGAATCGTTGGGGCAGATCCAACCAGCTTTTACACTTATTAAAAAGGGGTGAGAGGGAGGGATCCCATCTGACAACCCCACAAAGGCTATGCTGCAGATTATGGGTCCTATACGTGGGCAGAAGCCATGTAAGACAGAAGTCTGTAAAAAAGGGTGATGGCTTGGCCAAGACTGAGAGCTCTGCCAGAACTGTGACTGGCTGAGCCTAGGTCACCCAGCTGGCTTTCCAGTAGGGAATCAAACCCAGCTCTCCAGATCAGAATCCACCACTGCACCAAGCTTGTTCTACTAACCGTAGGTTGGCTATTTCCACTTGACCACCATTCTCCATGCTGCCCATGTGGTTGCAACAAATGAAGAGGCACTTGCTGTGGACACAAATCATTCATGGTACAGTTTTCCCCATATTCTCCTCATCCATCTCCCACACCAGTGGAGGGTACATTTTTAATCAACGACGGCTAAATATCTACAGTGCAATGGTATTAGAATCTACTGGTACAGGATCTACTGGTCCATGTTCCTAAGCTTGCACTTCACAAAAAGGGAAGTCTAGCCCTTTCTTCTTATTTCTCCAATTATGTAGCTATTACCATTTCGTAAGAGAGTCATAAAAAGTCCTCCCCTGCTGGTGTGGCGGGGGTGGGGGGTGGGTGGCAGCTCAGCGGTCCATCCAGTCTGCGTGGTATGTAAATGTGCTTTGACTGTGATCTTTCCAAATAGATTATGTCAAATCAGATTTGAAAAAACACAGAGTGGATGATTAGGAAATAACACACTGTGGGTGCTCAGAAACAAATAACGAACACTCCGTTTTGGATGCCTGGGTTTGACAGCATGACGTATGAATGAGGACATTCCTGGTTGAATTCTAGCCACCCTGCTGCTGGATGCATAATTCTCCCTGGCTAGAGGGGCGTCTGACCAGAAAACATCAAAACTTCTCTTGTCTTTCGCTGCCTCCACCTCGAATTCTCCCCGACTGAAGACATCAGCATTTGTTAGGCCAACCAGCAACCAAATGGTCCTGTGAACTGAATCCTGGTTTCATAAATTAACTGCAGTTAAAATGAACCATGAGTTTATGTTCTGTCTGAATCAAGAAATTTCACCTGCAATCGTGATCTATTCAGATCTGTGTGGTATGTAATAATCAGAAGTGTTGGGGGAGAAACAAGTCCCTGTCGAACCAGTATAGGAGTCCCTGACCTTTTGTGCAAGGACAAAATGGCCGCCAGAGGAGGCGGAGCCAAAAACAAAATGTCAGGGTCCGGTATTATAAATAACTAATAGCAACTTTGGTGATAGCGTGCAGAAGTTCTGTTTAACTGGATCCCTTAACAGTAGAACACAGTGTTTAAAAATGCTTCCTTGCATGGACACAGATTAACACA
Organism: Paroedura picta; assembly: GCF_049243985.1. Taxonomy (NCBI): domain Eukaryota; kingdom Metazoa; phylum Chordata; class Lepidosauria; order Squamata; family Gekkonidae; genus Paroedura; species Paroedura picta. Next base: position 39,269,276 of record NC_135370.1, on the reverse strand, counting down.
GTAGAGATTCTTGTGCTATGGTGGGAAATGATGCTGAAGCAGTTTACTAAAAAAAAAACTGCACAACCCATCAAATTTCTAATAAGAAGCCTAACCTGGCCTCGTCCACTTTCTAAAAACACTTGGCTGGTGCTAGGACAGAGGACTCCTGCCATACTAGGGTCTGGGATATCTGGGTTCGAATCCCAACTCTGCCACAGAAACTCACTGTGTCTCTCTACACCAGTGGTCCCCAACCTTTTTATCACCAGGGACCAGTCAATGCTTGACAATTTTACTGAGGCCCAGGGGAGGTAGTCTTTTGCCGAGGGATGTCACCGCCACTGCCTGAGCCCCTGCTCCACTTGCTTTCCTGCCAGTGCCCCTGACTTCCCACTGCCTGCTGGGGGGTGCTGCCAGCAGCAGCTGTGCAGTGCCATGCCAAGGGAAGCCCCAGCCATGGCGGCCACTGGAGAGCACCAAAGGTGAGCCTGCGGCAGAGTGGCAGGGCAGCCCCAAAAGCAGCAGCCAGGGAGGAGGACAAGGAGGAGCTGTGGCCCGGTACCACCTGATCCACGGACCAGTCCCGGTCCCCAGACCGGGGGTTGGGGACCACTGCTATACACAACCTTGTGAGAATAAAAGGAAAGCGGGGACCAATGATGTTGTAAGAGCCACTTTGGAATACAAAGAACCACTATAAAAAAAACTAAGCCTGTTAGCAGAAGCTAATGTCTCCTTCACCATCCTTGTCATCCATGCGCAATGCAAATTATTTAACAGTCCTTACCAGTGCCCGCACGGACGGATCAAGACAAATTAGGTTAGAAGCCCATTTGATTCTGCAGGGTAGCACAGATTTACTGATCTCCCCCTCAATCAAACTATTATTTATGCAGCTGGGCCAGGTGACAGCCCAAGCCCATGTTTACTCACAAGCAAATCTCAACAAGTTTAATGCAGATTTAGTATGCAAAAGATGCATCAGCCTAAAAAACCCAGACTAGTCCAATTTCGTCACAGATTGGCTGCTAAGAAGAGTCAGTCTTGGTTGGTAGATATTTATGCTTTTCACTACCTGAAGGAGTCTCAAAGTGGTTTACAATTGCCTTCTCTTCCTCTTCCCCGCAACAGACATCCTGTGAGGTAGGTGGGGCTGAGAGAACTCTAAGAGAACTGTGACTGCTCCGAGGTCACCCAACTGGCTGCCTGTGAAAGAGCGAGGAATCAAACCCGATTCTCCAGATTAGAGGTCGTTGTTCTTAACCACTACGACATGCTGCCAATGAAAAATGACCTACTGTGTATCTCTTGCCTTGAAAAAGAGAGAGTCCTCAAACCTGAGGAATCTATCCAATAAATTTGCCAATAAAATCCTGAAAAGATGCTAGTGTAATATGACCAGCTGATATCATATTACCCCCTTTAAGCTAACTGTCCACCATGCTCATATGTTGCAGTGGAATCTCTGCTCAGACACACTGAGAAGCACATACTTTCTACTGGATACATGGATATTGGGCATAAGCATTCAAGAGGGGCTGGGCTTTCAGTAGGCAGAACTGTCCTCCCTCCCAAACACACACCCTGAACATCTACAGAGAGGTTATCTGAGAGGCAAAGAAACAGGTAGGGTGCACGGACGCCAGCACCACAACCAACCTAGCAGTGAGCAAAAGCTACTAAAGTGGTGGGAGAGAACAATAACACACAGCATTAAAGGTAAAGGTATCCCCTGTGCAAGCACCGGGTCATGTCTGACCCTTGGGGTGATGCCCTCTAGCGTTTTCATGGCAGACTCAATACGGGGTGGTTTGCCAGTGCCTTCCCCAGTCATTACCGTTTACCCCCCAGCAAGCTGGGTACTCATTTTACCGACCTCGGAAGGATGGAAGGCTGAGTCAACCTTGAGCCAGCTGCTGGGACTGAACTCCCAGCCTTATGGGCAGAGCTTTCAGACTGCATGTCTGCTGCCTTACCACTCTGTGCCACAAGAGGCTCATAACACACAGCATTACCCACTAGGAAAACCCAGAACAGTAGAAACAGAGCAACTCCGTGATGGGACAAAGTTTTAAGCATGAAGTAGCAAGTAAGTCCCCTCCCCTTTGTCTTTTTTCTTTTAGTCTAGCAGAACTCTCCTTAAGAAGCCAAGCATCTCCCCTCTCCTTCCCAGCTAGAGGAAGGGGGCAATAAAGAAGCTGTCGGACATACATCCTCATCCCTGCTATGTTGCAACTACCTTAGGGTGACCTGACTGTCCCACTTTTGGAGGGACATCTGGGGTACGTGGCAAATTTTACTTATGTTGAAATGAAAAAATATATATTACAACAGAGGTAGTCAACCTGTGGGCCCCTGCCAGCAAATACTCCTGTATTACAATACTATTTTTGTGTTCTATGAAACTTTTTGTTGCTCCATATAGACCAAATTTTTAATCAAGACCCCCCCCCCCCCGGTCAATGGTGTCCCGCTTTACCAATGTTAAAAGCTGGTCACCTTAGACTATCTTAGTGTGTGTTTCATGGGAAATAAAGAACCTGCATTTCGCATTTGTCTCTTACTGATAAAAGAGAGGCAAGAGCCATGGAGGGCGGCTAAGCCCTGCCTCTCCTCTGGGCTCGCTCTCTCATGTGTTGCTGTGGTTTTTGCCAGTGTCATCAGGTCTTCCAGGAAACATGGTCCCTCTACTGCTTAGCAACCGAAAAGGAAGACTGGCGGAGAGAGCACAGCCACCCTCCCCTCCCCTCCCCTCCCCTCTCCCCAGGGTACCAGCTCAGATCTGAGATGGGGGTCCATGATCCACTCTCCAGCCCAGTTTAAACAAGGTTAATTCTTCCCAACTTTCAATCTGTGCGCTTGGCCCCGTTCAAAGATCTACGTCGACCCCACCCCAAACTTTGTCAAGTCACAAAGGAAAACATTTGCAGAAAACTTTGTGGTTTCCCCCCCAACCCCCCCCCCAACCCCCCCCCCAACAACCCCTTTCCAAGTGAGGCATCAGAAGGACACAAGGCAGCTTCCCAACAACAACAACAAATCAGGGCGACAGCCAAACTCAGGGTGAAAACCCGAGTCGCATCAAGTGTCCTCCTCCTCACGGCTTCCTAGACACGCGTTCATGCCCAACCGTCCACGGAAGCTCTGCTGAGCAGCAGCCCAGGGAGGCAGCTGGGGAAGTTTCCCGCGTCTTCACCTGAGGCGCCCGCGCCGGCTTCCCCCCGCCGAAGCACTTACCTGCCCCCATGGCCCGCCGGGGGAACCTCCTGGCCCCGCGCCGCTCCCTCGCAGACCCGCTTCTTCGCGCGCCTCCTCGGGTGGGCAGCAAGGGCGGCGGCGGCGAGGACTTCTTCCAGCCCAGCCCAGCCCCAGCAAGGACGCGAGCCCGGCTCCTCCGGGGACAGAAACAACAGCGCCTCGGCTCGTTGCTGGCGGCGGCGGCGGCCCCGCCCGGCCTCGGGGGACCCAGCCAGGCAGCCAGGCAGCCTCCGGGCGGCAGGGCAGGGCGCGGCTCGCTGTCGGGGCTGCGCGGCGCGGAGGTGAAGGCGCTTTGGGGGAGCGCAGAGGGAGCAGTCCGCCGTCGGAAGGGAGAGACGCGCCTCGGGGCTGGGCTGGGCTGGGCTGGCGGGGCTGGGGCGAGCCTGCACGGGAGGGGCTGCGAGCGGCCGGCAGCTCCGGGAAGGGGCGGTGGCCGGAGGGACGGACGGAGGGAGGGCCGGGGCGCGGAGGACGCCTGGCGAAGGGGAGATGCGCCGCCGCTCTTCGGGGGAGGGTCCCACAGAAAAGAACCTCCAAGGGGGAAATTGCGGGACAAGAATTCATTAAGGGGTTCAAGAAGACTGTCGCCTCCTCAGGGCTTGGACGGGGGCCTGGCAGTCTGGGCTGGCTGCCGGTGCTAGTTGCCCTCGCTGCTGCCGCCGCCTGAGGAAAGTTCACGGAAAGAAGCGCACGCGCGGCGCCTCAGGGAAGACGGCGGGTCGGGTGGGCTTGAGGAACTTTGGAGAGCCGCCTCTCCAAATGGTTTGGCCCCTGCTTAGCCTAAGGGAAGGCTACGCCTAAAGCGAGACGAGCTCCCTCGGGAAGGGTCGCGTATGAAAAAGGGGCGTCGCCGTGCGTCCTTCGAACAGGCGTTCGTATCTCTTTTCTTGGTGGAAGAGACTCGTCTTCCCTGTGGGCAACGCCACAGCCTTGTGGTGGTGAAAGGGTTGCAAATTCTAATCTGGAGAATGGGGGTTGATCCTCCACTTTCCCACATGCAGCCAGCTGGGTGACCTTGGGCTAGCCACAGTCCTGTTAGGGATATTTTGGCAAGCTGTTCTGTCAGAGCTCTCTCAGCTTTAGAATCAGAGTTGGAAGGGGCCATTCAGGCCATCTAGTCCAACCCCCTGCTCATCGCAGGATTAGCCCTAAGCATCCTAAAGCATCCAAGAAAAGTGTGTATCCAACCTTTGCTTGAAGACTGCCAGTGAGGGGGAGCTCATCACCTCGTTTGGCAGCCTATTCCACTGCTGAACTACTCTGACTGTGAAAAATCATTTACTTACCGCAAAGGGTGTCTGTTGTGGGGAGAGGAAGGGAAAGGTGTGTGTAAGCTGCTTTGGCCTGAAAAGCAGGACATAAAATACCAGCTCTTTTTTTTTCCTTTAAAAAAATAATCAAGTGGGTAATCTTTTGAGGCCAAAATAAATGTCTTATGAAACCTAAAAGACTCAACAGACTTTTGTTTCCGGATTTGCTTTGTAGACTGGATACACTGCAACCCACCTCTTCAGGTGCTCGAGTAGGTCCTCATTTTATATTTATTTTATGCTGGACAGAAGGGGGGAAGCAAGCATCTGGGGCAGTGGGCCACAAAACAGAAGGCTAGGGTGAAATGTAATGATGTCAAATTCAAATCTCATCCAGATGAATACAGAGACCCATTACAACTTAAACAGGTGGGGGAGTCCCAGGTTTATCCAGTCAAGCTAGAGACAAAGAGAAATCCCATGTCCTGGTTCAGCTGCATTAAGAATTGGATTGGGGGTAGTGATTAGAGTTTTATCTAGGATCTGGAAGACTAGTGAGGCAAGTGCCATGAAGCTTCACTGGCTGATCTTGAGCCAGTCACTGTCTCTCAACACAATCTACCTCACACTGTTGTAAGCAGCATTGAGAGAAAAGCAGGTGGTAAAAGATAAACAAATTGGGGGGGGGGGGAATACTCTCAAACCTCTTAATTCAAGCAGAGTGGATAATTCCAGAAGTCTACTGGCAATTTAAAGACTAACACTGATTCCAACATAAGTGTTCATAGGTCACAGCTCTCTTTCCTTAAAGGTAAAGGTATCCCCTGTGCAAGCACCGGGTCATGTCTGACCCTTGGGGTGACGCCCTCTAGCGTTTTCATGGCAGACTCAATATGGGGTGGTTTGCGAGTGCCTTCCCCAGTCATTACCGTTTACCCCCCAGCAGCAAGCTGGGTACTCTTTTTACCGACCTCGGAAGGATGGAAGGCTGAGTCAACCTTGAGCCGGCTGCTGGGATCAAACTCCCAGCCTCATGGGCAGAGCTTCAGACAGCATCTCGGCTGCCGTTCCACCCTGCGCCACAAGAGGCTCCTTCTCTTTCCTTAGGTCAGTGCTATTCACAGCAGAGGGGACAGAATGTTGGAAAGATAGGCTACTTTGAAACAAGTTCCTTTATAAAAAGTGATGGCTCAAAATCAGTGCTGAACAGTCCCAGCTGTTTTAGATAGACAAAGAAGGTTTAACAAATGTTGTGCAATAAGTAGCCACAGTAGGAAGTCACAGAGGTATAGCTGAACTGACATCTGCAAATGAGTATAATATTTAATTTATTCTCACATGTTTCTCCCCAACGGGCACCTGAAGTAACATTGTTATTCTGTATCCAGACAACAACCTTGTGGGGTAGGCTAGGTGGAGAGTGCAACTAGCTCAAGGTTATGAAGCAAGTTTTCAGAGAAGAGTGGAGATTAGAACCTTATTAGGGGGGTGGATTAACAGCCAGAGTAGTTCAGCAGTGGAAGGTTGTGGTGAGCTCTCCCTTACTGTCTGTCTTTAAACAGCAGCTGGACAGGTACATTTCCTGGATGCCTTTGGCTGGTCCTGCATTGAGCAGGGGGTTGGCCTATGTGACCCCTTCCAACTTTAGGGTTCTAACCTGGGTCTCCCAGATTCTAGTCTGACATTCTAACTCTATCATACTTGCTCCCAAGGAATTAGTACCAACAGCAAGTGAAGAATGCCAAGCCCCTGTTAAAGACATAAGGAATAAATAGTCTTGAACCTGTTAATGAATTCTAGTTCTGCAATTTCCACCATTGGATTTTCTCTTTGAGGTTCTTTTCTGTTGGATTCTCCCTTTGAAGAAACCATAGTGGTGCGGGCAACAGAAATGTTCTAACACTGGTATCAGTCACAAACAGCTATATCACACTTTAGCAAAGTCACAGATCTTGTAAACCATTACTGCAACCATAGATTAAAATGCCAAAATTGCACTAGGGAAGCCCTCCAGAGTCCTATGAGACAAGATGTCCTGAGCAAATTAGTACCCAAAATTCATACATCTCTCTTAAAGGTGCCACTGGACTGTAAACTGGTTCTGCTTCAGACTCACATGGCTACCCACTTGAATATCTCTCTCTCTCTCTCTCTCTCTCAAGTTCCCAAATCCCACCCCCATTTTTTGTGATTGCGTTTTGAGTTGTATTTCAATATCTTGTATTTCAATGCCCCCCCCTCTCTCTCTCATATACTGTTTTCTTGTGGCTAAGACTTTGTTTGAATTTTATATTATTTTATCTGATTTTATTGGTGAACCAATCTTTGCATTTTTAAAAGTTTGTAATCTGCTTCCAATGCAGTATATAACGTTTAGCAACAAATATGCCATGTACCATGCTTTCCAGTGTTCAAAGAGCTTCATTTATTATTTAAATTATTTCTCTCCTTGGTTTTCCAAATGACATTAGCTCAGAGAGGCTAACAGTTAATTTAAAAAGCTGACAACGTAAACAAGATAACCGTTCTAGGAAGAGTAAACCAAAACACTAACATTTCATGTACATGATAAGCAAAGTAACGCAACCTCAAAGCACAAATGTCAAAGGGCTCAATTCATTCAGCTTAAGTTTATCCTCCAGAAAGGAGTAAAACCTTCGGAATATGGCCATGCCAGCCCTCAATCTAAGCCAATTCATGGAAGTTGCTGTAGTTGTTGCCAAATCGCTAAGAGAGGCCTGTGAGAATCAGCCTCCTCCCCCTCACAAAACAGGTCTTTTCTGTGCAACTGCAACAGAGCTAGATCTGCCTTGTTTAAAAGGACCAGGAAATTAAATTCTGTCACTCTAAACACCTTGTCTGCTAAAGGGAGGTTTATGGACCTGCCAGTGTCCTGTTCTTTTTTGTGCAAACCAAGAGTCTGGCAGCTGAGCACATTGAACACTTGATGTAGGAGGTCACTACCATGTCAACACTATCAAAAATGGCCCAATTCATACAAGGTGGCAGCCATGTGTATCCCATTCCTGATATGTGCAGCAGGAAGGTTTCCAGTTTGGATGCGCAGAATGGAATGGTTGAAGAAGGTCTGACGGTCTAAACTAGGGATTCCCGACCAAGGCTGAATCTGTACTTATTTTGTTTATTCCGTTATGGGTCCTGCTGAATTCAGATCGATTTGAACTTGGGTCTTCCTCTATCCCCCCCCCATTGAAACAGAAAAGTGTTCTGCACGTAATTAGGGAAGCTAAGTGTGTGGGGGGGGGGCAAGCGCAGCAGGTGCCTCTTTCTTTTCTTGAAGGGGAGGGAGGAGAGGATTGGAAGCAGGAGAGGAGGGGGAATAAATCTAAGAGGAAAATCTCTGCCTAGAGAAGTTAGGGCTTTTGGAACTTCTGCTGAAAGAAGGTAGGGCTTCCCCTTTAAGGGAAACCTTGCAACCTGGGAATGAGGAAGTCTTTGAACTGACACCCTGGCCAATGAGGGCTTTTCTACAGAATTGGAGGCTTGAGGCAGCAAGTTAGTTTGGGGGAAAGCAGAGAGCTGCACCTTTACTCGTGCCAATTTTTCAAATATCTAGGGTTATGTCCACTTGAGGATATTGTGAGGGAAAGGTAGGGTCACTCCGGATCAATCATGCTTGTTGCAGATGAAAAATTTAAATCACCCCAAATCAAAATGGAAACCGCATTCAGTGTAGATGGCAGGGACTGAATCAACCTTGGATTGGAATAAAAACTCAGTGCAGATTCAGCCCAGGACTCTTGGGGACTCCGTGAGAGCTCCCCGGCATTTCTCCTACATCCTACCTTAATGGACTCAGCCGCAAGCTATTCCTGACATTGCCGTGAAGGCAGGGAACGGGCCACTTCCACTGACCTGGGGGTGGCATCCTCACATCGTCACCATGCCTAGGAAAGCAGGCGCTGCCTGGATGCCTATCCTGCCTTAAACCTTGGGCATGGCAGAGAGGCATGGCCAGCTGATATCACTTGCGGCCCAGCTCCAGGGTTCCTCAAAGCCTGAAAAATATTTCACGGGCTCCTCCACAGTCAAAAAGTTGAAAAAGGCTGGTCTACACGATTATCAGGGTCCAGAGAGAGGAATTGACTTGCAATTGCTACCCATTAGTCAGGGCAATGTTTTCTCTCAAGGAGACATTTATACCCACTGGTCCAACTCGTCCTCCTCCTTTGGCAGAATCTAATCCGCCAAGGAGAAGAGTACAGCAAGCTGTGCGGCAGGCAGAACCCATCCTGTTACAGACAACTTCTGTCTGAAAAGTGGAAGAGTTACTATTATAGTTATACACTAGAGGTGGGCACGAACCTGGAAAATGGGAGTTCGTTGGATTTGTGGGTGTTTGTGGGTTGGGGGGAAGTCATGAACCCTGGACCCCGAACTTGCATGGATCCCCCTGCATTCATTTGCTTGAGTTTGTTAACTTTCCTGGGGTGCTATACATGTGAAATTCACCGTGGAACCCCCTGACCATATCACCTCATTGTAGACATGGTTTCTGGGTCTTATCCAGTGTCCATCCTTCTCTCCTCTGGCCCTGGGGGGTGGACATTCACCCACCTACCTTCATATGTCATAATTTTAGAGAAAAGCAAGGTTTCCTATGGACTTAATGGATGATGACTGAAATGGGCATTGGGATCCCCATGGGAGCCAAGTGATGCCCACAATATGACCATGAGGGTCCACAAACTTGGAGGGGACTGAATGGTCCCTGGGTCCTGACTCAGACGCTCTGACTTCCCACCTATCTACCTTTCTAGCTGCTTAGCTGCCTACCTAGCCAACTATCTACGTGCCCCCCTATACCACCATGTACCCACCTATCTAACACCAGCTGAGCACAACTACTTATGAGCACCAGACCCAGGGCCCAGGGAGTGCAGTGACAGCTACAGCACATCCTGGCCCATCCAGGTTTTTGGACCCTCCCCCCCCCCCCACACTCCACATGCACACCCTCTAGATCCATCATGTGGAGGACACTGCGGCCCCCTCTCCCCAGGAGTCGTCCTGATGAACTCTGGGGCATGACTGGCAGCTGGGTAGCCAAGCAAAGGCAGGGATGCCTGTCTCTGGGTGCCGAGGCATGGTTGGGTATACTTTCGGCCTCTCCCTCCTGTGGGAGGGGGCAGCCACGTCTCAACCCTATCACCCCCCCTGCCACTTCCATCACCCCTCTATGCAGCATCTCCAGAAGTTTAATCCCCAGTAACAGAGGTCACGAACTACTCTCCTGTCCTGATACTCTATCTTGAATGTGACCACTGTAGACTTATTTCTCTATTGGGAGTGCTGGATACTCTTCCCATCAAAAGTCTTTTGTGGGGCACCCTGTATTCCTTTGGAGGGAGCACTGCCCCTTAACAGGGCCATGGTTCTACTCCCCACTAGAATCATAGAATAATAGAGTTGGAAGGGACCTCATGGGCTGAACCAGAACACTATAAATCCCACCATCATTCTCATTGACACCAAAGGGATAACTACTCTTGGCATACGAGTATACAAAGCTAAATGCGTAATCATTGGAGTAGCCACGGAAACCAAAAGACAACCCTTCCAAGCCCCATCTATACCGGAAGAAAGATTTTCATGCACTTCACAAGTTCAACGTGTGTGCACTGAGGGAGGAAACTCCTCCCCCCAAAAGCCCACCAACACACGCAAAGGGGTAAGACCCGTATGTGGTCATGTGCAGTCATTGGGGACGGAGCCATATGAGCCCAGTTTGTGACCCAAGAACTATCAAATGTCATGTGTTCATGGACTCCTGTGGGTTGGCTTGTGCCCATCTCTACTAAGCACATCTTCCCTCCTGGCCATTTTGTGGCTGGCTGTACATCCTGCGACAGCCACTTTGTGGTTGCTCCCACAACCTTGTCAGAATTCATCAGACACCCACAGGCTCAAAAAGGTTGGAATGTCCTGCAATATGCCATTACATACAGCTTTGTCTCACCTGCCCTCCAAGAAACTCAGGGTGGTACAAAGAAGGGTTTTCCCATTCTGCATTTTCCACTGTGAGATACTTTATATACTGCCCTTCTCTGTGCCCAGGCTTGGGGCGGTTTCCGACACGTTAAAATCAGTATAAAATACAATTAAAACAATAACATGCCAAATCCTCCAATATGCCTGCTACTTCTCCATATATTCAATATTCAATGGTGGGAGTTTATTAAGACTTAATGCATTACAAATAATGAATCATATTTAAAAAAAACAAATGTGTTTTGGCCACATGGCCTTCCTTTCTGGTACAAATGGTTAAAATGCACATCATAAAGTAAAAGCATTCAAAATACAGCATATCAGTGAGAAGAACAAGTAAAATACACAGGAACGAGAACAAACCATCTATACTATACTATACTATACTATACTATACTATACTATACTATACTATACTATACTATACTATACTATACTATACTATACTATACTATACTATACACATGTATGTTATGTATAGATATATGTATATATGTGTATATATATATATGTGTGTGTGTGTGTGTGTATGTATATGTACAAGTGTGTGTATATATATGTGTGCGTGTGTGTATCCTTATCCATGGTTCCGTTATATATTTGTGAAACAGCCTGGGGGGTGGAATGTGTCCAGCTCTCCAAGTTGGAATAGGGCCAATCAGGATGCAGCCAGCAAAGCTGGCTGCACCCTGGTTGGCCCTGTCCCTGCAGCTCCAGCCCTCTGTCCCTGGACTCTAGCCTCTTTGCTCTCAGACGCACCTCATTGCCTGGAGCCAGCAGCAGGTAAGGTGATAGGCCCCTGGGCAAAGAGTCGTGGTGGAGGGCCTGCTAACAAGGGCCTTTTGGCCTGCTAGACAGGGCCTGCTAATGAGGGCCTCTTGGCCTGCTATGCTGGGCCTGCTAACAAGGGCCTCCCAGCCTGCTGACTGCCTGCTAAGGAGCTCTGTCCCGGGGCCTACTAACGAGCTAGTCAGCTGCTGCGGTCCAAAGCCACCTTAAGCTGCCTGGCTGGGGGTCAGGGGAGAGGACCCTTTCAAGGCCCATTCTTAAGAATGGGCTTTGAAGCTAATAAACACAACAGGTAGAAATGGAGCCTGTGACTATTTCCCCATCACTTCCTTTGGATGTTGAAGAAAACCATGTGGGATGTACCTTTCACAAGACTACGAAAGGCACAGGAATCCTGCCAGGGGAAAATTGACAATGCTGCCAGGATGCCAAGAAAGCAAATAGCTCCAAATGCAAGAAAAACTGTTGTATTGTATTAGGGAATCAACTGTCTTAATCCCGGTTATTCAGCAAGGAAAAGCAACATGTAGTGGAAACCAGGAGATGCCCCATCTCAGGGAGATGCACACATGACAGTTTCCATATGGACAAGCCCATTGGGGGAATGTAGCTTAGTGGCAGCCTTCCTGTACTACATGCAGCAAATTCCAGGTTCAAGCTTTGTCATCCTCATTTAAGGCTCTGATTCTCACCCGGAGGATCAGGACCAATTTGTGGGACATGATTCTCTAGTAGGTGAGGGGAGAGGCCAGGAGGGAGGAGCAGAAGGAACAGGGAAAGTGAAGAGGTAAGGACCAGTGGCAAATTCATGTCTGTCTCTTGCAATGAGCTGGCCACTCTGCAAATCGACATGTTTACAAATGCTCAATGTGACAAAATGTAGATTTGTTCCACGTGAACTGATGGGAGATGCCTAGGTTTAAAATTTGGGATGGGAAAAGTCGTATGGAGTTACTTTGCAAGTGGATTCCAAACAAAAGGCCTCCCAAAGTGTGGTGGGGTCCCACTTTCAAACCTTTAAGGAGAGAGTTCAGGTCACAAGGGCTGGGAAAGATCAGAGATTCTGGAGAGACAGTGACCAGTGATCTGCCTGCCTCCAAGAGGACAGATTCAGGTGGGCAGCCCTGTTGGTCCAAAGCAGCAGAATAAAGTTAGAGCAGCACCTCTAAGACCAGCCAAGTCTAATTCAATAAAACAAACTCCCTTAAAAGTGCCACTGGACTCTCACTTGGTTTTACAGGGCAACAGGTCCATCGTTTCCTGTCATTTGGGGAGAATCCCTCCTGCCCCCTCCTTGCAAACTCAGAAATAATGAAAGGACACGAGAATGGTTTAAACCAGGGGTAGTCAACCTGTGGTCCTCCAGATGTCCATGGACTACAATTTCCAGGAGGCCCCTGCCAGCATTTGCTGGCAAGGGCTCCTGGGAATTGTAGTCCATGGACATCTGGAGGACCACAGGTTGACTACCCCTGGTTTAAACCTTGCAACGGCATGGGGATGGATCTGGCTAGGATCCTAATCTGTCAAGACCAAGCACTGGGAGGCGGAACTCCTGCTTCGCCACCAATGCCTGAGCCAGCCAGGAGGAGGTGACAGGAGAGAGATGTGACACTTGTCCCTCTCCCTCAGTTAGTCAAACTTTATTACAGTCGTTCAGACCAAGTTATGTGAAGTTAATACATAAAAGACCAAAAGAATATGGTCATTTAATATAATACAATTTAAAACAGATAATAAAATAGAACTTAAAATTATGCTACTTTAGAGCATCGGATTTTTATGGCAGCGGCACAAAACTTAGCCAGCTGAGTTGTCACCTGGAGGGACTCATCACTTAGCAGCCTCTTTGCTCGATCTACATCATGATGTTCTGGCAACTTTTTAAGGAGTGGTTCAGTCAAGTTGCTACGAATGTCTACATAAGCAGGGCAGTAGAACAATATAAGCTCTCTTGGATCAATTTCGCCCCTCCCACAAAAACATTGTCTCAGTGTAAGGGGAATGTTCTTCTAGCGACCCTCAACAAGAGCTGAAGGCAAGGCGGAGCATCTTGCAAGGATAAATGCCCTTCTTTGCTTACTTATTACTAGCTGAGACAGATAAGTGGCAGGGGCCAGAACATATCTGGCCAAAGGCAGGGCTAGGGCTCCTGACCAGCTGCCCCTAGTCTGGAGCCCTGTGGTCTTCAGTTTATGATGATGATGATGATGATGATAATGTGGAACAAATAATAAATATTTCTGGCAATTTTCAGAATGATCGGTCCAAGGGGACCAAGTCTAGGGGCTCACGAAGACGTGTCCCCATCCGTCCATTATATCCTATGGCAGTGGTCCCCAACCCCCGGTCCGGAGACCGGTCCCGGTCCGTAGATCAGTCAGTACCGGGCCACGGCTCCTCCTCGTCCTCCTCCCAGGCTGCTGCCTCAGGGGCTGCTCTGCCACTCTGCCGCTGGCTCACCTTTGGTGCTCTCCAGCTACCGCCATGGCTGGGGCTCCCCCTCGGCATGGCCCTGTGCAGCTGCTGCTGGCAGCACCCCACAGTGGGCAGCAGGAGGTCAGGGATGCCAGTGGGAAAGCAAGTAGAGCAGGGGCTCAGGCAGCGGTGACGATGTCCCTTGGCAAAAGACTACCCCCCCCCGGGCCTCAGTAAAATTATCATGCGTTGACTGGTCCCCGGTGATATAAAGGTTGGGGACCACTGTCCTATGGGACGGACTCTCTATCGGATATTATGGAGGGATGGGGCATCCTCTTCAGAAGTCCCTAGAAGTGGACCCCTTGGACCAATCATTATGGAATTTGGAGGGCAGGGAAGAGCCTTCCAGAGCTACCCTGAAAGCTTGGAGGCTCTACATCAAACTCCCACCCCCCCAGGCCCAGGAAAAGGCAGGAATGCCAAAATTCCCATTATAGTCTGTAGCCCCATAGACTTTCCTGGGCACCAAAGCCCAGGTGGCCGGATCGGGCCCTTAGTGATTCGAGACCTTTGACTGGGGGAGAGTGGGAAGAATCATTCCTGATTGGGAGGGGGGGAGAAAACTTTAAAGAGGCATGCTTTGTGTGACAACATGGGAAATAATTATTTTTTGCTTTTCCTGCACGCTTGAACATCTATTCGTTGTTCCAGGCAGTTTGCTTTTTAAAGCGCTTTAAAATGGAGGCGTGAGGAGCGCCTTCGCAAGGTGATGCAGGCTCGTGAGTGGGTAGAGCAGAGGGAAGAAGAGAAGAAAAAACTTCCTGAGCAAAAACATGCTCAGCATAATGTGAAAGTGCGAGAAGAGAAAATGGCAGAAGGAAAAGTGAAAAAGGCTGCAGCTACCAAAAAAGCTGAAGAACTTGAATCATAGAATCATAGAGTTGGAAGGGGCCATTCAGTCCATCTAGTCCAACCCCCTGAAGCCCGTAAACAGAGAGCTCTGCAGCTGGAAGAAGAACGCAGACAACAGGAGCTAATGCAGAAGAAAAAGGAGGAAGAGCTAGAGAAAGCTAGGCAGGCTGCAGAACTGGGAGAAAAGCTGGCGGCTGAGAGAGAACTTGAGAAAAAGAGAAAACAAGAAAAGCTTCAAGCACAGCAGGAGCATGAAAGGAAAGAGAAAGAGAAGGCTGCTCGCCTGCAAAGAGAATTAATGGCTGCTAAAGAGAAGGAGCGGCTTCAGAAAGAGGCAGAGGAGAAAGAGAGGAAACTGCAAGAGGAGCAGCAGAAGCAGATATCTATTTCTGATGGGACGGTTGGCAATAAACAACTGAATGTAACAATAGAGATACAGAACTCGCCTTCCTGCAACTCATACCCAATGACACCACAGGGCCCCAAACAACCCAAGTTTGAAATGAATAATTATGGGATGGATCTGAATAGTGATGATTCCACAGAGGATGAGAGCCAGCCCAAGAAGCCCAACCCTACTTAAAGGAAAAGGTAAAGGTATCCCCTGTGCAAGTACCGAGTCATGTCTGACCCTTGGGGTGACGCCCTCCAGCGTTTTCATGGCAGACTCAATACGGGGTGGTTTGCCAGTGCCTTCCCCAGTCATTACCGTTTAACCCCCAGCAAGCTGGGTACTCATTTTACCCACCTCGGAAGGATGGAAGGCTGAGTCAACCTTGAGCCGGCTGCTGGGATTGAACTCCCAGCCTCATGGGCAGACAGCTTCAGACAGCATGTCGCTGCCTTACCACTCTGCACCACAAGAGGCTTGATCCCTACTTGGGCTACTGGAAATCAACTAACAGAGGCTATCATTCAACAGTATTATGACCCTCATGATATTTGGAATTATTAAAAGTCACAAACTGGAAGAAATCTTCTATAAGAGCAAGCCACGTTACCAGAAGCATCCAAGTTCTGCAGTATGGAATTCACCACCATTCCCAAATGGCAAATCTATGGCAGGGCAATCATGGGAGGTTTTAAAGAGGTGCTAAAGGCTTCTTGAGATTCACTGTAGTCATTTTGTGGATGGGAATACATTACTTTTAAACATAGGAACTTTACTTTTGACAGTAATACACATTTCTGATCTATGGGGGGGGGGGGAATGGAGGATGTTATTTGCTGTTTGGATGCTAGATGTTGGCGACGTCTTGCAAAACGCCATAAATGAAGTGTCTTCACCAAGTAAGCATTTCACTATATTTATGGCGTGCGGAAGAGCCCTGTGAGTGCTCCAGCCGTTGTGTTCCAACAAACCAAATACTCAGAGAATAGGCTGGATACGGGGAAATGCAACTTTAGTTTCTACAATAGCATGTGCTTGTCCAAACAGTACCTTTCTGGCCCTCCTCTCTATGTAAACATAGTTTACATAGTTGGTAAACATTTTTCAGTGATGCACAGTCCTTTGCACCTGGTGCAGGTGCAGTCTCCACAGGAGAAGAGCATATAGCCCAGGGGTAGTCAAACTGCGGCCCTCCAGATGTCCATGGACTACAATTCCCAGCATTCGCTGGCAGGGGCTTCTGGGAATTGTAGTCCATGGACATCTGGAGGGCCGCAGTTTGACTACCCCTGATACAGCCCATGCCTGTCTTCCACACAAAATAGGAGTTGAGGGCTAATATGCTCTGATGCACATGAGGCTTTCTGCATGTGTCTTCCCCAGACTTGGATAGCCCAGGCTGGTCTGATCACTTCAGATCTCAGAAGCTAAGCAGGGTCAGCTCTGATCAGCATTTGAACGGGAGACCTCCAAGGAAGTCTACACTTGCAACAAACTGAAAAGCAGTGGCAAAACATCTGTGAAGGTCTCTTGCCTTGAAAAGCTGATGGGATCATTCCTACTGTAACTTAATGTGTGGGGAAAAGAAAGTATCTTGGCATGTTATGCCAGGATTCATTCCATTGCCATTTCTAAGGACAGTTTTTCCTCTAGAAGGGGGTTCCCTTGCAGTAATTCATTCCACACACTGAAGAAGAAGAAGAAGAGTTGGTTCTTATATGCTGCTTTTCCCTACCCGAAGGAGGCTCAAAGCGGCTTACAGTCACCTTCCCTTTCCTCTCCCCACAACAGACACCCTGTGGGGTGGGTGAGGCTGAGAGAGCCCTGATATTCCTGCTCGGTCAGAACAGCTTCATCAGTGCTGTGGCGAGCCCAAGGTCACCCAGCTGGTTGCATGTGGGGGAGCGCAGAATCGAACCTGGCATGCCAGATTATAAGTCCGCACTCCTAACCACTACACCAAACTGGCTCTCTTGCACAATTGCTGGGTGCTGTGGGAGACCACAGAGGCAAGACCTGTAAAAGGGGCAGCTAGGAGTCCTGGCTCACCTAGATGCGACCCTGTATTTCAGCCAGGTGGTAGCAGCGGTTACCCAGAGGGAGCCGGAACAGGGAGTGGGCAAGGATGGAACTGGGCCTGCAAGGCAGAAGCGGGCTGGATCCAGCACACTCTCTTTGAAATTGATGGGGAAGATCCCTGAGCAGGTACTGTACAGCCAGCATGGTGCAGTGGTTCAGACAGGGAGGGACTGACACCAGAATTTCCACTAGGCTATAAAGTTTGCTAGGGGGCCGTGGAGCCAGCTTGGTGTAGTGGTTAACAGCAGCAGCTTCTAATCTGGTGAACTGGGTTTGATTCCCTGCTCCTCCACATGCAGCCAAGCTGGATGACCTTGTGCTCATCACAGTCCTGATCATGTTGTCCTTACAAAGCAGTCCTGTCAGGGCTTTTTCAGCCCCACCTACCTCACAGAGTGTCTGTTGTGGGGAGAGGAAGGGAAGGCGATTGTAAGCCGCTTTGAGACTCCTTAAGGCAGTGGAAACTGAGGTATAAAAACCAACTCTTTTTCTCCTTCTTGAGCCTAGCCTGTCATTCAAGGTCATCGTGAAGGAAGGGCGAGATATGTGTGCAATCCTCAGTTCATTGGAAGAAATATGGATTAAAATGTGATAGGTAAAGGTAAAGGTATCCTCTGTGCAAGCACTGGGTCATGTCTGACTCTTGGGGTGACACCCTCCAGCGTTTTCATGGCAGACTCAATACGGGGTGGTTTGCCAGTGCCTTCCCCAGTCATTACTATTTACCCCCCAGCCAGCTGGGTACTCATTTTACCGACCTCGGAAGGATGGAAGGCTGAGTCAACCTTGAGCCAGCTGCTGGGATTGAACTCCCAGGCTCATGGACAGACAGCTTCAGACTGCATGTCTGCTGCCTTACCACTCTGCACCACAAGAGGCTTTTAAAATGTGATAGATACAGAAAAAAAAACAGGAACATATTTTATCGTACTTTGTCTCCTAGGTGCCCAAAGTAGTATATATGCTTCTCCTTTCCCATTTTTTCCTCTCAATAGCCCAGTGAGAGTGGTTAGACTGAGAGAGAGGATTTCCCCATCCCAGTCATACATCATCCGCTGCCTACCTGCAGTAGCAAAAGTCCACAGATATTTGTGTTTGGTTGTATAAATTGTCTACAACAGGGATATGGTACCCATGGGTTCCAGAGCAACTGCTGGCATCTTTCCAGGCACCCATCAAATTTTCATTAGGCCGGGTCAGGTGGGGATTTTCCCAGCAAGCTTCTGACCGGCCACTAGACATCTGATTGGGTGTGCAGATTTTTAAAAGCGTTGCTTTGGCAGCAGCTGCCACCACAGCATAAGGATCTTCATGATGTAACTGAAGAAAACTATATTGTCCCACACTTAGAGAGACATCTGGGGACACATGGCACATTGTACTTACATTGAAATTTAAAAATATATAGTACAATACTATTTTTGCGTTCTATGCATTCTATGAAACTTTTTGTTGCTCCATATAGACCAAATTTTTAATCAAGACCCCCCCCCCCCCGGTCAATGGTGTCCTGCTTTACCAATGTTAAAATCTGGTCACCTTAAACTGAAGGCAAGTTGTGGCTGTCATTTTGTGGCTGGCACTACCTTCTGCAGCGGCCATTTTCTGGCAGCCATTTTGTACCTGTGCCCACCAGGCTGTGTCAAAAGTCCACAGGATCCAGCAAGTTCGAAAAGGCTGGGGGACTCCTGGTCTAGAAATTTATGTCCATCCTGTTCTGAATTAAACAAATGGTGTAAAGGCATAATAAATAATGACTTTTTAAATGGGCAGTTCAAAATTAAGAAGAACTGGTTTCTATACTCTCTTTTTCACTACCCAAAGATGCTTCAAACACCTTTCCATTCCAAGGATTTGAGGTCTGAAGCTGCAGGGAGAAGCCCTCTCCCCTCAGAAGCATACCCTTGTATAAAAACTATATCTATAAACATTTAAGGTAAGGAATTTTGCTGCTAATTGTATCTTGATGCCTTCCTTCTGGAGATTGAAAAGATACCAGAGAGGGAGAGGATTTCCCCATCTTCTGTGAAGAACAGAAGATCTTCCAACACAGCACAGCTGCAAGTTGGTGCTTCTTCAAGGGACTGCCTAGACAGAAGTAAAAAAAAGACCGAGGCCCTAGTCTGCCCAAAGACAACAGGCCTGAATTGTTAACTCTTCGTTGCTGTTGGATGTGTTTAATTTAAGGTGACCACATTGTCCCACTTTTGGAGGGACATCTGGGGGTACCTGGCAAATTGTACTTATGTTGAAATTATATATATATTACAATACAATTTTTGCGTTCTATGCGTTCAATGAAACTTTTTGTTGCTCCATATAGACCAAATTTTTAATCAAGAACCCCCCTGGTCAACGGTGCCCCGCTTTACCAGTGTTAACATCTGGTCACCTTAGTTTAATTACTGTTTCAAATATGTTATCTGTTGAAGTGGGGTTATAGCTATTTCCATAAATGCCAGTGTCACAAGGGGGGGGGGGGAATCACACTGTCATAAATGTGAATTCTCTCCCTTTTCCAATGAATTTATTTTTGATATTGTTATTTAAACTGAATAGGTTACATAACCACTGACCCCGTTCCAGAGTACAATGAAAAAATGGTTCAGACGGGCAGCAAACCATCAAGAAGATTCTTGTCTGTCTTTTGGCGAATGACGCCAAAGAAGAACTTCTCCTAGCATGGAACAGACTTTTCGATGATGACACTGTTTTTTGACATATTAAAAGAGTCCTCTAGAAGATGGCAGATGCAAAGACGTTGTTCTCCTCTGTCATCTTCATCCTGGGTTTCGGAGCTGGCTTCTCCCACTCTCTTATGCATTGTCAAATACAGAATGGCAAGGTGTGTTCTTCTTTTGTGAGGTGCACCTGTAAGCAGGTGTGCTGAGATGAGAGCTATACTATGCTGTTCTTTGCAGCGGGTTTCTATAGTAACTAGTGTGATTAAAAGCAAATAAAAACATGCAACAAAAGAACACCTGTTTGGGAAATCTGCCCAAGCATCAGGATAGTTTGGTCATCCGTGGGTCAAAATACAAAACCTTTGTGCATTCAGCCACTTGTTCCTGATTAGGTGACCCTGCTGCATTTAACAGCTGCGGGAGGCCGAGCTGAGCGCTATTGGCTGGTTAGTTCAATAAAGTGTGTCAGACTCAATAATGCTTTGCTCTCACTGCCCCCTTAAGATTACAGGGTGAAATGTAGCAGAGCCATAGGAACAGCTGCACAACTCTTTACAAACAACACAGATCCTCTGGGAGTGTCTGAAGCTCACAACTCTAAGGTCTTCCCTTAAAAGAGTCTCCGGAACAGGTTTTCTCAACCAGGGTTTTGTGAAACCCTGGGGTTTCTTGGTGGCTCTGGAAGGGTTTTCCGAATGGGTAGGAGTTAATTAATTAAAAAAATATATTTTAAAATTTGTTAAAGTATCAAGTGATGTTACCATATATGGACATGGCCCACCTTCCAAGATGGCCGGTGATGGGCCTGAAGGGGAGGTGACCCAGGTAGGCACGTCTACAGCTCTGCTTCCCAACCATATTCAGCACAATTGCAGTACTTCTGGGGTTTCTCGAAGCCTGAAGAATGTTTCAGGGGTTTCTCAATGGTAAAAAAAGTTGAGAAAGGCTGCTCTGGACAGTGTCCTCAGATATTTGTTCACCAAACTGCCCTCTTCTCCTTTTTAGCACTCCATTGCATCCTCTGCCCTTTCACATGAACCAGTCTTGTACCAGGTCAGTCCGTAGGTCTTTAAAGGTCAGTATTGTCTACTTGGCTACTGGAAATAGCCATGATGCAGACATAGGCATGATGGCCTAGTACTCATGGGTGGGGAAATGGCTGAGGTAGATAAATGAATCAGGAAGAGGATTAGGAAGAGAATGTCTACAAGTACGGATAAGACGCTGAAGGCTATCACGGACATGAGCAAACTGTCAGAGCTTGATGACACCATTGCCAACGCATTTGAGGGGGAAGGAAAGGTTGATGACTAGACCCCTTGTGCAATTAATCCTGTCATTCTGCCTGATCCATAATCCTCCCCGAGGGATATGACATCCTATTAGAGCAAGCATGTTAAGTTTATTACAGGTGCACAAACAGAGCTGGGCCAGCTCCCTGGCCGAGTTATGTTTTGCTGAAAATGGACCAGAAATATTAAAGAGGGAGGTCAGCTGGCAAACTCCCCCTTATGCACAGGGAAGGTTCCAGGCCTAACAGCAGGTCTCTGAAGATTTGGGTAGAGCTTTTCCACATTACTAGCTACCTGTTCTTGGAGGTGCTGGGGACTGAACCTGGAACCATCTGCATGCTGAGCAGATGCTCTGCCACTGAGCTACCACCTCAAAGGATTCCTTTGGTCACCCTATTCCTGGCAGCCAAAGGTCCCTTGAATGCCTAAGGAGGTGGTGAGCCCCCCCCCCCCAGTAGCAGTCTTTAAGCAGTGGCTGGACAGATACTCATCATGGATGGTTTAGGCTGATTCTGGACTAGATGGCCTGTATGGCCCCTTTCAACTCTATGATTCTATGTTTCTACATGCTGGGGCCTCCTCCTTGTGAGCTTTTAAAGTTTTAGCAGGCCACATACAATCCTGCCTAGTCTAGATGGCCTTTAAGAAGTTGTTACCACAGGCCAATTGACAACTCTCTATTTTCACAGAACAGCTGAGTTTGTCGATGACAAAGAGGTCATTCACACAACATAAATACAGCGGAGATGCTGGCAATGAGAGGGTGGAGTTCTGAGAAAGCAGAAAGGACCAGATCTTTTCTGGCTGCAGGCTGGAGGAAATTGCATTTCAGGAACTCCCTACAGGAGAATAAAATAATTTTGTTAAAGAAGCTGAAGGGAGGCTTCTTAGCCTGGAAGAAATAGATGGTTTTGAATTATATGACTGCTCAGGCCATCCATAATTCTTCCTTCTCTGATTCAGTTAAGATTTGTGCAGATGGCCTGTCCATGAGGGGCCTGCTTGCATGCCCCCTCCTGATGATGAACAACTTTTAGAAAAAGCAGGGCCAACAATCACAGGAAGGGGAACAAATGCACAGTCTTCTGCATCTTCACACAGCCAGCATGCTTGTGTCTGTTCTCCCCCCTCCCAGGTGAATTAACCTGCAGAAAGGACTTCTGTACAGTATTTTAGCTGATCCCTCTTTGCCGTTATACCCAAAACATCGAACTGTGGTTTGTGACTGAGAGCCAGCTTGGTGTAGTGGTTAAGAGTGGTGGCCTCTAATCTGGAGAACTGGGGTTGATTCTCCACTCCTCCATCACATGCAGCCAGCTGGGTGACCTTGGGCCAGTCAAAGAGCTCTCTCAGCCTTACCCACCTCACAGAGTGTCGGTTGTGGGGAGAGGAAGGATAGGTGATTGTATGCTGCACTGAGACTGCTTTGGGTCATAAAAAGCAGGGTACAAAAAAGCAGCTCTTTCAAGCCAGGACGGTCCACACCATGGCTTGAAGCTGGATAACCTTGCTGGGGGGGAGGGGGGATAGCCCTTCACAACAGTGTTTGCAGCTTCGGTCATAATGGCTTGCACTAAGCAGGAAGTAATTAACTGAACTGAAGAATGCAGGGGGAAGCAAAAACACCTAAGCCCAAGGCAGTCATGTAAAGATGCAGCCAATCAATGTGTATTATAGAACCCTGATTGCCTTGTGGTTTGCTGGCAGATTGTGCTCTGAGGCCATGTGTACCTCCTAGTCTCCACAGGAAGTCAGCACAGGGCTGCTGTCTCTACCAGTGCCTTCCAGGAAATGCTTACCCAAATCAGATACAGCTATATATCAGTGAACCACAACACCTGCCACTAGATTCCTCAGCTTTTAACAAGTTGTGTTAGAAATATAGTGTGCATATTGTTGCTAAGACCTCTTTAGAAGGCCAGATCCTGAAGGTGAAACTCAAATACTTTGGCCACCTCATGAGAAGGAAGGACTCCCTGGAGAAGAGCCTAATGCTGGGAGCGATTGAGGGCAAAAGAAGAAGGGGACGACAGAGAATGAGGTGGCTGGATGGAGTCACTGAAGCAGTCGGTGCAAACTTAAATGGACTCCGGGGAATGGTAGAGGACAGAAAGGCCTGGAGGATCATTGTCCATGGGGTCACGATGGGTCGAACACGACTTCGCAACTAACAACAACAACATAGCATCTACCAGTATACTTGTCAGCATTCTGCTTAATGTAAATGTTAGGAAACAGCGACTTCACTTGATGTGTGAAATTGATATACTTTAGAGGGGGATGTTACGTCCAGTGTGGTGTCGTGGTTAAGAGCAGCGGTCTCTAATCTGGAGAACTGGATTTGGTCTCCCGCTTCTCCATGTACAGCCAACTGGGTGACCTTGGGACGGTTGCAGTTCTCTCACAACTCTCTCTGCTTCATCCACCACACAGGGTGTCTGTTATGGGGAGAGAAAGGGAAGCCTCTTTGAGACTCCTGTAGCGAAAAGCGGGATACTAAAAAACAGCTCTTCTCCTTTTTTAAATATAATTTGAAAGAGAGATTAATACCAAGTAAGGGACATGGAGATCAGGAAGGAAGGCAACAGAATAAGGCAAATGGAAGTCATTTTAGGGGATGAGTTTAAAATGGCTGATTGGGTGGTGGTAGGGAGGGGCTTAACTTGGGGCCGCTTTTAGGTGGCAGAACCCGAGGAGCAGAAGCTTTTCCTGGCAGGGATCTTGAATGCTAGGGAAAAGGTCATTCTACCAGTCCCTCCCTTTCCTTCCTTCCAAGCATCTGCACATGTTTTGATGGTGTAAGAAGAGCCCTGCCTGGTCTAACCACAGAATGACATAAGCAACTAGAAGCAATGGAAAGGGAATTCTTCTTCCTTCCATAGTTGCAGAAAGGAAACAGTATTGGTAAGCTTACTCATTCACAGCACTGCATGGCAAAGGGCACCTGCCAAAAACTTCTATGCAAGATGCCAAAGGATACAGCTGCACCACTGGACGTTCAAAAAGTATTGTGGTCCATGACGGCTTTCAATTCATCTAGGCATTTATCCCTTGCTTTGGTCTTCAATTGGGGTAAAAAAAAGTGGTTTCCAACATAATTCTTTCACTCCTCCATTTTATCCTCTCAACCACAGGCCTGGGAGGGCAGTTAAGCAAGGCCAATGACTGGGCCAAGGTCACCAAGCAAACATCCAAACATCCATGGAAGATTGGGGATTTGAACCCGAGTCTTTGGGATCCTAGTCTAGCACTTCACCACATTGGCTGTGGGGCAACTCTAGCCTTTGTATGCCTCTATGTTTTTATTACTGTAAGCCGCCTTGAACCCAGAGGAAAAGTGGGATATCAATGCTGTAATAAACAAGCAAACAAATAAATATTCAACTGAGACACTGTATTAGGCCAGGGGTCCCCAATCCTTTTGAGCCTGGGGGCCCACTGGAATTCTGACATAGCACAGTAAGCACAGCCACTAAATGGCGGCCACAAAATGGCTGCCGCAGAAGGTAGAACCGGCCACAAAATGGCCACCGCAGTTTATCTCAATCTCAAAGCGAAGATTCTTGTGCTGTGGTGGAAGCTGCTGTCAAAGCACAGACAATCAGAAACCTTTCTGGGCAAAATCTCCCCCTCCCCCAAATGCTGCACAGTTTCTCAAAATGTTCGGCAGGCAGATTGAACCAAACTGGAGATCCCCGTGTTAGGCTGTCTGCATCAAGTCCCCTCAGTCCTGATTTCAATACTAGAGGGCTTTTGCAAACAATCCTCCTAAAGAGGAAATCTAGTGTTAAGAGGCTGCTGTGTCTGCTCAGCTGTTAAGAATTGGGAGGTAAGAGGTCATATGTAAAAGCATTGTTTGTCACTGTAATATTATGAACTACTTATAGGAAACGTTTTCTATTTAATTTTTACCTTGGGATCTGTGAATGCATTGCAAAACAGACTGGGATAATAGATATATCCCTATAAAGCTTTCATGGATGCAAATTATTTTTCTTCAGTAGAGCTACAAACATTTGAGAGCTTTGAAACAATAGGGCCAATTAATTTTTGGTCCCCTGCTAATTACAGAAGTTTGCTCTGTTAAAAACAAACGTGCTTTTGCCATTAGAGAGTCAGAGGGTTTGTGCGGATAGGGGTTAAATCATGCAAGGTAAAGGATAATTTAATAATTAAGAAATCAGTCCAGCAAGATGATATGGTTCGTGGGGCACAAAATGAAATGTCTTGTTTTTTCTCAAAGCAATGTTCACAAAAATAATTGTCCACTGCCCCTTAGTGTTCAGAGATAGTATTGCATGAAATAGAAAGTGTTGGTTCTTACTCTCTTTGCTAGCTAAAGTGAATAACCAGCATGCCTGTGTGCTGGACAGCGACACTGGGCAGGAAGGGCTCCCTGATGGTGGAAGGGTCCCTCTGTGTGCTGTAATACAACACCTGCACGCTCAAGTTAAGCTAACTGCCTTTTTGCTTCTTACTGGGGGGATGCCTACAAAGCTGGCGGTCTTTCAGCAGCAGCTGGACAGATACTTATTCTGGTTGCTTTAGGTTGATCCTGCATTGAGCAAGGGGTTGGACTAGATGGCCTGCGTGGCCCCTTCTATGTCGATGATCCTATGAAAACATGGATTGAATGCAGCTTCTCAGAGAAGGCGCTGTAAGTTGACACCTCAGCAACCGAGTTAAGCTTATTGCCAGCTTGCAGCTCACAGGGGATCAATGTAAGTTCAAAATTTAACATCATGCGCTGAAAAAAATCTGCTTTCCCACTTTTCTGTATTTCAAAATATTGTCATATCTAGCCTGGCTGCTGAGCTCACTGTTTTGTGTCAGTTTAGCTGGCCTTAAAGAAAGATATTACACAGATTTAGTTCTTGTTTTTGGATTAGCAGCTGGAACCCCATCTCACTCAGGGGAAGTCTATAGCTAGAGCAACCATAGGCACCCTTTATACAATATCATTTCCAAATTCGTAAAGCAATGCACTGCCTGGCCTAAAATGACACTAAAATGGGTGTCAGC
This sequence comes from Paroedura picta, assembly GCF_049243985.1. NCBI lineage: Eukaryota > Metazoa > Chordata > Lepidosauria > Squamata > Gekkonidae > Paroedura > Paroedura picta. Next base: position 39,243,184 of record NC_135370.1, on the reverse strand, counting down.
CCAAGACAAGAATGGGCAATGTAGTTTAGAATATGTGGGATGTAACAGCTGACCCACTAATGACCTAAACACCACAGGGATAATTTAGGACAATAGGGTTCCCAAGAATCTACCAGCTAATCCTATCAGGCTCTATCCTCACTTCCCTGCATCCAGTTGTCCTACGTAAACAATACTTTACTCTCTAGACTTGGTAACTTTCTTGCTTGGTAATTCAAGGGTCATCAAGAACCATTTCCAGCTGGTAAATTCAATACATTTCTCCCAGTTGAAACACTGGTGGTTTGGCTGCTTCCGGAGACCTCTTCTTGTCATGACTGATAATATAACATTTTCCAAAATACTTTCCCCCCCTCTAATCTCTGAATTCTTCTTTTCAAAATTTATTTATTATTAGACTAATAAACTGCCCCTCCTAGCCAGCTGAATCAGGGCAGTTCACAACGGAAAAATCAATTTAAAACCAAAACAGATAAGAACACCACCAACCAACACCCCTTGCAATACAATGGCTGCAAACACTACCTCCCACCATAGGGGGGGTGGTTTAAGGGCGTAGCCCAATCAATGTTCCGCCACCCAGTCTCAACCAAATGCCTGGTGGAAGAACCCCATCTTGCAGGGCTTTTCCATGATGTTCCAATGAGGACCCTTGCAGGTGCATTTTGTACCAACTGCAACTTCCAGATCAAGAATAAGGACAGGCCAGCATAGAGTGAGTTACCGAAGTCTAGTCTGGAAGTGACCATCACATAGATCACTGTGGATAGGTGTTCTAGGGACAGGTAGAGCACTAGTAGCCTTGGTTGGTGTAGGTAGAAAAACTTCAGCTTGGCTACAATCATGAAGTGAGCATCTAGGGAAAGGGAGGCATCAAAGGTTACCCCTAAATTTCTGGCTAGAGGTGCAGCTGTACCCCATCCAGGTCAGGGAGGCTCACTTCCTGATTTGAACCCTTCCTCCCCAGCCACAGGACCTCCAACTTGGAAGGGTTAAATTTCAGGTGACCTTGCTTGAGCCAGACTGTCACTGCCTCCAAACAGCTGGCAAATAAATTGGGGGGGGGAGAGTCAGGCTGGCTGTTCTTTATGACAGGGGTAGTCATCCTGTGGTCCTCCAGATGTTTATGGACTACAATTCTACTACTGAACTGTAGTCCATGAACATCTGGAGGACCACAGGTTGACTGCCCCTGCTTTATGAGATAGAGCTGGGGGTCATCAGCATATTGATAGCAATGCAACCCATAGCTCCAGACCCGCTGGGCCAGAGGGTGCATATAGAGAAAATGCTCTCCACGGTGATGTTCCAAGAATTTCCACATGCCTTTATAGTCATTACCACTGATGACGGGAGGAAATTCCTGAAGTATCATCAAGAAGTGATTCCACTTCCTCCCCAACCTTCATCTTCCCCAGGAACTGCTCATAATCTTCCAGTATTTGCCGAGGTAGTGCCTGCAACCCTATGGATCCTGCCTCTTTGCAGCATATATATCACGGTTTCGTGAAACCCTGGGATTTCTTGATATCCCTGGAAAGGTTTCCTGAATGGGTGGGAGTTAATTATTTTTTTAATTGTTAAACATCAGGTGACATGACCATGTTGACCCCCTCCCTGCCCAATGGCCAATGATGGGCCTGGAAGGATGGGAGGTGGCATGCCAGGTGGCATGTTTCCCAACCATATTCTGCATGATTGCGCCACTTCTGGGGTTTCCCAAAGCTTAAAGAATTTTTCAGGAGTTTCTCAATAGTACAATAGTTGAGAAAGGCTGATATAGACCGTTAAATCTCCTATGCATGCAGGGGTCAAGGCTACCTGGTTTTGGATTGTTTTTTGTAGCCCTGTCATCTGCTCTCTCCCTTATTTGCTGGGCAGCATATATTAGGCATGACATATTACAGGGGATGGAGGAGCTGTATGGATAGCCAGGTGTGCAGAGGTTGCATAGTCTTAAATACAAGAAAAATATGAGCTGGTTTATTGTACCCTACTTTTTACTAGGCGAATATGGCTCAATGCATCCTTCAGTTGCTTTCCCTTCCTCTCCCCAAAACAGACACCTGTGGGATAGGGTGAGGCTGAGAGAACTCTGAGAGAACAGTGTCTAGCCCAAGGTCACCCAAAATGCTGCATGTGGAGAAAGAGTGGGGAATCAATAAGAGTTTATTTTATACCCTGCTTTTCATGATCTGAAGGAGTCTCAAAACAACTTCCAATTGCCTTTCCTTCCGCTCCCCACAACAGACATCCTGTGAGGTAGGTGAGGATGAGGGATCTCTAAGAGAACTGTGACTGTCCTAAGGTCACCTAGCTGCTTGCCTGTAGAGGACTGAGGAATCAAACCCAGTTCTCCAGATAAGAGGTTGCCACTCTTAACACTACTCCAAGCTGGCTTTCAAGGGAGTTCTGAGGTTGATTAACAATATTTGACCAATCAATTGATTCCATTCCAGTCTTAGCACAAAGAGTTATTTATGGGGGGGGGATTTTCTCACAAGTTTACCATCATTGAATGTTTTCCACAAAATGATTGCATGTCTGTGAGAGGGAGGGAAACACTTTTCAAAAGATTTTACTGGTGTTTTCTCTCACTTTTGCCCCCAATGTATCCTCCTCACATTAAGTATGAGTGCTTCTTGCATTTCTTAAAGAGGGCTTGTGCCTTTTAGGCAGCAACGTAAAGGAAAGGGTCTGCTGCTGCTGGGTGCCGACCAATCAGCAAATACCTTGGCACAATGTCCATGCTGGAGGCATGGGTGAAGAAATGTAAGTCCAAAATAAGCAAAGGCACCTGCATTTCAAAGAGAATGCCGTGGGCCAGCACTTCCTCTTTGAAGTGGAGACAATCCACTTATGGATATGCGGGTGAATAGGCAGTATGACTGCAGAGTCATACTACAGCTATGAAGATGGAAGGAAAAACCCAACCAGGATCAGAGTGGAAATCAGAGTCAGGCACAGATGGCTTCTTTTTAAATGAGCCCACGGAGCTTTAAAAACCTAATGCAGATAAGCCCCAGGTTTGCCCTAAGAAACTTCCAAGTCCCTATTAGTTTTATTGTTGTTGCTCAAGCAAATTTAGAGTTTCTACTGAAACATGTAGCTGAAATTAAACCTTTGATGAACTTGGATATTCCCCCTCAGGCAAAGTGCTTTAGGAATTTTCAGAAAAGCCAATAGATGTTTTTAAAAAGTATATAACAAGTATATAACAATAAGCATGTATCTGGCACATTTTCCAGCATATTTTTTTTAAAATGGTCTCAATACCTCACAAAAGCCACAACAATATTGCTTGACACATCTGGTGGCTGAGAGCAATCCCTCCTGGAATAATTGCCTTCCCTGGAGTCGGAGTACAACCCAGAAATATATCCATGATCCAGGGCTTGCTAATTATTTTTTGACCTTTTAACTTCTCCTTTCTTGGCCAGATTTTCAAGGTTTCAATGAGCTGACCAGGGGGTGCAGAGGGGGAAATAAAACATTTCGCTTATATACAATTTTGCCTTTGTGCATGGTAAAGGGAAGAAACAGGGCTTACTGTGCTAATGGATGTTTTCTCAATAATAGGGAAGCCACTGCAGACCGACAGAAGAAGAGTCTCTTGCATGGAAGAAAGTCTCCTTGAGCTAAGAGAGTACTTTATGTATTATGATATGAGATTATCACTACAGCACTATTAAAATAGGCCAAACATGTAAATGTAAAGGTATCCCCTGTGCAAGCACCAAGTCATGTCTGACCCTTGGGGTGACGCCCTCTAGCGTTTTCATGGCAGACTCAATACTGGGTGGTTTGCCATTCCCTTCCCCAGTCATTACTGTTTACCCCCCAGCAAGCTGGGTACTCATTTTACCGACCTCGGAAGGATGGAAGGCTGAGTCAACCTTGAGCCAGCTGCTGGGATTGAACTCCCAGCCTCATGGGCAGAGCTTTCAGACTGCATGTCTGCTGCCTTACCACTCTGCGCCACAAGAAGCCAAACATGTAGTTACCCTCAAAAGGCCAACCTAAATAATTCATCTCTGCATGCCCTGTGGAAACTAAACAAGGTGAGCAAGGCAAGAGTGTTATCCAAGACCAAGGCATTTTGCAGGATAGGGGCCACAACTGACAAGGCCCTTCCCCTGCTGACAGCTAAATAAGCCATCCAAGGGTCACGTACCTGTAAAAGACCGGTAGACAATTTCCAGTTCGTATCTTTTACAGTGCAATAGTAAGCAAAGCTACAATTTTATAAGCCCAATCCTGTTTTAGGATGCTTCTGTTAATTTACTGTTTACATCCAGTTTCATGTGTACCTCCTCATTCACATCTACTGACAATGGCTGACAATGTATGCTCTAATAAGGAACGGATAATAAGGAGAATTTATTGTACATTGGAATTGTCCGAAGTGTCCATTATTTCGTCAATAAAGACAGCTCTATATAATAGGCTAATATTACCACCACTTTTCTTATCGCAGAGCGTAGAGGAAGGTTTGACTTGAGCCCTGTTCACATCCTACATGCACATCTTTTCATAAGAAACAGCCTGCAAGTTTTCACTTCAAAAATAAAATTGGAGACCAGCCTCTGGATTAATGTAGAGGTTCAATAACACGTTCAACTAAATGTCCATTACATGGAACACAAGAATTGCCCAGTGCATGCACCCAAACGCCACATGTGTTCACTGTACAAAGACTGTGTCTAGAACTGCACATGATCCCTCTGCACGTTAACTGAACATGCAGAAGGGGAAAGCAGGCATTAGTGTGCTGACATGCAACAAAAGTATCTGAACATATGCTCCCTACATGTGGTCTGTTGTAGTTGCACAGCAGTCTCCTGTCATGGGGAGGGAGCATATTATGGAGGCAATTTCTCCACACCCTGTGGATGACACACTGACTGCGTGGAAACAGGGGCAAAGGCCATGCGTTCAGCCAGTATATGGTGGGGTCAAGTTCTGTTCATTCTAGTATGGGGAGAGCATTACAGAAAACCTCTCAAGGACCGTTTATGCTCTGGAGGTTTCATGCTGAGTTGGAGGCCGGAGTCTGTGTCATGGCAGGTTGCCCCACCTCTTCCTGTACCCACACAGGGGAGCATTTGGCCAGGAGCACCTCATCTGCCCCTGATTTGTGCTTCTGCTCAGGAGCTGGGGCAGTGAAGTTCCCAATGCGTAAATGGTCAAGGTGAGACTTCTCAAGGAAGGTGAGAATTCATCCAAAGGTTTTCTAGGAGAAGAAGAGTTGGTTCTTATATGCCGCTTTTCTCTACACGAAGGAGTCTCAAAGCTGCTTACAGTTGTCTTCCCTTTCCTCTCCCCACAACAGACACCCTGTGGGGTAGGTGAGGCTGAGAGAGCCCTGATATCACTGCTCGGTCAGAACAGCTTTATCAGTGCTGTGGCCTGCCCATGGTCACCCAGCTGGCTGCATGTGGAGGAGGAGTGGGGAATCAAACCCAGCTTGCCAGATAAGAAGTCTGCACTCCTAACCACTACACCATGTGAACAGGGCTGGGGGAATAAACTAACTTCCCTGGAACTGCAGAGAGAATTTTCAAGCCATTAGGTAATGTGGGATTACTTATTAAACATGGGTACCCTCTTGTTGGAACATGTAAGGTCTATAGCAGGGGTAGTCAAACTGCGGCCCTCCAGATGTCCATGGACTACAATTCCCAGGAGCCCTTGCCAGCATTCGCTGGCGAATGCTGGCAAGGGCTCCTGGGAATTGTAGTCCATGGACATCTGGAGGGCCGCAGTTTGACTACCCCTGGTCTATAGTGTGCCTATGAAAAGAATATCTTCAGATTAGGAACTTCTTGTTTTCAAATATGCTCCTCCTGTGCCCTGATTAGCTCTGTTGGAGACTTCCTGTTCCTTTGAACACACTTCCTCCTTGCCTGCCTCCAGAACAGACTGAATGCAGACAGCAGAATAGGTAGACAGTTAGACCTCTCTCTCCTCTCTTTGTATATACAAATTTGTTTCTCTTCACAAAACCCTTATTGGATTCATTTAAGGCAGCCTGATGTTTCACCCTCCTTGCATATTTAAACACTGCCAACACCCTCTTTGAGTGCATCACATGTGGATATCATTTTTTGTATGAATACACTTAACACTATGAGTTATTGTGTATTTACTGCACTCAGGTACTTTCAAAGCTGCACCAAACCTGCCTTAATGGGATGGAAATAAGACAGTGATGGATAAAGAGCTTCTCTTAGCTATACTGCCAGGTTTAGTTTTTAAAATTACATTTTAACTAATCTGCCTTGAATTCCTGGACATTTGCATGCACTGCATTTTTATACAGTGAACACTGGCTGGGCTGCCAAGTTCCACTTGTTAATATTTGAACACATTTTGTAGTGCAGTCCTAAGCAGAGTTATACCCTTCTAAATCCATTGAAGTCAAGTGGGTTTAGAAGGGTGTTAACTCTGCTCTGTTAATTTCAGCCACAGAAATTAAATTGGAAAGGGGACAGTGTAGGCATTTCCGCACCATTTAAATGTAGTGAAATGCTTATCTCAGGTAGTTGTTATATTCCGGCCCCTCCATATGACGTCACCAACATGCAATGTCTGGGCAGTAACTGGGCGGCTACATCCTCCATTTTAAAACACTAGTTGGTGAATCCCAAAAAGTGGACTCACCAATCTATGTAGTGCTAGTTAATGGAGAGCAACCAGCAAGCATCTAGTGGGGGGAAGTTATGGAAGCTACTTCCTACCTGCCTCCCTCTCCCTTGTTCCCAGGGACAGGAACATCTTTTTAAAAATGCCTAACATGCTGAAGCAAGCGTGCAGGCAATGCCAGAAAAATTTTTTTCCCAACAATGTATCACAAAGCTTGCCTCTCTAAATCTTCTCCCAGCCAAAAAAAATTAATCGGGAATGAGATTAATTTTTTTAATCATCAAGACTCATGATTCCATACAGGGTACCATTCAAAAAGTGCTTTGCATCTATTAGATACACCTATCTAATCATAGATGCATAGGCATAGCAACAGAGAAGTGTGCATTAAAAAAAATTAGTGGACATTGTGGGATCTTTAAAGCATGAAGAAAGGGGATTGGCTGCCTGGCTTGATTGACAGGTGGAAGAAAGCTGTGAACTCCATTGCTCTCTTCCGCCATTTCCAGCAGCTCTTGTGGAGGGGTAAGAACCGTAAAAATGCAGCAGAGAACAGCGAGCCATCAAAAAGATGAGGAGAAGCAGGGAGGCGCGATTACATTTAGCATTATGCCATTCAGCTAGCGTAATGCTATTTTTACCGATGTGCAGAAATGCCCTGTAACTTCTGCATATAATAATTGATGTCAGAACATTGGTTAAAGTTTTACTAGTAACTTCCACAAGAGGGCACCCACGTATTTGTCAAAACCCATCAAACAGCACAGCAGCTGGAAATTTTATGGGGAACGTAACTGAGTGGCAGAGACTCCTATTTGTCAGGCTATTGGCATATAAAGGCTATTGGCATATAAATTGCATTTCTTCATTCTTGTAAAGCACTACCATGTATTCATTACCTCCCCGCTTTGTTGTGAAGTTATTTCACCTACATGCGTTGCTGTGTTATTCCACCAGAACGAGGCGGCGGAAAAAAATTAACGGCAATCGTCACAACGGTTCCTGTGACCTCAATGTGCTCTGGACTGATATGCTGACTTCACTCGGTGCTCCCAGCATGGGATGAACTGTAGTTCTGATCTGCATACAGATATTCCCAAGGTCAGCCTGGAGCCCTGAAACCCCCGTTGACAAGATTATTAGTTGCGAGGGGCAACATAATTACTGATGACAACATTAACGAGATCAGCGGCGGCAGTAGAAATGGCCAGATATTATAAATGTGCATTGTCACAAAACGTCTATCCATTTGCTTAAATGCCGAGAGTGAACAAATGCATCATTTAATGTTGTCGGCCTCGCAATTACGACACGTTTCATATCTGCGGCGAGTAATGAATTATTCACGAGAGGTGCTTTAAAAAAAAACACACACACACACAACATGCCCAGACTTGATCCTAAGTAGGGCTTACACAATGAGCTCATGTTATCAGGAGTGTGTTTCTCTTATCTTAGGCCTTCTTTACAATGCCCCCCTCAGGCTCCAGGTTTCATCCCATGACTGCAAATGTGGCTTAGCTTCTAAAGCAGCCAATCAATCCATCAATATATAACTTAGTCCACAAGTAACTGGCTGTATACACTCCTCAGGCACGCCATGTACCCTTCAGGTTCACAAACAGGCAAAACGTGGAGAGACTAGGAAGCTATATTTAAAATACCTAAGGTTGCCACCTTCCAGGTGAGGCCTGGAGGTCTCCCAGATCTCTAGACTACAGAGACCAGTTCCCTTGGAAAAAATGGCTGCTTTGGAGGGTGGACCCTAATGTCACTGTACCATGCTGGGTTCCCCCCGCCCCACATCCCAAATCCCGCTCTCCTCCGGCTTCACCTTTCCCTCTATGTCCCCTGGAGACATGAAGATTGTCAAATGTAACTGCTGGAATTTACAGTCCCCAAATGGTCCTGTTGTTTTAACTGTTGATTCTATTGTTAATTGTTTATGAATTTAATTGTACTTAATGATAGTCATGTTGATCATCACTCCAAGACAGCAACTGCTGAGAGGGGTGGTACATAAATCAGAGAAATTATTAAAAAAACATTGGTTATCCCTAGACTCAAAGAAGTGTGTCTGGCCTTGACAAGAGTCAGGGCCTTTTCAGCCCTGGCCCCAGCCTAGTGGAATCTATTGTTGACAGAAACCTGGGACCTGACGGAGCAGTCAAAGTTCAACAGGGCCTGCAAAATGGCACTATTCCATCAGGCATAGGGTTGATGGCAGGGACAAGTAAACAATGCCAAATTGGCCTCCACCTCTCCAGTTTCCTCACCACAAATGGAGGCCTGAAGAGGTATTGGCAGACATTAGACATAAGGACTGAACAATTTTGATTGTTCTATGGAAATGTATATTGATAATTGAGGTGTTGTATGCCACTCCGAGCCAGATTTTTTTTTCTTCTAGAGAGGGGCAGTCTAGAAGTTGGATAAATAAATACATCACCAGGAATTTCCCAAATCATTGTCCTATAAATGCAATGGAAATTGGGCTTCTTCTTCTTACCCGAAATACATCCAGACTGAAGATCAGATCAGGTTCAGGGTTTTGATTATATGACCTATAAGGCCCTAAGCAGCTGTGGACCTTCATACCTGTGGGCTGTCTCCTCCCTTGCTTTTCCCAAAGGAGAATGAACGGGCAGAACCTGCTCCAGATCCCCAACCCCAAGAACGTCAAAGGGGCCTGCCCTGGGAGAACATTCTCCCTGAAGAGATCCAAGCCTTGTGGGACTTGAGACAATTCCACAGGGCCCGTAAAACAGAGCTCATCCACCAGGCCTAAAGCTGAGGCCGGAAAAGACACCAAAATTGTGGTCCCCCTGCCCAAAACATCAGCCAAGCTTTTACCGTACTTGACACCTGCACCACCTCACTGGGAAATTAAGGCGGTTTTAAATTAATCCGTTTATAGAATGTTTTAAAATGAATGTTTTCATGTGACAACTGTTACTTATTGTTTTTATATATGCTGTTACCTGCCCTGAGCCTTTGGGGGAGGATGGGTTAAAAATAATTTTACTGTTGTTATTAAAACATATTGGTATTTGAATCACATTTCCCTCCCTGCTGGTATTTTTGTATTCTGTGGGGAAATGTGAGAAATATAAGCAACAGCTTCCTGTGTCTGACAAGAAAATAGAGTACTGTAAAGTTTTGGTGCCAGCTTGGTGTAGTGGTTAAGAGAGGTAGCCTCTTATCTGGAGAACTGGGTTTGATTCCCTTCCTCCACATGCAGCCAGCTGAGTGAACAGTTCTCTCAGAACATGGGCTCTTAAAGCTCTCTTAGCCCCACCCACCTCACAAGGTTTCTGTTCTGGGGAGAGAAATTGCGATTATAAGCCACTTTGAGATTCCCTTGGGTGAATCTGTGAAAAGAGGGGTATAAAGAACCAGCTCTTCTTCTTGAAGTCTAACAAAATTGGTGGAAGGATATGAGCTTTCATGAATGCGCAGAGCTTTCATGAATCCTCAGATCCCACCAGTGCACAGGTGAGATCTGGAGATCCACTGAAATTATAGCTCATCTCCAGGCAACAGAGATCAGCTTCCCTGGAGAAAATGGCTGCTTGGGAGGGTGGACTCCATAGCATTATAGTTCACTGAGATACATCCCCACCCCAAATCCCACCCACTCCTGGCTCCACCCCCAAAGTCTCCAGTAATTCCCAACCCAGAGCTGGCAACCCTATTTATCAATCAGTGCTTACTTCTTCAGTGATTCATGAAAGCTTATACACTGCAAAGTCTTTCATTAGTCTTTAAGGTGCTACTGGACTTTTGCTCTTTTCTACTGCTACAGACAGATTAAGATGGCTGCCCATCTCGATCCACTTCAAAGTAGGCTAGATATTTACATAATAGCTATGCGTTCTCTCTCTCTCTCTCTGATGATATGTAGGTTTTATTTCCTCTAACAATGACCAAAAAGTGATGTGCCTGCACAGCTGGGATACTGGAGGAAGCAGCAACATAAACTTTCTGAAACAGGTCTCGGTTCTAAGTTTTGGAAAGGGTAAACCAGGTCTGCCTGGAACAAAAGAAGAGGAAGCCTCTCCGAAAGGACCTCATAAAAAACAGAAACCTCTGCACTGTTTCCAGGGACAGAAAGGATGCTCTAAAAGGTGAGACAGGAAGAAATCCCCAGTCTTAAAACGAAGCTGTATCCCAACAAGATGGAAGTACTGCTGGGGGTGGAAGCTCTGACTAGGGATTTAAGGTGCCTCCCCTTCTGGGTCACTGGTTCGTTTCCAGCTCAAAAGACCAAGAGATCTCTTGTGGCATAAAGGCAGCAGACATGCAGTCTGAAAGCTCTGCCCATGAGGCTGGGAGTTCGATCCCAGCAGCCGGCTCAAGGTTGACTCAGCCTTCCATCCTTCCGAGGTCAGTAAAATGAGTACCCAGCTTGCTGGGGGGGGGGGGTAAACAGTAATGACTGGGGAAGGCACTGGCAAACCACCCCGTATTGAGTCTGCCATGAAAACGCTAGAGGGCATCAACCCAAGGGTCAGACATGACCCAGTGCTTGTACAGGGGGATACCTTTACCTTTACCTTTTACCCCTTCTGGGTGGGGCTACACTCCCCTTCAAAGATCAGCTCTGTAGGTTGGGGAGTTCTTGGAAAAGATGGAAAAGCAGGTGCAGAAGATGTGACCAGAAGTGCCTTTTACCAGCTTTGAGTAGTTAGCCAGCTGGAAACTTCCATGGGTAGAAAAAAATATGGCCACTGTGGTATATGCCCTGCTTACATCAATTTTAGATTACTGCCATGTGCATGCGGCTGCCCTTGAGAAGAAACTCCAGCTGGTCCAGAATGCTGCAATCAGGATACTGACTAAAGTGGATCACAGTGACTATATCACCCCAGTCTTTGTCCATCTACACTGGTTCCCAGTTTGTTTCCAGGCTCAATTCAAAGTGCTGGTCTTGACCTTTAAAGCCTGTAAGGTTTGGGCCCAGCATACCCAAAGCACCACATGCGCCCTTATGAACCTGCCCAACCAGGTGGCCCCACCTCTTGTGACTAGATAGGGTAGCAATATAGGTGAGGGCCTTCTTGACCACAGTGAAGAAGATGATAATGATGATGAGTTGGTTTTTATACCCCACTTTTCTCTACCTAAAAGAGTCTCAAAGTGGCTTACAATCGCCTTCCCTTCCTCTCTCCACAACACGTAGGTGAGGCTGAGAGAGCCCTGAGAGTATTGTGTTGTGAGAGCAGCACTTGAACAGTCTTGAACAACTTGCCCTTCCATCTCACCCTGCTAGGATTCTGCCTGGGCCAAGCCTGGGTCACACTTAGCTCAGCTCTTCTTCTGAGGAATCCCCCACTGGCCTGAGGCTGGCCTACAACAAGGTGGGATCTGGAAATCTCCTGGAATTGCAACTCCTCTCAAGCGAAAGAGATCGGTTCCCCTGAAGAAAATGGATGCTTTGGAAGGTGGACTCTACGGCACGGTACCTTACTGAGGCCCCCGGCCTCCCAAGGCTCCATCCCCAACTCTTCAGGAGATTCCAACCTGGAATTGGCAACCTTACCTCCTCATCCCCTGTCAGTGGCCAGGATAGACTGGGCAACCCCAATGAGTGGTAAGATAAGAACTCACTGCCTGGCAAAAGACTATGAGATGCAAGGACAGGCTGTGAGTTTTCTATTTATAACTCAAGGACAACCAAGAGAAGGACATACAGACCATATTAACTTTTGTGTACTGTACTACCTGCATTTCATAGTCTTTTAATTCTACCCATTTCTCTCTGTGATTGTATGTGGCAGGATTTTTGACCACAATGGATCTGGCCCTCCCCTTCCTTATGGCTGCTTTATCCATGAATTCCAGCCTGAGTACCACACCTTTGAAAAGTTAATGAATTAACAAAACAAATTGGTTCCCAGTATACTGGGTGACTCTTCGCAATGTCTAGACCAGCCTTTTTTGACTTTTGACCATGGAGGAGACCCTGAAATAATTTACCAGACTTCAAGGAGCCCTGGTTGATGTCAGCTGGCCACACCCCCGGAAGTGATATCACTACCCACACTCTTAGCACTGCTTTTGCTCCTGCCACCACCTTTACTACTACTCTGGTGGTTCTACCTCATGTAGGCCGAAAAGTAGAGCAGGTGCTGAGAAGACAGCCTGGACCCTCCCATACCACACTACTTCATAGCTTCTGCAGACCCCCGTCAGAGCTCCGCTTTCCTGGCTGGGAAACGCTGGCCTAGACAGCTGGACACACCCTGAGAAGAGTGCACTGTGGGAAGGGAACACCGTGGTATCTGGGAAGTGTGCACACTGGGAAGGGAATGCTCTGTACAGAAACTGCATGTCACGGGCATCAGTGGTGCAAGTGGGGGGCACTGGCAGGTCTCCCACATGCCGTAAGCCCCAGTCAGCAGCAAGCGGTGCACAGGGTGGTGCTCCCTCCCACACCCCCTATATGGTAGTTAGAGCTTGTGCCCTAGATACACCTCTGGCTCTGAGGCCCAACTGGAGCTCAGCTAGCCCACAGCAGCTCCTGACATCACCATTGGGCTCTGCCACAGCTATCAATCACCGCTGCAGAAGCAAAATAAATGCATTCCCTGAGCATGCATAGACTTAAAAAAAAATAGGGGGGGGAATGTAAACATTTCTGATTTTTCCACAAATCTGGAGAATCCTCAAGTTTTGCTTAAAATCTGTTTAGCATCCACACGGCCTTGATGTGAAGATTTAGGTGTCCGCAGACAAAAGCCACATGTCACAAATAGTATATAGATTAAACGCACCCTGTATCCGTGCTTACAGTGATGAACCTCCTCACATGCTGCTGCTTCTCTAACAAAATGTTCAGCAATGGGCCCTACAGCAAGGGAATGAAGCCCAGGTACAAACTGCAGGAAGCTCTTTTTTCCCAGGGGCTCCAGCAACATTGTTATAGACTCCCCAGAAAAGCAAGGTGCTCATTCATGAATCCCACATTCATCTTTAGTGCCATTTATACCATCGCTTGTGACAAGGCAAGAACAACCCAGGCAGATATTTCAGTATTTACATCCTGTCGCATAATGCTCCTAAATGGGTGCTAAGAGCTAAATGCTTAAGCTGCTTCATAGAGAGCGGAGCTTTAAGATCGAGAAAAAATATATATAAATGGAAGCATTCTTCTATGCAGTTTGTAAATTCTAATCTAGACATCTCCCGCTTTGGCTTGCAGGCAAAGGAGGTAATTAAGAGGATAATTGGGAATAAAGAAACTTTTCTGCTTGAAGACCTTGCTCTGGGCTGTCTTGCAGCTTACATTTTATGAAATAAAATTTTATGAAATAAAATGTTCAGCGGCGGCTGCCTAGAGCAAACCCAGCCTATCAAAAGATGACATCTGACACACACATACACTGAGCTGCTTTCAGTGCTTCTCACTTCTTATACTCTGCCCCTCCAGGGCCAGAACTGGGAGAAAGGGTGGAGAAAGGCACCGGCAGAGGTCAAGAAGCAACAGTGGTGCCTTTGGCAGAGTACAACTCAGGGCCTTTGCCCCTTCTCAGGGGATCCCAGACTGAATCTCTGTCATGCCACTGTTGGCTTGACTGATGCTGCCCTCAGCAAAGCTGGAAAGTGTTGCAACAGCACAGGGGAACACCAACTTTGCACAGCTGGCGCTGCTTCACAGCACAAAGTTGAAGGGTATCCCAAAATGATGAGGAGACCCACCCTACACACTTCATGCAGGGCTACAGCATTTGCAGGGTCACAAATAGCTCCTGAGCTAGGGGGTCACTTTACTATGGGCCCTGCTGTCAGGTCCCTGCCAGTTGCCACCCATTAGATTCTGAGGAAGACGCAGTGTGGAAAGTTCTGCAAGGATCGGGGCCAGGCACCACCAGCAGACTCAGAACTGGCCAAGGAGCCCAGCTCAGACCCTGAACCTGGTGCAAACACTCAGCCTCTGGACACCCTGCATGAGCTGATTCTCCACCCTCGTCCCCCAAGCCCAGAGAACCACAGCTCCGTCTTGCAGGCTCTGTGGAACTGCAACAGTTCTGACGGGGCCCTTAGCTCTTCTGGGAGCTCATTCCACCAGGCAGGGGCCAGTATCAAAAAGGCCCTGGCCGAGGCCAGGCCTTCTTCACACAGACCAGGGTTCACCGACTTGTTCAAACCCGCCATGTAAAGAGCTCCATGGAGGGGCATAGGGAGTTAGACAGTCCCTCAGGTCCACTGGGACCAGACCGCAAATGGCATTGAAAGTCAAAACGAATGCCTTGAGCTTGATCCAGCACACCAGGGGTAGTCAACCTGTGGCCCTCCAGATGTTCATGGACTACAATTCCCATTTGCTGGCAGGGGTTCATGGGAATTGTAGTCCATAAACATCTGGAGGACCACAGAGGTTGACTACCCCAGCAGTACACAACTGGCAATCAATGCAGCTACTGCAGAACTGGCTGCATATGGGCTCTCCAAGAGGTTCCTGTCAGAACCCTCGAAGTGGCATTTTGCACCAGCTGCAACCTCCCAATGTGTGTTCCTGGCCCTTTTTGTTGATGAGCTAAGCTGGTTAGGCGACTGGAAGGGAATGAAGGCAGGAGTGTGTCTCCGCTCATGAGCACAACTGTCATCTCCTAAAACCAATTGTCTTTGTCAGAGGCCACTCCAGAGGCTCCGGCACGCAAACTGGAAAGAAGAGTCAATGCATTTTTATTAAAGCTGTCAGGCTGAAAAAAGAATGAAACTAGAGAGTGGTTCTTTATTAAAGCCAGTCTGATCTAAAATTATAATTGCTACCTAAGTCAGGCAGGTGTTGGAACAAACGCCCCCCACCCAAGAACAAAAACCGCCGCAATGCTTTCATAACGGCGTGATTAAAAACTCCTTCCTTTCTTACTTGTTCAGCTCCCCTTCTTTCTGGGCTGTCTAAACGGTTTAAAGCATCGCTGGTTCTTTCAAAGGAAAGCCGATCAGAATTTGTAATCCCACAGAAGTGCCCAGCTAGATAAAGGTGTGTGTAAAGAGAGAGGTTCTATCTACTGAGGTCCCGTCAGGCCGCTGATCACAGGGTGATTAGGACAATCAAATGCAGAAGGGTACACAATGGACTCCGTTGAAAGGAATCATTAGACGCAAGCCCTTGATAAATGGCTGCGGCGAATTCCGACGGGATAAAGAGAAGGTGGCAGCTCTTCCTTTCATAAGATAAGGAGAGAATCTGATCGGTGATAGAAGTGGCAACTGGAACACAAACACTTGGTCGGGAGAGGTATCTGTGCCATCTCATCCCTTTATCCGTTTAAGGGGAGGAGGAGCACTTGCCATCCCCTCGCTCTTGGCAGGACTCCCACCCCCCCGAAACGGAGCCACGATGCTCTGTATTTGTTCAGTGGTGCGTTCATTCAGCATGCTGAAGTTGCCAGGTTTAAAATGACTGGCTTCTCTGGTTGAAAGGATCTCCAAGTGCAGGCGACTGGAACAGCCTTTCTCTGCTTGAGACCCTGGAGGGTCTCATTTGCCAGGCAATGGACTCAGATGGATCCGTAGTCTTGGTTGGGAGAGGTGGTTTTTCATGTCTAGAGAGGGATAAGCTCAAGTTTTTGCTTGCTGTCCAATGGAAGTGATAAAGACCCTGGGCCAACGGACAAGACTGCTAATTCCAGAGAAGGCCCCAGTAGGGTCTGCTTGGCATCATAGCTCTTCAGAAAGCCAACGGCAGGATTCTCATCCCAAGGTCCTTGAGAGGAGAAAGTCAGCATGCCAGGGAAAGTGTCCCCGTAAGGCTAGACCCAACCTGAAAGCCGGGAAATGATAGCATTGCTGTAGAGGAGAGCAGTGTCACCTTCTCCTTCTTCGGGTTTTATTAACTGGCCTGATTTAAGTGGCATTGGGCATGTTGCAGAAATGCATTTATACAACCCTATTTGCTAAAAGCTGGTTGTCATGTTTTTAACTGGGAACTGGTTTCTATGGGTCAACAGTTAATACAGCAGGGCAATGGTCATCTAGGGTGGCTAATTGACAGAAAGGAAAAACCTGAGGTCCTTCTCAGAAGAGGGCATAAGCCGACCCGAATTTTAGCCGAGACACCTAATTTTACCACAATATCAACAATAACAGGTAAATAGGACTCTCCCTCGAGTATAAGCCTAGGGGGGCTTTTTCAGCATTAAACGTGCTGAAAAAGTAGGCTTATACCTGCATTTAGAGGAGAATCTGATACGATTCTACTTCTACTACTCTCCTGTGGCTTTTCCCCATCTATAACAGGTATTTAATGCCACACGCCTCTGGTGCGAATGACTAGTAATGTGAATATGGAAGAGAGAAATCTAGGCTGCCATGACTTCATGCTGAGTTAACTGAGACAGCACAAGGAAAAGGGGCAGAGCCCCCTGAGGGCTCTAGGTGAGTAACAACGAAAGCATAATACTAAAGTAACACAATAACAATAAAATAAACAATACTTAAAATCCTAAAATATCATTTGCATTTGGTCTAAAAATAAATTCATTCTAAAACGCTGCCTCCTTCTCTCTGGTGAGAGGGGGCATATAAGCCTGTTTGATGGTCAATAAGGGGGTAAAATGAACTGGTAATTTGGGCAAGGAGGCTGGAATTTCAATCATATTTCAGGTTTCAAATATAGGCCTGGCAGAACAGCTCGAACAGTTGTAATTCTTGGAGATCTCCAGGTTCCTGCCTATGGTTGTCAAACCCTGGTTCCTAGAAAAGCAGAGCATCTTTCCCTTTTTCATAATTTGTTAAGGGCTAAGTGGGCGGAGATCGGGCAGGACCAGTCCGGGTGAGGAGCCAATCGGAAGGCGCAAAGTGCCTTCCAATAGGCCCCTCACCAGGACAGACAGCAGTTCTAGCCAATCGGGTGAGAGCACAATCTAGGCCCTCACCAGGACAGCCCAGAAAGCAACGGGGAAGCGGCAGGACACCCAGAGTAAAGAAGGATGCCTTCCCTTCGGGCCTAGAAGCACACCAGAGGCCTCAAAGATGGTGCTTCTAGGCCTGAGGGGAAGAAACGCTGCACCCGGGGGCAATGCCGCCTCTATGTGTCTGCTGGGCGGCCACGGCAGGAGGGGGGCTTTCAAAGCCCGTTCTCACGAACGGGCTTTGAATCTAGTATGTTTCATAATCCTAGAAGCAAGGCACTCAGAAGAGCATCTTGCATCAGGGGAAGGCACCTTCTGCTAGCAGAAAGTGCCTCTGATAAGGGAATATCCATAAGGTCCAACTCAGTGATTGTGTCTGAATAAAAAAATAATCATTCTGCAAGCCAGGGAATGATTCAGCCAAATGGAATGTGTTAAAATAGCAAGTTGCCACTTTCTACCAACTCTTAGTGATAGTCCTAACTGCTCTACACCTGTATTATCCCTTGTATTATTGTTAGCGTCTTTGGGGTTAAAAAGTAAGATGAACTATCTTTTGTATCGTCGTCCCTCGCTACAGTGTGCACTTTAAACCCCGGGGGACCAAATGAAGCCCTTTAAAACGACACTTCTGCCATACCATTTGTCACAAGTGGTCTCACACTGGAGTCCTTGTCTTAAAAGCTATCAGAAGAAGCCACTTTCGAATAGCTGTGGAAATTTTCATATGAACAGCT
This sequence comes from Paroedura picta, assembly GCF_049243985.1. Lineage (NCBI taxonomy): Eukaryota > Metazoa > Chordata > Lepidosauria > Squamata > Gekkonidae > Paroedura > Paroedura picta. The sequence continues at coordinate 39,224,940 of NC_135370.1, read as the reverse complement.
GCACTTCAAAGAAAAACACTCCTGATTTGGAGAGAAGTGATAAAATAGCCATTTTCTCCAGTCTTTTGGACAGAGACATAATTTACAACAGATAAAGCTTCAAATGACTTATGTAAATGGAATGACAAGTGGATTCGGCGTTACACGGGAATCAGATGGAAGCAAAAGCTGGACGATTTGACCTTGGACGAGGAAGTCTTTTTAAAAATAATGTATTTAAAGTATTGCAAATGATTTTTTTTTAAAGGATTCACAGTCTACCTGATAACTCTTATAAATACGCAAAGCTGTTAGGTCCTAAGAGAAATATTGCTGATTCCAAATACTTTACTTGTGAGTTATTAATTCCCATAGGCTGCAACTTATTGCTGGGGAAATTAGTGCTTGAAGAGCACATCCGTCCTAGCTGGTGGCCCCGGTTCTTATTTATTCATTTGCAAAGCATTAATAGTTCTCCTCTTTCTATAGTCTCAGGGGATTTCTGTCTATAGTGAATGTGTTTTGTACCTTGTTTTGCAGCTTGGGTGACTCCCAATGAAACTTACAGATCAGATTGGCTGCATGTTTTAAATAAAGCCAGTTACTGAAATGTGCAGTTTCATTCTGGGGGTTCTGCCCTCTTCTGTTACGGAGGTATCTCCACGGAAAGCCAAGGAGGACAGTCCAAGCCCCTGATGTCCAGTTTGAAAGGTCATGCAGTGTCCTCATAGCTGCTGCAATCAGAGATCGGTGGCATGCGAATACTGCCTGTGATCTTTTTAAAATATTTCAGTGGTCATGGCCTTACTTTCCTCCAATGGGGCCCCAAATAGCTTACAACGTTGTACTCCCTACTCTGCTTTGTTCTCACAACAAGCACCCTGTGAGGTAGGTCAGGGCAGAGAGATTGTGACATGGAATACCACTATGATTGTGACACAGACTACCACTATGATAGAAGACATCCTGCTGGCAACCTGCTCTTTGCTGGTCAGAGAGGTGGCAGGAGAAAAATAAACCAACAATTCCCCATTGAGCCAATGGCATGACATCACTTCCGTGATTTCCTGTCCTGACTGGCAAGCCTAAAGAGTAGCATATCAAGGCTCAGTGTCTCCTCTTTCCAGGGCAAACAGCTCAAAGCGCACTTGGAGAAGCATCTGGTTCCACTGGGAAGTAGCAGCAGCTGCTATTTTGCACTCAAGCTCTGCGCTGCCTCCTTAAATGTCTGGCATTTTGTCAGTCCCTCACCCGACTCTCAATAGTCAGTGAAAATACCAAGCTGTCCTGGTCAACACTGGACCCCTGGCAACCTAAATGCACTTAGACAGAAGCAAACAAAGGTCAAATAGAGGTCACTCCAGAATAGAGAGGATCCTCCTCTTCCTGTCATGTGACTTAATGCCCCATGGGACCCATGTAGCAGTCTGAGGTTAAACGTGGATCTTGGACCTGGACTAAGGGTTGAAGACCAAGGCATGGGTGGGCAGACTCTAGTGAGTTTGCAACTTTCAGGCAGTAGCATTTCATCAATACCTGTGTTTTAAATTTCTTCTTAAACAGAGAATTTTGACTTTTGAAATATTTTAAGGCCGCACATTTTCAGAATACAGATTAAAAGAGATTGCACTGACAAGAATGCTTTACCAGCTACCGTTTACACAGGTGGGATTAATTTAGGAGCCAAAAGCTTCAGGCTTGCTTGTCTTTAGTTTGAGCGATGGAGCGATGGTGAGTCTCGTGTTTTCTGAAAAGTATTTTCTAATAATAATGCACCTTTGAGGATACACTGTCTAGAAGCGCTATTGCAATATTGATTCTCGTTAGAATGCCTCTATAGGTAATGGTTAATAGGAGAAGTAGCACTGTAGCATTTAAAAAACAGTTTTCTGAACCAGACACTGTATGAATCGTAGTCACTGAAGATGACAGAACATGGCTGAAAATGTTAAAGCTAAATCCCAGATTCCTGTATACCCAAATGAGGGAAGATATTCCCACCCCCTTGTCTCTCCAGCTTCTCAAGGTCTAGTTGATATTCAAGATGTCCACATTGTTACATTCATGGGAATCTTTTATCATTAACTCTGGCATTTCAACTATCCTTGGAACAAAAGAAAGCACTCACAGTCAGCCAATGCAAGGGTTGTCTCCCCAAAATCTCTGGAGATGGAGGTAGAATTCATAGTCCGGATGGTTGAACACTCACCGTTTGGCTCATATCCTGTTTGCCTAGGAAGCAATTTGTCAACAGACTGTCTGCTGGTCAGCTTATTTGTGCCTTAACAGGTTGTTTGTACTCATTCTTAACAGATAAGTACAGCTCAATAAGCTTCTTGAGCATATGCTCAAGGCCTATTATGAAGGCCTATTATGGGTGTCTTCCCTTACTTTCTACTGGAGCTCTGCTAGGCAGTCCAGTTTCAATCAGACTGTCCAGCAGAGCCGGACAGGGAGCCCATCTTGCAGGGAAAACTCTCCCCACAGGTTTGGTTGAGGGTCTCTGTGTGTGAATAGTCTGGTCAATTTCGGGATGTTTTTATAAAACAGGAGTAGTCAAACTGCAGCCCTCCAGATGTCCATGGACTACAATTCCCATGAGCCCCTGCCAGCGAATACTATTGTGCAGCTGCTATAGGGCAATTAGATAAGTTAAAAAAAAACTTGGACCTCACTCCCCTCCCATCATAAATGACGTTACCACCCCAATTAAGAAAAAAAATGTATATTTTGGCTGCAGAATAAGTACACCAGAGACAAAAGAATGATGTATCCAGCAATCACAGAAATTCAAAGTCAAGCTAAAGGCTTGACTGCTCAGATTCTCTGCAGTAAAATTATATCCCCAGCATTAGGGGAACATCACAATAAGTTAGATGAATGAGATAGAAGTAAGTTACTGAATTTTTCCACTTGAATCAAGTTTGAGTAAGGACACCAAATAAATATCAGGAGAGCATTAAGGAGGTGCCACTTTACAGACTGCATCTAAACGCACACGAACTCATTTTTGGTATATTTGACACTTTGTGTGCCCAATAGAAATGCTGCACTGTCACACCTGTGGGCGTGTGCAGCTGTACATATAAACCCAGGCAGGATTCCCTAGCTGAAAAAGCAATCAATGGGATAAAACTGGCTTCACGTTGATTCAGTCCCAATCTATGACTTTGCAGCAAGGGGGCTTCACTTGTCGCTGCTCCCCTGAGGCATACTGGGTGCAGGCCCCTGCACCTTCCAGGTTTATTAACAATAGGCTCCCCCACCCCCACTGTATGCATTCATTACATATGAATCTGCCTTTTCCTCCCTACTGAGTCTGTGTGTGGGAGGTAAATGTTCTTCTGCTTATTGCTTGATACATTTACATATCATTAAAGATGTTGCAGGATACCCCATCTGCATCTAGCATTTCAGTCTACAAAGCAGGGAAGCTTTCTATGACACGGACAGGATGAGGCTAGGAAACCTTAGCCTTTACACCGCCTAGCCTAGGAGCTGGTTCAAGAAAACCATCTGGTACCGTTGCTTCAAGCAGGCACTGCCTGTTACCAGGAATGTAGCAAAGTACTGAGCTCTGCCTCTATCCCATCCAATCTCTGCTGCTGTGTCTTTCTAGTAGGTAGAAGCCAGCCTTTCTCAACTTTTTTACCATTGAGAAATCCCTGGAACATTCTTCAGGCTTCGAGAAACCCCAGAAGTGGTGTGATCACGCAGAATATGGTTGGGAAGCATAGCTGTGTTTGTAACATGTCTGCCCGGGGCTCTTCCCCTTCCAACCCCCTTCCAGGCCCATTATTGGCCATTCTGGGAGGAGGGGGGCAGGCCAACATGACCATATATGGTCATATCACCCAATAAATGTTTAAACAATTTAACAAAGTAATTAGCTCCAATCCATTTGGGAAACCCTTCCAGGGGTGTCAAGTAACCCCAGGGTTTCATGAAACCCTGGTTGAGAAAACCTGGCATAAGCAGTGCAATCCCAGTAACAAAAAGCTCATGCAACCGGGTTGTACTTATATAAAGTCAGAAAACCCTCCCCACACCACGGTGAGGAGTATAAAACACTGCACATAAATCAATCAGGATGATTCGATCAGTGTAAACATTGGTCAAATTGTCTGGTTGGATAACATCCCTGTCACATATAAGGACTGTCACTCTGTTCAACCTTCCCTTCCAACTTGCTTCTTTATGCCATGTGGAGCAGAATAGCATTAACAAGATGTCATTGATTTTCCTGTTTATATGATGCTGCCTTATACTGCCATGGTTGTGTCAAGGACAGTATCTGACTGGCAGCAGCTCTCCAGGGTTTCATGAGTCTTTCACATCACCTACTGTCCGATTCTTTAGAAAAAAATCAACCTTGGAGATACCAGGCATTGAACATGCCAAACAAATGTTCTACTACTGAGTCACAACCTCTCATCTTGGATTAGCTTCAATAACTATATTAATGAACAAGGTCTGTTTGGGTCACATTTTGATGGGCTACTATTTAAATGGACTCTCCATTGGGCTGTGTGTTTGTTTCCGAGACTGCTCAATAATTCTGTAGCTGCGTTCTAAAACAATTCAAAATGTAGCTGATATGCTCCTTGGGGCAGGGAGCTGTCTGTTTTGCTTCCATGACTCTGTGCAGCACAATGCATATTGACAGTGCTGGATAAATAATTAATAATCATCCACTAATGAGTTTTTCTCAACTCACTGCTTGGGGATGCGGCATTCCCCTGACTTCTCCGAACCCCACGAAGAACAGATTTCAGTTCTGGCAGACTGCTCTAAAAGGAAGATGCTTATTCATGTAGTCAGAAGGATCAGTTCTAAGGCAGTTCCAATATGCCTGGCCCCCTTATGGCACCTGTGTAGAATTACTGCATTCAATTCATTGCCCCATGCCTGGTTCCTACCAAAACTGAACTAACTGAAGATGGGGGTTTCCACTGCTCTCCATTGTTATCAAATGGATTCTCTCCATTTTTCTATCCATGAGCTCTGAACAAAAGTTTGGGGGCTAACTGAAGCCCATAAAATATAGATCAGATTCTCAAGCCAACACACACAAGATATTTTGTTTATTTTGGCAAGGGTATGTCATCAGAAGTCTTCTCCTTTTCTTAAAACAAACAACCACCAGACTGGCCAGGGATTCTGGGTATTTTTTGGGGGGAGAGGGCATCATCTGGACATAGAATTAGGGTCACTGTGGGTGGGCAGGTAGTTGTGAATTTCCTGCCTTGTCGAACTAGATGACCCTAGAGGTCCCTTCCAACTCTATGATTCTAGGTGCATGGAGGTAAACACTCAGTCCAAGTTTGTTCGGCAACTTTTAGCTTAACAAAACTACCTATGTTTATCCAAAACTGTCCCAGTGTCCCTAGGTGTACATAGGATTGAGTCCACATCTGTTAGTAAAGAATGGTTTCATAACACCCCCCCCAATTTTCCAATTATTGTAGGTAAATATGCAAACCAGGAGGCAAAAAAATTAAGGTCCCTCTGAAAGCATAAAGTAAATCTGAGCTGCATGTTAAGTTTCCTGTTGTCTCATCCAAGCAGAAAGCAATTTCTGGGAAAGAAATTAAGTAAGCAAAGGAGAAAACTTATAAGAGCTTATAAAACAAATATACATATTAAGTAACTTACATATAAGTAACTTACTTAATTAACTCCCACTTATTCAGGAAACCCTTCCAGGGCCATCAAGAAACCCCAGGGTTTCATAAAACCCTGATTGAGAAAGCCTGAGAAAACCATTAGTCCCAAAGACCTGAAGAGGAGAGGTAGCTAAACAACAAGAAGAATTCTACACAGTGTCAGTACAAAAGAAGCCAGATCAGGTGGCATGTTTCTAAAGACCTGTACTAAGAAGGAGGACCAGTGAGTTTCAGAAGTTGCTATCAAGTGTAAACATCATCTCTGGTTGGTAGACTAAAAAAAAAACATTTGAGGAGATGAAGATTAAGACAGTTTAAGAACTAAATCTGCCAGCCTCTAGATAGGGCCTGGACATCTCCCAGAATTATGATTGATCTCTGGATGACAGAGATTAGTTCCCCTGGTTAAAATGGCTGCTTTGGAGGGTGGACTCCATGGCACTGAACCCTGATGTGCTCCATCACCAAAATCTCCAGGAATATCCCAACGAGGAATATCCCAACGAGGGATCCCAGTCCCCATGACAGATCAGGCCTGAGGCTCCCTGGAATTACAGCTCATCTCCCAACCAAAGATATCAGCTCCCCTGAACGGCTGCTTTGGAGAGTTGACTCCATAGCATTATACTCCATTGAGGTCCCTTCCTGCCCCAAATCTCATCCACCTCCAGCTCTACCCCGAAGTCTCTGGGTGTTTCTCAACCCAGGACTGTCAAAGGGGGGGGGGATTAGTGGGACAACATTCTGAGGGCCCTAGCCACCCTGAGGCCCCATGGAACTAGGGAAGTCATGTGATTTGCTTTTGTATAATATTTTGGTAGCAATGGAGACCCTGGAAATAATTTATGTCTGGTGGGGGCTATAGTGGCTTCCAGCAGCACTAAAAGGGACCAGGACCAGACTTTGTAGTCCAATTAACAAGAAATAGGATTTGGAATAGGATTTTGGTTTCAGGAATCCAACTTGCATGCAACGGTTAAGGCCCTTTCAATGCACTTCAGCAAAAGCACACCGAAAGTGCATTCTCCAAGGTGTACAGAATGAGCCCAGGCGGACAGCGGGAAATCTCTCAAGAGGAGGAGTAATACCAGTGAGAAGCAGACTATGAAGGCAGGAATCCACTAAGAGGAGATGTTATGATCATATTAATCACTGTTCAGGTGTAAAGAATGAATCCCTGTTTAAAGAGGAGCTGGTAAGGGCCTCCTAACTATTGTAGTCTGTATTAATTTATTTTCTTAATAGATTTGCTTGCAATTACACAGGTGTTATTGGGCATATGTGAATTCCACTGGAGATATTCTGTTTTTTCGAGCTTTGTTCCCCCGTCCTGAACAACAAATTGCCGGAGAAACTCAGTTGTCAGTTTGAATGGCAGCCAAGACCAGTTGCACATTAGTATGCTCAAGATTATTAATTCTTCAGTTCAACAAAAGGCCTTGGAATTTTTGTATACATCCAAGCGTATTGGCTATGATTGCACGGTTCCATGAGGCTTGTACTTGTAAAGCTTGTACATAAGCATAATTGTTCAGAGGGACTGTATATGATTGTATTTTTCCCTTATTTAACAAATTGAAAGAATATGTTAAAAATTAATTAACTCCCACTTGCTCAGGAAACCCTTCCATGGCCATCAAGAAACCCCTGGGTTTCATGGAACCCTGGTTGAGAAAGCCTGGTCTACATGCTCATACACTTTCTCAAGGAACTCCAAATGTAGTAAATCTCAAACTATTTAGTCTGCTCTGGTTCGGCCTCACTTGGAGTACTGTGTTCAGTTTTGGGCACCCCAGTTGAAGAGGGATGTAGACAAACTGGAGTGTGTCCACAGGAGGGCAACAAAGATGGTGAGGGGTTTGGAGACCAGGACGGATGAAGAAAGGTTGGGAGAGCTTGGTCTGTTTAGCCTGGAGAGGAGATGACTGAAAGGGGATCTGATAACCAATTATTTAAGAAGCCGCCATATAGAGGATGGAGAAGAGTTGTTCTCTCTTGCCCCAGAGGGACAGACCAGAAACAATGGGATGAAATTAATTCAAAAGAAATTCCATCAATTAGCAAAGTCCTGTTCCTTGAAATCAGCCTCTCAACTTTTTTTTAACATTGAGTAACCCCAGAAATGGCAGAATTGTGCATTGGTTGGGAAGCATAGCTGTGTACATGCCCATTGGGCCCCCTCCCTTTACCATCCCCTTCAGGCCCATCACTGGCCATTTTGGAATGGGGGGGGGGGACAGATCAACATGACCATATCTGGTCATATCACCTCATAAATGTTTAATAAATTTAATTTTAAAATGATAGTAGATTAATTAACTCCCACCCACTTGGGAAACCCTTCCAGGACTGTCAAGAAACCCCAGGGTTTCACAAAACCCTGGTTGAGAAAGCCTGTTTTAAAGAGAGGTTTAATCCACAGTTGAAGCTTTTCATGGCATGACGTTAAGTAACATCTGTTAATTTCTGTTTTAAATGTTATTGTTTAAGTATTAAGAATGAGCCTCTTGTGGCGCAGAGTGGTAAGGCAGCAGACATGCAGTCTGAAAGCTCTGCCCATGAGGCTGGGAGTTCAATCCCAGCAGCCGGCGCAAGGTTGACTCAGCCTTCCATCCTTCAGAGGTCAGTAAAATGAGTACCCAGCTTGCTGGGGGGGTAAATGGTAATGACTGGGGAAGGCACTGGCAAACCACCCTGTATTGAGTCTGCCATGAAAACGCTAGAGGGCGTCAACCCAAGGGTCAGACATGAACCGGTGCTTGCACAGGGGATACCTTTACCTTTTTAAGTATTAAGAACCCAAGAAACAGATCATGACATGAAATGTCTTAAGATGGTTTGGCAAGGAATGGCTTACTTCAAAGATGAATGGGGATGAGATTGAATAATAATATAATTGATGCAGAAGAGTCCCCAAGTTCCACCTACAAAGCGCTTTGGTAGAGTAATAATAAACTATTTTTCTTTCCCACCCATGACAGGTAACATCAATCATAAAACATTAACATTTAAAACCCATAATTTACATTAAAATAATTCAAGCTAACCCTCTCAGTGCTCAAAAAAATATTACCTATCAAATAGCAACATTATTATTATTGGAAGGTATCACTGGAAGGCAAAAATCACAAAACTCTGGCTTGCTTATTTTAGCCGTATCATGCGATTCAACTCAATGGCGAAAGCAATTATGCTGGGACTGGTCAGTGGTAAAAGGAAACCAGGCCGACAATGAACACGGATGTTAGATACAGCCAGAATATTAGACAACTAAAAGAAGTGGTGCAAGATTGGAAGACATGGATACAGCTGAGCCAAAGGGTTGCCAGGAGTCGGAGACAACTGAATGGATAATATCATCATCATCCTTATTTGGAAGATGCCACTTCCTGTGGTGTGCTGATGGATTACAGCTCTTCTAAGTCCTACTAGGGTTCTTCTGGGGAGGCCAGCCAATGGATATTGAGGGCGGTATCTTCCTTGCCCCAACCATAGGCCTGTATTAGCTCTGTATTACAGGCCCTGCGGAACTGATCACTGGCAGTCTTTAAGCAGCAGCTGGGTAGATACTTCTCCTGGATGCTTAAGGCTGATCCTGCATTGAGCAGGGGGTTGGACTAAATGACCTGTATGGCCCCTTCCAACTCTAAGGTCCCAATTGGGGTCGCCCATCCCCTTCCGCGGGGTTGCCAGGTTGGCGGCGGCTGTAGTGGGTAGCGGCAGCTGGCAGAGGTGGCTGGCGGCGGTGGAGCCATGGCACTGGCTGCCTCCAGACTGTAGTGTGCCTGTGTGTGTGTGTGCGCGCGCACCTGCACCCACACCCACACACCTGTGCACACTGCCCATGCGTCTGCCGCCACAGTTGGGGCTGCGGTTGAGAACTGCTGCTCTAACCACTTCACCATGTCGACTTGCTTATAGCACACTGGCTTTTAACCACTGGATCGTAAACACCACATTGGAGCATAGACATTGTCCTGAGTTGGCTTGCTGGGAGGGCAGTATATAAATGGAATAATCCCAGAAGAGCTTTAAGATCCTTGGATCAACAACTGCTGTGGGTCCACGGCCTGAAGGAGGTGAAACTGGACTCGACCCAGTTGGAACCAGCTCCTAGGCCCTCCAGGACTTTAATCAGTTCTTCAGGGTCTATACGACGGAGCTGTTCTACCAGGCTTATGGTCGAGGCCTTAAATAACATCCACCAAGGAGGCTGGCCTCACTGCTGGGAGGAGGAAGAGAGTTAGAAGATCAGCTCCTTGCCAAAGGATACCCCTGTCTAGGAAATTCAGTTGGGGGCATTTTTGTAATACCTGTAAATGTTTAAATTTGTATGTTGATTTTACTGCTCTTACCTGCGCCCTGATTTGGAAAGGTGGATTAGAAATAACCATTTATTTGTTATTATTATTAATTTATATTATTATTTTAAAAAGTAAAGGTATCCCCTGTGCAAGCACCGGGTCATATCTGACCCTTGGGGTGACGGCCTCCAACGTTTTCATGGCAGACTCAATACGGGGTGGTTTGCCAGTGCCTTCCCCAGTCGTTACCATTTACCCCCCAGCAGCAAGCTGGGTACTCATTTTACCGACCTCTGAAGGATGGAAGGCTGAGTCAACTTTGAGCCGGCTGCTGGGATTGAACTCCCAGCCTCACGGGCAGAGCTTTCAGACTGCTGCCTTACCACTCTGCACCACAAGAGGCTCTAATTATTATTATTATTACTGATAAATGTTTCTGTTTCAAGTGACTGCTTGATTTAGATGCCAAGTCAAATCAAGGAGCAGGAAAAAATAAATGCAGGAAATAACCTTTCTGCTTCTGATGCAGATGGTACACAGGCATTCCCCTGGTCTTTTCTATTCCTTGATTCTAGTATTTATAAAGAAACACCGACATCAACAGCTGGCTATGTGCTTGGTTATTCGCACCGACTGAACACACTTTGGATGCAGTGCTGAGAAATGATCTTACTACTGAAATCCTCTGCCAACAAACTTCTATAAGGAGTAGTAGCGGTTTATTTACAGCTCCTGCCAAATTACACATGGCATTTGTTATGGGACTAGGCCACAGGCAGCCCCATGCCTCTTCTAATGAAAATGGATTTTAAATAAAGAAGTAACCCTTGTAGGACAGTTTTTCTGCCTCCGATGTTTAAAGAATGTTCACATCATACAGAAAATACTCCATCAGGTGTAAACATTTCAGGGTTTCTTTTTTTGGGGTGGGGGCGGGGCATGAGGACCTGCTATTCAGTGTTGGAACAACAAAAGTAAAAACAAACCAACACCTTAAGCTTGGGAGTTACATTTTCTGCTCTGGAGCTTCAGGTGTGCTCTGATGTGCTTATAGATCATTTGATGATCCACTGCATTGGCAAGATACGTTTCTGGCATTACATGGCCGACGCTTTCCGGCTAGATTCCCATGTCAAGGGAAAGCAGGAGCTCCTCTACATGAAGGTAAGAAGCTGTACGTCATCAGAACCTCCTTCCATCTAGAAAGTGATTCCTCATTCTAATTTATTCGAAATTACCTATAGAATAAAGGACGGCAACAATCGTGTCTAATTCCCTTTCGCTTTGGACTTAAAAGAGTATACAGATACTGGGTTGGATCCAGATTATCAAGCAATCCCTTCCCAACTCTGGAAAGGAGCTTCCCAGTGACATGAGGGCTCTGCTGACACAAGAGAAGGGGATTGTGCCCCTTTCTCATTGCAGCAACCTGATCCACACAGTTCTGAAACGTAAGACAGGATATGCTTGTCAGGCTGACATTTTGCTACGTGGATAACCAGGGTGCCTTTCACAATGCCAGTCTAAGCCAGCTGTTACCCGTTGTTGGCTTGATTTCTAATATATCAACAAACAGGGGAGGTATACTAAAAACTACCCAAAAAAGAAAGAAAAAAATCCCAGTGTACCAACAAAAATCCCAGTGTACCCACATAGGAGCCTATTATGGTGCAGAGTGGTAAGGCAGCAGACATGCAGTCTGAAAACTTTGCCCATGAGGCTGGGAGTTCAATCCCAGCAGCCGGCGCAAGGTTGACTCAGCCTTCCATCCTTCCGAGATCGATAAAATGAGTACCCAGCTTGCTGGGGGGTAAACGGTAATGACTGGGGAAGGCACTGGCAAACCACCAGTTGAGTCTGCCAGGAAAACGCTAGAGGGCATCACCCCAAGGGTCAGATATGACTCGGTGCTTACACAAAACAAACACTCAATAATTCACAGTAGTGATATTGTAATGAAGCTTCATAGCAGTTATGGAACAGATATAAAAACAAAAACTATTTTTTCAGTTACTTCTTTTCATTATTCTTCTATGGTACATCCAAATTAAACATGTAGAAGACAGACCCGATGGGTGCTAGCTGAGATCCCTCTTTTGCAGATATGAGTCTTTCTCCGTCTGTTCCTTTAGAGCAGGGGTAGTCAAACTGCGGCCCTCCAGATGTCCATGGACTACAATCCCCATGAGCCCCTGCCAGCATTCGCTCAGGGAGTGATCAACCACTGGCCACATTTCAAAACTGAACTTTTTCAAATGTCATTTTAAAAGTCTAATCTACATTTTGACCAAACATAATGTTTGGGACCAACTTGCTAAATTGAACCGTGTCTCTGTCCACCAAACAGATCCAAGTAAGGAAACAGGCTTTGGCAAGAGCCAATGATACAAATGGGCATACAGGCACCCATCCCAAGCTGCCTTGAAACGAAGAAGAGTTGGTCTTTATACCCTGCCTTTCACTGCCTGAAGCGGTCTCAAAGCAGCTTACAATCGCCTTCCCTTCATCACCCCATGACATACACCATGTGGGGTAAGTGAGGCTGAGAGAGCTCTGACACTATTACTCTGTGAGAAGAGCACTATCAGGGCTGGGACAAGCCCAAGGTCACTCAGCTGGCTGCATGTGGAGGAGCTAGGAATCAAACCCAGCTCAGTACGTTAGAAGCCACCACTACACCACACTGTAGAGGCCATCTTGATAGGTTCATGCACAAAAAGCTGTTGACAGCTACTGCTGTCCCAGGCCAAAATTTTCACATCATAATTGGGAAAACAAAGAATAAATCACTCCCACCTCTCATCAAAAAGCAGCAGGTATAGATTTCTGAGCAGAGCTGGTACCTAAATCCAAACTTGCTCAGGTTGCTTTATCGTGTACTCGTCAACCATGTCAACCAGGGGTAGTCAACCTGTGGTCCTCCAGATGTTCATGGACTACGATCCCCATGAGCCCCTGCCAGCAAATGCTGGCAGGGGCTCATGGGAATCATAGTCCATGAACATCTGGAGGACCACAGGTTGACTACCCCTGATGTAAACTACAAATTTGGCAAGGAAAATCAAACTATGAAAGCCTGCTTTAACCATTCCACCCTCAGGTATTCATTTCACAAATTATTTAGCTTCCATATAGTATTTGCACCAGTACCTGATCTTGATCCGGATATTGCTGCTTGTTTGGAATCAGTTCTTCATCCCCCACCGGTTCTGCCCTCATCCTGTTTGCCGGCCACAATCAGGGGGGTGGAGATTACAAGAAAGGCTCAGATGAACCCAAACACATTCGAATGCATCTATTTGCATGATTAGACTGCTTTCTGACAGTTGTTGTATCACCCATCTGCCACTACACCCCATTTTTAAAGACACTTCATTTAAAAAAGAATCTCTTTGGGATAAGCCTCTGTAGGCCTGTGGCTGTCCAGGTTCAGGTAGGTACCTGGGGCAAGACACAATAAGACCAGAATCAAACACAGTCCAGAATCAAAGCACAGCTAATCAGAAGCCCAAGCATCAAACCAAAGAGGAAACTTAAACAAGTCAGGTTACAGCCCAGCATGCAGCCATCTGCCACACACAAAGATTGTGCAAAGTTTACTTCTGGAATAACACTCACTTTTCTAGCTGATTTTATCAGGAGTCTTTAAGGGCCTGGTGTGGTTCATCAACCTGCTGAGTCATCCAGGGACAGGTGCAAGTCATCAATGGCTGAGCAGCCTGCCTTGATCCTGCAATGACTCCAACTCTCAGACAGAGGTGGGCCAGTGCTGTGACTCACCTTCTCAGGCATTCCAAGGGGGGGGGGGGTGAGGCTCTGCTTCAGCTTTGAATCCCTGACTACAGGTCAAAGGGTGTGGCAGGATGACCTCCATCTGCACCTGATGGAGCCGCCTCCTCTTCTGGTGGGTCTTTATGCAGCATGCAAGGGCTGGGGCAAGCTTCTTCCACATCTTCCTCCTCTGAGGGGCTGTTGGCAGGCAGGCCCACCTAATTGACCTTGCAATCAGCTTTAAAAAAAGCAGATAATATAAATCCACTGTTAGTGATTTAAAGAATGCATCTGACGGATGCCGCTGCAAGGAGGGGGATCAACTAGAACAGGGGTAGTCAACCTGTGGTCCTCCAGATGTCCATGGACTCCAATTCCCATGAGCCCCTGCCAGCTGCTGGCAGGGGCTCATGGGAATTGGAGTCCATGGACATCTGGAGGACCACAGGTTGACTACCCCTGAACTAGAAGCAATTCTTGGCTTGATAAAAAGCTCGCTTTGATCTTTTCCACATGGAGGACTCACCCAGATGTGACGTTATCTGGCTTTTTGCCCCAGGATGGCTCCCTGGACCTTTTGCCACATCTGCATGGGGGACCCTTTGTTTACTGGCAGGGCTCTGGGGAGTTGCAATCCATGGACATCTGGAAAGCCATAGTTTGGCCACCCACACTCTATGTCAGAACCAGTTTGGTTCTGTCAAACTGTTGTGGTTGCAATGTGTATCTTTCCACCACCCCCTTTGATTCTGTCTATTATCTCCACTATTGGTCTTTGAAGGGTAACTGACTGATTGGCTGGTTGCCCTCCTGTGGAAAACTGCTTCTATGCTGTAAATCTTACTGGGAGAGCCTGTACGCAGGCCTGGCATGAATGGAAGGGACTCATTGAAGCATTGGACTGTAAGAGCTTTAAAGTCTCCATTGTTCGCCTGGAGATTCCCAAGTCTTGGCACTGTTACAAAACATCTGGAATGTCTATTCTTTTCCGTGAGCTATGCCTCTGTCATTTGGTTTATTGCTGTTAGATGTGTAGATCAACTCTAGAAAGCTTATTGCTCCATCCTTTCCTTTCCCCATTCACACCCCCCCCCCCGCCCATCCATCTCTCCTGCCTCCAGACTACATTCTTGGCCCTCCTGCTATCTGCCATCTACCAGGTTTGCTTTTTCTTTGAAGCTTCCTGTTCCTTCGTTCTCATGGGTGGGGGTGGGAGTGGAAGGGTTATATGCTTTTTTCAATCTCCCAAACCCCAGTTTGGACAAAGTACCTGTTCAGGTTCACTTTCTTGCTTTAGAATAAATTCATCTCTTGCACCAAGTCAAAGACTGTGTTTTCTAGGCAGCTGTCACTCTAGAGCAGTGGTTCTCAACCTCCCTAATGCCATGACCCCCTTTGGGTCGCCAAGGCCACCCCTGCCCCAGTGGCATGGCGGCAGTGGGCTTGGCAACCCATGGGAAAAGGGTCAATCAACCCCTATAGGGGTCGCCACCCCCAGGTTGAGAACCGCTGTTCTAGAGAATACCTGGCAAGTGTTGGTCCAGCCACTGCTTGGAGATGGCCAGTGAAGGGGAGCTCACCACTTCCCTAGGCAGCTGATTCTACTCCTGAGCTGGTCTAACTGTGTCTCTTCTTTCCTGACAAAGACAACTGAGTCCATGAATGATGCAAGAACAAAAGCTGCCATAAGCAATAACACCAGTTTATCGTGTGGCTATTGCAGAGGTGTAAAGCTGCTTGCATGGGTACCTGAGAGGGGGGATGCCATGACCTTTCTCATGAATTAGTTCACCAGATGAAGTTTGATTGCAACGATCCTGGCGAGCCATTTCCCAGCTTCGTTTGTTGGTGCAGCAAACATCACAAGCTCCTTCCAAAAAAGTTGGCAGCTGTGCAGTTGCTGGAGGGCTACATAATAGTTGGTTGATTCGCTGGCCTTATTAATGGGCAGATCCAGCCTCCTAGTGAGCCAGGTTATTATGGATCTGGGAGGGAAGCTACGATATAGAGCCCTGGAGCAGCATGGGCACAGAAATGCGGATAAGTGTGGAACCAGAAGCAGGAATAGAAATCTAGTGCCAAATAGGAATACATCTGTCCCATCTTGACAGTTTTATTTCCTTTACTATGTTTTTCTGTCTCCACAGAGATGAACCCAAACAAGTGATAACCCTATAAACGTAGCATGTTATTCTTGTATCTTATCTAAGTTTGTTGTACTCTTGTATCTGTTAAACATCTTCATTATGCTGTGCACTAATTCATGGCCCGCCCTCTGCCAATACATGAGGACTTGCCATTCCCATTTCACTGTGTCTGAGGAAGTGTGCTATGCTTACACCTTGAATAAAATGTTGTTGGTCTTAAAGATGCCACTGGACTCAAACTTTGTTCTAGAAGCAGGTAAGAAAGGTCTGAGCTATACCCAGGGGTCCTGGCAAGGCAGCAATAGGCTGTTTTTAAAACAAAACAATCCCCCCACTCTTCACATTGATTTATCATTTAGTAGATGAAATGGCCAGTTCCATAACAAATCCTCATGACTCTCCCATGGCCACCATCCCCTTTTGCTCAAGTACAGTGGTTCACTACAATCCAACCTGGGCTGAATCTGCACAGAGCTTTTATTCCAATCCCAGGTTGATTCAGGCCCTGCCGTCTACACTTTGATTTCCATTTTGATTTTGGTCAATTTAAGTTTTTCATCTGCAACAAGCATAATTGATCCAGAGTGACCCTACCTTTCCCCCATGTTATCCTGGAGTGGATATAACCCTCGATATTTGAAAAATCAGCATGAGTAAAGGTGCAGTTCTCTGCTTTCCCCAAAATAACTTGCTGCCAACCCTCCAACACTGTAAAAAAGCCCTGATTGGCTAGGGTGTCAGTTTAAAGGCTTCCTCATTCCCAGGTTGCAAACTTCTCTCAGGAGAAGCTCCAGAAGCCCCGATTTCTCTTGTCAGAGATTTTCCTCTTGGATTTATTCCCCCTCTTCTGCTGTCTACAATCCTCTTCCCCCACCCTTGTTCAAGAAAAGAAAGAGGCTCCTGCTGTGCTTGACTCCCCCCCAAGCTTCCCTAAGCATGTGCAGAATACTTTTCTGTTTCAATGGGGGGGGGGGAGGAATAGAGAAAGACCTGAGTTCAAATCTATCTGAATTCTACAAGATCCACAACGGAATAAACAAAGTAAGTGCAGAATCATCCCTGGTGATCTCCACTTATGAGCATGGCTCTGGAGTGCCACAGGGAAAGCAGTAAGTCTCACTGTCCTCACACATGAATCAATAATGATATTTAAAATCACAGTAAGTTGGGAATCACAATACTGGTGGAGGGGAGAGATGGCATGCCTAAATGGAGGAGGGCATATATCCTGGACATTGAGTCTTTCATATATGAAATGCATACATGTATTATATGCATTCATTTTTAATTTTTAAATTAAAATTACCCAGTGCAATCTTGGCTCGCCAGTAGGGTTGCCAGATGTTGCTGTGCTGTCAGCAGGGGAGGGGAGGCATTCTCTGGGAGACCCCCCCTTACTTGAACACAGAAGAGCATCTGGCATACTGACATTACTCAGAAGTGATGTTGGCATGTTGAAGAAAGTTCGGGGCAACCCTATGACTTTTGAGAAAACTCTATCATAAAAAATTGATCTCAAACCATAGAGCTTTGCTCAAAACCCAAAGCATCAACCCCTGATAACCCCAGTGTGCTGATGTCACTTCCAGGTGACATCAGCATGTTGGGACATTCTTCCTGGTCTCAATGAATGCTAGGGAGGGGGATGCAGAAGGGTGGTTGGGGGGCGGATTGCTGTGAGAGTGGCTGTTTTGGTGAAAATTTCTCCCCACTTTCTAAAAACTCCAAAGCAGGAGGAGCAATGCCGAAGTGGGCAGTTTTCCCGGGTTGGCAGGGCTCTGGCATCGCTCCTTGCTGGAGGCATATGTAAATGACACAGAGTGGAAGGGGCAGGGCAAAGGGATTAAAGAAAGGTGCAAATGACTTCCATAGGGCAAATACAGTTCCCATGATCTTCTGCTAAACTGTGCAAGCATTAACCAACATAATTGGGCATGTGTGCATGCTTGCTGTTCTAGGAGTGTACTCAGCAAACTCTGACAAAAATTAAGATCAAATAATAATATATATCCATAGAAATCACCATCCATTCCTGGTTGTTGGAATGCAATCAGCAAGTTATTTGGTCCTGGCCTTCCCTGAAGGGCTGGTTGTTGTACACTATAAGGTCCTGTTCATATGCTCAGCAAAAATACCTGGCTACAGTTCAGGAATTACAGTCTCTACCAAGAAACCCGTTTATACTGGTTTCCCCTCTGAGTAATCAGCGCCATTGTCCCAGGTGGGACACTTCCTCTTCACATTAGGAGAGAAGCTGAGCTTTTGTGCTCAGTCACACTATATCTTTGCAGTTGCATTGCATCGCACTGGCTTTGGTCTAAATCTCATGGAATCTGACTGTTTGTGTGATCTCCAGTTTCAGGAGCAACATGTTAGAAGTGTATTGATCTGTAACTTGCTAAGCTTTTGGCGCCCTGAATCTGGCAAGAGGCCAGATCAGAGAGCATGATATATTGATGTATATATGAGCAAGTCACGTTTATTCTTTTAGCCTCTCTCCATGTCCCGGTGTCTCATTGAAGCTGCCTACAGGATCTAAGGGAAAGGTTATACTGTGCTTTCTCAAAGTGTGCTAAGAGTGGAACCCTTTGCAGCTGGGGAAGGGCAATTCACTTTTTAAAATTTTTGTCCCTCCACCACAACACGTGATAACTCTGAGAGAACAACACTAGTCACAAATGGTCTATGTTGAAGATAACTGTATGGTTTTTGTCTGATTTCAAGCTACTATTTGGGATAGAGATGCCAGTTCCCTAGCGGGTATCGCCTGGAATTACAGCTCAACTCCAGGTGTCAGAGATCAGTTCCCCTGAAGAATTCCATACCACTGATGTCCCTCCCCACCCCAAATCCCACCCACTCCTAGCTCCATCCCAAAGCCTCCTGGTATTTCCCAACCCAGAGCTGGGAACCTTAATGTGGGCCTAATTTGTTTTTCTCTAATTTGTGATTACTACATGTATTCATAGAATCATAGAATAACATAGTTGGAAGGGACCTCCTGGGTCATCTAGTCCAACCCCCTACACAATACAGGACACTTGCAACCTGCAGGACACTCACAACCCATTTTTCGTGTACTTGGTAATATTAATGTTTTATGTTTAGATATATTGAAGTACTGGTCCCTCACATTTATCTTCTTTAATCTTTTGGTTCTTAATTAAATTCTTTTGGGGATTAAGTTCCCCCTCCCCTTTCTTGGGTCATACAGGTCTGACTTCGCTACCTGGGATCAATTTGTAAAACAATTACTAAGCCAATCAGATCAGGATCTTGCCTGGTCTGCAAGTCAGGAAGTTAGATCAAATTGAGCTGTCTGGCGGTCATGTTTATGCAGAAACTCTCAGCAGGGCTGCTTAGAACTGATCCGTCACAAACAGTTCAAGCTCTGGAGGCCTGCTCTGAAAGGTGTATCAATTGGACTGGTTTTCAGCTGCTGGCCTCTCAGGGTTTTTTAGCAGTTTTCTCACATTCTCTGAGTCTGGCTCCTTTTCTGTCTGTTTCACAGAAACTCTCTGTTGCTGGTTTCTACTGCTCTTCTGCTGATGGATGGAGCCTCAGTTCTTCATAGCCTGGAGTGATGTCCACTATTTCCTCATTAGTTAGCTTTTGGGCAAAGAAGGCGCTCAGAGTGACAAGCAGCAAACTCTGCCATTAAAAGAGTTTCTCAGCTTGAAACCAATACTTTCTACAAGCACGGACAGATAGAAAATGCCAGGGGACATACTAAAACTTTTTTCGTCTTTGGCTAGTTGGTCACGCATTGCAACTTGAGAAATGCAATATAGTTCCTCATGGAGGAGCTGGACTCGGAAGATCTGTAATGAAAATAGCGTTCATCTATACCACTTACAAGGTGCGGCCTCATTAAAAACCACCAGAGGGAGACATCGAACGTGGCAAATTTCTTTTGCCCATCTCCCAACCTTAACCACAATAATGAGCATATTAAATGTTTAATGCATGGCATGACATAAGTAGTGTTCCATATGCCTCTGACCTTTACTATTCTCCGTACTTGGATTGACTGGTCATTACCCACTGCCCCATTCTGAATCTCAAAGGCTGTTCAGGGAAATCTGGGACAATGGAAGTTTTTTTAAAAAGTATTTTGGTGCACGGGGAGAAGAAGCCAAACTGGTTTTCATGTTGTCATCCATGAGGGAAATGAAGCTTTTCCTAGGTGCACAGAGAAGATAAGCATCAGCATAGTTTCCCTAGGAATAAATCAGTACCTGAGAAACAAGCATGAATCATTCGCCATAGATAAAGGAAACAACCATCTAAGGAGACAAACCGAGTATTATTACATGAAATTCCAGGAAGTTTGACTTAACCATATGTCAGGCCCTATGAGACAGTTGACTATTACATCGGGGATAATGGTCATATTAAGTGTTCATAACTCAAGAAATAATTCACCAGGATGACTGGTGAATAAGATCATGTATGCTGTGCCTGTACATTCTATGTATCACACTGTGCATTGTACTGGGAACTAAGTCTGCCTGCCTGCCTGATCATTTTTACCCCAGATTTTCTCCAAGTGGCACACATTGTTCTGCCATTTTCCTTTTAACCCTTGCAGTGACCCTATGAGGCATTTTAGGCAGAGAGAGAGAGAATGGCCCAAGGGCATTCAAGGGTCTTTATGAATGCATGGGAAGATGAATGAGGATCCTTGAATCATATCCTTCCACTTTGAAAAGTAGCCTTAAACATCTGTGCTTGGATCAGGGCTTAACTAAGAATCCCACAAGCTTCTTGGTGAACATGCTCAATTAGGGAAGGTATAATGTATGACAGATGCAGTCAGCCATGAGCTGAACCTCCAGTCTGCTCACATGTTTATCAAATTGGCCTCAACCAGGGCCTTCTCAGAAAATTTTGCAGGGCTTGCAAGACAGAGCTGTTTCTCCAGGCTCATGGTTGAGGCCTAAAACCATCTGATCTATTGGCCTTCCTGTCAGAACCCACTGGTTAAGTTGCAATGGAACATCTTTGTGATCCATTATGCACAGCGGCTGCTACACTAGGCAGCCACTGTGCCATTGCTGCGGGATGCCCCGCCATTTCCCATGTATGCCCGGGGGTGGGACTTCCCCAGTGTATGTAGATGCCCCAGCATAGCGCGCACATATGCACTTTGCACAGGGCTGGGACACTGCCACGGCAGGGACAGGGGGATGCCCTGGCCAGCACCACAAAGTTCCCAGGGGTGTACAGTGTCCCTGTAGGGAAACTTGTAGGTTGGGGTGGGGCTGGGCCAAAAGGCCCAGAGCTTTCCGTTATGCATGGCGTGGCCCGCCCCCGTCCCTGGTATCCCAGGGACCATGGAAGATCCCGCATTCCCGTAACGCAGGCCTTTCATGGGCCTGCGCTGGGCCATGCCTGCGCTGGTGTCGTCATCGTGCATAATCGGGGATTTTCCCCAATGCCCTGATGCCGCCAGCGCAGGCATTCCGGCTCGTGCATAATGGGTCTGTGAGCCCTCTCTTTCTCCCACGATAGAAGAATGGGCACTTGTTAAACTGCTTTTAATGCAATGACTCTCTCGTTATGTTTTATTATTAATTGTATATGTTTTATTCTACTGTAAAACTCTTGGAGTCTTATGAGACTCAAGTCAATCTGTTTTAGACTAGGAGTCGAACCAGCGGGTCTTGCTGCATCTCTAAGTTAAACTCTTCTTCTCCATTTACCCATTTTCCTAATAGAAATGGCCTCCACTGCTTAGGAAAACAGACCGGTGCAATATGGGTTGGGTGAGAGCAAATCCCAGGGAGGTCCCACTTCAGTTGGACTAGATCTATTAGAAAGACACACGGATAGCTTGAAAACATTCTTTGAAGGCTTACGATTGCATTTGTAGGTGAAACAATGCTTCAGGCCTGCCACAGAGAACCTTAAGAGATTTTATGTTACTGATTTTCATCCTTATATGTAATCATTAGTAGGACACACAAAAACGAGTGTTTCTACACCACTGTAATTGCATCTTGGCTAACAGATTGGGGTTGAACAAAAGGATAGAATCATAGAATCATAGAGTTGGAAGGGGCCATACAGGCCATCTAGTCCAACCCCCTGCTCAACGCAGGATCAGCCCAAAGCATCCTAAAGCATCCAAGAAAAGTATGTATCCAACCTTTGCTTGAAGACTGCCAGTGAGGGGGAGCTCACCACCTCCTTAGGCAGCCTATTCCACTGCTGAACTACTCTGACTGTGAAAAACTTTTTCCTGATATCTAGCCTATATCGTTGTACTTGAAGTTTAAACCCATTACTGGGTGTCCTCTCCTCTGCAGCCAACGGGAACAGCATCCTGCCCTCCTCCAAGTGACAACCTTTCAAATACTTAAAGAGGGCTATCATGTCCCCTCTCAACCTCCTTTTCTCCAGGCTGAACAATCCCAAGTCCCTCAACCTATCTTCATAGGGCTTGGTCCCTATGGCGTGGCCCATCGCAGGCCCACGAATGGCCTGCGTTACGGGAATGCGGGATCTTCCACGGTGATGCCGAGGCATCATGCGGTCTGTTGAGAAAAGAAATATTCGAGCCACTGGGGGAAGTTCACTGATGGGGGCAGTGCTGTAAAGTGAGCAGCAGGTACAGAAGGTGGCATATTTGCGCTATGTAAATAGGATTTCAAAATTATTATCCTTTGAACTAGCAGCCCAGCTATTTGGAGACATTAGGTAGGAGTGTGGGATATCATTTCATCCCTTCTTTGCCCAGCTATTTGGAGACATTAGGTAGGAGTGTGGGATATCATTTCATCCCTTCTTTGATGGCTAGTTACTTGGGAGTTCAAAGAAAATTCTCTCCTCTTTAGCTGCACTTATCTAGGATAAACAAGCAGGGCAAGGCGTCAGGTGAGAAGCAGACTTCCATGTCAAAATCAGATTCCCAAGGCAGCACAAGAGCCACATCTGCACTTCTACTATCTATCAAAAATTTAAGAGAGCGCATGGCACATTGGTGGGCATCAAGATAGAACATCTCATCCTACAGACTGCCATTTTACTATGGGTGTGGATAATGCTGTATAAGAATCACAATATACTCATCCTGGAGTGAGCCAAAAAATGCTACAGCTTTTATGGAAAGAACAGATCACAACTTGATTGTAAACAAAACCCATAAGAACATGGCCGGAAGACTAGAAGCGATAAAATTCTACTTTATTGGACTGTCAAGATCACAAAGCCAAGATGTCATGTGTGCCTACATTTAGGGCTGGCATCAGAGTTAGAATAGTTGGGCAGCTGTCAGCCCTAAATTCTTTGGGGGATCCAACCACAGTGTAGCAACAGAAATCACTGTCTACTCCAGGGGTGGGCAAACTGCGCCCCTCCAAACTGTGGCCCTGCTGGCAGGGGCTCATGGGAATTAGACATCTGGGGGGGCCACAATTTGCCCACCCCTTGTCTCCTCTCTTGTCTCCTCTCTTGCTCTTTGGCTGGTACTCACAGTAGCCATCCTTCCCATTCTCATCAACCAATAAACTGGTTTATAGACAGAATAGTAAAATGGACTGGGCAGAAAATGCCAGCTTCTCCTTTCCGAAGGGAATTCACAGTCCCACCATTCAAGCTCCCTGCAGCTTCAATGAGCCTGATGAAAGAATTTCTCTTGTAGGAGGCTCATTGCTAGAGAAACACGTGTGCCTGTGTTGGGGGAATTTGGAAATAACTGAGCTGCCATCCGCTACCGGACAAAATATGAGATGATTCTTGAACAGAGTGAAAAAATAATTTATAGTAGGAAATTACTTTTCATGCTGCCAATGGAAGACACATAGTTTCTAAACAAGTTTGATATGTATAACAAGGATGGAGTGTAGAATACACCATTTTTGTAATTGATAGATATGTGTAAACTAGAGGAAAAGCCCGTTGCACCCAGGGAAACAATGGTTGCTAGAAGACACATCTATACTGTGGCTTGCCTAGAGGCTGGCTACACGGCAAAAACTCCTGCCCATCCCTAGACGCTTGAGGCCCCGCCTCCAAACCTCAAGGAAGAAGAAGAGTTGGTTCTTATATGCCACTTTTCCCTACGCGAAGGAGGCTCAAAGCGACTTACAGTCGCCTTCCCATTTGTCTCCCCACAACAGACACCCTGTGGGGTGGGTGAGGCTGAGAGAGCCCTGATATCACTGCTCGGTCAGAACAGTTTTATCAGTGCCGTGGTGAGCCCAAGGTCACCCAGCTGGCTGCGTGTGGGGGAGTGAAGAATCGAACCTGGCATGCCAGATTAGAAGTCTGCACTCCTAACCACTACACCAAACTGGCTCTCCTGAATATTCCTGACCCAGGGGCCACCAACAACCAGGTACGGCCTGGAAATCTCCTGGGATTGAAGGTCATCTGCAAACCATAGAGATCAGCTCTACAGGGGGAAATGGCTGTTTTGGACACATGCAGCCAGCTGGGTGACCTTGGGCTCACCACAGCACTGATAGAGGTGTTCTGACCGAGCAGTAATATCAGGGCTCTCTCAGCCTCACCCACCTCACAGGGTGTCTGTTGTGGGGAGAGGAAAGGGAAGGTGAATGTAAGCCTCTTTGAGACTCCTTCAGGTAGAGAAAAGTGGCATATAAGAACCAACTCTTCTTCTTCTTGAAGGGCGTAAGAGTCCA
This sequence comes from Paroedura picta, assembly GCF_049243985.1. Taxonomy (NCBI): domain Eukaryota; kingdom Metazoa; phylum Chordata; class Lepidosauria; order Squamata; family Gekkonidae; genus Paroedura; species Paroedura picta. The sequence continues at coordinate 39,200,425 of NC_135370.1, read as the reverse complement.
TTCCTTTCATTAATTAGCATTGATATAAAGATGAAGGAAGAAACGTTTTACAATATTTTTGAATAGAGTTTTGCAGAACAAGAGTGACAAGAGGTGACAATTTTTGGCAACAGGAAGTCACATATAGGTTTAGGGTATCAACTTTTGAGAATCGGGTCCTAGGGCTGATTCTCTGGATGGCAGGTTGAAATCTCAAGGCAAACAGTTATTCCATGCATTTATTGACTGTTTTGTTTTGGCCTGCTTGTGGTGACTACTTCCTACTGAGATAGGAGACAACAGACAGTCTGGCAGTAACAGCGTTTAGCCCATTATTAATATTAGCAGAAATGTTTTCCTAACCTTTTGCAAAGAAGGTTGTATCTAAAGGATTATTTCTGCTTGTGCAGAACTGAGTGCCAGTGTTAGATTATTGATCTTTTTTTTTTTGAAATTTACATTTTTAATTTAATAATGCAGTTATTTAATTCAATAATGCAATGGGGTCCCTGCTGGGGAAAGAAGTACATAAATACTTCAGATGATATAAATAGATTTAAGGGGTGGTATTTCAAAGAAGGAAGATGTAAGCCCTTGTAATTGTATCAAAACTGTGCCATGCTCAGAGCTACTACTCATGCATTGATCCATTGGTTAACAGAGCACTGCTTAGTTGGAGATTTAGGCTAATTCCATCTACTTTGGATTATGCACTTTTTACCACCTGCATTTTGCACCTGCATTCTACTAGAATTTATCGAAGGCAGCGGTTCTCAACCGCTCTGAGCTGGTAACCCTGGCAGCAGCGGGGTCAGTATGCGCACTTGCACGGGCAGTGTGCATGTGTGAGTGTGCCCTCTGGCAGGCTCCTCCTCCTCGGGCTACCTCCCGCCGCTGCCACCTACCACCACTTGTGGCCGCCACCCGCTGCCACTTGCAGCTGCCCCTCGCCGTCATCATTTGCGTTCAGTACTGCCTGCCATTGCTTGCAGCCGCTGCTGCCCGCCACCACTTGTGGCAGCTGCTGCCGCCCGCTGCTTGCGGTGACCGATGTTGTTTGCGGTGGCAGCCGCTGCCGCCACTCACCATCACTGCCACAGTGGCAACCAAACAGGGGACCCTCCAGAAGGGGCCAGATGACCCCAAATGAGGTCCCGACCCACAGGTTGAGAACCACTGATCTAAGGAATCCCTTCCAGTTTGGGGAATGGGTCTATTTATGTAGCCTTTGCCTGGAGGTTATCAATCTAACCTGCAAGTTTTTAAAAAATTATTTCATTCTAATTTATGCAAGAGCAATTAATGGATAAACTATCTCCTCCTTTCAAGTTTCAGCAGCAACTGTGTTTTTAAAGTCGGGTAACATTAAGTTTATTTCTTCAGGTCTCTTACAAAGTCGCAATAAATAAATTACTGGGTATGTGTGAGGAGAATGAAAGAATCGTAAGGCTCAGTGATTAGATATTTAATCTTTTGTCTCATTCTTCTTATTGGATGTGATTATCCCATAGATTATATTAAATCTACAATTATTACTTCAGTATATACAACATAAGTCCTTGGGGAAGAGAGTTATCAACACATGATACAAAGATTCAAACAAGCTGTCGGTCTGGCTTAACACAATTCATCTAAAATGTGCTAAAAGCCTTATTTGCTCCTGCCCTTTTCTACTCTGTATTTCCCATAAGTCTCAACGCATTATTCATATTCAATTAAAAAGCCACAAAATTATAGTTCTACAGATAAGAAATCTAAGGGGTGGGTGGAGACAGTTCTACAACTGGCCTGAAATAAGCACATGTGTTTCAATTGCAGAATTTTTCATGTTGCAGAATATTTTAGTGCAGTTTCCCATATGCCTTTGGTATAGAATATCCATTCTTCAGCAAGTGTCCTGAATTCCTGCTTATCTACTCCATCTTTTGCCAGCTTAAACTGAGACCTTAGAAGTCAGCTAGCCATAACTTCCCATCTTCATTTTCAATTAGAGAACAAAAATTATTTCTCAGTAGCAGGATGAAAGGCCCTCTCTGCGGCTCCGGTAACGAAGAAGAACGGATCCATCATGCTTCAATTACCAGCTGAGATGAAAGGTTCAAATAAACTAGGTACACACAGCGAGCCATAACTTCCTATCTTAATTTTCGATTAGAGAATAAAAATTATTTCTCAGTAGCTCTATCAAGGGCTCTTTCTGAGGTTCTGGTTGAGACAAGGGGTTCAAATATCGTTCTCATTCCTTCCCCCTACTTGATGCAGTGAGATTCCGGAGGAGATCAGGGCCCTGTTGTAACTGGCACAGTTCCACAGGGCCTGCAGGACAGTGAGCTTCCCCCAAGTTTTGGTTGGGATCAATGGCCGTGTAACATCTATGCTCCCCCCAACAAAACACCTCCAGTAGAGACACCCAGCCTGGGAAGATCCACCATCAGTGACTAACGTCTGGGTGGTAAAAGAATAACCAATCTTGGTAATTGATGCTCCTAATATGTAACAGATTTTAAATTGTTGTCATGTTAGTGCTTAGTGTTGTATTGCTGTTTTAATCATTTGTTACTGATAAACTGTGTATGTACACTGCCCTGAGTGAACAAGGAAGGCCTGTAGAGCTGGCTCTCAGTCAGCCACATGGAGCTTGTGTCTTGGGGGGGCGGGGAGTGACGGTAGGGTCCCGGCAGCAGCCCAGGACCAAGCAATGGGATCATTCCCAGGCTGGCTTGGGAGGGGGGGGGGTGGAATTCCAGGCTTCCACTCTGATCTACCTCATCCCTATTTAGGTGGGTTGCCACCTGAGTCTCAACCTCAGTTGGTTCTGGCTCACCTTCCCAACTTCCTAAGGATGCCAGTTCCCAGGTGGGACCTGGGGATTTCCGGGAATTATAGCTAATCTCCAGGTGACAGAGATCAGTTCCCATAGAGAAAATGGCTGTTTTGGAGGGTGGACTCCATAGCATTATTTTCCACTAGAGGCAAACCCATTGCACCCAAGGAAACAATGGACGGTAGGACACATACCTGCACTGTGGCCTTCCTGGGGGCTGGCTACATGGCAAAAGCTTCCACCCACCACTGGACTCTTGAAGTCCCACCTCCAAACCTCAAAGAACATTCCTCACCCCAGGGGTCACCAACCTCCAGATATGGCCTAGAAATCTCCTGGAATTGGAAGTCATCTGCAGATCAGCTCCTCCCCTGAAATTGATGTTTTGGAGGGGATCTCTGCAATGATAACTCATCTCCAGGCTCCTGAAGATAAAAGGGCCTTCTTGGGAGGAGGGGGAGAACTCTGTGGCAATATGCCCCTGAGAGACTGCAGGATACCAATCTCTACTTGGGACTTGGGGGTTTGCTGGAATTGCAGGTCATTTCCAGGCAACAGAGATCAGTACTTGGGAGGGGGAACTCTCTTGCTTTGGATCCCATGGAGGTGCAGTGATGCCAAGCTCCAAGTTAGAAACAAAAAGAAATGCTGTGTGGCAATAATTGCCAACAATCAACAACAAATAATTCATAAACTTGTCACAGTTTCTTTCTTCAATGAAAATATTTAATTGATAGCAAAATTTGCTTGTACTGAAAAACTTTCAGTCTGTACGTTCTTCAGTTCAGGTCAATAGCACAGTAAATCAAAAACAGTTGTATGTTACAATCAAACATGAAAACATTGGTTGGCAAAGAACTTATGGGGGGATTCTCAATTATTGCCTCTATGTCTCAACCTTTTTAACACTGAGAAACTCTTGAAATATTCTTCAGGCTTTAAGAAATCCCAGAAGTGGGATCTCCAGGCCTAATGCTACTGTTCAGGGATGCCAGCCTACAGGTGGGACCTGAAGAAATCCAGAATGAAAGCTCCTCTCCATACTGCAGAGATCAGTCCCCCTGGAGGAAAGAGCTGTTTGGGAAGGGGATTGTGGGGGCTGTGTAGCACTTCCCTCTATACACACAGAGACAAAGAGAGACAGAGAACACAGAAGACAAAAGCATTCCTCCTGTCTCAAATTGCAAAACCTATTAACCACACAAACACCTCTCCATGTAGGAAAGACCTGATATTTGCCCTCCTTGTGTTGCTCTGAGAAATCATTGGTCAGAAAGTCCACATGGAAGAAGAAGGAGAAGAGTTGGTTCTTATATGCCGCTTTTCCCTACCCGAAGGAGGCTCAAAGCAGCTTACAGTCACTTTCCCATTCCTCTCCCCACAACAGACACCCTGTGGAGTAGGTGAGGCTGAGAGAGCCCTGATATCACTGCTCGGTCAGAACAGTTTTATCAGTGTCGTGACGAGCCCAAGGTCATCCAGCTGGCTGCATGTGGGGGAGTGCAGAATCGAACCCGTCTTGCCAGATTAGAAGTCCGCACTCCTAACTACTACACCAAACTGGCAAAGAATACCATAACAGTCAATGAGCAAGTCAAAAAAGACTCACATCATCCTCTTGCAACAGTTTCTTCTGTCTGTGCTCCAGCTACAAATGGCAATTTGTACAGCTTGATGTAGTGGTTAAGAGCACCTGCTCCTAATGTATGAGCTGGATTTGATTCCCTGCTCCTCCACATGCTAGTCACAGTCCTGTTGGGCTAGTCACAGTCCTGTTAGAAACTGTTCTCACTTAGCAGTTTCTCTCAGAGCTCTCCAAGCCTCACCTACCTCACAGGATGTCTGTTGTAGAGAGAGGAAGGGAATCCTCAGACTCCTTTGAGCAGTGAAAAGCAGGGTATATAAACCTACTCTTCTTCTACAGGGAAGGTGTTTTTTTTACTGGAAAAGAATGTCTCCCCCCTGCATATGTCCCCATGGCCTCATGGTGCTTCTGTGTCCCGTTCACAGTTTCCCCATCTTCCATGCCGTTGGTCTCAGATTCGCTTTGTTGTGATGGTCTTGGAAAGACCTCAGCAAGACCAAGGTGGTATCTGTATGGAAAGAGAAAGTCTACATCTTCCCAGTCTCACCCAGCATTATTTTCCCTGCTGCAATTGGCTGTGATGGTTACCCCCAAAGCATTCCTCCCTTCTTTGATTGCAAAGTCTCACATTCTACTGTTGTGTCATGTTTTTTCTGCCTTTGCCCCAGGGTCAACAAAGGCAAGATCGACACATTTCTATAATCCAACACACTAATTTACCGGTTTGTCCAAAGCAGCTGCTTCATGTGCTTTTAATTTGTTTTTGTGGGGACTGTTACCCATCTTTGGAGGGGGATCCTCCAAAGTTTGTTGTGTAAACTATTCCCAAGAGTCCATCTGCTAGGAATGCCTCCCCAGTATATTTCACCACAATGTAAACCACTGGCTCTTTCCTAAAGCCCTGCTTTGCTTCCTTGCATAGGTTCTGCACGCCATGTGTGCCTTTGGAATAATTTGTCTCTCTGATCACTTATTTCTTATCAGAAGGTCAATCTGATGTCTGCCTGCCTGAACGTTATTGTTGACGCATTAGACAGCTAATGCATCCCGAATTGTCTGTCTGAGATATGTAAGAATGGCGCATGTTGAAAATAAAGAAAAATTATCACCACAAAGGGAGGGGGAAATGTAGAAACGATAGCCGTGTTAGTTCATTGCTATCTTCAGGTCCTAACTCGTTCCGATAATAGCGCCATTTATTTCTCTTTCTCTCTGACAGCCCGATGGAAACACTGCTTATTGAGCTTTTCAAAATCTCTCACATTTTCGACATGCCTGCAGATCCAATCTCCCTCCCGGCTTACTGCCAGCCTCACACCACCCTGCTCACAACGGGAATGGAAGCATTGTATTGAAGTCAACAGGCACGGTCTTTTTCTCCCTTCCCTTTCTTTTGGAAGCAAGGAACCCATTGTGCTGCTTTTAAAGTTTGGTTGTTAGAAAGAAACCTGTCCTGTTGGTCATAGTCATGCCCTTTCTCCCACCTACCCTTTGCCATTCTCAGTGGCAGAACCCAAACTGTGCCTGAAGAAGGTCCCAGGTTCAGCTACTAGCATCTCTTTGGAAAGGATCTCCACAGGGCTGGTAGGAAACGCTGGAAGAGATCCTACAAATTGCTGCCGGACAGCCTGAAACAGATGAACCCCTGCTCTGACTCATTATTAAGGAGCCTTATTATAGAGCCTCTTGTGGCGCAGAGTGGTAAGGCAGCAGACATGCAGTCTGAAGCTCTACCCATGAGGCTGGAAGTTTGATCCAGCAGCCGGATCAAGGTTGACTCAGCCTTCCATCCTTCTGAGGTCAGTAAATGAGTACCCAGCTTGCTGGGGGGTAAACGGTAATAACCTGGGGAAGGCACTGGCAAACCACCCCGTATTGAGTCTGCCATGAAAACGCTGGAGGGCGTCACCCCAAGGCTCAGACATGACCCAGTGCTTGCACAGGGGATACCCTTACCTTTTACAGCTTCATATGTGAGACTGACTGGAGATCTTGACCCTCCTCCGAAAGTTTTCCCTTGTAATAACATCATCCTTGGAGTCTACACAGGTTGGGGGTGGGGGGAAGAAGGGGGGGTTGTTATAATTGTTGAGACTGGGGCGGTGGGGGTTTTAATGTGTTTTTATGGTATTGTTTTTATCTGTTGTTATTGCTGCGCTGTTGAGTTGGTCACTTCTTCATTCCCAGCCGCCACGACCCAGCAAGCTGAGAGTGGCAGCCTGAAAGTACAATGATAAACAAGCCAATAAAAAAAAAAGAAATGAGCGAGTGTTTCTCCACTAATATCATAATCATGAATGATTCACCTATTGAGGTACGTCCAGTTTTGACACAATTTGGCTCTATAGGGCTGAATCTGCACTTTGTTAATTCCGTTGTGGATCCTGCTGAACCCAGATCAATTTGAACTCGGGCCTTCTCTATCCCCTCCCCAATTGAACAGAAAAGTATTCTGCGTGTGGTTAGGGAAGCTCAGAAGGGGGGGGGGGAGCCAACTGCAGCAGGAGCCTCTTTCTTTTCTTGAGGGGGGGGGGAGGATTGGAGACAGCAGAGGAGGGAGAAAAAAACCAAGAGGCAAATCTCTACCGAGAGAAGTTAGGGCTTCGGTAGCTTCTCCGGAGAGAAGTTAGGGCTTCCCCTTTAAGGCAAGCTTGCAGCCTGGGAACAAGGAAGCCTTTGAACTGAAGCCTTGGCAATCAGGGCTTTTGGAGGCTCAGCAGCAAGTTTGGAACTAGCAGAGAGCTGCATACTTTTCAAATATTGAGGGCTATATCTACTCTAGGATATTGCAGGGGAAAGGTAGGGTCACTCTGGGTCAATCATGCTTGTTGCAGTGGAAAAATTTAAATCGGACAAAATCAAAATGGAAATTGCATTCAGTGGAGACGGCAGGGACTGAATTATTCTGGGATTGGAATAAAAGCTCTGTGAAGATTCAGCCTAGTAGGTTGACCCTTGGACTGCTTCCCAAACATGTGTCCACAGCATGGAAAAGTTTTGATAGAATGGGTCACTTGTGCATGGCAATCTCACCAAACCCTGGAGTTTACTGGCTTCTGCTCTGCCTCCAGTTCCTATATTATCTGGCTACTCTTTCAGCACAGGTGTGTTCCTGACATCAATTTGTGGCATGCTTTATCTTGATAAATCAAACTATAATTTGTATCAAGATGACAGTATTGGGTGGGTGGAAAGTCCTTAGCTTGCTTTCTAAGCTACATCTACAAATAGATACCTGGAGCATTTTTCTTGTCTTGTACAGCAGGAGTTACAAAATTCTGAATCATGAGACAGCACAGATGTCAAGGAATCATGATCACCCAGGTTTGCCCATATGGTTAAGCCATGGGAGGTCTCTCAGAGAGAAAGATAATTCATTATTCAAACCATGCGGAAACTCTGATAGAGCTGTAACAATGTCTTTGTGGATTTACTTTGTGAGGTAAATTATGTATATGTGGAATGTCATCAGGCAGTAAGTTCTACATAACAAAGTCTTTAAAATTAATCTCTCCTGGTTCAACATCAAGTCAAACAAAAGAACTGTCTTAAATATTAAAAAGGGGTGGAAGTTATCTTTCACAGTACTTAAAGGTACTATAGAAAATTGCTCTCTTTTTCATATAGGCTTGGTAGGCATCAATCTTTAAAACTCCTTTGTAAGTCTGCTGCAATGCAATGGAAACACAAGACTGTGTGGGTTTACTATGTGATATTTGTGTATGTGGGGATGGATATAGATGCAATCACTGGGCTTTCTACAGATGGACTATTCACCACAAACATTGTTTTGCTAAGTGAAACCTATAAAATGCAGGGAACCCAGAACCGATATTATTCATGGAGTTGTGCTTGTTATGCATGCATGCATGCATGCATGCATGCATGTGTTGGGTTGGTTTGATTCCCCACTCCTCCCTCAAATGCAGCCAGCTGGTGACCTTGGGCTCACCACAGCACTGAGAAAGCTGTTCTGACCGAGCAGTAATATCAGGGCTCTCTCAGCCTCACCTCCCTCACAGGGTGCCTGTTGTGGGGAGAGGAATGGGAAGGTGATTGTAAGCCACTTTGAGACTCCTTCCGGTAGGGAAAAGCAGCATATAAGAACCAACTCTTCTTCTTCTTGGTTGCAAAAATAGTGGTGCAATCGTCTGCTACTCTGTAGGCTTTTGCTGTGGTATAAGACATGTGCTCTTCTGGAATAAAGGTCTACTGTCAACAGATTGGAAACTCTGGATCACCACAATTTCATTTTTTTAATTTAATATTGTATTTCTATCCCGCCCTTTCCCAAAGGACTAACCCAACCTAATCCAATCCATACAACGGAGATACATACATTGTAAGTTTCCAAGTGAAACCTTGCTTAATACATCTGAAGTGGGCACTAGCTCATGAAACGTGGCAATACTTGTTATTTGTTTGTTATTTAAATATTTATACACCACCATTCCTTTAGGAATAATAATAATAATAAGTAGTAGTAGTAGTAGTAGTAGTAGTAGTAGTAGTAGTAGTAGTAGTTGGATTTTGTATGCCGCTTTTCTTTACCCGAAGGAGGCTCAAAGCAGCTTACAGTCTCCCTCCCTTCCTCTCCTCACAACAGACACCCTGTGGGGTGGGTGAGGGTGAGAGAGCCCTGATATTACTGCTCGGTCAGAACAGCTTTCTCAGTGCTGTGGGGAGCCCAAGGTCACCCAGCTGGCTGCATGTGGGGGAGTGCAGAATCGAACCCGGCATGCCAGATTAGAAGTCTACACTCCTAACCACTACACCAAACTGGCTCTCTGGGGGGAATGGCCTGTAGGTGGCAATTCGAGGACTATGCTTGACAAATAGGGACATATGAAAAATGCATAATCCTTTAGATATATGGTTCCTAGGCCATAAATGGTTTTAAAGTTCATAAACAACAACAAATTAGACTCATTAACAAAATGATAAAACAGGAAAGCCCATCTCCTAGGTGTAAACTGCACGGAGCTTTTATTCCAACCCCAGATCGATTCAGTCCCTGCCCTCTACACAGAATGCGATTTCCGTTTGGATTTGGGGCGATTTTAATTTTCCTTCTGCAGCAAGAAGGATTGATCCGGAGTGACCCTACTTTTATTGAGAAATATCTTGGAGTGCTGAAAATCCTGAATAAAGAAAGCTCCATAGTAGAGAACCTCTGATAGGCTACACCTGGTCATGTGAGGCGCTTGCCTTAAAGGAGAAGCCCCTAACTTCTCTCAACTTCTGTCGGTCCTGGATTTTCCTCCCTCCTCTGCCTTTTTCGATCCTCTCCCCCTCCCCTCCAAGAAAAGAAAGAGGCTCCCTGCTTGGCTCCTCCCACCCCCCCTTCAAGAAAAGAAAGAAAGAGCCCCCCCCCACCTTCTGAGCCTCCCTAACCACGTGCAGAAGACTTTCCTGTTTCAATGGGGAGGGGGGGAAGAGGAAGACCCGAGTTCAAAGTGATCTGAATTCAACAGGATTGACAGTGGAATAAAGAAAGTAAGTGCAGACTCTGCCCTAGACTCTGGACAGTATTTGGACTGTTAGTCTTGAAGGTGTCACCAGATTCATTATTTTCCCTGCTAAGATGGCTATTCTTCTGGAATCTGTTACCATCCAATCTGCTGGGAACATTTTGTGCTCAAGCCCCATTAAAGTGTACGGAAGCAATGGAAGGGCTTATTAATTATGCAGCGCAAAGCATACATTCACATCAGCGGCTCTTACGGAACAGATTTTTTAGTTCCCTTTAGACATCAGAACGAATCCATATTCTATCTTATAATATCAGTATGAAAAAAACCACAGGAAGAGTATATTTCAAAGTAAAACAAGATTAAAGAACATTAATATTTCTTTCTTCCTTTATAATTAGGTTTTTGTACCACCCCCTCCCCAAGACAGGCTCAGGGCGGTTTACAATATAAAACAGAAACATCAATAAAAAGAATAAAACAATAATTATAAATAAGGCCCCTCCTGCCCCCTCCATTCACCACCAGGTTGGTTGTTTTGCTGGTGGAGTTGTCTAGTTGGGGGGCAGAGTGCCAAATGGAAGAAAAAGGGAGAAAGGAAGGGAAGGAGGAGGCCCATTCAATTATAGGCCTCCATAGCCTTAACCATAGGCCTGGTCAAAGAGTGCTGTTTTGCAGGCCCTGCAGAACTCTGACAGTTCTATCAGGGCCTAAACATCACCCGGCAACTCATTCTACCAGGCTTGCTCTGGTCAAGGCCAGATGGACATCTCTGGGGCCAGGGATCACCAGCAGGTTGATATTTGCACAGCGTCAAGACCTTCAGGAAGCTTATTGGGAGAGGTGGACCCTTAGATACGCAGGACCCAGAGCATGTAGGGCCTTGAAGGGCAAAGAAAAAATGCAGATAAAATATAATTATTGATATAATTATGGTTAGTTAATTATTACTGAGAGAGTTCTCTTATTTGCTTTTTTCACTATAGACCAGCTGTATTTATACAGATTATCTTTCTCCACCTTTAATTAATTAAAGATGAAGAACTGAATATATTGAAATATTTCTTGGGATGCCACTGGACTGACAGCAAAGCTACTTTTCCCATGAACAGGTTATGTTCCTAATCGCTATTTCTGCTGTTAGATTTCAATTCTTCAGTCATATGTTGGATTTGAATTAATCCCATTTAAGTCCCTGCTTTAACTGCATATCTCACTGATGCCTGTTTAATAGTAGAGAAAGCTAGCAGAAGCAGAAACATTCCAAGATTCAACAGTTCTGAAGTATGAATATTTTTAGCAAACTAAAGGCAAAGGCCTTTGCACCCAGGGAAACAACAGGTGCTAGGATGCACACCTGCAATGTGGACTACCTCGGGGCTGGAGACATGGCAAAAGCTCGTAACCACCCCTGGACTCTTGAGGCCCCACCTCCAAACCTCAAGGAACATTCCTGACCCAGGGGTCACCAACCCCAAATATGGCGTGTTAAGGATGGCTGGATCCTGCTCCATAGTCTGCATACTGTCCCCATTTGCTATGTTACCAACCTCTCGAAAGCAATTCCTCACTCTATAAATATACACGTGTGTGCGTTTTTGGGAACAGGTATGAAGAAGAAGAAGAGTTGGTTTTTATATGCCGCTTTTCTCTACCCAAAGGAGTCTCAAAGCGGTTTACAATCACCTTCCCTTTCTTCTCCCCACAACAGACACCCTGTGAGGTAGGTGAGGCTGAGAGAGCCCTGATATTACAGCTTAGTCAGAACAGCTTTCTCAGTGCTGTGGCCATCCCAAGGTCACTCAGCTGGCTGCATATGGGGGAGCGGGGAATCAAACCCACCTCACCAGATTAGAGGTCTGCACTCCTAACCACTACGCCAAGCTGGCATGGAAATCTCCTGGAATTGGAGGTAATCTGCAGACTATAGAGGTCAGTGCCCCACGGGAAAATGGCGGTTTTGGAGGGTGGACTCTACAATGACAGCTCATCTCCAAGCTCCTGGAGATGAAAGGGCTTGCTTGAGAGGGAGGAACTCTGTGCAACTGTGCCTCAGGGAGGTTGCAGGATGCGCCTCCACTGGGGACCTGGGGATTAGCTGAAATTGCAGATCATTTTCATGCAAAAGAGATCAGTCCCCCTGGAGAAAAGGGCTACATGGGAGGGGGACTCTTTGGCTTTGGACCCCATGGAGCTGCAGGGATGCCAGGCTCCAGGTAGGAAACAAGGAGAAATGCTGGTTGGCAGTAATTGCTAATAACAATCAACATCAAATAATTTATAAGCTTGTCACAGTTTCTTCCTTCAATGAAAGTATTTAATTGATAGCAAAATCTGCTTGACTAACTAAAAACCTATCAGTTTGTACATTCTTCAGTTCAATATCATCAAAGTAAATAAAAAACAGTTTTGTGTTACAATGAAACATTTGAAACATTGGTTGGCAAAGAACATATGGAGGGGTTCTCAATTACTGCCTCTATTGTCAACTTTTCTCGACTTTTTTACCATTGATAAACCCATGAAATATTATTCAGGATTTGAGAAACTCCAGAAGTGGGATCTCCAGGTACCTCCTGGAGGCTAGCATCCTCACCATCTGTCAGGGATGCCAGCCTCCAGGTGGGACCTGCAGAACCCTGGAATGAAAGCTCCTCTCCAGACCGCAGAGATCACTTCCTGGATGAAAGAGCTGCTTGGGATAGAGGGCTGTGAAGCACTCCCCTGTACACAGAGAGAGAGGGTAGAGTTGGTTCTTATATTCTGCATTTTTCTACCAGGAGTCTCTAAGTTGCTTACAATTGCCTTTCCTTTCCTCTCCGCACCACCAACACAAGAGCAGTGGCTCGTTAAGAGCAGTGGCTTCTAATGTCATGCCCAAATGATCCCTTCACCAAAAATCTCCATAATCCAGCCCAGTCTGGAAGAAATTCACCTACCCACAGCAGCAATTAGAAATTCCCTACATATGTAAGGAAGGGCCACAAGAGACAAACACTGGCACTTGCTTTCTGCCCACCCACTCATAATCTGCCTAAGATGACTATCTCACCTCTGATTAAAAACTTTCAAAGGAGGAGAGCTCACCACCTCCCGAGTAAGCATGTTCCACTGAGGAAACGCTGTCAGAATGTTTAGCTGAAAATTCTTTTGAATTAATTTCAACCCATTGGTTCTGCTCCACTCCTCCAGGGCAACAGCAAACAACAGCCCTCTGGGGCTACATCTTTTTATGGCAGCCCTTCAATATTTGATTTTCATATCACCTTAGTTGCCTTCTCTCCAAGCTAAACAGAACAAGCTCCCGCAGTCTTTCCTCATATGACTTGGTCTCCAAACCCCTCACCATCTTTGTATCCCTCCTCTAGACATGCTCCAGTTTCTCTTCAGTGGTCCCCAACCTTTTTAGGGCCAGGGACCGGGGGGGGGGGAAACGGAGGCCTGGGAACCAGGGGGGAAAGGGAGGCCTGGGGCAGGGGGGAGAGGGAGGCGTGGGTGCCGGCACACCAGTGGGTGCACCTCCCCCCTGCGGTGCGGCGCTCGCTGTGCCGTGGGGGGGGGAGGCGCGCTGGTGCCCACACCTCCCTCCCCCCGCCACAGCCTGATACCAAGGGCTCCATGACCCAGTACCAGTACGTTGCCCATGGGTTGGGGAACACTACATCTTTCTTCAGTTGTGGTGCCCAATACTGAACGTCATTGTTCTGGTCTTGGAAAGATTGCAGCAAGATCAAAGTTGTATCCATGTAGAAAGGGAAAGTCTACACCTTCCTAGTTCCACCCACATCAGTACTATTTTCCTTGCTGCAATTTTCTATGACAAGCTACCCCAAATCATTCTTCCCTTCTCAGATTGCAAATCTCACATAACTTACTCATGAGTAAACATTCCCAGGACAGAGGCTTTCCTGGCTGCCCTGGGCCCCAGAGGGCTGTCAGGGAGCCATTTCTGGGCCTCCCACAGCCCCCCCCCGAAAGCTGCCCCAGGAGACAGCTTGTTCCCCCTGGTGTCCTCTGAGCTGAAAGAGGCCCAGAGGCCATGGTAACGTACTGGCATTGAGGGATAGTCTGAGGCCATCTTCTCCACCCAGCAAACGTCTGAAACTGGCAGGAAATTCAAGGCGGAGAGCTGATCTCTTATTAGCCCTTCCTGGCTGAGGGATCCCTCCTGATTGGGGCTAGACTATCAGGGTGGGCCATTCCGGGATGAGGGCCATCTCCTATTGGGGGAACATTTCCAGGAGCAGCAATCAGGTAGGGAGTGAGTTGTCAACTTGAGCTTTATTATGTTTAGTGATAGTGATAGTCTAAAATTAGTGAGGAACTAATTTTAGTCTCTTTTAATTTAAGAATGACTTGATGGTGGAAATGGGTCTATTTAATCATATTTATTTATTTAAATACTTACACTCTGCTTTTCTCACTAAGGGAGACCCATAGTTGCTTACAATCATCTTGCAATATTCTCTCTTTATCCATTTTAATGCTAAGATTCCAGTGTCATGGGTTAGAGAATAATTGCGCCAAGGTCACTCTGAATATTTCTTTGTGGGGGTTTGAACCTGGACCACCCATATCCTAGTGCAACATTGTAGCCTGTCTGGGCTAGCATGATTTTCAAGTTAGTTAACTGAACAAAGTTGGAGTCCATTGGCACCTTTAAAACCAACAAGATTTTATTCAAGGTAAAAGGTCTTATGTGCACACGCGCTTCATCAGATACAGTGAAACAGAATATCCTCGACTATTACATAGAGGTGGAGAGATGGTGGTGGTTGTGGGATTAATTTCCAGGAAGGGCTAGCTAGATTAAAGATGCATAAGAAAGTGGGTGATAATAACTGAGATTGGATTAAGGCAGTAATCTGTCTTAATCCAAAGTAAGATCTGTCAGTGGCCACAAGTGTTAACAAAGAGACAGGAGAGGAAGTTTGATTGGCAGCCCAAGGGTTTGTGTGAGTGGGAAATCTGAGGGAATCTTGGTCCATTTGAATTACCTAAGCCTTGGAAGTGATATAAGGGGGGAAAGCTGCCACAAAACGACTCTTAAAAAACGGGTAAAAAGCAACTGGAAAACGAGCTGAGTGCTGAAGGGAGGAAAATAATGCAGAGCAAAAAAGAAAACTTTACGTACATGCATGATAAAAGTGAGGAATATGCAGGATGAAAAACTGCTCTTTAAAAATGGGTAAACAGCAGCTGGAAAGCAAAGGAATATGCAGGATGAAAAAGAAACTCGATGGACATGCACTGTGAAGTGGAGGAAACCCTGATCATAGATGACCAAGGATTCTACTATGTAATTTCTGTATCATTTTATGTATTGCTTTTAGTTTACCAAAACTAGGGTCCTGCTATGTAATTATGTGTCAGTTAACATGTGACATTAAGACATGCTTATACTTTGCTTCAGTTCTGTTTCTGGATTTCTGATTGGCTCTACAACTCTAACCTTATTGGATTGTTAAATGCCCCTTCTTGCCCATTGTATTGGTTCAAAAATGCCTTGAGTCCCAGTGGGAAAGGCAGGCTATAAAGGATGTATACAAATAGCAACAAAATTAAAATAAACAGTGAAGTGAACAACATTAGGTGGCATTTCACTTTAAATCAGCAGGAAATAAGGATTTTTAAAGCATTCTTCATGACTCTGTAACTTGGTATATAGACTATTATGGAATTGGTCCAAAGTAATCAGAGAATGGACAATTTGAAAAGTAGATTGAATTTTGTCCATCTTAATTTTTAAAGTAATTTAGCATCAGTAACAAATAGAATACAGAACACTTGTGAAATAAAATTCATTTAAAATAGCTCTGGTGGTTGGTGAAGGCGGAATATGTTTTCATTTTCTATCTCTACCCCAGACACTGCTTAATTTATGCTTTCTCCATCCTATTTCTATGGTAGGTAGCTGAATATCTCCTAGAGCGTATAATTTCCTGCTTCTATGGAATGCATAATTCATGCTGTTTCTTCTCTGCTGTATTTCTATTTTATAAGATTTAAAAAAACACACAGGGAGAAACCTCAAAGGGCTCAAAGGAAGCAATCCTATGTGTACTTTCTTTCTGTCACCGAATCCCCATTGTACTGGGAGTGGTATTCAAGACTGGTGTAGAAACACAGAAATCAAGTTTACCCACTGGTAGCATTCTTTGTCATGGTTCTGTGTTATGCTTTAACCAACTCTGAGAAATCTGCGTACTTCATTTATACTCATTTTTTCTCCCTCATTGGATCCCCTAGTTGCTTACAACATCTTTCCCTTCTCCATGTTATCTTCACAATGGTCACACCATCAGATAAATGTTTAACAAATTTATATATATATATATGTGTGTGTGTGTGTGTGTGTGTGTATTAATTAACACCCACCCATTCAGGAAACCCTTCCAGGGCAGTCAAGAAACCCCAGGGTTTCACAAAACCCTAGTTGAGAAAGCCTGCTCTAGGTGCTGAATCCTAGTTTCACAATATAGTTAAAATAAACCATGGTTTTGTGTTATGCTATAACCTAGCGATCGACAACCTGTGGGCCACGGACCACATGTGGTCTGTCGACTAATTGGAGGTGGGCCGCAAAGGACACCTTCCCCCCCCCCTGGCCCTTTACAACACACTTTGGGTGTCTTTGTCTCCCATCACTCCCAGATGGGTCTATCTTGTTGTCTGTATCTTATTTTGAAGGGATGTTTAAACATTACCATAGAGATTAGAGAGCGTTAGGGCAGTGGTTGAGAGTAGAGGAGTAAACTACCCCCCCACTGGGCCTCAGTAAAATTGTCAAGCGTTGAGTGATCCCCGGTGATAAAAAGGTTGGGGACCACTGCTTTAACTAACCGCAAGAAATTTATTTGCTTACTTCATTAATACCCATTTTTTTCTTTCTCATTGGAATCCCAACAACATCCTTCCCTTCTTCCTGTTATTCTCACAACGCCCTTTGAGATAGGTGGTTAGGCTGAGAGCTTGGGACTAGCCCCAGCTCCCCCAGCAAGCTTCCGTGGCAGAGTGGGGATTTGAACCTGGGGATTTAAGGTCCTAGCTGAACTATTTAACTGCTACAGCCTGCTGGCTCTTGCAGGCCAGCTAACTGGCATGCATGCATGGAAGCCAGTTTTCATGTAGCTGGATAAAGATTCCACACATCCACACATCTCACTCTGATCTAGCTGTTAGAGCTTCCAAATAGTAGGACTTTTTTTTTAAGGAATGGAAGAAAATCTATACAAGTTATATCATAATGAGATTTTATTCTGGAGAAAATTATTGATTGGCCCTTTAAAAAACTGCCTGCTAAAGTGGAAAACGTTAGCCTTAAATGCTGAGACCCTCACGTACAATGCTTATTGGTTTTTCAATTAGGTTTTTAACTAATGCATTTTGTTATGGGATCTGCTCACATCACAGAATAGATACATGTACTTCAGTAGCCCATCTGCCTGTAAAAACACAAGTTTAGCATCCATTTCTTGAGTTCCTCACCTATGGCCATGGCATCCATCAAGACTATGAGAAGCCCTGCTCTAGGTAGAGTGGCATTGACTGGGGGTGGTGTTAGGACTTTTGGACTAGACTTGGTCCTAGGTCCCTCCAGAAAATTAGAGCTACAGAGTAACCGAGCATTTTGAAAATATGCAGTTATTTTTGTGGACGAGGCACAGATCCAGACTCACAGTGCTTTGAGGTTTAAAAGAGAGATAGATATCATATTCGTCTACTTCAGTTTCTTTACTGGAGCAGAGTACAAAAGCTTAAAAGATAGCTACAAAGAAAAAAAAAGCCTCTATGGCTTCACTGCAAGCAGCCTACATGCCATACATCAGCAGAGGGCCTTAATGGCTGCTCATTGTGTCTGCAAAGCACACATTGATCTTTTTTTCCTAAGGGGGAGGAAGTGGGCAGAAACTGGCTCAAACAAAGGGAGCTCTTAAACCATGTACTGGGGTTTTTCCACAGCTCATGGCTGCAATCCTAGCATCAACCACTTGACACTACTAGTCAGCACAGAGGTACAGCTCAGCTGCTTAATGTTTAAGCAGCTGAGCTGTACCTGTGTGCTTGCTAGTAGTACACCCTTCAAGGCTGACTTACCAAATTACTTGCTGATTGCAATTCCAACAGGTGGTCCCAGAGAAATGTGCTGTAGGATGACACTCTGTCTTGTGTTTAATTCTGGGGCATAGTGGTGGAGCAGAATTTTTTTCTAAAAGCTTGCTGATTCCCATGACTAATGGAACCCACAAGCCAAGCAGTATCATGAACTGGTAACAACATTTAGTAATTAACAGAATAGGTTAAAGGCATGAGGCCTACAAGGAAACAGAGCTATCATTTGGAACAGATTGTCTCCGTTGCCAATATAAACTGGTTCACTTATACTCTGATGGGATTCTAACAAGAGACATCTGAGGCCTCTCTGGAATCCTGTCATATGCTGTCTAATTGAACGAGTATGAAGAGAAGGATGAAGAGGCTCCTGTATCCTCTCCAATTCTGGTAATGGGTAGCAATTTTCACTCCTTGTGAAACAGAAGGGTCCAGTTACATTCCTGTTGGAGGGTGGGAAGCAACAAAACAAAAGGGATACTCCGGTGAAAGTTTGTTGGGGCTTTTGGTATTTTGTATTTCCGAATGCCTCCTGCTTGGGCAATGTGCTTTGGATAAACAACCCTATATCTTTTGCATGAGCTAGTTGTTGCTTGTCTCATTGCCACGATTTTTATCCCCACTCCAAATCCTGGCAGTTGAAGTCTAATTTCCATGTCTGGATTCCCACCACCACGAAGTGCACTTCTGGTTTTCAAAGATAGGTACATTTGGGAAATCAGTTTCTGAAACTTAAGCACAGGTTGTCTTGACTCACTCCTAGACACTGTTAACCTAGATGCTAGGACATTGACAGTGAAATCCTATACCGAATTGCTCCAGTCTAAGCTGGTTTATTTAGAAGGACTCCGGGGAATGGTAGAGGACAGGAAGGCCTGGAGGATCATTGTCCACGGGGTCAGGATAGGTCGGACATGACTTTGCACCTAACAACGACAACAGAGTAGGATCATATTGGTAAGTTCCGGCAACATACTAGCTTCCAGGTACTTAGCATTATTTACCCTGATTCCTAAATCGATTTTCTCTGGCCGTACATATCTATAAGAACCAGATGGGAGTCTTAAAATACCCTTTTCATATGACGATGAATAGAGATGTGATTTACAGCCTTGGGACAAGCACTCTTACAAAGCAGTACCTTAAAAGAACTCTGTAATACTTCGTGTTTTCACTTTGCTTTTTAAAATTCTCTCTGTTTTTCTAATAAACAAACAAGCTTTCCCCGTACTGGTTTTTAAAATCATGCACACACCCGCAGCATACACAAACACCTGTAGAAAAGCATTTATTGGGTCCTGCAGTTATATTGCATTTACTTCCTAAGGTTGCTTTTCCAACGTTGTAAATTAAGTCACACTGTAGCTGTGGTTTTTCAGTTACTAGGGTAGCTCTAGCGCAGGTTAATACGATGCTGAAGGAGGTACTATAATGATATGCAGCATAGTATTATTAACAGCAATTCTCCTAGTTCCTCTTTCCCAGTTGCTTTTCAAAAGCCAACAACCTGTATTGTCTAATTCTTTTAAAGGAGTTTGGCATCTGTTTCTAATTAATTCCATTCTGATCAAATAAAAAGAGGTCCTGCAAAATGTCAGAATTTCATTCCCTAGATCAGGGGTAGTCAAACTGCGGCCCTCCAGATGTCCACGGACTACAATTCCCACGAGCGAATGCTGGCAGGGGCTCCTGGGAATTGTAGTCCATGGACATCTGGAGGGCCACAGTTTGACTACCCCTGCCCTAGATGCTTAGAGGCAAGCAATGTCTTCCCAAACCTTCCCTATCCTCCTGCTAAAGCACCACCCTGGGAACAACGGCAAGGGCTGAAATTGCAAAAGGGTACATTAGTTTCTCTTCAAACAGAGAAACATGTGGTCCGTTGACTAATTGGAGGTGGGCCCCGAAGGACGCCTTCTCCCCCCCCCTGGCCCTTTACTTCATCCCCCCCCCCGGCTCTTTACAACACACTTCGGGTGTCATTGTCTCCCATCACTCCCAGATGGGACTATCTCGTTGCAGAGAAACAAGCTCAGGGTTCCCATTGATTTGTCCTTGTCATGAGTTAAAATTCCCATGAAAATAAAATGTTCCTTATGTTCATTGTTGTGGCGTGTCTGTATCTTATTTTTAAGGGACTTTTAAACATTACCATAGCGATCAGAGAGCGTTAGGGCAGTGGTTGAGAGTAGAGGAGTAAACTACCCCCCCCCACCGGGCCTCAGTAAAATTGTCAAGCGTTGAGTGGTCCCCGGTGATAAAAAGGTTGGGGACCACTGGTGTACATGATACAACAAAATATAATGTCCTACAGGTAGGAGTACCAGCTCTGGGCAGGGAAATACCTGCAGACTTTGGAGGTGGAGCCAGGAGTGGGAACCTCAGTGGAGTAGAATGCTATGGAGTCTAACCTTCAAAGCAGCCATTTTCTCCAGGGGAACTGATCTCTTGTCACCTGGAGCTGGGCTATAATTGCAGAGGATCCCCAGGTCCCACCTGGGGACTGGCATCCCTGCCTACTAGGGATGTGCACCAGATAATAAACTGCTAGAATTTAGATTCAGCACAATGATTCGGAAATTCCTGAATCACTCGAACCACAGTATTAGTGCAGGGGTTCAGGTGATTCGAGTATAGTCGAATCAATTCGAATTCCTGGGCATTTAAAGGGATCTAGATATATACTAAAAAAACATATGGTGTGACACCACCAAGTGTGATCAGTGGAATGCATTAGCCATAAACTTAGCTAATAATTAGAGCAGCCTTTCTCAACTTTTTTACCATAGAGAAACCCCTGAAACATACCACAGGCATTGAGAAACCCCGGAAGTGGCATGATTATGCAGAATATGGTTGGGAAGCAGCTGCATGCCCACCGGGAGCCCCTCCCTTTCCCACCCCCTCCAGGCCATCATTGGCTATTGGGGGGGGGGTCAACATGACCATATATGCTCATATCAACCGATAAATGTTTCACAATTTTAAAAAATATATAAAACATTAATTAACACCCACCCATATGGGACACCCTTCCAGGGCTGCCGAGAAACCCCGGGGTTTTATGTAGTCAACCATCACTACAGTCGTTGTCCTTCACTGTTCCTAAACGTCATTCCATTGACCTTCTCAATCTTAAGTTGTCTACCCACCCTGGGCTCATAGGAATGGTGGACTACACAAATAAAGATTTATTTCTTGGTCCCTGGATACTTCGATTAAGCACCTATCGTAGGAGAATCAAGGCTTTGATGTACCTAAATTCAACGAACTCTTAATTGTTGATATTCTGTTGTTTCAGACTTCACGTCCAAGCTCCCCATATATCAGAGATGCCACCTGAAGGCCACAGAAATTCCTTATCATGAACTCTAGGACTGTCCACATCTAGTGATTTTTTTTCGTCCTTTTGAATACACATTTTATCCCAATGAACTTCATGTTGGCACACTGGATTGTTTTGTCCACAGCACGTCAAGAAAAGAATGAAGAAATGTCAAGCTTTTTATAGCGAAGATCATTATAAAACCAATCAATTATAATTCAGATGTTTAGTTCAATGAACACCTGCTGTCATAGTGAGACACTTGGATCTATTACTAACGTGATTACTTGTCTTTGACAGCCGCACAGCCTCTGCTTTGTAAGCAGGAAGTGGAAAGTGCCATCAAGTCACAGCTAACCTATGGAAACCCCACCTTTCTCAACTTTTTTTTTTACTGATGAGAAACCCCTGAAACATCCATGAAATGGATTCTCTTCAGGCTTTGAGAAACCCCAGAAGTGGCATGATCATGCAGAGTATGGTTGGGAAGCGTAGCTGTGTACATGCCCGCCCTGGGCCCCTCCCCTTCCCACCCCTTCCAGACCCATTGTTGGCCATTTTTGGGAGGGAACCGGGTAAACATAACCATATCTGGTCATATCTCCTGATAAATGTTTAACAAATATTTAAAAATATATTACAAATTAATTACCACATGCTCATTCAGGAAACCCTTCCAGTGCTGTCAGGAAACCCCAGGGTCTCATGAAACCCTGGTCGAGAAAGCCTGCTGTAGGGTCTTCACGGCAAGAGATGTTGAGAGGTGGTTTACAGGGCTGCTGAGAGAAACCATGGGCTCCTCGAGAAAGATTCCACCTGGGCTCCTTGATCCAAACCAAATATCTTCACAAATCATTTTGCTTGCTGTTATCCTGAATCTATAGTAATAAAAAAATCGGCCTGTGAGTCTGATGGCCCTGCGACCTGATAAGGGTCCTCAGTCCTACTGCAACGTATCCAATTGACAAGCTTAACAGGAAAATCTTTCAATGGATTTTTATTTTAAGCTGCAGCAAAAAAAAAAAATAGACACAGGAGCAGTCTCAAAAACCTGTGTGTCCAATACAGGGTTACACTGAATGTTATACGCCCACATCATGCCTACCTCATAGAGCCAGCCCAAAGGCCTAAGTCAACACTATAATATCAAATGATCTCTTCAATAGGAGACTTCCTGCTTGCCTCCAGAACAGCAGTTGAACAGCCAAATGACTGCAGACAACAGCTAGATGGTAAAGTCTCCATCTCCTTTTGTACACGTAGTTGTTTGTCTTCAAGATAAAACTATTTATTGTTTCAAGCAGCCTGCTGTTCCGCTCTCCCTGCATATTCAAACTCTGCCAACTATGCAGCCTCAGGAAAACCTTCCCCTGTGCCTGAATATCTGGAAATATAGTTTCTGATTGTCACATCAGCGTTATATTTACAAGCAAACATTTTTTAAAACAAAATCATGGAGCCGTTTTATGGGATTCTTATGGTTTTGGGAGGATTGGATATCACCTTTTGAGATGGGGGCATCAAGTGTGCTGGTGTTTAAATTGAGCAGTAAACACTCCCCAGGGTCCATAATGTATTTTCTCACTGGGATTGTTGCTTTTCTTTTACACATTTCCTGGAATTATGGTCTCCTGCTACATGTTCTCAGAGAGAAGGAGACTTATAGATAGAGCCCTCTTGCTTTCACATTCTGCAAAAAGAGAAAAAAAGAAGCGGAGAGAAAAAGCAGCCTTTGGTGCTGTGTAGTGGCTTTTGTGTTCTCAAGGGGGGTTTTGAGAGTCAGGAGTCTTCTTTATCCTTTGTCCATGAAGTTCCAGCCTATTCTGACATACTCCTGTGTCGCCATCCAGAGTGGCCTTTAGAGCTGCCCACATCACAATCTGTCTCCTACCCAGCCAAGTCCAACCCACACAATCTCTGCCTTCATTCAGATGTCAATAAACTTGTGTGTGAAAAACCAGAGGTAGTCTATGGAGAACCACTAGCTTTATACACCAGCAGTCTTGGCTTCAGGGTTACATTTGTGTGGACAAGTGCGGACTTGGGAATTGGTTAGTGTATTTATTTATTTTATTTATTTATTTCTTAGATTTTTATACCTTCCATATGGCTCAAGGCGGTTTCCATATGACATCATGGGGGATACATGGAATGGCCTAACATATAACATAGTCAAACACAACAACAATAATCTAACAGTGGTTCTGAATAACATAATTTCAGTGATCTTAAATAACAATAATATAACAGGAACGGTAACTTAGCTAAGGCCCCTGTAATAACGGGACCAGATTTCCAGGGCCACAAGGCGGGTGGCAGCAGCGGCAGGCGGGCCCCCCTCCCTCCCCGACTGGCCTCAGAAGGGCGGTGGTGGCGACAGTGGTGGTGGCGACGGCGGTGGCAGGCAGGCTCTCCCTCCCTTCCTCCCTCCTCGGCTTGCCTCAGAAGGGCAGGGATGGCGGCGGAGGCGGCAGCAGGCAGCAGGCAGGCTTTCCCCCGCTGACTGGCCTCAGAGCAGCAGCGGCCTGGGAAGAGCTGCCTGTGGCAGCAGAGCCGGCCGGGAAGCCCCCCCCCCTGGAGCCCAGGCACCTGCATGGGGGCCTCCTGAGCCTGGGCTGCCTGCTGGACTGCCTCCTGGGAACGCGCCCCCCCATAAATAAATAAATAAAAATTTGAGAACACCGCAGGACAATTAGAAAATGCTGCAGGACACGGGGCAAATGCCTAAAAGCGGGACTGCCCCACCAAATGCGGGAAGGATTGTCAGCTTACCCTGGAAACATGGGGGCCATAGCACATGCTACATGTGCTACATGGTTAAACTGGTCCTGGGACCATGCCCTGTGAGGCTGAGGGACTGGGGAATGCTCATCCTAGAAAAGAGGAAGTTGAGTGGGGCCATGATTGCTGGCTTTAAGTATTTGAAAAGCTGACACTTAGAGGAGGGTAGAGAGCAGTTCCTGTTGGCAACAGAGGATAGGACCTGCAGTAATGGGTTTAAATTACATGTAGAACAGTACCAGTTAGCTATCAAGGGGGGAAATGTCACAATCAGAGTAGTTCAGCAGTGGAATAGGCTGCCCAAGGAGATAGTGAGCTCCCCCTCACTGGTGGTCTTTAAGCAAGGGCGGGACAGATATTTTTCATAGATGCTCTAGGCCAGGGGTAGTCAAACTGCGGCCCTCCAGATGTCCATGGACTACAATTCCCATGAGCCCCCTGCCAGCATTTGCTGGCAGGGGGCTCATGGGAATTGTAGTCCATGGACATCTGGAGGGGCGCAGTTTGACTACCCCTGCTCTAGGCTGATCCTCAGTTGAGTAGGAGGTTGGACTATATGGCTTGTATAGCCACACCCAACTCTATGGTTCTGTGATTCTAATACCATATTCTTAAACAAAATACAATGCCATGTTCTTGAACAAAACCCAAAAAAGGCCCCTATTGCCCCAGTTGCCATGCACGAGCACAAATCCGCGGTGGGTTAGGTGCAACAGGCCGAATGCTCCACTGTGTAGGAGCTGGAAGTGGTAAGGCAACCTGCCCCAGCTCAAAACGAGGAGACAGCCTGACACGGAGTCTCCCACGTAGTAAAGGTCTGGATAACCTTGGCCCAGTCTCTTTCTATCGCACCCTAACCTGCTTCACTGGGTTGTTATGCTACAGATGAAATGGAGGTATGTGGAGGGGAAATGATGTTGTAAGTCACTTAGGGAAGAAACATTAGGTACAAAAACCAAATAAATATCTCAGAATGCCGGCTGCCACTTTCCCATTGCAAAAATTTGCTGACATCTGGGTTAACTTGTCCTCTGCCCCCTTCCATGTTGCTTTCTCTCAAGTCCGGATTTATATATTTGTTTTCCATGTTAAATGGGGAAGAAAAATTGCTGGGGGGGGGAGGTTTTCCCACTCTTCTTCTACCTGCCAAATAATCTATCGCCTAAACTTCTTTTTAATGGGAAAGAATCCCATGACCCAGAAGTCTAATGGCTCTTACACTCAGTACTTCAGACAGCAATGAAAGAAGAAGAAAAAGTCACTGATTCTAATACATCATTACTGTCAGATTTGATGATTTATTTCAGATAATTTTTGTAAAGGTGTGATTTAATCCCTAAATTATCCACATCTCCCACTTCCCCTACCATGTTCAAAATCCCGCATGTCTGAAACAATCACCATATAAAGCAGGGGTAGCCAAACTGCGGCCCTCCAGACGTCCATGGACTACAATTCCCATGAGCCCCTGCCAGCATTTGCTGGCAGGGGCTCATGGGAATTGTAGTCCATAGACGTCTGGAAGGCTGCAGTTTGGCTACCCCTGATATAAATGTAGCATTAAAAAGTTGTTTCCTCCAAAGCATTTTAAAAAGAAAACTTCCTTCCACCAGGTGGCAGTGATGTAAATATGTCAAAAGCAGAAAGGAGTCTACCCGGTGAGGAAACAGATTGTGTGATAGTTATGGGAAGGTGTTATTGAACTTGAAGATGAAGTTCCCTGTTGAAAATTATTCCTGTCAGATGGGTTTTAGCAGCTGCCTACACATTCAGGCGGCCATTACGGAATTAATTACATTTTTGTTCACATTAAAAACGTATTTTATGTCTTTTCTCAATCCATGTCAGAATCAACGTCACTTTAAGCAGGGTCCAGCGTGCAGAGGGCCCAGATCTCTATGAGAGAACCCAAAGGATCACGTCTCAAAGCAATTTCAGTGGCACGTCTTATTGCCAGTCAAATGGCCCTGTTCATATAATAATCAATGCTAAGCAAGTATATTGCTGCACCATAAAGATGTACGTGGTAGAGTGACCTCTCTTTCTGTGCCATATCCTGTCCTCCAAGTGGCAGCTTTTGAAAGCTTTCTTACTGTACGGTTTTAGCTCATAACAATATTTGCCGTTCTACCCCTTCTCATCACCCTCTGATTTAGTTTAAAAGAAGAAGAGTTGGTTTTTATACCCCACTTTTCACTGCCTGAAGGAGTCTCAAAGTGGCTTACAATCACTTTCCCTTCCTTTCCCCACAACCTCCTCCCCTGTGAGGTAGGTAAAGCTGAGAGAGCCCTGGTATTACTGCTCAGTCAGAACAGCTCTATCAGTGCTGTGGCCAGCCCAAGGTCACCCATTTGCTTTATGTGGGGGAACACAGAATCAAATCCGGCTTGCCAGATTAGAAGCCACTGCTCTTAACCACTACACCACGCTGGATCTACACCAGGTTAGGCCAAGTGACTGGCCTACAATCCCCCATTCAGCTTTGTGTCTCAGTAGGATTTGAGTGTGGATTTACCAGTTCCAAATTTTGGGCTTTAAGCACTATGCAGCAGTGGCTATCACTGTGGCAAAGCTTCCTTCAAACTGACCTATGAGTCACTATCACCCACACCATTTGTGATTGAGGCTGCATTCACACATTGTGGGATGTTCCATTGTCGGTGTTGTACTGCAATTGTTCATAACTGGGACTGATTCCGCACAAGGAATTTGCCCCCAGGACAGCCTCTCTTTGCTCTCATGTTTTAGTGCTGCTTCTACATGATGTTGGCAGCAACCGGGAGCTCTCGAGTGGTTGGTGCAAGTTTTAGTCACATTTGCTCTGTGATGAGGGAAATCGCCAAAACTCAATATGCCACTTCTTGCCACACAGGGGAGCAAACAAGGCCAAGCCTGTATGGAGGGCGAAATGCACGACAGTAGTGTTTTGCCCACACTCACACCCACCCTCCCCTTTCCATTTCCTGATTGTGATTTTATTATTATTATTATTATTATTATTATTATTATTATTATTATTATTTGGATTTATATCCCGCCACTCCCCGTAGGCTCGTGGCGGGTCACAGCAGTCCTATGGTGCAATGCGCATTGCTGTGGGACTGCAAAGCTATGTTCCCCATGTAAGAATAAAATGTTTTCCTCACTGTACATGGTCATTTTGGGATCAGGCACCCAAAACACATTCCTGTTTGCATTTTCTGATGATGGGGTATGAACAGGGAAAGGGGGGCGTGAGATGAAGCAGCCCTCTCCTGATCAGCTAGGCATTTGTGCTCTCTGTTTTTAAGCTTTACTGTGAACATACAATCACTAATTGGGGTCCAGCTACCATTGCCAGCCAAAGAGAAATCTACCCCAACATAAATAGAGACCAATACAAGCAGAATTCTAAAATACAGGGGAATGTTTAATTGTTGTGGCGTTTCTCCATTGCAACATGGAAATGTTAGGCTTTAAAAAAAAGTTTTTGTGTTGTGGCGTTTCTCCATAGCAATGCAGAAGTGCACTTTATTTTTTTAAAAAATTTGGAGCTCAAGGGAGGAAGGAAATTTGAGTCTTTGATGCAACTGCTGTGCAGGGATTGGCGGCTTGCGGTGACTGACAAGTCGAGGAGCAGGGGGAGATGTTTGCGTTGTTTTCCCTTGACACCTCATCGGGAGGCAAAAAGCCACAACAAGCTGGCGGGAAAATGAAGGAGGGGGTCTCCCATTATGACGTTTACAAACATGCAGCTTACAAACGTGTGTTTGCAAGCAGGAGACGGCGCAAGTTTTACGCCTTGGTGCAGAATCAGTCTGGATTATCTTGCCCACACAGGAAAAACCCAGTTGTGAATAATTTCTGTTAGCTCATTCATGATAGTGTTGTGTTCAGCCATGTGTAGATGCAGCCTGACCTTTTCTCAGGTCTGAAGGGTAGATGAGATCAGATGGTCTGAAATCACTAGTTCTTGCAAGCAGCAAATGAACTGCAAACCTGTTTCTTGGGGGTACCGTTTCAAACAGGGACTGCTGGGAAGGACTGCTACTGGACTCAGGAAGAAGTACAGGATCTTCTGTCTAACACTCTAGTTCCAAATGCAAACTAAGGGAATGGGGATTAACAACAGCACTTGGTCGTTGTCGTTGACGACAACGTCTTCTTCTTCTCCTCCTCCTCCCCCTCCCCCAGTCCGAGGAAGGTTGCTGAGCTGTAAAATCTTCCTGTCCTCATTGCCTCAGCCCCCCCCCCAAATCCTTCCTTCCCAACCTTTGTCTACTCCCTGTTCCCATCCCATTTCCTGTTCCCTCCCTTTCCTCGTGAGCCCAGAGAACCTGCCTTTTTTCACTTGGCAATAACACTCTCAGTCACTGGTCTGACTCCCATGTGTGGGGCAAAAAATGTCATTTCACATGGATTCCTCCCCTGATTTTCTTTTTAAACATCTACGCTTTATTGCCATTTCTCTGCTTCAACCGTACATTTTCCTCATCATTCAATTTCATGGAAAACTACTCATTGCTGTCTCTCGATTTAATAGCACACTAGATGTAACTAGTATTCTTGCCTTTGCCTTATTTTGCGTTTTTGGGCTGACATATTTATTTCCCCCCAAGGAAAAGTAGATTTTCTACATCTCCGCAATTAACTTTGTACTCAAACTGCCTGAACCACTGTGCTTATATAGTTATACTGAATTTTCTTTCACTTCAGTGCTGCTGCATGCATTTCTCTCTTAATGGCTTTAATTGATCTTCTTTGATCAGAATGCAACTCCTCAGGAATATTAACACGGAGGCGGCTAATCTGGTTTGGGCTGCCTACATCACACGGCTACAAAGATGGCTCAACAAGGAGAATTCCCTCAAGAGCTGGTTGTCAAGGCACATAAGATAGTAAGGTTTGGTCCACTAGAAGAGTTCACAGAAGGAGACAGGTTATCTTTCTCCCCCTTTCCCTTAGATAAAAATCATATTTTTCTCTGTTCCACAGACACAATCTGAATGGGAGAAGGAAAAATGGGAGATTTCTCTCAGTTTCCTCCTCATCTCACTTCCTCCTTGTCTCACTAAGAGCCAGCTTAGTGTAGTGGTTAAGAGTGGTGGCCTCTCTAGCCACTGCCTGGAGGCAGGCAAGTCTGGAGATGTAAAGTGCTTTACAGTTTACCCAAACGTCTAGGAAAAAGAAGAGGAGAGCTGGTTTTTGTACCCTGCTTTTTACAACCCAAAAGTAGCCTATGATTGCCTACTCTTCCTCTCTCCAAAACACACACTCTGTGAGTTGGTGAAGTTGAGAGAACTCTGAGAGAACCATGACTGGCCCAAGGTCACCCAGCTGGCTTCATATGGAGAAATCAAACCCGGCCCTCCAGAATAGAATCTGCTGCTCTTAACCACTACACCAAATTGGTCATTGGCTATGTTCTGCAATCCTCCACTGCCTCAGCCAGCCACTTTGTGGCTGCCTGCTTTAGACCTCCTTCAGACCTCTGCTGCTGTCATGCCCTTGGCCTTGGCTGCTGTGGCCTCCACCACCACTGGTGCTGCGGCCTCCGCTGGCACTGCCACTGCAGCCTTCACCCTGCCCCCAGCTTTGGCTCCTTCATCCTGGTGGCAGTGCAGCAAGTGGCGAGCCTCGCCTGCCCTTTCCACCACCATCCAACTTCTGAGACTGGCCTCAGCCCTGGCTCCTTTGTCCTGGTGGCCAGCTACCACCGCCAGCTATCTTCCTCGACTGGCGAAGAGTCCCACTTTTGTCGCTGGCACACATCTACTGGCATGCTTTCTAGGGTGGAACAACAGATATCACATCCATTATCATTTCCGTTACATGGAGTGTGACAGTAGATGTGTTTCCACATCAATAAAGTAGCTTCCCCCTATGCCAGTCTTGGCACCCATAAAACCTTGCTACCCAGAGACATTTCTGGGGGATTATTGAGACAAATGTGACTCAGTCAAGTTGCTCCAAACTGGTCTCTTGGGGGATGAATATGATTCAGGTGGTACAGAACACTGAAGCCACAGAGAGTCTTTCAAAGGGGAGGAGGGGAAATCAGTGTGTAAGTGGCTCTAGGACCTCATATAATTCTGGAGAATGGGACTTTGGGTAGGGATTTCCAAATTGATTCCCACCGCAATTTGGTCACTGATTGACGAGGCATGCCCACTTGATTCCAGGTTCTGATTACTAGGACAAGAAAGTTTGAATGTATGAGGGGGAGAGGGAAATATGCTGCCGTCATTAAGAGGTTTCCAGATTGCGGTCCTGTCATTTCCCCATACAAATGATGCCGTACTACAGAAAGGATTTTAAAGTGGTTAATTGTGGTGTTTTGTGTTAAAAGGCACGTTCCTACCACCATCTCTCATTTGGGCGATTAGGCAGACCGGGTGACGCTGCTTGTGCTCTAGCAAGTCAGTCAGTCATCTTGAATAAAATGCTGCCGGCGACGATGACTGTGGTTTCGATTATAGTAATTTTATGCTAATTGAGGATTTGGGTTCAAAGCTGCTGTTGGTGATAAATGTGTGGCAACTTCCAGGACAGCGTAGCATAAAAACAGACACTGTCTCCCAGCATCTGTCAAATAAGGATTAGCAGATTGAAATGAGTTTGCCGAACAACCGCAGCATCGATCATTATTTCAATTTTGTGGCTGAAGCTGAATGTAAAAAAAAGAGAGAGAGGGAGATGGAATATCAGTACTGTACTACTCTGATACTCCCGTCCTAAATAGAACTGTTAGAAGAAGAAGAGTTGGTTTTTATACCCTGCTTTTCACTGGCCAAAGGAGTCTCAAAGCAGCTTACAATCACCTTCTCCTCCTTTCTCCACAACAGACACCCTGTGAGGTGGGTGAGGCTGAGAGAGCTTTGACAGGAGTCAGAACAGCGCTATCAGGACTGTGACAAGCCCAAGTCCCCCCAGCTGGCTGCATGTGGAGGCATGGAGAATCAAACCTGGCTCAGCAGATTAGAAGCCACCGCTCTTAACCACTACACCACGCTGATAACAAAGTCACATTGAAATTAGAAGAAAACCTGGGGGGGGGGTTGTTGTTGTTCCCCTGCTTCTTATTACCTGAAGGACCCTTGAAGCAGTTTCCAATCACGTACCCTTCCTCTCCACGCAACAAACACCCTGTGAGGTAGGTGTGGACTAGAGAGCTCTGAGAGAACTGTGGCAAGCCCAAGGTCACCCAGATGGCTGCATGAGGAAGAGGACTGGGGAATCAAAACCGGTTCTTTGGATTAGAAGCAGCTGCTCTGAAGCACTACACTGAGCTACCTCTTTCAGGATTACAAAATCACGCTTTACCTTTACAGAATTATATTCTCATTGGAACTCATCAACTTGAAAGAAATCCAGATTACTGGCATGAAAATTTCCCAAAATATCCCTTTTAGGGTTTATTTTATTTTGTATATTTTAAACCGCTCTTTTAACCCAAGGAATGTAGAGCACGGTACGTCATGGTCCTTTCCTCCATTTAATCTGTGCAACAATTTTGTGATGCATGTGATTACAGAGAGAATGATTGGCCCCAAACCCTTTTTGTCAGTGGGGATCTGAGCCCAGGTTTTCCAAGCGCTAGTCCTACACCCAAAACGCAGCTGCAAACAAAGAATGAGGCTATGGATTGTGGCCTCAGTGGACTAGGAAACTGGTAGGAGGAGTTGTGGCCTCAGCTGAGGCAGCAGGGGTGTCTGAGAGGCCTTTAGCTGGAGCACACTGTGCACAGGACAATGTACATGATGGGCATGGCTCTGAGAGGCATACAGCTTTATATCTGGCATACAGCACCAACTCCTGACCTCTTCCTCCCTGGGCCAGCTTCAGAGCTTCCCACCTTCCCTCCATCCGGTTGTTATGCATTGGGTCAGATCCTTTGTGGGGGCAGACTGAGGCCTGAATGCTGTCTCCCCCAGCATGGGGGCCTCCATAAGAGGTTGTGTTGAAGGCCACAGCGGTGCTCCCCTGGCAGGACTGCCTAGTGGTTTGCATTTCGGGGTGGCAGGGGGAAACAAGCAGAGGCCAACGCCTGTGGAGTTCTCCTCTAACCTGCCACTCCCTGAATTGCCTGCAGGTAGTTAGCAACTTGGATTCAAGCAACGAATAAGTTGTTTGATTGCTCTAGCTGGTGGCTTCCTCGCAGTTGGCTGTTTGTGACATGGCAAGACCCGCCCCTTGCTGTGCCGACGCTCATCTTTAACCGCTCCTAGCGGAGTGGATAAAATAATTAATTAAGAGCCCCGAGGGGGGGGGCCTGTCCGTGATGAGGAAGGGTGCCAATAGCCCCCTTCCCCCGGACTGACAATCGGACAGCCCAATCGGCAGGCTCGAAGCGTCTGTCAATTGGGCCCTCCGATTGACAGTCCGGCGGCAAGGGACCAATTGCAAGCCGCGCGCAGTGCAGCTTGCAATTGGTCCCTTGCCGCTGGACAGCCAAATCAGGAAGCGCAAAGCCCCACCCGATCCACCCCCCTTCCTGCTTGCCCGCAGCCTCCCAGCCACTGCCAGGGCAGGTCGCCGCCTCGCCGCGCTGCCGCGGCCTCGCCTCCAGCGACAACACGGCCCCAGGTAGGCCGTGCTGTGGGGGGGCCGCATGAGCCGCGCCGCCCCGCCCCATGCCCGCACCGACCCCACCGACTCCCGAGCCCCGCTAGCGCCCGCTGCATTCAGAGTGCAGCGGGCTTATTTACTAGTTGCTATATAACCGCTCTGAGCCTTCAGTGAGGGTGGTATATAAATATGAATAAAATAAAATAAAATAAAATGCAATAAAGCTGTGGCCTATTTATTGCCAATGGTTTGGTGTTGCGTCTTCTTTTAGGCCTCCAGCAAGCACTATATGATGCTAACTATAGTTTGTGTGGGGATCTTATTGGCTCTTTTTGCTGAAACAAGGGATGCGCATAGTCTCTCCTGAGACATTTCCCCTTTCCCTTTTACAAGCGGCTGAAAAAAGCGCATGGAAGAGATAGATAATGCTGAATTTGATAGACCAGTGGCCTGCTATATAAAGCAGTTTCACACGTGCACTGTTTCCAGTCCCAATTATTGTTCTTGTCCATGATTCATCTTGGTCCCTAATCTCAGATTTTCTTGTGCTGCTTGATGCTTTTATTCACTGAAGGATGCATAATTTGTGTTGGCAGAGTTTCAATAAGCAAAGTAGCGCAGAACTGGCTGCTTAAAGAATAAATAGTTTCATTGAGAATTGAGACAACTTTGTAAAGAAAGAGAGGAGACTCCTATCAGTCTAACTGCTCTTGTTCATCTCAAGGCAAACAGGAAGTGTGCTCAAAGGAGCAGGAAGTCACCAGTTGAGCCAATCAGGACACAGAAGGATATTATTTGAAAAATACCAGGAAGTATCTAAATATCCTAACTGTTATGTTAGTGGATTTGCCGAGGACCAAGCTTGAGGTCCAAGGCAGAATCCAAGCAGACATGTAATTGACCAATGTGCTGTTATATCTCGTCTGTTAGATCCAATCGGTTTAAACCTTGATCTAACCAATCATGTACATTGGCAGGAAGATCCATTGTTTGCTTATGTACAAATGTTGGGATTTTCTCTGGAGTTTCTCAGTCTTGTTGTCTAGTTCCTAACGTCATGTACTCACACTGAGATCACAATAAAGAGTTGTTTGTACAGCCAGTGTCCTTGTTTCCTCCATGAAACCAAGGATATAACGCTAATTACACATTTCCGATGCTCCTTGTAGGATATTTTTCATATATGCTTTGAGTTATGCACACTACAGGTCTTGCCTATTTTCAACAGTCTGCACCCGCTCAGAGTTTCTAGATCCACAAACACAAATTCTTCAGACTGTGAGCATAGCCTTCTTGGTAGTCAAAGGTGGCTCTCTTCTTACTTTTTAATAGGGTTGCCAGCTCTGCATGGGGAAAGGCCTGGGGATTTTAGGGGTGGAGCCTGAGAGGGTGGGATTTGGAGAGGGGAGGGCCTTCAGGAGGATATAATGAGATGCGCTCCAAATCAATCATTTCTTCAGGGGAGCTGATCTTGGTCACCTGGAGATCAACTGGAAAGCCAGAGATCTCCAGTTGGTACCTTGAGATTGGCAACCTTACTTTTAAAAAGTAGAAATGATGGTTAGAGCCAACCCAGAGTGTTGTCATTGGGTCTCCTAGGCACGTTTTTGTGGCTTTCATAGCTGTGTGTGATGAAGAACCCTAACAGCCTTTGGCATGCGGAAGAAATCACAGAAAAGAAATGGGCAGTAATTTGGTTTTGAAAATCTTCTCTGCTTGACCAAGAGACTATTTAAGGCTAGGGGGGCTTTTACCTGCCTGTTCCATTCCTGAGCTGGCTGCTGCTGCTGAGGTGACCTGGAGCTCTGGTAGAGAGACAGATTCTTTGAGTCTGACTCTGAGAGACTGCTGGTCCTGGCTTGATGGTTGGCTGCCTTGCTGCGCTAAACTCTGGAGGATCATCACTGGATAAGACATCTCACAGTTTGACCGAGGGACTCCTCTCTTCTCTAGCTTTCTCTGTTCTTCTCCCTCTTCTCCCTCCTCTTACCTGACTTCTTGTTTTCCCTCAAAACTAAAGGTTTCAAGAAGATTGGACCAGAGGGTCCAATCCTAGGGGCTCCCAAAGAGGATGCCCCCATCTCTCCACGATATCCAACGGAGAGTCTGTCCCATAGGACAGTGGTCCCCAACCTTTTTATCACCGGGGACCACTCAATGCCAGGGACCACTCACCGGGGACCACTCAATGCCTTTTACTGAGGCCCGGTGTGTGTGTGGGGATAGTTTACTCTCTACTGTCAATCACTGCCCTAGCGCTCGCTGATCGCTATAGTAATGTTTAAACATCCCTTCAAAATAAGATACAGACACGCCACAACAATGAAGTGTGTTGTAAAGGGCTGGGGGGGATGAAGTAAAGGGCCGGGGGGGGGAGGCGTCCTTCGGGGCCCACCTCCAATTAGTCAAAGGACCACATGTGGTCCATGGCCCACAGGTTGGGGATCGCTACCATAGGATATAGAATTGGGCCCCTTGGCCCAATCTTTTTTGAAATTTGGAAAGAAGTCACTGAAAGTTTGGAGGCTGTATCTTAACCTCTCCGAGCCCCAGGAACGGCAGATAAGCCAAAATTCCCATTAAAGTCAATGGCGCCATTGACTTTAATGGTTGTCGAAGCTCTATGGACGCTTCTAAAGCAGCTTCTGCCAAAGCTGAATTGGTCCGAGGCGGCTTCAACCAAAGCCAAATCAGTCTAGATCAAACCTTTAGTGTACAAGCCTACTTCAGACACCACACTAGGCAACATTTTCAGGAGCAACCCCAGAGATGGCCCCTAGGGCTAGCACAAAGTGGCTTGCCCCTTGAACATTCTGTGTGATATAAATGGCAAATGACCAAGCATCTATCCGAAAAAGAAATGGACCAGTTCAGCTTTACTTCCAGTGTCTGGCTGCAACCGAAATCTAAAAACAGATTATTTTAATTTGCCTTCAGAATATTTCTGATTTGCTCTAGCGTGGGCACGATATCTGAATTTTACAATTTCATTAACATTTCCTGACAAATGTTTGCCACGGGCACCTGTGAGTGCCTCATTCGATTTTCGCAGAACGAAACTCACTGCAATTTGGGATATCTTTGGGTGCTGCTTGTGTATATTTCTTTCCCCATGCAATTATTGGAGGGCATTCTAATTAACCCTGATGAAGTCAAGGTAGTAATGAAATTGCTTGTAATAAAAGCATGCAATCTGAGACACCCCCCCCCCCCATAACTATCCTTTGTGAGAAGCCCCAGTTATGATTGCTTCGGAATATGCAGTTGTTGCCAATGATCAGAGAAGTATAGTTGTGCTGATCCATTTGAAGTCCTTCTCCTTTTCATTGTACACACACTTGTTTGCAAAAGACTGCTGGGACAGCTGAAGAGCCCTTCATGCAGAAAGGCAAGGCTGAGTTACTTGTTTTCAGAGTATTTTTCCATTTGTATTCCACTTTCCCTTTTTAAAATCCAAGTCACCATTAACGCGAGGTCCCCCCCCCCCCACAAAAGCTCAGTGAAGCAGCTTGCATGGACCAATAGTATTAGGTCAGCTATACCCAAGGACCTTTGATGGTCAAGTAGGGATTTAAAGTCTGGTTTCTCCAGCACACTGTCCATGTTCTCACAGTGGCTCCCCTTGTAAAGCTTGGTAAAAGAAAAAAATCCCCATAGGCTAAAACTAGCAAAGATACTACTGTAGGAGTCCTCAGCCTGGTGCCCATACCTTTCTGCCAACTACTAAGTGCTTTTAGAAAGTGGGCAGAGCCATGTGGAGCTTTTACCCAGCAAAGCTTCTGATTGGTCACTGGAGATTTGATTGGCTGTACAGATTTTTTTTTTTTAAGGAAACATTGCTTTGGTAGCTCTGCCATCACAACACAAAGATCTTTACTGTCTGACTGAAGGTAATGCTATGTCCTTAACAAATAAGGAGGCAGCAGTTTCAAACAGGAGCACAGTTCAACGGCCACTTCTTTCTCAGTCTGGAGCTACAGTTAGTACCACTTCCTTTCTCCCTGTTTCTGCCCACACCAAGTCCTGGAGTGGACTAGGCAAAATATTGGCCTGGATTGAAGGAACGGAGTTCTCAAACATCACATCTCTCCTTATCCCCCAGACATGAAACTGCATCCATAAACAGAACCACAGCAACTTAAGATATCCCTATGCCTATAACAAACTTAGTAACTAATACACACACAGAGAGAGATTAATTTAAAAAATACAACAATCTTCACAAATGAACCAAAGGCAGCTTGGTGTAGTGGTTAATAGTGGTAGCTTCTAATATGGACAGCTGTGTTTGGTTCCCCAGTCCTCCACATACAGCCAGCTGGGTGACCTTGGGCCAGTCACAGTCCTGTTAGAGCTGTTCTCATAGAGCAATCCTGTCAGAGCTCTCTCAGCCTCACCTACTTCACACGGTGTCTGTGGTGGGGAGAGGAAGGCAACTGTAGGCCGCTTTGGGACTCCTTTGGGTGTTGCAAGGCAGGGTATAAAAGCCAACTCTTCTTCTTCAGTGTCTGTGCAGAGAGAGTCAAAATCCCAAATATATCTCAGTTCACATGACATAGTCCTGGAGGTAACTTGGAGCATGACAACAGGTCCTTTATGAGGAATGATGAGTTCCTGTTTCTGGAGCTGATGGTGTTTCTGGATTGTGTACAATGGAAGTATCAGAAGGGGTGATATTGTCACTGCGGATGAAATCGCCGTCACCGTCATCTGCTATGTGAGCCAGAGAACTATGAAGTATTTTAAGGTGAGGCGCATTTCGTGTGACTTTACAGCTTCTCCTCTGCACTGTAATCATATATATCCATGGCTAGAAGGCTGGATATCCATTTATATCCAGGATAGAAGGCTGAATGTTTTTTTCAAGAACCACGTCTCCTAGGTTGAAAGATACTACTCTGGCTTGCCTGAGTTGGTCAGCATATTGTTTCATTGCGAGCTTTTCTTTCTCAACACAATGGAATTGGGAATGCATCTATGATGCTTTCAACCTCTGGCGTATAATTTTACCTCAGAGGTTTGATCACTGGACTCCCGAGAGTTTAACCCTAAGAAACAGAACTGTTAAAAACTGTTTTTAGATAAAGTAAAGATTCAGAATAAAAATCAAGTGTGAGGCAGACTTTGTTATTTATATCCCATCAAAATCATTTCATCCAACTGCTTGTTAGATTTTATAGAGATATTAATACTTTCTTACTATGGGGATACTTCACAGCCTTGAAGTAACCCCCAGTGGTAGAACTGGGTCTGGAACACCTTCCCCCCTCAGGTATATAAAGTTTCCCTCATGGCTAGAGAAAAGTCCTCCTTTGACACAATATTCAATCTGGGGGGTTCATTGAGACATGGACCAACAATTTTAGTGGAACCAGAAATTCTGAACAACAATTGAAACTGTGGAATTTATATACACTTCTGAGATTCTCACCAAAACATGTGATTTGGCCCTTAACAGATGCCTGTAATTGGTCCATAACGTTATGTATGGCATGCTGTTCTTTCCACAACCAGTAGTACTGCTCAACAGTCTAGGCTTGTGCCAAAGCCAGATCTTGCAAACCTGACAAGACACCGCTAGGGACTACTCGCTTCTTTGGCTTGTCCTTCAATACAGGTTAGGAATGACAGAAAACTGCCTGACTCGTGCATTGCTCTCCTCCTTCTCCCCCACTCCATTGTATTGCTGATCCAGTGGCCTGGCTAAAACCTGTTTGCTCAGGGGCTCCTAGGCAAACCTCTTTGTCTCACACATATGAATCATGCTTGGCCCCTCTGCCAGGGAAATCTCTTACGCAACCTCAGCAACTAGACCTATTGAGACATGACGGTTCCCTTTCTTAGACCCATTAGCTCCTTTGTCTACGCCCATCAATGCCCATCTCTGGGTGAGGCCAGGGCATGGCCCAACATCCTGCTCCATGGAAAATTCTATCATGTGGTCACCTGGGTTACATTACATTACACCTTGTGCTTTCTGATTCGGATCCCTTAGAACAGTGGTCCCCAACCTTTCTGAGGCTGGGGACCGGCAGGGCATCGGGCCGCGGCCTCGCGGACCACGGCCGCGCATCGGGCCGTGCCCGTGGGCCGCGCCTGCATGGGCCGCGCATGCGCGATGCGCGGCGCTGATTCCCTCTCCCTGCCCTCCCGCAGTAAGAAGCTTCCCGGGCTGCAAACTTGAGGCCTGGGAAGTTTTTTACTGCGGGGGGGAGGCGGAGAGAGGGAGCCGCAGCCCGGCGCCATGGCCTTCGCGGCCTGGCACCGGGCCGCGGCCCGCAGGTTGGGGACCACTGCCTTAGAAGACCACTACCTTGAGGACCACTGCCTTCACGCTGATCTCTGCTGCTGATCTCTGCCTCTCTACAAGACCGATAGCTATATTGAAACCTCTTTTCCCATGTTGTTTCTTCCTATCCGATTGATTGCTGATGTGTTAGATATACTTTTGCCTATTTTATTATTTTCCTTCTAATAAAGATTGTTACTGTTTTTACTATGTACATGGTGTCTGCCTTGAGTTCTTAAGGGTGTAATCACCTGGTTAACATTAGCAAACGATCCATTTTGCCACGTAAACACCTCTCGCTAAGCTTATTCCCTACTCTTGAATACATACGTGTCTCAGGACACATGTGTAAGTGTGCTTCTAAAGGGTGTAATCTCCTTATAACCATTGGCAAATGATCCATTACCACCTCTCTCCAAAGCTGAATATACACGTTGCAGGGCACGTACGTAAGTGTGTTTCTGGTAACAATACGTCTGTTCTGTGATTGACTGTGAGTCCAGGGCCAGCGAATCCCAAGCGAGGGCTCAGGATCACAGCCTTAGGTCCAAGCTCAAGGTTTCTTACAAGGTCCCTTGAATATCACACACACAACACTTAGGGGCTTTACGCACCGGGATCTTTGTAGCAAATTGGTCACTGAATGAAAAATCGCCATTTAAAATAGTGGAATTCGTCGTTATGCATACCTGCCTTTGTAGTGGAATCCAGTTGCGTTTTGTAGCGTTTCCCACAGGCTTCCGGTCTCGGCAGAAATCGCTAGAAAGGAAGCGGTATTGCCAAGCTCGTCCCGCCCCTGGCCGTCAAGCAGCCAATGGGCAGCCGTTAGCATGCTCCCAAACAGCCCCTTTCCCTTTAAGAAAGATTAAAAAAAAAAAAACAGACCCATTGCAACGAATCTGTGTAGATTCGTTGCAACGGAGAGACCCATCCAGCTGCCTAGTGTGTTTGAGCTGTCGTTTGATCGTTGCCACGCTCCCTCCGAATGAAAAAAAAAAATCCCCCCCCCCCCGCTCTCACGGGCCCGATTTTCGGCTGAATGAATGTGTAAAAAATAAAGGGAAAATACATCAGCAAACGGGCTTTTCTGTGGTTTGTGCTTAGTGACTAAAGGGGAGGGACTGAAGCCAGGGAAGCCTCTAAACAGAAAGAGGCTCGCTGGTGTGTTTATCCCCGCTCGCTCAGAGAAAAAAATATGGCGATCGCCGGCAGATCAGAGAAGAGAGCCAGGGGGAGGGACTTTGTAGAAACCGCAACAATGTTAACGCACAGGTCTTTTTCGCTAGTGTTGCAGATTGGTTGCAGGAGTGTATCGCTTTCCGGAGGGTGAATCCACTTTTGGGGATTTCCCTGAAAGCGCTACAAGGAAGCGCTTTTTGCAGATTGGTTTCAGGTGTGTGGCACATTGTCGACGACATTGTGCAAAACAGCAAATCAGTAGCGTTTTCAATTGGCAACCATTGTGCTATTTTGAAGGCGTGCAAAAAGCCCCTTAGTTTCTCCAACTAAACTGGTTTCCATAGTTCTAAATCCACCCTTCTTCTCAGAGTTATCCTCTCTTCCCTGAATTCAGACTGTTAACTCCTTAGAACCTGGGCTGGGAATTCTTCTTACCTCAGAAGACTATCCCCCTCTAGGCACTAGAACGTGGTCCTTGCCCCAGAGTCCCTCTCAACCTGCTATCAATGGTTCTCTTAAGCTTTTTAGTGCAGGTCTATTCTCTTTCCCTGAATTCAACATTTCTCCTGAGAGCTTTCACTCCACATTTTTACTGTCTCCCACCCTTCTTAGCCTGTCACTTAAGTACACAGACTCTGCCAGAAATTAACCCTTTAAAGGCAGGGATCTGCATTGACATACACAAACCCTGACTTTTTTGTTTCTTTTTATCTTTTGCTTGTTCCTAATCATTGCAGTCTCCTGCATCAGGTAATGTTTTGAAAATTTGGTGTACTTTGCCACCTGCAAAATGTAATGGTATTGTCGTTTTGGTAGTGCAGTCATCTCCTTTCATAACAAGAACTACATTTTCCAACCTTTTTGAGCCAAAATTCCCATCTGGGCATCAATGTACTGTTAGACTCATGGACTGGAAAATTCAGGAAACATAGGGAACATGTTGAAAACACAATTGCTAATAGAAAAGCAGTTAGAAAAATATTCTGTAGGTTGGACTGAAGCTGCTGAGACAGTTTTCAAAATGGCCACTGCAATACTCGGGCTGATTCAGTACAATCAAGTGTAGTCTGCACATACCAGCTTGGGGGAGTGGTTGGTTAAGAGAGTTCTCAGAGATCTCTCACCCCCACCTACCTCACAGCGAGAAGAAGGAGAGGCAATCGTAAGCTGCTTTAAGACTCCTTTGGGTAGTAAAAAGCAGTGTACCATTAACAAACAAACAAAACCAGCTCAATGATGTGAGTACATCTACTCAAAAAGCTTTTATGGTTGTCCTGTTGCCAACAGGGGTAAATACTTTTGAGTAAAGAAGCGCTCTATGAGAAAAACTGTTGAACTTTGCAAAAGGGAAAAATACCATGTTGTATGTTCTTCCTTAGTTTCTAGCGATCTTCCCCTTCACAGACTTCCTGTTCAATGAGGTTCAGAAATATCGTGGCACAGAGCCAATTGGGGCATTTTAAAAACTGCCATGAAGATGAGATTGCATTGTAATGCAATCCCACCTTCATGAAAACACCACCACTTCCAAGTGTGGTGGAACCTCTCTGCCCCAGCTGCCTTGTGTGGAGGCAGTAATCCAGGGCGGACCGGGTCCGGCGGGGAAAATCTCTCGTCTGAACCTGGGAAGCAGAGGGTCTAACTGCCCCATCGCAAAGAACTGGCAG
The DNA here is from genome assembly GCF_049243985.1 of Paroedura picta. Lineage (NCBI taxonomy): Eukaryota > Metazoa > Chordata > Lepidosauria > Squamata > Gekkonidae > Paroedura > Paroedura picta. The sequence goes on along the minus strand of NC_135370.1, from coordinate 39,158,666 downwards.
CAGCCACAGTGGTGCCGCCAGAGAGGAATGGGTGTTAGAGGGGGAGAGTTTTTTTCCCCCTCCAGGTTGTTGGGGAATCTATTAGGTACTTTCTCTCAGTTCAGCCTGCCTCATTGTTTTACTGTGAGGACAAAATGGGAAAAGGGGGATCGATCTATGCTGCTCTGAGCTCCTTGAAGGAAGGGCAAGATAAATATGTACAAAATAAATAAAAAGATGCTCTGTGCAAGGTATCTGTTCCTTGTTTGCAAAGCTTGGCAGCCATGAATCAAGCCTAGGACAATATCTTGGGCCAAGTATCCACATCTGAATGACTGTATCAGCTTGCAAAGGTAGCCTGGACAGAGATGGCTTGGTTTCAGTTTCCACCGGACACCAAGCCTGTGTTATTTAAGACTAGTTAGACACCCTTGGCTCTATGGAAATGTGTTCATTTTGTTTATGTTACACCCCAAGGCAATGAGAATGTCTCATTCTTTAGCTAGTGTCAATGCCTGGCTCAGATTTCTTTCTCCTTTCTTAGCCTTCCAGGGGGTAAGTGTTTTAATGTCCTCTCGAGAAAACCTTTGCTTGGTTCAACTGTACACAACGGGAAAAGGGTTTTCATCACTTTCCCGTGCGGAGATAAAAAGGGACAATGATTCTTTGTTCCAACTAATTGCATAAGAGGGACTTCTGAGGCTAATTAATTTTATTTAAGCGTTATTCGTTTTACTATTTCTTTCCTAGGCTCACAGCTGTCTTACATAAATGAAGATGTTTTGTCAAACCCCCAAATTTCAGCCAAACTCAGTCCTTTATCTGTACTGGAAAAATCTTCCGGGAAGGATTAAAGATTTACGGAGAGTAAAGAAATGCTATGTTGAAAAAAATTGTAATAAATAGCCTCATCTGCTATTGTCGTAATTATAATGAAAACAAATTCGTGACATTTGCCAATGTCCATTTCTCTTCCTTAATCTGCCACAGCTGCCAGACAGAGGTCCAAGTCAGAGGGAATGGAAAAGAGATAGGGGATAATAATACTGACAGGGTACCTTTCCTCTCATTAAATCAAACCAATGATTGTGCTGACAGGAAACAACAGAGCAGTGTTGTTCATGGCCATCCTATGTTTCTAAAACTTACTCCCCATCCTCCAAAATGTAACACCTGACCCTGTTCTCTGAGGGTCCCTCAAAGACCAAGACCAACTATGTAACACAGGCTTTCTCAACCAGGGTTTGGTGAAACCATGGGTTTTTTTTGTTAGTCTTGGAAGGGTTTTCTGAATGGGTGGGAATTAATTTTTATATATTTTTAAAAATTTGTTAAACATTTATTGAGTGATATAACCATAAATGGTCATATTGATCTGCCCCCTCCCCCTCAAAATGGCCACTGATGGGCCTGGAGTTGGTGGGAAGGGGAGGCGCCCCAAGTAGGTGTGTACACAGCTGTACTTCCTAACTTTATTCTGCACAATTGTGACACTTCTGAGGTTTCTCAAAGTCTGAAAAATGTTTCAGAGGTTTCTCAACGGTAAAAAAGTTGAGAAAGGCTGGTATAATGGCTTTGATTGGGGCTCTTGTTTTCTGTTTTTCTTAATTGCTTCCTTTCTTGAATCCCTGGCAAATGATAGTATCTGAGATGAGGTGTTTCCCAAAGGACATTAAGCTCTAGCACTCAAAATCTACTTGGATCCCTAGCCCTAAAGAAATCCAATAGGCCTGGTAGAACACTCTGCTCAAAGACATCAGAGCCCTCCAGAACCTCAGATAGTTCCACAGGCTCGTAAGACAGAGTTGTTCTGCTGGGCCGATGGTTGAGGCCCTGAAAATAACATCAAGAATTCTGCTGGGCTCCCCACACAACTTGATCCAAACTGGAAGACTTTTATCACCTACCCCCTCCCCTTCTCTCTCCCCTAAGGAGGCAACACAGGCAAATTAGTTTTAGTTTTAATTTCTGGATGTTAACTTATAACATTTTAGATTCCATTCTTTATATTTCTGTATATTTAGTAGATATATATGATTTAATAATATGTAACCCACTATGAATCTTTGAGGAAGGGACGGATATGAATGAACGAACGAACGAGAGCACTAATACATTTTTGGTGGGAAAAGACCCCACTGTGCCGCAGTCCTCTTGATATTGATTTGAGAATTAATGAAGGAATATAGCTTATCCAGGGGTGGCCATGGACATCTGGAGAGCCACAGTTTGCACCTGTACCACCAAGCACAGCTGAGAAAGAGACCAAAGAAATATTTCTTTACTGACCTGTCAGTGCTTGGCACTGTTCATAGCTAGACACCCCTGAGGTAAATTGCAATGGAGTATTGAAATCACACACTCTGCCTTTCCTTGGTAAACCCCCAGATTAACCCCGTCTGCTGTAGATTTCCCGCAAAAGAAGATATATATATATTTTTTAAAGGTTCATTTTAGTGGGAAGGAAAAGTAGATTACGAATGCTTACAGTCAGCTTTATATATACAAAAGTATGGATAAAGTAAGGTATGGAGACACAAGTTCTTTTGAGGTGATGTATATTTTCTGAATGGAGAGAATGCCAATAACTGGCTTTGCTAGTTGCTAAGTTTTTTCAAAGGTTTCCTAACCTTGTAGAGCCTTTTAAATGCACGCCTCAGACTTCTTCTGCAAGACTGATTAGGCTCAGATCACCACCTGTCTTCTTCTCCAAGTTATGTATGGAATCAGGCTCGGTCCAAGGCAGTCCCAGGGCTGGCTCAACTTGCCCTCTCAGTTGCCCTGCAGCAAGGGAATGCAGAACTTTTAAAAACCATTTTACCATTGAGAAATCCCTGAAGCATTCTTCAGGCTTTGAGAAAACCCAGAAGTGGTACGATTGTGAAGAGTACAGCTGGGACTTGGGGCCCCTCCACTTCCCACCCCATCCAGCCTCATCATTGGCCATCCTGGGAGGGATGGGTGGGTTGACATGATCATATATGGTCACATCACTTGATAAATGTTTAACAAATTTTTCAAAATATTAAAAATTAATTCTCACCCATTCAGGAAGCCCCTCCAGGGCCTTCAAGAAACCCAAGGGTTTCACAAAGCCCTGGCTGAGAATGCCTGCCTTAGACTAACAAAATTTGTGGCAGGGTATGCGCTTTTGTGAGTCACTGCTCACTTCTTCAGATACAGCTAGAATGTGAATCCATCTGTCCTATATTTGGGTAAGTAGAGTGATTTTGGATGCTAATGGTACTAGCATTGAGAAATCAGCATTGGCAATGAGACAGGAAACCTAGGTCTCAATTCAGTCCAGAAGGATGCAATTGTCTTGAGCTTCATTATCATTTGGAATTCAGCAGTCTCTAATATTCCATTGAAATTTCGTTGTAAGAGAACTGCTACTCTCAGTTCAACAACTGAATGTTCTGGAAGATTAAAATATCCCTTCCCTACTGGTTTTTGAATGTTGTGGTTTCTAATGTCAGACTTATGTCCATTAATTCTTGGTTGAAGGGACAGGCCTATTTGTCCAATGTAGTGGGTGGAGGGGCATTGCTGACACGTGATGGCCTCAATCACATTAGAGGATGTGCAGCAATATGAGCCTGAGATGGAATGGCTGATGTTGCCAGGACCATTGACAGTGTTGCTAGGTTATGTATGAGAACAAAGTTGGCATCATGGTTTATTATGAATGAGAAACTGCTCTAGGTTAGCACAACATATTTATGGGTTCTTTATTGGCCTACTAAGGAAAGGGCACAGGAACCTCTTGTGGCGCAGGGTGGCAAAGCAGCCGACATGCTGCCTGAAGCTCTGACCATGAGGCTGGGAATTCGATCCGAGCAGCCGGCTCAACGCTGCCTTCCATCCTTCCGAGATCAGTAAAATGAGTACCCAGCTTGCTGGGGGGTAAAACTGTAATGACTGGGGAAGGCACTGGCAAAAGCACCCTGTATTGAGTCTGCCAAGAAAACACTAGAGGGCGACACCCCAAGGGTCAGACATGACTCGGTGCTTGCACAGGGGATACCTTTACCTTTAAGGAAAGGGCAGGATTTATTCCCTAAAACCTATGGTTTAAAGAAATGTTTGAGGAGATATTAGACTTAAGTAAATTCCTGATTTCTCCTTCTGGAGTGTCGCCATTTGGAAATCGAAGTAGGAGTTGTCTTTCAGAAGATGAGGGGATCTGATATGTTTATTACTGGATAGCAGACTGCCATTCATACGGCTCACTCTCAGAGATGTTAATGCTGCTTATCACCATAGAGATGTACCTGCCACATGAAGATTATCCTGCTCTGAGGTCACTTCAGCTTTTGCTTCATTTTACATGACATTTTGCCAGTAATCTCAGTGGAGATTAGTGCTGTTTTCTCTCCTCCTTGACAAAAAAACAATCTGTATTGGACCTTTTAAAATCCACTTTGAATTCACTAATCAAAAAAAGGCTTACACAATAATCACAAGAACAGACGAGCCCTACTGGATTGGACCAGTGGTCCATCTAGTCCAGCATCCTGTCTCATATATTGACCAACCAGTTCCTTTGGAGGACAAATGACAGGGCAGAGAGGCCAGGACCTTCCCCTGATGTTGCCTCCTAGCTTTGGGATGCAGGAGTTTAGTGCCTCTGAATGTGGAGGTTCTCAGTCATCATGGCTAGTCACCATAGACAGACCTTTTCTCCATAAATCTGTCTAATCCTCTTTTTAAAATGTTTATTCCTGTTGCTGTCACTATACCCTCTGGCAGCAAATTCCACATTTTAATCACTCTCACTTTAAAGAAGCATTTCCCTTGTCTGTCCTGAAACTACTGCCCAAGTTGGGGGTTCGCTAAAAGTGGGCAAAAAATCATTAAAAACCCAGTATTGGGGGCGGGCTGGGGTTGGGGCTTGGATATACTGAACTCCCAAAATATTAGTATTTTCTGATATTCAAGAATGTCAGTTTTTCTCAGCTCCTTTAATTGGCAGCAAAGGCTACCTGCAGTAATGGGTTTAAACTATGTGGAGAACAATACTGGCAAGGTATGGGGAAGGCGCTGGCAAACCACCCCGTATTGAGTCTGCCATGAAAACGCTGGAGGGCGTCACCCCAAGGGTCAGACATGACTCGGTGCTTGCACAGGGGATACCTTTACCTTTATAAGAGAGGGAAAATTCAGTTAGTGTTTAGCAGTGGAATCAACTGCCCAAGGACACCCCCTGAGTGCCTCCTCACTGACAGTCTTCAAGCAGTGGCTGGACAGATATTTAAACTGGATGTTTTAGGCTGATCCTACATTGAGCAGGGGGTTGAACTAGATGGCCTGTAGGGTCCCTTTGAACTATGATTTTATGTTTCCATGATTATAGCCTATAAGGAGACAATTATAGTCAATGGTCTCCATAGTGACCATAATGGAGCATCGATCTAGGGCTACCTGGGGTTAGAGGGGGGCTGTTTTTATGAGATAGAGGCACCAAATTTGCAGCATAGCTGCTGATGCCTCTTCTAACCACCACCACCCCCCAGAAAAAGAGTGGACCAGGATCCAATTCTATGGGCCCCCAAAGAAAGTGCCTCGATCCTCCATTGGAAACAGGAGGAAAAGGCATTTAAACTTTAAAGGGAATGCAGTCCCTTTAAAATTTAAATGTCTTTTGCAAGCTGCAGTGGTGGTGCAAGTGAACTCCAAAGGCATTTAAAGAGCCCTCAGTCTCTTTAAATGTCTTCTCCAAACTGAGATCCCCCGCCCCCAGAAGGCATTTAAATGCACTTTAACTATGACTATCTGGTGGTGGGCTCGGCAATTAGGAATGCTGAAAAAATATCAAAAAATATTTCCAACTGAAAAAATACCCCCCAAATACCAATAAGGTATTTTTGGGGATATTTTCTCAGCTTGGATTAGCTGACTGCAACACATCTATATAGCATGAATAAAGAAAGACGTCAAAAACTATCACTACATTCAAGGAAAAATAGGAACTGATTTGATATAGTCACTCCAGCAAGTATAGACTTTAATATTTGTTTGGGAATTTTTAAACCCACCATCCATTGTTCTAGATGGATGGTGTTTGAAAGGTTTTCTGTCATCAGCATTTGCAGCTTGTCAAACGGGAAGTGAAGTGAAGTATTTTGATTAGCGCTAATGCAGGCTGGCTACTTTTCCAGCTTACTAGAGCAATAAGAAGGGATCAGAAGATAGCCTTTACCCAAACTGAGTGTAAGCTGGGGAGGAAACAAATTGGCTGCATTACAGTTCTGTACAAATCTCATTAGCTGCAAATATACCCAACACCTTACAATTACACCTTTTAATCAGCTTCTGGTAAGAAGAAACAGTGGAATGAATCAACAGAGCTATATTTCATGAACCTTCCTATCTGTCATAATAATGAATGGGTGCTTCAGATATGAAAGAAACACCTAGATTTTATTTTTGCGGCTCCTGCAGGAACTTGGCACGGAGGCCGCAGATTCATTGCTTATGCAGTGGTTGCTTTTGAAGCTAGGCACCTTATTCTGTTGATAACTATATTTATCAAAATCTGTGACATGGTGAACAGCCTCCCACTATTCTCAGGATTATGCGTTCCCTCCCTTGTGGATGGAGCTGAGAAGGAAGAGTTACAGGTTTTAAAAGTCTTTGATCTAGGCAAAATTGTCTGAATTCAGGCAATTACACATGAAGCTGTCTTATACTGAATCAGACCATTGGTCCACCAATATCAGTATTGTCTACTCCAGGGGTAGTCAAACTGCAGCCCTCCAGATGTCCATGGACTACAATTCCCAGGAGCCCCCTGCCAGCGTTCGCTGGCAGGGGGCTCCTGGGAATTGTAGTCCATGGACATCTGGAGGGCCGCAGTTTGACTACCCCTGGTCTACTCAGTCTGGCCGTGGCTCTCCAAGGTCTCAGGTAAAGGTTTTTCATGTCACTTACTGCCTGATCCTTGTAGACCATAGAGACATGGAGTAGTGCAGGTGAGGAAATGAAACTGGCAACATGTAGAGGAGGGGTGGGCAGGTAATTCCCCAAGTATGTCCGCCTCCTGGCCCACATGATATGAACCATATGCCCAGCTAAGGGGAGGTGGGACTTCTAGCTGCCTCACCTTAGAGCCCTCCTCCAGCTCAGCCAAGTGGTTGACAGGATGTTGGCTGTATGGCCTCCTTCACTGCTCCCTGGAGCCCAAGAGCTCACAAAAATGGCATGGGGGAGTAAGTCTGAGCTGTGTTTCTTTAACTGGAGGTGTTGGAGATTGAACCTGGGACCTTCTGATCTTCCCGAAGTAGAGGCTCTTCCACTGAGCCAGATTGCCTCCCACAATTCAATCCATCTCCCAATTCAGTTTCTGTTCCAATTCAATAAAGTGGTTTGTTCATTGGCCATAAACTACAAGTCAGTAGTTCTCAACTTGGGAGTCTGGACCCCTTTGGGGGTCAAATGACCTTTTCACAGGGATTGTGGCAGGGCAAGCAGCTTGGCTGGGGAGGTGCCATCCACACAACAGCCTTGCGGGGTTGATCGAGATAGAGTGTTCGTCTGTCTGGAGCAGTGCAAAAGAGCGAGATCAGCATGGTGGGACAAGAGGCAGAACTGAACTGAGAAACCCCAGAGAAAAAAACAATTTATACACAATCATGAACAATAGATCTTCGCACCATTGGTCAGTTTCGGTTTAATTTCCAGATTAAGCTTAAGGTTTTGGTAATCACATTTAAGGCCATACACAGTTTGTGCCCAGTGTATTTGAGAGACCGCCTCCATGCCTATACCCCCCAAAGAGCCTTACACTCTGCCACCTCCAACTGGCTGTGGATCCCTGACCCCAGAGAAGCATGTCGGACCTCAACAAGGGCCAGAGCCTTCTCAGTTCTGGCCCCCACCTGGTAGAATGAGCTTCCTGAGGAGCCCGAATTTCCACAATTCCGCAGGGCCTGCAAAAGGGAGATCCTCCATAGGAATTCTCTTGAGGCTAACTGACTCTAAACATCTGCTGTTCCCCACCTCAGACACCCCTTCTATGACTGAACAATTTGATCTCCCCAGGGATATGTCAGTGTTGTTATTCATGTTATGTTATGATTGTTACCTGATAGATTGTTATAATGTTCACTGTAATTTTGTGCAACGTTCCATGTAAACCGCCCAGAGCCGTAGGGAAGGGTGGTATAAAAATCCAAACAAACAAACAAACAAATATTGTTACCATTTTAGCTGCTACTGGACTCTTACTCTTTTCTACTGTTACAGGCAAGTTAACATGGGTACCCATATTGACCCACAAAAAATTGTTGTTAGATCAAAAATGTCTTCAGCTAGTATAAATGGTATACTGCGCCAAAAGATACAGTAAAGGTCAATAAGAGCTATGATGGAGAATGTCGGAAATGTTATAAAATAAATGCATCATTTTATATGTGGTGGACATGTCAGAGGGCGAGTAAATATTAGATTCTGATTCATGATGAAATGCAAATATACTGAAAATGAGATTTACAATGAACCAAAATGTATGCTATTAACTATGGTATCAAACAGATTTAAAATGCATAGTGAACTTGTTAAAAAAGAAGAGTTGGTTCGTATATGCTGCTTTTTAATACCCAAAGGAGTCTCAAAGCGGCTTACATTCGCCTTCCCTTTCCTCTCCCCCCAACAGACCCCCTGTGAGGTAGGTGAGGCTGAGAGAGCCCTGATATTACTGCTCACTCAGAACAGCTTTATCAATGCTATGGCGAGCCCAAGGTCACACAACTGGTTGCATGTGGGGAAGCACGGAATCAAACCCAGGTCGCCAGATTACAAGTTTGCGCTCCTAACCACAACACCAAGCTGCCAGGATTTTATAAGCATCAAAATGGAAAAAAAGAATATTTCCCAGATCTTACAGAATCATTAAATAAAATGATGGAATATGGGAAAACTTACATATTTGATGCAAAACAGATCAATATCAGATCTTAATAGAAATTGGAGTCCAATATTAGAATATATGAATTGATGAAATGGGATGGAAATCATTAATTGATTTCTATGAGCTATATGTAAACAATGTAAATAGAAACTCGGGGGGAAATGTAATAAGTATTTTGAAAAAATGTATAAAATATATTGAAATATATCAGCTTAATATTCACATTCATAGTTCTGTAACTGAAATAAATAGTATCTATTTTATTTTCTATATTAAAACAAATTTCTTTAGCTAGGAAGTCTTTATTCTCTGTTCCACTCTCTAGAGGAGGAGAGAAAGGAAGGCAGAACCGTAATTACTAATTTTGCCCCTGAGGCAAGAATATAAATTGCACCCCCCCATACTTTAATAGTACTTTTTTTGGTAAAGATGTAAATGCGTAAATAGCAATAATAGTAATAACACAACATTCATTTTCGTAATTAGATCTGCATACATAATAAAGTACAACATAAATTAGTATTTAACTTACTGTTTAAAAATACAAAATTAAACTACATCAGATATAGCCATTTTTTACAATTGCATTTCTTTTGGTATTAACTTTATAGAGAGTTAATACGCATTTATTTTTGAAGTCCACTTAAACAAGGGTTCTTATTGGTATACTTATGGCAGAAGATAGCTAGGTAGGTGGGAACCTTGCCCACCTACGATCACCAGTCTGATTGGTGTAAACTGGTCCTCAGGGGAAAAATTAAAAAGACAAATGAGTCCTTGTCTACATGCTGTCAGTTCTGACCATAAAGTTCCTGCTGATTTTTAGAGCTACCCACAAATGACAAAGGTAGCCCTAAGAATTGCCAGGCTCTCTACAGTAATATTACCATACAGTTTCTCAGTTACATCGCTCCTGATTTGCCACCCAGATCTCTCAAAGAAACTTTTCCTCAGGCAAAAACATCCTCTGCACCTTTTCCACACCGATGGCACCGTGCCGGGCTGCCGCTGGGTGTTTGCGACGGGGCAGTTTGCCGTGCTGCTTCCCGCATCCTCATAGGGGACCGTTTTGATTGGTGCATCCTGTCCACTCAGGATTTCTGCCTCCAGATGAGCCAGCTGGGGCAGCAAAGTTCCACCATGCTCCATGGCAATGCGGGGTATCTTTTGTTCATTTTAAAGAAGGTGGGATTACATTTTTTCCCCTTCTTGGATGCCGTAGGTCAGGGGAGGAGCCGGGCCTGGATGGTCCGACTCTTCCCTGCCAGACAGGCCTGGCCCGGCATAAGCCCCAATGGCATCCGTGGCACGGAAGGAAACACAGGAAGAATCTGCATGGGGGAACTGAGGGCCTAAGTCAGTGCCTACCTGAGCCTAATTCCCCATGAGGGAAAGGTACTGCTTGGCAACCCAATCTTAAGAAGACAAGGAGGAGGAGCTGACGAGGATACCATGCAAAGGGGGGTGCCAGGCCAGGCCAGTTCAAAATGGTTACTTCCTGGGTAACCAAAGGAGTAACCAGATTGAGGCCTTCTGAAGTATTTGCAGCAAGGTGGAGTAAAGCCAGGATGAGTTGTTAGCTTTGCTTTGGGGAAGAGGTGTTTTGAGGACGAAGTGAGTGTATGCCAGGAAACACCTCATCAGGTACCATGATATCATGGATCACCTGGAATTATAGTTCATCTCCAGACTAAAGGAGTCCATTCTGCTGGGGAAATGGCTGCTTTGGAAGGCGGGCTCCATAACTTTATACTCCACTGAGGCCCCTCCCTACCTCAAATCCAGCTCCACCCTCAAAATATCCAGATATTTCCCAGCCCAGAGCTGGCAACTTTAAACGGCTGCCAAAATCCCTGTTTTATTCAACTGTTAAGGCCAAGGACCTCTGTCTTCCTTCGCATTTGGTCTGTCTGTGTTGTATGTAAATTGTCAAAAGAGTATTTTGTCTGACGCTGTGGGGTGAAGCTCAATAGTAACAAGACTTTATGTGTTTTATTCTGCAAACGCTAGAATGGTGATAGCATGGGGGGAAATAAGCTTTGATTAATTGATTCTGTCATTGTACAGTGTTGATTGTTTCCATTTTCTGCCGCAATGAAATGGCTGCTGTTATAATAGCTACTGTTTTAAACAGGCCTCACCAGGATCTCTCTCTTTTCTAGTCAGCTATTTTCTATAGCTCATCCTCTGTGCCAGGCAATTTACATTTGCATACATTTAAATGAATCAACATCTGCAAATGAGCAATCTCCATTTTTATAGGGTAGGAGAGGCAGTCACCCTTTGGAGCCGGTACGTTGTAATTTTAACCAACAGCTTCAACACAATGCGGCATTTGTGTTGATTTAAATTACTGTTTGGATGACAGAAATATACTTCTTGCTAAAGAAAGGCTAACAAGGAGGTTTGGTTTTGCACAACACCTTATTCTCTCCACTTTTAAAAGAATTTTTCTTTTGAGGCACCTTTGTGCTTTTGAGATTTCAAAATCTGGTTTAAATGTATGATATTTTAATGCATTTTCTGTCTGGTTATTCTGAATAATTTAGCTCAAAAGGACTAGAGCCAGTGCATATGACAAAAGAATATTAATATAGCCAACTCGGTATAGTAGAAGAGTTGGTTCTTATATGCCACTTTTCACTACCTGAAGGAGTCTCAAAGTGGCTTACAATTGCCTTCCCTTTCCTCCCCCTACAACAGACATCCTGGGAGGTTAGTGGGGCTGAGAGAGCCCTGATATTACTCCTTGGTCAGAACAGCCTTTTCAGTGCTGTGGCGAGGCCAAGGTCACCCAGCTGGCTGCATGTGGATGAGAGTAGGAAATCAAACCTGGCTTGCAAGATTAGAAATCCACACTCCTAACCATTATACCAAGCTGGCTTTCCAGTAGTGGTTAAGGGGGGTGGCCTCTAATCTGGAGAACTGGGTTTGATTCTACACAACCTCCACATGCAACCACTCACAGTTCTCTCAGAGCTCTCTTAGCCCCACCTACCCCACAGGGTGTCTGTTGTGGGGAGAGAAATGGGAAGGCGACTGTAAGCCGCTTTGAGCCTCCTTTGGGTAGAGAAAAGTGGCATATAAGAACCAACTCTTCTTCTTCTTCTTCTTCGAAACTCCTTCAGGTAGTACAAAGTGAGGACAAAAAACCAGGTCTTCTTCTTCTATCTCTCAGTGGTTGAGAATATTTTCTCAATGGGTGCTCATTGGTAGGAGATGGTCTCCTAGAGTTGTCAAAACTCTGCACTCAACTACTGAGAACATCTGGAGGCTGAAGGGAAGCATCAATCAACACTGTGGGGCTTTCCGCACTGGGATCTTTGTAGCAAATTGGTTGCTGAATGAAAAATCGCCATTTAAAATAGTGGAATTCGTCGTTATGCATACCTGCCTTTGTAGTGGAATCCAGTTGCGTTTTGTAGCGTTTCCCACAGGCTTCCGGTCTCGGCAAAAATCGCTAGAAAGGAAGCGCTCTTGCCAAGCTCGTCCCGCCCCTGGCCGTCAAGCAGCCAATGGGCAGCTGTTAGCATGCTCCCAAACAGCCCCTTTCCCTTTAAGAAAGTTTAAAAAAAAAAACACACCCATTGCAACGAATCTGTGTTGATTCGTTGCAACGGAGAGACCCATCCAGCTGCCCGGTGTGTTTGAGCTGTCGCTTGATCGTTGCCACGCTCCCTCCGAGTGAAAAAAAAAAATCCCCCCCCCCTCTCACGGGCCCGATTTCCGTGTAAAAAATAAAGGGAAAATACATCAGCAAACGGGCTTCTCTGTTGTTTGTGTCCAAAGTGTTTGTGCTTAGTGACTCTGGGGAGGGACTGAAGCCGGGGAAGCCTCTAAACAGAAAGAGGCTCGCTGGTGCGTTTATCCCCGTTTGCTCGGAGAAAAAAAAAATGGCGATCGCTTCGCCGGAAGATCAGAGGAGAGAGCCAGGGGGAGGGACTTTGTAGAAACCGCAACAATGTTAACGCACAGGTCTTTTTCGCTAGTGTTGCAGATTGGTTGCAGGAGTGTATCGCTTTCCGGCGGGTGAATCCACTTTCGGGGATTTCCCTGAAAGCGCTACAAGGAAGCACTTTTTGCGGATCGGTTTCAGGTGTGTGGCAGATTGTCAACGACGTTGTGCATAACGGCAAATCAATAGCGTTTTCAATTGGCAACCATTGTGTGATTTTGAAGGCGTGCGAAAAGCCCCTGACATTTCTTCTGGATTTTTACCCAGAAGTGACACCAGGAGACTAGAAATCCCCCAAACTTCAGTCAACTCCACTCCCCTCCCATTTTCTGTTGAGCAAGCAAGGGGAACATGAGAACATCCACAGGAGGTCTTCCAGTGGTTCTTTTCAAGTATCTATATGAGGACAGAGAAAGTGACATCGTCAAGTTGAGTGGCAAGGACAAGTGTGTGTGAAAGAGAAGAAAACAGAAGTTTCCATTTGGAAGTGAGAACAAGAGAGAGCTATGATTTGCCTGAAATATCTGGAAGGCCTCTTGTTTTTAAAATCCATGTTCCTCAGAGGAATTCAATCATTCCTCAAGCATTTTACCCAGGCATAAAACCTGGAAGTGAAGTGAGCCTGAGAGTTCCTGTCCTAAGGTCACATAGAGAGACCCCCCTGAGCCTCCTGGGGAAGGGTGGGAAATAAACCTAAAGCGAAAACAAATAAATAAATAGATCATGGGAATTTGAACTCCTTAGTTCAGCAGCTGGGGCCATATTGTCTGCATAAAGCAAGACTGATATTTTCTGTTGGCCTATAGGTAAAGGTAAAGGTATCCCCTGTGCAAGCACTGGGTCATGTCTGATCCTTGGGGTGACGCCCTCCAGCGTTTTCATGGCAGACTCAATACGGGGTGGTTTGCCAGTGCCTTCCCCAGTCATTACCGCTTACCCACCAGAATACTACTGTGGATTGGAGCTTTTAGAATAATAGAATCATAGAATAATAGAGTTGGAAGGGACCTCATGTCCAACCCCCTGCACTATGCAGGGCACTCAGAACTCTATCGCTCATCCACTGTAACCTGCCACCCCTTGAAGCTTCACAGAACTCTCTGTCAGATTGCTATCCACCCTCTGTTTAAAAATTTCCAAAGATGACCACTTTGTAGAAGGTACCCAATCTAATTTTTTTGCGGAAAACCTACGGGAAGCCAAGCTATGTACCTTATGCAGTCTTATGCTCTTTAGGCAGATCTTTTTCAACTTTCTTTACCCCTGAAACATTATTCAGGCTTCAAGAACCCCCAGATGTGACAGAGATGGTTGGGAATCATAGCTGTGTACATGCACACCATGGTCCCTTCCCTTCCCTTCCCCACCTCCTCCAAGCCTATCATTGGCCATTTTGGAGGGGATGGAAAATGGGTCAACATAACCATATGTGGTCATATTACCTTATAAACAGATTTTTTAAATATGCTAAAAATTAATTAACTCCATGCATTCAGGAAACCCTTCCAGGGTTGTCACAAAACCCTGGCTGAGAAAGCCTGCCTTACAATATTTTCTCCCTTCCCATCTGCAGTATGTGCAGTATGGGGACAATAATACTCACCATCCTTGCAGGGTTCTTTCAATTAATGGATACCAAGGACCACCAGAAAGACAAATAAGTGGGTTCTTGGTCAAATTAACCTTCAGTTTTCCACAGAAGCCAAAACGACTAAACTGAGGCACTCATACTTTGGTCACATCATGAGAAAACAAGTCTCACCAGAAAAGACAACAGGAAAAGAGGAAGACCCAACATGAGATGGATTGACTCAATCAATTAAGCAAGCCCGGTGTTGAGCTTATAGTAATGGAGAGCACTGTCAAGCCACAGACAATGTATGGCAATCCTTTAGGGTTTTCAAAGCAAGAGAAAAACACAAGACTTTTAACATTGCCAGCCTTAGCCAACCAATTCTAGATTTTGTTGGTGGTTCCATCCAAACACTAACCAGGGCTGATTCTTCTGAGATCTGAGAAGCTTCTGAGATCTGAGAAGACTAGTTTAGCCTGAACCATCCTGATCAGAGTGTCTGTCACAAAACAACCTCTCAGTAGCTTGGCAATTCTGCCTTCTGATGGGACAATTCAGATTCTCCTCCATTCTGTGGGGACAGGGCAGCCCTAGTTAGACTGCCATGACCTGAAGCGCTGGTAGAGAGTTCAGATTGTCTGGAAAAATCATCACTCAGCTCAAATATAAAACAACACCTTTACTACATCTAATAATGCCCATCCGCTGTTGACCAGATTGCTGCAATTAATTATTGCAGTTCCTTGGGGGTACAGAGGAGAATCAAGAAAACAGCTTCGTGCCTGACCATGTTTAACTTCCTTTATTTTTAAATTAAATCATTTGTTTACTTAATCGAATCATTTCAATGAGTTGCAACAAACCATTTAAACCAGAATAAAAGTCAGAAAGACAAGGCAACAACACAGCCAACAGTGACAGAATCGATGGATGACAAAGCAATAACCATCAGGAAAAAAAAGCAGGTATTCAATCAGTCTCTGCATTGGCAAAACAAAATTAACTGTTCAATAAAACCATAAACCAGAAAGAATAACTATTTCCAGATCAAGGAAACCAGTCCAACTCCCTGGATGGGAAAGGATCTCTAAAAAGGTTTGTTTTCAGAAGCTACTGAAATCTTAGTATGCAAACGTCCCTCAGCAGTTACCCTTGTACTAATGTTATCACCCCAAGGGTCAGTCATGACCCGGTGCTTACACAGGGGATACCTTTACCTTTACCTTAATGTTACAGAGAACCTGTGTGCAATCCATCTACTATGTACACATGGTTTTGCTTTCTGTACACACATAAAGTAAATCTTGCATTACAACCAACACTCGTATGGCTGAGCATCTGATTTAAATCCCACAAATGGTTCAGGTACTGATGTCTTGTGAATCCATATTACCACATTCTTACAAACTGATGTATATCCAAGGTGTGCGTGGATTCACTGTGACTTGAGTCCATTTCAGATGTTACATACCACCCTCTCTTACTGCCCTCGAGGAGGGGCATCAAAATGTTAGTAAATTGGATCTTAGTTGTGAGGCATTAGAAAGCTTTTTCAGAGATAAAGTCTTGTCGCTCCTGTTTACTGGGGAGTTCCCCGAGTTGTTGCAGGAGGCAGTGGCCTGTCCTCTACTTAAGAAACCATTGCTGGATCCATGAGACCCAGCCAGCTACCGCCCAGTGTCGCATCTTGCATTTCTGGGGAAAGTCATTGAAAGGGCTGCTGCGGACCTGCTCCTGGCATTGTTGGATCAAACTTTGGCACTCGACCCATACCAGTCGGGCTTCTGTCTTGGCCATGGGGTGGAGATGGCGTTGGTTGCCCTGACAGATGATCTCTGATGCCAGCTGGATCAGGGCGGTTTAGCCATCCTTGTGATGTTATCAGCTGCATTTGATGTGGTTGACCAAGAGCTGTTGGCCCACTGCCTCATCAGGATGGAGATATGTGGGACAGCCATTCAATGACTGCTTTCCTTCCTACAGAACTAGACACAGAGGATGGCAGTGGGGGATGAGTTATCGCACCCCTTCCAACTTCCTTGTGGGGTCCCACAGGGGGGCGTGCTTCCCCCCCCCCCCACACACACACACTTTTTAACATCTTTATGGGTCCTCTGGCTCAGCTGGTCTGGAGATTTGTCATCAATATGCAGATGACACCCAGTTCTACCTCCTCATGGTTGGCCACTCGGACTCACACCCGAAACTCTTAGCCAGATGTTTGGAAGCTGTAGCTGGGTGGCTGCTAGGGTCCTCACGGGAGCATCTTGGAGGGCCCACATCTAGCCTGCGCTGAGGCAGCTCCATTGGCTACCAGTTGCTGCCTGGATCAGGTTCAAGGTTTTGATTCTGACCTTTAAGGCCCTTCGTGGACTGGAACCCACATATTTGAGGGACCATCTGTTGTTCTATGTACCCACAGGGCTTTACACTCTGTGGGTATCAACATGTTGTTGGTTCCTGGTCCCTGAGAAGCTAGCCTGGCCTTGACTAGGACCAGGGCTTTTTCGGTCCTGGCCTAAACCTGATGGAATGAGCTCCAAGAAGAACTGAGGGTCCTGTAAAGATCCTCCTGATACAGGCACTCACAACTTTGACTGAACAAGGGTGATGGACATCTTTTGCAGGCAGCTAAGGGTTACAAGTGCAGCAGGACAAAATTGGCTAAGGAAACAGAAAATTCCTTTTTTTTTTTTTTTTTGCAGAAGGGCAAACTGTAAATGGGATGGTGTTTTTAAAGGTCAAACTAACAAGGATGCAACATCGGGTAGTATTCTTGCCAAAAAGGTTATCTCTGTTGTGAGTCTAAAGAAGAGTGCTTGCACTCGAAAGCTCATACCCTGACTAAATCTTTGTTGGTCTGAAAGGTGCTGCTGGACTCTGATTTTATTGTGCTACTTCAGACCAACACAGCTACCCACTTGAATCTGTTGTGGTCAGTCACAGTTCTGTAGATTAGCGATCCCCAACCTGTGGGCTGCGGACCACATGTGGTCCTTCGACTAATTGGAGGTGGACCCCGAAGGACGCCTTCTCCCCCCCCCCCGGCCCTTTACTTCATCCCCCCCCCCCCGGCCCTTTACAACACACTTCGTGTGTCATTGTCTCCCATCACTCCCAGATGGGACTATCTAGTTGCAGAGAAACAAGCTCAGGGTTCCCATTGATTTGTCATTGTCATGAGTTAAAATTTCCATGAAAATAAAATATTCCTTATGTTCATTGTTGTGGCGTGTCTGTATCTTATTTTGAAGGGATGCTTAAACATTACCATAGCGATCAGAGAGCGCTAGGACAGTGGTTGAGAGCAGAGGAGTAAACTACCCCCCCACCGGTCCTCAGTAAAAGGCGTTGAGTGGTCCCCGGTGAGTGGTCCCCGGTGATAAAAAGGTTGGGGACCACTGCTGTAGATCACAGTACAATAGATCACTTATATGACCCTTACTTCACTTAAGGTTTACTGTTAGAGTTAAGTACAACCTCAGTGCCTGCCATTTTGTTGTTGGTCCTGCGATTAGGGAAGTCATCTTGTGGTTGTTCCACCTCATGTGGCAGCCATATTGTGTGTGTGTGCTCACCACCCTGTGTCAAAATTCCAAAGGTGGCTGCAGGGTCAAAAAGTTATGGATTAAAACCTCCATAACAGATCAAAACCTCTGTCATAGTAGGCATCAAAATGACTAAACATACCAGGACTGATTCAGAAAAAAGATTTTTGCACCATATTGGATAGCTTAATGTAATGGTTAAGAGTAGCAGCCTCTAATCTGAAGGACCGAGTTTGATTACCTGCTCCTCCACATGCAGCAAGGGTGACCTTGGGTCAGTCACAGTTCTCTTGGAGCTCTCTCAGACTCACCTATCTCACAGGTCATCTGTTGTAGGAAGAGGGAAGGTAGGTGATTGGAAGTCACATAGGGGTTGTATAAAGTGGAGTGCAAAAAACAGCTCTTCTTCTTTCTGGAGAAAAAGAACCTGTTCCTCTAGAGCAGTGGTCCCCAACCTTTTTATCACCGGGGACCACTCAACGCCTTTTACTGAGGCCCAGTGGGGGGGGTAGTTCTCTACTCTCAACCACTGCCCTAGCGTTCTCTGATGGCTATGGTAATGTTTAAACATCCCTTCAAAATAAGATACAGACACGCCACAACAATGAAGTGTGTTGTAAAGGGCCGGGGGGGGGGGGGGGAGAAGGCGTCCTTCGGGGCCCACCTCCAGTTAGTCGAAGGACCACATGTGGTCCGCAGCCCACAGGTTGGGGATCGCTACTCTAGAGTTTTCTAACTATATGTAGACTTTGTTGGCCACCTGTTAGTCTCTGTTAGCTGCAATGCATACTGTGGGTCTTGGAGAAAGGTGAAAATGCCTTAAATAAATAGAATGAATAAATAAAAGCAGCCTGTGAGTCAGATCAGATATGCCGCAACTGTTTGCTTAATGCTGCTGCTGGAAGCCATCCACAGCGTCATGCTCCATCTTAAAGAAGTGCTTTGGCACAGGAGGGGGGGGGGAAATATTTTTCTTGGAGATATCCAGCTACATCTTATTCAGTTTGCCCTCATACTTGAATTATAAGCACAGGATGTGAACAGAGACAGGATTGTACTTGTTTGCATGAGTCCTTTGAAGACAATAAGAATAATATATATTTTTAATGGTGCTCTCTTTTTCTTTAGATGGCACATTAAACATTGGTTGTGATACCAGCAATGGCTTAGGGAGTTGAGAAGTATTTATCCTGGTTTGCCAGGGTTAGAGGTGAAAGTTAATTCTTCTATTCCGGTGACCAGTCAGGGCTAGATTTAGTCCTTTCATGTCTGTTGAATGGCTATATCTCGCTCCTTTTTTTTTCTCACTGCCTCGAGAGATTAAATTTTAAGAGAAAGGTAGCAAAGATAAGGAAGTAATAAGGATTCAGGAGAGCATCTGAAGGCTAGCTCAGAAGAACTGTTTATTTTTGTCTGTCACATATCCAAGGCAAGCTCGGTAGCTCAGCCAGAGTGGTTTGTATGCTTCCGTAAATTTCTTTTCATGAGCAAAGCTATTGTTCCTCAGGATTTACCCTTTAGTTTTCTTGCTAAAATGAATGGGGGAGATTCACTGCAGCATTGTTTCTGACTCCATCAATCCTGACTAGAGGTCCCAGCCTCCAGGTGGGACCTGGGGTTCCCCCAGAATTTCAGCACATCTCCAGACTACAGCGCATCTCCAGATCCTGCGTTGAGCAGGGGGTTGGACTAGATGGCCTGTATGGCCCCTTCCGTGATTCTGTGATTCTGTGATACAGAGATCAGTTCCTCTGGAGAAAATAGATTTTTTTGGAGGGTGGACACTATGGCCTTATAACCTGCTGAGGTCCCTATACTTTCCAGGCTCCATCCTTAAAATCAACATGAATTTCCCAGCTTGGCTCTCGCCACCCTGCTGCTCCATCTCCCACCACTGGCCAGGGGGGACCATGAAAAATGTCCACTGTGCTTTCTTGCTGTTACCTCCCTGTGAGTAACATAGCCGGGAGATCCTATAATTGCCTGGCAGTCAAAGGTTGTAGCTCTTTAGTATTATTCAGGGGACACCATGAGGAGGCAAGCTAGAAATACAACATCAACCAGTAATCCACAAACTAGGGATTAAAATATCAGTTATCAGGTCTTTTCCAAGTCCACGATGGAACTTTAAGAGGGCAAATTTAAAAGGTTTAATTGAAGATATGGATAGGTGTCTTGAATGGGTTTCCCCAATGCGTAATAACTATCACTGATTTAATGTAGCTGTTATATCTATGGCCAAAAGCACATTCCTCAAAGATATCAGAAAGAATATATTCCTGGCTGGAGCAGTCAGAGAGAGAGAGAGAGGCTATGTCAAAATTTCCTTGATAGCAAAGATCTATTTATTTATAATTAGACTAGCAAGAAAGCCCATTACAACCTGGAGTACACTGAGCGCTAGGACCCAGGCAGGCGCAGATCTCTCTCTCTCTCTCCATAACAGAAGGAGCCATAGGAGGTAATCAGTGCTGTTTGTAGCAGGGAATGAGGGCTCTTTTGGGTGGCTCTCTCTCTCTCTCTCAGCAGGATCGATAGCAGGTAAGCAGGGCTGGTATGCGGTTTGGCAGGGCTCTCTGTGTCTCTCTCTCACACACTGGCTTGTGCAGTGTCTGAGAACAAAGTGGCTAGCGTCCAGGGAGGGAGGGTAAGAGCTACAGGTGCAGGACCAATCAGGGTGCAGTCAGCTTTGCTGGCTGCATCCTGATTGGCCCTATTCCAACTCGGACTGCTAGGACATTCTCCACCCTCAGGGCTGTTTCACAAATATTAAGAAGAACAATGGATAAGGATTGCTTGACCGCACCCTCCTTGTAAGCAAGCTCTAGAAGTAGAGGATGAACAGTAGCCTGCACACAGACAAAAATGGACTCCAACAATTTCAAATTGGGTTTTCAGGTACTCCAGTAGGAAAGACTGGAGCCTGCTGAAAAAAAATAGGCGCAAGTCCACCTGTGCTCTGAAGAAATCTTGAGGTAACATCAAGCCAGATAGTTGTAACCCAGCACGAGCTGGCTAGCTGAGAGTGGCGGGAAATAGATTGAAAAAATAAATAAATAAATAATAGTTGCTTGACTGTTATTCCCATCCAGAGCTCCAAAAGATGGAGATTTTACAATCAGAATAAAGAAAGAAAAGAAGAACAGATTTTGATATGCATCTGCACCTGACATGAAGCTTTCAAGCAATATCAGTGCTGATGAGATTTCCAAGGCACTGAAAGATATCAAGAGTGGAAAGGCACTGGATTTTGATTGCATCCACAATGAGTTCCTCATCAGTGGCATATTCACAAAGCAGTGGCTCATGAAGTTTCTCACTGACATTGAGAACAGGAAGACTTTCAGGGGAACTGAAGAAAGCAATAACAGTTTTATGAAAGCCTGGTTAAGAAAGCCTGGTCTGGAGGGATGGCCTGTTGTACAAGGTTTTACAAGTTTCCCCTACAGAATATTATTTTGACTCTTAAATAAAATGCTGAATGATAGAATTTTCCAAGTAATTATGTGTCAGTCAATTAGTAAGCAGAACAAACTGAATAATGGTTTATTCTAGGGCTTGGTCCTTGCTACAATTCTTTTTAATCTATACATCTGATATACCTGAGCTGATACCTAGGAAGTTTGCTTATGCCAATGACATTATATTTTTTTAAATTTGTATAAGATTTTACATGTATTTAAAAAATAAAATTGTGTATTTTGCACTTGTAACCTGTTCTGAGCACTCAGGAAGGGAGGGCTAAAAAGTAAACAAACAAACAAACATCTCTGTAGTAGGAAGGAAATTAAATTTGTCTGGGTACACTTCTGTTTTAAAAATATAATAAAAAATGAGAGATCCCCATGCGTGTGGTTAAATAATCAGATTGGCTGTGCTGACCTTAAATACCTACATCTACTATGGTCCACATACATGGAGCAGCCCTTACCATGGACTCAATAGATTGCATACAAAAGTTTTATAGGCACATAAAGTAATTGGAATTGCACTAGAGAACATCACCCTCCCGGCATACAAATACCCCTGTCTCTCTCTCTCTCTCTCTCTCTCTCTCTCTCTCTCTCTCTCTCTCTCTCTCTCTGTTTCCGCGCAACAGACTAGGCTCTATTTTATATTTGTTCGCATCCGGTTTCCCCCCCAGTTCTGCATGGAATCAGGCCCCATCAAGTAGAGTCCCAAGATTGTCCTGACTTGCCCCCTCAGTTGGCCCGCATCAAGGGAATGCTGAGAAATCCGTGTTCCATTTTTTGGCATGGACTCCAATGGGGTGTATGTCGGGGCTGAACCATGTGGACACAGGAAAACTCAGACCATCCCCAGTTGGGCATTCCCAGCCATTTCCACCCCCCACCACCAGCATCACTTCTGTCATCTATCCTGGCAACCTCTCCCACCACCACCACCCTTTTTAAAAGAAGACTGGTCGCTTTGCAAGACAATTTCAGCATAATGATAATTTATTTATTTTTTGGAACAGTGGAGCTGAGGAAGAGCAGTGTCCTGTGCAGACAAGCTTCACCCCTTTCCCCCCGTTTGTTTGGGGGTTCTTTAGTCAGAGATTACGTTATGACGCTGCGGGTTTTGACAAGGAAGGATTTTTTTTTGGTCTTTGGAGGACTGAAAACAAGAAAAGTCAAGCCACTGTGTATAATTTTTTTCCCAAAACCAACTACTGCAAATCAATAACAATCTAAGACATAATAAAGGACAGATACAATACAGCAGGATTAAATACATTAAAAGTAACAGGCACATCGGAGTGCCATTTCGGCTTGTTCCTTGTGTTCTCTATTTAGCTTGCAGGACTTCACTCACAACTTCTAGAATGACACCGAGGACTCTGGTTTAGAGTTTCTTGTTTTCTTGTTTTCAGTCCTCCAGGGACCAAAAAAATCCTTGCTTGTTAAAACACTGCAGCGTCATAACGCAATAACAATGTTTTTTTTTGTTTGTTTTTTTTAGATTTCATACTTGAAGGGGGGACAGTCAAATGCAACAGAATGGTGCTGGAAGATGTTTGGAAATTTTTGCCGCTTGACAATGATTGATAGGCAAAGAAAAGAGTGGGAAGTTTTTACTTCCTGCACCTCAGCTATTGCATGCAGACACAAATCTTGGGGCAAACGGGGGGGGGGGGGCAGGATAAGTGTTCCCCATGTGGACATGAGAGAATATCGAGAGCAATACCAAGGCAAAAAAAAAACAAAAAACAGGTGACAGCATGACATAACAGCTGGATGATTCCCCCATGTGGAAACAGTCTCTGTGTGTGTGTGTGTCAGGGAGAGAGAGAGGCATTTGTAAATTGAAGGTCAGCTGCAGTAAAGGAAAAAAAACATCATTTTGTAGATGTATTTGCAGTTACATTATGTCAAGAAAGGCAGTTTCCTTGCCCGGTCCATTTTAAAAGCATCATTGGTGGGAAGTGTTTACAACTCGGCAGTTAAAATATGATTTAGGAAGAAGTTGCATCCATAAGCACTTGCTGATATTTTCCTCCCTACCAAATTTGGTTTAAATTGGATTGTCTATATTTTAATGAAACCATTTTGCAGGTAAACATAGTTTTCTGGCACCCGGGGGGAAATGGAACAGATCATTTTTTATGTTCGCCAACCTCCTCTCACGGACACTTTCTGATATAGTTGTTCCGTTGGCATATTGTTTCGATTTTTTTTTAAAAGAAAGCATGCCAGTTTGTGTGCTTAGCAATCACTATAGTTATGGTTAGTTCCTCGTTACCATATGCTCAGTGTTCATAGCTGTGAAAGAACCTCTGAATACTGATATATTACAGATGGCCTTCTGTCCGACTGAAAAGGTAATTTACTAATGGATAACTGGTTTCTGTATAGTTTCCAACCTTCCAACTGAGTCTTTCTATGCCCACTATGCTGATTAACATTTGGTTGTGTGCTAGGGAACCCAAAGGCTTATACACTGTCATGGACCACAGGAACTGCCTCTGATAAACCCTTTAGATTCTTCCCCAGAGACTTGTAGACTGTTTCCGCAGGATGGATTAGGCTCCAGTTTTTATTTGTTCACGTCTGTTTTTCTTCCCTAGTTCATCATAGAATTAGGCCCCTTCCAGCGGGGCCCCAGGGCTGGCCTCACTTTCCCCCTCAGTCGGTTCACATCAAGAGAATACTCAGAAATCCACATTCCAATTTTTGCCGCAGGATCCAATGGGGTGTATGTTGGGGCTGGGCCATGCAGAAGTGAGGAAAATCTGGCTAACCCCAGCCAAGCATTACCCACTATTTCTCCTCCTTCTCCAAGCATCACTTCCAACATCTGTCCTCGCAATCTTCCCTGGCCTTTTTCTTTAAAAAAAGAAGAAGGCTGTTTGCGTTATAACACAATTCCAATATAATGAAATAGCACCCCCCCCCAATGCCATCATGTTTGGTCAGCACCTTTTCTTCTTCTTTTCTTTAGAATTCCTCCCAGATTTCCTTCGCAAGGGAATTGTCTGCGATTGTACCTCCAGTATTTCACTTTTGAGAAACTCCCAAAGGGATTCTACCGAACAAAACTTTATGTTTGTTAAAATTTGCTCTCCTGAAGTCCAGCATGCATGTGTGACTACATAAAGCTTTTGTCTTCCCCGTAGTCATAAGATCCAAAATCACATGGTCACTACAAACAAGCACGCCCACAACTTTTATCTCATCAACCAGTTATTCCCTATTGGTAAGAATCAAGTCTAAAATGGAAGACCCCTGGTTGCCCCTTCCACTTTCTGGGAAATGAAGTGGTCAGCAAGACAAGGCAAGAATTTATTGGACTTTTCATTTTTAGCAGAGCAAGTCTTCCAATAGATATCTGGGTAACTGAAATCTCCCATGACCACTAGGTCTTGTCTCTCTGAGAACTTTGTAATCTGGTCTTGGAGCACCTCATCCAAGTCCTCTGCTTGGCCGGCTGTCTCTAGCAGACCCCCACCATAATACCACTATTATTTCCTCCTTTTATTTTAACCCAAAGGCTGAATTCTCATAAACACATATATTTTGTCATTATATATATTCTTAACATATAGTGCTACTCCTTCCCCCTTCTTTATTTGTCTGTCCCTTTTAAATAAATTAGACACCTCAATCCTATTATTCCAGTTGTGAGAGTTATCCCACCAGGTTTCTGTAATTCCTATTAGATCATAGTACCCTTCCTTTATTAGGACTTCTAGTTCTTCCTTCCAGTTTCCCATATTCTGTGCATTAATATTGAGACATTGTAATCCTTCATATGAGTACCCCAGGATTTTCATTTTTGAACTTACCTATAAGTTAATAGTTCCCTGCATATGTGACAATCCCTTAAAATCTGCGGTGTTCCCATCTACAGTTATCGTTATCGAACTAGGCTTTGAATGTATGTATCGCTCCCCCATTGGACTTAGTTTAAAGCCCTCCTGACCAGGTCTGCAAAACTCTTCACAAAGATATTTTCCCCACCTTCATGAGGTGCAAACCATCTCCTGATAGAAGAGCTTCATCACGGTAGCATGATCCATGGTCCAAAAACCCAAAACTTTCCCAATGACACCAATGATATAGCCAGACATTAATCTGCATCATTTTTCTTTCCCTTCCTAAGCCTCTATCATTAACAGGAAGAACTGATGAAAACACAACCTGTGCTCCCAAGTCCTTCACTCCACCCCCCACGCCCCAGACTACTTAGTCTGGCTTCATATGCTCCATACTGCACTGGGCAGTATCATTTGTTCCCACATGAATGAGCAGGAAGGGATATCTGTCCTTTGACTATACAAGTCTTTCCACCATTTCAGTGACATCCTTGTTTCTCACGCTAGGTAGGCAGCATACCTCTCGAGACAACCAGTCCAGTTGACATACTTTGGCTTCTACTACTCTCAATAGGGAATCCCGAATTACCAGCTTGCTTGTCCTAGTCCTAACACCTGGAGATGGCCTGCTATTACAGTAGATCTCTACCCAACCAAGATCAATTCCCCTGAAGTAAATTGCTGCTTTGGAGGATGGGCTCTATGGCATTATACCCTGATAAGGTCCCTCCCCAAACCCCATCCTGCCCAGGTTCCACTCTCCCAAATCTTGAGGTCACTTTCTCAGTCAGGGTTCTGCGAAACCCTGGGGTTTCTTGATGGCCGTGAAGAGTTTCCTAAATGGGTGGGGGTTAATTATTTTAATGTATTTTTAAAATGTATTAAACATTTATTGGGTGATATGCCATATATTGTCATGTGGACCCCCCCCCTCCCAAAATGGCCACTAATGGGCCTAGAGGGAGTGGGAAGGGGAGAGGCCCTGGGCAGGTATGTATGCAGCTGTGCTTCCCAATCATATTCTGAACAATCATGCCACTTCTGGGGTTCCCTGAAGAATGTTTCAGGGGTTTCTCAATGTCAAAAATGTTGAGAAAGGCTGCCTTTTCTACTGACCTGGCTGGAAATATCCACAGAAGCTCTGTATGTTCATCAAATACATGCCAAACTCTGGTCTGGTGGAATAAGTACTTAATCTTCAGCAGAGATTATAAAATTGGTTCCTGCTGGTCATCCTGCAGGCTTGTATGGAAGAACAGTTTGTTTATCCCCCCACTTTTCACCAACCAAAGAAATCACAAAGCAGCTTACAATCACCTCTCTCCCCGCCCCCATAGCAGACACCCTGTAAAGAAGTGGGGCTGAGAGACTTCTGTGAGAACTGTTCTGTGAGAACAACCGTACGAGAACTGTGACTGGCCCAAGATCACCCAGCTGGCTGCATGCGGAGAAGTGGGGATTCAAACCCAGTTCTCCAGATTATCACCCCACGGTGGCTCTCAGAATGCCCTGTGTTTGTTTGTATTGTGTAAACCTGAAACCATGGGAAATTGTGGCCATTTTACTCCCTGGAAAGAAATGTATCTTCCCATTTCAAGACACTCTCATAGTGTTTCATATTAATTCTGCCTTGGTTCCAGTAAATAGACCACATCTGCCTCTTCTATTAGCACCAGATTGTAATTAGAGTTGGTAACTCCCAGTAAACACAATACTGATATAGTTAATCCTCAGTGGAAGAAAACCTACAAGTTTCTGGCTGTGGTGAAGAATGTTGCTGCCCAAGCGAAAGAAGCTACACCCACATCACAGAAGGAAGCAGGGATAGAAGGTTCCAGAAGAAAAAGAAGCGCCATCAGAAACACCTCAAAAAGAGAAAAAGCTGTAAGAAAACATCAATAATAATGAGGCACAACAGACTGACATCAAGAGTTGGAGAGAAAAGAGAGCATTAGGCAAAACACTCAGCGCGTGCCCGACGTATTTTAAACTGACAAGTGCACCAACCGGATTTCATGTTGTCATCCATTACCAGAACAGACACAAATGAGACAGCTACATTTCCCTTCACTCAAGAGATATTGGTAATTCATTCTTTGTTAGCCCTACTGGAAAGGGCTCAATAGAGAGAGACGGCATGTGAAGGACAGCAGCTGCACAAACCAAAATAGAGCGTATTGTGATGTGTCCTGGCATGGGATTGTTAGCTGGGTCAGAATCCCCCCCCCCTCAAAAGCTGCCGTTTGACTTGTACAACCAAGGCAACAAAAAGCCTTGAAAACAAGACTCACCCCACCCGGCTGAATCCACCCACAGTGATTTGGAAGGGTTTCCGTCTTCTATTATTCTGTCTGCTTGAGCTTGTCCGTAAAACCAAGGATGTAAAAAAAAAAAAAACAACTCAAATCTGCGTTATTATTGCATCTACAGGAAAGAAAAAAATAGAGAAAGTCTTCTATTATTCATGAAATTGTACAGCTTTCCGAAAGAGAGAGAAAGAAAGAAAGAAAGAAAGAAAGAAAGAAAGAAAGAAAGAAAGAAAGAAAGAAAGAAAGAAAGAAAACCTGACTCCCTGTGAATGGCACATGGATTTGGAGTTTGATGGCTGGAAAGCCGACAATGAAGTGGCAGAAAATGTTTTCATGCCAGAATTCTTATTTTTGAGAATACTGAAAAGAATTACGCGAAGATCAAAGAACAAGGGTAATTATAGAAGAAATCGATGGATAAGCATCCTCAAGGCTTTAATGAATAGTTCTCTCTTCTAAAGAAGACATTAATAATGGTTCTCAGCCACTATGACATCTTAAACCCAAGCCAATCTCTAGACACCTTGGATTTCATTTGTTTATCCAGGTCCTCAGGCTAATCAAAAAGTAGAATGATAGTTCCCTTCTTGAGTTTATCCCAGTTTTGTGTTATGAGTAAAGTTCTATTTTTTAACTTTAATTATAAGATGCACCGATGTTTTGATTGGAAGTCGAACTGATCAATGTGGACTGCTTTGCTTTGGCTGTGGTGTAATTAGTTATCATTGGATGCATATTTGGCAGACTGTTCTTAGGGTGCCTTGAGGCTTTTTTGGGGGGGGAGAGAGGGAAGGTATAAATATATGGTTTCAGAAATGAAACTAATCCCCCAGTTGCTTTTCATGCAGCACTATACACAGAAATGTATAATCCGAAGCAGTGTTTCTCCTTCAGTCTTGTGCCTCTGCTTATCATGTTACAGAGAAGTGTGTGTAGCCACAATTTTGTTACACCTAAGTTCAGAATGTCAGATTTTTAAAATTATAGCCCTTCAGATGTGCACAGCTACTGCTGTCACCCTTTTTATTTAAATGATGGCTTCAGTTTTGTAAGTTGCAGAGATCTACTGGACCCCTGTACAGCTCACTCTGTCCCCCTCATACAACTCAGACCTGATTCAGCCATCATCAAGTCACATGACTGGGTTCCCAAGGGAAACAGGTCTGCTGGAATTTCGTCTTCCTAAATCCCATCCCCCCCTGCTTGCAGCCAGTAGTGGTACACACATCTAATAACTGGTTCTAATTATTACAGTAGTCCCTTTTCTGGAACCATTGGCATGATAGGTTAAGGCAGTGGGCCGCGGCCCGGTGCCGGGCCGCGAAGGCCATGGCGCCGGGCCGCAGATCCCTCTCCCCGCCCCCCCCCGCAGTAAAAAACTTCCCGGGCCGCAAGCTTGCAGCCCGGGAAGCTTCTTACTGCGGGAGGGCGGGGAGAGGGAATCAGGGCCGGGCCGTGCATCGCGCATGCGCGGCCCGCGGGCACGGCGGGCGCAGCCCGTGGGCGTGGCCGGGCCGTGCGGGCGCGGCCCGATTCCCTGCCGGTCCCCAGCCTCGGAAAGGTTGGGGACCACTGGGTTAAGGAACATGAACTGCAAGGATGGTGAAAATACTGGCAAGGAGTCAGAAAGCTGAACGAGGATTCCTCACAAGACACACTTGGCTCGGGGGTTAGATCTCGTGGTGCCCTTTCAAGGCACTGATCCTTTGACTTCTGTGAAGTATGGCAGGACCCCTGCCTCTCAGACTGGCACACTGTCTTCCACAACCAGTGGTACACCTCAATAGTCTAGGCTTAGGCCAAAGCCAGACACTATTTAAGTCTGCCAAGCCAGCTCAGACTCCATCTTAAGAGCCTGCTCTTAGCCACAGGTTCAGAATGGCAGCCTCTGCCTGACAAATGTATTGCTTTCCTCCTTCTCCCCCATCCCATTGTATTGCTGATTCAGTAGCCTGGCTAAAGTCTGTTTGCCCAGGGTCTCCTAGGCAAACCTCTTTGGCTTATAAACATTCTCATGCTTGGTCCCTCTGCCTGGGGAAATCTCTTCCCCAACCTCAGCAGCTAGACCTATTGTGACATAATGGCTCATTTTTCTTAGACCCATTAATGTCTTTGTCTAAGCGAGCGGTTCTCAACCCAGGGGTCATGACCCCTCGAGGGGTCGTTAGGCCCTTTCCTGGAGGTTGTGGCAGTGGCTCCGGAGGTGGCCGCAGTGGCAGCCATGGTAGCGGCATGGTGCTGGCCTCCTCTACGCTGCCTCGGAGCTCATGGAGGCTGTGAGGAGGCCAGCACCACAGAAGCATCGGCAGCCACATTGACGGTGGCATGGTGCTGGCCTCCTCCGCACCACCTCGGAGCTCACCAAGGCCGTGCGGAGGCCAGTGCCACAGGAGTGGCAGATGCATGGCCCTGGCCTCCTCCATGCCGCCTAGGAGCTCACCAAGGCAGTGTGGAGGAGGCCAGAGCCACGGCGAGCAGGAGCTGGCCAGGGCATTGCCCAACATCCTGCTCCATGGAAAATTCCATCAGGTGCTCACCTGGATTACATCACATAGCTCCCCCTCCCCAAATACATATATAAACAGTGGCTTCAAAAGCCCACTTGTGCTTTCTGGTTTGGGACCTATTAGAAACACCCTTCATGCTGGTTCGTGTTGCAATTCTCTGCTTCTGAGCTCTTCAAGATCGGTAATTATACTGAAACATTTCTTCTCCACTCCTTCTTTGCCATTGTGCTAGATATACTTTTTGCCTGTTTTATTATTTTCATTCTAATACAGATTATTATTTTTACTATATACCTGTTGTCTGCCTTGAATTGTTAAGGGTGTAATCACCTCATAAGCATTGGCAAACAATCCATTTTGCTAGGTTACCACCTCTTGCTAAGCCTACTCCCCACAGCTTAATATACACGTGTCGTGGGACATGTGTGTAAGTGCGTTTCTGGTAACACTTCCTTTCATTAAGTCTGCTTCCATTTCAGAGGAATTTTTTTCTGAGCAAGAAAACTCTTTGTTGAGAACAGTCTAACTGTTGAAAGAAGAGTTGGTACATGGGAGTCAAAGAATCCAAGTTGGCGGAAGGGGGTCCCATAGGATCGAATCCTGTAGCTTCATGAATCCAAACAGCCAAAAAACACAATCCATGTAGCGCATTTCATTGGAACTAGTTCAGTGATACAGAACAATGTGAAAACTTTTAAGTGCTTCAGAACTCTTCATCAGGACAGATGTTACAAAACTTTTACTTAATTACTTCATAATTATTTTTTTAAAAATAACTATGATAGCAATCAATGCTGCTACTGGCTATAGATGCTCTTTTTAAAAAGGTTTAAAATATTTTATTATATCATTGTTTTCATCATTCGGTTATTAACTGTATGATGGCTCCCGGGAGGGCAGTACAGAAACGGAATAACTATTATTATTCGATTATTGATGACGATGATGATGATGATAGATTTGGGTAACTCAAAAGCTTGCACACTGTTGTGCATTTTGGAGTTGGTGCTATTACATGAATTGTGTTTTCGGCTTTTCCGGACCAATGCAGCTGTAAACAACTTATCTAGTGAATGCCATCATTATCGCTGTTTTATCATTTTTATCTGCAAACCTTTGTGAAGAGAATGGCCACCAGCACTTTTAAGGGTTTCCTCTTGAAAAACTCCTCTACAGACAAAATTATTAACTATTCCTTTTATTGGACTATGTATTGTTTAGACTTCAGCGTAAATTATGATTAGAATTATGTCATGGGCTGCGTGCTACATTGATTGTGCTTTATACATTTTCCTTATGTAATATATTTTGCATTGATGATGTGCCTGATTTCAAATATTGTCTCCTGATGCATGTATGCTACAGGATAAATCATGGCCCCTAATTGTGCTGGTAAAAGTAAACAATACTTCATTATGTGTGATGTATCCATTTCTGCTGCCTCGATTATTCATCTTATGCTAATACACACACCTTCAGCCTTCTCACTTTTCTTACAGGAAGCTAATCCACACAAAGTGTCCACCAGCATTCATTTTGTATCCATGAATTGCTGTCACTGTCAGTATAACTTTTAACAAGCCTATTTTAATTCTTAAGAATCAAAAGTGTTCTCTCCAAAGAACATATCTTAACACAGCCCGCGGCGCGGGCGCCGCGGACTAAATAAAAGGATAAGGGCTTGGGAGGCGGGATGTGTCTGTGATGAGGAAGGGTGCCGATTGGCCCCTTCCTCTGGACAGACTACTGGAGGGACCAATCGAGAGCGCGGCTCACAGTTGCTCCTTTGCCCGCAGCCTGACGCGGCGAGAGCCTGACGAAGCACCTCTCGCGGCTTCAAGCCGCCGACCAAGGGAGCCCCGTGCCACCCGCAACAAGAGCGGCTCGCCCGACAGAGAGCAGGTCGCCACTTACGGAGCCTCCACGACTGGCGCCGCCACACCCACCAGGAGGCCGGAGCCGCCAGCCCCTGAAGATGGCTGCTTTCCTTACAGGTAGGCGTGCCTCCCAGGGGGGGGGCTGCAAGCGGCCGCGGGTCGCGTCCCGGCCCATGCGCACCCTCGCATATGTGCCCAGCGGCCGGAAAGCCGGAGACGCGCCCCGCCGCTATCGCAAGGCCCGCTAGCGCCCGCTGTATTCGAGGTGCAGCGGGCTTAGTTTCTAGTTTGGAGAATAAAGAATAAATCTTTTCCCCAGACAAGAGGGCTTGGGGGGTTAAGTATTCAAGTATTATCCCATGCAAAAATGTTCTATGAACAGTCAAGGGGAAACAGTCAACTCCGCCCCCCCCATGCTACTTCTCTGTGTTCATAGATATTTTTGTGTACATTTCAAAATGATTTCCTAACGACAACCCCAGGTGGTGCAGTATAAGAAAAACCATCCTATTTTATTCTACAGCAGGCTTTCTCAACTAAGGTTTCATGAAACCCTGGGGTTTCCTGATGGCCTTCGAAGGATTTGCCAAATGGGTGGAAGTTAATAAATTTTAAATATTTTTAAAATTGTTAATCATTTATCAGGTGATATGACCATATATGGTCATGTTGACCTCCTCCTCCCCTCCCTAAAAAGCCAATGATGGGCCTGGAGGAGGTGGGAAGGGAGGGGCCCCAGGTGGCTGTATACACAAGTGTGCTTCCCAACCATATTCTGCATGATTATATTGCTTCTGGGGTTTCTCACAGCCTGAATAATGTTTCCTGGGTTTCTCAGTGGTTGAGATAGGCTATTTTAGAGACTGGGTTGGATCCTGCCAGCTTTTTCATTCCATTGTTCACTTAATTCTGACCTAGTTCTCCAGACAACTCCAGTTCCACATCTTTCATAGTATAAATGCATTATGTGGGCACATGTGTAGTGTTAGGACACAGGAACATGGCAGCATGCAACCTCTATAAGGTTTCTTCTGTGACTGGGAACTTTGAAAGAGGAATTACTCCATGAAGTTTCAAGTTAAATGGCAACTAGGTATTGATTTGTATCCAGCTGCAGTGTTCCAGCCTTAGAAGGGCACTTAAACTTGAGCTTAAGGTACTATTCCTAAATGTCCCTAGAATTGTTTATTACATGTAATAATATTTGTATGTTCTGAACATTTCTTTCTGTCTTTTGCTATAACGACAACAAAAACAGATTATTACGGTATGATTTGTACAAGCGCAGGGTCAGTTCTGAAGATGCCTGCATGGTTAATGACCAAAATCAAAGAAGCCATAAAAGGCAAGAATACTTCTTGCTTGCATAAACAAGAAGGAGCACAAGGTGAGCAAAAAAAGAAGTGAAGGTTAGGAGAATTAGGAGAAGCAGTAAGAATGTTTAACACCAGGCAACATGATGTAGTGATTAGGAGTGGCAGTTTCTAAGCTGGGGTGCCAAGTTTGATTCCCTGCACCTTCACATGCAGCCAGCTGGGTGATCTTGGGTTCATCCGGCCTTTCTCAATTTTTTATACCATTGAGAAACCCCTGAACCATTATTCAGGCTTCCAGAAACCCCAGAAGTGGTGTGCAGAATATGGTTGTGAAGCATAGCTGTGTATAAGCCCACCCAGGGCTCCTCCCTTTCCCAGCCCCTCTAGGCCCATCATTGGCCATTTTTGGGGGGGAGGGGATGCAGGTTGACATGCCCATATATCATCATATCACCTGATAAATGTTTAACAAATATAAAAAATATATATTAAAAATTAATTAACTCTCACTGATTCAGGAAACCCCAGGGCTGTCAAGGAACCCCAGGGTTTCATAAAACCCTGGTTAAGAAAGCCTGGACTCATCTCAGGTCTGATAGAGCTGCCCTGACAAAGCAGTAATATCAGAGCTCTCTCAGCCCCACCCACTTCAAAGGGTGTCTGTTGCGGGGAGAGGAAAGGGGAGGCAAATGTAAGCCACTTTGAGACTCCTTCAGGCAGTGAAAAGCGGGGTATAAAAACCAAGTCTTCCTGAAGCAGGAAACTGCCCCGGGAGGCAGCAGGGTGGGACTTTTGGCAAAGTAAGGTGGAGGAAGATTGCTAAAAGATGATAGGGTGGTTCCTGAGAAAGTGAATGAATTAGCTGCATTGGTTCTCTGCTGCTTTCAGGAAGAATGCTGGCAGAACTGAAGAAGACGGAGATGAGGAGAGATGAAATTCTTACATTAATGAACTAAGTAGTCACTGGATCCCAATGACTTATACCCAAAGAATACAAGTGTGAAATGGTTTCCCATGAGAAAGACATGACCTACATTGCAATCCAGTGCAGTTACAGCCAAAGCACACTGAGAGCTTAAAGACAGGGTTGCATTACCAGTATAATAGTTTTAAAATGATATACGGCGCAATCCAGAGCAGAGTTGCCCTGTGCTATGCCCATTGACTCGAACAGACTGAGAAGAGTGTAATTCTGCTTGGGACGGCATTCTTCATTTATTTACCGATTATAATGTTTGTTATTTTAAAATCTTGTTTAATATAATAAATAATTTTAGTACTGGGGAATTTTAATGAATCCCAGGCAATAATCTCTCTCCTTTGAAAGTGGGGGGTACCTGGAGATTTTGGGGGTGAAGCGTGGGGTGGGCAGGGTTTGGGAAAGGGGGGACTTTAGTGGGGTATAATATAGAGTCCACCTTCCAAAGTGGCCATATTCTACAGGTTAACTGATCTCTGTCACCTGGAGATCAATTATGATACCAATTTCCAGCCACAACCTAGAGATTGGCAAACCTAGCCACCGTGTGCATGCTTGAGGAAGAATCTTATTGATTTGTTGCCCAGAATTCTGCTCAATAGTAAATTATTTCCCAGGGGGAATGCTTAAGAATCCTGCTGGTTTACCCTTCGGGCTGCTTAGCAGTGAGCGAGCTCGAAATGCAGGCGATATAAAGTCTGAAGGAGTTTTTGAAAGAATCAGCATGAAACAAATCTGCTGTCCTTTCCGCTTTGCTGTTCATCTGTTTCTCAGCTAATTTCGGGAAACTTAAGTGTACTGAGTGCTAGTTGTGTTCTCCTCCTGGCAGATAATAAAAGTAAGCCTTGTAAGTCAACCTACTCAGAAGTAGATTCCCTTTTATCCAATGGGGCTTTCTCCCAGGACAGTGTGCTTGAATGTATAGCCTAAATCAACAAAGCCCCACTTCCATTGGGTTGGGAAGTACCTGGAGATTGGAGTGGGGTGGAGCCTGAGCAGGGTGGGGTTTGAGAAAGGGGTGTGACTTCAATCAATGGGGCATAATGTGATAGAGTCCGCCTTCCCAAGTGGTCATTGTCTCCACAACCTGGAGATTGGTAGCTTTAAACTCTGTATGTGTGCATACTCTTAAGGTAAAGATATCCCCTGTGCAAGCACTGAGTCATGTCTGACCCTTGGGGTGACGCCCTCTAGCGTTTTCATGGCAGACTCAATACGGGGTGGTTTGCCAGTGCCTTCCCCAGCCATTACCATTTACCCCCCAGAAAGCTGGGTACTCATTTTACCCACCTCAGAAGGATGGAAGGCTGAGTCAACCTTGAGCCGGCTGCTGGGATCGAACTCCCAGCCTCATGGGCAGACAGCTTCAGACAGCATGTCGCTGCCTTACCACTCTGCGCCACAAGAGGCTCTTGTGCACACTCTTACTTGAGTGTAAATTCCCATTGAATTCAGTATAACAAACTTAAAGTAAATATATGTGAGATCTGACTGCATGTGAGAATTGGCTTTTTAATCATGTGCATGCACCATAGCCCATGAAAACTTTCCCATTGATTATTATGGCTTTTGTAACATCGATTCTTTTATGCGGTTGCTTTTAGGATTTTAATGTATTCCTTTTACTTTGCGAGCCACTTGGAGCACATCTCTAGAGAGGCAGCATGGATATTTTCCAAATAAATAAGCAGCTATGCAACCGTCAAAGGCCTGAGTAGGTTTTAACTGCAAAAAGAGCAATGCTTTTTTAAGCATACTGGTTACATTTTTATATCACACTAGT
Source organism: Paroedura picta (assembly GCF_049243985.1). Classification (NCBI taxonomy): domain Eukaryota; kingdom Metazoa; phylum Chordata; class Lepidosauria; order Squamata; family Gekkonidae; genus Paroedura; species Paroedura picta. The sequence goes on along the minus strand of NC_135370.1, from coordinate 39,122,611 downwards.
AATCAAGCCCGCTGTATGATTAATACAGTGGGCGCTAGGCACTTACATAGTTGTGGGCGCAGCGTGGTGGCAGGCTGTTGGCGGGGGCTCCGTCAGGCAGCGGGGCCTCCCCCGAGCGGCGGGCTTTCGGCGGCGGCGGCGGGCTTTCGGCGGCGGAGCCTGCCCCGGGCAACGGTAATTTCTGTTCGACGTTCTCCTCGGCAGTGTTTTGTCTTCGACGGGGGCTGCCCTGGGCAGTGGTCTGGCGGCAGCAGCAGACTGACGCAGCGAGAGGCGCTTCGCGCCTCTTGCCGCGTCAGGCCGGGAGCAACTGCGAGCCACGCTGCGCGCGGCTCGCAGTTGCTGGGGCTGGGAATCAGAGGGACCAATCAGTCCCTCCAATTGTCTGTCATGAGGAAGGGTCCAATCTGGACCCTTCCTCATCCCGGACACATCCCGCCCCAGGAGGGCTTACTGTTTTATTTAGCCCTGGGCGGTGGTCTGGCGGTGGCGGCGGCCTGACGCAGCGAGAGGCGCTTTGCACCTCTCGCCGCGTCAGGCCAGGAGCAACGGCGAGCCGCGCTGCACGCGGCTCACAGTTGCTGGGGCTGGGAATCAGAGGGACCAATCGGCAGACTGGTCCCTCCGATTGTCTGTCATGAGGAAGGGTCCAATCCGGACCCTTCCTCATCCCGGACACATCCCGCCCCAGGAGGGCTTACTGTTTTATTTAGTCCGTGGCGCCCGTGGCGCCACGGGCGGTGTACAGATAATTGACAGATATATGGGCCTAAAGAATATATCATTTTTTCTTATTACATTGCCAGAGTTTATACATTGGATTTTCTCCATTCCTATTACTGGCACAGAAATGTATTTGGATCAACATTTCCCAGTCTCTACTATTTGGCCAACTCTTCTTTCTCTTGTTGTTTTTAATGGATATGAACCATTTTATTTAGACTATGAGCTACCATCATGTTTTTAATGGAGATGAACCATTTTATTTAGACTATGAGCTACCATCATGACAGTGTGAATATAAAGCACTCGAAAGCTCACGCCTTGAATAAATCTTTGTTGGTCTTAACGGTGCAACTGGAGTCTGAGTTTGTTGTGATACTTCAGACCAACACGGCTACCCATTTGAATCCATTTTATTTAGACTCAGGTTTGTCTGCATTGAATACATTCTACAAATTTCCATTCTGTGCTGTCCTGGAAATGTCATTGTTTGAGGTCACTGTAAGGTTTGAGACGGAGATTCCATCTTTTCATGTCCAGCCTTACCTTTGCTCTGAAAATGAAATGATTGTGCGAGGAGGAATAAGCAACATCTGATAAACTGCAGTGGTCATGAGGGGAGTGCTTTTAACTTCTGGGTCATATATTTTTTTCCATCCTTATTTTTTTTTAAAAGAAGAAGAAGCTCAGATGTTCGCATGGCTGCATAGGTTTGCTGCTGCAATGACTCAACAGTCTGAGTATTTCCAAGGTAAGATCGATGTGTTTTGATCTTGGTCCCAGGTTAGCAAAAATAGGCTTGTAAATAAGCCTGGAACTCAAGACACATGTTCCTAGATTTATTTGTACTAACCCCGTGTGCTTCATACAACGCAACTGTTGTTTACAAGCCAACCTATTTATAATTGGAAAAGCTAAGTTAGGTTTCGTGATGGCTGGTGCCGTGCAGGCTAGGGAAGGTGGCTCCTTTCCATCAGTGGACATCCAAGTTGACCACGAACTGCCTGCTTTCACTTAAGTACTCAACCTCTATAGCTGATTACATTCAATTAATTTTGAAGTCTTTGTTCCTTAATTGTCAGTTATTGCAAGTAGGATAGGGAAAGTTTTTCTCTCAGGGCAGACAGACAGATATTTGTTTATTTATTAGATTTCTATACTGCCCTTCCTCAAGGGCTAAGGGCGGGTTTACAACATTAGGGGTCCGTGGATGGCCCACAGGAGGTTCTCCTGGCCTTGACCAAGGTACAGTATTAAGACTAGATGTCAGCAATTGCTGGATTAATTTCCTCCCTCATGCCTCCAATGCTGACATAGTCTGTCACCTGTTGGTCAGTTCAAAGACTGCCTGGTTCCCAGTTGCCATTCCCTCACAAGACTTGTTTTTGCCCTCACTTATAAAGTGACTAAGCTCCAAGCCCCAAGCTTCTATGTGCCGAGATTTGCCTTTCAGATAGTCTTTCTCATCTCGTTCTCCCCCCCCCCCCTTGACTCGCTCAGGAAAAGAAAAATAAACAAGCAACCTCATGCTCCATCCCCACTCCCACCCCCGGGTTGCTTTGGCTGTAGAGGAGATGGCAGGAAATAAAACCCTCTCCAGCCTTGTGCTCCTTCAATGACAGATGGAAGACCTGGGTTCAGATCGATCTGAATTCAGTAAGATTGACAACGGGGGGGGATGGATATACGTGTAGAACCAGCCCCAGTTTCAAACCCCCACAATGCCAAGGGAATATTCAGGGTGACACTAGAACAATAACTCTCTAACCCACTTCACTAGAATCATAGAATCATGGAAGGGGCCATACAGGCCATCTAGTCCAACCCCCTGCTCAACACAGGATCAGCCCAAAGCATCCTAAAGCATTCTAAAGCACTAGAATCTTAGCATTAAAATGGAGGAGGAGAGAATGTTGTAAGATTACTGTAAGCCTCCTTTGATCTTCTTTCGTGTGAAAATGGTATTGTTTTAATGGGTTTTTATGGGATATACTGTTTTCATGGTTTTATTCTATAAGGCACCTCAAGGCAACAGTATTGTGAGAGGCGGGGTACAAATTTAGAAATGGATGGATGGATGGATGGATGGACGGACGGACGGACGGACGGATAGATAGATAAAAATGTGGTGCAGACTCATGCAGCCACTGATTTGATGCAGTGGAGGAGCGGGTGAAGGAGAAAGTGCCAGGGACATTGTATGCCAGTAGCAAGTGTGGCATGCTATTGTGTCATGCCCAGCAGGGGAGAGGAGGCACAGGCCTTAGTGCCTTAAAAGGCACCATGTGAACAGAACCCAGTGTCATGTGTGGCTGTACCCCTGCCTCTTAGACTGGCATACTGTCTCCCACAACCAGTGGCACCCCTCAATAGTCTAGGCATGGGCCAAAGCCAGACACTGTTAAAGTTTGCCAAGTTAGGTCAGACTCCATCTTAAGAGCCTGCTCTTAGCCACAGGTTCAGAATGGCAGCTCCCGCCTGACACATGTATTAGTCTCCTCCTTCTCCCCCACCCCTCTGTATTGCTAATTCAGTGGCTTGGATAAAATCTCTTTGTCCTAGGCAAACATTTTTTGTCTTTCACATATGACTCATCTTGGCTTCTCTGCCAGGGGAAATCTCTTCCCCAACCCCAGCAGCTAGACCTATTGAAACATGAAGGCTCCCTTTCTTAACACCTTTGTCTAAACCCATCAACATATCCAGACCAGGTCAGGGCATTGCCCCACATCCCGCTCCATGGAAAATTCCATGTGCTTACCTGGGCCATATTACATAGCCCCCTCCCCAAAAAACATATATAAGCAGTGGCTTCACAAAGCCATATGTGCTTTCTAATTCAGGACCCATTGGAAACACCCTTCATGCTGATTTGTGTTTCATCTCTCTGCCTCTCTACTCTTCAAGACTGGTAATTATATTGAAACAATTTTTCCCCACTCTATTTTTTCCTATACAACTGCTTGCTAGTGTGCTAAATATATTTTTACCTATTATATTATTCTCCCTTCAATAAAGATTGTTATTATTTTTACTATATACCTGTTGTCTGCCTTGAATTCTTAAGGGTGTAATCACCTCATAAACATGGTGAATGATCCATTTTGTTACCACCTCTCATTAAACTTATTCCCCACTGCTGAATACACACGTGTCGTGGAACATGTATGTAAGTGTATTTCTGCTAACACCGGCCCCTTTCTCCTGGAGTTGCCATGGGAACAGCTTCGCTCCCACCCACCCTGTTATGTTGTTTAATACTCTTTGTGCTTTTGTTTGGCCTAAGTGTCGACATTTGTATTGCGATTTTTGTCACAGCTGGCTCTTTAGCATGGGATGGAGCCTGTTTGGGGGGAGTTCGGTCTGCGCATCGGACTCCCCGGATCAGAGGCATCCATAAGAGGTAGTAGGTCTGTGAGCAGGTACCAACCTGGTAGAGGAGGCATAGGGCTTTGAGTGTCAGATGGATGGGGGTGGGACCAAAAGGAGTTCTGCACCTTCCCTTGGCCCCCCAGGTAGAATACTTCCCTTGGATGGAATCCCAGCAGCAAGGGAACCATGTGGGTTCCCCAGGGTACTGCTGGGGCTGGGTTCTTGTGGTCCGCTGACTAAAAATTCAGGCTCCCTCTCCCATGCCCTGCCACTATTCCTTCTGGAATTAATAAAGCTGTGGCCTTATGTAAGCCAGTGAACATATGTGTGCATCATCTGTGGGCCCAATATGTCCTCTTGCTAGTCAAAAGCAGGATATAAACACCTAGTTGGTGTAGTGATTAGGAGTGTCAACTTCTAATCTGGTGATCCAGGTTTGATTCCCCGCTCCCGCATATGCAGCCAGATGGGTGACCTTGGGCTCACCACAGCACTGATAAAGCTGTTCTGACCGAGCAGTGATATCAGGGCTCTCTCAGCCTCACCCACCTCACAGGGTCTCTATTGTAGGAAGAGGAAAGGGAAAGTGATTCTAAGCCGCTTTGAGACTCCTGGTAGAGAAAAAAAGCATATAAGAATCAACTTTTCTTCTTCTAAATAGATATGTGACTAAGGTATCTGACTAAGTGTGCATGTACACAAAAGCGTACCCATTACGTAAACCTTTGTTGACCTTAAAGGTGCCACTGGACGCCAACATTGTTTTCCTGGCCTGTGATTCAAGTGACGTTGTATCAGTATTGTGGGCAACAGCTGCACATTCTGACTGTTTCTAAACACAAACAGGCAAGTTTCTAAGTATAAATTTTAAATAGACCTTGACAATCCCTGCAGCTTGCTGATAAACCATGTCTCCATAGCTTATGTAGGCAAATTTGAAAGAACTACGGGAGGAATAAGCTGTGATGTCTTATTAAAGGACACATTCGTTTTAATAAGAAGGCTGCATTTGCACATAAATACGAACCATCTATTTCCGTCTTGATCCCTGCAGCAAATTACTGTTCCACTGAGTTTCACGTACCCTAGGGAAACACAGCAACAATAGCTTTGCAGTTGAATACTGGCAACTCTACCTTTACTGACCCTAAACGTTCATTTCTTCACCTGGCATTACTTCCTGTAAATCAGGCTATTGTTTATTATGGGCTGCTGTGCTATGATGCTTATTTGGGAGCTCACTCCTGCACACATGTGCATCGAATTGGACTCTGTGTGAAACATCGTATCAGGATGGCAAAAGCCTTTCTCAAAATGATTCTCAGTGATTGGAAAGTATAAATAGCAGTTTCTGAAGAAATCGGGCTACATGGTTATGGGTGTGCTCACTTAGGCTGCCGTGGTTTCCATGGAAAAAAATTAAGCTTGCAATTTATTGCGCCTCTAAAGTGTGTGTGAACCTTCGTGCTCAGCTGTTTGGGGACCAAAAGCCAGGGGACATGAATGACAGGAAAAGGGTGGGGGAGGGGGGAGGGGGGGAGGAAGGAAAGGTAGCAGAATGTCGTATCTCTCCCTCTCCCTTCCCTTCCCCTCCAGTTACTGATGGATTTTAGAGCCCTCTCTATATGACATAGATTGCATCCCGAGGCTGTACAGGCAGCAACCAGGGGCAAGCCCATGTGGAGGAGAAAAGGTGTCTGTAGAGTTGTCCAGCCCTCACACCCACTCTCCCCTCTCCATTTCCTGCTCTGATAATTTTTTTTAATGGCATGGTCTGCAGGACCACAAAGCTACTTTGTCAAAGTTAAAATAAAATCTTCTGTATAGTGTCCATGGTCTTTTTAGGTTCAGGCAGGCAAAACACAGTCCCATTTGTGTTTTCTGAATGAACGGGGAAAGGGGGGAGGTGCGTGATGAAGCAGCACTCTTTGGATCAGCCAGGTGTGCATGCTCTTTGTTTTTAAGACCATTGTTAACACAAAATCACTCTTTGGGGTCCAGTTACCATTTCCAGCCTCTCACAAATCTATCCAGACATAAATAGAGTCCGAAACACCACGAATCCCAAAAAGAGGGGGAGGGGAATGCTTTATCGTTCTGGCTTTTCTCCATAGCAACACGGAAGTTTTAATTTTTTAATGAAAAATGCTTCCGTAGCATTACCACATAGCAACGTGGAAGTACCTTTGAAAATAATTAATTTCAGGGCTGGGGTGGGAGTTTGAGTCCTGGAGAGAACCACTGTGCTGTGATTGGTGGCTTGCTGTGATTGACAAGCCGAGGAGTGGGCGGGGGGAGAAAAGTTCAGCTTACAGACTCATTGGAGGGCAAAAAGCCACAATGAGGCAAAAAGAAAACGTGGGAGGGGTCTCCTGTGTGGAGGCTTGCAAACACATGGCTTACTACTGCATGTTTGCAAGCAGGAGGCAGCGCGAGGTTTGCGCCTCTGTGTGGAATCAGTCAATGATATACCTCGTTGCTAAAACATGGGAGGATTTCAGCATGCTGTCGTGAAAAATGAAGTCCTGGAAGGTGTAATTGTCATTGTAAAAAGAGAACAAACCACTTCGCCCCCATAACACACTCATACCGAAAGGATAATTGTTTGTAAAAGTGAAGAAAGACTTGTCTTTACACAGATTAACCATGGCTTCCAATAAATAAAGTTAGGTGGATCAAGAAATCACAGTGATATAAAAGGAACGTGCTGGAAATGTAAAGCAAATTAGTTTGGATCCAATCGGTATAGTAATTCTTGGGCGGTAGAAAGTGGTCGATAGCGATCTCAGTGCCTCTTATTATTATTTATGGCGCTTTTGAAACTGTTCAGAGCGCTTCACGGCTTCTATCTTGTTCATCCTTCCCATTTCCCGGTGATCTTTATCATTTCTAATTTATAGCCGTGCAGCTGCTCAAGGTTACTGGACAAAATCATGGCCGTGCTGGGATTTAAGCCCATTTCTTCCCTACGCAAGTACAACATGATATACACTGCATTAAACGTTTACAGCTGCAAACTGTTGGAATGGGTCCCTTGAGCCTGGAATCATCATGCACTAATAATAATAATAATAATAATAATAATAATAATAATAATAATAATAATAATAATAATAATAATAGCAACTTCTTAACTCTGTGCAACTCTTATGTGATTTAAAATCTTCTCCTCACTGAGCCTCCCTTTCAAGCTATGCTGGCTTTAGGGAATTATGGCTCATCTCCAGGCATCCAGTTCCGCTGGAGAGAATGGCTGCTTTGGCAGGGTGGACTCCAGAGCATTGTACTCACTCCTGACTCCACCCCGGGAGTCTCTAGCAGTTCCCAACCAAGAGCTGGCAGCCCTAGCTGGCTTGGAAGCAATCTTTGAAGCCCTCTTCCAAACTAATGAATCTTCCTTCAAGACTAATCTTGAGCTTCCTGTACTTAATGTATTCTTATCCCAGCCCTTCTCCAAGGTCAAGGTGGCACATGTGGTTCTCCCCTCCTCAATTTCATTCTCAGAACCATCCTGTAAGGCAGTGGTCCCTAACCCCCGGTCCGGGGACCGGGACCGGTCCGTGGATCAGTCGGTACCGGGCCACAGCTCCTCCTCGCCCTCATCCCCGGCTGCTGCCTTGGGGGTTGCCCTGCCACTCTGCCGCTGGCTGACCTTTGGTGCTCTCCAGCGGCCGCCATGACCAGGGCTCCCCCTCGGTGTAGCAGCTGCTGCTGGCAGCACCCCCCAGCAGGCAGCAGGAAGTCAGGGGCACCAGCAAGAAAGCAAGTGGAACAGGGGCTCAGGCGGTGTTGATGTCCCTCGGCAAAAGACTACCCCCCCGGGCCTCAGTAAAATTGTCAAGCGTTGACCGGTCCCCAGTGATAAAAACGTTGGGGACCACTGCTGTAAGGCATTGTAGGCCTAATGACAGAATACATTATCTTCTGCCCCTGCCATCTCTACCACATATCATATTTATCAGACATGCAGTACAAGATGGATGCTCAAAACTGAATTCCCAGACAGCATGGAGTGTCGCAATCTGCCGTGGTGCTGCAGTTGTGTTGAAAATAAAGCGATAAAGAATTGCCCCCCCCCCATTATTTAGTGGCACTGCCATTTCTGGTGAAAACCTGAATGTGACATCATGCCTCTCTAGGAATCACTGGACACTCCATGGTAGAACCTAGAGCAATCTGACATCTAAACATATTCAAAGTATATTATGATGGACCCCCGCACATTTCACCACTGAGGTACATTTTCCATTTGTATCCTGGGACTGGAAAGGCCAGTTGTTCTTAGCAATAGATTTTCTATCACGAAGCTTCCAGATCTACCATCATGGTTTGTGACAGACAGTTCGAACATTTTTCAGATTGGTGAAAATCCCCCATGCCCTTTGAGAGAGAAGAAATATCCTTCTACTCAGGGAACAAAGACTTTGGATTTATTCCATTGCTTCTAGATCTAGTCCAGTGAAGAATTTAACATTTATACTCTGGCCTCTCCAGAACAAAGGGTCTCCACTTTGAGAAATCCTTTTATTTTTTAAGAAGTACATTAACTATTTAACCACCATCTCTTGTAAGTACTGTTGTAATAGTTAAGGACATACTTTGATTACTTGTTCTATATTTTATAGAGAGCCGGAGGCGAAGTTTTCTATACAGATATAGCCATCAACTGATGTCATTTCTAATATTTCTAATATTATTATTATTTTTAATCAATGTTAAAAAACATTTTATGCATTTATGAGCTGGCTACATCATTGCAGCGCTTCAAAAGTACAGGCAGTCAGTGCGTAAGAATGAAAATTCCTTTTTATTCTAAGATTTTTTGCCCCGCATAGAAGGCAGACTATCCATAATAATCCATTAGACCTGCCTTTTTAAAGGAAGAATGCAGTTAGCTAGATGTAAAAATAATTTAAATACCTTTGGGGAAAATAAATCATGTCTTACCATTTGGTGTGCTTCATTATGTGTTCGATAGCTGTATTAGTGGCTGTTGAATAACAGAATCATAGAGTTGGAAGAGGCCATACAGGCCATCTAGTCCAAGGCCCTGCTCAACGCAGAATCAGTCTAAAGCAGGGGTAGTCAACCTGTGGTCCTCCAGATGTTCATGGACTACAATTCCCATGAGCCCCTGCCGACGTTTGCAAATGCTGGCAGGGGCTCATGGGAATTGTAGTCCATGAACATCTGGAGGACCACAGGTTGACTACCCCCGGTCTAAAGCATCGGTCCACTGGAGAAGATAATTTGAAAATCATCAGGAAGTTCTTATCCTGTCTGTGCTAAATAGACATCTCCTCTGATGCCCCCTGCAGGACACCCTTTATATCCCGCTCCATTAGGCACAATGCAGATCTTGCCTACTCAAACAAAATGCAGCCCACCTTAAATGAGAGCCCTAATCGGAACTATGTAAATAATTCAGAATGACGGCTGTGCCAACAATAGAAATGAGAAGAGGCTGCTCCTCAGGAAATTGGAGACGGCCACAACGTGGACAGCTGAGCTTTTAGGATGCTTTTGTTAGTTGTGGCATAGGGACAGCATCTGTCAGGCTTTTAAAAAGTGAAAGTGCTATGCTTTCAGCTGTTTTCAAGAAGACTGTTTATTTCCCAGTCCTGATTAATACAATCATTCATACACAGGTATTCAAAGTCATTTTTTCCGTCAAGTAAACAGTCGGACCATTTCCTCATGGAGAGGTAAAACGTGAGTGGCTTCCTGCTTGCAAATGTGGGATGGTAAACCTTGTGTTTGCAGCCCTCCTCATGAGGAAACCCTTCCCACATTTTCCCTCTGCCCCATTTCAGCTTTTTGCCTCCTGATGGGAGACTGCAAGGGAAAGCAAAACAAACTCCCTTCACTCTTTGGCTTGTCAGTCATAGCAAGTCACCAATCCCATAACAGCACTTTTCTCTTCCCCCCCAACCCTGAAATATATATATTTAAAGGCACTTTTGCCACAACACAGATGAATTTTTAATAAAAATCAACACTGCTGTGTTGCTGTGTTGCTATGGAGAATCTCCAGAATGATACAGCATTCCCCCCTTTTTGGGATTTGTGTTCCTTTACAGTTTATTTGTCTGGGTGGATTTCAGAGACACTGAGGGGCTTTTTGCACGGCTTCAAAATCGCACAATGGTTGCTAATTGGAAACGCTATTGATTTGCCTTAACGCACGACGTCGTAGACAATCTGCAACACTCCTGAAACCGATCAGCAAAAAGCGCTTCGTTGTAGCGCTTTCAGGGGAATCCCAAAAAGTGGATTCACCCTCCGGAAAGCGCTACACTCTTGCAAACAATCTGTAACACTAGCGATAAAGACCTGTGCGTTACCATTGTTGCGGTTTCTTCAAAGTCCCTCCTCCTGAGCCTGTCCTCCAAACTTCCGGCGAAGCGATCGCCATTTTTTTTTCTCCGAGCGAGCGGGGATAAACGCACCAGCGAGCCTCTTTCTGTTTAGAGGCTTCCCTGGCTTCAGTCCTTTACCTTTAGTCACTAAGCACAAACCACATAAAAGCCCGTTTGCTGAAATAAAGTCCCTTTATTTTTTACACATTAATTCAGCCGAAAATCGGGCCCGTGAGAGGGGGGGGTATTTTTTTTTAATCACTCGAGGCAGCGTGGCAACGATCATACAATCAAACGACAGCTCACATTAGGCAGCTGGATGGGTCTCTCCGTTGCAACGAATCTACCTAGATTCGTTGCTATGGGTCTGTTTTTTTTTTTAAAAACCTTTCTTAAAGGGAAAGGGGCTGTTTGGGAGCATGCTAACGGCTGCCCATTGGCTGCTTGACGGCCAGGGGCGGGACGAGCTTGGCAATAGCGCTTCCTTTCTAGCGATTTCTGCTGAGACCGGAAGCCTGTGGGAAACGCTAAAAAACGCAACTGATTCCACTACAAAGGCAGGTATGCATAACGACGAATTCCACTATTTTAAATGGCGATTTTTCATTCCGCAAACAATTTGCAACAAAGATCCCCGTGCGTAAAGGCCCTGAACATGGTCCCTGTAGCCCAAAAAGACATTTTGTGCTAATGGTTGGCTTAAAAACAAAATGCTCAGACTCCTATATAATTGGGAGAAGGCTGCCTGATTACCTGACCCTTCCTCCTTTCCCAGCTCATTCACCACCTCCAGAAAACAGAAAAGGAGTTGCGTTTTGCCTGTCTGATTCCATAAAGACTGTGACACTTTAAAGATTTTATTTTACTTTTAACGATGTAGCTTTGTGGACCACACCATTTAAAATTTTTAAAAAAATTACACAGAGAAGGAAATGGAGAGGGTAGGGTAGTGCGAGGATGGGACAAAGCTGCTGAGACTGTTGTGCATTTCCCCCTCCATATGGTCTTATCCCTGGTTGCACACCAATGGGACATGTGATTTAGGGTGGTGAATCCAGTTTTGCTGTTTTCCCTCATTGCGAGTTAAAAATGGCAAAATCTTGATCCAGCTCTTGGAATGCCTCAGGATGCAGGTGACATTTGAAGGCTGTCCAGGGACAGATTCCTAATGCGGAAATGGTCTACGGCTTTATCGTATTATGAAGAATAGATTTGGCTGCAGGAAAAAGATATTTTCTCTGTGTAATGTATTTTTATCTCACTGTTCCTCCAGAGAACTCATACATATTCAAGTGTGGATGTCCATAAACCTGTGTGTTCATGGGTATGGGGAGAAGGCTTCATTACTCTGTGGGTTAAATTCTACCACGTTTTTTTATCCCACCTATCCTCCAAAGACCTCACGGTATTTTCCACTTGTTACTTCGCACTTGTCTCATTTTATCCTCTCAACAACTCAATGCTGGGATGGGTCAAGAGGTAGTCATCACCTATTGGGCTTCCTTGCAAAGCAAAGATCCATGGAGTCCCAGCTCCTCAGCTGTAATAAATGAAGGTCTTATTTTAATACATAAGCCTTAGAAGACGTAGCTCGAGTTTTAGAACAGGATTATAATAATCGCCTTGTCAAGCCTGGTGGTAGTGTTTTGTTTTGTTTAACTCAATAAACAATATATCTTCTCCAGTCTCCAGATGGTCTGCACTTTCTCCAGAGCAAGGAAAAGAGTACTTAGGCGTGTTTGCTTTCTTAGATTTCTAGGCACTAAACGCTTATCAAAATTTCCACTGCCTCTTTACAACCCAAAAGCAAAGTAGACATAATATTATTAAATACATAGTACCGATTACAGTTTGTTTGAAAAAAAAACGCACAAACATATGTTATCGCTTTTTCGCAGAAGATGCAACTATCGCAATCACTTCCAGGCAGGCCCCTCAATAAGTCACACATTCATATCCAGCTGTTGCCGGCCTTGATGGTAATGGGCTCTCGGAAGAACTAATAACCAGCTAATTAAGAAAAAAAATCCCTTCTGTTTCCCTGAAATATTATTGCACGTACTCTGAGAAAGAAGCATCAGATTCTAGAACCACTTACTTTGAAAAATTTACTTCATTAGAGTTTTAGCCTGCTGTATAGACTAAGGAGGGAGAATCAGAATACCTTTATTAGCATAAAAACTAAGAGGAAGTAAACCAGGGACTGACGCTTCCTGGAATGGCCAGGAATCATGGCTGGATTTAGGGAGAAGTGACTTTGGTGAATCCGGGGTGCTGTCATGGAGTACTGACTCTGAAGAGGGGTACATTAAGTTGAGAGCCAGTTTGGTGTAGTGGTTAGGAGTGCGGACTTCTAATCTGGCGTGCCAGGTTCGATTCTGCACTCCCCCACATGAAGCCAGCTGGGTGACCTTGGGCTCGCCATGGCACTGATAAAACTGTTCTGACCGGGCAGTGATATCAGGGCTCTCTCAGCCTCACCCATCCCACAGGGTGTCTGTTGTGGGGAGGGGAATGGGAAGGCGACTGTAAGCCGCTTTGAGCCTCCTTCAGGTAGGGAAAAGCGGCATATAAGAACCAACTCTTCTTCTTCTTCTTCTTCAGCACCACAGGCAACCTCCTGGGTCACTTCTTCCTAAATCCAGCTTTGATATCTGGCCATCCCAGGAAGTTACTAGTCTATTGGCTCAGCCACCCACATAGCAGCTGAAGCATAAAAGCACAAATGAAAGGAGTAGTGTGAAGAGTCAGTGGCTGTAACACTATTGAGTATTGGCCCATCCAGTGCTGATGCACAGCAGAATTCCGTGAGGGCAATAAATTTTAGTTATTAAAAATAGAAGAAGATGAGATTTTTAATACGCCACTTTTCCCTACCTTTAGCAGTCTCAAGGCAGCCAAATGGCATAGCGGTTAGGAGCACTGGCTTCTAATATAGTGAACCGGGTTTGATTCTGTGCTCCCACACATGCAGCCAGCTGGGTGATCTTGGGCTTGCCACAGCACTGATAAAGCTGTTCTGACCAAGCAGGAATATCAGGGCTCTCCCAGCCTCACCCACCTCACAGGGTGTCTGTTGTGGGGAGAGGAAAGGGAAGGCGAATGTAAGCCGCTTTGAGACGCTTTTGGGTAGAGAAAAGCGGCATATAAGAACCAAATCTTCTTCAGTAATATCAAGGCTCTCTCAGCCTCCCCTCCCTTACAGGGTGTCTGTTGTGGGGAGAGGAAAGGGAAGGCGAATGTAAGCCACTTTAAGACTCCTTCAGTTAGAGAAAAGTGGCATATAAGAACCCACTCCTCCTCCTCCTCTTCCTCCTTCTATTCCTTTTCACCCATAAAAGAGTGCCTTGTAAGGCTGGTAGGAGTGATGAATAATGGTCACTGGCCCAAGGCCACTCAGCAGGCCTCATGTGTCTTAACTCAGTTTACAATCACCATCCCTTCCTCTCCTCACAACAGGTACCTCGTAAGGTAGGTGGGTCTGAGAGTTTTGAGAGAACTATAACTGGCACTAGGTCACCCAAAAGATGCCATGTGGAGGAGGAATCAAAGCCCGTTCTCCAGATGAGAGTCCACAGCTCTTAACCACTACACTATGCTGGCTCTCAAGAACCGTAAACATAAAATGGCATAAAATGGTTAAGACTTAAGAAACTATTAAAAACCAACCTGCGGCATAAGAACAAATTTTCAGCAGCTTACGACAAGTCCCATAAAACAAATCTCATACTAGAAGAAGGCTATTAAAAACAAATTTTAAGAAAACTAATGCCTTAATTAAAACAGATTCAGGTGTTGGTTTGAAATAACAGAACAAAATTTGAACCCAGTGGCACCTTTACAGCCAACACATTTTTATCCAAGGTCTGAGCTTTCAAGTACACATTTCCTCAGACAATGAAATAGGAATCATCAGACCACAGCTAGGAGGGGAGAGTAAATTAGCAGTAAATTAGTAAACCAAGAAATATGCAGCATAATGATTAGAAGAGGAAATGTTTGTTTTCATTTGTTTATCAGATATTTGTCATTTCCTAATTCAGAAACAAACGAAATCTGCAAACGTGCATCAAAGATGTGGAAGTAGGACACAAAAGAGGTAAAAACTCAAATCGTTAGAAAAGCTGAACCAATGGAGAAGAATGTCAAAGATGTTCCTACCCTAAAAATTCTTTTGGCTCTAGACTTAGGGGTGCAAGGTGTTACCCCATTGATGCCTGCAAGTCACCTGATTTTCTGCAGAACTAGAATCTTGTTAAGGACTTTCCCTCTGACCATCCACAGTGGTTGCCATGAAACCTAGCAGAGAACAAACCAGCATCTCCTCTCTTTGGCAAGTTCCAAAGTAACCCAGAGAAGAAGGAATCTCAGTTCTGTTCACTAGAGTCTCTCATATCATATCATATCATATCACACACACACACACACACACACACCCTTCTGTCTTGCAGAGGTATACTTTTAAAAGGCTTTTTAAACACATCGCTAAAACACTGAACTATTTATTAAAACAAATCCCCAACTGAGAAATTAACCGTACCTGCTTCACCCCCAGTAACAAACTTTGAACAAAACAGCCTAAAAGGATCATCCACCAAGTGGCCTCTCTAATGACATATGAATTCCATGTGCCCATCAGAGCAGATGCAAGGCTCAGCAAAAGGGGCCATCATCTAGAAACTAGCAACAAAATTTGAAAGCCATATGACTCACTATAATCTTTCACTTTCACATCTACCTTCACTTCAATCAGACTCTTCCTTGAAGAAACTGGGCTTGTGATCTTCCTTAAAAAACCACAGTGTCAGCTGTTTTATCTTTGAGTGCAGGCTCTCTGGAAATCTCAGCGACACGAGAGTTCTTTCTTTCCTCACAGGAAAGCTCTACGGACTATGACAAGGCTGCTGACATATTCAGTTTGCATGAAAAGTTAGACTCTTCAGGATTTATTTCCTGCACCTGGCTGCACACCTGTGGAGCACACACTCTGATTGCCCTAGTATAACGGATGGGTACCTAAGAATAACAAGATTTTATTTGCCCCACAGTACAGTGAAAGTTCTTCATGAAAACAGTACTTGGGCCAGGATGGGAGCATATATGTCCATGCAGGATAGAGTATGAACCTTAAGTAAGGAAGTCAGCTGGAGTGGTTAAGAGTGGCATTCTGTAATCTGGAGAATCGGGTTTGATTCCCCACTCCTCCACATACAGCCAGCTGGGTGACCTTGTGCTGGTCCTGTCAGAGCTCTACTTCCAGAGTAGTTCTTTCAGAGTTCTCTCAGCCCCACCTACCTCAAGGGGTGTCTGTTGTGGAGAGAGGAAGGGAAGGCCCCTTTGAGACTCTTTTGGGTAGTGAAAAGCGGGGTATGGAAGTTCTGATGACCTCCCTCCCCCCCAAAGTAGAAAAAGAAGAGATTTTCATCACCATTGGTGGATAGCCGGCGAACTGGAGATCCTGCTGGACACCGGAAGACAGCCTCAGGGGCTTTGGAGTTCTTGTCTCCAGGGGGCATTTTTAATGGGGTTATTATTGATGATGATGATGATGATGATGATGATGATGATGATGAAGAAGAAGAAGAAGAAGAAGAAGAAGAAAAGTTGGTTCTTCTATGTCATTATTGATGTTTTATGTGGGGATTATCTGCAACCCGCTGCAAGATGGCTTGCCGGGAGCGGCAGGATAGAAATCTAATAAATAAATTAAAAATTAAAAAAATATATATATATACAAATTAACTCCCACCCATTCAGGAAAGCCTATTCTACGCTGCCAGTTTGATACTTTTAGGGCTTTCTTGCTGTGGTTACCGGCTTCAGATTTCTCACTTCTGTCTAGCAAATGCTGCCCATCCCCGATTGACCAGCAACCACCCCAATTTAATTTTCTGTTATTCGTCCCTTGTAACAATTTGTGCTGCCTGACAAGGGAAGCCTAATGGTGTTGGAATTTTTGGGGAAGTTAAGCAGCAACAGTGCTGCTTAGTTGGGAAACCATCTAAGGTCTAGAGTTGTTAGTCCAGGGCTGTTAACATTTGTCTCTTGTCTTGAAAAACATAGAGTCACCGTAAGTGGGCTGTGAGTTTACAGCATGTTCCCCCACGAACAATCTGCCCTGATTTTGTCCATTTTATTTTGGGGGAGGAGAGAGGTTGATGTTTGGGGATGCTTTTGTACTTGAATTAGAATCATAGAGTTGGAAGAGACCTCCAGGATCATCTAGTCCAAGCCCCTGCAAAATGCAGGAATTCACAACTACCTGCCCACGCTTGGTGACCCCAATTTCATGCCCAAGTGATCCCCCCCCCATACACACCAAAAATCTCCAGAATCCAACTTGGCCCGGAGGAAATTCACCTACCATCCCACAATGGTGATTAACAATTCCCTGGGTATCCAAGGAAGGGCCATAAGTGACAAATACTGGCAGAAATACCTCCCTAAGAACAGCAAGCCAGGAAGGATCTTTTCCATCCTACATTGATCTTGTTACCACTTACTCCTTTTGACATCACTCTACACCAACGGTTCTAAACCACCCTCACTCCACAACCCCAACTGCGACAGTGGCAGTGGTGGTGGCACGCACACATGCGTGGGTGGCATGCGCAGGCCCACAACAATACAGAGGCGGCCAGTGCCATGGCTCTGCCACCACTGGCCGCCACCACCCACCTCTGCCCGCCACCCGCTACCTTTGTGGGCCGCTGCCGCAGGCCACGGACCACTGCCACTGCTACAACCGCCACTATCGCAGTTGGGATCGTGGCGTGGGGGCTGTTATTACTGATGAAAAAGAGTTGGTTCTTATATGTTATTATGCATGTAAACGCCCACAAATAGTAACTGCCAGGCCATTGCTTACCTGCCATCTCATGCCTAGCCAGACAGTAAATGTGTGCCAGTTGGAGCTCATTTCATCCTATGAAAACCCATTTTGAGAGCAACCATTTCTGGGGAATGGTTATGTTCAGTTTACTGACACTTCCTGCTCCTAAGCCAGTGCAAGGCAAGCGATTGCAGAGTAAATGAATGCAAAAGGCAGCAGGTGGAGAAGAGCCTTCAGCAAAGTGTGACAGAGTGCTCAGCTAGTGAACCTTGCTATGAAAATAAGTGTTCCTGCAAATACATAAGCCGCCTGGTTTTTATTGGCAACATGATTTGGACACATGCACGTATCTATACATTTTGTACATTGGCATGCTGTGAGCTTGAGAGGGGAAATGTAATACTTCCACATCTCCGTAAGATTGTTTGTGCTATTTTGCCATGTCAGTCCTGTATGTGTTTTATTTCTATGTTTTAATGTGCCATTTTAAATGTTCCTTGCTGCGAATCTAGAGAACGTAGGCCTGTACAATAAGAAAGAGGATGACTGGATGGGTGAGTGGTGTGTTATGATGGGATGGTCGCTTTACCCTTAGGAACAGGGTTGACACATGTGTTCAAAGAGAAGCGTTGTATGAGAGTTAGTGCTGAGCCGTTTTGTGTGTGTTTGTGTAGGAAGGCGCTTGAGTGAGGTACTATAGAAGGGCTGTGAGAGAAATCTGCCTTTCTGTGTGGAAGTTATTAGCCCAAGTGGCAAGGGAAGATAATTAGTCTGTGTGAAAACGATTAGCCTTTGGTGGCAATTTGGAAAGTCAATCCCTGTGGGAATCAGAGTCCAGTGGCACCTTGAAGACCAACAAAGATTTATTCCAGGCGTGAGCTTTCGAGTGCATGCCTGGAATAAATCTTTGTTGATCTTCCAGGTGCCACTGGACTCTGATTTTGTTGTGTTGCTTCAGACAGACCAACACGGCTACCCACTTGAACCTGTGGAAATTATGAGCCCGAATGGCAAGTGAGAAAATAAGCCTCTGTGGAAAAGCACAAGGAGCCATTTTACTCTGGACCTGTTATGCTTATTATCCATAAAGAAATCATTGCACTGTTTTACTTATACGTACATTGGCCCCCTCTTCCACACGTCTATGTAGTTAAACACAGTAACACATACTGAACACTAACCCACTAATGTAGCGCAGCAACCTGTGTGTGTTTTTTGAGACACCTTCAGCTCCTTCCATTCAAGAACCCACAATGCTGGGCTGAGAGCGGGCTGTTAGGGGCCTGTATAATTTCATCCTGTGTTTCTTCCATTATGTCCTACCTATCAATTAAAAACAAACCCTCTCTGTTTTCAAACATCTTGCCTGCAAGCAGGATCCGCATTTAAATAAAACATAACGACGTAGGACAAATTGCAAATTTTCACCTGGCCAGTCTCCAACTAGCTTGATTGGGTTGTTTGCCTACTACACTGTGTGCTGTACCTCAGTGGCCCTGCGTGCATTTAAATGATTAGCATATGCAGGTGCTCAGTGGTCCATTTTCCCTTCTGTGAGGTGTAGCCACCCCGAGGATAAATGATCACGCTGCGAAGAGAATTGCCTGAGCTCTTGATGGCATCCGAATAAAAATTATGCACATACTTCCCCCTTCAACCTGAGGAGAAGTGAGCAACAAAACCAATCAGCGTACAAGCAAAATAAAGAGATGAAAACGGAGAGACAGGTCGCTACATTCACTCATCCTCATCTCAAGGTACCTTTCAAAGCGCGGAAAATTTATTCCTCGCTCCACTTTGATTTGGAAATGTTAAGAATGAATTACCAACACGGCGTTTGGATTTTAAGGGCACCGATGGCTGTTCCCGTAATCTACTGTAGCAAGTATATTAATAAATCAGCGAGTCTCAAAAATTTACCCAAAGGAAATGGATTGTAACTCTCAGTTTGAAATTCTGACATTTTTGGACCCGAGCTTTGTTGTTTGTATAAATAATACATTTCCTCCTCGCCAGCCAGTGTTGTTTATCGCCTTTGTGTAGTCTTCCCTTTAATGCTAAATTCCTACTCCCCACCTCACTACAATATCCCGCATTCTGACGCCTCTTGCCAGCTCTGCTTTCATTGTGCTCCCCAGTCAGTGTGAATCTATAATGCTGAACTCTTTTGAAAGTCAACCACAGAATAGAAAAGAATCAACACCCAATCGTATCTTTATATTTTGTGAGGGATTTTGTGGTAATGAGTGCATCAATATTCACCGCGGTACCATCCACATAAGCATCAAGCGGCTGAAAATCCGTCCGATTTCTTCACCTCAGGATACAGGTGTCAAAAGGGAGCTGGTTCACAAGGCTGAATCATCACTGCCAGTAGCAGTGTGTTTACTCTGAAACACTGCTTCCACAAGGACAAGCTAAAAAAAAGTAGGGTTTTATACCCCGCTTTTCTCTATCCTAAGGAGTCTCAAAGCAGCTTACAATCACTTTCTCTTCTACAAATATTGCTTCATGAACCATTAACTGATCAAAATTAATAATGAACTTTAGTTCATGAGCCTGTTCCTGCCCATTCCTAGTGAATGGGCTAAAGAAGGATGACTCTGCTTAAGAAGGTGATGCATATCTCCCTTAGAAAATTACCCTTGTCAATTTTTAAGGGAGCTTCAGCTCACACTTTCGGCAACAGATCATCAGGGCAGACTGGGAGGGGGGCATGACGCTGGGTAAGACCTTCAGCCTGCTCCTCTATGACAGGAAAGACGCCTGTCTCACCAGCCCCACAGTGCACATGGTTTGGCCAGGAGTATTTTCCCCTGTACTATGCAAGGCAAGGGCTGCAGGCTGGTGGTAGTGGTAGATTTCACCCACACCAGGCATGGAGAGGGCCTCCCATGGTTTGGTGCTGGTGTTGTCCCAGCAGGGATTGTTGGCAGGGTTTAAATATGCAAAGAGGAGTAAAGCCCCAGGATGCTTAAAATAATAGACTAGTTTTATTCAGAAGAGAAACAATGTTGTAAATAAAGAGGAGAGATGGAGAGTCCTAGCTGCTGTCTAACTGTTGTTCTGCAGTCATTCAGTATGTTCTGGAGGCAACAGGGAGAAAGGAGCAGGAAGACTCCAATTGACCAAACAGGACACTGGAGGAGATTCTCTGAAAAAGAGCAGGAAGTTCCTAGTCTATGCTGAATACACATCTCCTCTGATGCCCACTGTAGGGTTTTATTCATAAACTTCTGAATCATGCATAACCCAGATCTTGCATATTCCTATAGAGAGTACCTCCCACAGCCCATAGTCCTACCAGGACTTGACCCGGTGCCAAACTGCCCCCTTTGTCATGCAAAAGGTAGCATGATTGAACATCCTCTCCCCTTTCCATGTTGTAACTTGAAACATGAACCCATCTATCCAAAATTGCACTTTAAATGATGGAGGTTGATCCATAATATTCATGTAATATACTGGCTTTCTGCTTCATAATATTCATGTAATAAACTGGCTTTCTGTTTTAAGCAATCACTTTGCTTATTGAAAAGTCTCTCCTTCTGTCTTGAACCATCATTGCACATGACTAATAACACTTCAGCTGTCTCCCTTTTATTTTATTTTGCCGTGGAACATTATTGCCTGGCTTCAGACTTCAAAGTTTTCCAAAATGTTGGGTTTTCAGAACCACTTACTTAATAAAGGAATTAATAAAGCATGTCTCCACTGATGGGCTATTTTGTAAAATTACTGTTAATCTCCGAACATGTGCTTTGAAGAATAGGTGGGATGTAATTTTCTTTCTTCATTAATTTCAGGGATGCTCAGTGACCAAAATTAATTTTTAAAATCCTTACATTTCCCCCCACGTTACTGAGATCTTTCGCTAGGCTTTACTGCTATAGTCAAAACATTTTTAATCTATAGCATTTTATCAGCTTTTAGTCTCTATTGATTTAATTGCTACTTCTCTGCACTGAAATATGATGATCTGGAAACTGTTTAATGTGTCTGTGTGTGTTTAGAGAGAGAGTGAGAGAGTTTTAGAGTAGAAATTAACTTTATTCAGTAATTATTAGAAATAATTATCTAATAAGGAAGATAAATTAGAATAAATAATTCATAATTTGAGGTAAATGATTACTAAATTGCTTGAATGGTTAGATGGGCTAGAAAACAACTTTGGGGGAAAAGAAACATTATGATCTGGTTGCAAAAGTTTTGTTGATCCTAGTAGAAGATATTAGCAATGATATGCAGAGTTACTTGAGAGTCTAAGCCAGGGGTAGTCAAACTGCGGCCCTCCAGATGTCCATGGACTACAATTCCCAGAAGCCCCTGCCAGTGAATGCTGGCAGGGGCTTCTGGGAATTGTAGTCCATGGACATCTGGAGGGCCGCAGTTTGACTACCCCTGGTCTAAGCCCACGAGTTCAAATTAGGGTTGCCGATTCTAGGTAGGGAAATTCCTGCAGATATAAGGTTGGCATTTGAGAATGAGAGGGACCTCAGTGGAGTATAACACCATGGAACAAAGGTCCACAATCTTTTTGAGCTTGGGACACCTTTGGAATTTTCATACAGCATGGTGGGTGCAGCCACAAAACGGCTGCCACAGGAAGTGGAGCCAGTCACAAAGTGGCTGCCGCAGCTTACTTTCAACTGTACTGTGAAGATCCTTGAATTGTGATAGCAGATGCAACTGCACAGCCAAACTAATTTCCAATCCCTGACAGCCCCACTTGACTTGGCCCCACATACTTTTTAAAAATACATGGTGGGTACCTTGCTGCCAATAGGAATCACGTTGGATACTTCTACCATAGAGTCAACCCTCCAAAGCAGCCATTTTGTCCAGGGGAACTGATCTCTGTAACCTGGAGATCAATTGTCGTTGTGGGAGATCTCCAGGCCCCATCTAGAGGTTGACAGCCCTAATTCTAGAATGGAGTAACTCTACATAGGATCACAATTACCAAGGGGGGGGGAGGCTGTATCGTTCTGGTGTTTTACCATAGCAACACAGAAGTGTTGATTTTTTTAAAATTAAAAATGCATCTTTGTGGCATTCCCACATAGCAATGCAGAAGTACCTTTAAAAAAATGGGGGCTTGAGGGGGGGGGAGACAGTTTCAGTCTTCAAGAGAACTGCTATGCTGTGATTGGTGTTTTGCTGTAATTGACAAGCCAAGAAGCGGGGGTTGGTTTTTTTCCCCTTTGCAGCCTCATTGGGACGCAAAATTCTTCAATGGGGCAGATGGAAAACTTGGGAGAGGTCTCCCGTATGGAGGCCTGCAAACTTGATGTTTACCATCCCACGTCTGCAAACAGGAGGTCTTGCGTGTTTTACCCCTCTGTGCAGAAACAGTCTGGATCCTCCTCTCTCCCTGCTGCCTTCAGCTTTTCCTAACATTACTGCCTTTCCTCACGACTCTTCTATTTTGTTAGTGTGACCATACTATCATAGCGTCAGTTCTGGGAGAGTTTAGGCTTCGTTTGACTTATGTGACATTAGTAACAGTATGTAAGCTGTATTTTTGTAAATCAGCCTTTCTCAACTTTTTTACCATTCAGAAACCTCTGAAAAGGTTTTCAGGCTTTGAGAAATCCAAGAAGTAGCACAGTAATGCAGAATATGGTGAGGAAGGATAACTGTGTACTTGTCCATCCAGGGCCCCTCCCCTTCCCACCCCCTCCAGGCCCATCATTGGCCACTGGTGGGGGGGAGGTCGACATGACCATATATGGTCATATCACCCAATAAATATTTAACAAATTAAAAATGCATTAAAATTATTTAACTCCCACCCATTCAGGAAACCCTTCCAGGGCCATCAAGAAATCCCAGGTTTTCATGAATTCCTGGTTAAGAAAGTCTGGTATAGATTGATTATCACTCTCCAATAGCACTGGACCGCTCTGATTTGGGAGATGACGAACAGGCTTAAAGGCCATCTTCCTCTTTACTAGATCGCCCAGATTCTTGCTTTCTGGCCCTCTCACATGACTGTCATGGGTATTGGGCCCTTGAGTATTGGGCATTTGAGACTGTGGTCATTGTGAGATAGATACACAGACAATGCATTCCCACTTGATCTAGTTGCAACGCAGCATTGCACATTTTTAAAAATCACTATATGATGGATCTGCTTTGCCTCTAAATAAATATCTATTTTTCATTCACTTTTCTCTGGAGGTTAATTCCAATTTCTCATGCTATGCATTGGTAAGCAAGCGGCTCACCACACTCTGTCCATAGGCATTGTGTCTTTTCTTTCTTCTTAGGGAAAAGCTGGGTTTGAGCCAAAAACCTGATACATCCCCCCAGGGCTGTGTCTTACTGTAATAAATTCTACAAGCAGTAGGGCAGTGCCGAGGGAAAGAGACAAATCAAAAAGACATCCAACCAAATCTGAAGCACAGTAGGATGTTCTCAGTTTGAGACTAGCGGGAGCAGTAACTTGCCTGCAACACAAAGAAGGACGTATGCTTGTGAACATCTGCAGGTGAAACAGGAATTATAACTAAGATTAAGAATGCAATGTGAAAATTCAAAGCTTGGGAAAGGGAGGATAATTTTATACACCTGTTGGAGAGGCTCCTAAATGTTGATTTTGAGAGGCGTTGGGCATCCTACCAAGCTTGTATTTGTACTTCCATCCCTGATTCCTCCTCCTACTTCAAAGATACCAATCACATTAAAATTGTATGTTTTTTACAGAAAGCTTAAGTAACACCATAGTACTCAGACGGAGAAAAGGACAATTATCTTTCTTAAAGATCTACCCTCCCTGGAAATAAGGAACGATGGGACATAAAAATGCTTTCAATAAAAATAAACAATAAAGGCTACTTCCAGTGGTACTATATTAATAAGATTGGAGTACAGATTCCATCAAACTATCAAAAGGGGTAGAATGCCATGCTGGGACTGTTTCCACAGGTGAACCTCCGATACGGCATTTCTCATGACCACCTCCAGATGACATGGGTGAACCTGAGCTCTATTGTTATTTTCTTGTTGTGATTTTTGTGATAACAACGAGGTGGGCTTTTCTTTTGTGTGTGTGTGTAGGGGGGGGGGTTGTGCAGTTCTTGTGAACTGCAACAGTGAATCCATGGAACATGAGTTTTCAATGCTTTCTTCATCTAATCCCTGGATTAAGGGATGATCATATCCTTTGCATTTTGTAGGCTTGTGTGACCCCAACTTGGTGAATAAATCTTGCAGACTATCTTGTAAAGCTTAGAATGGAGTGCACAAGCAGGTACCACTCCCGCATCACCAGCTGTGATGATAATACCATGCAGTAACATTAAAATTATATTCCAGTGGAAGTCAAAAGTTCTGTCAATTCCGGAGAAAGAGATTAGCAGTGAAATGCTATATAATTTGAAAGTCTAAATCCACTGATTCCAAGTACTGTTGCTGCCTCCATGTAGGGGAATTCCTGGAGATATGGAGATGAAGTCTGAGGAAGGCAGGGTTCGGGGAAAGGAAGGCGCTCGGCCACAGAATATACTCTCCCAAGCAGCTATTTTTTTTCCAGGCAAACTAATATCTGTAATCTGAAGATCCATTGTAGATATGGGAGATCTTCAGGACACATTTGAAGAATTCCAAGAAGAAAAATGGGATGGTTTGAAGTAATAATACAACTAAGGAAAAAGAACCTGTCCCCTGGCTTACAGCAATAGATAATAATATAATAAAGTTTTTCCAAAATATAAGACTAATTTTTAAATTGTATATAATAAAGATATGCAAAATGAGAAACTTTCTTTTCTTTTATTATGAAGGGTCCAACCAAAATGGTCTCTAGATGTGTCCCGTTTTCACGAAGTAATTTTCTTCAGTGGTTGCTCTCCCCACGTTTGTTCAACATAACTGATTCCGAATAAGGCTATATAACACCTTTATTAGGCAGTTAAATACGTATTAAGTATAATGTGACCTTCGGCTCTGAATCAGTATGGGGACACGTATGCGGACTTTTTGAAAATGGGACACATCTAGAGACCGCTTTGTTTGGACCCTTCATAATAAAAGAAAAGAGACAAACTTCTTATTTTGCATATCTTTATTCTGTACAATTTCAAAATTAGCCTTATATTTTGGGGAAAAAACGTTTATTATATTAATATCTATTGCCATAAGCCAGGGGACAGGTTCTTTTTCACATGTGGAGAATGGCAACCCCAATTCCAATGTCCTTAGGCTGAAGTCTAATGTCATTAGACTGGAGTAACTCTGCACAGGATTAGCTCTGCATAGGCTTTGCAGACAAAGTTTAAGCTTGATATAAACATACAAACCAAATTCTTTCATCATGATTCCCCCTTTCAGGAGGTGTGTATGTGTGTGGGGGGAATGGTATGTTGCTAATGCAATCAGGAAAGTTGCTCAAACAAGTTGAATTATCTATTTGAGGAACCCCAATTTTTTTCTGATAAAAGCTGGCCACACATTCGCTCATCATCCACCAGATATCAGTCTTCTGAGTCGTTCTCTCCCTTCACTCCCTGAAAAACTGAAAATAGACAGCAAGGCATCAGCATTGTAGGCTCTGATTGTTATTGAGGGGCATTCGTATTTGCCTTCAAAAGAGTTCTATGGATTTCACTAAACAACAGACATCACTGAGGATGGATTTACATGAATCGATAGCCGTCTGCACATCCCTGTTTATATTCTGCCTTCCTTTCATGGAAATTGAGGAGGCATAATAGGATTTTCAAGTGGAATGGCATCATGGTACTAACCAAATCCAAACCTGGGCCTATTCTGCACACAATAGATAATGCACTTTCAATGCACTTTAGAAGTAGATTTTCCTGTTCTGCACAGGAGAATCCAGCTGCCAAAGCACACTGAAAGTGCATTATCCTATGTGTGTGGAATGGGCCCTGCTTAGCTTCCTATGCTTTCAAACAATGCGCTGTTCTGTGACAAAGTCAAGCATATGAGCCCTGTTCACTTGTACACTTATGTTCATTCATGTGTTGACTCATTCTCATGTTACATTCAATGCATATACACCTGAATGCATAGTTTAAACTCCATATTTATCTGGGCTATGGTCCCAAGTTTAATTTGTGAAGTCATAGTGTGATAGCCATAACTCACAAACAAGTATAAACACACATATATGTGGCATGTCTGCTCATTGACTGTAACTCGTAAACAAAAGCTGTGGAGGCCCACAAAATCACGCTGGTGTGTGTGTGTGACTGCTAATCAGTATTTGATTTTTTTTTCATTAGTGCAAAAACTATATTTATGAGTTTCTCAGAAGAAAACAACTCTAGGCATACAAGTGGTACGCAGCAGTTTAGAAAGAACAATCAAAAAGTGATTATTATTGGTTTATAACTTTATTAAAAATGCATATGATTTGTATTCTCTTGCAGGGACTCAGCGCTGTTTAATTTCTTCCACTGTAGGCTTCCTACTGGTAAGCGGACGGATTAATGATGGGCTCTAGGACTCCCTATGGTACTGAATTGTATGGTTAGACTAATTATACTCGGCTTCCTCTTAGAGTGAGTCTTTCTTATTATTCTTTTTACTATTAGCAGGGATAGCATTACAAAATCATTATGTCGGCCTCCCAGCTGCATTGGAATTCTGTGTATGTTGGGGTGAGGGAGAGGACAAACTGCAGCCAGGGTTCCATTCATCACCATTTAACTTTCTGGATCTGGGAGTAAAATTTATCCAAAGCAAGTGGATAAATTGCAGCTCTAAAACTGTCAGAATCTCATTCTGAAGGCAACCATATCAAATCCACTTTATATGTACGCATGCGTTGTCAAGTTGTAACCAACTTAGGATGACCCCAGCAAGGGGCTTTCAAGGCAAGTGAAAAGCAAAGGTGGTTTGCCACTGCATTGTTCCAGTTTGGTTTTTTGTTTTCTGTTCCAGGTGTACTGATTAAAACCAAAACACAAATACACAGAACAGACAGGTAGCTGTGTTCTCTGCAGGGCAAGGCTCCTGGGCTAGAGGACCCTGACATGTAAGCCTGTTTTCCAGAGGCCAGGTCTTCCTTTCCATCCTGACCATCGCAGACAAAGGTGGGTCAGTCCTGTTCCCTGGATGGGCCAGCGGAATGCTTTGTGATGTCTCATTTTTCCTTTCCAACTGGCTTAAGGTGACTTGCCCTGGCCCCCAGAGAGATGTGATGGACCTCTCTGCACTCTTCTCATCTGTGCTTGAGTGGACTGAAAACTCAGACACTGGTATGGAGGGGGGATTTGCTTGAACTGTCAGCATGACCCTTGTGCCTTCTAGGCTGCATGTTTTGGATGGAGGTTTGCTTCTTATGTGCAACTCTGATGTGTGATCTCTAAATTAATAAACAAATCAACAAATGGTAGGTAGGTAAGTTGGTGAGTTCTGATTTATGATTTTAATCTTTGTACAAATTTTATGAGGTAAGATGCTTGAGCCTGCTGTGCAAGGAGGGGCAGCCTAGACATTTAATAATAATACACAGACAGCCTTCCTTTGCCCACCACAGGCCTCCTGCGATACAGGTGAGGCTGAGACAGCTCTGAGAGAACTGTGAGTGGCTTTGGTCACCTTGTGGGTAGCCTATGGAGGAGTGAGGGAATCAACCTGCTTCTGCAGATTAAAGACAGAAGACCCCAGCGCTGTCCAACATCGGCCAGCACTTGCACAAATTCCAGTTTTTCCAATTTTCCAAAAGATTGTCAGCTTGAAGTCTGATATCACCCTTTGCATTAACATCGGAATACAAATGACTGAGGACATCAGTGATAGAACTTAAACTTTCCAAAACTACTTCTGTTTTTCTTCCACCAGCCAGTATTTGACTTTTGACTTGGGTTGCAAAAAAGATTTTAGAATTGGCCATCTATTTGTGGAGGATGAACAGAAGGTATAAATTTCATTAATCATGCCTAAACAGTTCACTGCATCAAGGCAGCATTCAACAACTGAACAGCCCACCAAATTTACAGAGTGATCAGCGCATGGAATTAATTACTGAAGAGTTGTTTATAGCAGTGAGTTATGGCAGCATGTGTAAAAAAAGGCCTATGACAGTGTAAAAAATATTATTCACCTTGGCTGTAGGCCCCTTAGATTTTGAGGCCCTAGGTTTCAACCTACTTAGCCTATTAGTAAATTCGGCCCTGGATCTAGCTGACAAAAGTTGAATACTGACAATTTTGGAATTCAGCCCTATCTAACACAGACAGAAGAACTTGGGGGAAAGTTGGCAAAGATGAATGGGTAGTTAGACAGAGACTCACATTTGGGCCAAAGAAAACTGATAGATCTAATGAAAGGAGAATTTTATTACCCAATCAAGCAAGGAGTTAGTTCTATAGAATGCAGAGTAGGGATGTGCACTTCAGGCTGCCTCAGCCAAAAAAACTCTAAGCACAGCTACTTCAGAGACAGATGACCCCAAGATGGTCCGAAGCACCAAATCCCATTGCCAGACAGATCCAAGGCGGCCGTTCCAAGGCATACTTCGGGGTGCCTCTGGCCACCTTGGAGTGCTTTGGGGCAATCCGAGGCACTTTAGATGTGGTCATTTGCCTTTTAAGGAAAGGTGGGGATGCCCCTCCCTCTCCTCTTTCCTCCCTCCCCCGAGAGGAGGAGGAGGACAATGACGATGCTTCTGCCTGCCCCCTCTGCTCCCTTGCCCGCCGCATGGCTCACCCGGCAGCCGGGCTCTGCTCCAGCGCGCAGCAATCCACCTGATGGAGGTCCTGGGCTGGTACTTGTGATGTACCTGCGGAATCGCACAGTGCCCAAGAGCTGCCCATGCCCTGATGGCTAGGTAAGAGAGCTGCTGCTGCTGCTACCACTGCCACTGCCACTGCCTCCATTCTCCTCCCCTCAGCTCCATGGCCCTCTACTTTAATGGGCTCTGAAGCACCGCCTTGGAGATCAAGATTTCAGAGATCTCCCGAAGCAGTCCAGATTGTAAGGTAAATGCACAACCCTAGTGCAGATGTCCTGATCTGGCATGGTTAGAAACTGCCTTTAGAGACCTTCAAAACTCAAGACGAGAACTGGTATTTCAAGAGTATTGGAACTGGTGTTTAGGTACTGGAAAGAACGTACCAGCCTTCTGGAAACCAAAGAGTCAAAGAATACTAAAATAAAAAAACAAACCCCAAAGTGTAGTGGAGTATTTGGGAAAAGATTATAAGTCATTTGAAACAAAACATAAAAACTAGAATCTGTGCATGTACTGGTTTTACTTCAAAAATGTCAACCCTTAATTTTACCTGACCTTTCCTCTCTATGTTAAATGATATATTTTGTTATTTTTGAATTTCAAATGCCTCAAGTATCTTTTAAGTTGTAGTGTGCTCCTGATTCTTCCCTCAGGTTCTTAGGCTGATCCAACAGCCAAACTATTGTACTGTGACAGGATGGGACAGCCACAGTTCTTCAGGAAAGGAAACAACAGATAACTAGGGGAGCTCAGTGAGTAAAGGGAAAGCAGAGGGAAATTCTTGCCTCAGAGGGAGGAAAGTGGACAGCACCATCATAGCAGCCCACTGGACTGCATGGCTTTTTGACAGGGTTGCCAAGGGTAGAGCCAGGGAGGATAGAATTTGGAGAAAGGAAGGACCTCAGAAAGCATAACGCTACAAAGTCCACCATCCAAGGCTGACTTTTTCTAGTTTGGAGAGGAATTGTGATTCTTGGAGATCTCCAGATCTCACATGGAAGCTGGCAACCCTACTTTTTGTCTACATGGGACATGCACCCTCATACAATTTAGCAGTTGCTGAAGGGAAGCGGAGTCTGGAGAGCTCTGCACAGCAAGTACTTTCAGCTCACAATTTGTTGCAATAAACTGAGGGTTATGTCCTTATAATCTATTTGATTAAGAAATAAATGCGTGAACTAGAATGATTTATGTCCTTTCACTGCCTCAAGACTATAAACATGCAAATTCACAACTTTATATGTACATTATACAGTAAGCATTATTCTTATCCTTAGCTGCAGCTTTTCTGCCATTGTATTCGAGTTACTTTACAGTTCAAAATAGCACCACTAATATAAAACACACAATACAAAAAGAAAAGGGTACAGAAAAGGAAGAAGAAAACAAGCAAATCCAGCTATATGTATACAATTCTGAGGATCATTCAATTAACATAATAGCACTGCCAGGCACAGAGATATGTCTTGGCAACTAGCAGGGGATGGGGGAAAACTATGGGGGAATGTAATCGTGATAATCACCCCTGTGAAATGATACCGTTTCTGGCACAATCTGGAAGCAACAGTGTCATGTGGAGGTGACCAAAAAACTCTATAGTTTCCACAGAGTAGCATTAGTAAATGCTTTATTGTATGTCTCACAAGATCGGGTGGAAAGAGTATGTAATTATAAATAAATAATGGTCTACATTAGGCTTTCTGAACAAGGGTTTTGTGAAACCCTGGGGATTCTTGATGGCCCTGGAAAGGTTTCCCACATTTCGGGTGATATGGCCATATATGGTCATGTTAACCAGCCCACCGCCCCATCCCAATATGGCCAGTGAGGGACCTGGAGGGGATGGGAAGTGGAGGGACCTGGGTGGAGGGTGGAGGCAGCCTCAGAGGCATAGTGGAGGGGAGGCCAGCCCAGCAACACACAGCACTGTGCATTGCTGGGCTGGCCCCACCCCCGCCAGTCTCTCGAAGCTGCCCCTCCCCTCCAGAGGGTGGGGGCGGCTTTGGAGGAATAGCGGAGGTGGGGTAGGTGAGGCCAGCCCAGCAACACACACCGCTGACCCCGTCTCCGCCAGTCTCCAAAGTCTGTTACCACCCTCTGGAGAGCGGGAACGGCCTTGGAAGACTGGTGGTGCCGACAATGCCAGAGTATTGAGCATACCTCAGTGCTCTGGCGCCGCTGCCACTGTCCATCCACTGGCACGGTCCCTGAGGATGGGACTCTAGAAGAAGAAGAGTTGGTTCTTATATGCCGCTTTTCCCTACCCGAAGGAGGCTCAAAGCGGCTTACAGTCGCCTTCCCATTCCTCTCCCCACAACAGACACCCTGTGGGGTAGGTGAGGCTGAGAGAGCCCTGATATTCCTGCTTGGTCAGAACAGTTTTATCAGTGCTGTGGCCAGCCCAAGGTCACCCAGCTGGTTGCATGTGGGGGAGCGCAGAATCGAACTTGGCATGCCAGATAAGAAGTCCACACTCCTAACCACTACATCAAACTGACATCACATCCATAGACTTCCGTTTGGGGGACCGCACCAGTAGATGTTCCACATCAAAAAGGTGAGCAGACTGACAGAGATTATAGGAAAAAATTGGAAAAAGAGTCCACTATGAGGAAGAATGTTTGCCCCTAGAAGGGGCAAGCACAGTCCAAATGTAGGTGGGACCAGGGTATCCTGTTTGATTCCCATTGCTGTATGGTAGCTTGTGGAATCTCAGGGCAGTTCACCAGGCAGGGGACACAGCATTTCACCCAGGCCTTGATATCCACATCAATGCCAGGCCACCAAACATGGCTTCTCATGTGGACCCTCATATGAACGATCCCAGGATGGCCAACATGCAGTGCCACCCACACCTGGGACCAGAGTTTGAGTGGCACTACTACTCGTTTCCCCAGAGCCATTGGGCACTGACATTTCATTCTGCCTTCTTGCAAAAGGGGCAAAGTCCCCTGCCAGCTTGTCCTTGGGCCATCCCCTCCACATCCAGTTAAACACACACGCCAGGACCTTGTCCCTGGAGGAGGGAGAGGCAATGTTGGAAGCATGAAGGGGAGGCTATGGCAAGTCTTCAATGAGGAGTACATGCTGTACCGGTGAAGGGTCGGTGTCAATTTCTGGAAGCAGGAGGTGGCTAAGTGCATCAGCCTAACCCACAGCCTTACTGGGACAGTGCTGCAGAGAGTACTGTTAACCATTAAAAAAAATGGACCAACCACTGCAGCATTCGAGGCAAAAGAATCTGCAGGGTCTGTTTCTCCGGCGTAAACAGGCGAAGCAATGGTTTGTGGTCCGAATAAATAGTAAAGGGGTGGCCAAACAGAGAGTCATGGAATTTCTTCACCCTGGCCTCAATTACCAAGGCTGCCTTATAAATTTGAATGTAATTGTGCTCTGGAGCAGAAAGTGTTCTGGAATCTTTGGTGGTTTCCTGAGTCTTCCTGAAGTGCTAGACTATAGGTGCTGAGACTCAGTGATTTCTGATGCAACTCAAATACTTTCCCATCCAAAGTATTCACTGCTGGTTCTGCGTGAGTGACTGAACAAGCATGTCTTTGTTTGCTCATTTATAAGCAAACAAACAGATGGAATTACATCTTGGAATGTTGGAAAGAAAGTACCAGTACTTATTAATGATATTCTTAAAATTATTGTAGTGTTTATTGTATGTTATCACTACAACCATTTTATCTGATTTTATGTTTGTGAATTAAAAGAGTGGACCATTAAGGGCCATCAAGCAACGAGGCGGTTTGCCATTGCCCTCCACTGCACAGCACCTCTGGTCTTCCTTGACGGTTTCCTATTCAAATATTAACTACAGCAGACCCTACTTAGCTTCCAAGATCTGACCAGCTAGGCTGCTGTCTCCTTGTGTCTAGGTTATTTGGGTGGAGGGAGACTTATACATGTTTTAAACAAATCAGTAATCTTAAATAAACAGTGTTTTAAAAAGATAGTCTGGCAGGCTCCTCTGCATATGTCTGCAAAACTTCTTTTTAATAGGTGTTAGGGTTGAAATCGAGAATCTTAAATTCTTGCAACCTCTGCCAACTTCATACATCTTATGTGTATAATAAAGCAACCTGCAGTGTCAGTTTTCCAGATCTCAGTTTTCCAGATTTCACTTACTCCGTAAGACATTTTTGGATCAACTTCTTTCCTCTGACATCCAAGCTTAAAATAGTCTATGCTACATATCATAAGAATCCTAATTTCGACAGACAGATGGCCTGCTTCCACTCTGGCATATGTTGTTTCATAGGGGTTGCCAAAAGCACTCCTAGCAAAGATCTAGGAAATTTATTGAAAGGAGCTTCTATGGCTGAATTTCCATGCCCCAACACCACATGTGGTTTACAGGATGACTTTTCTATGGGACACACATCATTGTCAAGTAACATTAGCGACTCATCTTTAATAATTACTAAGGAGCTCTACCAACTTTTAACATAGTTGCAGCCAGATGGGGCTTGCACAGCCATTTCTCTGATGTTTCGGAATTTCTCCCCAATTACGAATTTAGCTGATCTTAAATTGTCCATGTCCAGGTCTTGGACATTCTGAACATTAGCTCTGAATAGAGCCTCAGCTTTGTCCATTTGGAGATTCAGGAGAAGGTTCCCTCACTGCCTCATCCAGGGATGGATTTGAAGGAAATACAATGTTGGACCCATACTCCTCATCCTTGCATTCAGACTCAGAAAACTATTCTTGATGAGGAGCAGATAACATGAAAAAGGGGGCATGCTTCATGGAAATGGAGGTGGAACCAGGTGAGCCAGATGTAGCTGGAAAATACGGATCCAACCATTGTTGTCGGGAAGGTGGGTACTCCCTTCAGGGTCCTTGTTAGGTAAGCGACTGACAAGGTGTCCTCTATCACGGCTGTAGGAATGACTGACGCGGAACTGAGGGAGCTGGCACTGGAGACACAGAAGCAGAAGGTGTGAGGATGGTAGCACAGGTGTGGTCATGACCTCACCTTTGGATATCAAATCCTCCAGATCTAAGAGGGGTAGCAATAGAATGTGCGGGATGGGATCCAGTTGCTCTTTCAAGACTGTAGGGCAACCTTTTTCAACCTTTTGATCATGGAGGGGCCCCTGAAACAATTTTTCAGGCTTCAAGCAGCTCTGGAAGGGAGGTCAGCTGGCCACACCTCCCTGCCACTTCCCCTGGAAATAACCAGCGTTAAAAGGCAGGCTCACGGAGGAATGACGGGGAAGAGACAGGAAGCAGCTTAAAAGTGGGAGTAAACATGCAGGCTCCACCCCCTCTCGAGTGCAGAAAGCAGGTGAGAACTCTCTCAGGCTCTGGAAGTGAGTATGTGTTGTGTGTGTGTGTGTGGGAAATGGAAGCAGCTCATTCCCTAGTTTGTGGCTGAGTCCATTAAGACAGTTGGGGAAAGGCTGTGGACCCCCTCTGGAGCTCCTGCAGACCCCTGGGGGTCCCCAGAGCCATGTCTGGGGATTCCTGCTGTAGGGTCTTCAGGCTTCACTGTTTGACTGATCTGAAGGTTCTGCCAGTGTTGGAACTGAGCGGTTATCGGTGTGTTTAGACTTTGACTTAGCTTTCTTGGGCAGCAGCTTGGATGCAGTACATCAGAGCCAGTGACTGTAACTAAGGTAGAAAGTTCTCTCAAGAGACAGGCCTGTGCATGTACAGTCCTAAATGTGGAGTGGAAGACCAAAGACGAACAGTACTTCTAGGTATCAAAATGGGCATCGTGTGAAACGTGGATGCAAATGAAATTCACCAAAATTCATAGGGGATCATTGGAAGGATAAGAACAGAATATTTGACACAGCAAAACTATGAATCAAATATAAAGTCTTCCCAGTGATCATTATCACAATCATGAGTTGGTGGTCTGCTGGTGAAGTTGTGGCCATAGATCTGTGAGCCATAAATGGAATCTCTCCTAGATCTTATTAGTGTAGTGATTTTTAAAAAAATGTCCAAAATGTTTTAGGCAAGTATCTGCCATTATTTGGTCCTCTAAATCAATGTTAAAACCTTTTGAGTTTGACTGAACACGTACCAGCATTTACCAGTGCTGCTAACCTGTGATAAGTTTTAAATATTCCATTTTCTGATACTTCAGTCATTTCTCGTACAAGCACTTTTGGCTTAGTTTGTCTTTAAAAGTCAGGCTGGAATATGTCGGCCTATTCAGCAGAATTCGCTCTCTTTTTGCCTTACATTTATTATCAAAGCACTAAGCTATTACTTATGCACCAATATTAAACAGTCCATTCAGCTATTCTTCTCCTTGGTGGCCTTCATGAAAGACTTTCCTTCAATGACCATAAACTCCCCTTCCAAACAGCGCTTGTCTAAATATTAATTATATAAGCCTGAAAGAAATTGGCTAAGAATAACACGACATCCAGCTCAAGTAACTGGAAAAGCTCATTGCTTGTCATTGAAATTAGGGCTCATCTGGAAACACCGCGAGATATATTTCAATTGTACAGCTTGCCTGCTTTTCTTTTGGATTCCTCTGCCCTTTATCATTTTTTGCCTGGGTTGGTTGGGAACTGGGAGGAACACACAAAAGCTTAATTGACTGGAAATATTTTTAAACATTACAGGAGATTTAATAGAATCTGTGCTCTGTAGTCAGCTTTGTCCAGGCTCTGTTCTGTCTTCATTAATAATGGAGACATATAGCAGGCTGTGCTCAACTTTGGGGAAACGTATACCTTTAAGGTTGTTAAAATCACCCTTTTGTGGGACAAGGAAAGACTTTAACCCCACCTCTACAGGAACCTCCATCCACCTTCCTTGTAGAAAAACCCTGTTCATTAACCTTGAAACACCAAGAATGTTTCTTGGAGTATAATAAAATCAGAGCCCAGTAGCACCTTGAAGACCAACAAAGATTTATTCAAGCACTCTTTGCCAGACACTCGAAAGCTCACGCCCTGAATAAATCTTTGTTGGTCTTCAAGGTGCTACTGGGCTCTGATTTTATTGTGCTACTTCAGACCAACACGGCTACCCATTTGAATCTATCCTCTTGGAGTATGTCATTTATCCATGCACCTTTCTATCTCAGCTAGGTTGCAGGTTAGGATTCAGTATCTTATTCAAAGGATAAATTGTCATGGACAAGAAAGCAGACTCTTCCCTCCATAGCAGGTAGGCAGGTTTGGGCCGAAAGAGCACTTGGACACAGCAAACAAGTCCACAGCTTGGGAGGGGAGCTGTCCTATTGCAGTCAGCGGACTGTTCAGGCCATCTGTTCCCGGAGTTCTTCTTGCGGCTGAGGCGCACATTCGGTCAGCAAGCAGCGCCATCCGGGAACCACCCTGGGGACGGCAGCTGTTGGGTGCCACTGGGCGTGAGCCTCTGAATGATCACCCTCCGCCATCTGGCATTGAGCAGCACTAGACCGCCCCTGCCGCGGCCGACACTGCTCAGTGTGCATCCAGACCTTTAAAGAGGCCCCCATTCTAGGCAGTCAGTAGACTGCCAGGCCCTCTGTCCCCAGATGCCTTTCTGGCCACTGAGTCACACACTCAGTCAGCCAGCAGCTCCATTCGCTTTGACCACCTGGGAACCCCCTTGGGAGGCAGTAGCTGTTGGTCGCCAGCAGGTGTGAGCCTCTAGGTGGCAACTCTCCGCTACCCAGTCCTGCTTGCCATCAGGCTGCCCTCGGGGGAGCAGATCTTGCTCAGCATGTGACCAGTCTCTTAAGGAGACTTCCTTTCCGGGCAGTCTGATTGCTTTAGGATGCTTTGGGCTGATCCTGCGTTGAGCAGGGGGCTGGACTAGATGGCCTGTATGGCCCCTTCCAACTCTGTGATTCTGTGATTCTATGCACAGACTCAGACTGCCCACCAACAACAGCTCTGTCCATGCCCAAAACACAATAAGGGTAACAAAGGCGCATAATAACCAGCACAATGAGTGAGGGTAGGAAGCATCGCCAATGGGCCGGCTGGAAAAGGGGGGTCTGGCACACGAGCGACCCCTGAAATAAGGGATGCTGTCCGACTCCTCCTCCCAGACCCTCCGCCAGCGTGAGGGTTGGCCCGACTCACTTGGCGTCCCTGTCCGCCTGTGACCCTGGTGTGGTTTCCGGAGGCCAGGTGCACATTCACGCTCTTCCAGCCTCACCCACTGCATACTCAATGGCACGGCTCCCGGTAAGTCAGGGCCGTCCTTGTCAGGCAAAGAGGTGATGAAGACTCAGACAAGAAAGGGCTGAGCAAATGATAAAGAAGGCAGTTCAGGGCCCTTCAGGAACTCCGTTTGATGTGTAAGAGGAACCCGAGGAACCCTCTCACCCTGGGATACAGCCCAGTCTTCTGACTCGAACCCTGATCCTTCTGCACTTGAGATTTCTTCAACTGACCCTAAGCCTCACAAAGTCAAGGACCTCCCCAACTCCATCATTGACAGGTATAGCGTGTTTGGGAAATACTAGTTTGCTCCTTGGAGGGCAGGGCTTGCATCTACACTTCCTCCTCGCAGATATATTTAAGAGTTGCCAAACTCGGGCAAGTACTCCATGTTAAAAGGAAAAGCAACCCACATTGTGCAACAAGTAACTACATTCTTCTTGTACAAACATTTATGAGAGCATTTATGGTTCCTCTTTATTTGCATAATTTATTCTGTCTTTCTTTTTCGTGGCCTGAGGGACTAGAAGGTTGCTGTTTTCTACAAATGAAAGTGGAACATTACATGGTGCTGATTCCTTTGCTAGGTTTCTGCAGCCCTGAAAACATCCTGATAAAAATGGAAGTATCAAAAGTGCAGGCAAAGCTTTATAAGTATTCATCTACAAAACAGTTTTCATTTAACTTTAATAGGACATGTTGCCATGGGTAATTGATCTTCAATTAGTACCTTTTGGAGAATGAAGACAGCACCCAATAAACCATTCAAATATTTGTGTTAAATAAAAATGCGTTCACTGGCATCAACCTTAATTACAAAATGCAACAAAAAAACAAGAGCAAAAAACTTCAGCTGGCAACGGCTAACGTTAAATTGGTTTTTTGAGCATTGTTCCTACGTTCATGTCGTCATCCCTTTTTTATATTGTGTTGTTTTTATTCACCAGGGAGACAGTTTTAGAACTTTGTTCAGTGGCAAGGGTTACAGTCATGTGACACTGGATGTGATGTAGGGGAGGGGTAGTCAAACCTGTGGTCTTCCAGATAAAGGTAAAGGTATCCCCTGTGCAAGCACCGAGTCATGTCTGACCCTTGAGATGACGCCCTCTAGCGTTTTCATGGCAGACTCAATACGGGGTGGTTTGCCAGTGCTTTCCCTAGTCATTACCATTTACCCCCCAGCAAGCTGGGTACTCATTTTACCGACCTCGGAAGGATGGAAGACTGAGTTGACCTCGAGCCGGCTGCTGGGATTGAACTCCCAGCCTCATGGGCAAAGCTTTCAGACAGCTGCCTTACCACTCTGCGCCACAAGAGGCTCATGGCAGGGGCTCATGGGAATTGTAGTCCATGGACATCTGGAGGACCACAGGTTGACTACCCCTGGTGTAGGGTTCAAGTTTATAATCCCTCCGGGGCCCATAACCTTATGACTCCAGTTCTGTTGAACAATGCCATCCTCCTCACGGACGACAGAATTTCCAGCTGGATACAACATAACAGAGCTCAATATTTATGTTCCTGTTGGATTAAAATGCAGATAGACATAACAATTGTCATCAAGCCTAGGGGGGGAAAGAAAACCAGAACTCTCCGGGTGGCTTTTCTCTACCACAGCAGACAAATGCATTTCAAATCTATGCTTCAGAGCATTTAGTTCTCTCGAAACCAACATCAGCAAAAAAATTTGGAGCTGCTCCACATGCAAATATTTTGAATGTTTTAATCAAGCTGAAACAATAATGTCCTCTGGCATAATGCTTCCCCCACCAAATAC
The DNA here is from genome assembly GCF_049243985.1 of Paroedura picta. Lineage (NCBI taxonomy): Eukaryota > Metazoa > Chordata > Lepidosauria > Squamata > Gekkonidae > Paroedura > Paroedura picta. The sequence continues at coordinate 39,083,709 of NC_135370.1, read as the reverse complement.
AAAACGCATGCAAAAATGTACCTTGGCCCAGGTACACAGACAAGTGAGAGTTACCACCGGATTGTGGCTTCTACCATGGCTCTGTAGGTTGGAGACACGCTTGACTAAAAAAGGTCATGTAAGTTTGCACTGGATCCCTAAAGTGCTGCCATTATGAGACCTTTTGTGCGTAAAGCTTATAAGTATCATAGACATCTTAAGCATTCTGCTGCTTTTGCAAAAATGAAGTGCTCTGCAGGAAACCTGCTTCACACGACAATTGCCTGCAGGGAACTTTGTCGCTTTTCTCTAAGTTCTGGAAATGAACTTTGAAACACAACAAAAAGTAATATCTTCTTGCAAGAAGGCTGCAAAAATGATAATACTTAATATTGTTTCATATTATTTGAGGGGCAACATTCATTCTATTTCATCCTCCAGTTGAGTTGGACATATATGAGCTGGTTTTAAAGTGTTTCACTTTGCCTGAGTGATGAAATCAAGGATAATGGACTTCTTTTTTTTTTAAGTCACCCTGCCAAACTTTGAAATACAATAAACACCATGCTTGTAACATTCCTACTCTCATGCCAAGGATCATATACTGTCTTACATATGAATGTAAGGAGTCAGGTAGGTGGTTTTCTGGCTCAGTGGTAGAGCATTTTCATACAGAAAGTTCCACATTCACACCTCTGCATCTCTAACTAAAATGTGTCACTAGGTGATATCAAAGACTTTTCTACCTGTGACATAAGTGTGCTGCTGCCAGCCAGAGTATGCAATACTGCCATTGATAGACCAAAGGTCTGACTCACTGTAGGACAAGTTCATGTGTTATCTACTTCTGTAATATTGTCTACTCTGACCTGCAGTAGCTCTCCAGGGTCTCAGGTAGAGAGTAGATTTTCTCCACACCTACTACCTGAGATTGTTTCTCTGGAAATACCAGGGATTGAACACAAGACCATCAGCATGCAAAGCACTGTATTATGCCCCTCCCTCCCCAGTGGCTCACTCTATTCTTGGCAGTGGGAAACATGCCATGAATGTACAGCTCTTCTCTATTGATTTATATTTTAAATAAGATTACATTAAAGCCTCCAGACCAAACCTGTTACGAGAATGACACAAACAGACCATTGCGTGATTAAATAGGAATTGTTTATTGATCAACTCCCCCAACTTTTTTTGGAATATCTAAACTATTAGAATACGCAGATGAATTACCAATATATGTCCAGCTGTGTCTTTAGGCTTAGAACAGTCCTGAAGCTTTGGGATGAAACAACAGTTGGCCACTCCCTGAGAAACAAAACTGCTGCGTGCAGTGTTGCACAGTGGTGGGAAAACTCCCATAAAGCATATTGTTCTCGTAAAAGACAACAGCTAGGTGTCTGTGCTTCTCGTTTTTAAGCCTTACTGTTCACACAAAGTCACTCATTGGGGTCCAGGTACCATGGCCAGCCTCTCACAAATCTACCCAAGCATAAATAGAGACCAAAACACCAAGAACTCAAAAAGGGTGTCATGCTTTCTTGTTGTGGAGTTTCTCCATAGTTTTTTTTTTTTTTTTGATGCTTGTGTTGTGGTGTTACTGCATAGCAAGGTGAAAGTGCTTTTTAAGTTAATAACTTGGGGGGGGGGAGTAAGTTTGAGCACCCCAAACAACCACTGTGTTGGGATTGGTGGCTTTTGGTGATTGACAAGCCAAGGAGTGAGGGGGAACGTTTACTATGTTTTTCCATGCCGCCTCGTCAGGAAACAAAAAGCCGCAATGAGGCAGAAGGAAAACACAGGAGGGGTCTCACATCAGGAAGCCTGCAAACGCATGGCTTCCAACCACGCATTTGCAAGCAGGAGGTGGCGTGAGTTTAATGCCTCCGTGTGGAAATGGTACAAGAGTGAACATGAACATTGCAGGGTAGGACACGTCTGTGAGGTAGACCCTGCCTAGTTTCTGTGTATGCAAGAGAGGGGGTTGTGGCAGTGATTCCATCCAATTCCCCTTCCTTATCACGGTGCTCCATGCAATGGGGAACACAGATTTTTTTGTGTTGTGGGGAAGCTTGGGGGTAAAGGGAAAGAAGGGGAAAATATGCCTCCATAAGCAGAAAGCTCATAGGTAGGGATAGGTGTGCATTGCCTTATAGACTAAAGTTCACAATGAATTTTTGCCAGTTCATAGTTTGTAAAGTTCATGTCAGGAATTTTGTACAAACATTCCAGCTGGATACATTTCCAAACAGTCTCTGCTCAATCAAATTGTATACCCAACTTCAAAGTAACATAACTTGGCAAGCAAACACCTCCAAGGCATTCTAGAGAGGACCTGTGTTGCTACAATCTGGACTAGTTACAATTTCCAGGTCAGGGACAAGACCACATATAGCAAATTACAAACACCTTTCTCTTCTCCACTCAACAGACACTCTGTAAGGTAGGTGAGGCCAAGAGAGTTCAGGGGTCCCCAACCCCCGGTCCGCGACCCGGTACCGGGCCGCAAAGGCCATCGGAGCGGGCCGCCAGCGGCCGCGCCTGCCTCCCCCCCTGCAGCGAGAGGGGGGAAGGAGGCCAGCACGGCAGCCGGCGCAGCCGCTGGCGCGCCAGTGACGCTAACGCGCACACTGCTGCACGTGCGCGTTTGCACCCCCTGGTGGCCAAAACGCGCATGCACGGCAACTCTGCGCATGCGTGTTAGTGCCACCTGGTGGCCGAAACACGCATGCGCGGCAGTTCCGCGCGTGCGCGTTTTGAGCAACCGCGGCAGCCGGGCCGCTGGCTCTCCCCTACCCCTGGAGGTGGTCCCCGACCAGATGAAGGTTGGGGACCGCTGCTCTAAGAGAACTTCTCTCTAATGACGGCTCTAAGAGAACTGTGCCTAGCTCAACGTCACTCAGCTGGCTGCAAATGGAGAAATGCGGAATCAACCCTGGTTCTCCAGATTAGAGTCTGCCGTTCTTAACTACTTCACCATGGGACCATTCTATTGACTACTGTATGTATCATGTAGCACACTTTGTATTATTATATTTAGGGCACATTCTGTGGCCCTAAAGTACACATTTTCCCCTCCATGAGTGAAAGTTTCCAAAAATATAAATATGTGTAGAGAGTGTATTGTGATGCCTATAGCACAGCCTGCAACCAATTCTTCCCCCAAGAGAGGAAAAAGCACCTCATAATGTGGAATGTTTTAATGTAAACCATTTCTCCCTCCAACTGGTTTATTTTATTCTTCAGCTGCTTCTTTGTTTTATTTATTTATGAAGTTGCAATAAAATCAGAAGGATGTCCTGAGTTGAAGGGGGCTGAACCAACGCTAACTTCTCAGATCCAGGCTGGACAGACATGTAGGTGTTATTTCCATGTATTTCTCTCCCTCTAGCTTCGCACAGTCTGTGATGGGAATTGTCACCTGAAACTTTGCCTCAGATGACTGGTAGTTGGCAGCAGGAGAAAGGAAACACACACTGTGGTGGCTTCAACCTCGTGTGCTGTGTGTAAACAGACAGAAAAACTGGGAGCAAAAAATGCCTTTCAATTTTAACACAGAGGCATGTTTTACAAACGAAAGGAGAATAAATAGCAGGGTGCGTTATACGCATTTCATGAAACCAGCTACAAAAGGGCCTAAAATAACTTGTAAAACATTCCTATTCCTTGGAACTTAATTTTCTTAATAAATCAGAGCCCCAGAGGGGTTTTATCTTTTCCTTTCCAGCCACATGAAGTTGCTTGGCCTAGCCTTCAGTTAGCTCCTGTTCGGGCCTACAGAGGGAGACCAGCAAGGCCCTTGTCAGGAATCACAATCTCCATGGCAACTATTTCCACTCAGCTGATGGTGCCAAGATTATTAGGTTGTTAAAAAATATATATCACACTGATTTGGTGTAGTGGTTAGGAGTGCAGACTTCTAATCTGACGAGCCGGGTTTGATTCTGCGCTCCCCCACATGCAACCAGTTGGGGGATCTTGGGCTTGCCACAGCACTGAGAAAGCTGTTCTGACCGAGCAGGGATATCAGCGCTCTCTCAGCCTCACCCACCTCACAGGGTGTCTGTTGTGGGGAGAGATTGTAAGCTGCTTTGAGACTCCTTCCGGTAGAGAAAAGCAGTGTATAAGACCCTCCTCCTCTTTCTTCTTGTCACATTCCAGTCCAATTTCACCACTGAAATTTGTGAGGCCTTCAGGAGCATCCTTGTGAGCGAACTAACAGAGCCAGCTTGATTTGAGAGCCAGCTTGGTGTAGTGGTTAGGAGTGCAGACTTCTAATCTGGCGAGCCGGGTTTGATTCCCCGCTCCCCCACACGCAGCCAGCTGGGTGACCTTGGGCTCGCCACAGCACTGATAAGGTTGTTCTGACCAAGCAGTGATATCAGCCTCACCCACCTCACAGGGTGCCTATTGTTGGGAAAGGACAGGGAAGGCAAACATAAGCCGCTTTGAGACTTCTTCGGGTAGAGAAAAGTGGCATATAAGAACCAACTCTTCTTCTTGTTCTAAATGGAAACCACTGATAGGATGAGAGGCAAATTCATCCTGGATTCAGCCTTAAACAGTGCATAGAATTGTGAAGGTGGGAAGGCATCTCCCTCCTGCCAAGGCAAGACTTCCACAAAACAGTCCACACAGATCAGTCCACAGAAATGAAGCAAAAGTGATGCACGGAAAAGAGAAATATCACCTTGTCATACAGTCAGAACAAATAGCTCCAGAAACATGGGACAGGAAAGTACCCACAGCTGATTTGCCACAAGTTGGAAAGTTTACAGTAAGGTTCTCATAACCCAGGGGTAGTCAAACTGCGGCCCTCCAGATGTCCATGGACTACAATTCCCAGGAGCCCCTGCCAGCTAATGCCAACGCTGGCAGGGGCTCCTGGTAATTGTAGTCCATGGACATCTGGAGGGCTGCAGTTTGACTACTCCTATCCTAACCACTGTTTTACCCTTTTATCCTTCCTACTCTTATTCCAACCAACATTCCTATTTTCTTTGTCAAGGGGGGAAATTGGTAAATGGGAAAGGAGTAAGCATCCCCATCTGCTACTTTTCCCATACGTATCATTCCTCTCATCATCTTGTGGTGGTGGAGAGCTGGTGGTTCGAATTCTCAGCACCATGGTTGCCATGCTGCCCCACAGACGGATCATCACCTGCTGATCCGACTTTGCATCCCGCTTGTGGGTCCCCAATGGAGAGCTGATTTTTTGCATTAAGTGCTTTTGCATACTGGCCAAGATAAAAGCCATTGAGGCCTCCTGATCAAGGCCACTTTGCATGCAAACAACAAGGTTCAATCATGTCCAGTTCACGTGGTTAGCACAACGTTGCCATTTTCTGACACTGCTACGCTAGCCATTGCTAACTTCATGAAGCACTCTTTCTGTTTATAAATATTTGCAAATTAGGAATAGACAAGTGGGAGCCTGTGGGACTCATGGGGGAGAGAATCCTATCTCTCTCTCCTCAACACAACTCCAGGCCCCATCACCCACCTCATGCTCACTGCTGCTGTGACCAGGCCCAGAGTCTATCCTGGTGTCCTAGGCACCAAGCTGCTCCTGGAGCACACTGACACAGTAGCCGTGCCCATAGCCACTCATGGAGAGAACCATCTTGGCGTAGCGGTTAGGAGCAGTGGCCTCTAATCTGGAGAACCGGATTTTATTCCCCAGTCCTCCACATGCAGCCAGCTGGGTAAACTTGGGCCAGTCACAGTCCCCTAAGAGCTCTTTCAGCCCGACCTACCTGACAGGGGGACTCTTGTGAGGAAAGGGAAGGCAATTGTTAACTGGTTTGAGACTCCTTCAGGTAGTAAAAAGCGGTGTACAAAAAAAACAGCTCTTCTTCTTGGCATTTTCCCTGTTGAAAAATCACAATTTCTCAGAGAAAGAAATGTACAGACCTGCTGAAACCTAGCTGCTATATTCCGCCACAGGAGAGAGACTCTCTGATACCATTAAATAATGACATATGTCCACTAGATTAAGTAATCAGCAGCTGAAATCAAAGATAATTTGAACAAACTGTTCATTTGAAAGGCTTTCTACCAGGACATAAATTCTAATTAGGTCCATAGTTTCTTTAAATATATATTTTTGGGCAGGAATATTAGTTCATGAATGCTCAAAACTGCTGTCCTCAGTTTAGCTGCGTGATAACCTGACAGTTGTCATCCTTGAGTTTCTTGTTTATTGAATTTAGCCATTTAAAAACATTTTATGCCCCCTCTCAATGAACCTGCCTGAGATATCGTACAATTAAAACAAAATATTTAAAAAACATTCATTAAAATCCAGCACAAAAGAAAACCTGGTCCAGCATAAAAATATACAGATAATAAAAAACCAGAACACAGACAGCTTAAGATAACACTTTCCAGACTATCTTCTGGGTTATTATCACAATCAATTATCTGCCTCCTATCCAATGCCGTTTTGAAGGACACTAGAGATGATCAGGATAAAATGCGAGTTTATAATCCTTTTTGTGTGAACTTTAATTATATCAGAGGCAACAAGCCCTATGATCTTTGCTACATTTCCTCGGTAATGAATGACTGATTACACTGGCAGCAGTAAAAGCAAAGCTCTTTGGTCACGTGTCTAGGGCTCCAGAAAGTGATTGATCTCAACATCCTTTATGCCATTGCTTTCATCTGAGCATCTCGTTCACGTCTTTTCTTAGCCCTTCATCTCACTGCAGAGATTGCATTTAAAAAAGTAAATTGTTATGTTCATGAATTTGGCCTGCCGAAATCAGCCAGTGTAGAACATGCTACTGCAAAGTAAAGGAATACAAAGTACGCTGGGCAAACAAGGGCCCTGAGCAATGTATCATACTGTGTGTTATGATTGCTAGCTCCAGGCTGGGAATTTTTTGGAGATTTGGGGGTGGATCCTGAGAAGGGAGGGGAGGGACCACAGAAATATGCCACGGAGTCTACTCTCAAAAGCAGTCATTTTCTCCAGAATGAATAGCTGCATTCTGGAGATCAGTTGTAATTCCAAGAAGTCTCCAGGATCCACCCGAATGTTGGCCACTGAGCAGAACTTGGTGTGAGAAGAAGGCCATTACATGTCTGTAGTTGCCAGTTCTCGGTTAGGAAATACCTAGAGACTTAGGGGGTGGAGCCAGGAGTGGGTGGGATTCAAGGTGAGGTGTCATGAACCCCTTGTTCCTGCCCCACCATCCTTCTTTAAATGCAGTAATTTTCCCCAGCACATCCGGAACTCATGCCCCGCTCTGGCATCTTTTTATGCCCCCCCTCAATGAACCTGTGAGACCCACCCCTCCCCTTGCCTCAGCTATGCATTTCAAAGGCTCATCCTGCTTCTGCAGCTCTCCGCTATCTCCCATCCAAGGCTAGTCTCTCCAGCTAGGCAAAATAACAGATGCGAGAAGCGCATTTGCACTTTCCCATATGAAAGGTTCCTCTGATCCTGTTTTCCTGTGTGAATGCCCGATTCTCACCCCAAGTAGTTTATTGCCCTTTTCCCATAGTCCAGGTATATATGCTAAGCCACCCCATTCCCTGGTGTCTCTGTCAAAGACTCTGTCTGTGAGCATATGCAAAGTGCTGACTCTGGATGCTGACTTTCCAAATAAAGACTTTTGCTTAACGCTTCATCCGAAAGCCCAATAGTGATGTCTTCAGTGTGAGTTTGCAGGGTCTCAACTGCTTGGTTCCTGACATGGGGAGAGAATTCGGTGGAGTATAATGCTATGCTGTCCACCCTCCCAAGCAGCCATTTTCTCCAGGGGAACTGATCTCTGTTACCTGGAGATGAGCTATAATTCCAGGGGATCCCCAGGTTCCACCTGGGGCTGACATACTGTTGGAATTGCAGTCAGCAAATAATTTTATGAAGTGAGCCTTGAAGGGCTGTTAAGCTGTGTCTAGGGGCTGTTATGGATCATACAGTGTAAAATTTACAAGACCACAACAAAGACAGCTAAGCAGCAAGAGGATTTATTTAGGATACATGTTTGCAAGCATGGAGAGAAAGCTAATTGGTGCATTCTCTGAAGTCTGCATCAGTGCAGCTCATTTTTAAGACCTTGATACGTCATCATGAGGTATCCTGACGCTCACTCCCTCACTGTCCCTTTGACCAATCAGGTCGACGACGAAGGGCGTACAATCTGACCTATCACAGATGGCTATATATCTTATTACAATTTTCTCGCTCTATGTTTCAAAGAATACATTCCTTTATATGGAGGGATGCTACATTCAGGAGCTATCTGCTTTTGACAAACTCAAGGTTACTTTGAGAGACAAAGAAATAACTATACACATAGTGCCACAATGAACTCAAGATACATTCTGCCTGACCTAAAAATAAACCATAGACAGACTGTGTCTAAAGTGTGTTCCACAAATCTGTATTTGTGTTCTCAATTGTGTTCCACAAATCTATATAATCTATATCAATTCCCCCCTTTTATTTTTTTAACTCTTCTTTGTGGAACACATTAACATTTTTCTTCTATTATGGTTTCTCCTTCAGTTGAATCTGTGTTAGAGAGTGGCTTGTATTCTTACAGGGCTAATATTTTGGCCTCTATTTGTCTGGAGATTATTCTGCACACACCACCACCACACACATTATTTGCAGCAAGCAAATAATTTAAAGCTAAGCGATTTTGATAAATTGGTCCCTTGGCCCCAGATCATCTGTCCCACCAGAGAGGTGTATCCCAAGAAAGTACAAAATAATTGCTTTTATATACATATCTCTTTGTATGTTTTACCCAACCTTTTGCATGTCCCATATATTTATCATTATGTATGTATGTCAATTCCCATGTTAATTCTTTACATATTCATCCACCTCCATTCAAGTTAGAAACAGGGGCATCCAGGTAATTATAGTTATGTTAATCAGTGTTCCCCATTGATGAGTTTTGCATTTCTCAAGCCAATACCTTTTGGGGCTTGATGTCTGGGTTGTAAACAGAAAATATGGAAATTTCCCTGGAATCTAGAATATAGTGTTCTATTATTCACTAAAGGGGGAGGTACACTGATAGTGTTATATACAAAATGATCTGGTTGATTCGCTTGTAATCTTATGGAAAATAGTATCAGATATCCCAAAAAGTACCACTCAGGGTAAAACAAATTTCTAATTTGTTTGCTTTCATTGTGTATGTTCCTGTAAACATAAAATCTTACCTTCCACTTCTGGTGAAGATTAGTGTTTAAAGAAAGAAAAACAACCCTTCCCCAATAAGCATAAATAGCTGGGTCTCTCTTGTAGTCTTTCTAGATTTTCCCAAAATAGAAAGAACAGAAGGTACCCTCCTAAATCAATTATAGCCCATAAAGAAATAATAAACAATTTTTAAAAGCTCCTGCAAAGATAACATAATGAGTCTCTGGGTCATCCCCTTGATGACTTCTCATGAGTTCTGTGTTACTCGACTGAAAGGTAGTTCTGGAGATGGGTGGTTTCGGATGTTTATAATTCCTGCCATCCCAAGTTTGCACTTGCACGTGCGTTAAAGTTTTTATTAGGCAGCAATTTGTTCTTCAGCCTCAAAAGATATTGCAGCAGCTCACATACGGTAAAATGGACCCATTGTCTCTGGAATCTATTTTGACACTCATTATCACCAGTCAACAATATTTGGAAAGGAATTTCCACTTCATCATCAGTTTTAGTAATCTTGTTTCTCAGGACTTCATCCATACTTGGTTACCTGGTTAAGAAATAAACTGGAAAGTCATAGAGCAAAAGTCAATTTATAATTAACTGTGTCCTAGATCTTTAAAGAATTCTTGAAAAATCCCCTAGTAATTTCCAATTGTTTTTCATGCTCACACACCTAAGCTGACAAGAGCTATGGAAAGCTCTTATCAGTTTTTCTAAGGGAAATATTACTCATTTTCCCTTTGATTTATTAACATAAAATCACAGAACAATAAAATCATAAAATCACATAATTGGAAGGGACCTCCTGGATCATCCAGTCCAACTCCCTTGTTAGAATGTTTTTGCCACATTTAACTTCAATCCAAACATTTAGCTTCAATCCAAACATCCCCTCACAAGAGATGACTGAGGAATAGTTCGGCCCACTCTGCTTTCTGGGACATGAAGCTATTGACAAAACAAGTCAAGAAATTATTAAAGTTTACATTTTTAACAGAGTTGGTCTTTCAGCAGATTTATTAACACCTAAAACATTTTATACTATTTATCTATTATCTCACCTCTGTTCCAATATAATATATCTAACCAGATCCTAAATTACTGTTTCTTTTTATGTATAGACTTGAAGAACTCAGAGCAGAATAAAACAAAACAAACACATACCTTATAGGTATAATTTTTACCAGCCAGTGTCTAGATCCAAACACCATCCAATTTCTCTCTCCTCCTGTTTTATTAATCTTTCTTTATATTAGTGAGGTACACTTTATGCCTAATTTAAGGCACTTAAAATCATTTTGTTGCCTTGCATTCTGGTTTCTTTTGGCCTTTTTCAGTCTGGTGCCTGGTGTTGGCCCTTACTCAGATCATGGCCACTTCTTCAAGGTGTTCCATAGCCTGGAATAACTTTTAACAAAATCTTGATATGTTAATTCAGCCTCATTTGATGTGAGGGACCCCTTTTGCTATAAGTTTTCATTTGAACTTATTAACCCATGTCCATACTTTGAGTCTATATAAATATTTTTTTTCTTACCTTTTTCTCAGGTGTAAGGCTTATATGAGAGCCTAAACCTCTGCGGTCTCAGCTGATCATGCAGGTGGGAGAGGGTTGACTTCCAGAATGTCATTGCTTGTGACAACATCATAGTTTGTGATCCACTCTCCATTTCTTTAGATCCAGCCCGACCTTGGTGTTCACATCAATCCTATACTATCTTAATCAGGGGTCAGTTCTGTCTCCAAGGAAAACACTGTGGCTGGGTTTAGCCAGTTGTTACAGCAAGATACTTTCATAGTCCAACAGTCTCGAATTGATTAATCATTGCCATGTGGACAGTAGACATGGAGGGGCTGTTCCAAGATACTTTTGAGCCCCCTCCATCAAGGTAACTGCAATGGCCCTTGAATCTTGAGGCCATCCTCTAGCCATGAGGTTTATCTTGACTAGCAGGTCCAGTCTTACCATCAGAACTAGGGCTGCCAGGATTACCAGTCAGATCCTTGGCTCCAGGGAGACCAGGTTCACCTGGGCATCCAGCTTCACCGGGAGATCCTTTGGAACCAGCAGGGCCAAGAGATCCATGTTCACCAGGGGGATCCTTGAGTCCAGCAATGACATCTGAGCCAGGGAAACCATAGCCTCTGGGAACACCATGTTTGCCAGCTGATCCAGGCAATCCCATCACACCAGCCTGATCTCTTGCACTAGGAGGAACAGCAGGTCTAGTGTGTCCATCTGCTTGGAAAAGTAAACAATAGGTTGTGCCTTACCTTTCCATGGCTGAGTCTAAAGTACTGCAGCTTTGCTTTGGTGTTTATAGACAAACAATTAAAAAATCTGGCGGGCCCCGGGTTGGTGCTTGTTATAAATCTCTTGTTTCAGTTTTTTTAAGGTTTTGATTTCTTCTGGATTCCTCACAAGGTTTTCTTGTGTTTCTGTAACACACTTAACATAAAGCAGTCTGGCCTTTCCTTTAAAATCGCAAAATCTCTTTTGTTTCACAATTTTTTAAAACAAACTTACAGTTGCTTGAATGCTGGAATCACATATTTTGTAGACAAAACCTTTTTCCATGGGTCCTGTTTCTGTAAACATCTGCTCAAAAATAAATTGAAAATCAACAAATCCTTGGGACAACACGGTCTACCTGTTGTAAATCTTGATACCTGTTTATTAGGTATTTCCATCTGAAAGCAAACAGTTTCTTGAAACAAGATTGTGTAAGAGAGAATGAGAAAAACGCCCTCCTGGGATTTTGGTTTCCAGGCAGGTGGTTTGAAAAATATATGGATCTGACAAATTAATATTACCTTAGCTCTGAGATTCTATACCAGTCTATACATTACCTGTATTTCTTTTATACAATGATCAATATTGGAACATTATAAAATAAAATTATGAGGCTCTTTCTATCCAAATGTTACGAGCCCAAGTTCCTATATACCTGGTAACAAGCCCAATCCTCTCTTCAATAGCATACAATTCTAACCATTTTCCTTTTCTCTCACTGGCCTTCCTTGTCTTCTTCTTCTCAAACTTTCTTATCTACATACAATAACCCATCTATACCCCCTTTAGTAAAAATATATAAGCATGTAATTTACTCAATAAATCTCTTCCAATCAGCACCAAAGAACAGTCAGGTATCAGCAAGAACGAACAATTTATTTCATTCTCCCAGAAATCTACACTGTCCAGGGTTGCCTCCAACCCTCAATATTAACATCTTGACTCCCACAAACCTCTTTCCATTTCCCTCTGCCAGTTTTCCAGCTTTACAAACCCTTCAACCAATATCACTCAGTTTACCAAGACCCAACATCCTTTTAACAGCATTTAGACATTTTCCCGGTACTTCCAAATTTCCTCTGCCATTTCCCCACAACTTTCCCACAACAGGGTAATGTCCAGTTTAAAATGTCAGAGGAAGATGGAGGCTTATACAAATAAAGTCCCTGTTTTGAGACTAAGCATTTATTTAAAAAGCATTACATTAAAAGACTTCAGTCTAAAACAGTTCTCATAGGGTGAAAACTTAAAAACCTTTAGATAACAGTTTCATTTGCTCCCATTTATATCGTGCTCAGCTTTTACTTAATCAAAACTTATATTTAAACCCATAAAGACAATAGGTTATTTTAGCCCATGCCAGAGCTAATGTGCTTCTGAAAAACGCTGATATTCCCCATTCTCTCCCCCCTCTCTTGGGCAGAACTTTTAACTTTCTCTTTCTCTCTTTTTTTTTTTTTCTACCAGAGAAAGGGGGAGGGTTGGGTGACCAAAAAAGAATTCCTGTGACGTGATAAGCCCCTGGTTGTTATCTCCCGCCTAGGATTATTTTAAAACAATAAAAAAAACTTTCACATTACAAAATTTATCTAAAAACAAGTTGCTTTTGGTTATATCCAACCTAATTTACAATATACAGACACCTTCATTTCTTAGTTGTCAAACATAAACAAACCGAACCTGAACAGACATAGTTCAAAGCAGATGATTCAATTTTAAAACCAAAACAACCCCGAACATTTTACTTTCTAATAAAAAAAGAAATTTCATTGCAAAGACCATTTTTCAATCTCCCGTTCTCTCCCCCTTGTCAGATTTTAAAATGCATCTCCTAGATACAGAAACCTTGAGATTCCATTCCATTGCTGGACTAAAACAGAGAGGGGGAAAGAAAGCCTATTTTGGCTTCACTGAGCCTAATAATTTTTACTCCATTTACAAAATTGGGGTTTCTCATATCTTATGGAAGCCAACTCTTTGGAGATTTAAGAAACTCCCATAAAACCCACTGACTTATATAGTGGAAACTAACAAAGGGCAAACAAGAACTGTGAGGGGAGGGGGAGAACAATCTTGTCTCCCAGCCGCCTTTCATTTAGCACACACATAAAATTATCTCTTTGCACCCAAAATAAAAAAAACACATTTAGTTCTTACCAATGGAAATACACATACTATTTACCGCATTCAATATAGAGCACACTTGTTCTCTAACCAGAGATTCTCATAAAAGCCAAAAACTTTTTAAATAACATGATGATATGAATAACTTCAAGACTTATCATGTAGAGGCAGAGTTAGAATAAACATTGCTCAGTTAATAACACCTTTAACACATCAATACATTATTTCATTTGGTTTCTTGTAATACTACAGGAATCACAAAGGGTGATATGTTAACAGAAGGAAAACCTATCAATTTTCCCATATTTCAATACAAATATAATTTTTTCTCACTTACCAATTATGGATTTTAAATCCTGTCCAGGGTATACTCCTTTTAGCCTGCCTAGATATTTATGAACCCGAAAAAAACATAAAAGCAACAGAACATACCGATCTCTGATTCCGCCACCCCTCTTTCGGTTTTCTCTCACTTTCTCTTTTAGCCTGCTTTGCTTGGGACAAGTCCGTACTCTGTCTCATGATTTCCCAGCCAAAACCCTTTCATTTTGTCCCTTCCACACTCCTTTACCAGTACAGTAACTCTTGTACTGTTTATATCATCAACTGTACCTTTAATTTCTCCTTTTCATTACCTTTATTTACCAGACTCCTTGGTTGCCTTGCTCCTCTTTCAATCCAAACTTTCCTAGCCTATTCTATGCCACTATTAACCACCTCTGCCAAAATGTTGAATTTCAGTAGGTGTGAAAAAGGAAGGTCCCAAAAGCCAATCTAAATTCTTCTGGGTCCTCCTGAATTTTGGAAGATGCCCCCTCATTCCCCGAATATCAGCAGAAGTAAGGGGCACCTCAACATAGCCAATCTGGTTATTTCCTTGCGGAACCTGGCGGAGAGGGAACTCGGCAGCCATGTTTAATTTCAGGGCAGAAGCCTTCACATCAATAGCTGGCTGTCCCAAGGCTGCCTGCATTGTTCCATCTCCCCAATATTCAGTTTGATCATAAAGATCCCTAAGCTCTGCCAGCCCAATGATGCGTGCAGAGGAAGGGTTACTTCTCCCTGTAGGCTCCAGAGCGGGGAGAAAACCAGGATCAACTTCCCCTCCCTGGATCCTCTTCCTCATGCACAGGACCATCGGGACTAGGGGGTTGATAGGGAGGGGGAGGAGAACAAATGAGCGGATCCCATGTTTTATTATTCTGCTTGGAGGGAGCAGAGGGTTTGACTATTTTGTTTCTTACTGCCATTCAAGAGATGGCCATTTTACATTTTCCACTCTGCATTATTTCACTCCACAGCAGAACAGAAGGGATTCCCTCCCCTGCCTCCAGGGACCCTCCTCCTTCAAACAAATAAACACACAAAAGATAACAAACATACAAAAGATAACAAGAGCCCAAAGGGGGCACTTACAATTATTTTTCAAAGCATATTCTGGCCAGTTTCACGGATCCATCTCCTTTAAATTTATTATCCCATATTTCACACACCTGTCCCACTGGACCATCCTTAGGAATTCTTATCTGACTGTTCGCAGAAAGACCGGGACTCTTGCACAGTCTGACTGCCAGCAGACGGGGCGTCCCCCACAGAAAACCTATTATTAGACGTCTTACTCCCCATTGTACAATGTTTCCTTCCAGAGCCTGTCGTCTGAGTCTTTCGGGACCACAGTCCCACGGCTGGCAGCCTAATGCTTCTTAGTAGCCAGTCAGACGCCCGTTGAAAAAAACCACCCAACAAAATCTTTGGTGTACTTCCAGAGCCTGTCATCTGAGTCTTTCGGGACCACAGTCCCACGGCTGGCAGCCTAATGCTTCTTACATGCCAGTCAGATGCCCGTTAAAAATCACACCCAAATATATTATTGGAGCAGTGTTCTTATTTAACCAATCTACTCACCAAGAAATCCTTGCCTGTTGCTGCTGGGTTCTTGACTCACTGGCTGCGAAGCAATGGAACTCATCCAGGGCTAGTCAAAAGAAGACCAGGGCGCCTCCCCGAAATTGAGACCAATAAGTTCTTCAGCCAGAGAGTCAAAATGATCCAAAAGCGGATCCCACTTCTGACACCAAATTGTTATGGATCATACAGTGTAAAATTTACAAGACCACAACAAAGACAGCTAAGCAGCAAGAGGATTTATTTAGGATACATGTTTGCAAGCATAGAGAGAAAGCTAATTGGTGCATTCTCTGAAGTCTGCATCAGTGCAGCTCATTTTTAAGACCTTGATACGTCATCATGAGGTATCCTGACGCTCACTCCCTCACTGTCCCTTTGACCAATCAGGTCGACGACGAAGGGCGTACAATCTGACCTATCACAGATGGCTATATATCTTATTACAATTTTCTCGCTCTATGTTTCAAAGAATACATTCCTTTATATGGAGGGATGCTACATTCAGGAGCTATCTGCTTTTGACAAACTCAAGGTTACTTTGAGAGACAAAGAAATAACTATACACATAGTGCCACAATGAACTCAAGATACATTCTGCCTGACCTAAAAATAAACCATAGACAGACTGTGTCTAAAGTGTGTTCCACAAATCTGTATTTGTGTTCTCAATTGTGTTCCACAAATCTATATAATCTATATCAGGGCTCACTGGTAGCATCAAGTGGTCACTGGTGAGGTTGTAGTGGAAAAACCCCAAGCACATGCTGTAGGGATTCCTTTGTTTAAGGTGGGCCCTGCCCACTTCCTCTTTCTTCAAGAAGAGAAGCTCCATGTGCTTTGTAGAAGCAAGGAGCAGCTGCCATTAGGCTTAGCTCACTCCATCTGCTGATGTGTGGGCATGTAACCTGCTTGCAGCACAACCATAGGGGCTTGCAATTTGCTGCTTTTGTAACTACTATCTAAGTTTTTGTACTCTGCTTCAGTAAGGAGACTGAAGCAAATGAATACGGTATATGTATTTGAAAATAATCTTTCCAGTAAATATTAGTCTATTTTAAACAAAAAGCACTGCGAGTCTGGATCTGTGCCTCATCCATAGACGTAACTAATAAGAGCATACTTTCAGAACACTCTGTTACTCTGCAGCTCTAATTCTCTGGAGAAACTCAGGACCAAGCCAAGTCTAAAAGTCCCAACATATCTTTATACATGTCCTATAATATGGTGCAGAGTGATAAGCGGCAGAAATGCTGTCTGAAGCTGTCTGTCCATGAGGTTGGGTGTTCGATCCCAGCAGCCAGCTCAAGGTTGACTCAGATTCCATCCTTCCGAGGTTGGTAAAATGAGTACCCAGCTTGCTGCTGGGGGGTAAAACGGTAATGACTGGGGAAGGCACTGGCAAGGCCACCCTGTATTGAGTCCGCCATGAAAACGCTGGAGGGCGTCACCCCAAGGGTCAGATGTGACTCGGTGCTTGCACAGGGGATACCTTTTACCTTTATAATATTGTTATACATTTGGCACGAATGAAGCTATCATCATAGCTTAGGCAATAATTGCCTTTTTAAACAGGAGCTTAATAGCCTTTAGTGTTTTTGAAGTTTGGAAAGCTAACAGAAGCAGGATAGGGATAGGTGCCAAGAGGATTGAGCAGAAATTAGCTAAAGGTAAAATGTCATTAGGGCGCAACTCTTTTGGAAATCTGATACAGGAATAGTGGTTGTGTTGCCTGTGTTACTCAACTTGTAAATAAAAAAGCGTTCGGGTACCATGAGTCTTTAATGTGTTCTTTCATCCAATGAAACTAAACTTGTTGTTGGATTCGTCCCCACTTAAGAGACTGGGGTACTCATTACACTATTTAGGGGTTCCCTCAGGCCAAGCTTTCTCAACGAGGGTTTTCTGAAAGTCCTGGAAGGGTTTCCTGAATGGGTGGGAGTTATTTAATGTTTTATATATTTTTAAAATTCGTTAAACATTTATCAGGTGGCATGACCATATATGGTCATGTTGACCCCCCCATTGGCCAATGATAGGATCGGAGGGGGTGGGAAGGGGCCCCGGTGGGTGTGTACACAGCTATGCTCCCCAACCATATTGTACACAATTATGCCACTTCTGAGGTTTCTCGAAGCCTGAAGAATGTTTCAGGGGTTTCTCAACAGTACAAAAGTTGAGAAAGGCTGACTTAGGTGTATGAAGAGGTAGGAGAAAAGTAAAGAGAGACTTATTTTGCCATTGATGGTAGCTTCTGTTTTGCTCTCTAACTAGATTTCTCCCTGATTTCAGAAGTTTGCCACAGATGGCTGGATTTCTCTCACCATGAAAAACTATGAATGCTTGTAATAATAATAATAACAAAAATAAACAACAAATCTTAAACTCAAAGACATTTGGGATTTTCACATACATTCACAGAAGTCAATGGGAAGAAAGGAAAACTTGTTTATTAAGCGAGCAGTTGAAGCTCCAAATCCTATAAGACACTTCTTCAGTGTTCATTATTTTTGAAGAATGATATAGAAGTCATGAAACTTCATACCCCTAAGGACAATCCTTCATGCTATTGATTTCACTGAGAATTACGCTTTAAAATGGTACATAGGTTTTGGGCGAAAGCCATATCCTTCACGCTAACAAAACTCTTCTCTCGTGCACACTTAATTAGCAGCTCCAGTATTCTGTTTCCACACCTCGTATATTGTCATCCATTTTTAAAGTTACTTGGAGAAAATACAATATTTTTTCACAGTTCTAATAAACTGTTTATTTTGAGCTTGTAAACAAGAAAAGCTGTTTCCTTGCCACGCTGCTTTGCTTAGACAGGGGAAAACAATATGGTTAACCCAACGGATACTATTAAGTGAAGCTGTGGAGGTGAAGGACCAATGGAAGGCCTCATTTCAGAAGGAAATTAGAGTTCTAATACTTATTAGGGGTCAGATTCTTATAGGTGTCACTAAATTCTGTGACTCTCCCAGTTCGACTCGACAGCTGAAGCAGCTATGGTGTTTTATTGGCATCTGGAGGTGAAGTGGTCATCTTTTCTTTTTTCCGACCAAAAAACTTTCAGTCCTAAAGCTGATGTATAAACGATGTTAGCACGCAGCATAGTAAAAGTGGTATAAAACTGCTGGATTAGAAAACAGAAACCTAAGGCAAGAAAACTAGCAAATAAACAAGAAATAGCATCCTTAATTAGTGCAGTGTAGTGGTTAAGAGCGGCATACTCTAATCTGGTGAACCAGGTTTGATTCCCCACTCCTCTACAGCCAACAGCTGGGTGACCTTGGGTCAGTCAGAATCCTGTTAGAGCTGTTCTTGCAGAACAGTTCTCTCAGAGCTCTCAGTCCCACCTACCTCACACAGTGTCGGTTGTGAGGAGAGGAAAGGAAGGTGATTGTAAACCACTTTGTGAAAAGCAGGGTATAAAAGCCAACTCTTCTTCTTGTAATAAACATAGGTAGGGTGCTGGCCTCTGTATGGGTCAGCTGCCAGTTGCTGCAAGGAGAATGAAAACAGATGCCTAACTCAATTCTTAAAGCCAGGGTAGGGTTTACTTGTGGCCCTTCCTTGCCCTTTAGTACCTTGTGCAGGGCAGGAAGGAGCTCGTGGTTACCGTGCCACATCTAGAGTACTGATTTGCCCTCCCTGAGAATTCGACTTCAAATGGTCTTTTAATTTTATGACATTTTCATTTAAGGAACGAGAGCTACTTTTTATCTAGCTTAAAGGGAAAAGGTAGCTGAAGCTCAATGCCCAAGTAGAACTCCAGTAGCTATTTTAACAGTGCTGTTTCAAAAACCACCCACCAGACCTACTTAGTTCTACAAATCCGGTGGATTCTTCAAGATCACTATTATCCTTAACCTTTCGTGATCTCCCTCGTAGAATCCAACCTGTTGCTTAGTGTAGCTTTCCCTGTTGCCTCCCTCATTTGGATGGTTTATACTAGCTTGCCTTTCAAGACTACACAGTACATGGAAAGCCCCTTCTCGTTTTTCTTAGGATGGCAGTGGTAAGAGGTTTTATTTATTTTTTTTGTGCCATCAGCAGTTAACATTAGAACATCACTTCCCCACACCTCTCCGTCTTTGCTGGGCTAAGTCTGCAGCATACTCAGCTGCTCTTGACCTTTGCCCATGTTTTCCTGGCACATCAACCCACCCCCCCCCCCAAGAGAGTTCCTGAATCCCTGACACAGGAAGAGTGAGGAAGGGCCAACATTTGCATCACCTACTCTGGTCCTCCACTGCTTTTTTGGTGAACTTGAGCAGTTCAGTTCAAGTGGTTTGCAATACAGCTTAGAGGAACTGTATTAAAGGGTCGCGGCATTAGGAAGGTTCATCTGAGCCGTATTGGAAACCATTCAATAAACTTGAACTTGAACTGAACTGCTACCACCAACATGGAGTCCCAGTGTCTAGGCATCACCAAAAGCAGTGGAGGACCAGAGTAGGTGAAGAACCCACCCAAGCTACTGGCAAAATTCCTTCTCAGCTCTCCAATAGGTGACCAGCTAATGTTCTCAACCTTCCTAATGCCGCAACCCTTTAATACAGTTCCTCGTGTTGTGGTGACCCCCCAACCATAAAATTATGCAAGTGTTCTTTTACAGAAATTAAACCAAAAACTGACTAATGGTGTGAAGATCCATTGTTCATTATTGTATATAAATTGTTTTTTTTCCAGGGTTTCTCAGTTCAGCTCTGCCTCTTGTCCCACCATGCTGATCTCGCTCTTTTCCGCTGCTCCAGACAGACGAACGCTCTATCTCTATCTACCCTGCAAGGCTGTTGTGTAGATGGCACTCCCTCCTTGATCCCACTTGGGGGACAGGAAGTGGCACACCTCCCTCAAGCATCATGAAGGCTTGGCAAGAAGGAGCCTGAGCCATATGTATGCTTAGAGCCAGGGTGGTCTCCCCTGTAAATACAGGGATGCACGAACAAAAGGAGGCCTGACTATTCTGTAACCCACTACTGCCCTGCACAGCATCATATTTTGGAATGGGGTTTTGGCTTGCAGTGACAGATCCCCTTTGATTAATATCAACCAATAAATAAAGTTGGCCTTTTTATTATGCAACAGAACGTGTCGGCTCTCCTTATTCCAGGTCTGCATGCAACGTACGTGTTATGCGTAAATACAAGAGCATTAGCAAGATAAACTGTGGCATTACTTTAAGGCAGTCTTTCTCATCCTTCTGATCATGGAGGCTTTTTTCAGGCTTTGAGCATACCAGAAGTGATGTCAGCTGGCCACACCTCCCTGCCACACCCCCTTGGAAGTGACATCACCCAGATGGAACCATTGCTTTATTATTTGGTTGAGGCCAGGATAGCAACATATCCCATCCAGGGTCCCCCTGAAACCTCGATAGCTGGACTCCTTCTGCTGATAGAAGATCGTAGCTTGAATTAACCGTGATTTATATTATCGGTATTTATACTTATGTATCATGTTGCTGCTGGGTTTTTTTATGGGCGGTTTTAATGCACTGATTTTACTGTATACTTGAATGTTGTGAGCCGGCACAAGCTGGCGACCCCGGGAGTAGCGACATAGAAATCCAAAGAATAAATAAACAGCCAATAAACATTAGCGAGTTTTCTGCCACAGGTGAGGCACAACGTAATACGACACCTGGAATCACCAATCCGTGTGAAACCCATCAATAAGTATCTTTCACGGTAAAGACTAGCTTTTTTGGAATCACAGAAGACTTTTTTGAGCACACCAGAGGTGATGTCAAATGGCCACACTTCCCTGCCACACCCCCTTGGAAGTGACATCACCCAGATGGAACCGTTGTCAGATGAAACCAAGGCCCAAAATAGGCTGCGACGGGCTCTAGGCTGCAGAAAGCCTGTCTCCCTGCCACCCAAGGCCCAGAGCTTGCAGAAGGCCCGTCTGCCTCCTTCCAAGTTAAAACAAAACAAAACACAACACCCCCCCCCCAAGGAATCGTTGCTTTAAGGCAAGGAAGAGCTTGAATAAAGACAGCATGTTAAGAGAGTGCTAATACACAGAGGAAATTATTTTCTACAGGGAGGGCAGGTTTATTCCATTGTATCGTAATGAAGAAGAGAACACAATAGTCATTCAATTCCTTGGGGGAAACTTAAGAGGAATGCAGCTCTATTTTTTTTTATACTGGCAACTGTTCCCCTGCTGGGCTCAATGTGTGTTGGTATCTAATTGAACACCCTCGTCACTGTTGGTTCTCGGAAAATTAACAAGAATAATTTAATAGGCATCCTTCAATGAAATTTAATATACCTGCTACTTCGAGTCAGGAACAGTATTAGCTGTATCTGAATAATAAATTCGTATAGATGAAAATCACCCAAGTGACTAAAAAACCGACTGCGTGTGTGTGTCAATTGAACGAACTTTCAGCTACAATAGCCGCTGGGTCACTCGAGCACATACCAATGTGACAACTTGTGACTTTGTTGTTCTTTACTTGACTTACTAAATATATGACCCCTCCCCTTTACATTGTTCTCCTCTCCTCCCTTTTGTTCTCATAACAACTCTGTGCGGTGGGTGTGGCAGAACCAGCCCGCTTCTGCCTTGCAGACCCAGTTCCATCCTTGCCCACCCCCTGTTCTGGCTGGTTGCCAACTCCAGGAGGCTGGCAAAAGAAACTCTCAGGGTAATCGCTGCCACTACCTGGCTAAAGTCCAGGGTCGCAGCTGGGAGAGCCAGGACCCCAAGTTGCCCCTTCCACACCTGAGGCCTCGCCTCTCTGGGGTCTCCCACAGCCCCAGCTCCTGAGCACTGTGAAGGATGCGATACTGCAAGGGTCCACCCTTCTGGGTCTTCCCTTTGCACTTCTGCTAGCGTTCCCGAGGTGGGAGAGAACCGTGTGTCAGAGAACCATGGCCCACTTCCAATTTATAAAAGACTTATTAAAATAACCAGGTTTAAAAAGCAAAATTTTAGCACCGCACAGAGTTAAGCAAAAGAGACCAAAAGAAACCGGATGAAAACGCAGTCCTTCTGTCCCTCCGCTAAACATATCCTCTCTGATGTTAAATACAGGGCAGGCACCTTTGCTTAAAGAGGTTCCAAATTCTCATTGCCAAGATGGCTGCTCACCTCTTCTTCCAAGAGTGGGCTCCTTCCCTGATGATCAGCAGGCGAAGACCAACAGCAAAAGCCCCAAAAGGCCTTCCTTCCTGTGCTCAGGATTAGATATCCTCTTCTGTCCCCTCCCACAGGAAGCCCTTCACCTAGGAATCCTGGGAAGAAGAAGCTCTCCCTCCCCCCCATTCCAAGGCACCTGCTTCCTGGCCAGGTCAATTAACATGTGAAAGGGAAGGTGAACAGCCTCTCCCCAGCCCAGAGGGGAAAAAACTGTCCTTTTGAAATAGCTAGGGAGGCATTTCCTCACAGTAGGTTAGGCTGAGACTGGTGAGGGTCACCCAGCAAGCTTCCGTGCCCTACTTGGAACTCCCCAACTTAATCGCAACCATACGCTGCCTTTCATATGACCCAAATCCTTGAAACAATACACTGGACATACATAGTTCAGAATCATCAGTTTAACTAGGCTTGCCAGCTCAGGGTTGGAAAACACTTGGAGATTGGGAGCTGAGAATCCCGTTTGGCTTTTCTAACTGGTCTCCTTAGGCACGGACCTATTGTCTGAGGAAGAGTGCTTGCATTCCAAAGCTCACGCCTGGAATAAATCTTTGTTGGTCTTAAAGATGCTCCTGGACTCTGATTTGATTGTGCTACTTCAGACCAACATGGCTACCCACTTGAATCTATCATTATTATTAGTTAACTCTCTCCCCTCCCCTTCTTGTGATTGAATAGGCTTAGCCGACCTAGTGTGCGCTTTGTGGTTACAGACCCAACTGCTACATTACACTTGCATGGCACTTGTTCTATAGAAAGGAGACAAAATGATTACAATCTTGTGCTCTGTGTCTTGCAACGTGAGTTCATGCATTCCTGAATCACTGGGGCAGGGTCAGCCCAAGCTGCCCTCCTGCCATGTCACTGGGAGGTGGGAAGATGGTGCCCGCCTCTTTGCCTCCCCCCCCCCAGGCTCCAATGAGAAGCCGCTGTCCGTTCTGCTTGTCTCCTAGCTACAGGGCATGTTGGTTTCCATCCTCCTCACTCAGCAAGGTGTGGTGGGAAGTCTCCCCCCCTCCCAAGGCCAGGAAAGGAATGCTCGAGGGAAGGTGGAAAAGGTCTGGCCCAGGCCTCTGCTTTAACCTCTGATGGAGGGAGTCAAGGAGGGAGCAGGCTCGCTGTTGGACCCCTACTGCAGCCAGGGTGACCATTGGGTCTGTGGGTGGCTGGCTGAGGGTCAGACTGGTTGTCCCCTCTGGTACCCTAGGCAAAACTTATGCAAAATAGTTGCCTAGCGCCACCCTAGACCAGGGGTAGTCAACCTGTGGTCCTCCAGGTGTTCATGGACTATAATTCCCATGAGCCCCTGCCAGCAACTGCTGGCAGGGGCTCATGGGAATTGTAGTCCATTAACATCTGGAGGACCACAGGTTGACTACCCCTGATCTAGACTATGGTGATTAGCTAGGATCTGTTTCATATTCTCTATTATTGCTAGACCCTACTGGGAAGTTACAGATGCTTCCTTTTGTCTCCGGAAACATTGGTTTTATGAAAAAAGTACAAATATTAGTTCGAAAAAAGGGTACTTTTTCAACAGTTATTTTGGAAAGAAATAAAGATGAATACATCATTCTAAATGTTTATCCCCATAATGAAGTGTGACTAATTAAATGCTATCATTTCTGTTCTATGGATTTAAGAGAAGAGGCTATCTGCTATCCTCAGCTGTTTTTTTTCTAATGGACAGCCACTGTCCCTTGAAAGCTAATGAGTGTTATTTTAAGTGGGAATGAAGCACTATAATCATAAAACTATTACTAAGACAGTTGTAACACATTCTTAACAATATGCAATCCAACTGCACTTAATTTTTTTTTTATTTGCAAAATAATTGGACATTGGAACATGGGATTCGAGGCTGCATGAATAATGCCCTGAAGTTATCTCCCGGATATTTTTAGTATGATGTTGATGGTCACCTGCTGTTCACACATTTCAAATGGAATTATCTGCGGTTCCAATTAATATGGTCTTGCTAATTTAAACACTAGCAATATTATGAAAACCTGTTTTCAGTTTTATTTGCACCTAAGTAATTGAGAGCAAAAAAACAACCCCTAAATTTTGTATTTGTAACAAGCAGCTTCTGACTCCTGTATGCTAACCCTCCTCTATTTTATTTTTGGGGAAATAATTTGTGATTTATGCACCACAGTTGCTTGGTTCAGAGAGAGAACATATGAAAACATAAGAAGAGCTTGCTACATCGGACTAGTAGACCATCTAGTTCAGGATCCTGTTTCACATAGCAGCCAACCAGGGTGTAAACTGCACAGAGCTTTTATTCCAACCCCAGATCGATTCAGTCCCTGCCCTCTACACAGAATGCGATTTCTGTTTAGATTTTGGGCGATTTAAATTTTCCTTCAGCAGCAAGAAGGATTGATCTGGAGTGACCCTACCTTTATTGTGTGATATCTTAGAGTGCTTTTAATGCTCAATATCCGGATCGGGAAACCAAGCTCTGTGGTAGAGAACCTCTGATAGGCCACACCTGGTCATGTGACAAACTTGCCTTAAAGGAGAAGCCCCTAATTTCTCTGAACTTCTGTTGGTCCTGGATTTTTCCTCCCTCCTCTGCCTTTTTCGATCTTCTCCCACACCCCTCCAAGAAAAGAAAGAGGCTCCCTGCCTGGCTCCTCTCCCTCACCTTCAAGAAAAGAAAGAAAGAGGTTTGGCTCCCCCCCCCCACCCTTTTGAACTACCCTAACCACGTGTAGAAGACTTTCCTGTTTCAATGGGGAGGGGCGGGGAGAGGAAGACCCGAGTTCAAAGCGATCTGAATTCAACAGGATTGACAATGGAAAGTGCAGACTCTGCCCAGTTCTCTTAGAAGGTAGAGTACAGAGGTCAAGGCTGCTGTCTCTGAGCACTGGTATTTAGGGAGGGCATGAACTGACTCACAAACAAAAGTTCATGATGAATTTTGCTCAGTTTGTGGTTTGTGAACTGAAGTTCATGGCAGGTCAGCTGGTCCAAAAGTTCAAGTGGTTTGTGGCAGTTGGTGAATGGATATATTTCCAAACATTCAATCAACCAAACATTCCAAACATTCCAAACAGATAGTCTCCATTCAATCAAAATGTTTACCAAACTTCAAAGCAAAAAGGGAGATATTGCAGAGGGGTGGGCAGCAGGGTGAGGCTCCCTGTCTGCTTGCACTTTTGAACTTGTGCTGGACATTTTCCCCCAAAGTGCTTTCTTGGGATATCTTCTTAGGGGGGGCGTAATTTGGACTCCCTAAGACAAATCTGCACATAACTTAGAGGGCATGTAGAGGAGAATGGGGGGGGGGGGGTCCCCTGCATGTGCAATGCCTCGAGCTTGCACAGGAGCCACTCAATATGCTCCTGATCCCACAGCCATCATTTCTCCAGAAAGCATTTAAAAAGGTAAAAGGTAAAGGTTTCCCCTGTGCAAGCACCGAGTCATGTCTGACCCTTGGGGTGACGCCCTCTAGCGTTTTCATGGCAGACTCAATACGGGGTGGTTTGCCAGTGCCTTCCCCAGTCATTACCGTTTACCCCCCAGCAAGCTGGGTACTCATTTTACCGACCTCGGAAGGATGGAAGGCTGAGTCAACCTTGAGCCGGCTGCTGGGATTGAACTCCCAGCCTCATGGGCAAAGCTTTCAGACGGCTGCCTTACCACTCTGTGCCACAAGAGGCTCTAGAAAGCATTTTGGGGGAGCATAACTCAATCCCATAAATCCAGTCCTCACCAAACCTCAAGATCGGGTAGAGAAGAGTCAGCCCCTGTCAGTTGAGTGTCTCTTACCCAGCAGGAGACATTCTACCATGCCACAAACTCCCCAACAGAGCTCCCATTGGCTAGTTCAAAGTACTGCCGCTCTTGGCTCTTGCATTGCTGGGAAACATGTCTGTGCTCTGCCTGTCACAAAGACTGACTCAAACTACATTTGGGTAGCAGTCTTGAATTATTTTCTAGCTTATGTGCAAGGCTTGTGGACATCGTCGTTTCCCTTTCTTTCTTTTACATGTTAATAAAGTTCTGAGGGAGGGACAGCCTTTTTAATGTTGCAGCATGCAAGGGCCTGGACCAATTGGCAATTTTGGGGGACAGTAGGAATTTCTACTCAGACAGCAGCACTTCCCTACCTTCCCCTCATGCTGCAGGCCAAAATGTCCCCTGAAATGCTGCTCCAGGAACAGCATGAATGGGAAGTTTGAAGGTCTGCAGCAGAGGGGAAGAATCCTGAGGGGCTTTTTGCACGCCTTCAAAATCGCACAATGGTTGCCAATTGAAAACGCTACTGATTTGCCGTTATGCACAACGTCGTTGACAATCTGCCACACACCTGAAAACGATCTGCAAAAAGCGCTTCCTTGTAGCGCTTTCAGGGAAATCCCCAAAAGTGGATTCACCCTCCGGAAAGCGATACACTCCTGCAACCAATCTGCAACACTAGCGAAAAAGACCTGTGCGTTAACATTGTTGCAGTTTCTACAAAGTCCCTCCCCCTGGTTCTCTCCTCTGATCTTCCGGCAAAGCAATCGCCATTTTTTTTTCTCCGAGCGAGCGGGGATAAACGCACCAGCGAGCCTCTGTTTAGAGGCTTCCCCGGCTTCAGTCCCTCCCCTTCAGTCACTAAGCACAAACAAGAGAAGCCCGTTTGCTGATGTATTTTCCCTTTATTTTTTACACATTCGTTCAGCCGAAAATCAGGCCCGTGAGAGGGGGGGGTTTCACTCGGAGGGAGCGTGACAACGAATAAATGACAGCTCAAACACACCAGGCAGCTGGATGGGTCTCTCCGTTGCAACGAATCAACACAGATTCGTTGCAATGGGTCTGGTTTTTTTTTTAAAAAAACTTTCTTAAAGGGAAAGGGGCTGTTTGGAAGCATGCTAACAGCTGCCCATTGGATTTTCAGCCGAAAATCGGGCCCGTGAGAGGGGGGGGGATTTTTTTTTTTTCACTCGGAGGGAGCGTGGCAATGAATAAATGTCAGCTCAAACACACCAGGCAGCTGGATGGGTCTCTCCGTTGCAACGAATCAACACAGATTCGTTGCAATGGGTCTGTTTTTTTTTTTTAACTTTCTAAAAGGGAAAGGGGCTGTTTGGGAGCATGCTAACGGCTGCCCATTGGCTGCTTGACGGCCAGGGGCGGGACGAGCTTGGCAAGAGCGCTTCCTTTCTAGCGATTTTTGCCAAGACCGGAAGCCTGTGGGAAACGCTACAAAACACAACTGGATTCCACTACAAAGGCAGGTATGCATAACGACGAATTCCACTATTTTAAATGGCGATTTTTCATTCAGTGACCAATTTGCTACAAAGATCCCGGTGCGAAAAGCCCCTCAAAATTGCCCCCACCCCCCATTTGCAGAAATCCTCTAGTGCAGCAGTTCTCAATCTTCCCACCACTGCGACCCCCGCTGCTGCCACTGCTGTGGCAGCGGTGGCAACCCGAAGGGGGTCATAGGGTTGTGCGCTCTGGCACGCTGGTGATCATGGAAGACCAAGGTGGCCAGCACTGTAGCGTGAAGGGGAGTTGACCTCCTTTGGGTCACTGAGGCTGCTGCCACCGCAATGGCAGCAGTGGCAGGAGCCTCAGTAACCCCCCTGAAAGGGTCGATCGACCCCCCTGGGGGTCAATCGACCCCCAGGCTGAGAACCACTGCTCTAATGGATGCAAGCCTGGATGGCCAGCAGTAGGGCAAAAACTGATACCTCATTCTAGAGATGCATCAAAGGAAGCCATCTGGATTTGTTGCAACCCATGGTACTTTTTATTGCATTAAAATAATGGCATGGAAGGGTTCCAGATCCCCCGCTCCAACCTTTTCTGTTGTGCCTTACTGCATTGTTTACGAGTGTGGCTTTATGTTTTACAACATCAGTCATATACTCTGTGGTGGATTCAAAGATCCCCTCAGCACAACTGGAAAATACTGTATACTTGTGGAGGCCACAGATCTCATATTGAACATGTTCAACATCAAAACTTGACATGTTTGGCCTTGTTGATCAGACATGAGCTGGCCACCATGCCTGCTCAGCACAGGACAGCACTGAATGACTTGAATGCCCTGCCAAGCAGGCTTGCTTATTCTCTCCCCCCACCCACCCCCACTAGCCGATGAATAAATGCACAGTGAATCCAAACAGGCAGCCATTAATGTTACTAGGCTTCATCTTGCAAGATCTGAGCAAGGCTGTCAAGGATAGTTATTCTGGAGGTCATCAATTCACAGGGTCATCACAAATCGGAAGCAACTTGACCTCATGCAATACAAAACGGTTACTAAGGGCTACTTAGACACCAAATGGTAGGACTTATCTTAAATGCAGCATTTATGACTGACTTGTATGTTTTGTGACCAATTTAATGTCCATTTGTACAATTGCTTTGCCGATGTGGGGGGGGGGGTAGAACTTGATCAGGATGTGTGAGAATGGTCATGTGAAAAAGGCTTATTGCTGTGTATGTGCGTCTACTGAGGGCCAAGCTTGAGGTCTGAGGCAGGATCCAAGCAGACATGTAACTCACCAAGGTGCAGCAAGGATCCAGAATGCCTGATTCTATTAGTTTAAACCAGGGGTAGTCAAACTGCGGCCCTCCAGATGTCCATGGACTACAATTCCCAGAAGCCCCTGCCAGCATTCGCTGGCAGGGGCTTCTGGGAATTATAGTCCATGGACATCTGGAGGGCCGCAGTTTGACTACCCCTGGTTTAAACTAATCAATGATAATCTAGCCAATTGTGCACACGGACAGGGACATTGTCTGCTTTGTGTTTATAAGTTGGAGTTTTGTGTGTGTGTGGGGGGGGGTATCAGTGCCATCTTGGTACAACTTCTATCATGTTCTGGCACCAATAAAGAGCTGCAACGATTCCAGTGTCTGTGAGTCACTGACCCACAAGATCTACCATGAATCTAACACTTATTGTACTGCGGTGCTCTGTGAGGATGGAATAAAGTGAATCCACTGGCTGGAGGGCCAAGAATTAATGCACAAACAGCCAAAGAGTCTTTTGATAACGTGGCTGCTCAGGAGAAGCAAGCAGGATGTGAACGCAGCCAGCAGGTCTTTGAAGATCCCTATTTATGCTCATGCAAATAGGGGGGAAGGGTCTGCTTTCTGTAGATTTCCCAGTCATGCTGCATGCTTTGCATGTTTCTCTTAGGCCAAATAAATTTCACAAACTGACTTCAGTAAGAAAGTTTATGTATACGCGCAGAATCATAGAATCATAGAATCATAGAGTTGGAAGAGGCCATTCAGGCCATCTAGTCCAACCCCCTGCTCAACGCAGGATCAGCCCTAAGCATCCTAAAGCATCCAAGAAAAGTGTGTATCCAACCTTTGCTTGAAGACTGCCAGTGAGGGGGAGCTCACCACCTCCTTAGGCAGCCTATTCCACTGCTGAACTACTCTGACTGTGAAAAATTTTTTCCTGATATCTAGCCTATATCGTTGTACTTGAAGTTTAAACCCATTACTGCGTGTCCTCTCCTCTGCAGCCAACAGAAACAGCATCCTGCCCTCCTCCAAGTGACAACCTTTCAAATACTTAAAGAGGGCTATCATGTCCCCTCTCAACCTCCTTTTCTCCAGGCTGAACATTCCCAAATCCCTCAACCTATCTTCATAGGAGCAAAGCTTAGCCTTCTTTGGTGAAAGCCAAGTCCTTACTCAAAACTTGCTAGTCCAAAGCAGTGTTTTATACAGTTCATCCAGGAAAATTCCATCAGCTGGCCCTATATGCCCCAAACATACAACCTCCATACATCACATGTGCATTAAAATGAGCTCTAAGTCCACACAGTGGTGGTGATTCTACTATGCTAATAAGCCTAATTATACTTCTGCACAAGTGTCCATATCTGTGTCTTATTCACCTTTGTCCTATATCCTTATGTTTTTTCAGCATCTTTCCTGTCTAACTTGTAATTTGAGCTGTCATTTGACCTTAGCTGATAATTGGTCATCTATCCTCGAAACCATCCTGTTTACTGTTCCTCTCACCCATCTTGTTATCAGGCAAAACTGCTTGTGGTATACTGCTAAACAAATTCAGCTTTGACCCTTCATTATCCAAATCACTCATGTGCATGCACACCTGAGTAGCATGCACCAAAAGCATCCTTCTGCTAGCAAAGAGGACACATGTGTATTGTGGTGTATTAAGTATTGAGATCATAAACCTATGTCTACCAGGGTCGAGGTACACACCAACAATTCCAAAGAGATGAAGGGGAATAAGCTGAAACAAGAAAATGTGTTGTTGT
The DNA here is from genome assembly GCF_049243985.1 of Paroedura picta. Taxonomy (NCBI): domain Eukaryota; kingdom Metazoa; phylum Chordata; class Lepidosauria; order Squamata; family Gekkonidae; genus Paroedura; species Paroedura picta. The sequence goes on along the minus strand of NC_135370.1, from coordinate 39,052,823 downwards.
TAGGTGCAAAGTCATGTCCGACCCATCGCGACCCCATGGACAATGATCCTCCAGGCCTTCCTGTCCTCTACCATTCCCCGGAGTCCATTTAAGTTTGCACCGACTGCTTCAGTGACTCCATCCAGCCACCTCATTCTCTGTCGTCCCCTTCTTCTTTTGCCCTCAATCACTCCCAGCAAGAAAATAACAAGAAAACAAGAAAATAAACTTATTCAATCGACAGAAAGTCAGGTAAATAAAAATAGACTGCCCGCTGCTAAGCAAGAAAATGAAAGGGGAGAATCAAAGACATACAAACCTGCTTCCTGAAGACAGCCAGTGGAGTTCCATGGGCTCGATTGGCTGAAAATCACTTAGATTTGTATGAGGTCTAAATCGCAAGGGATGGTTCAGAGTACTGAAGGAGAGGCACGGCTTTCCACTACATGGGTCTGCCCTTGTCTTTGCTCCGGAAATTACAGCTGGTACAAAACGTGGCTGCTAGGGTCCTCACTAAGACACCATGGAGGGCCCATATTTAGCCGGTGCTTCGACATCTGCACTGGTTACCAGTCTGTTTCCTGGTCACATTCAAAGTATTGGTACTGACCTTTAAGGCTATGCACGGTCTGGGTTCCACCTGCAGGACCACTTGGTTGCTTATGCCCCTTGCAGGGCCCTTTGCTTTGTGGGTATAAATCTACTCGTCCCGGGCCCCCAGGATGTTCACCTGGCCTCAACCTGGGCCAGGGCCTTTTCGGTCCTGGTCCCAACCTGGTGGAATGAGCTCCTGGAAGAGCTGAGGGCCTTGCTGGAGTTGCCAAAATTCCGCAGGGATTGCAAGACAGAGCTCTTCTGCCAGGTGTATGGTTGAGGCCAGGGTAGACTCCCAGTATTCCATCTGAATGTCCCCCCCCCCTCCAAGCTTCAGCCAGATATGATGCCTCACTTCCAATGGAAGAAGACTTGGCCTCCGGCTGGACGAGGAGGAAAGGGATTGGGAGTAATCAGACGGTTTATGTGTGATCGCCTGCTGCCTTTGTTGCTATAAGGGAGGATTTTACGGGGTTTTATTGTATTTTAATTATTACTGTGAACTACCGCGAGACCATTGGGAGAGCGGCGGTATATAAATTGAAACAAAATGAATGAATGAATGAATGAATGAGTCCCAAAACTGGAGTCAGAGTCCAAGGTCTTCCCTTGATGTTACCCCCTGGTATTCAGCAGTCATCTTGTGATGTGCGAAACTCTGGCAGTCAGGTTTCATCCTGCTTCACCATCATTAGGAAAATATAGTGAGTTCATCTGCACCATTTTCCGATGAGGAGGGGATACAGCCCACAAGCATGAGTACAAATGAACATTCAAGGTCAAGCACCAGGAACCTTAAAGCAGAAGCTGCTGATTTAAGCCATATTGTGGTAAATGCAAAAGCACAATACTCTTTTAGGGGATTTTATTTTTAGTCATGTTTTCTAAAAGTGCTATGAAGTGAATCTTGGCCTGCCTGTCAGGAGTAGCACCACAGAAGTCTTTTTCCCAGCATCCAGCCTCTCAGAATACAAAAGCCATTACACTTTGCCTCAGTAGACCTGCTAATTTGGCAACTCGAATAATATAAATGAATTGGAAACAATGTTTTTCTTTTGTACAAGGACTTAGATTTGTCCTCGGAGGGTTTGCGGGCTCATTCAATGAAACAAGTCACTTAATTTCAACGGCACCGTCTACGGAATACATTTTTCTTCCCATTAAATGAGATCATCCACTGCGTCTCCCCAGGGCCGTTGAATTTTAGCCTATTAAGCCACATTTACTTAGGGTTAAATTTTTATTTTGAGGTTTTTAAATTATGTGTGTGAACTCCCAAGCCCCACAACCTAAACGAGCCATTCCAGTTTTTCCTCTCCCTACCCTGTCATCTTTTCCCTCCCTTTGAAACACGTCTGCTGAATTGCAAGCCATTATTTTAAAAAGCTGTCTTGAGTGCATAGGAAAGAGCATAAAAATGTAGTGATCGTATCATAAATAGTTCATAATATGCTTTCAAGCTCTGAAAACCCTGCTCGGCCATTCAGCTACAGGCCAGCTCTAGTAGAGATGTGACCAGACAGGTCTTGGACTATGATCCTATGCTTGTTTGCAAGACAGGATGTCTAACATGACGCTGTCTTATGCATAAATAGACCAAGGTCAGGCAAGGTCAGACTGAGAGAAGATCTCCAGGGTCACAGGTATTTACATCCCCTCTGACTGCATCCTTTTAACTTGGGGACTAAACCTAGGACCTTCTGCATGCAAGTAGGCATGGTGCCACTGAACTATGGCCTCTCATGTCTTATGCTTCTTAGTCCCTTTTAGGGATGCCACCTACTGGGTACTCATACTGGGAGTATCTGTACAAGCACATATTATCTGTACAAGAACATCTGTACAAGCACATATGTCATGATCACAATCAGTGGTTGGCTTTTGGAAAGAAGGCATACGAGGAGGCATGTATCCTGGATTATACATGTCGCTACAATTCAGTCTCTGCATCCCTGCTGTCTTTATTCTCCAGATTAATTTGGTTTTATGTGGAAGATGCTGTGTATATTGTTGTTGTCGTCAGCCATTTGGTTGTGTCTGACTCTTGGTGATCCCATGGCACAGTTGTCTCCATGATTCCTGGTCTTGCACCCCCTCCTTCAGCCGTGCAATGGTCTGGCCAATGTTCATCTTGATTGCGTCCAACCACTGTGCCCTTTGTCGGCCTTATTAGCTTTTTCCACTGACCAATCCTTGCATAATTGCGTTCTCCATTGAGTTGGATCACATGGTCAAAGTTTGTGAGCCGGAGTTTTATGATTTTGCCTACCAGTGATATATCAGAATTTATGCATTGTAGTATTTCCTTGTTTGTGACTTTTGCTGTCCATCAAACTATGAATATTACCTTCCTCTTTTCAGTTGCCATACGCAAGGACACATAATAGTAATAAGGACTTGAAAACCTAAACAAAGCAAACAACTCACTGACTAACATTCCTTATTTCATCATAGGACTCTTCTTGTACTCAACTATATTGAGTACAGCCTTCGGGGGGAGGCGGGGTATAAATCTAAATCTAAATCTAAATCTAAATCTAAATCTAAATCTAAATCTAAATCTAAATCTAAATCTAAATCTAAATCTAAATCTAAATCTAAATCTAAATCTAAATCTAAATATAAATATAAATATAAATATAAATATAAATATAAATATAAATATAAATATAAATATAATATATGCTCATTATGGTGAGCTTCATTCAAGTGAACAAATGTATGTGTTCACTTGTTAATTTTAAGGGTTGAGGTTTTTATGTTTGACTGTGGGGATTTTTATTGTAACCTGCCTTGAGCCGGCTAGTCTGGGAGTGATGGGAAATTGATTGATTGATTAATTAATTAGGTAGTGGTGAGGGGAACTCACAGATTATACCTGCTGGTCTGTTCCATGGTCCTGCGTGCACAGACCACCCTATATATGTCACATGCCCTGACATCAGTGACATAAGAAAACGCTGGCCTCTCTGCCTGACCTCCCCAGATTGAAAAAATTGGCACTAGAGCTTTGTATGCCTCCCCCTCTACAAAGAAAGCACAATGCTCAATTGCAGTTATTTAATACTGTATTCATTATTTTAAATCTGTAATTTTAGTTTACAGCAGTGGTCCCCAACCTTTTTATCACTGGGAACTGGTCAATGCTTGACAATTTTACTGAGGCCCGGGGGGGGGGGGGAGAGAGTCTTTTGTCGAGGGACGTCGCCGCCACCTGAGCCCGTGCTCCACTTGCTTTCCTGCTGGTGCCCCTGACTTCCCACCACCCATTGGGGGGCGCTGCCAGCAGCAGCTGCGCAGTGCCACACCGAGGGGGAGCCCCAGCCATGGCGGCCAATGGAGAGCACCAAAGATGAGCCGGCAGCAGAGTGGCAGGGCAGCCCCCGAGGCAGCAGCTGGAGAGGAGGACGAGAAGGACCGGGGTTGAGGACCACTGGTTTACAGAATTGTTTTTATGAGTTTTATAGCCATTTGCTATTAATTGTATGAGTTTTATAGGGATTTGTATTATATGAAATTTGTAATGCGCCCTGAGATTCTGAAGAAAGGGTAGACTATGAATCCAATAATAAATGAATGAAAATGAATGAGTATACAGTACTTAAACTGAATATATGGGGGTGTCAAAGACATCCCTTTTGGGGAAGCTAGTGAGGCTACGATTTTGGAAGCCATCAAACTGTCCAGTTAAGTTGTTTGCTGGCTTTTAATTCACCAACAAGTTGGGAAAATTCATTAAATAGGATTATTCTTCTACAGAATAAAGAACTGCATCCTTTTTGTGGTTTTTTAAAAATGAAATATATGGCAGATTTAAAGAAAAAATACAGATAAAAGCACAGCAGACTTTAACATTATTTCAAGCACATATGCTCTCTCTCTCTTCATCTCCCATTGATTCTCCCTCCTCTTTTAAGCTAAACGTTCATGGGAACTTTCCATGAAGTTTCACAGAACATGCTAGGATATTTTGACTCTATGGGCTTAAACAGACAGGGATGGCGTGATCTCCAAAAACTCCACAATCTGTTTTCAGAAATGCTGAGCAAGGCTGTCACGCACAGTGGAAACTTTTAAGTCCTCAAAAGACTAGAGTAGTTAGGACTTTGTGGATATCCTAATGTGTCATACTACAGACAACTATGACAAGATCCTACATCCATTTGAGTGTGTGTGCATAGTTCATGTTAAATCTGTGGTGGATCTTGTGGGTCAGTGACTCACAGACACTGGAATTGTTCCAGTTCTTTATGGGTGCCAGAACATGATTCAGGTAGTATTAAGACCGCACTGAGAAACCCCCAACAAACCCCCAACTTATATACAAAGCAGACAATAGATCTGCCCACCCATGCACGTGATTGTCTAGATTAGCGTTGATTGGTTTAAACTGATAGGATCAGGCAGACTGGAACCTCACTGGACATAGGTCAGTTCTGTTTCAGCTGGGATCCTGCCTCAGACCTTGGCAGACCCACATATACGACACCTGGATACCTTTGCTGATCGGCACAAAAGCAACCAAGTCCATCATGGTTTCATGTGTTACAGAATTTGTACCGGAATGGTGCTTGTCATAAATTCAAATATATGGTAGATACAGTTTAGTAAAACACATATTTTTGCCCTGAAAATGAATGCTTCAAAGTGCAGCCATTTCTGTGTTCAAACCACTTCGACCACAGGCACAAAATATGTCGCTCTTCACTTCTTTAGTTTCATGTTGCACACACTGTAAATTATAGCTAATATATTTTGGTTCCTGATGAGAAAATGCCCTCTGGGAGTGAGAGGAATTTAAATTCTATTATCAGGAGCATTTTTATACAGGTTAAGTCCTTAACAGCACATTGGACCTGGTTTGAAGAAACTACAAATTATGATTGTTATTGGATGGTTGCTTTATCTCTATGTATATGTTTAATAATAAGTGATTAAAATAACCCTGTAAATAGAAATAGAGTTCTTATAATGTTCAGCTCCCCCTTCAAGGATCGCTGCCTTGTTGTGGCAAGGGGGCTTGCGTAGCTCAGTGAAGCTATGAGCTATGCCGTGCAGGGCCACCCAAGACGGACAGGTCATAGCTGAGAGCTCTGACAAAAGGTGATCCACTGGAGAAGGCAATGGCAAACCACTCCAGTATCTTTGCCATGAAAACTCTATGGACAGTTCCAAAAGGCATAACGATATGACGCCGGAAGATGAGCCCCTCAGGTCGGAAGGTGTCCAATATGCTACTGGGGATGAGCAGACGGCTAGTACGAGTAGCGCCAGAATGAATGAAGCGGCTGGGCCAAAGCCGAAAGGACGCTCAGTTGTAGAAGTAACTGGTGGCGAAAAGACAGTCCGATGCTGTAAAGATTTTTATTCCATAGGAACCTGGAACGTCAGATCCATGAATCAAGGCAAGCTGGACGTGGTTAAACAAGAAATGAGAAGACTGAACATCGACATTTTAGGAATCAGTGAACTAAAATGGACAGGAATGGGTGAATTTAATTCAGATGACCATCAGGTATACTACTGTGGACAAGAATCTCGCAGAAGAAATGGAGTAGCCTTCATAATCAATAAGAGAGTAGGAAAAGCAGTCTTGGGATACAATCCCCAAAATGACAGAATGATCTCAGTTCGAATCCAAGGCAAACCATTCAACATCACAGTGATCCAGGTCTATGCCCCAACCACTGCTGCTAAAGAGGATGAAGTTGATCAGTTCTATGAAGCCCTACAACACCTTATAGAAGCAACGCCAAAAAATGATGTGCTTATCATCATGGGGGATTGGAATGCTAAAGTAGGAAGCCAAAAGATAACTGGGATAACAGGCAAGTTTGGCCTTGGAGTACAAAATGAAGCAGGGCACAGGCTGGTAGAATTTTGTCAAGAGAATACAATGGTCATAGCAAACACTCTTTTCCAACAACCCAAGAGACGACTCTACACATGGACATCACCAGACGGTCAACACAGAAATCAGATTGACTATGTACTCTGCAGCCAAAGATGGAAAAGTTCTATACAGGCAATAAAAACAAGACCAGGAGCTGATTGTGGTTCAGATCATGAGCTTCTTGTTGCAAAATTTAGGCTTAAATTGAAGAAAGTAGGGAAAAGCACTATGCCACTCAGGTACGAACTAAATCATATCCCCGACGAATATACAGTAGAGGTGACAAATAGATTTAAGGAATTAGATCTGATAGACAGAGTGCCTGAAGAACTATGGACGGAGGTTCGCGACATTGTACAAGAGGTAGCAACTAAAACCATCCCAAAGAAAAAGAAATGCAAGAAATCAAAATGGCTGTCTGAGGAAGCTTTACAAATAGCTAAGGAGAGAAGGGAAGTGAAAGGCAAGGGAGAAAGAGAAAGATACACCCAATTGAATGCAGAATTCCAGAGAAAAGCTAGAAGAGATAAGAATGCCTTCTTAAATGAACAGTGCAAACAAATAGAAGAAAACAATAGAATGGGGAGGACCAGAGATCTTTTCAAGAAAATTGGAGATATGAAGAGAACATTTCATGCAAAGATGGGTATGATAAGGGACCAAAATGGTAGGGACCTCACAGAAGCAGAAGAGATTAAGCAAAGGTGGCAAAATTATACAGAAGAACTATACAAGAGCGAGCTTAACATCCCTGATGACCACAGTGGGGTAGTTACTGACCTGGAGCCAGACATCCTGGAATGTGAAGTCAAATGGGCCTTAGGAAGTCTGAGCAACAATAAAGCTAGTGGTGGTGACAGCATTCCAGTTGAACTATTCAAAATCTTAAAGGACGATGCAGTAAAAGTGCTACACTCAATATGCCAGCAAATTTGGAAAACTCAGCAATGGCCACAGGATTGGAAAAGGTCAGTTTACATTCCAATCCCAAAGAAGGGCAATGCCAAAGAATGTTCAAACTACCGCACCATTGCACTCATTTCTCATGCTAGCAAAGTTATGCTCAAAATCCTACAAGCTAGGCTCCAGCAATATGTGGACCGAGAACTTCCAGAAGTACAGGCAGGATTTCGAAGAGGTAGAGGAACTAGAGATCAAATTGCCAACATACGCTGGATCATGGAAAAAGCTAGGGAGTTCCAGAAGAACATCTACTTCTGCTTCATTGACTATGCTAAAGCCTTTGATTGTGTGGAGCACAACAAATTGTGGCAAGTTCTTAAAGAGATGGGAATACCAGAGCATCTTATTTGTCTCTTGAGAAATTTATATGCAGGTCAAGAAGCAACAGTGAGAACTGAACATGGAATCACGGATTGGTTCAAAATTGAGAAAGGAGTTCGGCAAGGCTGTATACTGTCGCCTTGCCTATTTAACTTGTATGCGGAGCACATCATGAGAAAGGCGGGATTAGAGGAGTCACAAATTGGGATCAAGATTGCAGGGAGAAATATCAACAACCTCAGATATGCAGATGATACCACTCTAATGGCAGAAAGTGAAGAGGAACTAAAGAGCCTGTTGATGCGGGTGAAGGAGGAGAGTGCAAAAGTTGGCTTGAAACTCAACATCAAGAAAACAAAGATCATGGCAGCCGGCCCTCTCAATTCCTGGCAAATAGATGGGGAAGAAATGGAGATAGTGACAGATTTTATTTTCCTCGGCTCCAAGATCACTGCAGATGGGGACTGCAGCAAAGAAATTAAAAGACGCTTGCTCCTAGGGAGGAAAGCTATGGCAAATCTAGACAGCATCCTAAAAAGCAGAGACATCACCCTACCAACAAAAGTGCGTTTAGTCAAAGCTATGGTATTCCCAGTTGCAATGTATGGCTGCGAAAGTTGGACCATAAGGAAGGCCGAGCGTCAAAGAATTGAGGCTTTTGAACTTTGGTGCTGGAGAAGACTCTTGCGAGTCCCTTGGACTGCAAGGCGAACAAACCTGTCAGTCCTAGAGGAGATCAGCCCTGACTGCTCTTTAGAAGGCCAGATCCTGAAGATGAAACTCAAATACTTTGGCCACCTCATGAGAAGGAAGGACTCCCTGGAGAAGAGCCTAATGCTGGGAGTGATCGAGGGCAAAAGAAGAAGGGGACGACAGAGAATGAGGTGGATGGATGGAGTCACTGAAGCAGTAGGTGCAAACTTAAAAGGACTCCAGGGAATGGTAGAGGACAGGAAGGCCTGGAGGATCATTGTCCATGGGGTCGCGATGGGTCGGACACGACTTCGCACATAACAACAACAATGTTCAGCTTAGATTTCCTGGCTGTAAAATGGGGTGAACAAGCACTTTCACAAATGCTGAATAAAGTACTTTCAACCCACATTCAATGCACTTTAGACATTGTTTAAAAGTGGATTTTGCTGTATGTAATATTGCAAAGTACATTGGAAATAGACTGAAAGTGCATTATTCAGCAGGTATGAAAGTTACGTGTAATTTACTCCCCTTTACGGACCACCATGACTTCTTCAGTTGCCTCAGCCTACATTCTCCCTAACCCCAGGCCCTCAAATCTGTAACTTGTGGTTGGCAGGGATATCTTGTTGTCCCAGGTTTGAAGATCTTTAACTCTGGGATTAAATGATGGAACGCCAGGCACATGCTGTGAATGAAAATCGAGGATATTATAGTCCCAGGCGCCAATTCATTTCTTGTAAAGGGAACAGAAAAATGAGCAAAAAATTCAAAGGATTTCTTCACGTGAAAAACTTCTCTGAAATTTATCTCTAGATTCTCATTGACTTAAAGGGAGCAGGGCAGAGCCAATGACTGGAACCAGAAAATGATTGAATACTGCCATACTAATAACTCTCCACCTCCTGAATGTGACTTGAGTAAGAATGTAGGTCACACATTAAACATGACAAATTTAGTCAGACAAGTTGGCTGTAATTATGATAAGCCTAACTCCACTATTATTGAAACTGGAATGCTCTTAAATGTGATAGAAACCAATGGCTGATAGAACCCAGACAGTGCTCATCAGTGGTTCATCTTCATCTTGGAGGGAAGTGACCCGCCAATCCCCTTTCTCCATGCTTTAAGGGGCCTGCGGTGCCAGCTAATTTTGTTTTTAAAGTAAGACTTCTCCATGGAAACACCTATGCACCTAATCGTAGATGCATAGTGCTTTTTATAAGTCCATCCCTTATCAAATCATGAGTCTGGAATCTTAAAAGAATTAATCTTGTTCCTAATTGGAGGTGGGACTTTAGAGAGGTATGCTTTGTGTTCATACTGTGAAAACTGTGGGGTAAATTATTTTTTTGCTTTGCCTGCACGATTGAATGCCTATTTGTTGCTCCAGGCAGTTTACATAAAAGAAAAAACACAACCCTGTTCCCGGGAGAAGGGAGAGGGAGGGAGGTGCGAGGGTGGGACATTGGAAGCGGAGATACTGCTACTTCACATCCATATATTTCCTTAGCGTGTGGCTTGCTGGTTGCTCTCCTGTAGCTCGTGCTTTTTAGGCTGAGGAATCCACTTTATGCAATTCCCCAGCTAGCGCTTTAAAAATGAAGGCTGTAGCTGCTGGTTTACTGCTTGGACGCTGGATGTTGGTGACATTGTATAAAAGGCCAAAACTAAGACGTCTTCATAAGGTAAGCATTTTACTATATTTATCAGGTCCGTAATGGCCCCAAATATTTTTCTGCCTTCAGGTGGGACCGGGACCAGGGAATTCCCTAGAATTATAGCTCATCTCCAGATTAAAGAGGTCAGTTCCCCTGGAGAAAATGGCTGTTTTGGAAGGTGGACTCCATAGTATTATACAACACTGAGGTCCCACCCCAAATCTGGCTGACTCCTGGCTCTACCCCCAAAGTCTCCAAGTATTTCTCAGCCCAGAACTGGCAGCCTCATGACAGGGTCACTTAACATCTGAGCTGGCTAGAGTTCACTGTCTGTTTCAGTGATCCAGAGATTGAGAGTAGGGGACTTTAGGTAAAGCTTCCAAGGATCCTGATGAAATAAAGAGAAGTTAAGGCAGTGGATGGGTGTTTCTGTGTGGTGAGGAAACATCCCAGATAAAGAAAATTGGACTTGACAGCCTATGTGCAAGCAGGGAGAAAAACCAGTATCACACTCTGGCTGATGGAGCAGGGATGCTTATAGAAGTCAGCACAATAGGATGTCAAAGAAATGAGGGTAAAATACAAGAATTTGGGGGTGAATCCAGGATGAGTATCTATGGATTTCCTTGCTCTGACTGAGGTATTGTTGCCAGGGCTTCTCAGAAGAGTGGCAAAAGGTGATTGCATCCAGGTAGGGGAATATCCTGGTTGGACAAGAGGGCTGGCAGTGCAGAGCCTGTACCCATGGATGAGACAGGCTGGTAGGAGACATTCAGGCAAGGTCAGTAAAGGTCATCAAGCCATCAAGCCCATTTAATGGTTTGATAGTAATCAGACCTTGCCCTCAGAAAGACTTACATTTGTTGATAACATTAACATTACTTTGCATTATACTAGTCATAGTCACATTACAATCTACTTGTTTAAATCAGTTATTCAAATTAAGAAATAAATAAAATAAAGAGGACATCTGGCCTTTCCAAGGGATTGTTAAGAATGTAGATTAGCATATGTAGTGAGATAAGAAACCAATATCTTCCTTAGGTTACAGTACAGTCTCCTAGCTCAAATCAATTATTTCAAAAAAGAGATAAATTAAAATATAGAGGACATTTGGCCTTTCTGAGGGATTGTTAAGAATGCAGGTTAGCATACGTAGCGAGTTAATAAAGCAATGTCCCTGTTGAGTCCTGGGGATTCCATTGTTCTGGGTGTTATAATAACTTGCATTTCAGCAGTTTCTCGTTCCATTCTGTTCTTGAAGTAATTTTGTAATAAAATGGCTACTTTGAGGTCATCTATTGAATGTTTTGGAAGGTTGAAATATTCTTCCACAGGTTTATCAGTCTTCTGGTTTCTGATGTCAGATTTGTGTCCTTTGGCATAGGGTTTGCCCTGTTTGTCCTATGTAGAGAATGAAAGGGCATTGTTTGCATTTGTAAGGTAAAGGTAAAGGTATCCCCTGTGCAAGCACCGAGTCATATCTGACCCTTGGGGTCTCCCATGAGGAAGGCTACAAATGCAAGGTTTACCATCCCGCGTTTGCAGGAGACCACATGCATTTTACTCCTCCGTGCGGAAATGGTCATTAAGTCTTAAGGAAATAACTAGGCTATCATAAACACTGGCAAAAGCTTTAGATTTAAATCTTGTAGATGAACAGCTGTTTAAGTATTAAAATATGTCATGGTTAGTGCATTATTGAAAGCCCATGATACTATTGAAGCTTAAGAAAGTATCTTTCTCATGAGGTTATTGCCAAAGTACTCATTGAGCTGAAAGCAAGATCAGACCCTTTTACTACTAAGGATTTAAACTCCTGGCAAGTTCCATATTGATTAGAACTGAGTCGTCCTTGTAAAAAGCATTCAGCAATAACTCCGCATTTGCTTAACGCTTTCCCCCCTCTCTTTAGGTTAAACAGTTTCTACAGACTCCTTCTGCAAGTTCTTTGTCTCCATGGCCAAGAAAGAATTCTTTATCAGTTACACATGAACTGTTTCCTCATTGTCTGTGGTATATATGCTCACAATACATTAATAAAAGAGAATTTAAATGGCCTTGCTATTTCCCCTCCTCCCATTTAATCATTTTTATTTCATCCCAAACTTGCACTTGTTTAATCCTGGTAGTTTTTCATGCCTTTTAATGGTTTCAGAATTTTGTCAGCAATAAAAATAGCAAAATGAAGAGGCTCAGATGAAGCCCATTTGTAATGCCACACGGAGACAAACATCAAAATAACGGGGTGATTTATGTTGATCTACTTACTTTTCCTTTGAGGCATGCCATTGGGCCTGACACACTTCTGATTTTCAGCTGCATTATGGCGACAATCCTGAGGACAATGGGGCATAAACCTCATTGAATAATATGGGGGTTACTTGTGAGTAGATCTGCTTAGGATTGCCCTTGACATAAAACACTGGAAGGAAAGAATAGGATTCCTTACAAATATTAAGCAATTAATTTGAGTCTTCAGGTCTTTTTCTTTTTGCAAAATTTTTTTTATACAAATTAAAAAGGCACAAAAAGAAAAAAATAGAAAAGGAACAAAGAACAGGTATAACTTCAATTCAACAAGTATCATATTCCACTACCCCCTTTTCTTAATTTATAAACAGGGCCACGTACCCTGGCGTAAACAGTCAGTGTCAGTGCAGTAAACGTCCGTAATACAATGCCCTCAATCCCACGTATCTTTTTGTATGTATAGATTCTACAGTCCCCAGAGTTTTGGTGGATGTACTGATTCTACACCAGTAGCACTACTCTAGGCCACCGCCGCTGCATTGTGGAGGAGCACCATGCGCCACAACGTCCTGAGTCCCCACGGGGGACCTATTTCAGTGATGCACACCGTCCATCCTGGATTTCTGAGGCCCCACAATGCAGCTGGAAAGTTTCGACCATGTGAGAGGGGAAGGTGGGCTTTATGTGCAAATAAAAAATTGCCCCATTTGGCCCCATGGTGCTGTGAAGCGCTGCAGAGCTAAGGCATGTTCTGTCCCCGCCGGGACACCATAAGAGGGAGCCCTGGAAGCCTCGGTTCTTCCCCATCCACAAGGACCTGCGGCTGGATAGGCCCCATTGGCCACCATGGCAGACTGGGGAATGTGGAAACATCCATGTTCCTTTACTGCGGACAATGGATTGCCTAAAGCATGCCAGCCCTGGGACGGGGCTGCGCTGGAGCCAATGTCGTGTGGCCGCAGGGATTAGCCTCACTGCTGTATGGGTGCTGGCCTGACCTTTTCTGCCCGTGTGGAATCAGTCTCAAAGAGCACTTCCTCCTCCCCCTCCCCTTCTTTCAGTAACAGAAAAGGTGGTTGGATCAAAGCCAATTTATACTTATCCTAAAGGTTTTTACCTGGTTGATGGCTGGAACTCTCTGTGTACACCCCCAACTTCAACAGAGTTTGTACCTAATCAACTGTATGTTGGGCTTCAGTGACCACTCAGAGATCTTCCTGTAGTTCCAAGTATTCAGTGAAAGGTCAGTGATAAACCAACACTACAGAGAGTTCTGGAGCACAGGATAACGACTTAGGGCTTTCTAGGCAGAAGAGAGATAGTCCATGTTTACTTGAGTCATAACTTTTCTTAAGAGTTCATTTAGCTGAACCTCACTGTTATGAATTCTGGAAAACTGAAATATTTTACTGAGGAAGTTATGGCATATACCTATTGTGTCAGCTTACAATATAGCCATCTTATCACACCACATGGTTGTCTCCCTTTATTTGACAGCAATCGGTGATGTTGTTGTCAAAGTTCATAATTATCTAACATGATTTGGACCACCTTGTGATGCTTGACTTTGGTACAGGTTAAGTGACAATTCTGCCAAAGTGTTTATCACCTTAGATTGTTTATGACATACCCGTTAGGTTCTGCCTCTCCCAGGCTAAGAGTGACCAATGGGAGCTGACAAAATATTTGTGAGAGGTGGCAAGTAAAAAAAAAGAGTTAAGTGAGAGGGATAATTGGCTGAGGGAAGATTGAACAGTAGGCCAGTGTGTAGCAGAACAGCAGCTTTGGCTGGGAGAAAACCAACTTGTCACAAAAAACGTCCTAAATACCTAAATTGAGCTCAAAAAATTCAAAAATGCAAGTGTAGAAATTTTGTAGTTGTCTACCCCATTGTCTTCAATGTTGAGTTTAAACCACAAATGTATATAAATTAATTTTTAAATAATCCAATGTGGTCAGTGGAGGCATTGGTATGCATGTATGCACTGATTTTATTGAAGATATAAACCTTGGGTTTTTAATTTTAATAAATATTAGTACTTAATTTTAAAGTGGTGTTCTACCCTCTGTAGGCTTGAATTCATTTCCCTTGTTTTGACCTTTTATGGGTTCTTGACTTTGATTTGAGTCAGGACATTTTCTCCTTTTTGTTTTGGACAGAGCAGCTTGCAACATTTATGGAAAAACATAGTTAAAATTATAAAATTTACAACAATTGAACATTTAAGATCCTAAACGTTTAAAATCATAGGAGTGCATTGTTTTTCTTTCCGTATGGAGGTGGTGAGGGGGTAGAGTGCTACAGTGGTTTATTCAGTGGCATACCCATGATTATCCTTTCATATCTTTAAATAGGACAGGGTCCTATTAAATAAAAGAGTAAGGCCACCTGGGGAGGAGTTAGGGCGGGCCCTGTCCAGGATAAAAACTCAGAGGGCTCAATCAGGAGCCGCAAAGCGGCTCCTGATTGGGCCCTCTGAGTGTCCATCCAGGGCCAAGCAGCCAACAGGGAGGCACGCAAAGTGCCTTCCTATTGGCCCCTCACCAGGACAGACTAAAATTCCATTCACCCAGCCCAGTCTGGCTGCCAGTCTGCTCCTGACCACCGCAGGGAGAGGAGGTCAGAAGGGCTGCCAAGGGGGATGGGAACAGAGGCTTGGACAGGCTGCGCCAGCCCTTTTCGCCCCAAGGCTGTCCTAACTGCCACGTCCAACTGCAAATGGCCTCAGAACCCTGACAGAGCTGGCAGGAGGCTGCAGAGTGCTCCCCCTCCCCCCCTTCAGGCCTGCTGCGAAGGAGCCTCTGACAGGCCCTGACTGAGGGGAGGGAGGCCTTTCCAAGAGCAAATAAGGGGAGCCTCAGGGCCTTCCTTTTGAGGGGAGGGGGGACTTTCCCCTTCTGCCAAACAGTTGCCTGACAGGGAGGTCACAGAAAAGCCCCTTCTCACTTAAAATACTGCTCTGGCTGGGGGTTAGACACAGCCATGCCATGTGTCTTTCTTCTTTGCAACTCTCTGCAGATTTGAGGCCACTGCACAGCGTTATTCTGCAGAGGAAGCTGGCTCTTTTGTCTCCTGTTTCATCTGCACAACAACCCTGTGCAGTAGGCCTCAAGTCTTTCAATTCAACAACAACCTGTGTGGGAAGCCTTAAATGTTTCTTCTCTACCACAATCCTGTCCAAAGTAGCCCTTTCTGCCTGGGGAGCTGATCTTTATACTCTGCAAGTGAGCTGTAATTCCAGGAGCTCTCCAGGCCACACCTGTAGGTTGGCTACCCCTGGGTTGGAAATATTCCTGGAGGTTTGGAGGTGGGACTTCAAAATCATACAATGCTTCAGATTCCAGCTTTCAAAGAAGCCATTTTTGCCTGCAGTTGGTAGGGAGTGGTGCAGGAGTGTCCCTCCTGGCCTATGGGTTATGGCCAGCCCTTATCAGCAACTGTTTGTATTCTGGGGCGCAGACAGGCAGACCAGCATCAGCCCTGTGAGTCTGGAAAGTGCAGGAAGATCTAAATAAATATTTACAGCATGAAACTAAATAGAGAACAAGTAAATGTCTGGAGACACATCGTAACTGAAATAGTAACTGGCAAATAACCTTTGCCTGGCAAATAAAAAAACAGTATTAAAAACCTTACTAACGTCAAGACTGCTGTGCACAGATAGTCTTCCTCTTAGGGTTGCCAGCTTCCTTGTGAGGCTCGCTACCCCACCTCCCTCATGGGGAGTCTGCTATGGGGAGAGAAGGGGAAGACGATTGGAAAATGCTTTGAGACACCTGAGGCCTGCTGGGTCACTGCGGCCCATTTCCAGTTCTCTCAGATCTCTCACAACCCTACATACCTCACAGGTTGACTATTGTGGAGAGACAAATGGAAAAGGTGTTTGTAAACTGCTTTGAGACTCCTTTGGGTAGTAAGCAATAGGGTACAAAAAACCGTTCTTCTAAGGAGCAACCATGAAAGAAGCATGTGGGCACATAACATTTTACCAACAGTGAAAATATGGGAGACAGAAGGAACAGGGTGGACACCTTTGTACTGTGACTACCCTATGTGTATTAGGGCAGAGGGCATTTTGGTGAATGTGGCCTAATTCACACAAGAAGGGAAATGACGCAGAACTGGGGGGAATTGGTTGCCATGTAATCTTCCCCTAAGAAGAGTCTCCAGTCTGATTTTCCCTTCACATATCTGAGGACATGGCTCTGGAAAGCTCATCTGTAACCACTATGCCATAATTCCCAAAGGTCAGTCCTCTCCCACAATCAACGAACATTCCACACCACAGGTTCTTGACACCCATATCTCCACACCCATGGCCTCATTTGCCACCATGCCACCACGCCACCACAACCTCCCACACGAAACACATGACAACCCCATGCCCTTACAGACTGGACAACTCCTCCCCTTCCCCTTCCCACTGCCAAGCTCTAGCGCCCGTTGTATTCTTGGAGACAACGGGCTTTGCCCCTAGTCTGTATATATTGTGTGTTTGTAGGGAGGCCAGCTGATTCATGGTATTTTTTGTGGCCTTGACCATAGACCCTTCTTTGTTTGGCCCTTTCATTTGAGTGTTTCTTCCTTTGTCAGCTGAAGCCCAGCTATAGGTAACCTACAGTCCATAGCAATTTATAACATTGTCTTCCTATTTTTAAAAAAATCCTTTCAACCTTTTAAATATCAAATAGCGCCGATGACATATCTGTAAGCAACGTCTCTTTCGGTAGCTACAGCATGCCTCTGGGCCAGAAGCAGAGGTGATGATCATCTGTATAGCAGAGTCAGCACTGATTCATGGGGTCTCCAACCCCTTAGGTGGCTGGCTCCAAGTCCACTACAGGTCAACTGTGTTTTTTTCCAGGTGGCCAGCATGGCTTCTTTGAGCAGCAACTATTCTAACTCTGAGCATCAATTTAGGCACCGAGGGAATCAAAGTACAATGAGATCTGCAAGTCTCATGAGGCTGGGATGGGAGGAAGGTCACGTGGTTGCTTTTGGAGGGTTGTCCACTTGGGTTCGGAAACTCACCCTCCCCAGGCTCCACCTCCAAGATATCTATCTTGGAGGTGGAGCCTGGGGAGGGTGAGGTTTGCAGGAGGGAAAAGATCTCAGTGAGGTACAATGCCATAGAGTCTACCCACTTAAGCAGCCAGGGAAACTGAATACTGTAGTCTGGAGATCCCTTGTAATTCTGGGAGATCTCCAGGTCCCACCTGGAGGTTGGAAACCCTTAGGATAGGTGGTATCCCTGGCTGTCCCTTTATGGCTAAAGAGAAGGAAGGAGGAGGCAGTTGGAACAGAAGATGTCTAGGGGTGCTTGTTGAAACTTCTCCTATCAGAGGCTGGGGCTTTTTGGAGACCGAGAGTGGATTGGGTGAGGTACTGCATACACCCCCAGAGTTGCCATACTCTCAGTGGCATTCCATTAACCAGTGGGAGAAAGCAAATAACTGGGTAATACCAGAGCTTTCTATGATTCCTAAAGAGGCCTGACGTTTGTTCTGGGGAAAACCTGGATGGGATGTCAAAACTGGGATGGTTTTCCTGAAAGCAATATCATGCCATTGCTGCTGGCTGCCTTTCATTTCCCCACCCTACCTGGTCTCCTGCTGGTTTAGGTTTGCTAATCCTGGATTGGGATATACCTGGAGATTTGGGGGGAGGGGCTGGGAATGGGCAGGATTTGTGGTGGGAAGGGAACTCAGTGGAGTCTAATGCTATGGAGACCACTCTCCAAAGCAGCCATTTTCTCCAGGAGAACTGATCTCTTTAGAATGGAGAGGAGCCATAATTCTGTGGGATCCCCTGGTTCTACCTTGGGGACTGGCATCCCTACAACTGGTTACCAGGGCAGGCCTAGAAATGTTACCCTATATAGCTATGGTTTTGAGGCCTAGTGTTTCTTGAAGATTTATGTGCATATAGAGGCGATAAGGTTAGATAACGCTATGGGGCACTTCAGAACCATATATTATGAGAAATACGTGGTTTTCAAAATTCCACATACAAAAGTAGCAACAGATTTTCTCCTAATACAGCCAGCATTACACATAGTGCCAAGCTTTTGGGTCTCATTATGTGCTTCTGTAAGGCTCAGCAATGACAGGCAGAGAAGTGATTGAAAGCTGGTCTCCAGAAAGAGCGCTTGAGGCAAAAACATTGATTTCACAAAAAGGTGGGGCCTCGGGGGGCTGCTGAAAGCGCAAAGGTGTTTTCTCTTCAATGTCCTGAAGTATCCTGAATCCATCTTGTGAAGAAAATACATTTCAAATAACAAAGATTAAGCATAGGTCATATTCCCTGTTACAGGGACTGTATGTCTTCTGAAATTAGAAGAATGACGGAATTGTGAGGAAAAGACCATAAACAAACTTGTGGTCTGCTAGGTAGTGGATAAATCAGCAATTTAAAAATAAAATAAAATAATAAAATAAAATAAAATAAAATAAAATAAAATAAAATAAAATAAAATAAAATAAAATAGGGTAGTGGTTAAACTGTCAGATTGGGATCTGAGAGAATCAAATTTAAATCTCTACTCTGCCTTGGAAGCTCATTTGGTCAACTCAGGGAAGTCACATCCTTTCGGCTTAACCTACTTCACAAGGTTGTTGCTGTAATAAAACATAGAAGTGGACAATGTTGCAAGACAAACCTACTTCTCGCAATGGTCGTTGTGAGCATAAAATGGAGCAATGGAGAACCATGAGAGCCAGTTTGGTGTAGTGGTTAGGAGTGCGGACTTCTAATCTGGCATGCCAGGTTCGATTCTGCGCTCCCCCATATGCAACCAGCTGGGTGACCTTGGGCTTGCCACGGCACTGTTAAAAAAGCTGTTCTGACCGAGCAGTGACATCAGCACTCTCTCAGCCTCACCCACCCCACAGGGTGTCTGTTGTGGGGAGAGGAATGGGAGGGTGTCTGTTGTGGGGAGAGGAATGGGAGGGTGACTTTGAGCCTCCTTCAGGTAGGGAAAAGCACCATATAAAAACCAACTCTTCTTCTTCTGCATGTTGCTTTGGGTCTTCAATAGGTAGAATGGTGGGATATAAATAAACGAATAACCATAAATTCAACTGTTTGGGATCTGACACATCCCACAAGAACCATACTAGCAAACAGGAACGAACACACACATACTCACCGATTATATTCAAAACAATGCCCGGATACAAGACTGTAGCCCTCCTTGTGTTGGAAAACCTGAACATTGAAAGCCCTGGTACGGAGCACTGCCCATTTTTTCTAGGAAATATGAGTGGATGGACTTGCTACATTTATTTTAAAATTGTGAAAATAAGCCCCTGTCAAATTCTGTGTGTATACAGGGGGAGCATCATCTAAAATCAACCTCATGCTTGGCTAATACAAAGGCTGTCATGCTTTCCTGGATTTCTGCACTCTGTCTTACAGGAGCCATGACTTCTAATTAGCACTAGAGACGGATTCGAATAACTGTCAGCTTTTATATTTCAATGAGGAAGTGGCCGTTGCTTCTTGTCCCAGCATGCTATTGGGCAGCCTGTGATCTTTCCACTAGGCATGCTAAGCACAAATCTATCTGCAAACAGCTGTTTCCCTAAGATTAAAATAATAAGGCCATTTGGTAGCAAGGATCGACATTGGGGCTAATACTATTTAACATATTCAGTTATGTTCTGAAACTAAAGATGAGTAGTGTAGTGGCTAAGTTTGCAGACGACACAAAATTATTCAGGATGGTGAAAACCAAGACTGACTGTGAAGACCTCCAAGAGGACCGCCAAAAATTTGGTTGAGTAGGTGGCAATGTGGAAAATGAAGTTCAGTGTTGGGAAATGTAAGGTGATTCATGTTGGGACAAAAAAAACCGCACACTTCTGCTTGCTTCTCTACAGCCTCTTCTTTCCTCTGTTCGCTCTTTACCAGTCTGCCGGTCTACCAATCCCCCGCTCACTCAGTTATGCCAATAATGGTGTCTGAAGTCTGAGTCCCCCCTGCCACTCAGTAAGCTTGTCCACCAGTCTGAACAGTAGAAGCACCATTGCCACCACCTGCCACAACTATTCTCCTGCCTCAAGCAATAGGCATGGTGGCTCCTCTCTTGCCTACCCAGCTCATGTGGCAGCTTCTCTTCCTGATACTTTCCTGTCGATGCTTCTCTGCTGCTTCTCTGCACTCCTATACCTACCTACGCACTTGTAGTGATGCTGCCTTGGACATCGGGCACCATACGTGCAAACTTCACTATTTGGGGGGATTTTACAGTCTCTTTGTGTGCTCTAGTTTTTTAACGCAAACCTGGAGGGGTCCCCAACATTTGCACAAAAATGTCCCTAATTTGTACATGACCCTCATCCATGGGTTTATGTATCCACAGATGGGGTCATGTTGACTAATGACATTAAGATATATTGATTAGCAATTTGTGAATCGATGGTGTAGCAGTGTGCTCATACAAATGTACTTACACACATGGGCAGACACATACATGCACAAACATTTATATATGGGCTCATACACTCCTTGAACAATGTGACTGATAGATATAACATTAGCCATATACTGACTTGGGCAATTTATTTGTTTTCTGCTACTTCTCCAAGAACCTGAGGGCAGCATATATAATTTCTCTGCACCTTTGTTGTATCCATGCAACAGTCCTGTGAGCTACATTATTGAACTTTGTGGCTCATCCAAGATTTTATGCCAGACATCTTTGGCTTAAGTCCTACACACACTAACCAATATACCTCAGTAGTATTGACACTGCTGTCCTGAGCAGAGTGTCACCCTTCTATATCCACTGGAGTCAATTAGCTTAGAAGGGTATACCTCTGCTTCCGATTGCATCGTATTACATAACACTGAAACTGTTTAATTCTTTCTTATTTGGGATGGCGTCTAAGAAAAGAAAAAGGGAAAACTTCATTTGTCCCCCAAGAGGCACCTGGCATCAAATGTGTGTGTGTATGGGAGTTGTGTGCACAGGTGAATTCCAGTCCTTATCCTCTATTAAAATGCGCGCTTTGTTCCTTTCTCTGCAGACTTTTGAAACAAAAGATGCCGCCTCCAGCTTTTACCACCATTAAATGTAAGGTGAGCGCACGAATACAGCCCAGAGGTATGGCAACCACTGGGCTTCTTTCCTCCAGCCCTTATTAAATAATAGATCTGCAAGACGAAGCTATAGGGGATTTGGTGTCTTGTAGCTGCTATCAAATGTATGTCTCTCCTGCCGGCTGTTGATTAGTTAAATGAATTGGTGAGTTAAAAAAAAAACTTTTTTAAATACCGTTTTTCCTTCAACAGGTTCATGACTGCTGCATCTGTCACAAGAGGGGACGCTGGGCTGAAAAGAACTCGCAGTGGTAAGATAAGTCTATTATAAATATGTGGTTTAATGGATTTCTGGAAATAGGTTATCCAGTGCGGTGCCTGATACTGTTCACCTAATAAATGAGAATGAGGAGATAAAAAAATAAAATAAAATAAACAAGTGCCCAGGCTCCAGTTTACTCTTCATGAGTATGAATAATGCATGCCTTCTTGTCCTTTCCTATTACATGAAGGAATGTGTCGATTTTTGCACACAAGGTGTGCCGAATGCTAATTGGGAATTAGTGCCTTGGGGTGTGACGTACCTCAGGATTACAACTGCTACTAGTACGGTGAGAGTTAATAAGAGCCACTCAATTTCTCACAGTTTAATTCTGCTCCTTAAAGAGAGATATTATTCCCACACTTACGTTTGCATCAGGCTGAAGCGGGGTATATAAAAATGCCAATCTAAATGAATGCATTTTGTCAAAACAGGATTATTTTATCATTTAGGTTTTTCCTGTGCTACATTAATTTTTGTAATGGCTTCCCTCTACCTCCCTTTCCTGCCCTTGCTTGATGTGACTTACAGAAAGGAGGGGGGGATTTTTAAAGCAGTTTTTTTAAAATGTATATATGGAGCCTCTAATTAATCACAGAAGGACTGCAGCTTTTCAAGACATGTAGACCCAGGTAAATCAGAGGGATAAGTAGCTGAGAAATGTATTGGCATTAAGGGGTGAGAATAAGAACACTCAAATGGGGGTCCAGAGAAAAGCTGAGGTAACAAAGAAACAGCAGATTCCTTCATAATAGATGGCACTGAAGAAAGAGATCAGCTGCCTCCTGTCTCTCTTGTTTGCAAACCCACACCGGGGAGAAAAACAACTGAGAAAGAGGTGCAGAGGAAGACCAGAACAAGAAGAAAGTTTTAATTGGGTCCAAGTCTGCAGTGTATTTCCTGTAAAGAAAATATGATGCCAAAGTGGCCTAATACTTCTTGAAAGGTCCTATGTCAGATGAAAACTGTATTGTTCAGAAAAGTCATTCTGGGATGGATGGATGGATAGATGAACGGATGGAGCTGAGCTCATGGATCAAGGAATGATGTGGAGTCACAGTCCGATTGTTGAGGGTCGTCTTGTTTTACAAGCAGAGAAGTAAAGTCCCAAATTCACTTTTTACAAAATCCAAGCAATAAGGCATTTCAGACTCTTGAACAAGACCAGGAATTCATTTGGATTTAGTGTCAAGACCAGACTCAAGCACTCGGTCTATGGTGCCTCCTGAAGTCCAGCTGGAAAAATTCCGCAGACTGTCATCTGTATTATGGACTGATAAATGCAGTCCTCAGTAGAACTCAAATATCCTTCGTAGTTTAAGAAGTCTTGTGTTCTGCACCCTTTCCCAACAAATCCCCAGCAAGAATGAATATGAGATGTGCTAGAAGGGGTGCAATATGGCTCCCCCCTTTTTTGTATGGATTTGAATATTAGACTGCCGAGCTAAGTTGAATTATGGTTGTGTCGTTGTCTTCATATATACATCAGGCTGTGACTCTTGACTCATCAATGATAAAAAATATATAACTGGGCTATGGAAATATTCTGTCAAAATGCTACAGGTTTGCATGCTCTCAGGCTCTCTATTTTAATTAACTCAAAAGCCTGATTTCTATAACCGCCCCTCCCAGTATAGCCAGCTTGGGATGGTTTACAGCATTTAGAACCATACAAAGTTTACAATATCCATAATGACGCCAAACAATACGGTGGTGGAAAGGAATGCACTGTTTTGGATGGTAAGTAATGCACCTTGAACTTTTCTTCCCATATGAAACTTCATGTAAAAAGAAAATTAGCATAGTAGTTTGTCATCCCCTTCTTTGCTTGCTAGGCTGTTTTTCTATTTTGGGGAGTTTTTTTAAACACAAATTTTCATATGTGAACCTCCATAATTATCACTCTGCACCCTGATGTGGTACAGTCCATTGTGCCCCCTCATTCTCCTGCCCATGTAAATCCAGTTTCAGAGTCTAGAAGGACCAATGAGTTCTCCTCATGTTTACATCAGGAAACTTCTGTCATGGCTTGCTGATCTACAGAGAATTGACAGGTACATTCATGCCTGTCAAAAATAATTACCTGCCAAAAACTGTATTGCAAAAAAAGATACACTCTCCCACTTAGTTTATATTTTTAACAATTTGTACTATAGTTCAGTGAGACTTCAGTGAATGTTAGGTACTACTCAGTCCTTTTACAATAATAATTTTATCCTGGCTGAGGCATGACAATAATTATCACAATTGCGTTCTTTTAAGGAAAGATGTGACTAGGGCCATAATCCTAAATATACTAAGCATAAAACTCACTGAAGTAATTAGGAGGCTTTGGAGGGGGGGACTAATGAGGAGAGGGAACAATATCTGTTGTATTTGGGCAAAAACTCTATGGTATAATTGACTTCTAGGATAGTGTTTTTGCCCAAATACCAGAGCATTGCCAAAATTTTGCTCATGTAATGATGTCACTTCCTGTGTGGTGCTGACAACAAGTATAAGGCCTTCTTCTTTCCCCTGGTAAGTCTTTTTGTCTGTCAGCTGATTAGCAGCTGGAATTGAGCCTTGATGACAGGGGACCCCTGCCTCCATGAGGGGGGGAAGCTGGCCATCCTAGAATAAAAATAGGATTCTGCTGCATAATGTATTGGCAACTAAAATTTCAAAGTCTGAGAAACTGATTAAAGGCATCAACCAGGAAACACATTCTCCCTCATGGCTCTGAAATGGTCGTTCATGAATCACATGATTAATATGAAATCTTGTGTAAGGTTGATACGTTAGGCTCTGAGATGAACATATGGAATTGGGTGAGTTAAAATACTCCAAATACCGGCTGTTACTGTTTTTAATAATAATAATAATACTTATGCTGGAAATGACAGAGAAACGATAAAATGGTGAAATTGCATCTTCAGCATATCAATTGGCACTCTAATTCTCTCTGTTTCCTAAATAGGGGTCAGTATTTTGTAGAGGTTATGGTGTTGGACAATGATCTGCATAACCCAGGTTCAAGTCCCCACTCTCCCATGTAGCTGGATGGCCTTGGGTCATGCTTTCTCTTTAGCCTAACCTACCTCACAATGTTGTTGGGGGATAAAATGGGGTAGGGAAGAATGGTGTATGCCGCCCTGAGGTTCTTGGTGAAAGAGTAAGATAGAAATGTATAAAGCATATGGGTTAATCAATTCTGAGGGCCTTTCTGCACAAGGACCAATGTTGCCAACTGGTCCCGCAAAGCGGAAACGGTATTTTTACAAGTGCAATCTCGGTGTTACGCATACCTGCCTTTTTAGTGAAATTCAGTAGCATCTCATTCGTTTCCCACAGGTTTCCGGTCTCGCAAAAATCGCTAGACAGGAAGCGATTTTTTCTGTGCTTTGTCCCACCCCTGGCCATCAATCAAACGTACAGCCAATGGGCGGTTGTTATCATGCCCCGGGAATGCCCCTTTCCCTTTAAGAACAGGTTTTTTAAAAAAAGAAAAACACCCGTTGCAACAAATATGCCTTGATTCTTCCTAACGGAGAGACCCATCTAGCTGGCATGTGAGCTGGCGAGTCATCATTACCACGCTCCTCCGAGTGAAAAAAAAAATCCCCCCCCCCGAATGGGCGCGATGTAATAAAGGGAACTTGCAAACGGAGCTGTGTTGTGCTTGGGGACTTAGGGAAGCTTTAAAGCACTTCTGTGGAGGAACTGTAGCCGGTAAAGCCTCGCTGGGTGAATGAAGGCTCACTGGTTCGTTGCTTTCTGTTCGCTCCGAGAAAAAAAATTGATTAGCCAGAAGTTCGGAGGAGAGAGCCAAGGGGAGGGACTTTGTTGGAACCGCAACAATGGGAACGTACAGGCCTTTTTCGCTACTGTTGCAGATTGTTTGCAAGAGTGTAGCGCTTTTCGGAGGGTGAATCCACTTTTCCCGATTTCCCTTTAAGCACTACAACGAATCGCTTTTTGCGGGACTGTTTCAGGAGTGTGGCAGATTGTATGCGACGTTTTGCGGAACTGCAAATTAGTAGCGTTTACAATTTGCAAGCCTTCTGCTACATTAAAGTCGTGCGGAATGGCCCTGAAAATGTATTAACAAAACACAAAGCTCAAACAGCCAGATGGAAGCAACACACAAACATGGCCTGTAGCCATGATTGCCTGCCTAAGAAAATGACATATCAATATACAAACTAACATGTAGTTCATTATTGAAATACACCTTACTTAAAAGTGTCACATAAAGTTATTTATAAATAACAATGTTTAATCACAGGTTGTAAAAATTTGCAAATAAACCCAAAATTCTAATTTGGATTAAGACCAAAGTTAAAATATCTTCCTTGTCTTCATTCTGACGTTTCTCCCCTTCCAGATGCTAAGGCTTTGCAAAATTTGGGAAATAATTAAAATAAATGTCATGCTAAAATGTCAAATCTTCATCACATAATTGAAAATAAATCCCCTATTGCTGTTTTCTAATGATTTAAGCAGCTAGGAACAGATCAGGAGAGTTAAGATTATTATTGATGCAAGAACTGAAGGGTGCAAAGAGGTAAATGTTAAGATTTTAACTACCTTTTCTAAAAAATAAGGTTTCCTCAGAGCTTTTTTAAGTGGAGGAAAAATTTAACACACTGAAGTTCGTATCCACTTCAAAAATCGTTTTAAAATCAGGTCAAATACTATGGTCAGATATATTGTTCATGTAGGGCCTTAGAGACACAGTGAATTTGTCCTTCTAATGGACAGCCATGGTTGAATGTCAGATTTATAATTGCTTTATAATTAAACCACTGAACCAAATATCATTTGTGTATAAATATCATGTTCTGGTGATTGGAAGTCAAACAATTTGTAAAGCATTGTTCAGTATTAATTCGAGAGATGTCCTGTCAGCAGGCGTTGATGGGGAATCTTTTACCAGTTCAAGCATGGATCTGAAGGAGCCTTGTTTAGTCCATGCCCACACTGACCTACAGCAACCAGTGACTGCATATTTTCCCTTGCCAATAATTGTAGATCCATCTAATCAGTTTGGTGTTGGGGTTAGGAGAGTGGACTTCTAATCTGGTGAGCCAGGTTTGATTCCACACTCCCCCACGTGTAACCAGCTGGGTGACCTTGGGCTCTCTACAGCACTGAGAAAGCTGTTCTGACTGAGCAGTAATATCAGGGCTTTCTCAGCCCCACTTATCTCACAGGGTGTCTGTTGTGGGGAGAGGAAAAGGAAGGCAATTGTAAGCCACTTTGAGATTCCTTCGGGTAGAGAAAAGGGGTATATAAGAACCAACTCCTCTTCTTCTTAAAATTCAGGACTGTGTTTGCATACTGGCTTATTTAATTCACTGCACCTCTAGTTAATTTAAAATGTTTCAAGCAGTAGTTGATGCAAAAGACCTCTGTCTTACATGTTGGAGAACTTCTACAAGTCACAGTAGACCTTGATAGACCAAGCAGATAGACCTTGATAGACCAAGTCCTTTGGTCCAGACTGGGATCTCTCAATTTCTGGACACACCTTGCTCCCCAAACCAGAACACCACAAATTGTTTGTTTTATTTACTTTTGTATTTATATACTGCTCTCCAATTATTAATGCAATGGTACTGATGTCACCCAGAGCACTACCACTCAAAGTCCCTGACGTAACACCATTACTACCAGGTGTTGTCAACGCATTCCGTTATTCCTCCTTACTCCCAGAAATTACATTGCGTTATTCCTCCTTACTCCCAGAAATTGCCCCCCATCCCCTGCTTGTCTGTCAGCACCTGGCAAAACGAAGGCCAAAGATCTGGCAAAGATCTAGATTATAAGGCAACTTCATAAGTTCAAGATCCATTTCAGAAATATGAGAAAACACTGCAAAAATGAAGTTGGTTCTCTACACATTTGTGATGGACAGTGAAGAGAACTTTTGGCAGAGTTTAAATATGCAAAGAGGTTTAGAGCACTAAGCTGCTTAAAAGAATAAAATAGTTTTATTAAGAAGATAAAAGTTTGTAGAGAAAGAAAGGAGTGAGATAGTCTTAACCATCTGCCTAACTGTTGCTCTGCATATGTGTCCTGGAGTCAACAAGGAAGGAAGTGTTCTCAAAAGACAAGTCTCCAAATGAGCCAACCAGAACCGTGGAGGAGGCTATTTGAAAAATATCAGAAAGTTCCTATTCTGAGTATGCTAAATGTACATCTCCTCCAATGGCCCGTATTCTTGATATCCTTTTGAATCATACACGCTACAGAACTTGCATATTCCAACGAGAACAAGTGTGTTTTCTCACTGATTAAGAATGATATACAGCAGTATTTCTCAGACTAAGGTTGGTAGCCTCTGAGAGAACCCAGAGCAGGGGTAGTCAAACTGCGGCCCTCCAGATGTCCATGGACTACAATTCCCATAAGTGTCATGGGAATTGTAGTTCAAGGACATCTGGAGGGCCGCAGTTTGACTACCTCTGGATTGGACAGAGGATTGGACATGGCCTATGACCTCACATTAGAATGTGTTGGCCTCCACACACACACACCATGAAAAGGGCTAGTACATGCCACCAGAAGAGAACATAGTCTTCCTCCTACAAGTGCTGGTAGGGGAACCCGGGAGGAGGACCGCCAGAGAAACCGCCTGTCCCACCTGCACCGCTTCTTCCCGGGGTGTCAGGAAAGCACTTACAAACTTCCCCTCCCCACAGTCCAGCACGCTTTCCAGTGAGGCGACAGGTGGCACTCACAGCCCCAAAATAAATTCAGGT
This sequence comes from Paroedura picta, assembly GCF_049243985.1. Classification (NCBI taxonomy): domain Eukaryota; kingdom Metazoa; phylum Chordata; class Lepidosauria; order Squamata; family Gekkonidae; genus Paroedura; species Paroedura picta. The sequence goes on along the minus strand of NC_135370.1, from coordinate 39,024,352 downwards.
GGGTCACCCCATGGGTGCTAACCCACAGAACCAAGTCTGAGTCCAGTGGCACCTCAGAGTGTTTTATCCAAGGTCTAGGACAGGGGTAGTCAAACTGCGGCCCTCCAGATGTCCATGGACTACAATTCCCAAAAGCCCCTGCCAGCATTTGCTGGCAGGGGCTTCTGGGAATTGTAGTCCATGGACATCTGGAGGGCCGCAGTTTGACTACCCCTGGTCTAGGATTTCATCAGATAAGGCGACAGCGCATAGACCTTGAATAAAACTTGGCTAGCCTTAAAGGTGCCCCTGGACTTGGCCGGTGTCTAGTCACAAAATAAAGGCGGGTCTTGTTCAGGAAGAAATGCCCCCAAGCCAAGCATCTTACTCGAAGGCGCCAACGGAGCGCTTTCATGGGGAGCCCAGCCCGAGCAACTCCCCCGGGATTTCTTTCCTGTGAAAGAAGGGGGAAGGAGCGCGAGGCCGGCAGGGACGCGCCACCCCGTCGTCCCCGTCGTCCCCGTCGTCCCCCCTCGAAACCCCAAGAGACAGCCGTGGTATTCATGGGGCCGATCCAAGCGCCTGGAAGCGCCTCCTTATCGCGCCCATCTTTGCCTCTCTCCAGAGGCACAGCCCTAAAGAGAAAGGGCGCTGCCCGCTGCGAATAGGTGGACAGGGTGTGGGCGGGAGAAGCAAGCCCCGGCGGGGATGCGAGCTACGCAGGGCTATCGGCTGGGCTTCCGATGCAGCGTGGCTCTTCCTCCCAAGCCGGGCAGGGTGAGAAAAGGGCAGGTCTCGCCGGTCCTAGCTGCCACCGAGATAAGCTGCTCTACGGCGCGCCGGTCCAGCCCGCCCTCCGCCGCGTCAATCAGCGGCGCGGGTGATTCTTTGCCGCGCATTCTTCCTCCGCCTTGGCTAACTAGCAAGCGGGGACAGCTCTGAGGCAAAGAAACTGTCCGGAATGTGGCTGGCAATGGTGAGGAGAAAGGGGGAGAACCTGAGAGTCTGGAGAAATGTCAGTCAAAACAAGAGTCCCCAGGTTGACTAGACTTAAAGTCATCACCATAACGAAGAATTGGTTTTTGTTATCATGATTATTATTGGATTTATGGAACTCTCCACAAGTAGTGTTGGGTTTACAAAATAGAAGCGTTTGGTGGCTTACAATCGCCTTCCCTTCCTCTCCCCACAACAGACGCCCTGTGGGGGAGGTGGGGTTGAGAGAGCTCTGACAGGATTGCTCAGTCAGAACAGCACTATCAGGGCTGTGACAAGCCCAAAGGTCACTCTGCTGGCTGCATGGGGAGGAGCGGGGAATTAAACCAGGCTCCCCGGATTATCCGTGACACCACGCTCTAACCTGAGGTCGTAGGCCATTTTTGTACTCCCAAATCCATCCCTACTCCACTACTCCAGGGCTCGCTCTTCTTCAAGAGGCATAACAAATGAGATCCCTGTAATCAAAGCTGTACCATAAAACTGTGCCTGTATCAGGTTGTGTAATGTGGGTAGAGCAGATGAGGGAATCTACCTTCTGTATCAGGTGTCAAATGGACAGGAGGGGTAATCATTTCTACACACCTTCATTCCATCCTTCACAATGCTTAATTCTTACTTGTTTACTGTGAGGGAAGGGTGGCAAACGGCCGGACTAAGTCGTACTCCAAAAACCCAGCCAGAAATACTGGAGCCTTATGCAGAATATGAACCCATGCCTGTATACTCAATTTTCTTTGATAGCAGCTGTCTGAAGATCTTAGCAGCTTGATAAACACAGGTAGCCTCTCTGTTTGCTCAAGGGATTCATTAACTAATAAATACTCTCCCCCAAAAAGTTCATTTTGTTATCACGGTGAAAATGAATAGGAAATTAAAAGATGTTAATTAATTTAAGTTAATGTCTGTTATTCTGTTTACAGGTTTCTTGGATTAGAAAGGGCAAACAGAGGGGGGAGTCAAAATATTTCCGATCAACAATCTTTTTTGACAGAAAAGAGGTTTGTTGATAGGTCTTTCTTTTCACAGTTTTTACAACTGTCACAACCAGGAGAGGGCCAGGCACCAAACCCAATCCATATGCTATATGCTATACCTTTATTTTTGTGAGGGAGAGGGGGCTAATGGAAACCTCTTCCTTTAAAAGAAAATTTCCTTTCTCTTTCTTTCTGCTGGTGAGCTTTATGTACGTTCGCCCATTAGAGCTTTACTATATTTGTCCCACCAAATTCCCTTACTGTTATAGGGAAAAGCAGAATCAGCCTAAGGGATTTATTTATTATTATTATATTTGTATACTGTCCTCTCCTGCAGCAGGCTTTCTCAACCAGAGTTCCCCAAATGGGTGGGAATTAATTTTTAATGTTTTTTAAAAATTTGTTGGCTTACATCACCATATATGGTCATGATGACCTGCCCCCCCCCAATAGCCAATGATGGGCCTGGAGGGGGTGGGAAGGAGAGGTGCCCTGATCTGGCATTTACACAGCTATGTTTCCAAACCAATTGTACCACTTCTGGGGGTTCTCAAAGCCTGAAGAATGTTTCAGGGGTTTCTCAATGGTAAAAAAGGTGTTTTTTTTTTGTGGTACTATTTAATGCCTGTTCCATCATGTCCCAGAGGGAGTTTGGCCTGGAAAAGGTTAATAAAGGGGTGAGAGTGATACCCCTTCATTTCTAAAATATTGTTCTCAAAGTGTCTATAAGGCATCCCACTGTTTATTGCTGTATTCTTGTCTGTTTAATGGCTGTTCCGGCCTGTTTCATGTGTTCTGAAGGCATTTTGGCCTGGTAACAGTTAATAAAAATGAGGGATTTCTGCCTTTTCATTTCTAAAATATTGTCCCCAAGTGTTGCATCCCAGTGTTTTTTGTGGTACTTCTGTTTGTTTAATGCCTGTTCTGGCTTTTACCCAGTCTCGGCATTAAACAGTAATACTGCAAAAAGCATTGGAATGCGTTAAAATCTCTCCAGAATGATGGTTAGTTTAATGCCTGTTCCTAGAAGGGGTTAAGAGCCTCTTGTGGCGCAGAGTGGTAAGGCAGCAGACATGCAGTCTGAAAGCTCTGCCCATGAGGCTGGGAGTTCGATCCCAGCAGGCGGCTCAAGGTTGACTCAGCCTACCATCCTTCCGAGGTCGGTAAAATGAGTACCCAGCTTGCTGGGGGGTAAACGGTAATGACTGGGGGAGGCACTGGCAAACCACCCCGTATTGAGTCTGCCATGAAAACGCTAGAGGGCGTCACCCCAAGGGTCAGACATGACTCGGTGCTTGCACAGGGGATACCTTAGAAGGGGTTAATAAAGGTGTGAGAGTTCCACATTTTAGTTTCTAAAATATTGTTCTCTAATATTCATAATACATCCCAATATTTTGCTGTACTATTGCTTGTTTAATGTCCATTCTGGGCTGTTCTGGCTTTTACCAGAACCAGCCAGCTTGGTGTAGTGATCAGGATCACCGACTTCTAATCTGGCGAGCTGAGTTTGATTCCGTGCTCCCCCACATGCAGCCAGCTGGGTGACCTTGGTCTCGCCACAGCACTGAGAAAGCTGTTCTGACGGAGTAGGAATATCAGGGCTCTCTCAGCCTCACCTCCCTCATAGGGTGTCTGTTGTGGGGAGAGGAAAGGGAAGGTGACTGTCAGCTGCTTTGAGACTCCTGGTGGAGAAAAGTGGCATATAAGAACCAACTCTTCGTCTTCTACCCTGTCTCCCTTCCTTCCTTACACACACCAGGGCCTGGTGCAGCCTACCTTGCTTAGTCTTAATGTGGAATGCCCCCCTTCCCCCAACAAATCTGATGGCTTCTCTATCAGAACTATTGTTTACTTCTTCAGTCCAGCCAATTCCCTAAAGAAGAAAAGTTTGTGATGAGTTGCAGTAGGGTACATGCCTACTTTGACTTTATGAAGCATTTGAACACTGGAAATGCATGGGGAGTGCCTGTGCACTTGATGGGTGAACACACACGCTTTTATATACACAGCTCGAACTATTGGGGGAACATAGCATGTTATAGTCTGCTTCTCTCTTGTCCTGGCACAATTTGTAGGTGATATGGGAATGGTGCAGATATTGGAAATTTATTCCAGTATTGTACTGTTCTAACAAAAGAATGTGCACATAAATAGTCCCAGCAGGAAGGCTCTTGGCAGTAAGGTTCTTGCCTGGATGAAGTAGTCCAGTTGTTAATGGGGAGCTGGCTGAAGTTGAATCCATCCAAGACAGAGGACATGTGGCTGGGAGAGACGGAGATACCAGCTGGAGAGTCACTCCAGAGACTTAGTGTTGTCCAGCTGACAGCTGTAGACTCTGTAAAGAACCTCAGGGTCTGTGATATCTTTGGACAAATAAATGTCCATGGTAGCACAGTAAGTGTTTTTTCACTTACACCTATAGCCCTGTATCTTGACAACTGTTTAAGATGATCTGATGAGTCAATGGTTTGCAGCTGTCAAAGATGAGCTAATGTCAATTGGTTTGGCAGCTTGTCTGCAGTTAAAGCTCAGGTAATTGGCTTCAGGTGCTTCCAATTAACTCTTACTCCATTCACCTGGGGACCATTAGCAAAGATGTATTTCACTGTAGTGGCTTGTGGGTCCACATGAAGCAACAGACTGGATCCATGCAATGCAGGTTAATACACTGCTTGGGAGCAACATTTTCTGCCTGAGCTGATAAACATTTGGAATGGACTAAATGCATGGGGAGTTGTTCTGCATATTGTAATTACGTAATGCTATAAAAAAAAATGCGCCCTCGCCATTTCTTACCTCCTCGCTCTCTCACTTTTTCCCGCTGTCTGACACTTCCAGGCACTCCGCACGGCTGATTCAAATGGCTGCAGAGAAGGACTTGCAATACTAGCAAGTCTTCCCCTGCCTGTCAATCATGGCAGGCAGCCAGCCAATCAGCTTTCTCCTAGATTTAAAGGGAAAGCAATCTTTTTAAAAGTAAAACTTGTCCATTGCTATGCTTATGCATATAATCATAGATGCATAGTGCATAGTTTAATGTCAGCCCGTTTTGGGCTTGAAAATGAACAGAAGTAATTTTTTCCCCAACTTATTTCGGGGGGGGGGGTGTTGAGAGTCATGCTTTGTGTGCCAACTGGTGAGTGGGAATTTTTTCTGTTCTGCCTATTTGGACCAATGTGTATCCATTGCTCCAGGCAGCTTGCTACAAAAAAAAGAGAGCAAAAAAGCCCCATTACAGGGAGAAGAGAAAGGGAGGCAGGTATGATGGCGGGCGCTGGAGATGATCATGCTACTTCTGGCCACTTCGGTTACACACAGCCATTTCACTACTGTTTGCTGGTTGCTCTCCTCCCACTTGCACAATATAGTTGGGGGAATCCACTATGTTATTCCCCAACTACTGCTTTAAAATGGAGGATGTAGCTGCTACTTTGCTGCTGGAATGCTGGATGCTGATGATGTCATGTAATACATTAAAAAAAAGCGTCTGCAAGAGGTAACCCTTTCACTATATTTTCTGGGTGTGGAATGTCCCCATATATTTCAATTTTCACCAAGACCAGGAAATGGGACCCACTTTAATGATTGATTAATAGGTTCAATGTTGATCAGCTTAAGATCTTCTCCTATTTGGGGATTCTGTTCTTGGCAAATTAATTAAGGGGGGAACATATTTTCAGAGTCATGTTAGTTAAAAATGTTGGCTCAGCATATTTCTCTTATTGGCAAATCAAAATGTTGGGAGTATATTTTCAGTGTCATGTTAGCTGAAATGTTGGCTCAGCATATTTCTCTTATGGGCAAATCAAAATGTTTTCTTTGATCAAAAAACATATCCTAGAAACTGATTGCAGTAGCTTGTTCTTAAGAGCCTGCTGTGTTTGCTCACCCCTGTCTTTTGATCTTTCTTTTCCAAAATCTTTCCTTCCCACCTCCCCATATGTCCTCTCTTAGTATCCCATGATATTGCAGAGCTTTCTTATTCACAAGATTGAATATTATACCCTTAGTGGTTCTACAGAAGTTTCTGAATGTACTTTATTCTGCTAGAATTTGCCCTTGTGGTCTGAATAGGATTAATACATCTTTTCATGTTTTGCTTGAGGTTTTTTGAGAATATAAGGGGTCATTATCTTAAGCCACTAATTGATCAGAATGTTTAATGATTATAATGTAGGGGATGTTGGGAAGAAAACACATCCTGTTTTATATTTGACTAGTAGTAAAGCCCATTGCATGCTGAAATACTGTGGGCACTAGCTAGTCGTTCGGTAGAAGATCATGTAGTTTGTGCATGACAGTGTCCCACTGTGGGTGTGGTGTGGGTGTTTGACTGTTATGGTCAGGACTCAATGTTGTGTTCTCTCTATTCCTTCAGGGGAGCGTCTGTACTAGTAGAGCAATGTCTCATCAGAATTATTGTGTTCCTTGCTTTAGTTAGTTTTTGGGGTTGATTGGTGATAGTTTTGTGGCAAGGGAACAGAAGTCAAGGGTAGGAGAAGATAGTGTATTGAAGTTGTGGCTGTTTTCTAAGGACTCAGTGTTGTGCTGTGTGAAGTCCTACTGAGATTGTTCTATCACCCATTTTTCTTTATTCATTACTCTCCTATGTAGACATATTTATTGAGGCCAAGATGTTTGCTGTATCACTGAAATGCAAATGGTGGTTCGAGGTGGGTCACCAAACCCTCCATTTGGAAAGATGAATGGGTGGACTGGCTGGGCTGGCAAATAGTGTGCCAAGATCAACCAAAATAACGCTGACCGGTTATTAAACATTTTCAGTGAAGTTTTCCTCAGTGGTACAACATATTGTTTATAAATTTAAAATAAAGATAAATTACAAAAAGTGTCAATGGTCATTATTATGAGTTACTTACTCAAATAAATACTCTACAGCATGATCTGTTTAGCCGGGTATCTTTCTGGCCCAATGTTTGAAACAATCTATAATAAATAAAGATAACCAGTTACAAGGAACCAGAACAAGTTCATATACATTACAAGCAAAAAATAGTGCACGTACAGAAGCAAAAGCATTTTGTTATTAGAACATACCCTAACACATTTATTCAATAGAATCTTCTTCAATATTAAATGTAGTGAACTGGGGGACCAAGTAAACGTGGCCATAGCCTACTATTTTCATATGTCCACCAAATTAACAACCGTGAAATACAGGAATTCCTGAAGCTGCTGAATCTTTCTTAAAGGAACATTTACAAAAAGCAAGTCAGATCCATAGTGGATCAAACCTCCATAATTCATATTTTAAGTGGTCTTAGGGAAATAACTACATACACGAGCTAGTATTTTAAAAGGATGAAGTTAATGACATTTCTCTTTAACTTGCTCTTTATCCTCTTCCATAAATCCACTACCTCTTCTGGAATCCCTCCTAAATCTATCCATAACTCCTTATATTTATCCTGCACTTTCCCAATTCTACACATTTCCTGTATCACATCTAGACTTGTGCGCTTTGGCCACCAAAGCGGCCATTCATGCCTGAAGTGGCCAGTGCCATGGCACGGGGGGAGGGGTGGTGCTGGTGCATAAGTCGGCATGCGCATACAGATGCAGAGCTCTGCACCAGCATGCGGTCACTGGGTCACGCGCCGCCACTAGTGCCACCCATCCTCCCCACAGCGCTGGCCACTTCGGGCATGAACGGCCACTTAGGCTGCTGAAGCTCACAAGCCTAATCACATCATCATCTGTTTGAGCTGTTCTATGCTGTCTAGTCAATCTCATCCTAGGCAGAACCTTTTCCGAACAAGCTATTCCATCTCGCAAGTGACAGTATAATAAACGTTTGGTTGCTGACTCTGGCAAATCATCTCTTTAAACAGACTCAAATTCTATCATCAAGGTTGTCTTGCTAATCTCAACATGACCTGAGACATATAGTATTCCAGGAATAACAAAATCCTTCACACATTCTACCTTCTGTCTAGGCTTTAAAGAAGTTATCTCAGTTTTCTTCGTCCAATCGTCCACCTGTTCAATAACACTTCCTCTAACTAATCCTTTCCATGGATCAATCTGTATCCCAAGATACTTATCCGTCTGTCCTGGATTAATCACATGAAGCTTCTTCTCTCCAGTTCTCCAAATTGAATGATCATTAACCACAAATATTTCTTACTACTCAAGCTGATATAAAATTCATGGCATTTTAAAACTTGCATCCTTAATCCAGTAATCATACAAAAAGCATTCACCACCTTCATATTTTGATCCATAGATTCCCAATCCTTGCTCAATAACACTACGTCATCAGCAAAAGCCATTGCCAAAAGACTCCTGGATTTTAATTTATATCCATTTTCTAATTTTTCAAGTTTGTTAATCAATGGATCCATAGCAATACTGAACAGTATAGGGGGCAATGTTTAATTCCAGGCTGCAACCTAATAACCTCTGTTCTTTTATCCTTTGTTTGGAACCTTGTGCTAGCTCCTTCTATTGTACTTCCAATCAATCTTATTCTATGATAATCTAATCTGCTATTTCTCAAGGTCCATAAAACATGGTCATGTGGCACTGTTTCAAAGGCCTTTGTAACATCCACCAAGATTACTAGTTTTGCGAAGTTTTCTTTTAATTAAATAGTAACATCCCCCTGATCTGCACCAATTCTATCAGCTGTTAGGCCCTGGTTGAGGTGGAATGCCAATCTACCCCATCCCCACAGTGACCTGGTCTATCTGTTAGACTAGGTCTTCCCCCAAAGCAGCCTTCCACAGGGGGGAGACCACTTCTTCCAAGTCCAGTGGTTAAAAAATGTAAATTGATATCAATTCCTAAGGATTAATGAGAAGGATTTCTTAGAAATTGGAAATTGGCATCCACTTGATATTGGTTCTGCGATACTTAGACCAGGTCTTCCCCAAAGCAGCCTTCCACAGGGGGTAGACTTCTTCTCCCAAGTCCAGGTCTACCTACAGTGGCTCATGGCAGGTAGAATTGTTTTTCTAGTTGCCAGGACATCCCATGAAAGCCTATCAGGGGTAGACTTGTTGTCCACAGAATGTTGTGGCCAAGGCATAGTAGACCAGGCCTCTAGAGTGAGCACTTGGACCTGGAAAGGTAAACCTGACCACCTGAGGGTAGACTTGGCCACAGGAACTGACTTCATCCAGGAAACAGAGCAGGTAAATCTGGCTTCCTGATGAGATTTTCTGAACCAAGACCCAGTAAATCTGGCCCCTGGGGTTGGGACAGGTGGGCATGGGCTCCCTGGTGAAGTTCCCCCCCCCTCCCCCAAGCCACAGTCAAGTTTTGAGAGAGAGCAAGAGAGAAATGTCCCTCCCCCGATGGGCCGGTCCTCCCTTAGAAGTATATGGAATGGATCACAAGAAACATTACGTCCATTCACAAGATATATTAATCCAGACCATAAAACCATTACAATTGAACTGAAATATGACAAGAACAGCACCAATTTTCTAGATCTGATCGTTAAAAAAAAAAAAAAAGGTAACAGCATTCAAACAGACACTTTCAGGAAACTCAAAGATGTCAACTCATTTTTGGCAGGTGACAGTTTTCACCCATACCGTTTAAAAAAGACTCTTCCCTCCTCTCAGTTACGAAGACTGAAAAGGAACTGTAGCTGTGTATCTGATTTCATCAGTCTTAAATAGCTGTCCTGCAATTGGCTGGGAGAGCTTATTCAGCCAGAATGTCGAAATACACTCTCTATAAGGCTAAAGAAACGCATAGATCCACTCTTTTAGTTCCTAAAAATAAAACCAATACTACAGATAAAATGGTTTCTGTGTTAATATACAATAAACACTACAATAACATTAAGAATATCATTAGTAAATACTGGTCCCTTCTTTCTACCATTCTGAGATGTAATTCAATCCCTTTGTTTGCTTATAAATGAGGGAAGAACCTCAAGGATATGCTTGTTCACAGTAGATTCTCCATCCCAGGATCATGGTGAGTACATTAGATGGGAAAGGATTACCAAGTATTTTTTTCCTTGCAAGGCCTGCCAGTATGCTGAAAAAATGTATAATTTTAAGAGTTGCAGTAATGATAACGCTTCCTTCATCAATCAATACATTACATGTGCAACATCTGGGGGTTTATGTATATAGAGAGTTGAAAGTAAATACGAACAGTGGATAGGTTTCCTATCTAGGCCTCTAAGGATAAGAATTCTTGAGCATTTGAGTTGCGTCAGAAATCAGAGTCTCAGTGCCCATGGCCCAGCACTTCACGACGACTCTGGAAACCGCCAAAGATAATTGGTTTTATGGTAGTGAGAAGATTTCAGCATCTACTAAACACCACTTATCTGCCTGGAAAAGAAGAGAGACTTTGTGCATATTTACTCTCAGGACTTTCTGCCAATTCTGTTGCATCCTCCTCCTATAACATTAAATTCTCTCCCCGTCCCAGTCAGTTAACCACCTTACCTGCCTTTGTACATGCACTGATTTCATGGGCACACAATTGATAAACAAATTATTATAGTATTTTCATAATATTTACATTTCTTACAGGGGACTATAAACTGATAAATGGACATTTTTCATCAGATCAATTCATATTGTCACCTTCAAAAATAAGTAAACCTGATAATTATATAGTCTCTTTCATTATTTATTTGAGTTGTTTGAGCTTGTAACAATTATCCCATTCTGTTATTTATATAGGTTCTCATTATTTATTTATTTTACTGGCTTCTTTATGTATTTTATCATTATTTGTGTGTCATAATTAGACCTCTGAGGAAGATCCAGTGAGGGTCAAACCATGTCAGGTCTAAGAAGGTCTGAGACCTAAGATTGTACAGTGCGCAGGATAACTTTTCAACAGTGGCCTATGGGCTTTGTGTGTGTTTTTAACTTGAAAGTTTTTTTAAAGTTGTGAAAAATAAATGTTCACATGTTTATAACTTATTGTCTAGTTCACACAGATATTCAACCTTTTAGGTTCTAACTATTCCAGTTAGTTTTTTTGTCTTCTGTTCTGTGGTGACCAGGCCTCCTGATTAAAACCAAAACACAGAAACAACAGAAAAAACCTCACTTTTGGCAGGTAGCCCCATCCTCTGGAGGGCAGGGCACATGGCCTTGTGGTCTCTAACAGGTAGATCTGTTTCCCAGTGGCCAGGTCTTCCTCTCTACCAGTGGCCAGGTCTTCCTCTGGGGGGGAACAGTGCAGACATGGGTGGGTCAGTCCTGTTCCTTGGATGGGCCAGCAGAATGTGAAAAAGAGTTGGTTTGTAGTGCCTCATTTTTTCTTTCCAAGTGGCTTATGGTCACCTGCCTTGGCTTCTGGAGAGATGCAGTGGAACTCTCCACATGACGTCATGTCACATTGTCCGACAGCCAGCTGCCGCCTGCGGCATTGTCCAACAGCTGGCCGCTGCCTGTGCCACCGCCTGTGGCATTGCCTGTCAGCCTTCTGTTCTAGAAAGCGACTCCTTCCTGCCCTTCTTTATATAATGAGGTCCTGTCTTGTTCACTGCCAGATCCACAGAACTGGAGACTTATGTCATAGTTACCATAAACTGAAGATGGGGACTGGGGACAAGATTTGCTGACCAAATTGTGATACAGTCTCCCTTGCTCATTGTTCTTAGACAACTAAATATTTTCAGTCATATGGACACAGTTTGATTTCCTTGGATGAACACACATGTACGAAACTACAGCCTACAAGACTGTAGAAGCAGGTGCTTCTTTGCAAAGATTCCCCCCTGGACAGGTGTACGTAGCAGGGTATTGAAAATTTTGTGCCAGTGTCAGCTCAAGATGATTCAGTTAGACTCTGCCAGCAAAGCCTGGGAAATGTGTAGGGTTGTTTATCTGTTGGAGATGATGTCTCTGTAGCCAGTTTTGTTGACTTAATGGATAATTGAGCAGTTCAATATATTTGCACATTGTTGCAGTGGATATATATATAAATGTGGTTTTGTAATCTTTTGATGCCTTATTTGAAAGTTGTTGATGTTACAGTCTATATATCGTTCCATGTAAGTTATATAATGTTCAATGTAAACCACCCAGAGCTGCAAAAAATGGGCAATATAGAAATCTAAATAAATAAAATAAAATAAATAAATAAATAAATAAATAAATAAAATATATATTTATAGTAACAAATGGTTCCAGAGCAGAACACATTAGAAATGGGCTAAAGTGTGAACTTCTCTAAAAACACTAAAATGGTCTTATTAATGAAATTAATTTAATTAACCATGAAAGAATTCCTTGCTCCTTAACTTTTATACTTGACAGTTATTCTCTGCAGGCTTCAGAGGAGTGTAACTCCACCTAGAAGTGCACTGAATAGCCTTTTCTCGATTTTATTTTCTCAAAACTGAAAATCCTCTGAAGTTGCCAGTTTTCCTGATAGATCTAGGGAACAATCCTTAACAAGTCTACTCAGAATTCTAGACCTTTAATGGGTTCTACTTCCAGCCAAGTATTATTAAGATGACACTGTTATTTTGCAGGAACTCCTAGCCATGGAATAAAATATCCGAATGATGAAATGTTATATTACTTTCCAGGATGAAAAGAGTCATCCAAGAGACATCCAGAAAACCCACAGGCTGAAATCGTTAGCACTGGTGAGTCTGATATCCACTGGTGAGTCTGATACTTCCATAAATTTTGACTATCTTTTTGCTTTCTTCTTCGGTACCTTCTCGAACTGATGTAATATTCAGTTTAGACAGACTTTATCCTGCTTCAGACAGAACTGGGATACTAGTGATATATGGAGAATTCTTCCCCAGGAGTAGAGTAACTCTGCTGCTGTCCAGTACCACTGAGAATAACAAGATCCAAATAAGAAAAAGCTAACAGTGACTCTCCAGCGGCAAGAAAAGTTCTTGTCCCTTACAGCCTTGATCAGTGGAGAACTTCAGCAAATCTTCACCCACAAGAGGATAACAGGAAATCAGCATCTAGAACTGTCCATATAAGTTTCTCTAGCAGAGTCAGCATCATGAACAAAGCTCCTGTAAAGAATAACTCCCAGGTTGTGGTGTACAAAGAAGAACCTCCCGGCAACCGCCATAGGATTGAACGCTTTGATATTCCCTTGGAAGATCTGAGGAGCCGTTTTGAATCACCCGCAGCTGGAGGCAAGAAGGTAAGAACTGGGCTGTGGGTTAACAAGAATCAAAAAGGCTCTCTATTTTATATTCCTGCTAGGAAAATGCATCTATTCTTTTCACTTTCCACTTGTACGATGTTCTACGGGACTTGATACCCAGATACTGCTAGCAGAGACATCAATCCAGATGATAAGGCTCTTCGTTGTATAATTCCTTCTACCTACAGGTCATTCCATGAGAGTGGGCAGGGGGATGATGACACAAACAGTCCCAATTAGGAGTTCTGTTCAACATTGTCTTGATACTGTTCAATAGTACCGAGAACAATGAGAAAACCATTCACTTGCCCCGATCCACTCATCGCTGCGCTCCTGAGAGTAAATGTTGAACCAAGATGTGATGTCAGATGCAATCATGGTTTAATGAGCAAGTTGGGTTTTTTTCAGCTGCATGAAGAGTCTTGCTGCTTTAGAGACAAAGAATTGCTTCTTGTCAAATCTGTTGCCTTCTATCAAGGTACTATAACAGAAGAAAGAATCTACCCTAGTCTACAATAAACATTTAAAAAAATTAACAATAAATAGAAATAGAAATGTCTTATCTCTTCTTTTAATTGTCATAGAACAACCAAAACGGCCTCCAGATTTAAACTGTTTTCAAAGGTATTTTTATCAGTGGTTCTTTTTCCAACTTAGTATTTGTTGGTGAAGTCCTTCACTAGGATCTATTCTTCACAGAATTTAAACAATACATATATTGGCCTTTGGCTCACAAGGTACTATCAAGGTACCGGCATGGCTTCAGTGTGTTGAATGACGAAAGAACAGTAATGCCAGTACAGCTTCCTCTATTGCTAAATGAGAGTTGGTTACTCTATTCTATATGTCCATTGAACTCCTGTAGATGCTGGGAGAAATGGTTAATGAACAGTGTTTGGGAATCATACTTAGAGACATGCTCCATTCCATACATGTTTACCTATAAAATATAAGTTGTTCTTGTATTCCTAGATGCCTGGGAATCCTGAGACAAAGGGTGCTAATAAGCATTAGTAATGCTGTTCCTCAGTCACTTTCTTTTCCAGGTTGTTGTTTATTAAAGGTTCCCTTTCTCTAGAGCTTCCATCATCAAAATTTCCACATGGACTAAGCTCTAGAGACAATTCGCAACCCTTGGCACGTATGATGGAGGCACATCCAGGGCCTCTACCAAAACTCTCTAGGCACTGGCAATACTGCTGTGGCCAGCAGGGTTGGAGAAGGGAGAAGGCAGCAGGCATGGCTTATGACCATCATCAATTATCAGACCTATGCAGCTACTAGCAAAGTCCAAGGTGAATCCCGAAGACACTGGCAGCTGCCAGGACTTGGCTTTACTCCAAGAGTGTTTGGCCAAGACCATCTCCCACCCACTCATCTTCCATTTTGTTTTCCAGAATATCTCAGGTAGAGGTTGCATTTTTTGACACTTGGGTAGTGCTGCCCTAGACCTAAGGGAAGAGTGACATAGTATGACATTATAAATATAAGAATTGTCTTACCTGGTTGGAGTTTAGACTGCTTCTGGTGTGCCTAGGTGGTCTGCAGGGATCTTCTTCTGTTGTATCTTCAAGGGAGGGAAAGATGATATGCCAGGGTCTCTGTTGATGTGAATGGCACTGGTTTAATTCATACCTTCTGTTTTGTGGACCGAATGCTACATCAGTGGCTGCCATGGGGCTAGGGATGCCAGTGAGACCTGACGATGCCCTGGAATTATATCTCATCTCCAGACTAAAGAGATCAGTTCCCCTGGAGAAAATGGCTGCTTTGGAGGGTGGACTCCACAGCATTGTGCTCCACTGAGGTTCCTCCCTGTCCCAAATCCCACCCACTCCTGGCTCCTCCTCCAGAGGCTTCAGGTATTTCCCAACCCAGAGGTAACAATCCTATGCACAGATAAGTTCCCATGGAGAAAATGACTGCCTTGGAGGGTGGACTCCATATTCTTACACTGCACTGAAGTCCTTCCCCACCCCAAATCCCATTCACAACTGGCTCCACCCCCCAAAAAAAAATCTCCAGGGGGTATTTCCCAGCTCAGAACTGGCAACCCTCTGTGAGACTGATGTCTGAGTGATCATAGGATTCAAATTAACCCCCTCTTTTCCCCCCACTACCCCCTATGCCTGTTTTTGCCTTTGCACTGGGAGGTACGATGCTACAGTAAATATTTTCTAACCTTTAATTTTAATTCACCTTACTATAGGTTGGGAAAAGGTCATTACCAGTGCAATCCTAAGCTCAGTGATACTTTTGAAGTCAATGAGCTCAGAAGAGTGTCACTTGGTTTAGGATTCAACAGGACATTACCTACTTCATAGTGATACTCGCACCGTAGTATAACTTGGGTGCAATAAAAGTGCAACACTGCTGTGAGTTTGGGATGACTTTCCACTCAGGCAGCACTTGCAGGTATAGCAATCTGATTCTCAGTGAGCTGGCGTAGGTCATGAGTAGGACCCACCTGTTATGTTCATAGTTAGTGGAAAGAACACAAGGGCAGAGGGCGAGCCCTGAACCATTCATTCTAACAGATGACACACGCGCTGGACAGGTTGGTCTTGCCTGCTCTAATAAAAGGAACTGAATGGTTTTATTTAATCGCTTGTTAAGTCAGTGCAAATAACATATCATTAGAACACCTGAAGCACTGCACAAATTCACAGTGGGATGCCTTGGCAGCATAGACTCCAGCCGCACAGGCGTAAAGAAAAGTTTTACAGGGTACCATATAGCAACTCACATTGTTAACTTGGCCACTTTATTTATGGAACAGGACAGGATTTTCTTTTAAGCAGCTCTTTTGATAGCCACAGTTTCCCGTTGCGCTTTGCAATAATAAGCTCAGATACCATCAGCTCAGGGACTATGTAGTGAACAGAGCAGGTGCGCTGCATTCCACAATAGCTCATGTGTTGTATCAGCCTTCAGAGATTGCTTTATTGAAGGAAGCTGCATAGGCTATTTTAAGTACTTTTAAAAAATTCTCTGTGAAGTTCCGTGAGTTCTGTTAATTCCCACCTGGACTGTCATGGATAGAGGAAAATATATTCAGGGGAAAGATAAGTTCCACAGAAATGCCTTCATCTGCCTTTTTAAGCCCTGTTTTCAGCAACAAGGATTGCTAATTCAACTGTAAGTATAAAAACACTGTTATTAAATTATTCTTTCTTCATTAAGAGCCGACCTGTCCACAGACAATGCTGTTAAGACGTGAAAGTTTGGAAAGGATGTAAGGAGAGGAAAATAGAGATTAAGTTCCCACCTGAACAGAAGTCATGTTGCCTCGGTGATATAATTTGTTTTATAACTAGTGTAACGTAGTTTTATAAAAACGTGCCTTTGGATTACTAAAGAATAGTGTTTGCCATGTTGACAGCCTTGTCTCTGTTTCTCTCTCATATATAATACAAAACTTGGCCTTTATTTCAGCTAAACACAGACAGATTATAAATGTATGGCCAAAGTTCTTTGCGGAAAACATTTGCATAGTCTTTAAATCCATTGGAGGCAGCTGCAATCTCATCTCATTTAGGCCTGTCACGCTGATATACAATAATTTGAAATGAAGTGTCAGCCACCAAACAAAGAGGCAAGGTGCTATTGACTTGCTTTCAGCTGAAAAAGCTGCTGTCAGCTCATGCCAGCAACATAACAAGACGGGCTAGGGGCAGATCAAGCCTCCCTTGACAACATAACATGGTTCCCCTCTCTGCATTCACACTGAGTCAGAAGCGTTTTAAGGGTGAAGGAAACGTTCTCCATAACAGGAAGCAGCTAGCTTTGCAGTGGAAATGGCCTGGAGGAATTAGATAGCTCTTATCCTGCCTTCCACGATAGCGCCTGTTTTGCCTTCTGGGTAACCACTAGAGACTTGCCCGATTTTAAAATGTTTCTGTTGGGTTCCCCTCACATGAGCCAATGAGGTGCAGTGGCTAGCGTGCCAGGGACCCAGATCTGGACCCTTATTCTGCCAAGGAAGCTTATTGCACAACCTTGGGCTGCTCACAGAATCCCAGCCTTACTTACCTCACAGGATGTTGTGAGGAGAAAATGGAGGGAAGGATGGTGATTTAGAAATGAAGTCAGTAAAGTAAACAATGAGTAAAAATAAGTCGGAAGCTGCTATTGTATTCAGCTTGGACTCCAGGGAATGGTAGAGGACAGGAAGGCCTGGAGGATCATTGTCCATAGGGTCGCGATGGGTTGGACACGACTTCACACCTAACAACAACAACAGTTGTATTCAGGTGCCGTGTAGGTTTCAGTACTCGCTGTAACTCCTCCTACTGATACCACCCGGCTGGGCTTATATTTCTTAAAGAAGTAGGCCTCTGTCCCAAATTTTAAGCATATAGAGAGAAATATCCAAATGTTAGAGGTCATTAAAATTCTCTTTTGTGGAGCAGGCACACAGAGGCAAATTTTTCCTTCGTCTCTCCAGCCTCTAGGACCTGGGTGTCGAAAGGCAACAGGGCTATTTTAAAACTGAAATGTCAAGAGGTGCTGCAAACTCTGAACTCGTACATGAACCCAGTGCCTTTGTGCCACTTTAATTCCCCTCAGCATCTTTCTTCTAGCAGCTGATACTAAAGTTAACTGACTTCCTGATAGCCAATGAAGAGAATGGGGAAAAATTTAATTCTTCAGATAGCATCAAAAGATCTAGGCAGGAATGAATTATACTGTCTTTTGTGTGGATGCTTAGTTTTTGTTTTAAAAAAATAACACATATAGATGGATATGAGCATAACTGGGTTCTCCCACTCTTGTTTGGAATGAAGAGATTCCCTCAAGGAAAGATTGACTCCGCCCTTCTAGTTCTTGTGGTGGAAGCCTCAGTCGTCTTTGCTCAGCAGTAAACAATGGAGATTCTGCTGCATTCTAGTTAGGGCTATAAGGGATAACACAAACACTTCTATCTCTCTCTCTATCTCTCTCTCTCTCACACACACACACACACAACCACAACCACCATCGAGATGAATTAACTTTTCCAAATGTACCTTTTTAAGTAGAATTCAGAGAAAAGGGGTGTAAAACCTTTTTCCAGTTTGGACATTGTGATGTGTAAACAACTGCAGCAACTTACTACTTACAGTTTACTTTCCTTAAAAAAAATAATAAAAGCATTGGAGTAAAAAAAAAATCACTCCCAATGTGTACACTTGTAACATTGGGATACCTCTCTACCCTTTGGGGCACGAAAGCCTTTCCCATGTCTCTGCTCCCGTGGACTCCTGCTCCAAAGGACTGCAATACTGACTACTGTGTACTTGAGTCTAAGTAATACTCTGTTGTAAAATCAAACTGAAGAGGCAAACATCATTTAACAGTAGTTTGCAAGAAGGAAATGAAGCAGTTTCTTATTGTGTCATGCTTCCCTTAAAAAAAAAAGATATCTGTTGCATAAGATGGAATATTTGTTTTACTGACAGGATAAATTAAGATGGGGCCTAGAGTTCTCCCATAAACTGATTTCCAGGATTCTATATTCCTTGGATTATGTCAGCTTTGGAGGTTGAGATCTGTGACATCAACCCCCTGCTGAACTTCCTCCCAACCCTAAATTGCGTCTTTCCCAGAGAGTGGGGATGGGCATGAACAGGGAAGATGTGGTTTGGTTCATGGTTTGTGACGTGCCCCATTGTAAACCACAGACGGTTGTGAAATTTTAGCTAACTGATGAACCAGGTCACTTTGTGAGGTTCATGAAGCATTAGAATGCCTACCTAGGTATGTTAGAGACACTAAACTCTCAGGTGATCTCTGGGTGACTCTTCTTTACCTGCCCTCCACGTTTGGTGGAAATTGGAATGATGGGATCCAAGGTACAACCTCTTAAAGAAGGTGCCTCCAGGAAATTGTTCTCTGGGGAAACAATCTCACTGGTTATTTTGACAACCTTAGGTTCAAGAGGATATGGGGTGAAAGCTAGAGGGGGTCTGGTGAAAGCTATGGATACCAAACTTAGAGGGTGTGTAGAGGAGCATCCAGGTCTGCTGTGAGTTTGGTGTTTCTAGCTTGCATACAGTCTGTTCTACACAGTACTGAACCTGTGCCTATCAAAATTACCAAGGTTCAGGTGTGTATAGAATGGATCCTCCACAAGCTAGAGATGACAAAGTTGCTGAGGACCTTCCCTGAATGCTCCTCTAGATGCTTTCCAACTTGTTGCTTGGAAGTTGGGTAAACATTTTGATTGAACAGAGACAATCTGTCCTGAAATGTTTCTTCTCAGGAACCTCCATGAACAGCTTGAAAGTTCATGCCAGGTGATCTGCCACAACCTTGACTTCATGAAGCATGAGTCAGCTGAAATTCAGGAATTTTCCAAGTTAATTTTCCAAGTCTAACACAGGACTATATGAACTTCTATGCTGCAAAGTTTTTATTCTTAAGATGTAGTTTTCAGAAAGTAATGCTGTCCTCAGGGGAAAGATTTGCAAATTTTAGCAAAAGTGCCACCTCTGCTTATATGTGAATCATTGGACAAAACATAAACCCAACTCAGGTCCACCTGTCAAAGAGCTCAGAAAGTATGCAGTTATTTTGCATACAATACTCCACTGTTCCTTTCTCACAGTAGGTGTACTAGCCAGGACTCTATTCTCCAAGTGGGACAGCTTGACCATTGGTGCAGCAGTACAGAAGGACTAACTACATCATAATGTCATTGTTCTTGACAAACTCATAGAACATATTCTGTGCTGATTCTCACGTAGTGAGAAAATCTACTTTTTGTTAATAAGTTTTTGTTGTACAGGGATCTTGTCTTCAAGATTTTTTTAAATGTCAGATAGCACTGGCACTAAATCTTTCCTGTTGTCCTTGACTCTGCTGAGTTACAGGCAATTATTTCAGTATGCCAAATTCTTAATATGGCCTCATCTGTGGATACTTAAAGCCAGGGACTGGAGCCATGAACATAAAAGTTAGACATTTTTCACTCCCAGCCCCCATACTTTTTTCTTTGGTCCTTTTTTGGCAAATATTGGTGAGTCAAAAGTATGCACAGTTCTTTCAACAAACTTGATGGACACCACAGTAAATATGCATGAGGGATGCACAAGTGCCACGTTATGCTGGAAACTGACAAATTGTCAAACATATCTAAATGGCTGCAGCAACCACATCAAATAATTCATTGTCAATAGCCAAGCCTTAGTCATATCTGCTTCAGCCCCTCAGACAGAGACGCTAACTTGAAGGATCTACAGCTGGCATTTTTGCAACTGCAATGTTCTTCTGATATGGTGAGAAGGATGATTGGAAAGGCCAATATGATACCCAGGGAAAGGCTGATACAAGACAAGTGCAAAGAAAATGACAACAGAACACCACTGGCATTCACATACAGCTCATAACTCAAGCCAGTTCAATGTATTATTAATGACCTAGGACTCATGCTGGGTGGTAGCACTTCTGTCACGCAGGCATTTGGCTAGGCGGAACCTTTTCTTGCTTACAGACAGCCTGCTAACTTAAAACTTAAAACAACTTTTAATCTGTGATGATAGACTACTTAACAGTAACATGGACTCTGGTACCAAGGCCTGCAACGAACCAAGATGCCAACTTGGCTCTCATAGACCATATATGCACTGGAGGTTTCATGTCAGGCTGCAGGCTGGAGTTTTAGTTGTGGCAGGTTGCCCCACCTCTTCCTGCACTTACAAGGGAGAGCATTTGGCCCAGTGCACCTCATCTGCCCCCGATTTGTGCTCCTGCACAGGGGCTGCGGCAGTGAAGTTCCCAGTGCATAAACGATCATATAGATCCTAGCAACACTATCTGTAGTCCCAGCAACATCAACCATACCATCCCAGGTCCATACTTCTGCTCATCCTCAAATGTGATTGATGCCATCACGTGTCAGAAATGCCCTTCCACCCTTTACAATGGACAAACAGGCCGGTCCCTTCGACAAAGAAGTCTAACATTAGAAACCACAACATTAAAAAATTATGGGTCAACATTTTAACTTTCAAGACATTCAGTTGCTGACCTAGCATTCTATTACAAATAAATTTCAAAAGGACATTAGAAAGACAGATTTCTGAATTGCAGTAGATAATGAAGTTCAAGACAATGCATCCTCCTGGACTGAATCAAGTACTAGGTTTCCTATCTCGTTACCAATGTTGATTTTTCCATGCCTACAACACCTCTGCATATCTCAACTAATCTACCCATGCCTGCTATGATCATTTACTTGCTTTTGTCATTTGGCATATGAAATCACTCCATGCTCCAATTTATAAGGACAGGTGGACTCACATTCTAGCTGTACCTGAAGAAATGAGTAGTGACTCTTGAAAACTCATACCCTGCCACAAATTTTATCTATTGGGATCTTGTTCTTTTCTAGTGGTATAACAGACTAACATGGTTACCCATCTTGAGCTTTATTATTTATTTATTATTGATGTGTAAATGCATATACTGGTGCATTCCTTGTAACATAAATTAATACGGACATGCCCCCGTCCCTTACTCGTGGGCAGGGTGGCCAAGCTGGAGTTGCTTTGGGAAAAAAAGCCCAAGTGGCTTGAATCTGGGTGTGATGTGTCTGAAGAGCCCTGCCTCTGGGGCTAAGGCCTACCAAGCCCCACCCATTTTCTAAAAACAGCTGGGCACCCAGGAAGTTGTTGGCAGGCATTGTGGTGCCATGTTGGGGACGCCTGTTTTTAAGTTGGCAAAATCCAGATGGATCAATGTAACAAGGTGGAAATACACGCAGGAGGATAATTACAAGCAGGGAAAAAAACTGTGTGGGTCTTCAGATCTTATCATCAGATTAGATTCCTAGATAATTGTTAGTTTCAAGGGACCCTGTGCAACAGTACTGCAGTACTTTCCCTCTGTCAAAATCATTGCTCTTCTGAGAACTGCTTTGTCTCCTGAGTTCATAGCTGCTGCTGGCCTTGGACTGGGCACCATACTTCCCTTGTGTTTTCAGTGCTTTGGATTCCACACACCATTTACTATTTTTAAAAAATTTCCTACATCTATACTCTTCCCACTGGGGACTTCAAGCAGCTTATATCGTTCTTGTGTCCTCCATTGTATCCTCACAACACCCTTATGAGGAAGATTATGCTGAGAGTGTGTGATTGGGCCAAAGTCACCCAGCAAGATTCCATGGCAAAGTAAGGATGTGAACCTAGGTTTCTTGGATCCTAGGTCAACACTTTGACCACTGTACTCCTTCCAGAATCAGTTTGTTCCCACATCATCTGCAACAATCTGATTCTTGGAATTGTTTAGATTTTTATAACCACTGCTCTTGGCATAGCCATCTCCGGGTGGTCTACAACAAAATATAATATACAATCCTTTATCTTGACAATTATTTATTATTTATTTATTGGATATATATAACCACTTCGCGCACTCCATGTCATCATGCGGCCAAATCTGACTGGCCACCAAGTGCCTGGATGTCACTCCATTCACTCTGCCTCAGTCGTGAAAAAGCACTCACAAAAACAAGCAAAAAGAAGACCTGAGGCAGACTGAAGCCAACAATGATAGTGAACAGGATTTTAAAAAAATAAAATATAAAATAAATCGCAACCAATGGCAGAAAACGAAGAGGAACTAAAGAGCCTCTTGATGCGGGTGGAGGAGGAGTTGGCTTGAAACTCAACATCAGGAAAATAAAGATAATAAATACGGAACAGATGTCACCACACAATGGCTGCCACAAGAACAGGTTTTTTAAGAAAAAGAAATGGCTGCCATAGGTTTCTGAAACCAATAATAGAATGTTGTGAGGTTATAAGCCAAATGTCCTAATAATGAAGTAGGTGTTTCTGAATGGGTACTCCCTGAAGATACAAAGGTGATGATGCCTTTTGGGATCGTCTGATGCCAATGGGCCCCCAGTAACTCATCAGAAGGGACCATTGTACATCAGGAGCTGTGCTGGGAATTACTGTGATAACATCTCAGCATTTCCATGCAGTTGGCACACATTTTTATTTAGATTGTAAATTGTGCTAATATCACAGATCACAATAATTTGCATCTGGAGCCCCCCCAAAGAATACAACCCCAATTGAATAAGAGTTGGTTCTTATATGCTGCTTTTCCCTACACGAAGGAGGCTCAAAGCAGCTTACAGTTACCTTCCCTTTCCTCTCCCCACAACAGACACCCTGTGAGGGAGGTGAGGCTGAGAGAGCCCTGATATTACTGAAGAAGAAGAGTTAGTTCTTATATGCCGCTTTTCCCTACACAAAGGAGGCTCAAAGCGGCTTACAGTCGCCTTCCCTTTCCTCTCCCCACAACAGACACCCTGTGAGGTGGGTGAGGCTGAGAGAGCCCTGATATTACTGAAGAAGAAGAGTTAGTTCTCCCTCCGGGTCAGGAGGACAGCTGGATGGGTGTTTCCCATCTCTCCTTGAGGGAGGCAGATCATTTGAATATTTTGCCTTCCTGTGGGAAACGCCCCTCCGAAGCCAGTCTTCTTCCTGCCTCGCGAGGGAGCAGACGTGATTTAGGGTCCCGTCTGTTGTGTGAGCAAGGCAAGGCTAGTTAGGTTTTTTCAGGACAGCAAAGCCGGCATCGTCGAGCAGAGCTCCCTCTAACTGCGCCGGATCGGGCAGAGAGGTCGAGCTCCGCGGCGGCGACCGCGTGGTCGGCTCGAAGCCGGGGAGCCCGTTCGGGCTGAAAACTGCAGAGGCCGGCGTCGGCGGGCAGAGCTCCCTCCTGGCTGCGCCGGATCGGGCAGCGAGGTAGAGCTCCGCGGCGGCGGCCGCGTAATCGGCTCGCAGCCGAGAAACAGCCGTTGGGCCGCAGATTGCGGCGGCGGTCGTTTGCGGGTCGCATCGACGAGCAGAGCTCCCTCTAGGCTGCGCCGAATCGGGCAGCGAGGTTGAGCTCCGCGGCGGCGACCGCGTGTTCGGCTCGTGGTCGGCGGCCATTTTGGAATCGCGCCGAAATGGCGGCGGAGCGCCGCAAGGGCGCGTTCTCCTCAGAGGATGAGGAAAGCCACCTAGATTGCTCCCTGGCTCCCAGTGGGGTGGTGGCTGGCACGAGCGGGGCCGAATCGTCGCAGAAGGGGGCAGGGGAGCAAGGACAGCGCTCCAAGTCTGCCAGGCCCGCAAAACGTGCACGAGGCCCTCCTAAGCCGGCTGAACCAGCGGCTGCAGATGCAGGGCCGGACCAGGGAGCCTCCACAGCGGCCAGAAGGCAACCTGAGGCGGAGGCTTCCACTTCATCTACACACAGCGGCAGACAAGAGACTGGTAACGTTGAGGCCAATTCTGGCCAACTTCTTTTACCTCCTGAATTGCTTTCTATGGTCCAAACTGCCGTGCAGGCTGAAATAGCTAAGGTGTGCCAACATATGTTACCCGCTGTGGATAGGCCTTCATTTTCGAGGTCTAGGTCTTCATCCCCTGAGTCTAGAGCTTCCAGGAGGAGTAGATCGCAGAGGAGATCTCCTAGGAGGCCTCGCGCCAGGGCTCGCTGGCCCACTAAGGCAGCGCAGAAGAGGCTCCATTGTTCCCCACAACAATCTCCTTCCTCGGAGGAGGATTTGGAAGCAAGAGAAAGGGACGAGTGTGATTTCATTACTGATGAGGATGAGGTGGAGCCTATTCAGGTGCCTCAGCAAACTGAGCGTTTCTTTAATGCTGAGGATTTCCAATTTCTACTTAACAAGTCCATTTCTATTTTGGAATTGAAACAGACAGGTTCTGAGGAACCACCTAGCAAGCAGGCTAGGAAGTATTATGGACCGTGGGGCAGTGGTGAATTTTTCCCTAAACCAGAGACAAATCTGAGGAATTTTCCCATGCCAGAATCCTTTGAAAGGAAGATTCGAGCAGAGTGGGAGAAGCCCTTAGTGTCCAAGCAGTTCCCTTCGTTTATTCGGAAAATGTATGCTCTGCCTGACTATGCTGAGTCCTTCCTGCAGGTACCGGTGATTGATGGTCCAGTGGCAGCGCTGCAGTCGTCAGGTTTGGTCTCGGAGGATGGCGAAGGACATCTGAAGGATGTAATGGATCGCAAGTCAGAAACAGCTTTGCGTAAGGCGCACGAAGCCATGGCAATGGCTATCAGAGCGGCCACCACAGCATCCGTGGTGGCTAGGGCCTCTATGGCTTGGTGTAGGAAGTTACTTACGCTAATTCCGG
Source organism: Paroedura picta (assembly GCF_049243985.1). Lineage (NCBI taxonomy): Eukaryota > Metazoa > Chordata > Lepidosauria > Squamata > Gekkonidae > Paroedura > Paroedura picta. The sequence goes on along the minus strand of NC_135370.1, from coordinate 38,999,115 downwards.
AGTCAGAAGGCAGACTGCAGGAGGGGACGAATAGGATTCTAAAGGCCTCAGCGTTTAGTGCGGATGCCTCCTTAGACATTGTGGTGTTCGCAGCAAGAGCCATGGCATCTACTGCAGTGGCCAGGAGACTTTTATGGTTGAAGGCTTGGCCGGCTGACGCCCATTCTAAGACCACTGTTGCGGCTTATCCTTTTCAGGGCGACAAATTAATTGGAGATTCCCTGGATAGAGTTTTGGTAGAAACCAGGGATAAGAAGAAGGCTTTCCCACGGCGTATTCGCAGGGATGGGAAGCCCTTTCCGGCTGCCTTCCGGAATCAAGGGTCTGGTCCCAGGTTTAGACCGGAAGGCAGGAGAGGATCTTGGGGCCAGTCAAGGCAGTCGTTTCGTAGAGGGGCGTTTAGCGCTCGAGGTGGCAGGTTCCGACAGCAGAGATCGGGACGCGCAGATACCGATAAAGGAAATCAAGCATGACTCGCAGCCCTTACCAGTAGGGGGACGGTTAGCGCATTTCCAGCGACAGTGGATGGATCCCGAGATAGATGCATGGTCTCAAAGACTGATAAGATCAGGATACCACATAGAGTTTGCGCAAGTACCTCCGGACAAGTTTTTTCCTTCCCCGATGTCCAAGGTTCCCGAGAAAAGGGATCGCATGTTGAAGGCAATAGAACATTTAATTCAGATAAAGGCGGTAGAGCCAGTTCCTCAGGAGGAGAGAGGACAAGGAGTTTACTCCCTTCTCTTCACCGTACCCAAAAAGACCGGGGATTGGAGAGCGATCCTCAATCTAAAGTTCGTGAACACGTTTATTCCCCTAAAGAAGTTCAGGATGGAAACGCTGAAGTCAATTGCGGAAGCACTGCAAAGAGGGGAGTTCCTGACTTCCCTAGATCTCAAGGAGGCCTATCTGCATGTACCCATAGCGGCGGAACACAGGCGCTTCTTGCGTTTCTGCGTAGAGGGGCGGCATTACCAATACAGGGCTCTCCCGTTCGGGCTCTCCACCGCCCCCCGAGTGTTCACGAAGTTAGTAGTGAATATGGTAGCCATTTTACGACAGGAGGGCATCCATATTCATCCGTATCTCGACGACCTGTTGATCAGAGCGCCGTCGCTCGAGTTAGCGAGCCAGTTCACGGACAGAGCAATTTCAGTTTTCGAACACTTCGGTTTCTTAATCAACAGGGAAAAGAGTTCGTTAGTTCCGTCACAGAGGATAGAGCATCTGGGGGTGGTTATAGACACGGTTCAATGTGCACTTTTTCTCCCTCAGAAGAAGATGCTGAAAATGATTCAGTTGATGGCCCAGGTGGTCCAGGCGAGGCGATCCTCCTTGCTACAGCTGGCAAAGACTCTCGGAGTGCTGGTGTCCTGCACGGAAGTCATACAGTGGGCCAGAGCTCGAGCCAGGCCTCTGCAGAGAACGCTCAAACCATTTCAGGAGCGGATTTCGCGGAAGAGGGATCTCTTAGTGTCTCTCGATCGCCAGGTCAAGAAGGAGCTGTGCTGGTGGACGGTAAAAGCCAACTTGAGAACAGGCAAGAGATTTCTGCACGATCAAGTTCACCAGGTGTTCACCGATGCAAGTCTCTTCGGATGGGGAGCAATGTACAACGGAACACCGGCCCAGGGAACGTGGTCGCAGACGGAGGCCTCAGAGCAGATAAACCTGCTGGAACTGAGGGCGATTCGCCTGGCGCTGGAGTTCTTCTGCAAGTCGCTCGAGGGCAAGCATGTTCTAGTGCGTACGGACAACGTGGCCGCAAAGGCGTATGTCAACCACCAAGGCGGATCAAGGTCCGGGAAGTTGCAGAAGGAGGCCGAGCGTTTGATGCGTTGGGCGGAGAAGCATTTGGCATCCGTCCGTGCGGAGCACATACAGGGTCTGGAGAACACACAAGCAGACTGGCTGAGTCGTCAGGAGATCCAGGAGGCGGAGTGGTCGATCAGCAGGCAAGCTTTTCACCTGATCTCGGTGCAGTGGGGCCGACCGGTCATGGACCTGTTCGCGACTGTTCACAACCGCCAGGTGGACAGGTTTTGCAGCCGGTTTTGGCATCCGCTTGCGGAGTTGACAGACGCATTGACAGCAGTATGGCCTCCAGGTCTTCTGTACGCATTTCCACCGCTTCCCGTCCTTCCAAGGTTCTTAAGAAGGGTGCAAGAACTGAGGGCAGAGGTCATCCTCGTCGCTCCATGGTGGCCCAGGAGGTGGTGGTTCTCGACCATTGTGCAGCTAGCCGTTCGCCCGCACTTCACAATACCAGTGTCTCCGGATCTGTTGTCACAAGGGCCTTGTCTCCACCCTCGTCCAGGGTGGTGGAACTTGACCGCGTGGAGACTGAGCGGGCGGCGTTGAGAGTGAAGGGCTACAGTGCTGCAGTCATGGACACCATACTAGCTTCCAGACGAGACTCTACCACGAGAATTTATAATTGTTCTTGGAGGGCGTTCGTGAGATGGTGTCGAAGGAGGGCGGTGTCTCCGTCCTCGCCAAAAATTAGTAGCATTCTGCAGTTCCTGCAGGATGGTAGGGCAGCGGGTCTTCGATCGGGTACCCTGCGCAGGCAGGTGGCAGCACTCTCCACGGTGCTGGGGCTGCAAGGGGGGATCCCGTTGTCCAGGCACCCGCATGTGGTGCGATTCTTAAAGGGGGCGTCTAGTCTAGAGTCACCTCCCAGGCACTTGTTCCCTACCTGGCGGTTGGGGTTGGTGCTCTCAGCATTGGCGAAGGAACCCTTCGAGCCCATCAAGACAGTGGGGTTGCAGTGGCTAAGTAGGAAGGTCATTTTTCTAGTGGCAATCACTTCTGCTAGGAGGGTTTCCGAGCTGGCGGCCTTATCAGTGGATAGGGAATTGTGCAGGTTCAGGAAGGCCAGGGTCATTCTGAGATTGACCCCTTCTTTCCGGCCTAAGGTGGATTCCCGGTTTCACTTGGCCCAAGAAATTAATTTGCCCACCTTTTTTCCCAATCCGGTCACAGAGCAGGAAAGGCAGTGGCACATGTTAGACGTCAGGCGCGTTCTCAAGGTGTACATTAAGAGAACGGCAGAGATCAGGAAGACGGACTCGTTGTTCGTCTGTACGTCAGGGACTAAGGTGGGAGGTGCGCTGACCAAGGCAGCTATCAGTAAGCAGGTCAGGTCCTGCATAGTGGAGGCTTACAGAGCTGCCGGGAAGGAGGTTCCACAGGGCATCACAGCACACTCGCTGAGGAGTGCTGCGGCTTCAGCAGCGTTCGCTAAGAGTGCTTCGGTGGAAGAGGTTTGCAGAGCTGCAACCTGGGTTACTCCTTCCACTTTTGTCAGACATTATAAGATTCATGATAGGGAGACAGAGCAGGCGGCATTTGGCCGAAGAGTTCTGTCGCATGTGATGGACACAGTTGGACCCTCCCTGGGTTAGGGACTGCTCTTGTATGTCCCATCCAGCTGTCCTCCTGACCCGGAGGGAGAACGACCACTGGTCTACATACCGAGAGGGGTCCTTCTCCTCAGGGGTCAGGAGGACAGCTGGCCCCGCCCATAGGGTGGTCCATCACAGCAGCATTTCTCTGGTGCCTTGCATGTTCAAGTTCTATGTTAGACGGGATGTGAGTTTGTTGGGGGTCTGTTGTCTTCCATGTTGTTTGTGCAAGTTAATGCAGATTGCTTTGTAGAGCCAAGAAGGTGATGTCAAGCTGGACGCTCCGGAAGTTTTCGACTGGCTTCGGAGGGGCGTTTCCCACAGGAAGGCAAAATATTCAAATGATCTGCCTCCCTCAAGGAGAGATGGGAAACACCCATCCAGCTGTCCTCCTGACCCCTGAGGAGAAGGACCCCTCTCGGTATGTAGACCAGTGGTCGTTCTTATATGCCGCTTTTCCCTACACAAAGGAGGCTCAAAGCGGCTTACAGTCGCCTTCCCTTTCCTCTCCCCACAACAGACACCCTGTGAGCTGGGTGAGGCTGAGAGAGCCCTGACAGGCATGATTCCAAAATACAGCTGCAACAAGCCCCCAATCAGCTTTTGTGAAGACCTAGTCATTCCCAAGATCAGTCATTCCCAATATCACTCAAGTAATATTACTCTTTGCAATCTCATACCACACAGAAGATGCTGGTGCCATTAAAAGCTGCTCAAAAATTCTAATCAGGAAAAAAAAATGCTCCCAATACTGCAGTTCATTCTTTCTGCAGATGTTGCACTAAAATGACTCCAAGAGGACTTTGGTAATGGGAAGAAACTGAGAAAATGGTTGTGACACAGCATTCTCATTTGCCAGAAAGGATGGGGGGGGGGAGGGAAGTGAGATATATGGTCTGATTTCACAGAAGCACTCAGCTAAATTTGAATGATCAAAAGGGAGGGAACTTAAGCAGTATTTAAGCAGCACAAGAAAACACACTGTGACCGTTTATGCAGAGGAGGTTTCATGCTGGACTGCTGGCTGGAATTTTAGTCATGGCAAGTTGCCCCACCTTTTCCTGTACCCACATGGGGGAGCATTTGGCCTGGTGCGCCTCATCTGCTCCCTATTTTTGCTCCTGTGTGAGAGCTGGGGCAGTGGAGTTCCCAGTGCGTAAACGGTCTGTGCTGATGTTGGCCTGAATGCTGAATGTATGTCAGCAAAGGAAAGTAGGTCCATCAAGCGTGTTCCACTGACAGCAGATATCTTGCGACAGCTTCTAAAGGTTACCATGCACCGAGATATTAATGTAAACAGACAGTGACTATTAAAGAAATTCAGGATGTCCATCAACCTGTGGCTGGAATCAAATAACCTGGAATAAAAATGGTTCAGTGTTTGCATATTATAAATGTTAATGCTGATGCTGTATTAAGATTTTTAACTTTATTATTTTATTTAGTTATTCATTTGATTTCTATACCACCCCTCACTGCAACATCTCAGGGCAGTGTACATGGAACAGCAGAACTAGTACAGTTATACATGCATAACAATATGAAGAGAGGGTGTCATAAACAAGTACAAACCAACAGCAGTCAGAAGTCAGCACAGGGTAATAGATCAGGCCAGGGAGGAGACAACAGCTAGGTGGCAGCTTTAGGTTGGGGTGAGTATAAGAGTTGCTTGACGGGGGGGGGGGGGTTGAGGGAGGCCCCTGGCGCCTGTCTCAACCTAAAGCTTGTCGGAAGAGCTCCATTTTGCAGGTGCTACTGTGAGGTTCTGATAGGGCCTTAATTTCATTGGGGAGCTCATTCCTCCAAGTTGGGGTGATGGAGGGGAAGGCCCTGGCTCTGGTTGAGACCAGGCGAATCTCCTTGGGGCCATGGATCACCAATCTGTTTGAATGGATGAAGTGGGTTGCTCTTTGGGGAATATAAACAAGCAGGCGGTCCTTGAGATATGCAGGACCCTGACTGCATCTGGCCTTGAAGATGAGTACCAGTACCTTAAACCTGAACCGGCATTGAATTTTTCATTCATGCTTTAGACAAATTTCATAAGTAATTATTCAAGGATGTAAATTGACAAAGTTATAACAATTAGTTATAGGCATACGAAAAACAGCTCTGTTGGCTCAGACCTCAGGTCCATTTAGCCCATTTCCCCCAAGTGGCCAACCAGATATGCTCCCATGAGGAAAGCTTGTATAATTCAACATTAGTGAGGGCGAAACCTTTAGCCACTTGCAATTCTGACTTCATCTTTTTCCAGATAGGCTCTAATACATTATCACGAGATGCTGTACTAACTCTTCTTCCTCTGCAGTCCTCTCACTTGTCTTCTGTGTTATTCAGGATCGTGGTTTCATCTCCAAGAGCAACATTTCAGAGGGCATAGTGGGCTGTAGTGGGAGGGAAAGATATGATTATCCTACTCCATGAGCTCAGCTGGAGGCTTTTGTGGGATGCAAGTAAATTTGTGTTGTAATATAGATAGCGGCAAACACATAATGTGTATCCTGCAGATAGCTTGTTTGAAAATATATTAGTGTATGAAGAACTGGGCACTTCTCAGAAGCATAGATGCCCAACCCTATCTAGATATAAACTGTTAGAACTGGATTTCAAGTTGACTTCAAGCTCTGTTTATATAATAGACTTCATGTCACTGGATTGTATCCAACAAATTACAAGGGACTCAAAACTCACAGAATGGGACTGTCCCCTTCTCCACTCATGTTGCAGTTCATTGAACCCCCCTGGATTTCTGCTTTGAGAGGGGGGAAGGGTCTAAGGGCTTTACATCAAAATTATAAGATGTCATAGTCCTGCTGTATTCTGTATTGGTCCAACAGTACTGAAGTACTGTGGGCAGTTCTGGAGGCCTCACTTCAAAAAGGCTGTAGACAAAATTGAGAGGGTGCAGAGGAGAGCGATGAGGATGATCCAGGGCCTGGGAACCAAGCCCTGTGAGGAAAGGCAGAGAGAGTTGGGAATGTTCAGCCTGGGGAAGAGGAGGCTGTGGGGACACGATTGCTCTCTTTAAGTTCTTGAAAGGTTGTCGCTTGGAGAAGGGCAAGGAACAGTTCTGGTTGGCAGCAGAAGATAGGCTATAAACTACTTGTAGAGTGGCAATAGAGCCTCTTGTGGCGCAGAGTGATACGGCAGCTGTCTGAAAGCTTTGCCCATGAGGCTGGGAGTTCAATCCCAGCAGCCGGCTCAAGGTTGACTCAGCCTTCCATCCTTCCGAGGTCGGTAAAATGAGTACCCAGCTTGCTGGGGGGTAAATGGTAATGACTGGGGAAGGCACTGGCAAACCACCCCGTATTGAGTCTGCCATGAAAACGCTGGAGGGCGTCACCCCAAGGATCAGACATGACTCAGTGCTTGCACAGGGGATACCTTTACCTTTACCTTTTTAGAGTGGCAATCTTTAACCTGCACTGGACAGATACGTATCATGGATGCTTAGGTTGATTCTGCATTGAGTAGGAGGGTGGGCTAGATGGGCTGTATGGTCCCTTCCCACCCTGTCATTCTATCATTCTAAACACTAGGAGAAAGCTTGGATCTGTAGCAGGAAAGAAGAATTGGTGAAAATCGTGCCGCTCTCTGTTAACAGAAGGATTCTTCTGTCAGTAGGCACCAATTGCAGAATAGAAATCACCTCGCTTTTAATGAGGTGCTGCTCTTGAATCTGTTTGAACAAATGGCCACAACTCTATGGATGTGGGTCAATGTCATTTTCATCTATTGAGGTTGTCTGCAAAGCTGTGTTTCCACTGGCTGTCTTCAGTGTGTAGCTCTCACTGCTAACATGGCCCATGAATTCTCTATTTGCCAGTAGCCATTTGGCAACTCTGTGCTGCCCTGCAATGGCAGCCTCATTAACAAGCTTACAACCCATTCTGCTAATTACCTGCTTGCGAAGGGCCAGCTCTTTGACTTATTGCACTTGTCAAGATCAGTGACATCCTCTCCATCTGCATTTCTCAGCATAACTGAGGCTCCCCTTTATCCGTCATCTTCTACTCATTTAGGGAAACTGAAATCAAAGAAAAAGGGGGTGATTTACGGTAATGAAGTAACATTCTTCATTCTGCACTGTATCTAACCCTTCTTGTGCAGTCAATAGCTTTAATTTGGCACTAATCAAAGCATGCACATAAAATATGATTACCTGTGTGTATTATACTGGAAATGGTTGTAATATAGTTGAGAAAGCTCCAGCTGTTTCTAGACACATAGCAAACCAATATGTTTATTTTACAGAGGCCTTAACTGAAAGGACTGTAGTAGCCATCTTACAAACCCTACCCCTGCCAGTTTGGTGCAGTGGTTAGGAGTGCGGATTTCAAATCTGATTTGCCGGGTTCAATTCTGCACTCCCCCACATGCAGCCAGCTGCGTGGCCTTGGGCTTGGCATAGCACTGATAAAACTGTTCTGACCGGGCAGTGATATCAGGGCTCTCACAGCCTCACCTACCTCACAGGGTGTCTGTTGTGGGGAGAGGAAAGAGAAGGCGACTGTAAGCCGCTTTGAGCCTCCTTCGGGTAGAGAAAAGCGACATATAAGAACCAACTCTTCTTCATTTTCTTCTTCTTTGCCTCACATAGTTGCCAGCCAACTCCTAGGAAACTGGGGAAAGTGGGACTTACCTAAATTGCATCTGCTGATGATATGAACACTCTTTAGCATTTACTCAAAACTCTATGGTAAAAACCATAGTTTTGGCTGACATTTAGAGCATCCCATGTCAAAGTGGACAGGAAGGCCTGGAGGGCCTGGAGGATCATTGTCCATGGGGTCGCGATGGGTCGGACACGACTTCGCACATAACAACAACAACAATGTCAAAGTGACAGCATTGGAAGTGATGTCACAGTGTTGATGGATGCCATTTCACTTCTTGATTTCTCCCTGTCACCATATGGAGCAGAGGCAGGAGACAGAACTGAGCTGCAGCCAAAGTGGGCAGCCTGCCCTGCCTACTGTCTGCTAGGTTTGTGCATCAGGCACCCAAACCAGCCCGATTCGGCTTCGGCACCCATTAAAGTCAATGGCGTCATTGACTTTAATGGGAATTCTAGCATTTCTGCTTTCTCGGGGCCTGGGGTAGGGATTTCAGCTACAGCCTCCAAACTTTCAGGGTAGCTCCGGGAGGCTCTTCCCTGAACCCCTTCAGAATTTCACAGCAATTGGACCACGAGGTCGACTTCCAGGGGCTCCAAAAGAGGGTGCCTCTATCTCTCCATTCTAACCAATGGAGAGTCTGTCCCATTGGATAGAATGGAGCATGGGGATATGGTAGCCAGAACTGTACCCTGTATTCCAAATTTGACTACACCATGGATCTATACAGAGACCTTATAATATTGGCTGTTTTATTTTCACAGTCCCTTTCCGAATAATTCCCAGAACAGCGTTTGCCTCTTTCGCTGCTGCTTCACTCTGGGTTGACATTTGCATTGATCCTAAGGCCTCCTTCATTCCCAGCCTCAGCCCCTTCAGACCGCATTCTTTCCTTTGGCAGCCATACTTTTAATAGTTCATTCCCATTCACTGGTCTGTCAGTGGTTTGCTGTTAGCTAATGGAATCACTAACGAATGGAAAGAGAAGATTCTGGAACTGGTGTTCCCCTTCACGGGCCTAGCCTCATAGATGAATGCTATTTTGTAGGCATGGAAAGCCGAGTTTAAAGTTAAAATGTAATGGCCTTTGGTGTAATGCATACATTCATTGCTCCTTCTGGAAGAATGCTGAACATGACTTTTCTTTATACGAACAGTGAAATTATCTACGCAATTTAAGTTATTTCACTGACACTCAATTACTTAATATGGTTGCCAATAAAGACAGGTGTAAAACTTGACGGTGGTTATTCCGCATTTTAAAGGGCGCACTGGAGTGCCAATGATTTTAAAAGGGTCCGTAGATATTTCTGCACTGGCATGTTCCAGCAGTTTAAAAAACTGGGGTTGCTATTTCTCCCCCCCACCCCCAGATGGTGGTTTTATGCTGTGAACAACTATAGGGCAACTAGAGGTTCAGCAAGCATAAAGATTCAGTACATTGCAAAGTGGCTGGGTTTTGGCTTGTCATGCAGTTCTAGTGGGAAGGATTCTATCTGGGGGATATGTGGCAGTCCTGTCTAGGTGTGTGAGTAAGTGGCAGAGAGAAGTTAACAGGCTGTTGATTAGCAGGGAGGCAGCTTGCCAATGAAGACGCGACTTGTTTTCTGGCATAAACATGGCCACAGGCTTTTATTGAATGCCTCCCCTGGAAAAGGGGGGGCTGGCTTGGCATGCTTAGCCCGAGGGTTCAGGATGAGGCGGGTCTGCGGCCCGCCTCATCCTGACCAGGAAAGCGGGCCCTCGTCATCTGTCTCCCTCACCGGGCATCCACCTCACTTTGGTGCCCCGTGGTCGCTTGGCTACGAGCCCCTGGCTTCCCAACCAGGTAAATCGCACTGGCATCCCTGCTGATCTCGTTAAGGAGACCCCCAGACCCCAAGGGCTTCCAGTGTGCAAACTGGAGCCCTGCCAGCAGACCCCTGCCATGCCTAAACTGCAGCTGTGACAAGAAAACATGCAACCCACGCAATCCATGGTTGACCTTAAGGGCTGGAGCGAGGGAACCACTTGGCCAAAGGTCCAGGCCAGAAGACTTGGGCGGGCCGCATGGTGCCTAGACAAAGGCATCAGCACCCCGCCCCCAGCACGACGCTGGGCTACACGCCTGTGCTCATTTGCGCGCTCCTTGGCCCACCCCCCGCTGAATCAGTGGCAGCCGTAGTGAGTCACAGACGCTAATTAACACGAACGCTAGAAAGAGAGCAATGTTTTCAGTTAAAATAAATGCACTGTATTCGCTTCTTTGAAGGTTGTAGCCATAGGCAATGATGTTCCTTCCTAATTCTCACAGGACCAAATGGTCAGAGAGCAGGATGGCCAGACCAGAGTTTGGAAGGTTTCTTTTTCCTGTTAAGGTCAGCCATCAGGTATAACATAGTCTGGCGTATACACCACCATTGCCTATCTATCAAGAACAGTCCCCATTTTATGGTATTTATTTAGTTCAGACATATATGTATGAATATTGAAGAACTGCTGACCATTACCTGTCTTTAGTTTTACCTGCCTCCCTTAGTCTCTGGAAGTTAATTCTCTGGAAGGGGTGAAGAGCTGTTGCCACTTGACTATAGTCAATATGTTATTGACCAGCCTCAAATGTTCCATTCTTGAGCAAAGTGATTGCATGGGTAGTGGCTAGACACCTCCAAGGTGTCCTGGATGAGGCAAATCATTTTGGTCCCTTCCAATATGGTTTTAGGCGTGGTTATTGGGCTGAAACAGTCACCCTGATGAATGACTTGTGCCAGGAGATGGACAGAGTGCTGATTCTCTTGCACCCCAGGAACCAAAAGAATTAGCTTACTTTCTGAGTATTTGGCTCCTTACTTGATTGGAGGACACTGAAATGGATGCTGAAAGTGCAAGCTGGGACACAATTAATGTTTGCCTTGGCCAGGGCCTGTTTTTGAGAATGTAGAGGCGTCCATTTATTTTATCTGGCTTGCTGGTTCACATATGTGACTAACAGTCCACATGGTGTCCACTGTCTATATCTGCTAACATTCTGTCTACACAAAGGAGCTAATATATTACAAAATTAATTTTTTTGTATGCCGTATGTTTATATACGCAGAAACAAAGAGCAGAACTGATCTTGGCTGTATAATAAAAGTCAATCTTTTGGAAGTTTTCTTATTTTGTTTTATTGCAAGAACACACTCCAAACGCCAAAATGAGTTTCTGGACAATGTACACTCATTTTCAATTTTCAGCTTGGTGTAGTGGTTAAGAGCAGTGGCTTCTCATCTTGCAAACCAGTCTTGATTCCCTGCTCCTCCACATGCAGCCAGGTGGGTGACCTTGGGCTCTCGACATCCCTGATAAAGCTGTTCTGACCGGGCAGGAATATCAGGGCTCTCTCAGCCCCACCTGCCTCACAGGGTGTCTGTTGTGGGGAGAGGAAAGGGAAGGCGATTGTAAGCCGCTTGGAGATTCCTTCTGGTAGAGAAAAGTGGCATATAAGAACTTGACTCTTCTTCTCTGTTTATAAATATATCATATATAAGAACCAAAATCGCTTGTGTCTATAGTCAAGCAATTCTCACTTCTGCATACCTTTCAAAATGACTTTCAGTATTCCAAATTGGATATATTCTTCACTGTCACCTCTAGGGACAATACAAAATATGATAGTAGTAGATTACTAGGTTTATACACATTCATGTTAAAACATGTCATACAAACTAATGCAAAATATAATAATATGCAATAATTACAGAAACCTTATGGCATGCCATGGCCCAATGGCTCATCACAGTAATGGAGATCCAGATTGCAAAATACACCCAAACGGATCACAATGAAATTTAAAAAGTGTCCGAATAAAAGCACTCTGTGCCTCATTGCTAGTTAATCCCAGCTGTAGCTCATTAACAATTAATTAAAGAGATACCATACCATGATTCCAGAACTTCCAATATTTTTCAGTTACAAAAAAGATAAATCCCAGGAGGAATTTAATCCATGGAGAGTGTATTACAACTAAAAATATAGCAGCATTCATGTTGTAATAATCAGTACTGAATATTGATCCTCTGATACAGTCCAACACAAACCTATTCCAATCCCCCAAATGATAAATCTTCTAAAGAGTGTCCCATTCTTTCCCAGTGGTTAGTGAGATGAGCCTCAGATATATGATTCTTTATCCTTGAAATATATGCTCCATAAATCTCACTTTCAGTGGGCGTGTTGAAATTGTAATATTAAGAAGCTGGCACAGACATCTTGAAGGCATATATGACATTTTAAGATCCACAATGAATGAATGAATGAATATTAATTTTGAAACCATTGGTGGGCACAAAAAAAAATCTATTTCTAACATTGATTCACAAGCCGCACATGGTCCACGTTTACAATTGCCCATTGGCAGATTCTTTAAAGACACATCATCCTTTGTTACCTGCAGTGTTACTAATTCACTGATAGTATGGCTGTGGTACCATGCTAGAATTAGTTTTTCCTTGCATCCTGGTATATGCGAAATCAAGTGCTAGTGCCTAAAAAAAAATTCCCTTTAACTGATTGGAAAATTGAGATAATTCAAATGAACAGGTAGGATATTTGGTAGCTTCTCTTTTTTAATATACTAACATTACCCCGTCTACTGGCAACCCACACTATTTATCTTGCCTGATTGTCCATTCTGGATAACTCCTGTTCTTTAAAGCCGTATCTAATTGATTACTGGCAGTTTCAAAATGCTCATCAAGTTCATTAATTTTTCTCAGTCTTAAAAACTGACCTATTGGTAAATTGGTTTTTAAATATCTGGGATAATACAATTGGAAGTGTAAAAGAATATTGTTATCTGCCCGCTTCTTATACAAGGATGCACTTATTGTACCATCCAAACAGACTTTAACCATTGTGTCTAAAAGGCAAATTGTAGTTTATCCTGCTGTGACACAAAATGGATGGTGTGATGTTGTTGATTTGCCCATTGCACAAAGTCAAATTTTTTTATTTGCCTTTAAAAAAAAATCGTCCAAAAGACATGTGAAAAATATCATTTGATCAAAAAAAGGATTTACCATGAGTTACATAATCAGATTTTTTCAATCCATACCATAAACATATTGGTTACTATAGAGGTGATGGCTGCTCCCATACCGAGTCCACTGATCTGTAAGTATAGTTGGTCTTCATATTCAAAACAGTTGTTCTCTAAAATAATGCTCAATACTGCCAATAATCAGTGGATGGGGGGATGTGGATTTGGGTGTTTGTTAAGATACTGTTCAACCACTAATCTTGCTTCCTCATGAGGAATATTTGTATACAGTGACACAGCATCTAGAGCGGCTAAAATGGTCCTCAAAGGTACATTATTATTTTAGAAATTTTGCCATATCCTATTTTCTTATAATATCTCTCATCATTCAACTGTTTATACATTTTATTTATTTTTATTTATTTATCATACTTATATACCGCCCTCCCCGGAGGCTCAGGGCGGTTTACATCATAACAGAGAATGATACATAAAACAGTCTGTAACATGTATAACTGATAACTAATAATTGTAACCAAAATAACAGCACAATATAACGGTATAACAATATAGTACTACAAACAGGTCCAGGGCTTATTGATGGGATTCTGAGGGGGGTGGTTTATTTATTGAATTCTGAGGGGGGGTGGGGGGGAGCAGGGGCCCTTGGTCGCTGTTGATTACGTCTGGTCTCAGCCAAATGCCTGGTGGAGGAGCTCCTTTTTGCAGGCCCTGCGGAACTGTTTAAGCCCCGTCAGGGCCCTGATCTCTTCTGGGAGCTCGTTCCACCAGGTAGGGGCCAGAACAGAGAATGCTCTGGCCCTGGTCGAGACCAGACGGACTTCTTTAGGGCCAGGGATCCTTAGCTGGTTGGTGGTAGTAGAGCGCAGAGCTCTTTTGGGGGCATAGGCGGGGAGGCGGTCCCTCAGGTACACTGGGCCCTGACCGCGTATCATTTTGTCATTAGAATCAGCTTTATTCAAAATGACAGTACCCCTGTCTGCTGGTTTTATCATAATATCCTTGTCTCTCTGTAATGTTTCAACACTGTAAATTCCTCCTTACTCAGATTTAAAGAGACAGGTTTTGATCTACTTTCCATAATCTTTAAGTCTTTAAGTATGACTCTTTCAAAGGTAGATATCTCTGCCACCTCATTAGTGGGATTGAATTTAGATTTTGCCCAAAATGTGTCACTTGCTGCTATAACTTTATTAGAAAAAAAGTGTTTTAATTTCAGTTGCCCGACAAGATGAAAATTGTCCACTCTAGTTCTAAAGGCATTATATTGACGTGATGGAACAAATCCCAAACTTATTCAATATACTTAGTCCAGAAGGAGACAGGGCTCTCTTAGATTATAAAACTATCTGTTCCTGTTCTGCTTCTTGCCCCCCTGAAAACTTGCTTGATATCTCTGTTCTTCTGAATCCTTGAAAGAATACAAAAATAAAAAATTCATTTGGGACCTCGGGTTCTTATATATGATATATGTTTATTAACAGATACGCCACTGAGGAAGACAATTGAAAACGAGTGTGCATTGTCCGGAACCTTGTTTTGGCTTTTGGAGGTGTTAAACGTGTTCTTGCAATTAAAACATAATAAGAAGACTTTCAAAAGATTGACTTTTATTATACAGCCAATGTCGGTTCTGCTCTTCATTTCTGTACTTTTATGTATGCCAGACCACTGTTGAAGGCAGCAGTGTTGAAACACATTTGGTCAGTGGCACTGAGACATTCATACATTTATAGGATCGGATTTTATCTTTGGGTGTTTTAAAATTTAAATTGTATTATTTATTTTTATTTATTTATTTAATAGATTTTTATACTACCCTCCCATATGGTGGTATAAAATATTAATAAATACTGGTATTTTTATAATTACATTATATTTTAGAAGGTTTGTGGACAGTATTTTTGGTTCCAGGACTCTTGTTTGGGTTAAGATTTTTCTCCTTTTTGTTGGGAATTCTCCTTGACCCCTCAGAGGCTTTCAGTTCCATCGATCATGATATCCCTCTAGAACACAGCTCTGGGCTGGGATTTGGAAGCACTGTTCTGCAGTCGTTCCAGTCTTACCTGAAGGGTGGGTTCAGAAGGTGGTGCTGGGTGACTGCTGTTCAGCCCCTTGGCCTCTGAGTCCCACAAGGTTCCATCTTGTCCTCTGTGCCCTTTAACATCTACATTAAACCACTGGGGTCTTCTGGAGATTTGGGCTGGGCTTTCTCTAATATGTATATAACACTCAGTTCATCGTTATTGCCCTGTGGGATTCCACATGGATTCTGTGTAGGCGCATAGGCCAGCCACTGGAAGATTTCTAACTAGCCTAGCAACAGCAGTTGAGGGGACCCTCCAATCAGAGCACTGCAACCACTTCCCGCCTAAATGGTCATGTGATCTGGGAGGGGCCCCCTCTTCTCCCTCAGTTCTTTCTTTGCTGCTGCTAGGAGAGGATCGTGTTACAGCTAGCTCCAGCTATCTGTGCTGAGGAAAAGTAAAAAGAGTAAGAAAATTATTCTTCCTGAGGTTTGTTGCTGTTTAAAAAGTCTATGACTTGTTCTACAAAGATGATTCTTATGGACGAGCATTCAATCTGTCTCATGTGACTCGGTGAGGCCCATAATTTGCGGGTTTGCACAATATGCCAGCATTTTACTCCAAAGGCCAGAACTGACAGATCAGCATGTTTAAGGCTGACTTGTGGCAAAAAGCCCTATCTGAGTTAGCATCCTTGATTGTGGCAGCATTAACCTGAGCTGATACTGGAACATTTACCATGCCTTCCATACCTCTGGGGTACCAGTCAGGTCCTCCATCGGTAGTTTCTGTGACATCAGTTCCAGGGTCGGATCCGATTCATAAGGGGTCCATATTTATTTTTATTATTTATTTATTTTGATTTTTATATCGCCCTTCCATATTGCTCTGGGTTCTGGATATACCATATCTTCAGTTCTAGAGGTTCATTCTGTATTGGAACCTCCTCCTAAGAAGCACAAGGCTAAATCTAAAAAGCATCATGTTGCCAGGTCCGATCCGTCAGATCCAAAGGCATCTGATTGACTAAAATTGCCTCCGCCTTTGCAGTCTGTACCGGAATGGAGCATAGTTCCGCAGATGCGTTCTTCACAGTCTCACTCTCCAGCATGTTATCTTGCAGTTCCAGAAGTTATGGACAGGGATCTTAGACATTATTCTCCATATCCCTACCAATCTTGGTCACCTGCTCCTTGTTGTCACTCTTATTGCTACCAACAACCATCTGAGTATGCAGGAGACTCAGTTCCACTGTCTATGGATTTGCCTTCCACTGTCTATGGAGACTCTGCACCACTATCAGATCAGTTTGGTTCTGAGGGAGAACAGCATTTATCTGCTGCTAGTTCTAAAGTCCTCTTGGAACCACCACCTTGTGGGTAATCAAAATCCTATTTCACCCAATGAGGATTACAATTTTTTTTCCAGAACAGATGGTTTGGATGGGGGATACCCTGGATATTACAGTGGTAGTGATCAATAACAAGCCAAAAGACAAGATTTTGGGACGTCTCCACCCTGACACTCCAAGTTCTGTAGTCTTTCCTGTCTTAGAAGGCTTGATAGACTTAAATAAAGCTGTGTGGGTGAGACCATCCTCCATGCCACCTACATCCAGGAGAGTGGAGAACCTCTATAAAGTGCAGTAAGAAGGCTGTAAATTTGTATTCATGTATCCAGCAGCATCCTCTATGGTTGCCAAAGAGATGCAATCGAAATATAAGTCAGGCTACCACTTGACGGCTGCTGATAAAGGACATAAAATAGATTCCATTAGTAGAAAAATGTATCCCTCCAGCTCATTGAATTTTCACATTGGCAATTATGAGGTTATAATGGCAGCATATCATCTTTTTTGGGGGTGGGGGAAGTTATCCCCATACTTTGAACACCTCCCTGAGGAACAGAGAGTTGTGATTAAGGTAACTCATACTCTAGCATTAAGATTGTCCAGACAACAATGCTTCCATCAGCCATGGGATCTGTTATTTTGCTAAGCAGGCACGTCTGGCTGTGTTCAACAGCTTTGCCACCTGAAACTAGAGACAGACTTGAGGATCTGCCATTTGAAGGAGGTACCCTGTTTGCAGCCAAGATAGATGAGATTGGATATTCTCACTATGCACTGGAGATTTTATGCTGGGCGGCAGGCTGGAGTTTTAGCTGTGGCAGGTTGCCCCACCTCTTCCTGTACCTACACAGGGGAGCATTTGGCCCAGTGCGCCTCATCCAGCCCTGATTTGTACTCCTGCACAGGAGCTGGGGCAGTGAAGTTCCCAGTGCGTAAACGGTCTATGTTTGTTCTATTATGTTACTGTTGTCCTGTTATGACTCTTTCACTACTTTTCAATTTATCATGTTATCTCTACTGTTTTTATTACAATTCCATGTAAACCACTCTGAGCCTCAGGGGAGGGGGGTATATAAATATACTAAACAAACAAACAAATATTGAAAAATATCAAGGAAAACAAGAAGGCAGCCAAGTCTTTTGAAGTGACCCAGACACAGCCTTACCAAACAAGACCTAGATATGGTCAGCATTTTCAGCCATCATACCAATGCTACCAGTACCCTAACTACCGTCAACCTCAGTCTTCACAGGGTTCCAGGTGGCATTAGAATTTCAAACCATACACATCTGCAGGAACCCAAGCAGGGAAAGATGTTGTTCAACAGAGCTATCAATCTTTCTGACTGGACGTGTTGTCTGATCCTGCTCCCAGTTTTGGAAATGGTTTTATCAGGAAAAAGTTTTTCACAGTCAGAGTAGTTCAGCAGTGGAATAAGCTGCCTAAGGAGGTGGTGAGCTCCCCCTCACTGGAAGTCTTCAAGCAAAGGTTGGATACACACTTTTCTTGGATGCTTTAGGATGCTTAGGGCTAATCCTGCGTTGAGCAGGGGGTTGGACTAGATGGCCTGTATGGCCCCTTCCAACTCTATGATTCTATGATTCTGTGGTTTGTCTGCCTTCTTACATGAATTACAAACTATTACATCGGACTCATGGGTGCTACACGTTTTGTGTTGTTTTCACCATAGTTTGCAATTGATAAGATTCTTCCAGAGCTGAGAATGGAGTTAAATTTGTTGTTGGAAAAAGGTACAGTTGCACCAATTTGGTGCATTCTCCATTGGGTTTATTCTCATTTCTTTGTTATCAATTTAAAAATGGTGATTTACATTGCATTTTGGATTTGAGGATTTGGATTTGAACGTACATCTCAATATTTGAAAATTCAAAATGGTATCTCTGCAGTCAGTTACACACCTGCTACAGACCTAAAAGATGCTTCCTTCCACATACTGATTCATCCTACAGATGGGAAGCATTTAAGGTTTAAAGTTCAAGGAACCTGTTATGAATACTGTGTTCTCCCATTTGGACTTGTCACTGCTCCAAGGATATTCACAAAATGTATGGCAGTTGTGGTGGCACGGTTAAGAGATTAGGATACTCAGTATTTCCTTCACTTGATGATTGGCTCTTCACTGTTATTTCTGAACAGGAACTTAGAGAACAGTTATCCCTATCATTACACATTTGACACAATTTGGGTCTGCGCATAAATTGGAAAAAAATCTTGTTAATCACCTTCTAAGGTAACTCCCTTCATAGGTTCTGTTTTGGATTCTAATTTGGGCAGGGTGTTCCTTCCTGCAGATAGAGTTCAGTTTATAACAGGTACAGTTCATCACTTTATTGATACCAAACTATTCATTCCATTCAGAGACTCTCAGGATTAATGGACTCTACAATAGCTATGGTGCCGTATGCCAGGCTAAAAATGAGACACTGCAAAATTGGTTCTTACAAGTGTTCAACCCTGTGTCAGATTCTCAAAATAGATCGCATTCTATTCCAAGATCAGTTTTAGGTCCATTGGCATGGTGGTCAACAATGTCAAATTTATCGATTGGGATTCCCTTTGGGGTGATTGCCCATGATTTTGTCTTGACTACGGATGCTTCCCTCCCTGGTTGGGGGGCACATTATGAGGGATTCCAGATTTGAGAGATATGGTCTTCTCATGAATTTACTCAACACATTAATTTATTAGAACTCAGAGCTATTTGTTTGTCCCTTACTTACTTCTCAGATCGACTCTGCAGGAACAACGTTCCAGTACAGAGCGACACCACCACCACCACCATGTTCTTCCTGAACAAGCAAGGTGGAACAACTTCACATGTACTCTGTCAGGAAGCTACACTAGTTTGAGAATTGGCAATTCCGCACAATGTCTAACCAATGCTTTCCTTGTTGTTTTTATGTTTTGTATGCATTTAATCTCTTTTAACTGTTTTAATAATGTGCATCTTAGGGTGTTTGATGTGTTTTAAATGTTTAGCTGACTTGGTGGCCCTTGTAAGACCTTGTTGTACAAATTTTGGAAATAAATAAAATGTATTTGTACATGAATGCAGAATGCCAGTGCAGCTACCAAAGTAAGTAATGTTTATGAGTTTTTAATGGTACTTTTATGCTAGAAACTATTGGCCAGCAATATTCAGAATAGGTAGAAATTATTGACAAGCAATAGTAAAACAGGCTTATTTGGAAGGTGGTGGATTCTCCTTCCATGGAAGTTTTAAAGCAGAGGCTAGACAGCCACCTCACAGAAATGCTGATTCTGTGAATTTAGGCAGATTGTAAGGGGCTGGGCAGAAAGAATTGTTTCCTTGCTTGGCTCCTGTGGCCCTTTCTTGCATGCTCAGGGAAATGCCAATTGCCACTTTGAGGTTGGGATGTGAATTTCCTCCAGGCTAGAATGGCCAGGGATTCTGGTATTTTTGGAGGGAGGGCATCATCTGGGCATGGAATTGGGGTCACTGTGAATAGGCAAGTAGTTGTGAATTTTCTGCATTCTACAGAGGGTTGGACTAAAGGTAAAGGTATCCCCTGTGCAAGCACCGGGTCATGGCTGACCCTTGGGGTGACACACTCTGGCATTTTCATGGCAGACTCAATACGGGGTGGTTTGCCAGTGCCTTCCCCAGTCATTACCGTTTACCCCCCAACAAGCTGGGTACTCATTTTACCGACCTCGGAAGGATGGAAGGCTGAGTCAACCTTGAGCCAGCTGCTGGGATCGAACTCCCAGCCTCATGGGCAGAGCTTTCAGACTGCATGTCTCCTGCCTTACCACTCTGCGCCACAAGAGGCTCCTTGGACCCTGAAAGTCTGTTCCAACTCTGTGTTTCTATGATTCTGTTATTCTATAATAGTGTTGCTAAAGACCAAATTAGACGCTACCTTTTTAAGTTAGTCAAGTCTGTGTTCCCTGATTTGGGCCCAGATCATGGCATGGGAGGGAAGTAGCTTCAAATATAACCGTGAACCCCCCCCCCCCCCCCCGTTTCAGTTTATGACACAGTGATAAATTATACAGTGTTTGTTTAGTGGAAAGACAATTGCTTCAACATTATCCTGTGTAGATTTCACCTCATCCCCAACAAAGCACTTCAATTTGCAGTAGACTCTGCAGTTTTCTGACCTATCTATGGAATGTTCAGTCTCATATGAAGAAAGTAAACAAATAATTTGTGATTACTAGTAACTGATCTGCCTTGTTCTCCGAACAGATAAAGCCATTCATCTATAAAATTTATAATATCTGCTGAAATCATTTCGACTTGTTAATGTGCTCTTAACTTTGACTCAAGAGGTTGAAACTTGGTATTAAAATACCATGACTGTAACTGATTTTTAGAACTCAGTTGTTAAACTTTCTACTCAGAATGTTCTTAAATAACACTGACATGGTTCATAAAGGACGTGTTTCGCTCTGTCTCTGTCTTCCTCCCAAAAACATTAGTCAGCCATTGAATTGACTCTCACTGGCAAGTATTTATCTCCAGACAATGGATAAAACTATATTATCAAACGTCTCGCTAATATTTCCATTAGGAATTATTTCTAGACCTTTTTTGTTTGCATTTGGAGGACATGGCTATTCAATGTCTCTGCACTCCACCCTCTTAACAATTGACCAGTTTGAATAATACAACATGCCCTACAGAAGCAAAGGAGCAAAAGATAGCAAAGGAGGGGGAACATGCTTTCTCTTCCCATCTATCCAGGGTCATGGCCCCACATCTGACTCCAATAAGGCATCCACATGTTGCCATGTCATCTAGCATGCCTACCTGTGGCAATAAGATTCTACCTTTTTTCTCACTTCTGGGACTTGAACTATGCATACAAAACCTATGTCCTCCAAACTGGAGAATACAGCAACATGTGAATGCCCATTGGTGTCAGAGCTGGGCAGGTGTACAGGAAGTAGGACATATTTCTCCCTTCTCTTGCTGCCAATCATGTGTGTATCCTGTGTGTCTTCTGGATTCCATGCTATGCCATGAAAAACTGAATTCTGTATCCCCCCCCAAAAAAATTATAAAGTTTGGTCTGATGTACATTATTTTTCCTATTGGACATAATTTATTTTTTTGTGCATTTGATCTTGTGATGGCCTATGGCTTAGTGCAATGAGGTTTGCTGCTATAATTTATTCTTTACCTTTTTGCTACTTTCATTATTTATTCTTTTTGCTTATCTCGTAGAGAATCACCAATCACTGTGAGACACTGAAAACATGCCCTACCAATGGAAATTTTATTCAGCTACCCTTCTGGTATCTGAGATTTCTCTTGGAATTGTACATGTTTCCAGGCTTATGTTTATACCTGTATAGCCTAGAAAATTTCTCCACACCCTAAAAAGTAAAATCTTGAGATTCTTGGGGTGATGGATTTCACACCCAGTACTCCTTTGTACTTTCTGTCCTTCTGCAAAATGACACTATACACATACCCCTGACCATAACCCAATGTGGATGTGAAATGCATTCGCACAGTAGATATTTTAATGATAAAAAAGCTATTATAATTCTGAATTGTGCCAAAGGTCAAAGATTCAGCCTTCCAAATACTGCTTTTTTTGTTCCTGAAATGTACCATTTTCCTTTGAACTTAAACCTGGCTTTCCTATGACTATTCTGCTAATTTTCTTAGATTCAGAACCAGATTTTCACTTGCCTTTGTGGCTTCCCTTTTTGCTTTAAACTGCATATGCATTCAAAGCAACAATGGGGCTCCCATGCTGACTGGTATGGGGTTGTGACATTTTTCTGTCTCAAAGAGCTTGTTTCGTAGAGGAGGAGAGAGTTTTTTCTGTTGCTTGGTCATGGCTAAATAGTGGAGTTTCAATACACATCAGCCACCATTTGCAAGTGAATTTTGCTATTTCACACAGTGAAACCCAGTTGCAAAGGGCATTGGAAGCGGGTTGAAAGCGCATTATTTAGTGTGGGAAAGCACCCAAATTATACAGTTTGCTTCTCTAGTTATATCTGAAGTATCTCTAAGTATCTGCCCCAGTCTGCAGCAATAAACATTACTGTATTAATTTGATTTATATTTTATTTCTTGATTAACATTCATGAATTTTACAGTATTGTGTATTGTTTTTCCTAATTATATTTTGGCAGTTTCTTTGTTTTCCCATAAAGCTCCCGTTACTAAAATGCTTGAAACAAGCTGCTAGGATAAAGTGGAAGGGAAGACTTTGGGGTTAGATGAAGAAGAAGATGAAGAGTTGGTTCTTATATGCCGCTTTTCTCTACCCAAAGGAGGCTCAAAGCGGCTTACAGTCACCTTCCCTGTCCTCTCCCCACAACAGACACCCTGTGGGGTGGGTGAGGCTGAGAGAGCCCTGATAGCACTGCTCGGTCAGAACAGTTTTCTCAGTGCTGTGGTGAGCCCAAGGTCACCCAGCTGGCTGCCTGTGGGGGAGTGCAGAATTGAACCCGGCATACCAGATTAGAAGTCCGCACTTCTAAGCACTACACCAAATTGGCAAGTGGCAAACCACTCATGCTGCTATTTGTTTACACCTAATACTATATTGGTCAGTGTGATGTAGTTGTCAATGTTGGACTAGGATGCTGGAATACAAGGTCTGATACCTCACTTCACCATGGAAGCTCACCCTTGGATTCCCTGTATAATAACTCCACAGTGCCCCCTAAAAAAATAACAACTGAACAGACCTTTCCTAGAACATAAGCTAGGCTGGCTGTGGTCCCTGCTAGGCCATAACCAGCCAGCACCAGCAAACCACAAGACAAGGGAAATGAAAAACTAAAAACTAAAACATTGGATCATGTTCAAATAATTATACCATACAGTACAGGAATGTACAAATGCACAACTGCCCATGATATACTACTCTGGGCCATCGTATTTTCTGAGTCTAACTTGCCTCACAGGGTAGTTCTGTTGAGGAGAAACTAGAGCAGGGGAAAATAATATTATATGTTGGTTGGGGTCTTTCTCGGAGTAGAGTGGGGGAGATGGTGCTGCTTGAAGCAGTTTGACCTCATGGGATCAGCTTCACTAATTCTTACAGACAATTTCTGTTCCAGATGGATAAAAGTTGTTGAGAAGTTACAACTCCCACAGTCAAACAGCATCTTGTGTTTTGGAGAGCAACTCTCCCCCCCCCACAGAAATATAGAATACAGCCCTCCATGCTGATAGGGCACAGACTCAAATTTACCTGGCAGCAGGGAGCCATGGCAAAATTTTTGTCCTGGCAGAATACCTTTGCATCTTAGAATTCAGTAAGTAATGAAGAATATTCACCTTGGCCTGTGGTAATGCTTAACCTTTAGTTCTTCTTGTAGGGTAGTGGTTCTCAACCTTGGAGTCACAACATTTGTTCCTTATAAAAAGCACTGGGTCATGGCTGACCCTTGGGGTGATGCCCTCTAGCGTTTTCATGGCAGACTCAATACAGGGTGGTTTGCCAGTGCCTTCCCCAGTCATTACCGTTTACCCCCCCAGCAAGCAGGGTACTCATTTTACCGACCTCGGAAGGATGGAATGCTGAGTCAACCTTGAGCCGGCTGCTGGGATTGAACTCCCAGCCTCGTGGGCAGAGCTTCAGACTGCATGTCTGCTGCCTTACCACTCTGCGCCACAAGAGGCAATTGTTCCTTATACATCAGGCCAATTCTATCAAATTTTTTTCAGATAGATCTGACAAGTTTTTATATGTCCCTTCTCCTTTTAGATCACTCTAAGGAAACACCTTTCATGTGGCCACATTTTGTGTTTCACCTAATACTAATTAAATAAGAAAGCATCTGGTTAAATCCTTTTGTGAAATATGCAGGTAACATGGATATAATGACATTATTTCTTTACCATATGTATTGTATTTCCTTTTATGTGTCACTAACTTGATTACATTATCTATGATGCTAAAAACATTAAGTATTAAGTACAATAAATAAAAAGGGGAACACCATCAACAGCCGTGACTGCATCGGCAAAAATTCATTTATATATTCCTTTCAAGCATTTCCATTCTGCCTTTCTATTCTAAAAGGAAACAAAACAAGATTAAGAATAATAAGCCATTTCTACTTTAGATGGCAGGAATGCATTAGCGATCAGACTGCAAGCCGAAATGAAATTTTAAGCAGACTTTTATGTATGTAGCCCTACTGATCTTCATTTTATTATTGTTACTGATTTCTACAGGACCTGTTCACGTGGCAGTGCCTAATGGCGGTAATCCTCCCAGCAATTATATGGTACGGGAGGAAAAATGGAAGCTGAGAAACTATGACTCACTCAAAGCCACCCACAGAATGCCTGGCTGAGTATTTTGTCTGTTCCATTCCAGTTATCCCTTACACCTCCGCGCTGAGCAGCCTGCGAATTAATCTAAAGGATACCGTTAGACATAACACCCCCTTACTCTCATAGTGGGTTTGTTGGTCCCAACTTGCCAAACAGGCAATTGTAATAATCCAGTTCTCTGCAAAATTAGTCACGTTGAATGCTTAACTCCATTTGATTTGCTGCTAAGTGTAAGTCAGGACATCTAGGAATTTGAACTTATAATCCTGGGATGGGGAACTTTTCTGTGCCATGAAGCCACTGAAGCTGTGCAGAGCACTGATGGCGCACACCAGTAGATTTCCCAGTGCCCATTTGTTTCTTCTTTCAAAGCAACCACTCTATCTTGGTTTCCTTCTGCCTCATTGGAGCAAGAGAATCCAGAAACAATGGACAATAGCAGAAGGGTGCCTGGCTTGCAGTGATGGCACACACCAGTAGATTTCCCAGTGCTCATTTGTTTCTTCTTTCAAAACAACCACTCTATCTTAGTTTCCTTCTGCCCCACTAGAATAGGAGAATCCACAAATGATGGACTTTGTAGTAGAAGGATGCTGGGCTTGCAGTGATGGCGCACACCAGTAGATTTCCTGGTGCCCATTTATTTCTTCTTCGAAGCGACTACTTTATCTTGTTTTCCTTCTGCCCCACTGGAGAAGAAGAATCTAGAAACGATGGACTTTGTAGCAGAAGGGTGCTTGGCACCAGTATCTCAAAATTCTACAAATGTCCATACGCTGGACAAGATTAGGGACCCTGTCATTGAGCAATTCAATCCCAGGGATTATAAGAAATTCTGAGCTTCAGAAAGGCTCCACCAAACAGCGCAGTCCATTGGTACTCTCAGGCAGGAAATAGTTATCATTTCCCAGGAAAGGATGGAAGTAGCAATATTGTCTGGTGCTGGTTTTTGTCTGTGGCTTTTTGGACTGCTGATTGTGAAGAAGAAGGAGGAGGAGGAGGTGGAGAAGAAGAAGAAGAATTGGTTTTTGTATCCCACTTTTCACTTCCTGAAGAATTCTCAACGTGAATTACAACCAACTTCCCTCCCTCTCCTCCCAGCAGACACCCTGTTAGATAGATGGGGGTGAGAGAGCTCGGAGAGAAACTGCTCTGTGAGAACAGCTCTATCAGGACTGTGACTAGTCCAAGGTCCTTGAGATCTTGTTTCCCTTGAGATCTTTGGTTGTAGTCTGGCAATCTTTGTTTGTGCTTTTTCTGGCAATCTGACCCATACATTTCCTTCTACTCTCAGTTCCTGGTGCACCATTTGGAAAATGTTTGACTTCTGATGTTCTGGCTTTTGATCTTTGGACTGGGTCTTGACCTTGTCCCTGGTTTCCTATCCTGGAATCTACCTAGCTGCTGCCCATGCCATAACCCTGGCATTCATAGCCTA
This sequence comes from Paroedura picta, assembly GCF_049243985.1. Taxonomy (NCBI): domain Eukaryota; kingdom Metazoa; phylum Chordata; class Lepidosauria; order Squamata; family Gekkonidae; genus Paroedura; species Paroedura picta. The sequence continues at coordinate 38,972,950 of NC_135370.1, read as the reverse complement.
GCTTTCTCACTGAGACACAAAGCAGATTAAACAGTGTAAAACCATGCAATTCAATTGCCTGCAAAGCGAAGCAAGAAAAATATCAATGGATCATAACCAATGCAGAAAACAGAGTGATGGGAGTAGAAGAGTAACAATGTGATAATATATAGGATAAATAGTGCAATGGACTACCATTCTCTACCCCTTGTAAAAACAGCCTTTTGAACAATTCCATTCTACTACAATCCTGTTGCCTGAATATCGTTATATATATAGTATATTATATGTTATACAGCATATAGTATAAAAGAAATATGAGAACCTTCCCGACCTCTTCAGGTAGACCATTGGACAAGATGAAAGTCACAACCAAGAATGCTGAGTTATGGGCAGCCGTTGCTCTCACCTGATTACAGCGTGGCCCCTGTTAGAAGGCTTTGCTCCCCCAATGCTGATGTTGCTTGCTATTGTGAAGTGCCCTTTGTATTTTATTTGCAGTTTGTTTGGGTCGCATCCCTGGGATCTGTTTGGATCCAAAGTCTTGTGTCCCTTCTAGCCTGAGAACAATATGAGAACAAGAGCAAGTGCCTTCTCCACCTGCAGATTTTTGGGAAGTCATGAATCCCTGGATTCTTGGTAGGGATGACAGTCCACAGGTGGGACTTGGGAATTCCCCAGTTTTACAGCTCATCTCCAAGCGACAGAGGTCAGTTCCCCTGGAGGAAGTGGCTGCTATGGAGGCTGGGAAACTCCATGCTACATAGGCTTGGGAGGGGAACCCCTTACAGCATAGGCTGATAACATCACACTCTGGGGATCCCAGGATGGCTGCCCAATGTTTAGACAGTAAAGTTTTATGACAAATTGAGACGTCTTGTCTTCTAGTTCAAGAAATTTGGACTCAGTCAGCAAACTGCAGTCTTAAGTTCATGGACTGCACTCTGAATTCCAGAAAGCCTTCTTTCCCTTACATATTAGCTAGGAAAGCTACAGCTTTCTGTAGCTGCCTGAATTAAATCAAAGTGACAGAGGTCACCAGGTGCCTGGTATCGACCCAGACAGTCCAGTATTTTCACTGACAGTGGGGGGAACGACGGAAATACTGAACATTTAGTTGTCCGGTATTTTTGCAAGGGGGCTTGCGTGGTGTCAGAGCTTTCCTGGCAGCCCAGCTAGAAAAGAAAACAGCCATAGGAGGGAAAGCACCAAAAGATGGCTGCTAAGCAAAAGAGGCTGACAACATCAATTGAAACGCCAAAAATATGGTGTCTGCAAAAGGTAAGTGACTCACTATATTTCCTGGGTGTGGAATGGCCCCCATATTTGTACTCTTGTCTTGCAAAGATACCGTTTTTGCCTGAGTGAGAGGCTCTTGGTATTTCTCTAGGACCTTTCAGCTTTGGTCTGGTCAGCAACTCTTCAATGGATTCAGCCTCAAACACAAGTGTTTATTACAGAGCAGGGGCACCATCCTTATGAGCTAGTTTGGTGTAGTGGTTAGGAGTGTGGACTTCTAATCTGGCATGCCGGGTTCGATTCTGCACTCCCCCACGTGCAGCCAGCTGGGTGACTTTGGGCTCGCCATGGCACTGATAAAGCTGTTCTGACCAAGCAGTGATCAGGGCTCTCTCAGCCTCACCCACCTCACAGGGTGTCTGTTGTGGGGAGAGGAAATGGAAGGCAACTGTAAGCCGCTTTAAGCCTCCTTTGGGTAGAGAAAAGTGGCATATAAGAACCAACACTTCTTCTTATCCATTGTTCCTTTTAATATTTGTGAAACAGCCTGGGAGGTGGAACATGTCTGGGGTGTCCGAGTTGGAATAGGGCCAATCAGGGGGCAGCCAGCAAAGCTGGCCGCACCCTGATTAGCCCTGTACCTACAGCTCCGCCCTCCCTCCCTGGACGCTAGCCACTTTACTCTCAGATGCTGAGAGAGAGACAAAGAGAGCCCTGCCAAACCACTAACAAGCCCTCATTACCTGCTATGGCTCCTACTCTGAGGAGGCGAGAAAGAGAGAGAGATCTGTACCTGCTGGTGTCCCCTGGGTCCTAATGCCCATTGCATTCCTGGTTGCAATGGGCTTTCTTGCTAGTGTCACATAATGTATAACTACTACAGCTATATTCTTCCTTTAAATACAGAGTGGAGAGCTGCTTCAAAGAGAAACCCAACAGAGGTCCCACAGCTCAATGGTCAGGTATATGCTTTGTATACATTGAGGTTGCCAATCCCCAGTTGGGGCTGGGGGATCCTCTGGTTTGGAGCCTCTCCCCTCATTTTAAGGCTCTAAGTAATGAGGGAAACGTACCAGGTGTGGGAAGGGTACATCCAGGAAGTAAACACATCCCTGCATTACCAATGTAGGGATATTGGTGATGTGGTGTGTGTGGGGAGGCCACTCTGGTTTTGAGGGAGAACTCTATGGTCAGAAGCTAATTCCCTTTTGTGAACAGTTAAAGAGCTGGCTCCAAACAAAAGGCTTCCTTATCTTGCTAAACCAGAGAAAGAGAATTATACTTGGCATATTTGAACATTTCAGATCAGTTTAATCGGAGATAAACTGTTGTTAATTAAACACAAAGTTGACACACGATCAGTACAGTTAACCGTTCTTTTCTAATGTTAATATTTTGTTGAGCTGTGACTCACCATGGAGATATATGTGAAATATTAGCAGCTTGCTCCAGTTGGGTTTGATTGCATTAGATCTGGGAAACGAATCTCGGCACTTTGCAGTTTGAAGGATCTTTGAGGGACTGAGTGTGTGTTGCTAATGATGCAAAACCTAATTTTCTTCACATTATAATATGTAACTTTCCTGTTAATGTACTTAATTGCAAGGAGATCTAGAAGTAATCAATACTCTTTTTTTATTTTTAAGGAAGCTAAATGAGAATAGAGTTGTATGTTCTGACAGTTCATAGTTAAAAATATTGATGGCACTTAAGCTGGAAGCTTGATGGGGAATTGCAGCTATAAAAGCCTTAATTACAGGGGACGTAATTATAATGAACTGGTGAATAATGAAGACTATATTGTTTAAAAGTGTTTTTTTTTTAATGGTTCATGCAAGTTTGAAAAACAGTGTTTCTTGTTTGCAGGCAATTTTTAGTGCTAAGCTAAAATTATTACAGATTTCTAAACCATTGAGGTGAATGTACTTGGCTCTATGTCTGTAACTGGATCATCTAGAATGTAACAGGATGTTTTCGGTGAGAAAGGGAACTGTGGGAAGGTGGCTGCCTCATAAGAAGCAGGTTAGTGTTTTCTCTTGTTGCAGGTACCTAGGTCAGGCCATGGCTGTGGTTTCATATTTTTGGCATGAGCCAAAGAGCTGTTAGGGTTCAGTTCTCAGCCCAAGAGTCATAGCCCGGAGCAGAGATTCCCAAACGGGGTTCCACAGAATCCCAGTGTTCCTTGGCAGCTCCCCAGGAGTTCTGTCGCCTTTCCCAGAAGTTTGTGTGGCCACTGACGTCACTGGAGCTCACTTCCCTTGTTGCTCTAGTATGGGCAGTTTGTGTGTGTTAGCAGCCAGGCGGCAAACAATTTCTCCCTTCCTTTGCCGTCTGCACCTTGCTGCGGAGAGGCCTGGCCCCAGCCCTCCCTCTGTTTGGCATCACTGTTGCCAGTCCCTTCTCAGTTAGTCCCAGCCCCTTCCCTATATATGGAACCGGTATTGCACTGTATGCTAGAGGCAGAAAGGCCTGGTGGATGTCTCCTTTTAAGTCATGGGGCACAAGAGCAGTCACTGACAACAGGCATCTCCCCAGCTGAGGAGGCTGTCAAGGGGGACTTCTGGGAAAGAATGTAAGTGAAGTCAGGGCTTCAAGCATATGAGGGGTGAGAAAGGGAAGCTACCATCCTGTTGGGATTTTTGAGTGCTACTGTCTTCCCTTTACCCTTGGAAAGGCGGTGCCTTGTTCTTTTTCCCTTCAGCACAAGGATGATGGGAGTCAGAAATAGTCTGGCCAGGTGACCTCACTATGCTGCCTAGCACTTATGTAGAAGTAAGTCTCGCAGACTCAATGGGACTTGATATGGTACCCACTAAATTACATCCTTCAAAATTCACTGGGCTTAGAAAGGTGAGACTGTTTAAAATTGTGCTGATAGTTTTGAGGAAATGTGACCTGTTCAAAGACAGGGCATTTATAGGGATCGTTTATATTTCTCTAAAATTACCCATGGCTTCTGCTTTTTTACATGCTTTTAGGTTATTAATAGTTTGGCAGGAAAGGCAGTTTTTTTGTGTAAAGCTGCTTTTATGTTTGGGAGCTAATACTCTCGTTTTTAGATAAATGGTTCTGATTGTGTTAGAATGTTATTACTTATATTATTTAAAAACGTCTATGATGCAAATTCCTTTGAGGGACTGAGGAGTGACATCACTTCTGGAGGCATGGCAGGAGTGTGGCCAGCTGATATCACTTCTGTCGCTTTTTGGGTTCCTTGAAGCCTTCCTTCCTCCTCTGTTGAATGAAGGAGGGAGAGTGCCAAGGAAGGGGGGCCAATCCTAGAAAGAGCAAGTGGAAATCCTGTCTATCTCCTGCTCCTCTTCCTGGACTGCTCTTCCATGCGATCATTCATGGTAGGGTGAGCATGTCACAGTGGTGAGGACCAGCCTTGAGGCAACAAGGTGCCACTTGCACGTGATGTGGAGGGGGATAAGGCAGTGGTCCCCAACCTTTTTATCACCGGGGACCGGTCAACTCTTGACAATTTTACTGAGGCCCGGGGGGGGGGTAGTCTTTTGCTGAGGGATGTTGCCACTGCCTGAGCCCCTGCTCCACTTGCTTTCCTGGTTGCGGGAATTGATAAGGAATACATGGATCTGACTTCCTGTTGCCTACTGGGGGGTGCTGCCAGCAGGAGCTGCGCAGTGCCACACCGAGGGGGAGCCCCAGCCATGGCAGCCACTGGAGAGCACCAAATGTGAGCCGGCGACAGAGTGGCAAGGCAGCCCCCGAGGCAGCAGCTAGGGAGGAGGCTGAGGAAGATCCGCGGCCCGGTACCGACTGTTCCAGGGACTGGGACTGGTCCCCGGACCGGGAGTTGGGGACCACTGGGATAAGGCCTTGCTGCTTGCAGTTCCCTGAACAGGGCAGGAGACAGACCAGGCCTCCAGTTCCCTGGAGAAAGACCAGGTCTTCTAAGGGGAATGTTGAATCCTGTTACTCTGGAAGATGCAGGTCAGGCTTTGGATGTTACAGTTGTACTACAGCAGGTCAGGTGTCAACAGGAAGCCTTGTCAGGGTGTTTGGGCCTTGGTAACCGTGTGTGTGTGTGTTTGTGTGTGTGTGTAAAGTGCTGTCAAGTTTCAGCCTATTTACGGTGACCCCAACAAGGGGTTTTCAAGGCAAGTGAGAAGCAGAGGTGATTTGCCATTAGTTTCCTCTTCAGGGTCATCTTTGGTTGTCTTCCTTTAAAGTACTGATCCCATTTAGCTTCTGAGGTGTGATGAGATTGAACTATGCCACCTTACCTTCCCATAGATCAGGGTTTCTCAGCCGGGGTTTTGTGAAACTTTGAAGTTTCTTGATGGCTCTGAAAGGGTTTCCTGAACAGGTGGGAGTGAATTACGTGTGTGTGTGTGTGTGTGTTGTTGTTGTTGTTGTTAGGTGCGAAGTCATGTCCGACCCATCGCGACCCCATGGACAATGATCCTCCAGGCCTTCCTGTCCTCTACCATTCCCCGGAGTCCATTTAAGTTTGCAACGACTGCTTCAGTGACTCCATCCAGCCACTTCATTCTCTATTGTCCCCTTTTTCTTTTGCCTCGATCGCGCCCAGCATTAGGCTTTTCTCCAGGGAGTCCTTCCTTGTGTCTGTGTATAATTTGTTAAATATATTACATTTGTTCAACATTTATTGGCTGATGGGACTATAATATGGTTATGTTGACCCCTTCCCGCTCCCAAAATGAGCGATGATGGGCCTGGAGGGGGTGGGAAGGGGATAGGCATGCACATAGCTATGCTTCCCAACCATATTCTGTGTGATCACACCACTTCTGGGGGTTCCGGAAGCCTGAAGAATGTTTCAAGGGTTTCTCAATGGTAAACAAGGCTTCCTTCCTCCTCTGTTGGAATCCAAGTGGAAACCCTAGCTATCTCCTGCTCCTCTTCCTGGACTGCTCTTCCAAGCGATCATTCATGGTAGGGTGAGCATGTCACAGTGGTGAGGACCAGTCTTGAGGCAACAAGGTGCCACTTGCATGTGATGTGTGTAGCCATGTTGGTCTCCATGAAGCTGGTCTCCATGAATGAGAGTTATAACCTGGAGGTGCACCCTCTTCATTCTTGCCTCAAAATGCCTCTATTTAAAGCCCCCAGCTCCTTCTTTCTGTATCATATTTCATCCCTGTCTGCTTCAAGGATTAACAACAGCTGAATGAACAGCTGTGGGAGCCCCAGAAGAAGCCAGGTCCGAGTAAACCCAATAGGCTTCCAGTTTTCTCTCCTGATAAAATAATTTTCATTTTCCTTTGTAGTGGAAAGTCAGGAATTCTCAGAGAAGGACTGACAAAGTGATTGATTTTTTCTTCTTCTGATGTAAGTGGCTCTGTTATCCCATTACAGTATTCTATTGGAAAGGAAATGAGGGTCCTAATTTGGTAAACAAATGCAAATGAATTGCAATTTTGATGGAGATTTCTACACTAAAAAACGAATTAGAGAGCTGAAATTATCAATTGCTGTCATATGTGACTTGCAGTGAGCAACAGAGAAATCATTAGTGGTTAATTTCCAAAAAGGGCGTTTCAAATGTGGTCTATTCATGGTCTGAGATCCTCCATTATGGTTTCATCTCTTCCAGGGCTAATATTTAGATTGTACCTATACATCCAGTTTGAGCCAGTTTGGTGTAATGGTTAGGAGTATGGACTTCTAATCTGGCATGCCAGGTTCGATTCTGCACTCCCCAACCTGCAGCCAACTGGGTGACCTTGGGCTTGCCACGGCACTGATAAAGCTGTTCTAACCGAGCAGTAATATCAGGGTTCTCTCAGCCTCACCCACCTCACAGGGTGCCTGTTGTGGGGAGAGGAAAGGGAAGGTGAATGTAAGCCACTTTAAGACTCCTTCAGGTAGAGAAAAGCGGCATATAAGAACCAACTCTTCTTCTTCATCATCATCCTGCCTTTCCTCTTAGTCCAGGGCAGTCTACAAACCACATGCAAAATATAATCGTAGATGACCCATTTCTCCCCGCCTTCCCAAGATGTCCATATATACTCTGTTAAAAGTCACTCCAATTAATATTTCCTTGCAACACCTTCTGAAAATGTCTAAAAATGGCAATCCCCTGACCTTTGCAGGGAGTCAATTCCAAACATTGGGAGCTACTACCTGACTCCCAGTAGGCTACATTAAATGGAGGAGCATCCAGTAGACTGAGGACTGTTGTTGACACATGGATAAGGTTTCCAGTCTCCGGGTGGTAGCTGGAGTTCTTCTGGGATTACAGCTCATCTCCTGGCAAGAGAAATCAGTTCATAAACAATATAAACAAGTTGACGATGGCAATGTGCCAAAAGTTTAGTAGTTCTTTACCAAAGAGTCCCAGGAACTATGCTTTGTTTTCAACCAAAACAGTCTTCTTTATTCTAAAACCACCAGTTCTAGGTTATTTCTTCCAATATATAAGTCTAATAGTATCACATGGACCTTATAGGTTCATATAGTCTTCAAAAATGGGGATCAAGTGGCCAAAGCTACACAATTGGCCACTTAATCCCTGTTTATGAAGACTATATATGAACCTGTAAGGGCAAAGTGATACTATTAGACTGTTTTGGTTGAAAACAAAGCATAGTTCCGGGGGCTCGTTTTGACTCTTTAGTAAAGAACTAAATCTTTTGGCACATTGCCATCGCCACCTTGCTTATCTTACTTGTCTACTTCGGCTGATGGGTCTCTCTGGTTGTTTAACAGAAATCAGCTCATCTGTAGAAAATTGTTGTTTGGAAGGTGGGTTCTTTGGCATTGTACCCTGCTTAAGTCGCTCCCCAACCCCCACCATCCTCAGGCTCCACCCTAAAAATCTCAAGTTAATTCCTAAACTGGAGTTGGCAACCCTACACACAGGGACTATATAGGAGGAGACTGTCTAACAATGCCATGGTGTTGACATTTCTGAAGCTCAGACCCAACTCATGTAAAATCCTGGAAATCAAGTTATTTGGAAATTACCTTTCAGTGTATCACCGATATTTTCCCTTAGAACAAAATATGCTGTGTTATGGATCTGGCCTGATTTTTCTGAGAGACAGCCAAGTGCAGGGAGCACCCAGTGCATTAAGCCATCTTTGCTGAAGTGAACGTATTGGGTGTTTGCCACGGAGCCATGTAATTTGGAAATCTTATACCAAGCTTGAACACAGGATATAAGTTCTGAGTGGGGCTGGAATGGAAGCTTAATTTGACTTGCAGAAATTACATCAATAATCGGTGAGTTATTTAAGAGCGTAGCAACGCCATCTGGTGCAGTATTCACCGGACACAAATCTTCTGCGGTCTTAAATGGCAAAATGTATTATATATCAAGAACGGAGTCACACTGGAGTTCTTCAGAAATAACTTTAAGGCAACACCAACCAAGAAGAAGTCGCAACTGGAGAAATAACATGAACAACCCCTCCTCCCCTGGGTTTTATAACATATTTTTTCTACACATGGGGAAGCTTTCTCCACCTCCCCGCCACTTCCAACACTTAAAGGAACATATAAATTCAATGCACTACAAAATGTTCGCAGATCAAGGGTCGGGATGTTTCCATAGGGGTGTTTCCACTGGCTGCAGAAGGATTTCTATTTGTACATTGTGATTTTCCTGCCTCCACCTTCATCACCAGCCCAAAAGGCATTCTGGTCTTCTTTGAGAGGCGTCAACATTCTCTTGTGCAATCTGAAGTCCTTGCAATTGTGAAAATGCTGAATCAGAACCAAACTCCCGTGCTATTATTTTCAGAATTGTTCACCCAGACTATATTCTGCACCCAAGCTCTAAAAGGTCGCAAAAGAGGGTTACATTTGCTACGATATTAATAATAATAATATCTGTTGTGCATTTTGAAAAATCTCAGTGAGACTTAACAGTAGACCCGCAAGGCAGGCCAGGATAGCCATATACAGGTGGTGGCAGAGTTGGAGTTTCCTTATTTTTGGCAGATGAGTTGTCCAATCAGAAGTAAAAAGCTTATCTCCTATGCTTATACCAACTCTCTACTGTTATTGTTATTATTATTAATACTTATTTTACGCCATATCTTAAGTGACTCAGGGCAGATTCCATCAATAAAATCACAATAAAATCACATCAATGTAAGATATAGCAATAAAATATGAACTATTAGGTTAAATATCTTAAAAGCTAAAACAAATTCAGTTGTCTCTCTAGTAGTTATTGTCATACTATGAATAAAGGAGAGAGGAATAGGGAGGATCTTCCCAGCCCTAGCTGTTATATAATAAGGCATTGCTGGGGAGGCCAGCATAATCCAGATGTTAATTACTTTGGGCCTCAACCATACGCCTCGTGGAACAGTTCTGTTTTACAAGCCCCGCAGAACCATTCAAGGAACCATTTGGCCCCGTCCAGCGCTCATCCAGTTATGGAGCTAATTCCCACTTCTGGATGACATTGTCACGAGTCTGGGGCAGACCTAGGCCTTGCGCGACTCAGGCTCTCGCTTGGCCTACAACAAATAAATCCACATTCCCTTTCTTGCCATGAGCCTCATTGGGACCTATGTCAGGCTGGGGATGTCAGGAAGGGGAAAAGTTGGACTGTCCTGGCCCAGCTCCTCCCCCATCGCCCACAGCACTGCGTTCCAGAAAATAAACAGAAATGCCCCAGGTGGCTCAGCCAAGTGCATGGTGCTGCAGAGCCGCCTGGGGCATTTATTTTTAAGAAACTGTGCTACATCATACTTCTTAGAAATAAAAACTTTCTTAGAAATAAAAACAAATGGTGCATGCCACCCCACAGCATGGCAGAGCCTTGCCTCTCTGGCTGCCTTGTGCAGGAGCACGAATCTGGGGTTCCCCCGGGCAGCAGCATGGCACCACGTCTGCTATGTGGTAAGGGTCAAGCTCCTGCTGCAGGGCTCTGGTCTCATTTGGAAGAGCATTCCACCAGGCCAGAGTAGGGTTTCCAGCTCTTGTTTGGGAAATGCCTGGAGACTTTGGGGGTGGAGCTAGGAATGGGCAGAATTTGGTATGGGGAAGAACCTCAGTGGAGTCTAATACTATGCAGTCCACCCACCAAAGCAGCCATTTTCTTCAAGGGAACTGATCTCTTTAGTCTGGAGATGAGGTACAATTCCAGGACATCCTCAGGTCCCACCTGAGTACTGGCATCCCTAGGCTGGGGTCAATCTAATCTGCCTGGGGCCAAGGGTCCTGAGCAAGTTTTGCTTGCAAGACCTTAAAACTTTCTTGGGACATGCAGGAAAAAGATTGTTGAACTTGAAGATATAATGATTTGTACATGAAGAAAGAAGGGATTCAAATTCCTCTTTCAAAAGAGTTTTGAGTGATTAACAATTGATTCAGGACAAAGCAATTGAAATATTTAATGCAACAACTAATTATCTTATGGAACTCAGTAGCTCTAGATATCAGCCCTTTTCTGTAACTACTGTCAACTACACTTAGCATGATCTTCTTGATATATATGACCTTACTATATGAGTTAGAAATTGTGTCCTGAGATATCTCTTGCCACAGTCTGCAGGAAAAGGAGATTCCTTACCATATTCAGTGAGATAGATAGAAATATTGACCATTCACCTTATTGATCTCTCTGAGGCTGTCCCTTTAATGCTAGATTGAGTCACTTAGGGATGGCTTCCTGTTTCCCTGCTTCTTTTCACTCCTCTCTCCCTCTCCTTCCTGCCTGCTTGTAGCATGGTGGGTGCAGAGATGTGTCCCTATATCTTTCCCGATCCAATTTGCTAGATTAGGAAACTGTCATCGTACCTTTCCTATCTAGAATGGAGTTCTTTAATAAACAACTGATACATTTCTTTAATAGCACAACCAGAGTCTGTGCGCTCTTTCATTGATGATTTTGGCCTACATGCACTCAGGAGCTTGCAATGCCGTGCTGTGCACAACAGTTTAATTAAGCACTATGCTAACTTTTCTGGGTATGGCAGACCCACACCACGGGTCCTATCACTCAATATCCATCAATACGAACATGGTAGCCCTTCCATTTTCCTGTTTTAGTACAACTGATTGGAAATTGCAGGGGTTTTTTTTACAGTGCCTGTCTGCATGTAGTAAAGCTGGAAAAGGGTGTCACCCTAAGTGTCCTTAAAGAGGGAAAAGAGGGAGGAGAGAGACTATAGCCCTGGTCCATGGGGGGGGAGGGGCACCACGCAGGGCCTCTGGAAATCTGGGGCCCGTAGCACAAGCTACAAGGGCTACATGGATAAAATGTCTATTTGATTGGAAAGCACATTCTTAATCAAAGAACTACTTTAATGAGTTGAACTCGGAGCATCATTAGGGTTTATATTCAACTAAGGGTTTGCTCATAGGGCAGCAATTATATGTTTCCCTTAAAATACATTACAGCATCCCAACTGAGAGAATGATGTTGTACTTACTCTTTTAAGAAACCATTCAAAGAGCTAATTAAAACCCATCTATTTAAATAATCCCTGTATATGTTCATTAAACAGAGTCCTTTGCCGAAAACATCTGAACTGCTTCCAGAGAGTAAATAAAAGGAACAGATGTGTGACAGACTGCACTTGTAAAAGCTCAGAAATCCTGTATAAAGGGATAAAGGACTGGGAAGGGTTAATTCTTCACAAAGCCCAGAGGTCTTGAGTGACAGACTGCTCCAAGCAATCTGATTGGTCAGCATCAATTGAGCAGAGAGAGATTTCTGAACTGAATCCTGCGGCAGATTCAGTCTGATTTCAGTCCTACCTGAGAAGAAGAAGAGCTGGTTTTTATATGCTGCTTTTGTCTACCAGGATTCTCAAAGCGGCTTATATGCCTTCCCTTTCCTCTTCCCACAACAGACACCCTGTGAGGTGGGTGAGGCTAAGAGAGCCCTGATATTACTGCTCAGTCAGAACAGCTTTATCAGTGTTGTGGCGAGCCCAAAGTGATCCAGCTGGTTGCATGTGGAGGAGGAGCAGGGAATCAAATCCGGCTTGCCACTACTACACCAAGCTGGCTCGAGTATTGACAGTTTCGGAACTCAGCCCTGACTGAGAGCAGTTTAACACACACAGGAGAACTGGAGGAAAGTTCGCATAAATTCCCATTTGGGCCAAAGAAAGAGATGTTCTAATGAGAATTTGAGGATAATTTCCCTACCCAGTTAAACAGGGAGCTAGCTCAGAGAGATTCCTAGTGATCAGTATGGTTAGAAACTGCATTTAGAAACATTAAGACCTTTTCGGCACAGGGATATTGACCCCGGTCCAGAGCTCATCTGGTTGCAGGGCTAATACCCACTTCCACAAAACATTGGTGCTGGCTCAGGCCTGTCCTGATTCTGCCCCTCCATTGCCCTGTGGCAAGGGAACACAGATATTTCCGCATTCCCTTTTCTGCCCCGGGCGCCAACAGAGCCTATGCCAAGGCAGGCCCACGTATCGGGGAAGATCCAGACCCATCTCCTCCCCTGCCCTGGGCTGACTATGGTGTCCTGGAAAGGACACAGAATTCCCTAGGTGGCTCCACGGTGCTGCATAGTACTTCCAAGCTGCCTGGGGCATTGCTACCGCATTGCTAAACAGGAAAAAAACAGCTCCCGCCATCTCTCTGCGCCCCAGCTGCCTCATGTGGAGGCAGAAATCAGGGGCAGACATGGTGCACCGCTGGAAACGTTCCCCTGTGGAACCCGGGTCGACTCCTCCACTGGTTGAATCAGGGAGGTAAGGTGATATAACGCATAGTCTAGTCTTCTGATTGCCATACTGCGCTCCCTCATGAAGCAGGAAAAACACTGAAGAGGAAGAGCGTTTCCCAAGGGAGACAGGAATTTCTCAATTTGGACCTGCCTTCCTCAAGGATAGGTGGGAAACACCCACTAGGATGTCCTCCTGGCCTATGGGAGAAGCAGCAGTACAAACTGCCCTGTTGTAGGCACCTGGCGTCCACCCAGCGCAATGCTGCCAGAACAGAAAAGATATGAGAGTCAGTCAAAAACTTAAGATGAGTGCTGGTGTTTCAAGAAAAGGGGTTTGGGAACTGGAAAGAGTGTAGAAGCCTTCTGGGAAAACAAAAGAGAAAACTACAGAAAGTGTGCTGCAGCGTTTGGGGAAGATGCCGGAACAAAAGCCTCTCAACATAAAGATTTCAGTCACTGTGAAAAGATGAAGAAACTCGCAGTAGCCTGAAACATAAGAACTAAAGTCTGTGCGTGTACTAGTTTTACCTCAGAAATTTTCAGCCCCTGATTTCATCTGACCTTTCCCTGCTGTGTTCAATAAAATACTTTGCCTTGAGTGCTGTTTAAGTTGTTTTAGTTAAAGCAGGGTCCCGATCCTTCCCCAGGTCCCTGGGCTGAGCCAACAGCAAAATATCATACTGTGGCAGGGTGGGACAGCCAAAGTTCTTCAACAAATGAGAAAACACATCACCAGGGAAAGGAAAATGGAGGGAAATTCTTGCCTCTGAGGGAGGGAGGTGGATGGCACCATCATAAGATGTTTAATAAAGAAGATTGGGCCTGTTTTACAACCGTCCTCTTTCCTATCCTAAGCCTTGTGAGAAGCATTTATATTAAGTTGAATTTTAAACATTATAGTTTAATCTTAGGGTCGAGAGGAATCAACTCATTTCAGCGTTTCTCAAAACTTGCAGCCATTAAGGGATTCTCTTCACATCGGTATGCATATCACCCATTCATCCTTTCTCATTGCACAGGATTCTGGGAATTGGTTCTAGGATACTCTGGAACATGGCCAACATTTCTCGATGACTGGAGGCAAGTGAGCTTTCTTCCAATAAAGGTTCTAGCACACTAGTGATTTTCTCTTTCACAAATTCCTAAAGTGCTTTCTCAGTGATATGGTCCGTCCTGGTGATTTGGGGATAGAGCTTAGGATGGAGAGGGAGCTCAGTGGGAATTTGATACCCTAGAGCAGGGGTAGTCAAACTGTGGCCCTCCAGATGTCCATGGACTACAATTCCCATAATCCCATGCCAGCAAATGCTGGCAGGGGCTCATGGGAATTGTAGTCCATGGACATCTGGAGGGCTGCACTTTGACTACCCCTGCCCTAGAGTGTGCCCCCCCAAAGCTGCCATTTCTTTCAGGGGAACTGGTCTCTGTAGCCTGGAGATCAATTGTAATCCCAGGAGAATTCCACCCTCCACCTGAATGTTGGCAACTCTTATTCTATTATGGCAGACAACTCATCAATCAACTCATGGACAGCCAGCACAGGTGTAGTGGTTTAGAGTGATGGACTCTCCTCTGGAGAACTGGGTTTGATTCCCCACTCCTCCACATGAAGCCTGCTGGGTGACCTTTGACCAATCACAAGACTCCTTTGGTAGAGAGAAGCAGGGTCTAAGAGCCAAGACTTTTTCTTCTTCTTCTTCCCCTAAAAACCACTATCTAAACCTTCCCTTAACATTTGGCTGTAGAATTTCTCCAGGCAGTTTTTTCTCTATGATTCTATGTTACTCTGTTGTTAAACTGATTGTAGCTTTTTTCTGACAGTTTATTGTAGGGTGAGGTGTTTTTTACGGCCACAGAAAGTGGGGAAATATTTCTGAGTGAATTATTGATGCAAGGTCAGACTGGTGATCTTTCCAGCCCAGGCCAGAGTACCTTGTGATTCATCTAGGGTTGCCAGATCTGGGTTGTGAAATACCTGGATACTTTGAGGTAGAACCAGGAGTGGGCAGGATTTGGGATGGGGAGGGACCTCAGTGGAGTCTAATGCTATGGAGTCTCCCCTCCAAAGCAGCCATTTTCTCCAGAGGAACTGATCTCTTTGTCTGGAGATGAGCTATATTTCCCAGGGATCACCAGGTCTCACCTGGGGGCTAGTATCCCTAGATTCCCCACCTGTGTTGGTGACTGCATTTTACAGCCTCACTGTTTCAGCTTCAAATTCCCCATTTTAATTTCTGCTTTCACATCGTGCAGATCCTGAGTCCTTCGCTTTCATGCCATTTGCTGCCTCCTGTAAAATTTATGCTGCTTTTAACATGAGTTTTGCATCAATCAGGTATGATTTGGCATAAATATACATATATGGGGAGGGAGAATTCGAGCAAACAAGACGGTCATTAACATTTTTGAAGTGAAAAGATTCTCAGCAAAATGAAGAAGAGCATACCTATAAATCCCAAACACCCCAGGCCATATACTATACTGTCAGCCATGTATAATGGTCTGTTAGGTGCTTGGCAACCTTCCAGTGAAATCCCATGTAGAATTACTCCCCTTAAAGCCCAGTGGAATCCATGGGTTTATACTGGGATTACATTCTTTGTCGTTGTGCCAAGTGGGCAGGAAAACCAGGATTATAGTATCACTAGTAATCAAGCCTGCTGTACCTAAAATACAGCGGGCGCTAGGCATGGGAGCCCCCCACGGCTGCCGGGGGCTCCCTTGGTCGGCGGCCTGACGCGGCGAGAGGCCGCCGGGCAGGGAGCCCCCTGCTGCTGTGCGGAGCGTGACTGCTGGGGGCTCCCTTGGGCAGCGGCCTGACGTGGTGAGAGCCACTTTGCACCTATCGCCGCGTCAGGCCGCCGGCAAAGGAGCAACTGCGAGCCGCGCTCTGCGGGTTGGCCCGGCCGATGGTCTGTCCGGAGGAAGGGGCCAATTGGCACCCTTCCTCATCCCGGACCGAGCCCGCCCTAACTCCTCCCACAAAGCCTTTACAGCTTTATTTAGTCCACGGCGCCGCAGGCTGTGTTCAGATGATTGATGGGAATGTTTAGCTTGGAGAATTTCCTGGGTTGCCACCTCTGGGCTGGGAGTCATCTGTAGACTTTGGGGGTGGAGCCAAGAGTGTTCCAGATTTGGGACAGGGAGGGACCGCAGTGGAGTTTAATGCTGTGGAGAACACCCTTCAATGTAGTCATTTTCTCCAGGGGAACTGAGCTCTTTAGTCTGGAGATAATTCTAGGTGATCCCCAGGTCCTACCTGGACACTGGAAGCACTAAGAGTCAATACTGTACAGGCCTAATCTAGACAGAGAATGACGGCCTAAATTACAGGGCATCAGTTCTCAGACAAAGGCTCTTTCCCTCTTTTCAGCTTTGCTGATTGAAAACGTATGTATGTATTCATGATTTGTCACTTGGACAGCCTGTCTTTCTGGGGAGAAAAGGCACCCAAGGCATCTTATAAGAAAATAGCACAAGAGAAAAATTATTTGTTTAGTACTTTTGCATTATGGAGAGTCAGAGCAGCTCATGGGATTCTCCTCTTCTCCATTTTATTCTCACAACAACCCTTTGAGGTAGGTGAGTGTGATATCTGCTGGTTCGGTGAATACAGACTCAAATTTCTTCAGAAAACAGGTCTCCTTATTAGCAGTCAGCTCACAGCTCCCGGACAACCGAACAACACCACATGGGCAAACCCCAACTTATATACATTCTAGGAAGCCTGCCAAAATCCTGACTGGCTTGGTCCATAATAGTCTTTTAAGATTTTAGCCCATTTGTCACTTTCTCATTGGAGAAAATTGAATGCATACAGTTCCATTTTGCATACTGTTCCATTGTTTCTTATTCTGTCCGCATACATTACGGTCCGTATGAAAGAAGAGCTGAAGAAATAAACTGTTTTTTATACCCCGCTTTTCACGACCTGAAGGAGTCCCAAACCAGCTTGCTTTCCTCACAACAGACATCCAGTGAGTTATGCGTGGCTGTAGGAGTTCTGAGATAAATGCAAACATCTTTCCCTTTCTCTTCCCACAACAGACAACCAGTGAGGTAGGTGGGGCTGAAAGCAGAATTGCTCTGTGAGAACAGCCCTAAGAGAACTGTGACTGGCTCAAGGTCACCCAGCTGGCTGCATGGGGAGGATCAGGGAATCAGAGCACGCTCTCCAGATTAGAATCTGTCGCCCTTAATCATTACACCATGCTGGCTCTCATGACAAAGTCCCCTAGCAAGCTTCCAAGGCAGAATGGGGATTCAAATTGGGGTTGCACAGAACCCAATTCAACCCACAAATTACTATAACGCGCTGGCTAACCCTAGCAGTGAACTAAACCAGGATAATCAAAACTAAATAAAAATGGAATGAAACAAATCTGTGGAACTTAAAACCCTACGCCTCGATTTGTCACATAAAGCAAAACATGAACCAAAAACCCTCAATTAACTTTACCACAATGGTTCATTTAGTCTTCCTCATAGGTTCTCAGGGGAGGGAAAGGCCTTAAATGATCACCTGTCGATCATCAATGGGGAGGGGGGGTAAGGTGACCAGATTGTCCCACTTTTGGGGGGACATCTGGGGGTACCTGGCAAATTGTACCTATGTTGAAATTAATATATATATATATATATATATATATATATATATATATATATATATATATATATATATATATATATATATATTACAATACTATTTTTGCGTTCTATGTGTTCTATGAACATTTTTGTTGCTCCATATAGACCAAATTTTAATTAAGAACCACGCCCTTCCCCCCCCCTCCGGTCAGTGGTGTCCCGCTTTACCAATGTTGAAATCTGGTCACCCCTTAGAGGGAAAGAATTCTCAAGCTTGAGATTACTGTAGAAAAGGCCCTTTTCTGTATCCTGAATCAATGCACAAAATACGCTTGCCATTGGCCCATTGGGTGCTAGAAATCTCCTTCTTCCAGTTCCTGTTTTCTGGCACTCCAGCTGATAGCAGAAGGGGGGTAGGGGGAAGGTCACCATCTGACAACACCTTTCCATCACATCTGAGGAAAACTGCTGGAAGTGCCTGTTTAGGAATTTCAGAAACTCTATGGTACCATTTCCCTGCACTTTAGACTCCCACCACTGGCTGGCGGACCTAACACAAAGAAAGCCGTATTGCAGAAGAACTCCGGCTTTGGGCAGGTTATAAGGGTGTACTGAGACCCAAGGGTACCCTAAGATCCAAGGTCACTGAAGGTTCAACAGTGCCTGGAGCGGGGAGGGAATAAATTAATCTCCTATGCATCCACGCTTTAAAAAGCAACATGCTTTAAAAAGCAACATCCATGCTTTAAAAAGCAACAGGCTACCACTTGAAGCAGGGGTAGTCAAACTGTGGCCCTCCAGATGTCCATGGACTACAATTCCCATGAGCCCCTGCCCCTGCCAGCGAACGCTGGCAGGGGCTCATGGGAATTGTAGTCCATGGACATCTGGAGGGCCACAGTTTGACTACCCCTGACTTGAAGAGTTTTCCCCTCTTCCTGTCAAGGGTTTTGTCTGCATGTTATGCTGCTGGATTATCATTCATCATACATTGCTATTCTGTTTTTAACATGTTCAAAATCCTAGCTAGGCCTTTGCTACAGACAAAGAAAAAAAACACACCTCTCTTGAAACCACATGTATTCTTTAGAAACGCAATTGACTTTTAGCATGGAGTCCGTAATTGCTGTTTCCTAAGCACTGGCATTTCCTTTCTCCTTTCAAATGTCAACATTTCAGAGAAATCACCTTCAGCTTTCAAACAATCTTTAATTTCCTGTTCTTTAGTGTGCTGTTTCCCCTCCATCAGAGTGAGTCACTTGTCACAGTCTCACCCTCGGGGGGCATGCCCAAGTGAAAACTTACTGCTCAAGTTCCAAAAGTCATTGTTTGCTATCTGAGCATTTCCCAGATAAACTATATATTGCATAAGAGAAATAACCTAAAGGTGGTTTCCCTTCTAGGAACAGGGCCACGATGAAGTATTGTTATACATTAAGCTGTAACGTTCTTAAGACATAACAGAGAATCTGGGAAACAAGCAACTCTTTTGAAGTATGGAGGGGTTTTGTAAGCCACTTTGAGACTTTTGGGTAGTGAAAAGTGGCATATAAAAACCAACGCCTCCTCCTCCTCCCCCCTTCTCCCTCTCCTCCCCTCCCCCTTCTCTCCCCCTGCTCCCCTGCTCCCCCTCCTCCTCTTCCTCCTCCTCCTCCTCCTCCTCCTTCTTCTTTTCAGCCTGTGGGCAATACAAATAGTATCATGTCTGTCTAGCAAACTTCTTGGCTCCTAGTGGTTCTCCACATGCATAAGACTCTTGTTGGTACGACTGAATTTCTTTCCGAAAGGTGGAATGGGGAG
Organism: Paroedura picta; assembly: GCF_049243985.1. NCBI lineage: Eukaryota > Metazoa > Chordata > Lepidosauria > Squamata > Gekkonidae > Paroedura > Paroedura picta. The sequence continues at coordinate 38,953,701 of NC_135370.1, read as the reverse complement.
CTGTCAAAGCTGCCTTCTGAAGATAAGGAAAAAGAGAACTTGCCTTTGAGACTTGACAGAGACAACAGTTCCCGTTGTTTACCACTAGGTGGCAAATGCAGCATAATTCTCACAAGCTATCCAGGCTTGTTATTGTGCGATTGTACTAGGTAACTCTGCTGTTCAATACTCGGTTAATTCCTTACCTAAGAAGATCCAAATATCCCAACTATTTATACTGTGTACATATTCAGACCTGTGGTTAATATACTATGTAGCAGATTGCATTGGCCTCTGCAAAATAAAACTGCAATCAGACAACGTTGGCTCAATGTTAAAGGAAGGACCTGAAAGTATATTAAAACCGATCCGCAAAACTTGGCTTTCAGGCTGTGAAAATGCTAGATTTTGCTAGGCTTTCCACAGACCTTGTTTGTCAGGCTCTGCTCGAATGGTTTGGGGTCCCAAGCATCATGGCTTTTCCAGCTTTTGCCATCTGTTCCCAATAAATTGGGTGTGAAATGATGTACAGCAAAGAAATGTTGTGGTGCAGGGTAAATGGTCAAGATCAGAATAGATCACTTGGAAAATGATGGGAGAATGGAACATTTTGTTTTGGTTGCTACCCTGGCAGCCTTTACTGTGATATGGAACAGTAATACCTTCTTAGCAAAAAAAGAAATTTTTTTTTTGCATGTTCCACTTAAGATGAAGAAGAGCTGGTATTGTTTATCCATTTTCCAAGACACTTAAAACACCATGTTCGTATTTCCTGTTTGGTTTATAGAGTTGAAAGTGGTGGTATTATATCCGGGGGTTCAGGGTGGACACAGACACTAGAAGGGATTTGAGCTCCTTATTAGGACCCCAGCATGGTACATGGCACTGACCCCCCCCCCCCAAAAAAAAATCCCCAGCTTATATAAATGCACAGACAATAGGATCTATCCACCAGTGCATATTATTAAAGATTCTCTTTTAACTGGCAGGCTCTTGCAGCTGGGATCTATCTGCTCATTGGCTAATTTCAGTGCAGACTTACGATCCTGCCTCGGACCTCAAGCTCGGTTCTCAACAGGTCTACAGACACAACAGGTAGTGCTGTGTGTGATTTGAGTGTGATTTGAGTAAGGCGAATTCAGTGAACACTGCGGGTAAGAAGAAGAGCTGGCTTTTTACCCCCCACTTTTCACTACCCAAAGGAGTCTCAAAGCGGCTTACAATTGCCTTCCCTTCCTCCCCACAACAGATACCCTGTGAGGTAGGTGGGGCTGAGAGAACTCTGACAGAACTGCTCTGTGAGAACAGCCCTGTGCCTAGCCCAAGGTCACCCAGCTGGCTGCATGTGGAGGATTGGGGAATGGAACCTGGCTCTCCAGATTACAGTCCACCACTCTTAGCCTTTACACGCTGCTGGTGTGATCTACGGAGCCAGTGTGGTGTAGAGGTCACAAGTGTCAGACAAGGCCCAAGAAACCCCAGGTTCAAATCCCCACTCGGCCATGGAAACTAGCGGAATGACCTTGGGTTAGTTACACACTCACATCTGAACCTCCCTCACTGGAGTTATTATGAAGGTAAAATGGCAGAGCGACCAATGTAAGCATCTTTATATCCCCATTGGGAAGAAAGGCAGGTGGTAAATGATGCAACAGATAGACAATAGTTCCTTTTAGATATTTAGGTGTGTGCAGGTTCACCTTGCATGCTCTCTGCATTTTATTTGGGGACAAAGGCTACTAGATGGTCATAAAGGATAGGGTTGACAACCTCAAGACGGGGCTGGAAGTTTCCCCAGAATTATGAATGATCTTCAGATTATAGATTTTGATTCCCTTGGAGATAATGGCAGCTTCAGAGGGTGCATTTGATATCAGCTTGCTCCCGCCAAGCACCCTTTCCTACTTGGAGTACTTTTTCATCCCACTTAATGAAATTGTTATTAGTATAGAACACCACCACCCCTTTTGCAGTGCCAGGGAAAGCTATTTATGAGAGCTGGTTGGAACCACTGAAGCACAGGGAGAGGAGGAGCTCCTTCCTTCTCCATGTACTGTTTTTATGACTCCTAATAGTAGAGTGGTGTGGGGGGGGGGCAAATACAGCCTCTGTCACTAGGGCTGCCAGTTCTGGCTTGGGAAATACTGGAGACTTTGGATGTGGAGCCAGGAATGTGCAGGATTTGGGGTGGAGAGGGACCCCAGTGGAGTATAATACCTCCAAAGCAGCCATTTTCTCCAGGGGAACTGTCCCTCATAGTCTGGAGATGAACTGTAATTCGAGCAGATTCCCAGGGGACTAGCATCCTTACCTGACACTGTGGTGGGTTGGAGAACTGGGCCCATTCTGTACATGTTGGATGATGCACTTTCAGTGCACTTTATAAGTAGATTATCATGTTCTGCATTAAAAAATCCAGCTGCAAAAGCACACTGAAAGTGCATTATCCTATGTGTGCAGAATAGGCCCTGGTCTGGAGTTGGGTTCTTACAGAGCTCTGAATCAGCTGTCACTAGCACTACTAAATAGAGGCCTATCCCTGGAGTGAATCAGGAGACAGAATCACACTTATTTTATTTATTTATGTTTCGATTTATCCCCATCACTCCCAAAACCAGTTTGGCTTGTGGCGGTTTACAATAAAATAATAAAATACAATATGCCCTGAGGAGTATTTTAAAGCATGTGAGGGGGTGTATTTACTGTATTTAATTCTTGCGGAGACTCAAGACAAATGACAAATCTATCACAAGAAATGGAATAAAACAGTGTCACAGAATTAGACAGTACCCTGTTGGACCATACTGAGTTCTGCAGGGTTGAGACCAAGCCCCCAAGAACATCCAAGATCCCCCCTCCCCCTTGAAACACACTCTGGTACCATCTTGTTTTGGCAACTAATGTGGGGAGCAATGTGGGTGACATAGGAAGATTGGGATGAGGATTTTTAGAAAAATGTATAGGGCTGTTTTTAACCATGATAATGTTATTTGGTGTACACCACCCCAAGATGGCTGGGCTGAGAGGAGAAGTCCTATAAATCCAATTATAGATAAATAAATGCAGTGGTACAAGACACACGATAAACTTGGGTTTTCAAAATTAGAAAATGATGTAAATAAAGGCACGGCATGACATGTCATAAAATGCAAAACTGGATTCCAACTTTATCAGTAGACACTGGGACTAGATCCTTCCTGATCATGGTATCTTCACTACCTACCCAACCCCCCTACACATACGCACATGCTAATTGTCTGGGGGGCTGCATTGAGCTGTTCCAGGAAATGTTACTGCACCACTGAATGACTGATAGAAATGGGCCCTACACTCCTAGGAGCCAATCGGCCATGTAAGACAATTGGCATTTTCACACAGACTAAATAATGCGCTTTCAATACACTCTGCGTTTTGAAGAAGAAGAGTTCGTTGTTATATGCCTCTTTTCTATACCAGGAGTTTCAAAGCGGCTTACATTCACCTTCCCTTTCCTCTCCCCACAACAGACACTCTGTGAGGGAGGTGAGGCTGAGAGAGCCCTGACATTACTGCTCAGTCAGAACAGCTTTCTCAGTGCTGTGGCAAGCCCAAGGTCAACCAACTGGCTGCACATGGAGGAGGAGCGGAAAATCAAACCCGGTTCACCAGATTAGAAGTCCGCACTCCTAACCACCACAGCACGCTTCATGGAATGGCAAAATTATTATTTTTATTATTATTATTATTATATTTATATTTATACCCCGCCTCCCCCCGAAGGCTCGAGGCGGCTTACATAAACCCGTCCCCTAAAACCATAAAATGACAATAAAAACCAATGATTTACAATAATTGTAACAGCGATGGCGTAGCCTACTCATTTGCTCTCCGCATCCTCATCTACGGTGGGGGGTGACGCTCTCTACCACCAGTTTGTGAGGGGGGGGGCTGATCTTCTTTCCGCCCGGCCTCAGTTATAGGCCTGGCGGAAGAGCTCCGTCTTACAGGCCCTGCGGAATGCTGGTAATTCCCGCAGGGCCCTCAGCTCTTCCGGGAGCTCATTCCACCAGGTTGGGGCCAGGACCGAAAAGGCCCTGGCCCTAGTCGAGGCCAGGCGGGCTTCCTTGGGGCCGGGAACGACCAGTAGGTTAGCCCCCGCAGAGCGTAAAGCCCTGCGGGGGATATAGGGCAAAAGGCGGTCCCTCATATATGCTGGGCCTAGACCACGGATGGCCTTGAAGGTCAAAACCAAAACCTTGAACCTGATCCGGAAGGCGACCGGTAACCAATGCAGCTGCCTCAGAACTGGCTGGATGTGAGCCCTCCATGGTGTAGCTGTGAGGACTCTAGCAGCCGCATTTTGGACGAGTTGCAGTTTCCGGATCAAGCCCAGAGGCAGGCCGGTGTAGAGCGAGTTACAGAAATCTAGTCTAGAGGTGACCGTCGCATGGATCACTGTGGCCAGGTGTTCAGAGGACAGATAGGGCGCTAGTAGCCGAGCCTGGCGAAGATGGAAAAATGCCCGGCTAGCTACCTGTTTAACCTGTGCCTCGAGTGTTAGTGAGGCATCGATGGTCACCCCTAAATTCCTGGCCTGAGATGCGATATTAAGTTGCGTCCCGGCCAGAAAGGGTAAGCGCGCTTCCTGATCTGCCCCCCTACGGCCCAACCACAGAACCTCCGTCTTGGAGGGGTTGAGTTTCAGGCGACTCTGCTCGAGCCATCCGGCTACGGCTTCCAAACATCTGGCAAATGGATCTGGGGGGGAGTCCGGGTGGCCATCCATGAGGAGAAAGAGCTGGGTGTCATCAGCGTACTGGTGGCAACCCAGCCCATAGCTCCGTACCAGTTGAGCCAGAGGGTGCATAAAGATGTTAAATAATGTAGGAGAGAGCACCGAGCCCTGTGGGACCCCACAAGGGAGCCGGTAAGGGCCCGATACTTCCTCTCCCACGGCTACCCTCTGTGTCCGGTTTTGGAGGAAGGAGCGTATCCAGCGTAACGCTGTACCCCTTATCCCCGTACCGGCAAGGCGGCTCGCTAGCAGCTCGTGATCGACCACGTCAAACGCGGCCGACAGATCTAAAAGAACTAGCACAGCAGAGCCACCTCGGTCAAGCTGGCGACGAAGGTCATCCAACAAGGAGACCAACACAGTCTCCACCCCATGACCAGGGCGGAAGCCAGACTGGTATGGATCGAGTGCCGAAGTATCTTCCAGGAACGCTAGGAGCTGGTCCGCCGCAGCCCTTTCCACCACCTTACCCAGGAACGCTAGATGCGCTACTGGGCGGTAGCTTGCAGGGTCATGTGGGTCCAGGGATGGCTTCTTGAGGAGAGGGCACACCATCGCCTCCTTCAGCAACTCAGGAAACTCCCCCAACTGGAGAGAGCAGTTAACAATATCCCTGAGCTGCTCACCTATCCGTCCATCCCTCCCCTTAAGGAGCCAAGACGGACAGGGATCAAGGGGGCAGGTGGTTGCCCTCATCCTCCCCAGCAACCCGTCCACTTCGGATAAAGAGAGCCGCCTGAAGCCATCAAACGTTACCTCCAAAGGCGGCCAACGGGCCTCTAGTTCATTAACTGTATTAACTGTAGCTGGAAGGGAGTGGCGGAGCGACAAGACTTTATCCGCGAAATGGCTCGCAAATGCCTCACAGCTGATGGTCAAATTCCTACTATTTTGGCGCCCATCTTCCAGGGCGGTAAGAGATCTAACAACCCTAAATAGTTGAGCTGGGCGAGAGCTAGCGGATGCAATTTCCGCGGCAAAGAATTCACGTTTAGCCGCTTTCACTGCCATCTCATACGCCCTCATAAACGTGCGATGAGATGTTCTTGTAGCCTCGTCACGGGCCTTCCGCCACACTCGCTCTAGTCGTCTCAATTCCCTCTTCTTCTCCCGGAGCTCCCCAGTATACCAGGGTGCCCGTTTGAGTCGAGGGCAGAGAAGACGTCTAGGAGCAATCTCGTCTATGGCAGCCGACAGGCGGGACTGCCAGTCCTCCACCATGGCCGCTAACGAGATGCCGGGAGGTTTCGGGTCCCGCAGAGCATTCTGGAAACCAATTGGATCCATGAGTCTCCTTGGGCGGGCAAAAATGCGCCCGCCGCCCAACTGGGGAGGGGGTGGGGTCTTGATCCGAGCCCGCAGGGCATAATGGTCTGACCATGGTACGGCCAAAGCTGTATCCAGAACCACCTCTATCCCTGCCCCAAAGATCAGGTCGAGGGTGTGGCCGGCCTGATGGGTGGGCCCAGCAACAAATTGCGAGAGCCCCAGCGTCGCCATGGCCGACACTAGGTCCGAGCCAAGTCCTGAGGGCAGCGCGTCCGCATGGACATTGAAGTCCCCCAAGATTATAAGCCTGGGGTACTGCAAGGCCCAGGCGGCCACTGCCTCCAGCAGGCTCGGCAGGACATCTGGTTGGGCGTTGGGCGGACGGTATACCAACCAGATGGCCAAACTCTCGACTGAGTCCAACCCAATACCGACGCACTCCACTCCCCTGATGTCTGGGGCCGGGAGAGCCCTGTAGGAGAAATCCTCCCGGACCAAGATTGCCACCCCCCCTCCCCTCCTATGGACCCGGGATTGGTGCAGGACCGCAAACCCTGGGGGGGCAAGTTCCTTTAAGGCGACTGTTTCGCCACCCCTCGCCCAGGTCTCAGTCACACACGCAAGGTCGGCCCCAGACTCCGCGAAAAATTGTTGCAGAGTTGAGGCCTTGTTGTTGATTGACCTTGCATTGCACAGGACCAAGACCGGGTCCACCCTTGCCTCCTCCCCCGTATATCTGGGGATGGGACGGAGGTTAGAAGGGCAGCGAGCACGCCTCGGGCGTCTGCCGTGTAACCACGGCTTGGCCCAAGGACTAACACAAGTGCTCTCTGACCTTCTCTTGTCTAACCTCCTCCCCCAGCCATATCGCCCTTGACCCATTATGGACGAGATCCCGGCCCCAACTTGGGCCCCCCCTCGTGGTGGTACCCCTCCAATCATACTCCCAGGGGAACAAACCCTCAGCTAACTAGCTGCCCTAGAACCCTAGCACTAATACTCCTAGGTTGCACTGAATATCCCACCCTAGCCCCCCCAACCCAATTCCACCCACTAAACCCACCCTAACCTCCCTCCCTAACCTTATCTCTGCAAGCCAGCAGTCCTATTTCACCAGCAGGCTAGGGCCTAGTCAGATCCCGCCTCGAGGGGGTTCTCTACTTGCAACCAGTCGCTGGAGTGAAAGAGGCAAATATCTCAGGGGTGGAGTGGTCCGGAACACACACCTTTCTCTATTTCAGCCTTTCTCAACTTCTTTTACTGCTGAGAAACCTCTGAAACACTCTTTAGGTTTTGAGAAACCCCAGAAGCAGTGCGATCATGCAAAATAGGGTTGGGAAGCATAGCTGTGCACATTTCCACTTGAGGTCCCTCCCCTTCCCACCCCCTCCAGGACCATTGTTGACCATTTTGGGAGGGGCAGGGCAGATCGACATGACCTGTTTAAGATGGCACTGTAATGAACAATCATCGGCTTATCGTGTGAAGGAGCCCTACTGCATTTGGGATTTGTGTAAATGTTGGTCTTGTCATTTGTCAGCCTTATTCTCAGCCCAATTAAGAGTTCCTACTCAAGAAATCCAAGCAGGTAGCCATTTGCATTGAACAAACAATTGCATTTTAAAGGTCACGCAACAAAATCTATAAATAATGGCATCACACTATATCTGAATGCTGTCTATGGGCCTATATTCTATTAACAGCTCCCTCATTTGCTTGAAGCTGGAACATGTAACAAAAGGCTAGGGAAAAGGCAGGCAAAAAGATTTTCATGAAGAAAACATGAAAGTAAAACTTAATAAACTTCTAGCTACACGTTCAATAAACTGAATTTTACATTCTACTCCCATACCTAGTAATGGAGCAGAAAGAGGCTTTTTACCTGCTTTTTTGATGGTGTTAACTTGGAAACTGATAGGATTTATGGATATTAGTTTCCGAAGCTTTGCATATAAATCTTTATGGCCACCTTTTGAAGCTGCTTAGCCCTACCAAGGAATATAGATATAAATCCTGAAATAAAGTAGGCAGAAGTACAACTATGTCACCCATTGTGAGATGGTTTTTTCCCCCCAATAACATAATGTTTGACAGTTCTCTTCTTGCAGAAAATGGGACTTTGCCCAGAAAGGTCTCCGAAAGATGTTAATTTTAGCTTTCATCTTTGAAAACTGGCAGGGTTAATACTTGATGAATAGGTTTGGCCTTTCATGATGAAAAACAGTCTTGGAAGTGCATTGTTTTGACTATTGGATTTGGGTGTGTTTCTGTGTGGCACATTCATACAACATGATTCCCCCAGCTGCAACTGACATTTCAAGGACCCTAAACACCTAGGTTTATTTAAGAATAAGTTGCGTGACTGATACATACTGCCAAAAATGTTTTTCCATGGGTAAACGTCCAAAGAAATGCAGTGTTTCATTTGAGACAGTCAATAGATATTTAGACAATTATAACAATACTAGCAAAAAACCCGTTGTATCCCTGCATGCAACGGGTGCTAGGCTGCTGCAGGCCAGCCAAGTCTTGGAGAGGCCTCGGTAAGCCTTTTCGGGGCAAGGGGAGGTGCTGGCGGGCAGTCTGTTCCTACTGCCACCCCAACAGTTCTACCAAGGCCTGGCAAAGCCATGGCTGGAACCGCTTGGGGTAGTGGGAGCTCTGGCAGGGCCTTCCTCCCCCCCCCCCAGCCCACAGATCCCGGCCCTCCCTCCCAGCTCCTGCTTACTGGGCTGGAACTTTTTCCATTTGGAGGGGGATGCAGCTAGGGGTGAGACATCCTTCCTGACGAGCCATTCATTGGACGGCCAGCCAATCAGGAATGGGACAGCCAACCTGATTGGTGGCTAGGCGGTGAGTCCCAGCTCCTCCCAGCACCCCTTGCTGGCTTTATTAATGGTTACAGATATAAAACTTTTCATCTTTCCATGATTTGCACCTTCTCTCTTCCCAGCAATTCTCCGTTTATCTCTATTATACATTATTTCTTATTCATCTGAGACAGTCTTACATAGCTTGAATATTGTATGGTTATCACCTCAGTTCATGATTAATTAATAGGCAGATCAATATGACGAAGTCTGACTCAAGTATTTCAAGATTATTTTGCAAATTGGTTTGAAAAGGTAATTATCGACCATTAATAGGAGCTACTTTCCTTCATTCATGATCTTACTTGCAATAACCTAATTTGTGAAAAACATACAAATTATACTTTCAGGCTGCGAATACACATAGCGTACACATCTCCATAGCTGGGCTGAACTGAGAGGTCATGGCTCAAAAGAAGAACAAGTGTGTGGTGTTTTGCCCTTCTCTTGGTCTTGGCAGCAGCAAACATGATCTCCAGTGCTCCAGGGTATCAAGGCTTCCTGCCCATGCACTGTTTTGGATAACAGTGTATAGCCAATGAGATCTGGCTATATGGCAATGACCAAAACCTTCATATCGGCATCCTTGGTTAAAAATGAAGTGGAAGGAGTGGTGCCCAGCCATGATTGTTGCCATTGGCAATTGGGGGGGGGGGTATTTCACCCTTTTTCACATTCCTCCCCCCAACTGAAAATAGAAGGGTCCTTCTTGGCAGCCAGATGTGTTTCAGCCCATTCCAGTTCCATGTTATAAATAAAATTAAGGAACAAATACTTTTTAAAATGTTTACAGAAGTGCAAAATCTTGCTTTGATAGAATTCTCAGGCATAAAGCAGTGTCTGTAATTCCACAGTTCAAATCTGAATACCGTTGTTGTTTTTAACTGAGTACTGTTATTTTCATCTGCTCTATACTGAGGTCCATTTCATCCAGTTCTTCCACAGAAGTCTTGGTTCAGCAACTGATTGGACCGGGGAAATTTACCATGTTGACTGTATACGGTGATGTTTCATGATCATGGGAGCTCTCAAAAATGCTCCTGGGAGAGGGAAAAGGTGACTGTCATGTCATACCACCTCACAGGATAGTTTCTGCATGCCATTGTGCGGGTCTGCACATTTCTAGGCGCCGCAAAACTCTGGGGAGGTGATACAAGACAGTTGGAAGGATTCTCGATTGCTCAGTCAAATTTGTTTACAACTCTAAGGCTGAGGGATGTGTCTCTCAGAATATCTCTTCCCTTTATAACTTTTGTGCCACTGAGCCTCTCACTGGATATTACTTTGGTGAAGCATAGTTGGTCAGGCATTCCCACCTGAAGATGCAATCATCAAGTACTGCATTATTCAGAGGAATAGAAATGAATTCATATATTCTTCTGGGTAGTCAGAGAAAAGACAATTTGCCACTGAAGTTGCTGCTTCAAAATGCAGACTGAACAATTTTCAGGAATGACTTAGTACGGCTGCTGTTGCCTTTTTTAATGTCATATGTTGGCACTATGATCCACATCTCTCCTTTTTTGTTGCTGTAAGGCTATTTTTGCCATTTATACCTTATGCACCATTTACACATCACTGATAAAGAAATGATGTTGGAATGCGTTTATCTTAACAGGAAAAATTGAGAATGAGGAAAGAAACCATTATCAATATATCTAATTCTCAAGGCAGCCCCATCTGTGGATACTTAAATCCAGAGACTGGAGCCATGAACAGACAAGGCACAAATTCTGCAAACCTAAGGAAAATCCCCAGGTTTTCGGAAAAATTTGGAAGTCTATAAAACAGAAACAAATACTCCCCCCAAATGACAGAAACAGCCATTGTGGCTTTAAGAAAATCGTATACTCTTAATGCCTGTTACTAGGCAACTGAAAGCATATGGCCAGCCTTTAAACTTTGGTTTCTGCCAATAAAAGATGGAACTTTTCCACCAGACTTTTGGTTAGAGCCAATGACATGGTAACATATAACGGGCCCCACCCACCAATCACTTATTTTTATTTTACCACCATCATTAAAAGCCTCAGTCTATATCAGGGGTAGTCAAACTGCGGCCCTCCAGATGTCCATGGACTACAATTCCCATGAGCCCCTGCCAGCAAATGCTGGCAGGGGTTCATGGGAATTGTAGTCCATGGACATCTGGAGGGCCGCAGTTTGACTACCCCTGGTCTATATCCTAACTTCAAAGAAAATACAGGAAACCCTTCCAAATTGGGTTATACCACTGAGTTAGTTGCCCTGTCATTAACCAATGCTTTAAATTAATTTTTTTCTATCTTATTTAATTTTACTGATTGTATTGTTGTACACCTCCCTGAGCCAGCCCTGCTTGGAGGGCAGTATAGAAATGGAAGGAAGGAAGGAAGGAAGGAAGGAAGGAAGGAAGGAAGGAAGGAAGGAAGGAAGGAAGGAAGGAAGGAAGGAAGGAAGGCAATACAGTGAAAAAAACCCTTGACACCCTCTGCCAGCTACCCCAGATTGGAGATGACATCATCAGATGAAAATAAACAAGTAGGAGTAGCCAAGAGGAAGTAGATGGAAGGAATACTGTTAAGCTTCAGATTGCTCTGGTCTCAATTGTAGGCTAGGAGCAATACACTTGTTCAAGCATCTGTAAATGATTCATCTGAATGTATGTGGAAGGTGCAAAGGGAATCTTTCTTGGGGTCTCAGAATGGTAGGAATGGCAGTAAAAGGGAAGAGCTGCTTTCTCATGAAGCATAAGCCGTCCTGAGTCTGGGGTTCTAGACAGCAGCCAAGAATTGCACTCTTCTTGATGTGACCTTCTGTCAGCTAAGAAAGACTGCACAGGAAAATCCAGCTACAAAGGCACATTGAAAGGGCATTATCCAACGTGTGCGGAAAGGGCCCGTCAGCAAAAAAGCTTTTGCTCACTTTTTAGTCTGTGCTTCGGACTTTGTCTTTCCCTCCTCACCACTGTGCTGCATGGCTGCACTTCTGTTCATCAATCAGAAACAATAGAAGAGAAGACTTCGTAGGGCGATTCTATACCAGCAGCACGACTCCGGGCTGCTGCTGGTCCATTGCGGCAGAATTGCATGCTCTGCGGTATACTAGTATCAAAGCCCACTTTTAAAATGGGCTTTGAAAGGGGCGGCAGGCAGGAGGGCATGAGCTCCCTTTGGTCCACAAAGCGGTCTAAAGGGAGTGGAAAGCCCCCCTCCCCGTTGGTGGCGCTGCCGCAGGAGGCTTCCTTTGGCCTGGCAAGTGCTCTAGCCGCGATAAGAGCGCTTCCCGAGCTAAAGGGAATGGAAAGCCCCCCCCCTCCCCGCCAGCCGCAACAGGGCATTGCGACACACAGGGAGGCTGCAACCCCCCCCCCCCAGGGCTCCTTCCCAGCAGGAGCATACCTGCAGGCCGCAAAGGCCTGTCGCTACCTCTCTCCTTGTGGGCAACAATGGAGGCTACAGCCACAAGGTTTCAAGCAGGCAAGGAGGGAGGGTGGGAGTTGGAGGGGGAGGGCCAATCAGGGTGGATCTGGACGGACAGGGCCCCGGATAGTCTCCTACCAGGAGGCTGTTTCCCAAATATATAAGGGAGCGAAATAGTGTTAAGGATTTATAAAAAGGTAAAGGTATCCCCTGTGCAAGCACTGGATCATGTCTGACCCTTGGGGTGATGCCCTCTAGCCTTTTCATGGCAGACCCAATACGGGGTGGTTTGCCAGTGCCTTCCCCAGTCATTACCGTTTACCCCCCAGCAAGCTGGGTACTCATTTTACCGACCTCGGAAGGCTGAGTCAACCTTGAGCCGGCTGCTGGGGTTGAACTCCCAGCCTCATGGTCAGAGCTTCAGAGTGCATGTCTGCTGCCTTACCACTTTGCACCACAGGAGGCTCGAAGGATTTATATATTTATATTTATTTGTTAATTAAATTCATAAACCACTCCTCCCGGACCAGCTTTCTTTCTGTGTCCCCATGGGGGACACACTTTTGTGGTGGACCTGGTTTGCCCCAGATTTGTGCATCCTGACAGATGCAACTGGGGCAGAAAGGTTCTGCCTTGGGGGGAGGGGACCTGGAGGGGGGTTATTTGCAAATTTTTAAAATGCCCCATTCGGTCCTGTGGCACTGTGAAATGCCTCAGGACTGACTGGGGCATATTTTGGCCCTGCCAGCACACCATAGACTGGGAGGAGCTGGGCCTTACATGTCCCTATGGGCCTCCGCCAGGCTAGGCTCTGTTGGCTCCCAGAGTGCCTAAGGGAATGTGAAAAGTGGGGCAACAGAGGCCTAACGTGCACCAGATGTAGGAGAGGCCCGCCTTGGTGACGATGTCATGTGGAAGCAGGGATTAGCTCTATTGCTATATGACCACCCTCCCAGCCTTTTCTGCCCGTGCAGCATCGACCATTTATCAGATGACTAATCCATGATGTATAGGGTACTATCAAGGAAGCAAAGCCAAATTTTATTTCCCAGCCCCATGTTGTAGATCTTTAAATGCATGTAGGATCACAGCTGTAGGCTTAGTATGTCCAGGTAAAGTGACATCTTGTTCACAAAAGATGTCTTCAGACCTGACAAGTACAAAGAACCACACATATAATCACAGGCTTTGTCTTATGGGGTTTGATTTAGAAAAGAAGAAGCTTGTAGATGTCAAGAGCTTGGTAGAATTCCAGAAGCATTAGATGAATCCATAAGACAGACAGAGAGCCTAGGTATATAGAACAACGAAGGTGAGAGCCAATGAAACTGAATTGTACATTAACAAGTTTCATCAGCAATCAGAAGGTGGAGTTCAATTTGAGAGAGGGAGGGTTCTCCTTGAAAACAACTCAGGCAACAAAGGACCTTACAGGGTTCAAGATGAAAGTTGGATTCATTTATGATGGTTATAGCTTGGTATCTTTTCTGATGCCTGTCTTTTAGGCACAAGAAGTTTTTTTTGTTTTTTTTCTAATTAGGGTATCAGGAACTGTTTCAGAAAACAACAAAGGATAGGGTCATTTGGAAATTTACCCTTAAGCAATTAGCTCAAGATATTTTTGTTCAAGTGATTGCCTGTGATCTGCACAAGGTAATTGAAATACTGGTGGGAAGACTGCAGTGTTCTTCTGTATTTTCTTTGTTTTGTTGTTTTGTTGAACTTGCACAGGAGAGTTTTCTAGTGCAGTGGTCCCCAACCTTTCCGAGGCTGGGGACCGGCAGGGCATCGGGCCGCGCCCCCGCGGACCGCGCCCGTGCGGGCCACGCCCGCTGGCCGCGCCCACGCCGCGCCCGCGGATCGGGCCGCACCCGAGCCGCGCCCACGAGCCGCGCCCGGGCCGCGCCCACGGATCGGGCCGCGCCCACGGGCCGCGCCCGCGGATCGGGCCGAGCGGGCGTGGCCCGCACAGGCGCGGCCCGGCCCTGATTCCCTCTCCCCGCCTCCCGCAGTAAGAAGTTTCCCTGGGAAGTGTTTTACTGCGGGGGCGGGGCGGGGCGGGGAGAGGGAGCCACGGCCCGGCGCCATGGCCTTTGCGGCCCGGCGCCGGGCCGCGGCCCGCAGGTTGGGGACCACTGTTCTAGTGGACTAAGTGGTTAAGAGCGACAGACTCTGATCTGGAGAATCGGGTTTGATTCCTCGCCACGTGCAACCAGCTTGGTGACCTTGGGCAAGTCACAGTTCTCTTGGCTGCTGCTGCTGCTGCTGCCATGGCAAAGCACCGTGGAATCTTTCTGCCCCGGCTGTATGTGTGCACACAGAAATCCATGGCGGACAATGTCTGCCGGGGAAAATCTTCCCCCATTCATACACAGGAAGCAGGCCCCGTGGAATGCCGAGAGCTCCCATAGGGCCCGTAGCTCCTCCTGAAGCTCATTCCACCAGGCAGGGGCCAGGACCGAAAAGGCCCTGGTCCTATCTATACATTCCCTACTCCACTGAAGTTCCTGTCTGCTTTAAATCCCACTCACTCCCAAAATCTCCAGGTGTTTCCCAACCTAGAGCTGGCAACCCTCCTTGTCAGAATGCACACAAGCACATTCATACGACTGGTGGTGGTGATAGTGGTGGAAATTACCATCAAATTGCAGCTGATATATGGCCCCACATGGGGTTTTCAAGGTGGCTTGCCATTGCCTGCAGCAACTGTGGCATTCCTTGGCGGTCTCCCATCCAGGGACCCCCAGGGCCAACCCTGCCTAGCTTCTCCCAGTGAGATTGGGCTAGGCAGGGCCATCTGGTTCCGATTTGAAGGGAACATCAAAGGGTGAAAATTCATGCTAGGAATGGCACAGGAATTCATAATAAAGCAGCAAACATGAAAAGAAAATGCGTCAAGCATTCCCAGCACAATTAATAGTAGCATAGTTATTTGCAAACATTGCAGGGAACTTGACAGTACCTTATATTCCCTGCAAATATAACGAACACTATAAAATTCCATTTCTAAAATTAAAGAATTGTCTGTTGTAAAACTCTGGTTGGCACAGGGCTGTAAAATTTAGTCGTGGCCTTTTTACCCTTCTGATGCAGTAAATTTCCTGGAGATATTCAATTTTATTGCGCCACAATGGTATGGTTGGAATAGTGATGTTTTAACCTTTAGCAGTGCAAATGTTTATAAATTCATATGATTTAAACCTGATAAAGATGAGAAGATGGCAGGTCCCATTTGGCTGAAATGTCAGGCATATTATCCATGAATTAAAAAAAGAAAGAAACAGAGGGGGAAGCTACAAAAGGAAATCTTGATGTGCATTTTCTTTCCATTCCTTGCAGTCAGGGTGGTAAGCTGGTATTTCACATTGCCTGAGGCCGGGCTTTTGAAAACAAGATCTCTGGGATCATTCTTCACTGCCTCTCACAATGGCTTACGCAGCATTTCTGCCACTTCTGAAAAACAGCCCGAAAAGTTCAAGTACGTGTCTCTTGACTGCACCAAACAAAACGCTGACCATTTTTTTGTGGGGAAAGAATTTACTACCATAGTTCACGTGGCTTTGTATTTTACTGAAATCGAAGGGCGTACAGATTTCAAAGCCTTGTCTCCCCACTCTGGTGTATAGATGTTTATTTGTTTCCCGTTGATTATAAATTAATGCTTTCTTTGCAGTAGTAACAATTGCAGTAGAAGATTTATAGCCATGTTCACAATGGGTTTTAAACTCCTGTGGATCTCTAGTGACAGTTCAGACTTTGACGATATTCCTAGCCGACAAAGGCTGTAAACAGTAGTGTGTAAGGGGCAGATTTTATGATCGTGTATACTGTTTTCTGAATAGAGGAGATACAAGCCGAGACATTTTTGTGCTCTTCAAATTCCTTAGGCACGCCACTTAGAACAGGGCCAAAATTTGTTTTCTGCCACTCCAGTGGGCAATATTTCATAGGAGGAGGATATAAGAGGATAGATAGGAGGTTATAGGAGGATAGATTTTAGTCAAGCATCAGGAGAAATTTACTGATGGAAAGAGGAACTTGACAGCAGAAAAAATTCCTGGGGGTGGGGAGTCTTCTTCACTAGAGGCCTTCAAAGAAAGGCTTGGTAGCTTCTTGTTGTCAAGTAGCAGCCAACTTGTGGCAAGGTTTTTATATCCTGCAAAGCCTCATCCAAAGAGATATTCATCTATAATGAGGTCACTGAAGAAAGATTTGTTTTTGAAAACGAATGAATTCTCTGGATACCGTTTTGGCTTGATCTACTTTTGAATGAACTATAATAAAAAGGACATAAGACTATACAAGAGACTATCTGATATATATTTTTTTATTTGCAACACCGTTGAAGTTGATTATTTTCTTCTTTGTTGGATCTGCTACTACACCAAGATCTGCTACTACACCTCCGAGAAAACCTGGCTGTGGCTAATCAATTGCTGAGACACTGATAGAAAAAAGGAGATGGACATGGGATCATAAGCCGACATTGATGCCATTTCCAATAAAAACTGGAAGTAACATCATGATTTGGGTTGCACCCTAGAGTTTTCCAGAAGCACCATAGAGTTTTTGCGACTCTTAGAGTGCCCCCAAAGTCATGATATCATTTCTGTTTTTTTGTGTGAGAAGTGATGCCAGCATGATTGTCACCACATCCATCTCTGCTCCCAATTTGCTCCCTGGGATGACAGGCCTGGTAATCCTGAGCAGGTTATTAGCAGAATCCTAAATATCATAACTATTTCTTAGATCAGGGTCTTTCAACCAGGGTTTCATGAAACCCTGGGGTTTCTTGATGGTCCTGGAAGGGTTTCCTGAATGGGTGGGAGTTAACAAATTTTAATATATATTTTAAATATTTGTTAAACATTTATTGGGTGATGTGACCATATATGGTCATGTCAACTTGCTCCCTCTATCCCAAAATAGTCAGTGATAAGATTGCACAGGGGAGGAAGGGGAGGAGCTCCAAGTGGGCATGTCCACAACTATGCTTCCCAACCGTATTCTGCATAATCATGTCACTTCTGGGGTTTCTCGAAGTCTGAAGAATGTTTCAGGAGTTTCTCAATGGTAAAAAGGTTGAGAAAGGCTGTGTTAGATTGTGCTGCAGACGGGATGGATTGTACCGGTGTCTTCTTAACAGGGCCATTTAGTTATTCATTTCACAACGGCATCCTCGGTGATGAATCATAACTGGAGGATTTTGCCAGTTGATTGTACTGATGCTGCTGCATTTATAATAACGAACACAAAAGAGAGAATTCAAAGCAGTCATTTTCCAGCTGCTAATGGGTGATACGCTGATCCAAATGAAATCAATGGCAGTGTTTTTTTGTTGACATCAATTAAAACAAGGTTTCATTGATTTCACTGAGGGCAGGTGTTAGCCCTTGTGTCCTAATGACTTTAAGCCAGGCTAAAAAGAAATTCGAATTCTTTGGAGCCAGCATCCATTTTTTTTGCTACCAGTCTGACACTAAGGGATTCTTCATTTTAAGTACTTTGCCCCCCCCCCCCGCTCCCAGTCCTGATTTTAAATTGGAATTGAGCTGCAGTCCTGACTCTATAGAGGTGAGAATCTAATCAACAATTTCGGCTGGTCTTTAATTAAGGAAAAGACAACTGTAACATTTTTAGATAGTTGGAAACTTTTTATGGACTCTCTGTTTGATACAAACAAAAATGAAATGATGGTCTGTGGCTCTGGGGACTAAGGGGGAGAATAGGAAAGTACAGAAAAAAAAGAATGATCTTAAATGTTTTATATACTCTCATAGTTTCCTTGATGACAATGTGATTTATAGTAATTACTAGGGGCAAAGCCCATTGTATTTTAAAATACAATGGGCACTAGCATGGGCGCTGGTGGGGCCGGGGGGCTCGCTGGGCTCCTTGCGGGGTCCCCCACTGCGGCATACCCGCCGGCACCTGTCCTCACCCCCCCCCCATTTGGTGGCTTTGGTGCGGTGACAGGAGCAGGCCCGGCGTGTCTCTGACATGGCGGGCCTGATGTTTGTGCTGTGGCGAAGCCTTTCCAGCCCCCCTCCCCCCCCCAGGATCGGCGCGGCGAAAGGAGCAGGCCCGACGCGTCACCGAGGTCCTGGCTTTGGCGCGGCCAGAAGAGCAGGCCTCGTCTTCTGGGCGCGTTGAAGCCTTCCCGTCACCCCCCTCCCCACCCAAGGTCCTGGGCTCGCCGCCTGGCGGCAAACCATCTTCCCCAGGCCCACTCACCTTTCCCGGTGGCAAAACCTCTTCCCTGGCGTACTCACCTCGGAGTCCAGGATGGGCCAAGTGGCTGCGGCTCCCCATTGGCCACTTGGCCCCGGAGTGACACTCGGATGGGCAATCGGGAGCTGCTTTGCGGCTCCCAATTGGCCCCTCTGACTCACCCCGCCCCTTTCTCCTCCCACCTAACCCTTACTGTTTTTTTTTCCTGGCCCGCAGGAGCGGTTTACAGATGGATTGAATTGGAAGCTTCTCTATTCCTCTTCCTTTATTTCTCACTCTTACTTCTTACTTGGTATTTGGTAACTTTCTTTTTTCTTGTCCATATTGTATTTTCCGTCTCTTCATATGACCATTTACCTGCAGTAATGTGAAAGTTCGTAAAATCCGACTGTTGGTGTCTTTCCTTATTTGTTTACAGTGTCAATCAGTGGCTTTCATGTAAACTGGGCATAGGGCTCTTTGTGATTCAAACTCCCAAACATTTAAGTGGATTTTATTTTTTGCTTATTTAATGCAGCTTATTTGTAGCCTGCCTTTCTTACTGAGATTTATGGTGGATTACAGGGTAAGAGAGAAGAAAATGTAATCATTTGAGATATGACATCCAATGCAATAAGGCCAGGACTACAAAATCCCAGCCTTTATTAAGTTTAAGAAAGGGAATAACAGAAAGAAAAAAGAACAAAAGATTATAATTCTATGACAAGTCAATTTACCCTACTAACTTATTAATACTTATTAATACATATATATCTATCTAGCTAGATATTGTGAGAAGTACCCCCAATGTTCTTCAAATTCTTCTGCTGGTCTACTGTTAACTAGATTGGTAAACTTTGCCATTATGGTCAGTTCTACCAGATTTTCAATCCAGTGTGTTATTTTTGGCATATCTTCTTGTCTCCATCTTCTGGCGATCACCATCCTTGATGCCATAGTTGCCTGGAAGAAAAAAACACACGCTTTACAAGGGAGATTGTCCGGGGGCACACTCATCAACATGTATTCAGGACATAATGTGAATTTAGTATTTAACATTTTTTCTTATACATCATGCACTTTCACCCAAAATCGATGCATACTTTTACATTGCCACCACATATGAAAAAAGAAGCCCACTTTATCATTACATTTCCAATATTTGATATCATATTTTTTTGAAATATGATCCAATAACCCAGGTGTTACATACCACCTATAAAACATTTTGAACCAGTTCTCTTTCAATTGCTGGCTCTTTGTATATTTTGCCATATTTTTCCACATAGATTCCCACTCCTTCATTGAAGTATTTCAACCCAGATTCAACATCCATTTCACCATAGAATTTTTAACCTGTTCAGATTCAGTGTCAAATTTCAACAATAATTTTTATATCTGGCCTTGTAAAAGTGGTTTCATTGAGGACAAAAAATTTTTAAATTCAGACAAAGTTGGGCCAATACCAATCTGGTGCTGAAATTGAGATTTGTATCTAGACAAGAGTTGCTGGAGTTATTCCCTTTTTGTTATTCCCTTTCTTAAATTTAATAAAGGCTGGAGCTATCCAGCATTAAAAAAAACAGGACTACAAAATCCTGAAGGAAGGGATCTGTTCCAATCTTATTGTGTCTGTGAAAAGAGCTAATCTGGATGGAATTTCCTCTCACTGTACGGAGTAGATCAATCTGTGCTGGGTAGGTCAATCTGTCCTTTTCCTGACATTGGTGCAGTTGTTTTTAGCTCCATTCTTGCTTTCAGCTTCCATTTATCTGGGTTCATGAAGCATGGGGGACAGGCAATGAGGGAAACATTTATTCATTATGTGTCTGACAGGCACGCCATCCAACCAGACTGTTTGACCCATGTTCACACCACATAGGATTATGCTCAAATTGTGTTCCTGTGCACACTGTTTCTTCCATTACGTTGTGGAATCTCTGACACAGGGAAGGCTCTTAGAAAGCAATCCTAATAAAGTCTATTCAGGATCATATTCAGTGGGGCTTACTCTAAGGAACATGCTTTGCAGTTTGTTAACTGAGTTGCTTTTTGTCTGAGCCATTCTGGTTCCTGGATAGTAGCCTGGTTGCAGGAACAGGCATATACTTTTCTTTTTTGAAAGAAAGGCTCTGACCTCAATAGGTGATCCCATCAGATCTTGGAAACTAAGCACAGCTGACCCTGGCTACTATGAGCCAGAGTGGTGTAGTGTTTAGGAACATGGACTTCTAATCTGGCAAGCTGGGTTTGATTCCCTGCTCCTCCTCTGCATGCAGCCAGCTAGGTGACCTTGGGCTGGCCACAGCACTGATAAAGCTGTTCTGACCAAGCAGTAATATCAGAACTCTTTCAGCCTCACCTACCTCACAATATGTCTGTTGTGGGGAGAGGAAAGGCGATTGTAAGCCTCTTTTGAGATTCCTTTGAGTAGAGAAAAGTGGCATGTAAGAACAAACTCTTCTTCTACTACTACTACTATTTGGATAGGAGGCCTCCAAAGATTTGTGTGGTAGCTCCTCCAAGGAACACTAGGGGTCATGACGTGGAGGCAGGAAATGTGAAATCACCTCCAAATGTCCATTGCCTGGCTGCCAGACAATCCTCAGATCTCCAAGCTGCACTCTGCATGCCATGCAATAAATACATAAATAATGAAAAATTCTGAAAGAAAGTAAAGAGAGGATAAAGAAAGAGGACTGACTGTGCTCTTATTAACCTCTCCCCTTTGCCATTAGGGAAAGTAACAGCGGTTTTATTTGTAACCCCTTTTAGGCTGAAGGGCAGCTGTGATTTGGGAAAACATCAAAGAGCCGGTCCTCTTCTCCATTCTTCGCCCAAAATAGGAAGCCCACTTACTTTTCAGAGGCTAAGGCTTGTGTGGGCTAACAAAAACAAAAGAAGCAGGAACATGCAGGATGAAATGATCAGCTCTTTCAACATGAGAGGGTCTGTTCTAAACACAGCCGTGGAGGGGGTTGTTCGATGATTAAGCTTAAATCTGTCCAGTCCCATGTTAAGCAAGAGGAGTCTTTGTTATTAAAACAAAGCCTACCGGCAACGGGAGACACACATTGTTCCTCCTCTCTTATCTTGCTGCCCTGAGTACTTTGCTGTTTGAAGTTCTTTTTTGTCCAATGCATCCTGCAAGAGAGAATTTCAAATGCCTTTAGGATAGCTATTAGAAGCCTTAAGAAGGCAGGAAGGGAGGATCCCACTGGTGAGGGCTAGAATAGCTGAGAATTTCATCCCAGTTGTTTGCGAGACATATAAGCTACCAGTGGAGTTGTCTTTTCAATTGAAAGCAATTGTCAACCTGGATATGATGCCTCTCAACACAAGCCATAAGGATACTGAGGCACACAAACAACGCTAGCTATTTCTGTGCGCAGTCATAGTGGCTGGACTAGAAGTGCAAATATGATCTATCCAGCCAGACTTGCACTTGGCATCTCTAGTTCACACATACCAGACAAGCTGCCTTGTCAGGGACTGCCTCTTCCAGACTGACTCCCAAGCTGCATTCAGTTTGGTGGGCGAGTCATTTTCCAGCCTCACAGGACAAACAGGAGAATAAAGTTTGAGTCCCATGGCACCTTTAAGTCCAACAAAGTTTTATTCAAGGTATAAGCCTTCAGAATCATAGAGCTGGAAGGAGCCAGTAAGGCCATCTAGTCCAGCCCCCAGCTCAATACAGGATCAGCCTGAAGCATCCAGGAGAAGTATCTGTCCAGCCATCGCATGAAGACTGCCAGTGAGGGGGAACTCATGAGCTCCTCAGGTAACCGATTCCACTGCTGAACTACTCTGATTGTGAACATTTTTTTTACTGATATCTAGTTGCTATCCTCTAAGAGCCTCTTGTGGCACAGAGTGGTAAGGCAGCAGAAATGCTGTCTGAAGCTGTCTGCCCATGAGGCTGGGAGTTCGATCCCAGCAGCTGACTCAAGGTTGACTCAAGGTACCCAGCTTGCTGGGGGGTAAACGGTAATGACTGGGAAAGGCACTGGCAAACCACCCCGTATTGAGTCTGCCAATAAAACGCTAGAGGGCGTCACCCCAAGGGTCAGACATGACCCAGTGCTTGTACAGGGGATACCTTTACCTTTTTAGTTGCTACCCATCTACACATAGTTTAAACCCATCACTGTGGGTCCCATTCTCTGTTGCCAACAGGAACCACTCCCTACCCTCCTCCAAGTGACAGCCTTTCAAATACTTAAAGTGAGCAATCATGTCCCGTCTCAACCTCCTCCAGGCTGAACATTCCCAAGTCCCTTTTCTCATAGGGCTGGGTCCCCAACGCCGGATCATCCTCGTTGCACTCCTCTGCACCCTCTCAGTTTTGCCTCCATCCTTTTGGAAGTGAGGCCTCCAGAACTGCACACAATACCCCAGGAGAGGTGTGCATTCGCACGGAAGCTTATACCTTGAATAAAACTTTGCTCGTCTTATAGTTGCCATGGGATTCAGACCTCATTCTGCTGCTTCAGACCAACTCAGCGACTCACCTGAACTTATCTGCGGTGTAAACAGGAGCTCCCTTTGAACACTGCCAGTGATTTCCAGCAGCGGTGGAAGATTTGGCATTCCCACTTTCCAGGCAGGAGCACTGATTGTTTCCCACACCAAACGAAGAGCCAATGTGGAATAGTGGTTTTACTAGGAAATGGAGGATCCAGGTTCAGTTTCCAACTCACTGGAAGACCTCGGGCCAATCTTTCCCTTCCAGCCTAGCCTACTTCACAGGGATATTGTTTGGAGAGGAAAAGGAAGAGGGGCAGAATGATACTGTAAGTTGCTTTGGGTCCCCATTGGAGAGACAATAGGGTATAAATATTTAAATCATGGCTGTGAAGATTCAAGGGGGTAGTAGGTTAGTGGATGAGCGATAGGGTTGTGTGTGTCCTGCATTGTGCGGGGGTTTGGACTAGATGACCCAGGAGGTACCTCCCAGCTCTGTTATTCTATGATTCTATGATTCAATGAAATGAGGCCCATATTACACAGATGTCCATGCATTAGAGACCTTTCCTTTCTCTAGGGCTTATTCTGCACACAATAGATAATGCACTTTCAATGCACTTTAGAGGTAGATTTTCCTGATCTGCACAGGAAAATTCAGCTGCCAAAGCACACTGAAAGTGCATTATCTTATGTGTATGGAATGGCCCTAGGACAGCCTTTCTCAACCAGACGTTTGTGAAACTCTGGGGTTTCTTGTCAGGCCTGGAAGGGTTTCTTGAATGGGTGGGAGTTAATTAATTTTTACATATATTTTTAAACATTTGTTGAGTGATATGGCTATATATACCCAATGATGGGCCTGGAGGGGGTGGGAAGGGGAGTGTCCCCAGGTGGGCATGTCCACAGCTCTGCTTCCCAACCGTATTCTGCACAATCGTGCCACTTCTGGGATTTCTCAAAGCTTGAAGAATGTTTCAGGGTTTCTTAACAGTTAAAAAGTTGAGAAATGCTGCACTGGGAGAACTCCCAGTTTCATCGGTAGAGATTTAAAGGAAAAGTGCCTGTCACCCTCATTTTCCATTTAATAAGGTTGAAATGTCAACATATTATGGCAAACACCATTGCCCTTTGTGGTGCAGATCCACTCCCCAAACTAAATGTTTGGCAGCAGCATCTGGGCCCTTTTCTTACTGGAGGGTTTAATATCCTTGCCTTAATGTCTAGGCGAAAGCAGAATTTTGGACTCGGGGTATATCCTTCTCTTCCTATTATAATTCATTTTGGTTAATGTGTCTACAGCCTAATTTAGCAGGCAATTTTCAGAGCCCCTGCAGATCACTGCTTCCAGCCCTCGTCAGCTGTTCAATGTCCTTAAATTGCCAATCTACATATTGGACTCATTTACAATGACTAAAAGGGCAGGTATGTCTGGGAGCCAGAGGTTGGAAGGATGTCAGACAAGCTCTAGAAATCTACATTTTTTTTCCCCTACAAAGAGGATGGGGGAAATGCTTTGGGAGATGTTTGAGCAGGGCAAAATGGTGCATTGCAGAGAACCAGCTAAAGGTGCGCTGGAATTTCTCCTCTGAACATCATGCTCTGCCCTTCTCACTTTCTATGCAGCAGGTGTTACAGGCACTCCCCTGTAATAGACAATTTCTGGTGCTTGTAGTCAATCTTCATAATGCCCTCTGCATTTCGGCAGATGTTCGACACGATTCTATGCACTCTGTGAGCAAAACTGCAGCAGGATACATTTCTACCATGTTTTAATTAACAAAGCAAGTCACACAGCAAGCAGCTTTTCTTTGTTAGCACACCATTCTTGCAAAGGGCTTCTTCTCCCTTCTCCTCCCTTCTCCCTTTTTAAGGTACAAGCTGCTAACTGGGGTGTCTTGTTTCTATTCAGTCCTGGTTTTATAATACATGACTGTGTGAAGAGAATCTGTGGGCTGTCGGGCTTTCACATGAGCATCGTATGGCTTTTCATGCGTTCTTTAATTCAGCGCCGTGGCACTGTGAATTAGGATGCGTGATGCCAAAATTGGTCTGATAAACAGGTATAAAGCAGGATCCTCATGGAAAGGTTTTTTTTTTTTAATGCTCACAAAATGCTTTATTACAGCAAAATTAGAATTATTTGATCTGCCATTATGCAGTTCACCAACTATTATCTAAACAAAGCCAAAGGGATGAGGGGGAAATTGGAAGTAATGTGCTCATTATACATGAAAGGAAAGAAATCCAACTATGGTAGATAAATTTTAAAAATAGAGTGATGTAATGAAAAGGAAAGGTTTTTAAAAAAAAACTATGCTGGGTTTATATCTCCATCATAAGGTGCTTTACGACTATTCAAGGGCAGGTTTCCAATGGATGGGCTAGGGGGATCAAATTCTTAGGATCTTAGTCCCCTTGGGAATCAATGGGTGAAAAAGGAAAGAATAAAGGTTAAAAGGTGGGGCTCTTCCCAATGTGAATTCTCTACACCAGGCTTTCTCAACCAGAGTTTCCTGAATGGGTGGAATTAATTTTTAATATATATTTTAAATTTCATAAACATTTATCATGATATGACCATATATGGTCATGTTGACCCACCCACCCCTCCCAAAATGAGGGACCCGGAGGGGGAGGGAAGGGGAGGGGCCCTGGGTGGACAAGTACCAACTATGCTTCCCAACCATATTCTGCATTAGGGTTGTGCGCTCCAGTGTGGTTCGGCCATTTTGGTGATTGCCGAAGTGGCCGAACCATGCCAGAGCGCGCAACCCTATTCTGCATGATCACGCTACTTCTGGGATTTCTCAAAACCTGAAGAATGTTTCAGGGGGTTCACAATGGTAAAAAAGATGTGAAAGGCTGCCCTATGCAGTTGACAAGAACAGAATTAGCAGCTACCTGGGCTGAAGAGTCCTGAATCCTGCTTTTTAAAAAGTCTGCAAAGGGGGTTGCGTGTGAGTGTGGAAAAAATCATGTTGGAATAAAGCAGAGAAAATGAATAATAATAATAATAATAATAATAATTATTATTAGATTTATTTCCCGCCTCTCCCGATAGGCTCGAGGCGGGTCACAACAACTAATCCCATTAAAATTCCCATTAAAACATCACTCTACTAACATGGCGGCTAAAAATCCCATCCCTCCCCCAATTATTAAGAGGTGAAGAGGAAAGGATAGGGGAGTAGCGTACACTCCAACTCCTAGGGGGGGAGCGATGTCCCTGATTTGCTGACCCCAGCCTCAACCATAGACCTGGTGGAAGAGCATCCGTTTTACAAGCCCTGCGGAAAGCTGACAAATCCCGCAGGGCCCGCAGATCACCCGGGAGCTCATTCCACCAGGTAGGGGCCAGGACTGAAAAAGCCCTGGCCCTGGTCGAGGCTAGGCGCGCTTCCTTCGGGCCGGGGACGACCAACAGGTTCTCACCCGCAGAGCGTAAGGCCCTGCAGGGGGCATAGAGCGGTAGGCGGTCCCTCAGGTATGTGGGTCCCAACCCGCGTATGGCCTTGAAGGTTAAAACCAAAACCTTGAACCGGATCCGGGCAGCAATTGGCAGCCAATGCAGCTGCCTCAGCACCGGCTGGATGTGGACCCTCCAAGATGTTCCAGTGAGGACCCTGGCAGCTGCATTTTGTACCAGCTGTAGTTTCCGGATCAGGGACAAGGGTAGGCCTGCGTAGAGCGAGTTACAGAAATCTATTCTGGAGGTGACTGTCACATGGATCACTGTGGCCAAGTGGTCAGGGGACAGGTAGGGCGCTAGTAGCCGGGCCTGGCGAAGGTAGAAAAATGCCTGGCCCGCTACTCTCTTGACCTGAGCCTCCATAGTCAGGGAGGCATCAATGGTCACACCCAAATTCCTAGCTTGGGGCACGATGGTAAGTTGCACCCCCGCCCCCTTCCCCCCAGCCACAGGACCTCCATCTTGGAGGGGTTGAGTTTCAGGCGACTCTGCTCGAACCATTCTGTCACTGCTTCCAAACATCTGGCAAATGGTTCCGGGGGGGAGTTCGGGTGACCGTCCATTAGGAGATAGAGCTGGGTGTCATCAGCGTACTGATGGCAACCCAGCCCAAAGCTCCGTACCAGCTGGGCCAGAGGGCGCATAAAGATGTTAAACAATGTGGGGGAGAGGACCGCACCCTGAGGGACCCCGCAAGGGAGTCTATAGGGCCGCGAGAGCTCTTCCCCCACAGCAACCCTCTGGGACCGGTTCTGGAGGAAGGAGCGTATCCAGCACAAGGCTGTGCCCCGTATCCCCATACCGGCCAGGCGATGGACCAACAGTTCGTGGTCCACGATGTCAAAGGCCGCCGATAGGTCTAAAAGGACCAACACGGCTGACCCGCCTCTATCCAGCTGGCGACGGAGGTCATCCAGCAGAGCGACCAAAACCGTCTCCACCCCGTGGCCAGGGCGGAAGCCAGACTGATATGGATCGAGTGCTGAAGTTTCCTCCAAGAAAGCCAGGAGCTGTTCCGCTGCCGCCCTCTCCACCACTTTGCCCAGGAACGCTAAATGCGACACTGGGCGGTAGTTAACAGGGTCCAGCGGGTCCAGCGATGGTTTCTTCAGGAGAGGGTGGACCACCGCCTCCTTGAGCCGCTCAGGAAACTCTCCCGTACTCAGGGAGGAGTTGATGATGTCTCTGAGCTGGCCTCCTATCTTCTGGCCACCTCCCTTGAGGAGCCAAGAAGGACAGGGGTCGAGGGGGCAGGTGGTCGCCCTGACTGAACCTAGCAACTTGTCCACTTCAGAAGAAGAGAGCCGCCTGAAGCCATCAAACCTCACTACCAATGGCGGCCAACAGGTCTCCAGTTCATTCACTGTATTAATTGTGGAGGGAAGGTCGCGGCGGAGTGACAAGACTTTATCCGCAAAATAGCTCGCAAATGCCTCGCAGCCGATTTCCAATTCTCTAGTGTTTTTGCGCCCCTCAAGGGCGGTAAGTGATCTAACTATCCTGAATAATTGGGCCGGGCGAGAGCTTGCGGACGCGATTTCCGTGGCAAAAAACTCATGTTTAGCCACTTTCACCGCCATCTCATACGCCCTCATAAGCGTGCGATAAGATGTTCTTGTAGCCTCGTCACGAGTCTTCCGCCACACTCGCTCCAGTCGTCTCACTTCCCTCTTCTTCTCCCGGAGCACCCCCGTGTACCAGGGGGCCCGTTTGAGTCGAGGGCAGAGAGGACGTTTAGGGGCGATCTCATCTATGGCGGCCGTCAGGCGGGACTGCCAGTCCCCCACCATGGCCGCAAGTGAGTCGCCAGGAGTCATCGGGTCCCGCATTCTGGAAACCGAGCGGATCCATGAGTCTCCGCGGGCGGGCAAAATAATGGATGAACAACCATGTACTCCCCCCCCCCAATACAATTTTTCTGGCTATGGGCCTGGCCAGAAGCAGGCCTGTGAGAGCTGAATTGCAAAAATTGAATTCCTGTGGTCAGACTGAAGCTCAAGGTACAGGCTTTGATTAATGGGCTATCATTTTAGGAGTGCCATAGGAAGAAGGGTCTGGAACTAGTGAAGCCTAACTAATTAACAGGCAAACACAAAAGGTCTAGTTCAAGACTCATCCTGGGAAGTCAGTTATCATTCCCTGGCCTGACTTGGATAAAGCTTTCCAGTTCACCTGCCCCACTAAGGTAAATGGTGCTGTTAGCTGCTTGTCCGGCCAGCTTTTGGAAACCACCAGGGCTGAGACGGAAGTTGCTAGCTCTAAATGCCTTCAGCATTTGCCTTTAACCTTGTCTACATAGGCCCATTGTTGACACCTGTATTGTCATTGCAGAAGGGAAGAGAGTGGGACATAGTGCTCTCTCTGTCTGTTTTGGAACAGGTTGTTGTGGTTCTTAAAAGATACCAGGAGGTGTCTCCGTACCTTTCTGTTCAGGTTGAATATATATCACAACATAACTAGCCTGCATTAAGAAAAACGGTGTTGCTTCTTTGTATTTCATTCTCACGGGGAAAACCCAGAGACCTCTTCTAAGTTCAGCTGAGCACTTGAGTGAGTCAAAAGAGTAGTTTAAGGATTTGCGAGGTCCGTAGCACCAGAGCCAGTTTGCAGAGTATAATTGTGGCGGAAACAGAAGGCAGAGAAAACCCCAAACACAGAATGGAAAGGGGTGTCATTCCAAGTGTCCTTAAAGAGGGAACTGGGGGGAGGAGACAGGTTACAACCTTGATCCATGGGGTGGAAGGCATGTGCTGGGGCCCACAGCATGTGCCGTATGTGCAACATGGATAAACCAGCCCTGGGGTGCATCTAGAAGAAGCTATGGATTTATTTTCCCTTTGAATAGCTTTGATGATCTTTTTAGACTCACCCTGTTCTTTTACCAATAACATGACCTACAGCAATTCAGCTGATGAAGTTCCCCCATAAGGCTAAGGGTTGACAACTCTAGCCTGAGAAATTCCTGGAGAATTGGGGGGCAATTCCTATGGGACAGAGAATTTGAGGGAGAGGTTTCATGTAGAAACTCTGGAATACCATAGAGTTTTCCCCTGGAGCTGCTCTTTTTTTCCCCCAGGGGATTTATCTCTGCAATCTGGAGGTCAGTCCTTATTCCAGAAATCCAGACCTCACCTCAGCCCTGGCAGCCCCAGCTCTGTGCCAAATTTCTGTTAAAGGGGGGAATTTTGGAAGCAGCTTACAGTGCTTTGAATTCTGCAGAGGTCACTGGCTCTGAGGTCTGGGCAAGAGGCGGGGTTGCCAGTTCTGGGTTGGGAAGAGAGTTTGGGGGTAGAGCCTAGGAAGGGGGGAATTTGGGAAGGGGGGAATTTGTGTGATATCAGTGTGATAGAATGTCATAGAGCCCCCTTCCCAAAGCAGCCATTTTCTCCCGGGGAGCTGATCTCTGCAGTCTGGAGCCCTGTTGTAATTCCAGCCACCATCTAGAAACTTGCTTTCAGTGTTTATAAACCTTCATCAGAGAGGTGCACCTTCAACACCTCCTTTCTAATGGAGAGGGTTCAAATCGATAAATGACAGCACCTTTGTGGCTTGACAAGTTGGGAAATTGCTTCAAAAGAAAAGAAACTGTTTCAAACATTGAGTAGTTTTAAATATAATATTTATCATCAACCCCAGGACTGCCAACCCAGATATAGAACAAAATCACAATGGCTATGAGTATAGTAACATTAATGGGACAAAATCTTCAGTCTCCTTCCAAAAGGGTGCATAGAACAGAACCAATGCTAACAAACACTGGAAGAAGAAAGTCCAAACTTGAACTTGAACTTACAGAAGTGCACAGCTGCTGCTTCTTATCTGCCACTCCAGGAGCTGACTTGATGCTGCTGCTCAGGAGTTCACTCCCTGGCTTAGCAGTTTCTCTGAGTCAAGCTCTGGGCCTTCTCTCTCCTGCTGCAGGGCCAGACTGCTGGGGGGGGGGGGGAGTCTTACTGTCAAACACTACAAAACTGAAAAGAGGAAAAGGGGGAAATTATAAGGTAAGGTGACCAGATTTTAACATTGGTAAAGCAGGGCACCATTCGGTCTATATGGAGTAACAAAAAGTTTCATAGAATGCATAGAACACAAAATAGCATTGTAAAATATATTTTTTACTTGCAACGTAAGTACAATTTGCCAGGTGCTCCCAGATGTCCCTCCAAAAGTGGGACAATCTGGTCACCTTATTATAAGGTGCAATCTCCCCCTGGCGGTTAAGCCCACCAAGTACCTGCAAAAGAATTGGCAGTTTCCCCGCAGTCAAGCTCCAGGCCTTTTCTCTCCAGCTTGCAGGGCCAGACTGACTGAGGGGTGGGGCTTTTGCAATTAATAAGTGAGCCACTGAACTTACTGCTCATGCTCAGTAACCTTTGGCTCCCTAGGCCTAAATCCTAAACTGATGGAAATTATTAAAACAAAAATGACATGGGTTACAACAGCATAATATAATTGTATTTTCCTTCCCCAAAAGTGTGTTCTATATATCAGTCCACCCTGTTTGTGAGACGACAGAAGGGTCTCCAGAAACATTGAGAGCTCTGTGTCGCCTTGATACTAGAAGAGTGGATTGATATATAGAACACATTTTTGGGGAAGGAAAATACAATTATATTATGCTGTTGAAAGTGCACCACTGATGAAGGTGCATAAACATCGAAAGCTAGTGAAAGCATAATGTGGAGCATCATTTTGGTTTTGACATTCCTCACGATAAAAGGACTGAGGCATATATATGAAAATTTGATTTTTATTCATTCTGCTGGCCATATCTTCGGACCTTTCTTTCGTTTTGGACTTTGTGGGTACGATCGGAGTTCTTTGTTGGGCCATCTAAAAACTGGCAACCTTAGGAACGGGTTTTCTCTGAAGATCAGAAAAAACCCGCTCATGGCATCCTGTGTGAGTGTCAGGTATATGGCCTGTGACTACAGCAGCTAGACCATAAAGTTTACCTCCATTAGGTTTGCTTGTGAAATCACAGGATCTTAAAAGCGCGGGGAAATAAGTAGGAGTGTGGCTGTTTCTTCACCCTGCCAATTAAAGAGAGGCTTTTTGTGTTACTGGAACTCCTGCTTACAAACTAGCCTTTATTCTGTCACCAGGTTCCCTCCTTCTGTCCTCAGCTGTACTTAGGGAAAAGATAACAATAATTTGATAAAGCATTTCCCTCTATTTTAAGCCTCATGTGTCCTGGCTTACTGACCTCTAGATGGGCGGTGGGTCAGATAACAAGCAGAAAACCCGCTATCTAAATGAAGTGCACATCTAGAAGAGGCTGTTGAAATGGGGGGGGGGGAACTATCTTTGGCTTATTCTGAATATAATAACTTCATATTTCGTGACCTACAGTGTTTGGATACTTCATTTTAAAAATTGCTCCTAAGGCACTTAATGAGGCATCTCATATCGGAAGATGAAAAATAAGCTTTTGTTTAAAGCCCTTCCTTCAAAGAGCAGGGGGGGAAGCAGATCTACGCTTAGAGAAACAGCCCTGAAAACATTTTAAATGGTACCATCTCTATGCGGCAGAGAGCCCAGCGTCTCTGCTTAACGGGGACTTTCTAATGAATCTTGCTGAGATTAAGTGACTTGCTTCTACCGACAGAAGACAGCATTTCATAGGCACTCTGCCGCACAGAGCTTTAAAAGAAACCCTTTAAGGAAGAATAAAAATAATCCTCACTATCTTCTTTCAGACTTCTGCTTTGCATCTTTCTCTCCCCCCCCCCCCTTTCCCAAAATGGGGATCTAGTATGAAAAGGCCACTTTGGTCTGTCTGATTTTGCTCTGTCATGACGTTAGATCTGATGCCAAGTTTTCTAGCCTAAGGTAGTAGGTATCCTTATTTGCCTAAATAAACTCCTTTGAGGAAATGCCATCCATAGGTAGCCCTCCTGATTAAGGATGTTCTGTTTTTTAAAAGACAGAAAGCAGTTTTCATCCCATGTTTCAGGTCACATCATGCTAATTGAAAATTGATCCTGTGAAAGCTACCCCTTGAGAAGCCCTTGAATTGTCGCCAGGGTCAAAGTGAGCCAACAGAAAAGAAATGCTTCTTTAAATTTCATTGAGTACCACAGTGGGGGGGAGGGGGGAGGTCTGTTTGTTGTTGCTGTAGTTAGTACTATTTCCAGACCCCTTAATACATTGATGAACACTGTGGCGGAAGGAAAGGGGGAAAATCTACTATTAAAAAGCTGTATTTATGTGTCATGAAGCAATCTTATACAGCCCACACTGTCTATCCTTCCTATCCAACGTTCTTAAAGAGCCCCAGTCCTTTCAATGAACACAAATATCGTACTATGGAAATTTATTTTGTTTGCCCTAGAACAATAAACCTTGAAGGATCTGGTCAGTGAAATCACCGTGTTTACTATAAATTGGAGAGATTATAGTAAATGA
The DNA here is from genome assembly GCF_049243985.1 of Paroedura picta. Taxonomy (NCBI): domain Eukaryota; kingdom Metazoa; phylum Chordata; class Lepidosauria; order Squamata; family Gekkonidae; genus Paroedura; species Paroedura picta. The sequence goes on along the minus strand of NC_135370.1, from coordinate 38,920,854 downwards.
AATGCTGGTTTTGAAAAAGGGAATTCAAGGGAGCCAGGAAATTATGGACCAGTTAACCTAATGCTAAACTGCTGGATGTTAGATGTATTGAGACAAATGTATTAAGCATTCAGAAGAAGAACATTTGCTGGAAAGCAGGCTCAGTTTACAAATGGAAGTCCTGCCTCTTTTAGACTGCAAAGTTTCTGGTGGCCAGAGGGGTCCTGGCAACTTAAGCTGCCAGTCATAGACTCCACAGGCAGAGCACCAAAATGTATCCCAGCAACACAGGAACGAATCAGAGAAGAGCCCTGAATCAGCCAATAGGAGATATGTACCAGGAAGGGTTGAATCTGATGGGAGAATTAATCATAAACTGGGTTTAGGGGTAGTCAAACTGCGGCCCTCCAGATGCCCATGGAATGCAATTCCCATGAGCCCCTGCCAGCAAATGCTGGCAGGGGCTCATGGGAATTGTAATCCATGGACATCTGGAGGGCCCCAGTTTGACTAGCCCTGGGGGCTGAGTGCTAGAGGCCAGAAGTTTAAGTTAGAGTGTAGGGTTAGGTGTGTGTGTGTGTGTTAAGTGCCAACAAGTTGCTTCCAAGTGACAAACCTATAAATGACCTCCAAAATATTCTTATTAACAGCCTTGCTCAGGCCTTGAAAAATGAAGGGCTGTGACTTCCGTTATGGAAACAATCCGTGATCATCTTCCTCTTTTTCCAGGGGCCTTCAACTTTCCCTAGCAAGCATCTGGTTTAAGGGCCCATCACACCTAACAGGTGTGTGGAGGTTCTGGGGTGAGGTGCTCTGGGAGAGGAAGGAGCAGCCTTGAACCTGATGAAGTAACCTGTCCAAAGTAAGGGGAATCAAATCTTCCCTCAGGGGTTGTTGACTTTACTTGAGAACCAGCTTTACTTTATGTATTTAAGCTACCCACACATCGTATTTTCCTTATTACATACTTTGTTTTCTGCTAAATAGACCTTTGTTGTTCATTTCTCTCTGTGTCTCATCTTCCCAGTCACAAATCTAAGAAGCAAGGGTTTCCGTTTACCTCACGTACAAGTTCAGCCTTAGTCTAGCAGGTTTCCAAATAAGAGACCTTTCATGCTATCAATCTGTACCATCCTCCTTTTAAAAATTTGTTTGTAGGTGGTTGGGGTTTAAAGAACCTATGGAAGAGGCCCGAATTGAGGCCTGGTATTCTTCCATTGCCCTGCCTCCATGTCATAACCTCCACAGATGGGTTAAGTTAACAGGTTTGAATTTAAGACCTGTAGAGATTTCAGATCTTAGGCTAATTTTCCATCTTGGGAACTGAAGCTAAAAGGGTGTTAGCAGAAGGTCAGCCAGGTTTGCTGTGTTTGGTTTGTGACCTGATTGCAGGAGAGTGCTATATTTTAATGATATAAATGTAGTTTAAAGCCTAACATCCCACAACTTCTGGTTAAGGATTACTATGCCTCTGTGGTATTCTTCTTTGCGAATAAGCTTTTTCCTTCTTTGCTTTAAACAGCAAATCTGAGTTTTCAATCCAGGCTTAAGCGAGTATATACCGAGGCCCAGATTCTCTCCCTTCAAAGCTTTTGAAATTCCCACTGGGAGCTCTTGTACAGTGGGGAAAGGGGGAAATTGTGATGGGCAGAATCCTGTGGGGTGGTGTCTAAACCCCAGAAAATCCATCCCAGACTCCAAAACAAAAAAAAACTTTTGACGAACTCCAGCACCAACAGGTTTCTAAGTCCACGTAGCAATCATGAGTCTGTAACTGGTTAACAAGAGGGTTAATGGACTGTTCTCAGCACGGAGTGAAAGATGCAAGGGTGTTCTCTGAGAAGCTCTATTTGGACAACAAAGAAACAAAAATGTACATTAATGTTTTAAGAAGGAGCATGTCCAAAGCAGTAACGTACATAGAAATGTATACCTTGGAAAGAACAAAATATGTACTTAGAATCATAGAATCATAGAGTTGGAAGGGACCTCATGAGTCATCTACTCCAACCCACGGCACTATGCAGGACACTCACAACACTATCACTCATCCACTGTAACCTGCCACCCCTTCAAGGTAGGCCTGAGGCTGCATATATAAAATTCTGACCTAATAGTAGTGTTCCTTCCGATGCACCAAGATATGTTACTAGTACCTTAAATATTGCCTGTTGTCATCATCCAACTGTTCCTCTTTGTCTTGCACCTCTAGGTTAGAGTAACCTTTGGCGTTTGAAGCCCTGTACCTTTACCAGCTGCATGAGACATTCATAGGGTTAACTATGAGTTAGGAAATTCCTGAAGTTTGAGGGCGTGGAGCCGGGAGAAGGCAAATTTTGCAGAGGAGAAGGTCCTCAGGAGGGTATAATGCCACACGGTCTACAATTCAGAGCGGCCGTTTTCTTCAAGGGAATGGATCTCTGTATTCTGGAGTCCAGTTGTCATTTCAGATCTGCAGGTCCCTCCTGAAGGCCGGCAGCTTCCCTAGCAGGAGATGCTTTCCCACCAGAGTACTGACATTCTGCTTAGGGATGGTGTCCATAATTTTTACACATTGTTCATGTGTTGTGGACTCTGGTCATAATGATTAGGAAGCTTGTAACAAGTGAACAAATACATTTGGGGGAGAGATGATGGCAGCGGCCATCTATGCGCACTGTAGAAACAAATATTGTCTCCGTATAGTTAGTACATGGGCTTGTTTGCATCATCATGGATTCTGTTTATTTTGGCAATGATTTCTCATGCAGGGCGCAGCACCAGTTCCACACAGCACAGGTCTGTTCACACAGACTATTGAAGACATCTCCTACCCCCTACATTGCTTCCTCCTTCCCCTCAAATATTTATCACTCCGTGTTGCATAGGATAAAAGGAGTTCATTTCAGCAGCGGCGGCAGCAGCAGCAGTAGCTTTTGTGAGTTATTCCTCATAAGAAATGTTTTCAAATGAAGGCAGGGTTTTTTTCACCCCGAGGGCAGAAATAGGTGCCTGAACAAATTATAATCAAGCCTAGCTTCAGTTTCAAAAATATGTAGTTTTGTTTGGGAACAAAAGATTCCTGGAGGCAGATAAAAGCAACTTCAGGTGAGCTTTTTTTTTTTTTTGAAGCAGCTAATAAAGATAAGAGGGTGAGCTGTTTTTGTAGAAATATAATGCATAGTGGAGTTTTGTTGGTGGTCCTCACTCTGAACCCTGAAATTGTGATGTAGGATTATAACGTGCTGTAAAGTCCATTAGGCAATATCGATCTGTTTTCTAACTCAGAGTGGGCAGAATAGGAGAGGTAGTTATGACTGAGACTGCCTAGCTTTGCAGGAAAACACTGGGGGGGTCAAAACACTCTCCTGGTTGAGGAAAGGGAGCATTACTCCTGCTATTTCTAATGTAGGATTATAAAATCATACAATCATAGAGGTGGAAGGCTCCATAAAGGCCATCTAGTCCAACCCCCTGCTCAATACTGGATCAGCCTAAAGCATCTATGGTAAGCATCTATTGCCTCTGCTTGAAGACTGCCAGTAAGGGGGAGCTCACCACCTTCTTCAGCAGCTTGAACTACTCTGTGAATATTTTTTCCTGGCACCATTCTACACATAGTTTAAACCTGCAAGTCCTATCCTCTGCTACCAACAGGAACCACTCCCTGCCCTCTTCCAAGTGGCAACATTTCATATACTTATAGAGAACTGTCATGTTCCCTTTCAATCTCTTCTTCTCCAGGCTGAACATTCCCAATTCCCTCAGCCTTTCCTCCTAGGGCTTGGCCCCCAGGACTTGGATCATCCTCTTTGCTCTCCTTTGCATCCTCTATTTTGTCAATGACCTTTTTGAAGTGATGCCTCCGGAATGGCACACAGGACTCCAGGTGCAGTCTGACTAATGCAGTATACAGTGGGACTATGACATCTTGCAATTTTGATTTGATGCCTCTGGTGATACAACCCAAGGCTGCATTCACCTTTTTTACCACTGCATCAAACTGTCTGCTCATATTTAGCTTAGGCGGCCACTTGAGGAGATTTAAAATAAGGAAACCTTGTGTGACCAGGAGAGCTAAACTACAAAACTGCCCTGGGGAAGTTATTTGCCTAATTGGACCTACCAGGTATCCTGCTATGATATAGGGTTGCCACATCCCCTCAAATGTAACATGTACTTTGGTCTTAAGAAAATCGTGCATTACCTGCATCACAACTTTGCTGTTACTTTATTAAATATCCTATCCTTGTCCTGTATTAAAGTTAAGGGTTTTTTACCTTACTCCTCCCAGTTAAAGTTGTTGTACTGCAGTGGCAGCTGCCGCCAAAGTAACACATTCAAAAATCTGCAAAGTCATCTCCAGTGTTTGATCAGAAGTCCGGCTCATCAAAAGCCCCATTTTTAGAAAATCCATTTTCTAAAAACACAGCAAGGAACTATGGGTCCCGCAGGAACCATGCTGAGGACTCCTGGTCAACAGCATAAAATAATCAAATCATATAGTTGGAAGGACCTTCAGGCTCATCTAATCCACCCCCCTGCAAAATGCAGGAGACTCACAACTACCTGCCCACCCACAGTGACCCCAATTCCATGCCCAAATGATGCTCTCCTGAAAAAACAAGAAAAACAAAGTAGAATCCCTGGCCACTCTGGCCTGGAAGAAATTCAGCTCCCAACCCCAATGTGGCAATCAGTATTTTCCTAGGCCTGCAAGAAAGGGCCACAAGAGCGAAGCACTGACACAACTGCTTCTGCCTGCCCGCTCACAAGCATATTGTGAGCATACTGAAAACATGTTTTCTTACATAGGAGGGGGATATTATAGGCCAGTAACCTTTCCCAGTTATACTGGGAAGGCATTCCCATTGCACTAGAAATGGACAGATTCTATTTTCCTTTGCCTTACTTTTTCTGCTAAACCTCTCCAAGTTGAACCGGGGGGTGGGGAGAGGATTACTTACAGGAGAACAAATATACAAACATGTCACTTCTCATTTTTTGCTGATGGTTCCCAATTCCATGGCTCATTATGCAGTTATTTTGTTTGTTTATTAGTTTCATTTCAAGCAGGGAGGCCTTGGGTGCGTTGAGACGTTCTGAACTCTAGAAACGCTTGTGTGCATGTGTATGTTCAGTGTCTCAAGAGGCGATGCCTTTTAAAGGAAAAGATGGCCTTCAAAGCACACTGCGTAACAGCCCGTGCATCAACAGGAATACAGCAATCAGATGAGCACTATTAATCTCAGAGGGTCAGTCCAGAAGAGCTCGGAAATTACTGCAGGGTAGCTTATGGATAAATCAGAGTGGCATAGATCTTTGATGGTTCTTTATGTTTCACAGCTTGGGGTCTTCTCTAAATAACAGGCCTGGAAAGTTTTTTCTCCCTCTCATACTTGAGTACAAGGATAAAACCCTTCAACCATCTGCACCACTCTGCATATGCATATTCCAGTTTGTTGCTGGGCGGAGTGATGGACCATGTAGTGTTGGAACAGCTCCAGGGGATGTTGGATTAAACTAACAATCTAGATCAGGGGTAACCAAACTGTGGTTCTCCAGATGTCCATGGACTACAATTACCATGAGCTTCTGCCAGCATACTGGCATGGGCTCATAATAATCGTAGTCCATGAACATCTAGAGATTCACAATTTGGCCACCCCTGCTCTAGATGATGATTATGATTTATTAAGTTTATAAATAATCCTTACCTGTCTAATATGTCTGAGCTGGGAGTGAAAATAGCTTTAATATGATGGTTGACAACCTCTGTTCAACAACGAATTGGGACAGATGTAGCCATATACATTACTCTGGGACTTTCAGTGGCTTGTGATATCAACCTTGGTCCTCCTCTGCTGTCTGGCGATGTTGAACATTGGTGGCAGGTTTTGCGGTAATTCCAACTTGCTGTGTCCCACATTATTTAGTAATCCACCACTCTACCTGCCTATTGTCATCTGCATACCATTGCAAGATACTTATAATTATTTCTTCCTGTTATGCCAGCCCCGATGATTCACTCCAACCCATAGGGAATAATCTTGATTTGAAGGAATGGGTATATAAATTGACATCACTTAACTGACTTCACCTCAAGCACTCAATCAAAATTTGCCCCGTACAAAAGGATAAAGGAAGCTCATTCTCTGGTTGGTATCACTACTTAGCATATTATATACAGCATTACACTTTATGGAAATTCAGTGGAGGGTCTTCTCCACTGTGTTTTTCCTTGTCCCTTAATCTCATATCCCAGAGATAAATTCCTGGATGTGATTCCAACTACCATATCCTCCTTCTATAATTTGGACAAATTAATCTATTATATGACATTGTCCCTTCTATTTCTTATAAAGTCTTTGCTCTAGCTGCTGGGAAAATAAGAGCAAATGCAATCCCAAAAAGTGACTATTTAGTTTAGATCAGCCTTTTTCAACCTTTTGACCGTAGAGGAGCCCTTGGAATAATTTTTCAGGCTTTGAGGAAGTGATGCCAGCTGATCTACACCCCCACAAATTTAATGTAACTGTAAGTGACATTACCTCCTGCATTAACAGGCAGTCTTGAGGAGGACTGAGGGGGGAGAGATGGAAATGGTTTAAGGCGGGAATAGGTGTGCATGCTCTGCCCCCTACCCGGCAGAGAAACCACAAGAGAACCCACTCATACTTGGGGGGGGGAGCAAAACGACCAGTTCCCTAACTTGTGGCCAAATCCATTAAGACAGGAGGGGAAATGCCACGGATCCCTCCAAAGCTCCCACAGACCCCTGGTTGGGAATCCCTGGTTTAGACCTTACCTTTTATGTATGTTGTTAAATGTTGAATTTTAATAGAGATTTAGAATGTTTCAGATTTCTTTGGTTTTAACAACTGCCATATTCTGTGTTTTTTTAAAGTAGTGATGACCTATGGCTGCATACAATAAACTACTTCGTATAATTACTAATGGAGATTACAGTTAAGACAATGGATGGGGGGAGAGAAAAGAGAAACCTATACTTTTGCAATCAGTACTTTCAGTGATGATGGTAAATAGATGGATGAATGGTAGGTAGGTAGATGGACAGACTGACAGGTAGATAGAGGCATTTTTTCAAGGGGCATGTGCACACTCAAAGGTCTACTTCTGCTTTTATTGAAGCAATTCCCAGTAATGAATGCTTTTTATGCAAAAAAAATGACCCTTTTCTGTATTGGAGTGTTTGAAAAGCAATTTGCACTTCAGGGGTTGGCTCTGCAAATTAAAATTGAGATGAAATGAGTTGTGTGCCTCCTGATCATAGCCTTGGTTTACCGTCACAATGGCAGGACATATTAAGTGAAAGTAAAATCTGTCATATGCAAATTATCATTGAATAATAATGTATCACAGTGCAAAGATTTATACTCTGTTGGCCTGCAATTTGCATACGTAAGCTCCAAAGAGTCCCGCAAGGATGCTTAAATCACCTCTGAGTATATGCATGGGATCCAGCCAATTTTTGCTTCTGTCTACAGCATCTCAGTGCTCTTTTGATCTGACCCCCATCAATGGCTGCTCAGAAAGGTGGTAGCTACTCTTGGGAGCCCCAAAAGACTCAGTTCAGGCAGCAAAATGTCTTCTGCTTCTTTGGAACCAGGTGTGTATAAATATATTTGTAGAATCTCTGTGCTGAAATGCCAGGTTTTCCTTTTTCCTTTTCATTCCACCACTTATTCAGAAACATGCAATGTTTAGATATTTCAGTGCAGCACTGTGACTCTCAAAAACAGTGTCCAGAAACTGCAAATTGATGCCAAATGCTGCAACTAGAAGTCCGGCTGGAATGGTTCATGGGGATCATATCATTCAAGTTTTGTTCCATCTACACTGGCTTCCAAGTTGCTTCTGATTAAGAACCTGCAGGGCCCTGATCTCCTTCGGGAGAGTGTTCCACCAGCCTTGGGCTAGAACCCAAAAAGCCCTGGTCCTGGTTGAGGTCAATCTCACTTCCTTTGTGCTGGGGATCCTGAGCAGATGTTCTTTGGGAGATCATACTGTTCTTGTTGTTGTGAAGGGGTAAAAGTTAGGATTTCTCACTGCCACTTGGAAAAGCCAGTCAGACAAGTGAAAAATATTTGTAGGGAAATCTGTCATTACCATTCTTCTAAGACTTCTGTTAGCCTTTCCTGAAAAATAATAATCAGCTTCAGGACTTCTGTTTGAGTCTGTCTACATGCACAGTTCTTTCCATTTCTCTCACCGTCACTTATATCAGTTTGTAGAAAACTTATGGGATGCGTGAAGCTCACCCTAGTTTCCCTCCATTCTGCCTGGAGGGTAAATTAGCTGAGGGAGAAAAATTTAGGCAATCCAGATGTAAGCTTTGAACCTTATAATAGTCAATTTCTTGCTGCCCTCCATTTAAAAATTCTCATGCCCCTTCTTGAGGAACCGCCTCTCTGACTATATCCCCCGATGAACACTGTGAACAGCTAACTCCAACCTGCTCGTGGTCCCTGCCCCCAAAGAAATGTGTGGTGGAAGGAGTTACCAGCAGTGATCTGGGCCTTTTCGGAACTGTCAAAGTTCTGAAGGGCCTGCAAAATGGCACTCCTCCACCAGGTGTACGATTGAGGCTAACATAAGGTACATAGTGTGCTGCACAAAGTAACATTGACACAGTCTCCCTTCCCCCTTCACCATCATCATCACCATTATTAACCCTACTGTTGGAGTCCAGATCTGGACCCTAAAAGAAATTTGGAAACTGAATTTAGTGGGAATATTCCGAGTGCTGTCTTTTAAATTGAAATTCATTTTTAACTGTTCAGGTTTTTATTGCTTTAACCATATGTGTGTGGCCTAGGGTTGGGTGCTTCGGTGCCCCAAGTGGCCGGTCGCTCCCGACGCAGCTAGCGCGCTGGGGGGGGAGGGGAGGCCCGGGCGTCAGCATGCCAGCGGGCACACACACGCAGGCGCGGAACTCCGCCGGCGCTCTGATGCCTGCGCCTCCCCTCCCCGTTGCGTGGCTGCAACGGGAGTGACCGGGTGCTTCGGACGCCAAAGCGCTCAACTCTAGTGTGGACTTCCTACCTGTGGTTAGCCTCCCTGAGACTTTTGCGATAGAGGGGTGGGTTATAAATTCAATTAATACAATTAAAAAAAAAAAGTCCTACCAGTCACTGTGCTCAATTGCGGAACTGGTCCACTGGGGTTGGGCTTCTCAGCCTGTACAGTTGGGCATAGAACGGGATGGGGAGGAACAATGACACAAAACTTGTCTGATCTGTTCTGGAGCATTTGTAAGTTCAGAAGCAAGGAACTTACTTCCTTGAGGAGGGGCCACAACTCAGTGGAAGATCCTCTGTTGTGTCTGCAGAAGGTCCCAGGTTCAGTCTCCGGCATCTCTAGCTGAAAGCACCGGGAAGTAGGGGAAGTGAAAGGTCTCTACCTGAGCTCCTTGACCGTCACTGCCAGTCTGAGTGGACAATACTGACCTTGATGGACCAATAGTGCAGTTCAGAATAAGGTAGCTTCATGTGTATGTGTGTGAATGGCTTCTCAAGCATATCTTTTCTCCCTACCACAACAGAAAAGAGTTGATCCAAATGATTTATTTATTTAGTATATATTTATATTCTTCCTTTTTCCCCAGTGGGGTACTGAAGCAACTATCAATAAAAACCAACCAGCCAATTAAACAAGATAGGGAAGGGATGCTTCTGATAGGGAAGGCAGGTCTTCTTCTCTCACCTGGCTGATCTCCTGCTAGGCCTGACCTTCAAGCTAAGAGCTGATTGGCCACTAGGTTCTGAAGGGTCCCTGAGACTCTCATGGCAATACTTTCAGCTGGGTATCTGTTCGTGGGCGCCTCCAGCTACTTGGTATGTCCAACAGTTGTACAAATCCCGACTTTAAAAACACAACCAGATTGACAAGCAACATCCAACCATATTTGAGAAGAGCTGTTTGCTAAAAATCCATGATGCGCTTAGAGTTTTTTCAAGAACTTGGCTATGAATGGCAAGAAAGCATATGAGTAGATATTAATTTTAGCCGTCATGCTTAGCGCTGTCTCCACACCTCTATTAACCGTCGAAATAATACTTCAAAATGTCACTGTGTTGTGCATATTTCATTCCTCCCTCCTTTTAATTGTCCACAATAGGCTCTCGACTAAATCTCCACTCGCCTGGCATTTTCACAGGTACAGAGATGTGACAGCTGCCAGAAATCTTTTGGCTGCAGTCCTCAAAACATTATTGAAGAGCTTTTGATGATCTGCCACGGCAGTGTTGTGAGGGTCAAGTGTTTGGCGGGATGTGGATGCTGCCTTTTTGAACCTATCAGCTCATAGTAGGGGAAGCAGGGAAGTGATACAAAACTATGAGAACCGTGGGACACTTTTCTGTAATTGTGAGCCAGCCTAAGTTCAATGATAGTAAATTAGCCATGATCAATATCTGCACAGACACAGCTGCTCAAGCTGTATGGTGGCCAGTAGAGCTCTGTAACCTCTCCCCTCTTAAGCCCAAGTCCATGTATCACAACAGGACATTACTGTGACAGAAGATTTGTTCATGTCTCATCTTGCCATCCTTCTTGCTCAGAACTCATGTCAAAGTTGGGGAAGGTAAATAGGGCATGTTTTGACTCTATGCTGTTCCCTTTGCATGTGGGCAAATACCAACATATAATAGATTAGAATGGCAAACTTTAAAAAATAGATAGATTTTTCGTTGTATGGGAGGGTAGCCATTTCCAAACACTGTTTTTTTGGGATGCCATATTTGTAACTTCATGAAAAGAAAGGGACGGTTCAAAATTATTGTAACAGAAGAAGAAGAACCTATCCCGGGCGATATTAAACAATTTAACAATAAATACAAATAAACGTTTCTTATCTCTTCTTATATATTTATGTGTATAAGCACAACCAGAACGGCCTCTAGATTAAACCGTTTTCAATTTTGTTTTCCTCAGTGGTTGTCCTTCTTTAAATTATATTATATATATGTGGCCTTTGGCTCTCAGGTTTGGGGAGGTCTGTTCAGCATTCCAGTTGAACTATTCAAAATCTTAAAAGACGATGCAGTAAAAGTGCTACCCTCAATATGCCAGCAAATTTGGAAAACTCAACAATGGCCACAGGATTGAAAAAGGTCAGTTTACATTCCAATCCCAAAGAAGGGCAATACCAAAGAATGTTCAAACTACCGCACCATTGCACTCATTTCTCATGCTAGCAAAGTCATGCTCAAAATTTTACAAGCTAGGCTCCAGCAATATGTGGACCGAGAACTTCCAGAAGTACAGGCAGGATTTCGAAGAGGCAGAGGAACTATAGATCAAATTGCCAACATACGCTGGATCATGGAGAAAGCTAGGGAATCCCAGAAGAACATCTACTTCTGCTTCATTGACTATGCTAAAGCCTTTGATTGTGTGGAGCACAACAAATTTTGGCAAGTTCTTAAAGAGATGGGAATACCAGAGCATCTTATTTGTCTCTTGAGAAACTTATATGCAGGTCAAGAAGCAACAGTGAGAACTGGGCATGGAATCACTAATGGGTTCAAAATTGAGAAAGGAGTTTGGCAAGGCTGTCTACTGTCGCCTTGCCTATTTGACTTGTATGCGGAGCACATCATGAGAAAGGCGGGATTAGAGGAGTCACAAATTGGGATCAAAACTGCAGGGAGAAATATCAACAACATATGCAGATGATACCACTCTAATGGCAGAAAGAGAAGAGGAACTAAAGAGCCTGTTGATGCGGGTGAAGGAGGACAGTGCAAAAATTGGCTTGAAACTCAACATCAAGAAAACGAAGATTATGGCATCCGGCCCTCTCAATTCCTGGCAAATAGATGGGGAAGAAATGGAGATAGTGACAGATTTTATTTTCCTGGGCTCCAAGATCACTGCAGATGGGGACTGCAGCAAACAAATTAAAAGACGCTTGCTCTTGGGAAGGAAAGCTATGGCAAATCTAGACAGCATCCTAAAAAGCAGAGACATCACCCTGCCAACAAAAGTGCGTCTAGTCAAGGCTATGGTATTCCCAGTTGCAATGTATGGCTGCGAAAGTTGGGCCATAAAGGAAGGCCGAGCGTCAAAGAATTGAGGCTTTTGAACTCTGGTGCTGGAGAAGACTCTTGCGAGTCCCTTGGACTGCAAGGCGAACAAACCGGTCAGTCCTAGAGGAGATCAGCCCTGACTGCTCTTTAGAAGGCCAGATCCTGAAGATGAAACTCAAATACTTTGGCCCCCTCATGAGAAGGAAGGACTCCCTGGAGAAGAGCCTAATGCTGGGAGCAATCGAGGGCAAAAGAAGAAGGGGACGACAGAGAATGAGGTGGCTGGATGGAGTAACTGAAGCAGTAGGTGCAAACTTAAATGGACTCTGGGGAATGGTAGAGGACAGGAAGGCCTGGAGGATCATTGTCCATGGGGTCACGATGGGTCGGACACGACTTCGCACCTAACAACAACAATATTTGTAACTTATTTAAACATCTAATGCATAGAAGATTCATCCCAATGTGAAACAGAACATAACAGTTTTGCAGGCAAAATGCATTAAATGTTCATTTGATTATACATATTGTCCTGTAAAAGTATTATAAAAACTACTTTTCCCATTCAGTATATATAAGAGCAGAGGAGAGTTTTTTAAAAGGCAAGGAGAGGGAAATTATATGAAAAATCTAGATCAGGGATCCCCAACCAGGGCTCCCTTGAGCCCTGGGGCTCTGTGAGAGCTTGTTGCGTATATTGTATAATTAAAAGTAGCAGAGTTAATATATAAATGATGAGACCAGACAAGGCAGTATTAAAGTATAAAAAAGTATTTTACTAGACTACCAGGGTAGGGGAACTTGGAAATAACACAAAGAAATATAACAAAGAAATGCTTAGCTTCCTATAGCCCATGGCAGAGCTATAAAGCTTAGCTGTTACATGGTTGAACTCCAAAATGGATCTCCCTCTCTGCCCAAAACAGTTCCAGAGAATCAAAGGCAGGAAGCTGAATTACTTCTTTTCCGGTCACTTATGTGCATGAGAACTAGACACTTATCAACGGGGTAAATACTTTGCATACCAATAAACATATCACATGACCCATTATACCTGTTCCCACAGCAACAAATGTCAACAAAACTGTTAACCCTTTTCCTGACAGTCAGTGGCCGACTCTTGCTAAAAGACAAAATCTAACAGATCTCCCCAGGGGATCCCCGGCCTTTCTACTATATCCTGCTGTAAGAGATCGGCCATGCTTCTGGCCTAGTTCCAGGACTCCTCAAAGCCTGAAGAATATTTCAGGGGCTCCTTCACAGTCAAAAGGTGGGGAAAAGCTGATCTAGATCATATGTACATTAGACCAGCGGTCCACAACCTTCCGGCTACCGTGGACTGCGGCGCCGGAGTGGGGGGAGAGGGCGGCCCAAGGCCCCGCGCACAAGCGGCAGCCCCAGCGCAAACGTGCATGCGCAGACTTGCGCAGCTAGTAAGTGATGTCTGAATCCATGGAGAGCCTCTGCCAGTCAGAGCAGAAAATGTTGACTTGGATGGACCAGGGGTCTGATTCAATAGAAGATGGCGTCTTGTGTTCAGGATTGAGATGGTTAAACAGCATGCAGAGTCTTCAACTGCATAAGAGTCTGACGCTTAATTAAGCCCTACGGCAAGGATAGCCAAAGGGAGGCTCTCCAGAAGTCCACAGACTACATTTTCCATAACCCCTTGCCAACATGTTCTGGCAGGGGCTCATGAGAAATGTAGTCCATGGAACCTGGAAAGCCACCATTTGGCCACTCCTGCCCTACGATATAGTTGAAATTAATGCAATGATCACATTACTGGTGGCCCACAGTGTTCTTACTCCCTTTCCTTCTCCTGCTGGCTTATTCTTTATTTTTCCCATCTCCCACCATTGCATAATTTTGTCGTGCTGATTGCTAGAGCAACTTTGGCTTCTCAAAGAATCTTGCATTTCAGGAGCTACTCCATAGACAGGTAAAGGTTTGACTTGTTATTCATTGTTTATTCATAACTGGCGTGAGGTAAAAGAGAATTTGCTGCAATAAACGTCAGTGGGAGTGTTTTGTTTCTTTAAGTATTGTTACTCATATTCAACCATTATACCGGTATGGTCTGACAATTTCAATGTCCTCTGTGGGATCCTCAAGATTAAGAAAAACAGATTCTTCTCTTGCTTCCAAGCTGACCTTTCTGATTTAACATTCAGAAAGGCATTTAACTAGTACTCATTTTCAAACTATGCCATCTGAGTATTTTACAGCGCAGATATCAAAAAATGCCCGTGGAACCTTTGCCTTTGTGGTTTTAATCAGGTGGAAGTTGCTATGCACTGCGCTCCACATTGCTCCTTCTGTGTGTCCATTCACGACAAATGAATCAATTCCTTGTAAATGTTTCGAGCTCGGATGAGGAATGTATTAATTTTTATTGGCTGATGCGATTCCTTTTGTTACCCTCAAAGTGGCTGCTTTTATCTTTTTATCAATAAATATAAGGAAGAAATTAGTATCCGCTGATACCGCAAGAATTTTAGCTAAACCGTAACTCCACATTGTATTTATTTCTTACCACCTTTGTCTAAAACTTTATAAGTTTTATCCCTGTTATATAAAAATGTTATAACCTTGTTGTTGCAATATGCCGTTATATGTCGGGGTTTATGTGATGATGTTATGGCCTATGGCTGCAACAATAAACTTCAACTCCCTATTTCTTTTAAAAACGCATGAAACCAAAATGTGGAGAACACTTACAGTTTTGGTTAACAGCCCCCACCTCACAAAACCATAAATGTAAAGTTGATTATAGTCAACAGGCTTCAAAAGTTCTGCTCTGTTACATTTTGTGTCTCAACTGCCTTAATTTCAGCATGTAGAAGAGTTCAACAGTGAGTAGTACAGCTTCTCTGTCGTTACTGCAAAGATACCTGTTTGTTATACCATTGCTGAATAAAATATTTTTGTAGATAGAGACTTTCCCCAGCTTGGTATAGCGGTTAGGAGTACAGACTTCTAATCTGGTGTCTGTTATGGGGAGAGGAAAGGAAAGGTAATTGTAAGCCGCTTTGAGACTCCTTTGAGTAGAGAAAAGCAGCATATAAGAACCAACTTTTCTTCTTCTTCTTCTTCTTCTTCTTCTTCTTCTTCTTCTTCTTCTTCTTCTTCTTCTTCTTCTCCTCACTCAATATGTCACCAGCCTTTGTGACTGCAACTGGTTTTGCTTACTTAATACAAAACATGTGTTCAAGGTTTTTCTTGAGAGAGCACCTGATGTATATGCCTGTATATGTCCTAGCTACCAAGTCAAGAAGATAACAAACATCCCTCTAGATTTAGTAGGACAGACAACCTCTAGGTGGGAGCTGCAGAACGCCTGGAATTCCAACTGATCGCCAGGCTACAGAGATGAGTTGCTTGGAAAAAGTGGCCACTTTAGCAGGTGGACTCTAAAGCATCCCAGAATCCACCTTCCTCAAGCTCACCCCAAAATCTCCGAGAATTTCCCAATTCAGAGACGGCAGTCCTACTGATAGCCATATTGTTGTTTTAAAGGACTGCTTAACTACTGGTATTCTGCATGCCTGTGAAGATTACTGTGTGATTACTGCATGGAAGGGTAATGGGTTTCGGGTGGTGGTTAGTAAACATCTCCTTGGAAACAACAGGCTTTCTTAGTTGATTAAAAAGCCAACCGAAATATGTCCAGTTTCCAAAATCATCCTTAGATTGTGTCATGTATATTATGTCAAAGTGGTTGAGACGTTCTCCCAGGGCTTTGGCAAAAAATGGAATCAGTTTACACAGGTCCCTTTTGTGACTCTTACTAGCAGTCCTTCTTTTCTGGGAAAGGTGAAATGCTCCTAAAATAAATGCCAGTTGAGAACAGCAGCCATTGCCCACCTTCTGTGTGTCGCAAACGTAACCTGATTGTAAATGTACACTTGCAGCCCTCTAGTATGATATTATAGAGAGCCACCCTGAAATGTGTTGGAAAACATCAATTGTGTAATGGAACCCCACTGCTCCCTCCCTCACCTCCTCCCCCGGACAGCCACATCTGTTTCCTGCTGATAGCTTTTAATACACATCCCCTTAATGTCTCCTAACAGGAAGCAGAAATTGAGAGAAGTTTGCGATCGCCAGCGTTTAAGAATCAGCTCGGGAGCCTTTCCATCATTCCTGCAAAAGAGCCAGAAGGAAAAGGGGGCAAGACGTTTTTTGACAAGATGTCATCGGAAAACACTCCGAACAACAGCTTCGAAGGTTAGCAGACCACTTTCCCCTCTGATTTGTCGCTTCTGTACCGTAGACAGAGCAAGTAAGAAAACTTTTATTATGTGGCAATTCCTTTTCATGAAGATTTGGAGTAAAGTGGGGGATGATAATGGATAGATGAGCTGCTGAACAGAACGGCGTCAGCTGCTATAAAGCAGCGATTTATTTGATGCTCTTGTAACTTTCCAAAGGCAGTTGTGTGCTGGTGGAAGAAGTGTTCTGCAAGGAAGCGCAAGCAAGAGAACTAACTCTCACCACTTAAAGATGCCTTCCCTGGCGTCAAAGAAAGCATTACATTAATTTCTTCACCGATAAACAGTGCAGGGTATTTTTCTCTCTCTTATTCATTAATATATCTCAGGAAAATCATGATATAAACAAAGGTGCATTCAATGGCAGAATAAAATGTGCTTTTCAATTGGGGGAGGAAGGCAAACATTTACCTTAAAGCCTATTTAATGATTTCCAGCCGGAGCACGATAGAATGTTATCGGACTTTAGGGAAACTCTGGCTGGGCCTTATTTTCGTTTATTAATGCTCTGAAAGTGTTAGTTAAATGTTAATAGCTCAATTGCATCAAATTGTGGGATTTTCTGTGCACTTCAGTGTCATCAAAATACAAAGGCTTGATATGAAGGGCAGAGACTAGTTAGCATTTCTAAAGGGGCCCTTTCAGGATTTCCCGTTCTGTGTTTTGTAACCAGCAATGTGTTTTTCAAAACTCAGCCATTCCGAAAAAGCTTCTTGTCGTTTCTGTGAGCTCACAGATCTGCTTATAAACAGATCGTAAATACATTGTACATCCAAGCCACACAATTTTTAAGCCAGCTGTTTAAAAAGTCAGGGAAGTTTAAATGCCCCGTATGAATATAATCCAGCATTGAACGAATGCTGCAAAATAATAGTGCTGCGATGCTTTACCTAGTTAGATAAGCTTCTGTGGGATTTTGGGTCATAACTAGCAGCAAGATGCCCATTTCCATGGCGCCAAATGGATTGGAGCCTATATATTTGCATCTCTCCCAGGGAAAGGCAAACTTGAAATTTGGGAGCCAGCTTGGTGTAGTGGTTAAGAGTGGTGACCTCTGATCTGGAGAACCAGATTTGATTCCCCCCTTCTCCATATGGAGCCAGCTGGGTGACCTTGGGCTAGTCACAATTCTGTTAGGGCTGTTTTCACAGAGCAGTTCTGTGGGGAAAGGTGATTGTAAGCTGCTTTGAGACTCCTTTGGGTAGTAAAAAATAGGGTATAAAAACCTCTTCTTCTTCTTCTTCATTTCTGGGAAGTATTTAATTTTTCTTCAAGAGCCTTTGGAGCTTCTAGTTAAAAATGGCAGCTTGTTGAGTACAGTTGGTCACAAACAATTGGTCAGTGAGGTGAAGCCAGAAACAAAATGGTGGCTTGTAAAAATATGACCATATTCAGAGCAGGTCTGCATTGCTTGCCCGGAGAAACCTTTCCTCATCTATTTTCCCAAAGTCAACCACAACCAACAATGCTTCCCCAAACTGTAACTTGCCCTGCAGGAGGTAAAGACACAGCTATTTCTATATGTTCCCTAGAAGAGGCAAATGGCAGCTTTGGTGCAGGGGGAAAGAGTCCACGATATGCCCCTTTCTGCTTCAGAGTAGAAGTATTGTGTGCACATATGAAGGAGAAGGAGGAGAGGCAGGTGGGAAAGGATACTGGTGCCGTCCTTTCCCCCGTCCTAACCAAAGGCTCGAGTGTGCGTGTCCTCCCACTGTGGTACCTTCAACGGGAAAGATAAGGATGTGATTGCACCAAGACTGGAGGAAAGATGGAGAGCACTCTCAGTTGCTTGGAGAGTGATGGAGTAACCTTCTGGGTATCCCTGCTTGGTTCCAGCAATTACACTACCTGGCTGATACAACAGGTAATGTAATGGGATAGATAGAGCTGGGAAGCTTGAAACCACCAAGGGGCAGTAAATAATGGATGGATGTAAAATGTAATCATAATTTATTAACCAGTTTGGCAGCAGACTTGCGTGGTTGCAAAATACTGTAGGCCCTTATGTTGGCTTCAAGTGAGGGCATCTGCTTGCCGTGCGAAAACCCACAAGAACCATCCTTGGCGCCCTTGGCTCTTATGGCCATTCCTTGCATGCCCAGGAAAATGCTGATCACCACTGTGGTATTGGGAGACGAATTTCCTCCAGACCAGACTGACCAGGGATTCTGTTGTTTTGGGGAGGGGCATCATCTGGGCATGGAACTGGGGTCTAATCACACTCTGTCTTTGGACTAATCACACTCTCTCAACTTGTGGCAAAGATAAAATGGAGAAGAGGAGAAGGATGTGACTTGGTTTAGTTCCCACTAGGGAGAAAGATAGGGTACAAATGACTTAAATAAATAATAACAACCATGATGGGCCGATGAAAGAGCATTAATCATGGGAATGATTCTGTAGTCCGCTACAAAATATACAACGTGGTATATGTGAATGCGGGTACTTATGATCAGGTGGCTTTAGAGCAGGGGTAGTCAAACTGCGGCACTCCAGATGTCCATGGACTACAATTCCCATGGGCCCCTGCCAGCAAACAAGGAATTGGAGGGCCGCAGTTTGACTACCCCTGCTTTAGAGAGACGAGCATCAGAAATAGTTTAAAATCCTAACAAAGTGGAAATTAACAATGTGTTAAACATGAGATGAAGTTGTGCTGCTATTGGCTGATGATTGTCTCTCATCTCCAATTTGCATGTGATGTAGTACTTACCATAAGTAGGTATGATTAGAAGTCTTCCGAGAAACCATCAAATGGATGGTTTAGAGTGGGGGTAGTCAACCTGTGATCCTCCAGATGTTCGCAGACTACAATTCCCATGAGCCCCTGCAAATGCTGGCAGGGGCTCATGGGAATTGTAGTTCATGAACATCTGGAGGACCACAGGTTGACTACCCCTGGTTTAGAGGATGAACCTGAGAGTTCTACACCAAATATGGTAGGTAAATTATTTTCCCAGCTTCACAGACGCCCGAGGTTACCAGAATTTTTACCAGCCCACACACACTGTCTTCCTGGAGAGCCAGCATGGTATACTGCAGCTGTCCCCAACAGTCGGTACCAGGCCATGGCTCCTCCTCGTCCTCCTCCCCAGCTGCTGCCTCGGGGGCTGCCCTACCACTTTGCCGGCGGCTCACCTTTGGTGCTTTCCAGCGGCCACCATGGCTGGGGCTCCCCCTTGGTGTGGCACTGTGCGGCTGCTCCTGGCAGCACCCCCCAGCAGGCAGCAGGAAGTCAGGGATGCCGGCAGGAAAGCAAGTGGAGCAAGGGATCAGGCGGTGGCGGCAATGTCCTTGGCAAAAGACTACCCCCCTGGGCCTCAGTAAAATTGTCAAGCGTTGAGGACCACTGGTATAGTGGTTAGGAGTGGTGGCTTCTAATCTGGTGAGGTTGGCTTGATTCCCCGCTCCTCCACATGCAGCCAGCTGGGTGACCTTGTGTTAGTCACATCCCTGATAGTTCTGTTCTGACCGAGCAGTCCTGTCAGAACTCTCTCAGCCTCACCTGTCTCCCAGGATGACCATTGTGGAGAGAGAGGAAGGAAAGGCGAATGTAAATCTCTTTGAGACTCCACTGAGCAGTGAAAAGTGGGCTATAAAAACTGACTCTTCTTCTTTTCTTCTACTCTGCATAGTCCTGAAGGTTAAGCAGTTGAAAACTTACAATAGAGCTGTACCTAATATGTTTGTCATTATCACTTCATATGAGGCAAAGTTCCTCAGAGATTAAGTCTGCTTCTGGTCAATGCCAGGGCTTCAGACATCCAAAGTATGCAGGTAAAGGAGACAGATTCCTTGTTCCTGTGCCATTCCTTGTGAGGAAAAGGCAGCTTTGGATACTCTTTGGCCCTGTAATGGAGAAATTATTGTTGACACAGGCAACTCTTATATGCCTGGGATTAGGGGAAGTGTGCTTCACTGCCTCTCATCTTAGAAGTCAAGGGCTATAAATAAGTGCCAAATAAGCTTAACTGGAGTCTATTTGATTTGTTTGCTCTGTTTATACACATTTGTGAAATCTCCAGATCAGCCTTGATCCATCATCCTTGAGAGAAGCACTATCTTTTGGCATGAGCCAAGTAACTCTTTAAGAAGCAAGGTGACATGAATGACATGTGTGAACTTTGCCTTCTGTGTGCTTTCGCCAGAGCAGGCTTCGCGGCCGTGTGAAGAGGCCGGCTGGAATTTCCAACTGAGGGAAACATGTTTTTCTCAGAAATATGCTCTAAAAAAGATATTTTTTGCTGCATTTTTCCACAAGCCAGTCTCATAAATCAGAATTGCGAACAGCTCTAATGGCCTCTCTCACATTAATAACTGTTAGACTGTCAACAGCTGAGGGACGATAATGCACATTTTTAGCCAAATGATTTCATATGATGTAGCACAGAGGATGAAATGCACCCTGGTAACAATCCATTTTTCATTCAGCGGTAGGCCAGGCTGGACAGTTCAGTTGTATCGTTTAAAATATTTTTTATATACTCCTCCATGTTTCTAAGTGTTATTACCGGGGCCATTGTGTCGAGGGATTGGAACTGTTTTCCCCTTCAGAATTAGTTTAGTTGTAGCGAGTCAAAATATACATTTATTCAGTTTCATTTGATTTTGTCGACAGGCCATAGCTAAGTTGAAATTCTCAACTGCGTCAGCTCATATGTGAAGTTTTGCAGAAATTCTTCCTTTCATACCTCTTTCTCTTTCTCTCCCTTTCAACTTCCTAAACCAGGGGGCTTTACGCACCGGGATCTTTGTTGCAAATTGGTCACTGAATGAAAAATCGCCATTTAAAATAGTGGAATTCGTCGTTATGCATACCTGCCTTTGTAGTGGAATCCAGTTGCGTTTTGTAGCGTTTCCCACAGCTTCCGGTCTCGGCAGAAATCGCTAGAAAGGAAGCGCTATTGCCAAGCTCGTCCCGCCCCTGGCCGTCAAGCAGCCAATGGGCAGCCGTTAGCATGCTCCCAAACAGCCCCTTTCCCTTTAAGAAAGGGTTTTAAAAAAAAAAATAGACCCATTGTAACGAATCTGTGTAGATTCGTTGCAACAGAGAGACCCATCCAGCTGCCTAATGTGTTTGAGCTGTCGTTTGATCGTATGATCGTTGCCACGCTGCCTCGAGTGAAAAAAAAAAATCCCCCCCCCTCTCACGGGCCCGATTTTCGGCTGAATGAATGTGTAAAAATTAATGGGAAAATACATCAGCAAACGGGCTTTTCTGTGGTTTGTGCTTAGTGACTAAAGGTGAAGGACTGAAGCCAGGGAAGCCTCTAAACAGAAAGAGGCTCGCTGGTGTGTTTATCCCCGCTCGCTCGGAGAAAAAAAAATGGCGATCGCTTCGCCGGAAGTTTGGAGGACAGGCACAGGAGGAGGGACTTTGAAGAAACCGCAACAATGTTAACGCACAGGTCTTTTTCGCTAGTGTTGCAGATTGGTTGCAAGAGTGTAGCGCTTTCCGGAGGGTGAATCCACTTTTTGGGATTCCCCTGAAAGCGCTACAAGGAAGCGCTTTTTGCAGATTGGTTTCAGGTGTGTGGCAGATTGTCTACGACGTCGTGCGTTATGGCAAATCAATAGCGTTTCCAATTGGCAACCATTGTGCGATTTTGAAGGCGTGCAAAAAGCCCCCAGGTTTCCCGAGGCAGGAGCATCAGTTTACTTAGGGCAGGCTTTCCCAACCAGGGTTTCATGAAACTCTGGGGTTTCTTGACAGCCCTGGAAGGGTTTCCTGAATGGGTGGGAGTTAATTAACTATGCTGCCCTAGCTGGCCACACCCGGTAGCAGCTGCCTCGGTGAGGCCTGGGCGGCCAGCCCAGATGGAGATAACGTTCAGTCCAAGTCACCGGGAGCTAATAAGAACAACGCAGAGCCAGGCAAAGAGTAGTCAAACAGTCCGAAGGTCTGAGTCCAGAAAGTCTGAGAGTTCACCAAGCCAAATCACTTTACCAAAAGCCATCGTCATGTCCGAAGTCAGGGGGTCAAGGATTAACCAGTAGGTCACAATAGCAGAGCCGGTCCAGAGGGTAGTCACATAAATTGCTTCCATGCTGGATAGCTGTTTCTGTCTCCCTAAATGCTCTCTAACGAGCTGCACCTGCAGGATGACTCAGCCCTCCTCTCCCGGCGTGAGTCCAGCTGAACCCCATCGCTTCTGACAGCTTGCATGTAATCTCTGACTCCTTCTGCGTTCTGTCAGCCCCACCCTTTGGCTTCGTCTCAGACGCACAGCCACTTCCTCTGAATCTGAGTCTGAGTTAGACTCCTGTTGAGGTCTGTTATCTGCCAGCTGCCAGGAACATCTCTCCCCCGGGTCCATCTCATCATTCAGATCTGGCTGGGCTGTTGACCCTGGTTGCTCCGGCAACCCCAGGGAGCCAGGAGGCAGCAGCGGGGGTGTGACATTAACTTTATACACACACACACACACACACACACACACACGTTAAACATTTCTCATGTGATATTACCATATATGGTCATGATGAGCAGACCCCCCCCCTTCAAAATGGCCAATGATGAACCTGGAGGGAGTGGGAAGTGGAGGGGGCCCAGGTGAGCATGTCCACAGCTCTGCTTCCCAACCCTATTCTGCATGATCATGCCACTTCTGGGGTTTCTCAAAGGCTGAAGAATGTTTCAGGGGTTTCTTGACAGTAAAAAAGTTGAGAAAAGTTGCTTTAGGGGGATAATGGAAAGCCGGAAGAGACCAAAAAGGACATGAAGGCAACAGGTAGTTTTTAGGCAAAAAATTTATTGGAGTAAGAACACAGAAAATCTGAGTGGCTGAGAATTCTGTGCAGGCGAGGATTATAGATTTCTATCTATATCACAAGTAGAGAGGGAGACAAAACTGGATTTTTGAAGGTGAACCTTATTGCAAAAGAGACTGGGTACATCGGCTGTCACCCGCAGTAAACCTGTCAACAGCAGAACCCGGAAAAATTAAATTCACTCTAGATATGAGAAGACTGCTGGCTCCCAGGTAGAATGATGGTCTTCTACAGAGCAATTGCTGTGACCTCGTCCTACACATGTTGGATAACACACTTTCAGTGCGTATTTGCAGCTGGGTTCTCCTCTGCAAAACAGGAAAATCTACTTCTAAAGAGTATTGAAAATGCATTCATCAGCGTGTGTGGCATGAGCCTGGAGGGCACAGGATAGCCTGATCTTTTCATTTCGCAAATGTTGGCTAATGCACTTTTGATGCACTTTAAGAAGCTGATTCTCTCGTTTCACACTGGAAAATCCAGCAGTCAGAGCACATTGAAACTGCAAAGTAAGTGCATTATCCAACATGAGCGGAATGAGCCGTGTCAGATCTTGGATGCTAAATATGGTGGGTCCTGGTGAGTTCTGAAGCTGCTTTAAAAGCCAGCACATTTAATTTGGCCCTTTTAAAAAATCCACATATGAACAAATCTTTTATTGTGTATTCTTAAGTTCTTAGATATTGTGCCCCTGTATTAATTCGCCTGCTAGATTTCCCTGTCAATACTCCATGGATCCTATTGAGGCTGGTCTCTCAGAAGGCAAGAGGAAGAATAATGGCTCCTCGTACAGAATACTAAAAGTGTCCCTGATCCCTCTGGGTCTGATTTCAGACATTCTTTTGATGTGTCATAGGTAGGAAATGGCCATCAAAACGCTTGCAGGGCTGGAACATATTTTTCAAGAGGGAATTTAGAAGATAAATGATTAAGGAGGGACATCAAAGACCTTGGTAGAATTCACCCTTGTAGCTCCCTCTTTGTAGGCTGACCTGCCAGAAGAGGTTGGGAAAGCCTCCACACTTCTCAGTGTGCAAAACATCAATGTTCACTGAGCATTATTATAAATGCTCAACATTGCTGTATAATGGAACAGAAATCAAAATACAGTGGAAAGGTATTTCCATTCAGAGAGGGCTATAGACATGAAACAAACGCCGTAAAATATCAAAACAGCAGTCTATTTGACACAAAAAAATCAATAACAATATATCATTATCATATGCATTGAGTGCCTCAGAATTTACATTCACGGCCTCTCCAATGACAGCCTCAAGTCCCAAAAGATTATTAAAGCGCACAGTGCATCAAACAAATTGAAAAGTTTGCAGGGTCTTTTTAGTAAAAGCCAAAAGGCACTGTCCTCTTATTATGTCAATTCTTACCAATATTTTCAAAACACTTCCTGTTGTATAGGTCCTTTTTCTTCATAATGCAACATTCCACAGGCAATTTCTCTCCAAAGGCAAAATATGCAATCATGTATTCATGCAAACTCAGGCGACAAGAATCCGGTTAGTTTCTTATTTTGCTCAAGCTTTCTCCAAAGCGTGCTTTAAAAAATTGTTTTCAAATGCCTCAATGCAGAAAATTCAACTACTGGTCAAAAATAATCAGTGCCAACTTCTGCATCTATCAACACTTCCAGCTGCGTACATGAATCATGTTTGTCGAATTCACCATTGTGGCTCCCTCTTTGTGGGATAACTTGGCAGAAGAGGTTGGGAAAGGCTCCACATTTCTGAATGTGCAAAACACCAGTGTTCTCTGAGCATGTTTGTCAAGGGATCTGAAAATTGCTGTATAATGGAACAGGCCAGGAGAATGCATTTATAATGAAAATGACTTGCAATTTATTGCAGAATTGATTACTTATAGCATCTTGCTTTCACTGTACTGTCCAGCACCTTGTTAATCCCCCCAGTGTTGATTCATGGTCCATGCCTGAGACAGTTTTCTGCTTGTGTTGTTGCCTAATTTCTGTCATCCTATACCTATTGCATTGTTACTCTGCTTTTTGCATGAATAGTTTTTTTGTATGTTGTAACCTGCCTTGAGTCTCAAGGGAAAAAGCAGAAGTAAATGAAACAAAGACATAAGGGAGGAATCATAGAATCATAGAATGATAGATTTGGGAGGGAACTCCTGGGTCATCTAGTCTAACCCCCTGCATTATGCAGGACAGTCACAACCCCGTCGCTCATCCACTGTCACTTGCTACCTCCTTGGTCAATGTGATAAGGACGGTGCTGAACCAGATGCCTCCTTGACAGAGTTGAGATAGAGGGGGAGAAGAACTGGTCAAAGGAGTCTCGTTGTGGCTTATAATCACTCACCCTGGTAGGTGAAGCTGAGAGAACTCAGAAAGAACTGTGACTGGCCCAAGGTCACCCAGCTGGCTGCATGTGGAGGAGCAGCTCTCTTATTTTCCCTGAAATAACTTGCTGTTTCTAGCCTCCAACACTGTAGAAAAGCCCTGATTGGCCAGGGCGTCAGTTCAAAGGCTTCCTCATTCCCAGGTTGCAAGGCTTCCCTTAAAGGGGAAGCCCTAACTTCTCTCGACAGAGATTTTCCTCTTGTTTCCCCCACCTTTTCTGCTGTCTCCAATCCTCCCCCCCCCCCCAATTCAAGAAAAGAAAGAGGCTCCTGCTGTGCTTGGCTCCCCCTTCCCTTATCACTTGCAGAACACTTTCTGTTTCAATGGGGCGGGGGAGATAGAGGAAGACCCAAGTTCAAATCTATCTGAATTCAGCAGGATCCACAATGGAATAAACAAAGTAAGTGCAGATTCAGCCCTTCTTAAGGAAGTTTAGAACATGCTCCCTCCCCCAATCCCATGAAGGAATTTTATGGGCAATATTGGAGTTTAACTCAGACATTTTAATTTAAATCAGATTTTATAATGCATTTTAAAATGGTATGTGCTTTTAATTAGGTCGTGATCTGCCCCGATTCGGAGAGAGGGTGGAATAAAAGTTTAAATAAGAAAATAATAAATGTATAGGTGGGAGGGGAAAAAAATATTTTTAATGTTTTAGGTTACGATAGACTCAGTCTGGAGGGTAAAGTTCCCCCACCTTAGAGTCTTTTCGTTGACCCCATTCTGTTTAATGTCTAATGGACTTCTGCCCAAGTCCCTCTTCCAGCTGCCAACACGGCCTTTCCCTATGTGTGATAGAACCAGGCAGCTGTCAAACAGCCAAGCCTAAAACCGTGAAGGGCATGAAAGGTTAAAAGCAAGGGTGATTTTGATCTGACATATTGCTTAATAAAAATGAAATTTTATATTTATTATCTCCCAGTGACTTTTGAATCAACTTGCTCAGATGTTCTCTTTTGCTTAAAGGGAGACTTTGTTAGAAATTAGGTCAGTTTGAAGATTTTTTTTTTAAGAGCACCATCCACCTTCCTTGGAACCAAATAAGGCACTTCACCCCTTAATAACTTTGGGGTCATCTAATTTACTTTGAATGGATGGATATTTTTCTAGCTGTCCTTTCCAGCACTGCCCAGCATTCATAAAAACAATAGTTAAGTTAAAATACATACTCTAAATTATTCCAATGTGCCAAACAAGGAGGTTTTAATGTCAAAGAGCTGATATTTCCATCTCCCAGTGGTTGGTTAGATAGATAGGTAGGTAGGTAGGTAGAGAGAGAGGGAGGAAGGACTGAAGCCAGGGAAGCCTCTAAACAGAAAGAGGCTCGCCGGTGCGTTTATCCCCGCTCGCTCGGAGAAAAAAAAATGGCGATCGCTTCGCCGGAAGTTTGGAGGAGAGAGCCAGGGGGAGGGACTTTGAAGAACCAGCAACAATGGTAACGCACAGGTCTTTAGCGCTACTGTTGCAGATTGGTTGCAGGAGTGTATCGCTATCCGGAGGGTGAATCCACTTTTCTGGATTCCCCTGAAAGCGCCACAACGAAGCGCTTTTTGCTGATTGGTTTCAGGATTGTTGCAGATTGTCTACGACGTCGTGGGTTATGGCAAATTAGTAGCGTTTCCAAATAGCAACCATTCTGCTACTTTGAAGCCGTGCGAAATGGCCCTAACTGTGAGCAGGAATCAGTAGGGGCCGTTCCGCATTCATCCAAAATAGCACAATGGTTACTAATTGAAATCGCTACAGTTTTGCCATTATGCACAACGTCATTGACAATCTGCAACACTCCTGAAACCGATCTGCAAAAAGCGCTTCGTTGTAGCGCTTTCAAGGAAATCCCAAAAGTGGATTCACCCTCCGGAAAGCGCTACACTCCTGCAACCAATCTGCAACACTAGCGGGAAACTAGGAATTACCACACCCTCTTCCACAAGCAATTCCATTGGAGGAACTGTGTCACAGGAGTTCGGGACCTTTCAGCCTTGCTATCTTCTAATTCTGTTCTAGTCAATTGCATAGAGCAGGGGTAGTCAACCTGTGGTCCTCCAGATGTTCATGGACTACAATTCCCATGAGCCCCTGACAGCGTTTGCTGGCAGGGGCTCATGAGAATTGTAGTCCATGAATATCTGGAGGACCACAGGTTGACTACCCCTGGCATAGAGAATTCACACTGAGAAGATTTTTGACAGGATTCAAAGCTTTTCACCTCGGCACCTTCCTTTTTCACACGCAGAGAATTTACGCCTGAAAGACTTATGACAGATTTCACACCAAACCTGAATGCTGATCGGGGGGGCATGGCCCTTTTTTGTACCATTGTGACTAGGCGCCTGTACAGGCATGGCTGTTTTGTCTCTCCAGATATTGTGATGTTGCTTCTGAGGCTGACTGAAAATAAGGCCTTGGCAATAGGCTTCTGTTGGTTCTGATAACAGGGGCCACTCTACACGTATTCCACTTCAATGCTGACAACAGTTAAATTACATGTAGCTACCCTGGCTCACTATTAATTGGAATCTTGAGCGAGAAAAATAATGAAGCTCAAGGAGGTAATATACATTTTCGTCTATTAACAGGCGAGTGATGCATGGACATTTTGAAATGTCACAATCACCCTTAATAGAACCCACAAATTGGAGCTTGCACCATTCACAAGGCTCCTGATTTGTAAAATTATCATTTCATGTGAGGAGAGCGATGCATGCATTTGTTATGTTCTGTATCAGTTTCTAGGTGTCATATATTCTTCCGCCAGGTTTATGGTTGAGGCTGGGGTCTGCGAGGTAGAGTGTTGCCCCCCCCCCGGGAGTCTGAAGTATACATCATCCCCCCCATTCTCTATCGCCTTAGTAGGTGGGAGTAGATTGTGATTGGCTGCCGCCATGTTATGTTATGATTTTTAATGTCTTTTAATGGGGTTTTAATTGGGGTTTTTAAGAGAATTGTTACCCGCCACGAGCCTACTCAGGGAAAGGCGGGAAATAAATATGATAATAATAATAATAATAATAATAATAATAATAATAATAATAATAATAATAATAATAATAATAATAATAATAATAATAATTTCTAAGTGCATATAGATGATGATGATGATGATGATGATCATGATCATGATGATGAATTACATTTCTAACCCATACTTCCAAGACCGGCTCAGGGCAGTGTACATGCAGTTAAAAACAATAAAACATTGAACATTAATGATTCATTAACCATTAAAACCAATTAATAGATTTGGAGTATGAGTAAGAGCAATGTATCATTAACAGCCAAAGGTTTATCATTGCCGATAAGTTTATTCCAGGCCGTGTGTTACTAGAGGGTTGTGTTTTTGTCAGGGAGGCCCATAGATGTTATCGAATCATGTATGCACCATCAAAATCTGTGCCCTCAAGTGCACGAATCAGGAATGTCATGGGTAGTGCATGTTCCTGTTATTGAGCCTCTGGTACTAGTGGTTGCAACCTCGGAGAAGGGCCCATGTTAACAGTACTCTTTGAAAGTAAGTGGTTATTATTTGGGATTTTAAAAAAATCCTTAGTTCTATAGGAGCATGTCTTTTATTGACCTTGATACTCTACTTGTTGAGAGTATATAAACCGTAAGGGATATACAGTGGCACTAGATCCTAGTAGCTTCTGTCAGATTAACATAATTTGATAAATGTGAATAGTCAGAGATGGAGTTCACCTTGCACTTATGTTGGTTTTTATAACAATGTCACGCCAGAGTGATGGCTCATTTATACCACTTTAAGTGCTAAAGGACTTGTACTCTTCCAACCTATACAAGGGAATTTATATCTGCAATATACAATTGCATGTATTTCTTTAAACCTGACAAGTATTTGGAGAGCTGAAGTCACTGCACGGTGCTTGTTCCTTGTCATATCTGTAAATAAGATTAGGAGGGGTTTTTTTGGGAGCCCTCCTGCCTGACATTTTATTTGCGGGAGAGATAGAGGTGTCCTTTTCCAGATTATTTTATCTCACCATGTTTAAATTCTGCATTCAACCAATTTATCATCCTTTTTTACGATAGGGGTCTGATTCTTCAGCTAGTGCGCAGCTCCTGCAGTACAAATCCTTGACTAAAGGGATACTAGAACACGGCTGGTTGGTTTGTTTTGCACGTCAGAAACAAGGGCTTGGTGTTATTCGTATGATAATTGCAGCGATCCCTTCCAGAAACGGGTGGAAGTGCTGTAATCAGGCAGCATGTGATCAGTCAGTGCGGATCATTGCCTTTAATTACTTCAGCCTTTAATTGCTTTAATCGCTTCAAGCAAATATCTAGAAGCAAAGCTTGTCAGGCAAAATGCATACCTAGCACATCCTGGATAGGGGCCGTATCACATGCCTAAGAACCTTGCTGAATTGTAAACACTGTAGATACTATTTAAACTCATGGTGTTGGAGTATATCCACACACACATTGGATAATGCAGTGTCCGTGTACTTTTCCAGCTAGATTATCCTGGGTGAAACAGGAAAACCTACTTCTAAAATGCACTGGAAGTGCATTATCCAATGTGCGCGGAATGACTGCCTTCCCCTGAGTGAAACATCTTGCTCACGAGGAAGAGATTCTGTCCTCCAGATCAAGACACCTTCCTCTGGAGCAGGAATTCCCAACCTTTTTGAGCCAGCAGGCATCTTTGGGATTCTTACACTGTGCGATGGGTGTAGCTGCAAAATGGCTGCCACAGGAGGCAGAATCAGCCATCAAATGGATGTCAAATCTTACCTTCAGCGTTGATTCTTGAGTTGTGGGGGCAACTATCCCCAAAGCCACATTTTAAATTTTTTGCACAGCCAATAAAATCCCCAATAGGCAATCAGAAGCCTTTGCAGGCAAAAGCGTCACATGGCCCTGCTCACTTTCTAAAAATGTCAGAAAAGGTGTTGGCAGACTCCAGAGTGGCCCTGGGCTCTCCTTTAGGAACCCCTGCTCTGGAGCAAAGCTCACTTACAGGAATGGAGTCAAGGATGCTTATAATTAAGGTGGCCAGATTTTAAGTTTGTTAAAGAGGGGTACCATTGACCTGGGGTTGCCAACCTCCAGGCACAGCCTGGAGACTAGCTTCAAAGCCCATTTATGGGGGTTGCCAACCTCCAGGCCCAGCCTGGAGACTAGCTTCAAAGCCCATTTATGGGGGTTGCCAACCTCCGGGCACGGCCTGGAGACTAGCTTCAAAGCCCATTTATGGGGGTTGCTGACCTCTGAGCATGGCCTGGAGACTAGCTTCAAAGCCCATTTATGGAAATGGGCTTTGAAAGGGAATAAGGGGTAAAGGAAGGAGCCCCCCCCCCCCGCGCAGCTTACCTGGCAGGTCCTGGCGGTTGGAGCGGCGGCCTGGAGAAAAACCCAGAAGCAGGAGGAGTAAAGGTCAATGCCATGTGGATGGTCTCAAAACTGCACTGCACAATGGAAGCCCAAGGCAAATCAAAACATCCCAGCCAGGAGCGGTGCTTGGCTGAAGGCATGTGGGCAACCTGCAAGGACTTATAGGAGGGCATGTCATTTACTCTTCCTTCTCTATATCCTCTCCTGAAAGCTCCCAGGGTCTCTCCCCTCTTCTTCATTCTCTGCTTTCCTCTCACCAACACACACACCTTTATCAGCACCCCAGTGTAGTTATCCTCCCTTTCCACCCACCCCCCAGCCACTCTTCAGGAGAAGTATGGTCCAATTGTGTGGTGCTGGCTGAGCTGGGCCTCTTTGCACTGATGTAAAGGTATCCCCTGTGCAAGCACCAGGTCATGTCTGACCCTTGGGGTGACGCCCTCTAGCGTTTTCATGGCAGACTCAATACGGGGTGGTTTCCCAGTGCCTTCCCCAGTCATTACCGTTTACCCCCCAGCAAGCTGGGTACTCATTTTACCGACCTCGGAAGGATGAAAGGCTGAGTCAACCTTGAGCCGGCTGCTGGGATTGAACTCCCAACCTCATGGTCAGAGCTTCAGACAGCATTTCTGCTGCCTTACCACTCTGCACCACAAGAGGCTCTGATGTTTGCACTGATGAGGAAGCTGCAAACATTTGCAAGGGTACTTCACTTCATCCTGCAACCCCCTCCACATTATTCCCTCTCTGCCTCACCCTAACAACTTCTATATCCTCACTTTTCCTTGCTTCCTTCTCTGCACGCCCAACACCACTCTACCTTCTATGTGCCTCTCCTCTTATAATTTACTGTATTTATATCTTGCCTTTCTCCACAATGAGGACTCGGTGCAGTTTACATCATTCTCATCTCCATTTCACCCTCGCAACTACTCTGTGAGATAGCTTAGGCTGAGAACGTGTAAGTGACTCAAGGCTCCCAGCAGAATGGGGATTCTAAATTCCAGTCTGAAACTCTGACCACTATACTATATTGACTTTTGTGGGGTGACTGTAGTTCAAAAGTAGCAAGCATGAGTCATTCCTTGGTGAGTCACGCAGTTTGGGTGGTATCAAGTTGCGTGGAGATTGCTGTTGGTCCCCATGAGACCTGTCTTGATGGCTAAAAGAGCCCTGAAAATGCACCTGCCTTCTTAGCCTTCCATTTATTGACAGAAACCAAGCCTAGAATGCTGACCAAATTGTTGTGGTTGCCTAGCAGCAGCCAGTGAGAGCATCTGTTTATTAAAGCTACAGATGCACCTGTAACCATTTTGGGGTTTTTGTCAAACCACTTTTTTTTTAGAGGTTTGTTGAAAAATCTATCTTGTCCATTCAGTGCTCCCAACATGAAGGAAATGGTTTCTCTAACATTTGAAACAGGGTTGGCATCAGTATACCTTCAGGTGAGGCAGTTCCCAAGTGCCGGACTTCTGGTAGGGCCTACTGCTGCCAGACCCCGCCATATCAATTTTCTGCCAGCTCACGTGCCAGGTTCTGCCTGTTTGACAGTGCCCTGTCATGGTTGTTTGGGATTATTACCAGTAAAGTATTGATGAGGTGCCATCTGTCAGTGTATGGTCACTGAAAGGGGGATCGGGGAGCAAGCCTGAAAAAGTCTCACACTTTTCAACCATCTTTATTGTTTTGCTATTCTTGTTATGCCATGTAATCTAATGCTACATAGGAGGAGGGTCTTGGAACGTTATCAGATGAGCCTGGGTTTGGTCAGTTTGGCACGAATGATGTAGTGTAGCGATCCTCAACCTGTGGGCCGCGGACCACATGTGGTCCATCAACTAATTGGAGGTGGGCTGTGAAGGATGTCTTCTCTCAGTAAAATTGTCAAGCATTGAGTGGTCCCCGGTGATAAAAAGGTTGGGGACCATTGATGTAGTGTACACCTGGATGCAAGGTTAGTTTGCACACTTTTCATGGGAATGGCGGAAGTCTCCTCTCCTTCCTTGGGAATGGGGTGTGTTTATGTCTGTCGGGGGTGAAGACTCGGGTTATAGGAATCAATGTGTTGCCTCTTAATATAATTTCAGCAACAATGCTCACAAGCTTCATATTGCCACTCCAATAGACTGCTTTTGTAAATATGCCAAGTCTG
Organism: Paroedura picta; assembly: GCF_049243985.1. Classification (NCBI taxonomy): domain Eukaryota; kingdom Metazoa; phylum Chordata; class Lepidosauria; order Squamata; family Gekkonidae; genus Paroedura; species Paroedura picta. Next base: position 38,887,911 of record NC_135370.1, on the reverse strand, counting down.
CTACTTGGAAATGTCAGTGCACATCTGACACCATGTGGCATACGCTGCCTAGTGACATCAGGGAAAGGGCTACAGGCTATTGTAGGCATATGTGAGCACAGGCAGCTGGGGGGGCTTGTGTACAGGGCGACCCCTGGGAACTGCCTACTCCCCACCCCCATAATCTGGAATCAGCCCTTCTTTGAGGCACCAGGAGAGTGGGGAAGGAACACCAGTGTCTTCACTTATATGGTTCTTGTGTAGCTAGTTGGTTGACAGGTCACCCACCTGTTGTCCCAGCCTGATGCCAGCCTATGCAATAGGGATGAAAAGGGACTTTGTGCATGCTGCATGTGGTATGCACATACACCCTTTGATACCTCATATGTACAAAAGAGAAATGTTAAGGAAGTTCTAGGAGTCTTGGCCAAAATAAAATGTCAGGTTCAATTGGCTTTGCGCTCTTGCATGTCTCATGCTGTCTGGCATGTCTTAAGATTGCCTCCATTTTATGGTTTCCAGCACAATCTGAAACACATCTCTTCATTCTGGCCTTAAACACCTAGTTTCCTCCATGTGCTATTCTGCCACAGGGGGGAAGGAGGGAGGAAGAGAGGGAGGCTATGTTTTTTAAATGCTTTAATGAATTTTGGTCTGTATTTGTGACCCGCCCTGGGATTTTCGGGTGATATAAATTCCTTTACTGGAAGTCTTCAAGCAATCACTGGAAGTCTTCAAGCAAAGGTTGGATACACACTTTTCTTGGATGCTTTAGGATGCTTAGGGCTAATCCTGCGTTGAGCAGGGGGTTGGACTAGATGGCCTGTATGGCCCCTTCCAACTCTATGATTCTATGATTCTATGATTCTTTAAAGATAAATTTCTTGTAACACCGTGCCATTACTGAAAATAAAGTTCCCTGCTATACACACGTGCACACACACACACACAAACATACACATTAATCTAGTGTGTACAATTAAGTACACGGGATAGAAATGCTCATTTAAAGCGTCTTGAGCATTGGTTTTATTTATTTTTTTAAACCGAAGGAGGCATGAATAGAGGCTTAGGTAAGTGACTGCTTGATTGACGGAACAAGTGGTTAGTGCCATACCTAGAGATATGACAAAAGGACACCATAAGATCGGCTTTACTAACAAGTTTCTAGAACCAGTAGTTGACTCAGCCACTGGCTTGGCAGGCCTCAGTCCCTAAAAATAGGTGCCAAGTGCCATGTTGTGCATGCAGGGCTAAAATAAAATCAGCTGTCCCGATTGCCTTGCTTGAGAGAAAGGAGAGATTTCAGTGGAGCTGGTCTCCACTAGTCAATTCAGGGGACTGGGAACCTTGTCTTGTCAAGAAGAGCGGTTTTTAAAAGCCTGCTAAGACAGAGGGCTGGAAAGAATCTCCCCTCGCAAATGTGGCCCCCGTCCTACAACTCGACGCTGAGGAATTCGGAACGGTTAGAAAGGCAAGTGTTCGTTCGGCAGGGTTTTCTGCATTCGCGTGAATTCGGAAAGGAGTTCCCGCTTTGAGCCATAAAGAAAAGAAACGGCTAATCTCTTAAGGCGTGCTTTTTACACGCGTATCTTAGAATGTGTGAATACAGCGGAATGTTTGCGGAAGAAAAACCATATATGAGGCATCTTAGAAGCCTCCTCGAATGCTGCTTCAGGATGCAGAGGGGTGTGCTGTGCATGTTTCTTTTGGATTGTTCACCTGGGTGTTTTTTGTGAGCGTGTCCTGACTTCCAGTTGTGGTGCTGGGAGTTCAGTTAGGAGCCAGCTGCAGCAACAGACGTTCTGAGTAGTTGCACTTGGGACCAAAACTCCCCCCCCCTACTTTCCCTTAAAGATTACCGTATGAATCCTGCTTTCTGAGAAGTAATCCTCACCAAAATCAATGAGACTGCAGCTTGAATTGCTGAAATATAACCCACCATGTTATGCACGTGAATAAATGCCATCAAAGCAAGTAGTAGCTGCTTCTCAGATAACTGTATAAACTCTTAAGGAATTTAAATTTTTAAGTGTTTTAACATTTAAAACAAAAACAGAACACTGAGTTTTGTGCCAGCTTCAATTATTGAAACTGTAATGGCTATTTAAACATTCTAGCAGTCTAATCCCGTACAGAATTACCTCAGGAATAGACTGAAGTTAATTCCGCATAGGTTTGCCCTGTAGGCATGTTGTGGATTTCTTAACTTTTTCCAGCTGACACTTGGGTGATGTCACATGTGATCCACTATCTCTGATCTGACAGGTTAAAGCAAACGCCTTGTAAAATCATTCAGGCAAATCTGGAGCTATATGAATTGGTATATAATGCCTCTTGGTTGTTGGACACAATATGTTTTCCAGTGGCGTGTGGATCCAAGTGGCTAGCTCGGGCTTCGAATGGCAACCTAATTGTTAGCTCCGTGGTATATTTTCTTTATGATTCATCTTGGCAGTTCCGGGATCATCGCAGTCTAGAGCTGGTTGCGTTAGATAAATGTTATTTGCTTCCTAGTGATGGCTTTACAAGGTAACCCGATACGGTGATCCATTACACGTTCCTTGCTCCTTTCTATGAGATCACCTCTCCTCGTTTTGCCATCTTGGCTAACGGGTTGATAAGCTATTCCGCTGCAGTGTGACAGCTAAGCCCTTTAGTACAGCAAGTATTTAAAGACTATTCCTGGGTTGCAGTCATTATAAAAATAGACACGCGTAAAAGAAAGAGGTTTGGCCACTCTCATTTATATAAACCCAGCAAGGTGGTACTTTACAATTAGTGCTGCAATGAAAATCTGGGGAATCGGGCTGAAAAATTGCTGGTGTCAATTGGTACAGGTGCTTTCCCGGAGTATTCGGCCTGGACTTCGAAAGTTTAATTAAATCCGAAACTGGCTGTGGTCGAACCCAGCACTGAGGGCCATTTCCTAATGGGATGATCCGTTTTTAAGATTGCATTTTATTGTTCCGGAAGCCTGTTCGTGCCGACAACAATGGATCATGCTGGATTGCGCCCGGCCTATGATAGCGCTGCTGGAAGCCGGCATAGCAACGGATGATGAAAAGCTGTGACCACCATCGGCCAGAACAGCCTGTGGAACACTTAGGCCTTTTCTAGTTCAAAACTCTATTAGGAATATGATATCCCCCTCACAGTGGGAACGATTTCTCTGTGGAACAGGCTTCCTCGGGAGGTGGTGGGTTCTCCATCTTCGGAGATTTTTTAAACAGAGGCTGGATAGCCATCTGACGGAGAGGCTGATTCTGTGAAGGCTCAAGGGGGTGGCTGGTTAAAGTGGATGAGCGGTAGAGTTGTGAGTGTCCTGCATAGTGGCTGGTTAAAGTGGATGAGCGGTAGAGTTGTGAGTGTCCTGCATAGTGCAGGGGGTTGGACTAGATGACCCAGGAGGTCCCTTCCATCTCTATGATTCTATGATTCTATGATAGCTGTCCATTGTAAACAGTTACATAGCATTCTTGGGAATGGGAGTTTGAGACTTGAACAACCTTTCATTCGATGTGTGAATATGGCAGACTGTCGTGGCTCAACAGAAGAAGCTTTGCTTTGCATACAGGAATCTCAGGTTCAGTCCCCAGTACCTCCAGTTTAAGAGGGGGTGGAATTGGGGAGTGATATGAAAAACCTCTGCATAAGACCTGAGAAGGCCACTGCCTCTCTGAACAGAAACTACTGATGGGGTTGCCAACCTCCAGGTAGCACCTGGGGAATCTTGCTTATTACTATTGATCACTAGACCAGGGGTAGTCAACCTGTGGTCCTCCAGATGTCCATGGACTACAATTCATGGAATTGTAGTCCATTGACATCTGGAGGACCACAGGTTGACTACCCCTGCTCTAGAACAGAGGGTGGTCTACAGCACCTGCAGAGGGTGGGGTTTGGAGAGGGAGCCTGCAGAGGGTGGGGTTTGGAGAGGAGAGGGACTTCAGTGGGGTATAATGGCATGCCGTCTACCTTCTAAGCTGCTGTTCCAGGGGAACTGATCTCTGTTGCCTGGAAATGAGCTGTAATTCTGGTGGATCCCCAGATCCAACCAGGAGGCTGGCACCCCTAACTTTGATAGACTAATGGTCCAATTCAGTATAGGCAGCTTCATGCATGTTCATGGGTGACCTTACTACTATAACGACGACTACGATGACTACTACAATTTTATTTCTATCCTGCCCTTCCCCAAAGGCTCATGGCAGGTAGCAAATCTATAAAAACACTGATAAAATAACAATTTAAAACATTCTGCATACCATTAATTCCAGACTCCTCTGATTTCCCAATGGGAGAGGCACCAGTGTCAGTGTGGTGAAGATTTGGCTGATGTTTTCGGCAGGGAGGCCAGAACTTTGGTGATATTTCTGACCTCAACCATAGGCCTGGTGGAACTGCCCCAAGTCCCACAAGGCTCGGATCTCTAGGGAGAGCATTCCTCCAGGCCAGAGCCAGGACCAAAAAGATAAGATCCATTACTAACACGCCCTTTTCTTCTTTCCTTGATTCACTAGGATTGTATTCGTTATGCATTAGTATGTGTCTGTTTAAAGCATTAAAATGCAAAAATTAAAAAAAAAACTCATTCTAAACCAGTGGTGCACCTGTCAATGTTTGGCATTCCGCTCAGACTTTCCATCTCATTGGGACTGACATTTGCAAGGCCGGATGATGAAAACAAATAGGGAAAGTGAAGTTTCATACCTTTTAGGAAAACCTCTGCAGGGGAGGTGACTACTTTCCCATCCCTGTCTTTCTTTGAAATCTATCAGCCTTGCTTCCTGCCTAGCTTCTCACATGTCCTGTTATTTACAATACATCGTCCAGTAGACCCGTGTGTCATGACCACCATCACTACCATGAGCTGAACATTGTTGACCACAAGGGTTTATTTTATACCGCAAGGGTTCCTCTTTATTTATGAACATGTACAGTCCACTGATGTCACAATCAATTTCAGGATTACTGCTCAGCCACTTAGAGCAGCATTGGGATATAGTTTTAGGTTACTCCAGGGGCAGATTATTTCAGGCCGTGTGCCTATCTGCAGTTTGCATTCTAATCAAGTAATGCTTGGCACCATGACACATCTGACATTTAAACTGTTCATAAGTTATCCTGTTTTCTTTCCTCCTTATCAGAGGACACTGAACCTCTTAATGTCAAATTATCTAAGGATCACAAAGAAAAGACATGTCATGATGCTAAAATTGGACGTCAAAAAGTTTTGAAGAAAAGGGTCAACTTGAAAATTTCATTTACTTAATGGGAAAATCATGGGTTAAGAAGGGTTGCCGGCTCTGGGTTGGGAAATTCCTGCAGATTTGGGGGACGGGGCCTGGGGAGGGGGGGTGAATAAGGGAGGGGTAGGCTGACCATATGTACCCTTGGGAAAAGAGTTCTTTTTTCACTTTCCCCAACCATCCCCTCATTTTAATTTTTAAAGAATCAGTTTTGCCCCCTTTAAAATAAAAGGTATATACTTGTTTTTGTTTTTCCTGTATGCTGATATAACCCATGTCATTTTCATCTGATTTCTATTAAACAGTTAAAATTTGGACCTAGGGTGCAAAAGATCATGGTGTTGGTAAACTTGCAGCTGCATGGGCCACACTCCCTCGGTTCTTCATACCTGCAGAGAGAGAAAGAGAGAGGCCAGGCCTTTAAACTGTTAATTTATTTGCAGGTGTGTCATGGGCCCAATAAGCCAGGAGGAAATTCTATTTTAGACTTTCCTTTTAGGGGCTGCTTTAAAAAAGGTTTTTTGTAATGAAAGATATGGTTAAAAACCCTTTCTCCTAGCTGAGATGTTCTGGCCTACAGAGAGAGAGAGAAGGCCAGATCTTAAACTGTTAATCTATTTACGGGCCCAAGAGCAATGGTAATCTCAATACATTTATAAAACTTTTTAATATCTCTTTACATTCATGAATACAGAATATTTAACCCCTGGCCCACTTTTGCTATCCCCTTGTATATCAAGGAAATATGATCAGCCTAGGACGGGAAGGAACCTCAGTTCACCTTCCAAAGCAACTGTTTCCTGCAGGGGAACTGATCTTTGTGATGGGAGACCAGTTGTGCTTCCCACCACTACTTAGAGCAGCCTTTTGACCATGGAGGAGCCCCTGAAATAATTTTTCAGGCTTTGAGAAACCCTGGAAGTGATGTCAGCTGGCCATGCCTCCCTTCCACGCCCCCAGAAGTGACATATCACTGGCAGTGACATCACCACCCATGTTAACAGGCAGGCTTGAGGAGGACTGGGATGGGAGACAGGAGGTGGTTTAAGACGGGAGTAGGCATGTGGGCTCTGCCCCCTCCCAGGGGCAGAAACCATGAGAGAGCTCACTCACACTTAGGAGGGGATGGGGGGGGGCAATGGAAGTGGTCAGTTCTCTAGCTTGTGGCCAAGTCCATCAAGGCAGGAGGGAAAAGGCCGTGGACCTCCTCCAGAGTTACCCAGGGCATCTTTTGCACGATGGAGAAGCTGATGAAAACTCACTTAAAACATTGTGGTTTGTCTGATCTCTGCACCGGAGAATGAATTTACTTTGCAAAACAGATTTTGCTCTGCATGGTCAACTGTGTCTTTTTTGCTTACAGCGTCTCTTCATCGTCAAAAGGCTAAAATCGATTTATTTCTCTCCTGCCTGCCTCGGGTGCTCTATTAGTCATGCAGAGTTTCCTTGGTTATGCAGATTAGTGACTGCATCAGAGAACAAAGCATGTCACTGAGTTTCTAATAGAGTCTAGCAAGTGGAGTTGGCAAATCGATAATGGGCAGGGCTATGAATTGTTCCATGCAGAAAGCATTGCAACGTAGTTTTTCAACAAAGTATATTCAGTGCAGAACAACGATTGTAGCGTAATAAAACGGTCTAAACTGGTTGTTTTTTTAAACTGTTTTATTTGGCTCCATGCAAAATACCTCCAAGGTTGGGAATCCCTGACCTAGAGATTGACAGTCCTACCAGAATGATATGCCTACCCTCCTCTAGTTGGATATAAAATAATGTCAGTGAAAGGGGCTGTAGACATAGGCTTGGTTCTTGTAAAATATTTTTCTAAGAAAAGAATTTCCATCAGTGGAGTAGTTCTCTGTACCTAGCTCCCACAGCCCAAAATGCCTTTTCCCCCGTACTGTTCCTAGAAAAGAGAAACCACAGGGCCAACATAGGATGTAGATCTCTAACTTTCAGGGGTATTGTGATTGTTTTACGGGGTGTTTTGAATTGTTAGAGCCTCTTGTGGCGCAGAGTGGTAAGGCAGCTGACATGCTGTCTGAAGCTCTGACCATGAGGCTGGGAGTTTGATCACAGCAGCCGGCTCAAGGTTGACTCAGCCTTCCATCCTTCCGAGGTTGGTAAAATGTGTACCCAGCTTGCTGGAGGGTAAATGGTAATGACTGGGGAAGGCACTGGCAAACCACCCCATATTGAGTCTGCCATGAAAACGCTGGAGGGTGTCACCCCAAGGGTCAGACATGACTTGGTGCTTGCACAGGGGATACCTTTACCTTGATTTGTTATATGATGTTTTATTGTTAGCCGCCACGAGCTAGCTTGCTGGGAGTGGCGGGATAAAAATCTAACAAATAAATAACTATGAAATTTGATGATCAGAACATAGATGGATATTCCAAATGACTTGCTTAGGTACACAAATTTGTTCCCTCTCATTTGTGGGGTGACTGTAGTCCCACTGTGACAAAAGCGTTAAAGCAGTGGTTTTCAACCTTCCTAATGCTGTGACTCTTTAATACAGTTCCTCATAATGTGGGGACCACCAACCATAAAATTATGCAAGTGTTCTTTCACAGAAATTAAACCGAAACTGACCAATGGCATAAAGATCCATTGTTCGTGATTGTATATAAATTGGTATTTTCCCGGGGTTTCTCAGTTCGGTTCTGCCTCTTGTCCCACCATGCCAATCTCGCTCTTTTCCGCTGCTCCAGACAGATGAACGCTCTATCTCAATCTCCCCCACAAGGCTGTTGTGTGGATGGCGCTCCTCTGGCCAAGCTGCTTGCCCTGTCGCGACCCCTGTGAAAGCATCATTCGACCCCCAAAGTGGTCCAGACCGCCAGGTTGAAAACCACTATTAGAGGGTCAGGCATGAAATGAAGACTTTTTCAAGATGCCACTCCCCTCACCCCTAATTGTTAGAAGACACGGAGGTAGAATCATTAAATCATAGAGATGGAAAGGACCTCCAGGGTCATCTAGTCCAAACCCGTGCAGAATGCAGGAAATTCATAACTAGGTTCAAATCTGCTCTCAGCCATGAAATCCATGAGGTGACCGGGCCAGTTACGCTCAGCCCAATATACCTCACTAGGTTGTTTCAGGACAAACCAGGGAATGGCGTTCACTGCCTGAGCGTCTTGGAAGAAGGTTAGGATGAAAAAGCTTACGCCAGAGCATCTGTAACAGGATCGGAGTGCAGGTGCCCTGGGGCCTGTGGATCTCGTAACCTTAGCTACGCTTCCCACAAGTGAGACAAAACCCAGCCCCATGCATGTTGCGTTTGGTGAAGAAACACCAAGTCCCTCTCAGCATCTCATTCAGTCCCCTGTTTATTCATGCCCATATGACAGATGATGCCGTCCCCCATTATTCATGTTGTTTTCCACAAGTTTTAAAAATAGGCCCGTTCAGGGAAAATGAAATCTGATCATGTGAATAATTAAAGCTGAAAATAAAAGAGATGATTTATTTTTTACCCCTGGTATGCGCTATAGTCTGTCCATAGCCCATGTTACATGAGCCCTGCTCTCACAGCGCCTCGTCACTGGGACACGGATCATTTTTCACAGAAGATCTTTGGAATGCCTTAAAAGAGCTTTCCAGATGACTGGACTGAAACAGGACGTTTGGTGATTGCCTGATCTGCCCCAGCAGTGAGATGTGTCCATTTATTTAAAAGGCAGATGCTGAGCCCGAGGTCGAAAATATGTCTGGTCACAAAATTAATCCCAAAACGGTTTTATTTTGGGAGATTGCTGTGCTGGTTGCAGATCAGGTGGCACAGTCCTCAGAGGCCTTCCGTTCTGTATGATGATGTGTTGGGCTGTAAAAGTGCAGGTGACCTATTTCAGTGTGTGGTCCCTTGTTGGAATATGAGTTTTACATAAGCAAACAAAACAAAAGGAACCAACCCTGTACTGAAAGAAGAAGAGTTGGTTCTTATATGCCGCTTTTCTCTACTCGAAGGAGTCTCAAAGTGGCTTACAGTCGCCTTCCCATTCCTCTCCCCACAACAGACACCTGGTGAGGTGGGAGAGGCGGAGAGAGCCCTGAGATTCCTGCTCGGTCAGAACAACTTTATCAGTGCTGTGGCAAGCCCAAGGTCACCCAGCTGGCTGCATGTGGGGGAGCGGGGAATCAAACCCAGCTCGCACTCCTAACCACTACACCAAGCTGGCTCCTAACCACTACACCAAGAGAAGGAATGGGTCCTGATTATGGATGGTTGCTATAAACATTTTCCCAACCCAGAATGTCCTAGGGAGAAGATTTTGCTCCAGTGGGGAAACTTATGCGCTGCCATCCGAATACAGTACGTTCCTATTGGGGCAAATAGCACACCTGCCGTTTCCCATTGGGAGAATGATGCATGAAGGGGAAGGTTTGATATAGGGTTGCCAGGTCTCCCTTGGCCACCGGTGGGAATGGGGGGTTAGGGTGGCTGGATCCAAGTTGGGAGACTCTTGGAGACTGAGGATGGTCCCTGAGGACAACAGGGATTTCAATGGGGTACATTGTCCTGGAGAAAATGGAGAATACAAGTCCCACCTGGAGACTTGAAAATCAAGATAAAGTAAAAATACACATGGGAGGATATGAACAAATGAGGGGGGGGGGGGAATCTGCATGTCCCAATAAATCCTGTAAGTTTCCGAAAAATTTGTTTAAGCTGTCATAATGCACTCTTATATTTCAACGGGAGATCAACATTAAGCCAAGCAAGAAGAAATATATCTTGTCTTCAATATCTTTAATAGAAATAATCAAGTTCAACCCAGACTGGTTTCCCAGGTATAAACTAGTTTCATTGGACTTCCTTAGTTATATAATAATTGCCCATGACTAATAAATCCAGGCAGAGCTCAAAATCTCTTGATCTCCCGTTGTCTATAATATTATGCCAGTTGAAATGAATTCTTTGGAAACGTTCAGGATTTATTCAGCTGAGTGGTTATTTTCTTGTTTGTGCCCACCAGGGCACAAACATCCCTAGCTTGAATGCATAGAATCATAGAGACTTCCGTAGCTTGAATTCACAGAATCATAGACCTAGCAGGGCCATACGGGCCATCTAATCTAACCTGCTGATCAATGCAGGATCAACCTAAAGCAGTGGTCCCCAACCTTTTTATCACCGGGGACCACTCAACGCTTGACAATTTTACTGAGGCCCAGTGGAGGGGGGTGGGTGTAGTTTACTCCTCTACTCTCAACCACTGCCCTAACGCTCTCTGATCGCTATGATAATGTTTAAACATCCCTTCAAAATAAGATACAGACACGCTACAACAATTAACATAAGGAACATTTTATTTTCATGGAAATTTTAACTCATGACAATGACAAATCAATGGGAACCCTGAGCTTGTTTCTCTGCAATGAGATAGTCCCATCTGGGAGTGATGGGAGACAATGACACACGAAGTGTGTTGTAAAGGGCCAGGGGGGGGGAAGGCGTCCTTCGCGGCCCACTTCCAATTAGTCGATGGACCACATGTGGTCCGTAGCCCATAAGTTGGAGATCACTAACCTAAAGCATAAGTATCTGTCCAGCCACTGCTTGAAGACCACCAGTGAGGGGGAGCTCACCACCTCCTTAGGCACTGATGGACTGCTCTGACTGTGAAATCCCCCCCCCAATATCTAGATGGTACCATTCTACATGTAGTAGAACCCTTTACTGCAGCTCCTATCCTGTGCTGTCCACAGGAATCGCTCCATGCCCTCCTCCAAGTGACAGCCTTTCAAATACTTAAAGACAGCAATCATGACCACCTCCTTCTCCAGGCTGAATATTCCCCTTTGCCTTTCCTGATGGGGCTTCATAAATAGATAAAACAGCCTTATACTGAATGAGACTATTGGTCCATCAAAGTCAATATTGTCTGCTCAGACTTTGGCAGCAGCTCTATAGGGTCACCTTTTACCTGATCTTTTAGCTGGAGGTGCCAAGGATTGAACCTGGGACCTTCTGTATGGCAAGTACATGCTCGATCTCTGAGTTCTAGCCCCTGTCCTCATGTGCCACAATCCCAGCCTGACCTGAGTGTTCCAAGCAGGAGACTTCCTAACCATGTGTGTGGACTGAAACATGTTAATCGGCTCTCTGGATAACCTGCCTCACAGGTTTGCTCGGTGGCCAAAAAAGGAGAGAGGGAAGAGCTATGTGCACTCTTTAGAGGGTATTGGGACATAACATTTAATCAATTGTTGGCTGGATTGTGGAAAAAAGCTTGAGGATGTGGTCTTAGCGACCTTTATGTGTTAACCCCATAGGCTTTTTCCTGCTTGCAGAACCAATTCAGTTCTGTGAATTATTGCAATGCCTTTAGTTTGGCCCTGTAGACCACATCCTCAGTTGAAAAGGAGGGTCTTAGTACACTTGGTTGCTTCCTTCACTTCTGCAGAGGTCTGCATGCTACTCTTGCCTCTCTCCCCACTGCTCTTCTTCTGTTGTCTCTCCCCGCTGCCCTCATCAAAATGTGGATTACGAACTCCTTCTGGTAGGTATGTTCTTTTTTGTGCATTCTTGTTTGCAGCTTTTGCAAGCCATCTAGAGTCCTGGCAGAGTACGCAAAAATGTTTTGAAAAGCATAATGGAATAATGGGGAAGAGGATCATAAGCTTGGTATTCGGTGACAGAATAAGAAGGTTAATTGGCTTGGCATCATTTCTCATGAAGCTTCAAATCCCAAACGGTAGATGTCTTTTACGTTTGAGTAGGACTATGGCTGGTTATTAACCGTGATGAATAAATGGGGCTTCCTTGTTCAGAGGCGATCTTGAGTTGCCACCTCTGGGTGGCACCTCTGGGTGGCAACTACCTAGAGATTTGGGAGGAAGACCTGAGGAGGGTGAGGTTTGGGGAGGAAGGGACCTCAGCAGAGTATAATGCCACAGAACCTACCCTCCAAATAAGGAAGCCAGACCCCTACTGGGACTGGGGAACCACTGCTTTGGCATTGCTCCCCCACTTCGTGAATTACAGAAGTTGGGGGGAATCCCCAGCAAAACAGCTGCTTTCATGGTGATCCTCACCCTTACCAGACCTCCCCCCCCCCGACACTCCCTGGGACCACGAAGAATGTTCCAATGTACTGACATCACCAGTGATGTCAGCACTTGGGGGTAATCGGGGGGGGGGGTGATGCTCTGGGTTTGGGTTTGAGGCTGATTATTTACCGTAGAGTTTTCCCAAAAGCTAGAGCATCACTCCTGACATCTCCGACATCACCTCCAGGTGATGTCAGCATGCCAGACACTGTTCTGGTTTTGAGTAAGTACGGGGGAGCTCCTGGAGAGTGCCCCTCCACCACTGACGGGGCAGCAGCACCTGGAAATCCTGCCTCCAAAGCAGCCATTGTATCTAGGGGAACTAATCTCTGTTTACAACTAATGAGCTGTAAAAGTTGCACCTTCGGAGTGCCCAACTGGTAGCCCCTCCAGGGAAATCTGGTTGGTTGTGTAAGAGAACGGGGCCTGGATTGACTTATTGGTCTGATTCATGACGGCTGCTCTTATTTATTTATTTATTTTATTATTTATTTATTTATTTAGATTTACCGCCCTCCCCGAAGGGAAAACCCAGCAAAACAGCTGCTTTCATGGTGATCCTCACCCCCACCAGACTCCCCCCCCCCGACACTCCCTGGGACCACAAAGAATGTTCCAATGTACTGACATCACCAGTGATGTCAGCACTTGGGGGGCATCGGGGGGGGGGATGCTCTGTGTTTGTGTTTGAGGCTGATTATTTACCATAATCATTTACCATATTTATTATTTACCATAATCTTACATTTTCATGTCTCTTATGTGAATTACCACTGCCACAAACAAAACCAATGTACTTTTTTTAAAAAAGGAGTTTTAACCACAAATCCTTCCTCCCCCTTCCCCTTCCCCCCAGTTTAGAAACATTCAATTTCTGGCAGGGAGCAGAGCTGGCCAACAGCCCAAAGGTGCTTGTTCTGCTTTCGGTATAAACAATTTTGCAGGTTTAATTTCCCCTTGTTTGTGTGGTGCCTGTTGGACGTTTTTGGCAGTGAGCTATATTGCATTATAGGAGGTTCATAGGTTCAAAGCAGCCTTTCTATTTTTAATCTGCCCTGGGAGTCTAATTCCCATTCTTTCGTGCCTTTTAAGTGCTACAGTGATAATGACTTAAGTGATCTCCTCGACACATGTTTTCCTTGCACTTTTAAACAGGTGGAGCAGCGCTCAGCATACATGAGATCGCAACATTTACATCTCAGGTTGTTCCCTGCAGTTTAGCTCCGCTGTCGTCATAGACTGTAAGACCAGTGGGACATATTTTATAGAATATGTTTAGAACGAGGCAAGGAAAAATTTAGATAGATTGTGCAAAAGATTTAGACTTACAATGCAGATCAGATACATTTGGCAGCCCTATAGTTTCCCTCCTCTGCTGGACTTAATGATTCACTCATATGCAGGATTTTTTTCAATACTGCATGATGGGGTTTGAAACAGAAATGAAAAGAAAAACTAATTTTATAAAAAAATAATAAAGGAAAGCTGGGGGGGGGAGCATTTGGTTTATCTACCATTGCCCATGTAGAAAGTATTGATTTCCCTGGACTCAAAACGGTAATTGTGGCCAGTTTTAAAGCCAATCATCTCCTTGCTAATCCTCCCATTCCACGGAGGTCGGTCATTAAGGGCAGCCTGTTCAAAATGGAAAAGTATTCTAGCAATGCAATTGATTATACCAGTGGTTCTCAACCTAGGGGTCGGGACCCCCTTGGGGGTCGAACGACCCCTTCACAGGGGTTGCGGCAGGGTGAGCAGCTTGGTGGGGGAGGGGCACCACCACTGTTGCTGCTCCTCCTGAAGGCACCCACCAATTTATATACAACTTATAACCAATTTATATCCAATCATGAGCCATGGATCTTCACGCCATTGGTCAGTTCCGGTCTAATTTCAGTGAAAGAACACTTGCATAGTTTTATGGTTGGCGGTCACCACAACATGAGGAACTGTATTAAAGGGTCGCGGCATTAGGAAGGTTGAGAACCACTGGATTACACAGTTCCAGGCCCATGGACTTGAGTAGATTTAGGAAGGTGTCCCGATCCTTAGGATGGTCCTTTAGGACTCTAAGCTTTATCAACCGATGGTCTGTTCCCATGCAAATACTAAAGCTGGTCACAAGATGCTTTTCCCAGTGGGGTTCTGTGTCCCTGCAAGTTTGGGGTTGGTTTTTGTTTGTTTGTTTTTTGCATGTGTTGATTGAAAAGATCAAAATTAGTAGAAAGACTCAACTTGTGGACTCAAATTGGTAGAAAGACTCAACCTGAATGTTGACAACATAGCTGCTTCAGACATGGGGGTCCCCAGCCTCAAAGAGGTAAAACTGGCCTTGACTGCCCTTGTGGAGTGCTCTGCCGAGTAGAATCAGGGATCTCCGTGACTTTAAACCAAGGGTAGTCAAACTGCGGCCCTCCAGATGTCCATGGACTACAATGCCCAGGAGCCCCTGCCAGCGAATGCTGGCAGGGGGCTCCTGGGAATTGTAGTCCATGGACATCTGGAGGGCTGCAGTTTGACTACCCCTGCTTTAAACAGTTCAGGAGAGCCTGCAAGACAGAGGTTGAGGCCAGGAAATAGCATCGACACACACTGGCCTCCCTGCCTGAGAACCTCTCCACCAAAAAAACTCAAAACCCTCTGAGCTCTGACTAATCCCTCAGTAAGGGATGTTAAGTCTAAATGTTAAGAGGAGGCAGTTCTTAACGTTTTTTAAATGTTTTAGTAATCAGATTGTACGGCTCTTTAAAAAGCTTGTCGTTACCCGCCCTGAACCTACCAGGAAGGGCACGATACAAAAATAAAGTTGTTACTACTAGAGGATCCTAAACTAATTGGGACGGGATGGCCGTAATCCCAAACCGACATGCCTTTTGCCCCTTTGAGAGCTCTGAAATAGGTCAGAATCCAATGAGTGAGGATCTTCCACCCCCTTTCTCACAACAGTTGCCTTTCCAGACATTATGTTCCTGGCGCTGTGGCTGCACATACCGAATGAACAGGTTACACGGGATCCTCCCAGCAGGGCCGCTTCCCATTGCCTCTGAGGTTGCCCCTTTCAAAAGAAAGAGTAATCGTGGGTTATTGGTAAGGCTGCGTTGAGCATGTTTTCTCATGCAATGTAATGACTGTGTGACGGGGCAAATGGCACTTGCCATTGGGGAAACTGTGCCTCTCCCGGCTCCCTTGGAGGATTTAAGAGGCCAATACCCTGACCCTGCTAAGAAATGCGTTCCCTCCGCAGAAATTATCAATCTCTGCCTGCCGGCGGAGAATGTCATTGCCGTGCGACCCTCTCTCCCCCGCATGGTTTGGATCCAGCTGATAAACATGAGAACTTGGCAAGTATTCCTGTACGTCCGCATAGGGACATTTAAACAGAATGCCAAGTTCGCATTCATTAATTTAAAAGGCGCCTTCGGAGGTTAGGAAATGTTTGGTGACCCTGGGAAATAAATTCAATCCGAGTCAGGCTGGATTTGAGAACCACAAAGCCATTAAAAAAAAAAAGGAGCAGTGGTATTTTAAAAGCTAGCAGGGGGACGCGCTGTGGTTCCATCCGAAAGCGTCTGTGTGGAATGCAGAAAATCCCAGGTTTAAACCCAGGTATCTCCATTGAAAAGGGCCAGGTAGTAGATGTCGGGAGAGACCTCAGCCAGAGAGCCCCCTCTGTGTAGACCAGGGGTAGTCAAACTGCGGCCCTCCAGATGTCCATGGACTACAATTCCCATGAGCCCCCTGCCAGCAGTTGCTGGCAGGGGGGCTCATGGGAATTGTAGTCCATGGACATCTGGAGGGCCGCAGTTTGACTGCCCCTGGTGTAGACAATGCCGACCTTGATGTATTTTCATGTTCATGTATGTTCACATGTGCTTTCCCCCTGTCTGTTTGTACTAATTGATATGCTACTAGGCTCACCTGTGTTGTAGGCTGGATTACTCTTGGGGTTGAATATTACACTGTGTTCCCACTTTATGTGCCATTTGAGTACACTCAACTCTATCAATTCTTTCCCAGTAGTTCTTCTGTCAGAATTTGTTACTTCTCTGGACTTAATTTATAAAAGAGGAAATAAAAGGGAGCTATAACGGCTCAAGAGATAGAGGCTTGTGGAGGGGAGAATGCCTCTGTTGTAATGGCGAGGAATTTGTGATGGATGAAGTTGTATTGATTATGACATCATGTATTCTCCCCTTCCCCCCCCCCTGAAGTTAAAGCTGAGTAATTCAGACGCGGTTATTATGGGAATGAGAGGCTGAGTAGATGCTAGTTTTGCAATCAACGCATCCAATTTTCAGTGGTTCTATTTATAATAATAAATACCCCCTCATTAAGTTAAGGATGGCTCGGCAACATTATTTAATGCGTCTGCACTTATGAGGCATAGAACACAAATGCTTGAACAACGCAATCACAATTTACAAGTTAAAAGATGAATTATAACACTCTTAAAATGCCTTTGAAGCTGGGTTTTGTTTTGTTTTTTTAATCATTTGCTCCTATTCTCAGATATCATTTCCATTTTTCTGTTTCACTTACAATTACACTTACAATTACAGGGATTTTCTGTCTAACTTATAATGGTTTGACCATAAAATGCCATCCGAAGGAGAGTTATGCATTCTTAGACAATTGAATTCAATGGGCTTAAAAGAGTAAACTCTACTTGGGGTGCCAACATAGTTTTTGTTTTCTAAATTAATTTATAATATAGAAGAAGATCCCCAAAAGAGTCTCAGAGGCCCATTATGCATGGAGTGGAAGGTCCACATTCAGGGTGGAATAGCGGCAGCTAAAACCACCAATTATGCATATTGCAGGCGGCAACCGGGCGCAGAGTCAACGTGTGCTGCCGAAAAAGCCGCGTTAGCAAGATGCGGAAGAAAGTGGAGCTTCCTGGGACCAGGGCTCAACCAGAAGCAGCTCCGGATTAGCCACGTGCATAATTGGATACTTTGGGTTTTGCTGCCATTGCGTTCCATCCCGTGCGTAAGCGGTTTGCTTTGCTTCTTCCTCATCCGCATTCTCCATGCCGCCGTTTCAGCAGGCATGCATAATAGGCCAGTGGCTTACAATCACAGTCCCTTCCCCTCCCCACAACTGGAATCTTGTGAGGTGAGCGGTGGCTGAGAGAATTCTGAGAGAACTGTGACTGGCCCAAGGTCACCCAGCAGGCTTCATGAGGAAGAGTCGGAAATCAAACCCAGGCCAATTCCACGCACAGAGGATAATGCACTTTCAATGTGCTTTGGCAGCTGGATTTTCATGTGCAGAACAGGAAAATCTACTTCTAAAGTGCATTGAAAGTGCATTATCTAGTATGTGTGGAATGGGCCTCAGTTCTCCAGATTAGAGTCAGCCACTCTTAACCAACACCATGCTGGCTGTCATATATACAACAAATATATACAGTGAACACATGCACATTATGATCTCACTGGCTCCCTAGCTCAGTTTGGCCTCCCACAGACAAGGAAGGGGCTTGTACATACTCTGGGGACTCCCCATATGAGTAGAAGAAATAGGACTGTAAATTAAATAAGAAAAAAAACATCTTTCCTAGTAAGGATAGAATTTGCTCTGGTAGCATGAGCATTGGGAGCACGAACCATTGAAAGGGGGGAAAGGGAAGAGAGATTCACATCAAGAAGCATGGAATTTGTGCAGAGCTACCAGATTTTCCACTCCCACATGGGTGCTACCTTGTCTTGAGTAAAACTATACCTATTTCCACATCCCTTCAAATATTTTCCCAAATGCAACAGCCCATTCATTTAATGAAGTATGACGTAAACTTTTGAAAAGGAGGATTTATCTGCAAAAAGAAACTCTAGTTTGTTTGTTTTTTCTCTCTCTCTTTTGTGCATGCCTTTTGAAAACAAAGAGGCTAATTGGGTAGAGCAGATATTGATTGATGGCGAGGAAGTAGATTTCCAGTGTGTTAAACCAACCCTTTTAGCGACTGCAGCTACCTGAACAATAAATGCCTGGCGAGCTATTGAGACATGGCCAGATGCTAGTATATGTCCCAGGAGTCATTCTTTAAAACTAAAATTATATGGTGTCTAAAGCATCACGCTAATACCTGTTTAAAATGCAGGCCAAAAAGGACAGATTGTTGTGCACATCCGTGGCCAGTGAATTAAATTAGCATCTTGATGGATTGTTTTGGGATCTTGCCCTCACCCCCAAGCAAATGCAAAGGTCTAGGCTGGCCTAACGATTTCAACAGGGTGTCTTCTTAGATTTGCAGAGATCCCTTCTACCAGCTGCTCAAAGCGTTGACATCCCTATCATCCCTCTGGGGCGGGGCCCATTTCCGATTGTCGCTTTCTAATCTAAAATATATGGCGATGGGTTGAAAATGGCATGTCTGCATTGATCTGTTGCCACCCCACCTGGCCCTGGCTAACGTGCCGCGATGCACAGAGCCTTCTAATAGCTCCGGGAAAACCGTCAGCCATGGAACGTCCACACAGCAGCCCCCCTTAAAGGGAGCGGGAGATCAGTTCGGTTGGGTAGAGCTGTTAGCATGGTCAATCCACATGGGAAATAACAGCAAAGTTCTGATGGAGTATTCCAGTGAATTGAGAAAACGCAGGCTTAACCTTTCCTGTTTCGGAAGACCGCATCCTGTTTATAGGAATGGCACATTACTGGATCAGAGTTTCCACAAAGTCGTGATCGGTGCCATTCTCTATGACCGTCAGCCGTGGTGTGTGTAGGGGGAACCAGGCAACTGTTTCTCAACCCATCGATTATTAAAGAGCCGCAGGATGTTCACAACCCCGTTTTTCCCCCCAACTGCATCTAAATGAAGAGCCAGGGTGTTCGTGACGATGCTTTTATAAGGCATCCTGTGAATTATGTATGAATAGGACGGAGGAATAAGGAACGTGCCCACAGAAGCCTGCTGGTGGTCACATGTGAGTTCTTCTCTTCCCAGCAAGCTGCAGGTGGCTTTATACAGATTCCCTGTGCCACCAGATCAAGGAGCATACATTAGCTTTGTATATGAAGCCGAGAGGAGCTGGAATATGGGCTGCATTCTGCTGTACCTCACATTTCTCTTTCCCTGGCTGCCGCCATTGTTCTCAAGGAAGCCCTATAATTTTAAGGAATGGTATGCTGTGGACACATCTAGTCATAGGGACGCAGGAGTACAGCTATTTATTTTTTAACAGTATGCAGCAGAAAAGGGTCCTTTGCAAGAATCCCAATGCTCTTCCAACATTTTTTTCCAGTGTTCTTTATTCAACACTATGACTAATTGGGATTTTGAGCAAATCTTTCACCTCCAGTCTCACTAATACAGAAGAAATTCCAAGGAAACTTTTCCCCAAAGGAATTCACTGTGTGTGTGTGAGCAAGAGAGACAGAGAGAGACAGAGAAAGCACAAACACACACCTGGATGTACCTGTGTGTATGTACATCCTATGGGCCACTGGAACATCATATTTCTGAGAACAAAGTCTGAGTCCAGGGTCACCTTTAAGACCAACCAAGTTTTGTTCAAGCTATGATATGATAGAACAGGAATTCTATTAAAGTGCCCCTGGACTCAAACTTTGGTCTGCTGCTTCAGACCCATACGGTTATCCACCTGAATCTCATCTCAACATCAGTTATTCATTTTTACCACTTTGTTCTGCTGCTTCAGACCAACCCGGCTACCCATCTGAAATCTGTCCTATTCCTCAGATAGCTGTAGGAGAGTCGCCACCTGCTGGTGTGTTTCAGAACCCCACCGTGCTGTCCTATCAGCACCTCCCAAGACCTGTGTTTTTTAAGCACTCGTCTTCAGAGTACCCAACAAGGGATCCTTCAGTGACAGTTTCTTGGGAAGGAGTAAGTACATGGCTTTCTCACAAGGGAAGTTTGTTGCCGTATATTAAACCATATTCGAACCATTGTAGAATAATGGACTTTGAGCCTTTATGACACATTACTTAAGAGCAATGCAGAACCAGGTCTGATTCTCTGCTCATGCACATGCGGTCTGCTGGGTGATGTGGAGCCAGTCACAGCTCTCTCAGCTCTCTCTCTCTCAGCCTCACCTATCTCACAAGGTGCCTGCTATGAGGAAAGGTAATTGCACTCCACTTGGAGACTCCTTAAGGTAGAGGAAAAGTGGTATATAAAACCAACTCTTCTTCTTTGGTTTGAACTGACATTCTGCAAACTGAAGGTAAAGTTGTGGCCCAGCTTTGTAAGCCTACAAAAAAGGACGGGGCTTGTTTTGCTACCTTCTGGACTTCATCTTAGCAATATGGCACATATCAGCAGTTCCCTGCCTCTTGAGACAATTGACAGTGCAATCCTAAGCAGAGTTGGACACTTCTTGCTCAGTTGAAGTAAATGGGCTAAAAGGGGGATAATTTCACTTAGGTGTCTGCTTTGCACTGCTGTAGTTACCATGCCTAGGGATGATATTTACATTTGTTGTTTGCACTGTCTCTGAAGACCTAGGGCAGAATTACATCAAGATAAAATGCATACAAAAAATAGACTATGCCGATAAAATTAATTACTAGTTCAATAAGTTTTAAAATAATTGAAAATATATTTAAACCACGGATTACCCAATTCTTCTGTTGACTTGAGAGGTGGTGGGAGAGTCATATGTACCCTTGATTAGCGGTCCCCAACCTTTTTCCGGTTGAGGACCGCCTTCGGGGTTGAGGGAGAGCTGCCGGCCCGGCCACGCACATACACGTTTTTGCCAGCAGGTGGCGTTAATGCGCACGCAGAGTAGCCGCACATGCGCATTTGCGTCCGCTGGCATGCCGGAGGCCGCGCCTGCCTCTTCCCCCCCTCTCACAGCAGGAAGCTAGCCGGGCCGCGAGTGAAGCGGCTGCTTTGGCAGCCGCTTCACTCGGGGCCTGGCAAGCTTCTCGCAGCGGAAGAGGCAGGCGCGGTTGCTGGTGGCCCGGTACCAGGCCGCGGACCAGGGATTGGTGACCCCTGCCCTAGATGACACGTAAATTAGGAGGCATTTGACTGCGGGCCCAGTGGGGGAGGGAAGCCTCTGCCAGTGCTTGTCCCTGCCAGGGGTTACCCCCGCCAGCACTCGCCCCCACCCCGATCAGCCACAGCTGCAGCCTCACCAGGCCTTGGCAGTGCTGCCAGCGGGAGAGGGTGAGCCAGTCCCCACCAGCACTCCCGATTCCCTGAGCAGCTCTGGCTGCAGCCTTCCCTATCCTTGGCAAGGCCGCCCAGGCTGCAAGGAAGGAAGGAATCTCTGCCAGTGCTACCCCTGTCCCGAAAATGCCCATCCAGGCCTGGAGAGGACTTGGCAGGCCTTTTGGGGGAGGGGAGGGGGTGAAAGGAGGTCCTGCCAGTTCTTCCCCCACCTGAAAATGGCCCGCTGAGGCATGTTCAGGGCATGGAGAGAAGGAGGAAGGGAGATTCCTCCAGCACTCCTCCCGCTCCAAGGCAGGCCCACTGGAGAGGCCACAGAGAGCCTTTTCGGCGTGGAGGGGAGAAAAGAGGGGAGTCCCACCTGCATTCCCCCCCTCTGAAAAGACCCACTGTGGCCTCTCCAGGCCTCAGCTGGTCTGCCCAGGGCAGGAGGAGGAGCCTAGCACCCGTTGTATTTTTACATACAACGGGCTTTTCTGCTAGTAATATTAATAACATTATTTAAAACTAAGACAATGTCAAATTTTAAAAGTTAAACTCAGCAGTGTATGGATACGGTTTGAGGAGTGGGAGTGGGTTAGAGCAGGAGGCCAACAATAGAAGGCAAATCCTTCAAGTAAAAGTGAGTAAAACAGCCATAAGCCTGTTTTACTCACTTTTACTGGTTTTAAAGAACTGAAAGAAGTCCTTCAAGGCCCAGATCTCAGTGGGCAGAGTGTTTCACCAGGTTGGGGCCAGGGCTAAAAAGGCCCTGACCCTGGTTGCAAAAATGCGCACTTTATTTGGGCCAGGGACCACCAGGATGTTCGCTGTTTGAGAGTGTAAAGCTCTAACAAGGGTATATGGGGAGAGGTGATCTTGATAATGGAGATTCTTTGCTATATATTACAAGGTAAGGTTGAAAGAGCTTGGTCAGTTTAGCCTGTAGAGAAAGCAACTAAGAGGTGATATGATATCCATCTTCAGGTACTTGAAGGGCTTTCACATAGAACAGGGGTAGTCAACCTGTGGTCCTCCAGATGTCCATGGACTACAATTCTCATGAGCCCCTGCCAGCATTTGCCTGGAGGACCACAGGTTGACTACCCCTGACATAGAAGATGGAGCAGAATCGTTTTCTGTTGCCCCAGAGGGTAGAACCAGAACCAATGTGTTGAAATAAATTCAAAAGAATTTTTTAGATAAACACCCAGAGGTTCCTGACAGAGCAGTCCCCCAGTGGAACAGGCTTCCTCAGTTGGTGGTAGGATTTCGGCAGATTGTAAGCAGCTGGGCAAAAGGGATTGTGTCCATGCTTGGCTCTTGTATGCCCAGGGAAATGCCAATCAGCACTTTGAGGTAGGGAGGTGAATTTCCTCCAAGCCATATTAGCCACGGATTCTGGGTTTTTTATGGGGGGGGCATCATCTGAGCATGGAATTGGGGTCACTGTGGGTGGGCAGGTAGTTGTGAATTTCGTGCATTCTGCAGGGGGTTGGACTAGATGAACCTGGAGCTACCTTCCAACTCTATGGTTGTGTGAAAGAGGCAAAAGTTATAAAGCAGAGATGAGGCTATTTGGCAGGAAGGAAGTGGACCGATAAAGGAGGAACACAAAGGAACTCTAGGTTACTAGTTCTAGATTCGATGCCCCTAGCAGGGGACCTCTGTAGTTGTGCCTTCAGCTGTCATTGTGGCATTGAGACCCGGTAACCCAATGGAGCCAATGCAGGACAGGAAGCAATAGGTGGCAGTGGGAGGCTTGAATTTCATGCAATGATTTTCAACCAACCACCTTTTGGCTTCAGGCGTTCACTTACTGTCTATCAGGCAACACCCTCTGGAAGTGGGCTGTTCAGGAGTAATTTTTCAAGAACGTTTAAAAAAAGCAACAGAATGTTGTTTCAGTCTGTAAAGTATGGAAGCCACAGTGTGGCTGGCGGCATAAAAGAAAAGCTGTGTACATTAATCAAATTTTGAGTGGTTGCTACGTGACTTACTATAAGTAAAAGGTTCAGAAGCTGTTCACCAGAGCTTGAAGCCCAAACTTGGGTTGTCACATTTCCCCCTGGCCAACAGCAGGGGATGGGTGAGGGCAATGTTTAAATATGCAGAGAATGTGGAACACCAGGCTGCTTACAGAACAAAAAAACAGAGCCACAAGAGAATGTGGTAAATACATGTAATAATTTTTTTAAGTGTTTATTCAGAAAAGAAACAACTATGAATAGAAAGGAGAAAGAAGAGACCTAGCCACCTAGGTAGCTATTGTCTGCAGTCATTCTTCATTCAATTGCTGTTCTGAAGGCAAGCAGGGAGGACATGTGCTTAAAAAACCCAGGAAGACTCTTTTTCAGTCAATCAGGACACAAGATAATTTGAAAATCATCAGGAAGTTCCTGTCCTATCTATGCTAAATATACATCTCCTCTGATGTCCCCTGCAGGCCACCCCTTATATTCTGTTCAATTATGCACACTGCAGATCTCGTATATGCCAACTATGGAGAGGTACGGTTGCCATTTCCAGGTCAGGAAACTTCTGGAGATTTGGGGATGAAGCCTGGGGAGGACAGGGACCTCAGTGGGGTACAATGGCATCAAGTCCACCCTCCGAACCATCAATGTTCTCCAGGGGAATGGATCTTTGCAACTGTAATTCTGGGGGATTCCCAGGTCCTATATGGAGGCTGCCATCCTTAGCCCAAAACTGTCTTTAGATACCTACAGTTCCAGAGTGCTTTTGTTTCCATTGGAAGTAGGATTGCCTCTAGATCTGAAAAAAGACAGTCTACACCCCAATCCTTTAACAATTTATATCAAACCAATATCTGCATTCTGCAATGGGAACAATGAATCTTGAGTTCAGGAAAGTTTTTGACTATGGCCTGTGTGCTATTCATCTAAAAAGACTGTTAATCAACAACCAGGAAGAAAAATCCATGCTCGGTTATTAGAAATACCCCAAAAAGTAACATGGAATGGATTTATATCCACTATTCCTGTTCAGCAGACAGCCCTTACAGCAATCACAATATGATAGTCTGAGGACCCTTAATATACGCAATTTCTGGAAAGGGTGCTAAATTACTGTGGAATATGTGGTATTGCTAGAGGGTCCAGTCCACATGGGGGAGGGCTGAGCAGAGATGAAAGACCTATGATACCTTATGGAATCTTCATGTTACCTATATGGCCAACCTAATCCTGTTCCATGGTCAGATTGTAATTCCCAGGTGTGTACAAGGCCCAATTTGGATGACTGTGACAAGCCAGTTATTAGGGGTGTGCAAAAAAAAGTTGTGTTTTTCAGGGGGTTAGAGCCAAATCACCCCCAAATTAATACAGTAAATCTTGAATTGCTGGTTTGGTAGAGTGCTTCAGGTATGTTGAAATTCGGGTTTCTCGAATCAATTTGTCTCCATCGAAATTGGAGGGGGGGGATTGAGGAGAAGCTCCAGCTGTAAATTTAGCGCCTCTACCTCAAACCCTGCCCCACCAGAGCACTTAATAGATAAGATAGATTTCCCACAGACTTACCTAGGTTATAAAGGAGCCAAATTGATCTGGGAATGCTGAATCAAAAGCTGAATTGATTTGAGAAACTTGAACCAAGGATTCGAGAATCCTGAATCAAAAGCTGAATTGATTTGGAATTTGGGTCTCAAAAAAAAATCTCAATTCAGGTAAAAACTAAACAAACAAACAAAAAACCCAACCCAACCCTGAATCAGTATTGATCTGGGATATTTTTAAGTTTATCCAAACCGAATGCACACACCTAATCAGATTGGGATTTTAAGCCTGCCCCCCACCACACCACTGCAGAGCCGCCTCAGAAGTATGTTTTTCAGATACTTAAAATTCTGAGTATTTTATGAACTAGATCTAGCTCTGATGTTAACTAACTTGTTTTTTTACTAAATCAAAGCTGTGATTCATAACTCAAAAAAAAAGTGCGGGTTAAGAGATGCCAAAAACACTGTTGGGCTCCCAGTAAACCAATGAATGTCATAAATCACGGCAAGACTAACAATTTCCCAGCCTCACACTGCCTACTGTGATCAAAGCCGAAGCAACAAACAACACATGAAACGAAAGGATTTAAAGCAAATTAATACTGAGTACAAATCACTATGACCTTCTCATCTGCAAGCTTTATAGAAAAAGGAATGGAAGTGGCATGTAATCTGGAGTCATTTTTTTTGTTGCATAAGAAATGTCTTAAATTCTAAACTTGAGTCTGGGTCTGCGTCATCTCCCCCCCCCCCCTTCCTGTTTCAGCCATAGAGTTTTAAACAGTGTTAAACGTATGGATTGAATTATTGAGCACAGGCGTAATTGAGAAGGTGGTTTTTGTTAAACACACAGGTGCATATTTTTCTCTTGTCCTTGGGCCAAAAGGTCATACTGCAGTTTGGCTAAGAGTTTTAAAACGGTGAAGTGCAGCTGCAAATAAAGGAAGTATATTTTGACAAGGAGAGGCTCGCATTTGACAGGAATATTTTCATTTGTTGCTGCTTGCAAAGGAAATTGCTGACCTGGCTGTCAGGTTAATGGAGGAAACAATGGATGTTTTGCATTTTTACAAGCAGTTTTGCAGAATTACCAGAGGAACCTCTGGACGAGGGAGTATTGAGCCATTACACCGAGACTGTGTTTTGCAGTGTTCCAGGGGGAGATGAAAATAATTAACTGTTGCTAAGGGTTTTAAAAAAAATCACACTAGAGCATGCAAAATAGTAGTACATGATTGCTGTATGGACAGCAGCATATTATTTATTTATTTACTTTATTATAGACCACCTGTCTCGCTAAGGCTTGCAGTGCATTACAACTAAGAACAAGGCAGTAAGATGCGTGCACCCAGCGATGACTCCCCTGTGACCATAAACAGACAACATGGCATTAAAAATACAAAATAATACAAGCAATAAAGTAGAAACTTCATGAATGGAGACCAGTGCAGCAAAACATTAAATTGCATGCAATAAACCATGTAATAACGTGGGCCTACGGAATTTAGAAAACAATACAATAAACATAGCATAATCTGTACCATGAAGCCTGCCTTAAATTCCACTCATGTATCTCAAGATTGCTTAGGGGGCCATGGCTAGGCATTAAGGCAGGATGTGTTGTACTTTTTCTGAATGTGCATTTATTATATTGTGCCCGTCTGAACTCATCTACCTTCATCATAACCACTGACATTTTTGGATCATGCATTTGCAAGGCAGCACGGATCTTGTGGTGGGTTGGCAATTATCGCCTTCTCGGCACACATCTGCAAAATATATAGGCACAGACCAGTCACGCACATAACAGGGTGGATCCAACCATTCTTCAACAAGCATTCCTCCAGTCTTTTTCCACCCTAAGTGGCTTTTCTTCCATCTGAGGAAGTCTCCTTAGGCTGGAGGAAAGCTTCAAATTTTGCTCAATGGAATGGTGGACTGAGGGATGCTACGACCCCTGCCAGTTCAGCTCACTTCCCCTCCACCACTGGTGATCAGGCAGCTGTTTAAACAACAGGCTGCTTGCAACCTGTTTGTGTATTAGCAAGAACAGGCTGCATGTCGGCATCATGAGCTGACTCCCAGATGATGAGAGATCAGCTGGGAGTCAGCTTCTGATATCCGGCTTTGCTCTGTACCCAGAAAAGCTTTTTAGGAAGGGAGGGAAATCAGAAGGCAACTCCTAGGTGATCTCTAGTCTTAGAAACTTTGCTGTCTCTCAGACTTGTTAAGATGCAGTGAATGGAGCCCCAGTTCAGAAGCCCAGTTAAGTTTCCGTCTCTTCTCCCTACCCAAAGCTGTTGGCTTGGGCTTCAGAAGAAAGGAAAAAACCTTGCTCTTCCCATCTTCCCTGTTGCAATGCATCCATTAAAAGCATTGCTTCTGTCCCCATCCAGCTTGGAGGGGAGGAAAGAGCTCCTTTTTGCAAGTTCACTGTGCAGCCATTTTGCTGAAGGGGGGGGGGATAAGATAAGAACAGACTGCAACCTTCTTCCCCAATCAGCTGGATGTAGGCAGCTGTTGGAGTTGCTCCATGCCCATCCATGGGTGCTGAAATAGATTTGCCAAACACATTCACTGAGAATTCCCAGCATTCCTGAGTAGAATATGGGTAGGATATACCACAACGTGGCTGCCTCTTAAAGTTGGAGTTTACTGTATTCTTGTTTTATTTTTCTAAATGTCCAATCTAGACTTTTCCTCTACTTCAATCCAGTTCTGTTTGCCTCCAATTTATCTTTTTTCCACTCACTGATCCAAAAACCAGATTATCTGTTGATCATTTATTTGCATGGAGAAAAGACCTGGATATCTTGCACCTTACTCAGAGGCATAACTATGCACAACAGCAGCCATGAGGATTGGATGCAACATAACCTGAAATGACGTGTAGGAAAACGTTAGAAAATACTAACCTTGCTTATTTGCAATAGATACAGTTGACTTTACTAAAGACAGGTCCTTTTGCTTATATCCTTTTGTTCTCACTTTTTAGCTCCTGTTAGCTGTCAGAAATCTGCAAGTGGACATTCAAAAAGAAGGACTAACCAGAGTGATAAGGTGCCCCTGGAGTGCCAGGAGCTTGTCTCCCTGAAGGAAAGGATGGCCTTGTACCAGGCGGCAGTGACTAAAGTCGAATCCAGCAATGCCTCTCCTAACGTAAGATATCCATATTTTTCATTAAATTGTTTTCCTAATATGTTGGCAGCCTTTCCACTTCATATTTGTACAATCAGTTAAAGGTGTAGTTAGATGTATATAAGTGATACATTCTCTATACTGCAGCTCACTTTTCATTGGTGTGCCCTGGATTCGCATCAAGAAGGCATATAACCAGTCCATGACAGAACTTTCACACATCCAAGTGGTAAAGTAATGCATTGGCTTAATCCAACTTCTGCTATATCCTGCTAGTTTAATTTACATATGTAAATTATCCCAGTAGACTGAAGGTCAGGAGTGGTTTAAGGATTCGCAGGGCCCTAGCAGAGTACAATTGTGGTAGGCACAGCCAGACTGGGGCCAGAGGGGCCCCCAACAGTGGAAAGGGGTGTCACTCTGAGGGTCCTTAAAGAGGAAAAAGTGGAGAGGAGAGAAGCTATGGCTCTGACTCATGAAGCAAGGAAAGTAAGACATGGGGCCCATGGAAATGTGGGGCCCGTAGCATGTGGTACATGTACTGCATGGATAAACTGGCCCTTCTGAAGATCATGCTTTACATTGTTATAGACTTAACTTCAGAATATTGTTCCTGGTGCCCACAAAAAAAAAAAAGCAACCCAAATAATATAAGCCACACTGGACCCCACTCTTCTGGACAATTCAGTTATGCTGTGAAAGGGTAGCTAATTCCCAGGGAGCTCAGGAAAAAAAATAAATTGCTCTTCACAGAGATAATAACGGTGGTCAGAGGGATCACCATTACATACCCACTTGGGGTGCCTATTTTCCGCTCCAAGATGCTGCCTGCCACTCTCCCAGTAAGACAGCATACTCTAGAATTAATTTGTGCTAAGCTATGAGAGCTCACACCCACCCCGCACTAAACGAACTGGGAATAATTTTTACCTTCAGAACCGGGACCCTGTTGGGTGAAAACGAAACAAAAGTCAGAAGAAAATATAAGAGGCGTGTAAGGCTAACTCAGTTCGTAACTCAATAGTTGGCACTCAAATCAAGGGCCCTTCAATGAAATAAAATCAATAAAATGTATTCGTATTTAGCTCGTGTCAGAAAGTTCTCAGGGACTGTTTCCGCACTGGGAGCTTCACTGCCCTGGCTCCTGTGCGGGAGCACAAATCTGGGGCGGATTATGTGCACTGGGCCAAATGCTCCCCTGTGCAGGAGCAGGAAGAGGCAAGGCAACCTGCCACAAATCCAGCCTGCAGCATGAAGTCTCCAGTGCAGAAACAGTATGGAAACCACGGACTCACTCTGTGGTGGAAAGGCAGTTCTTTGTGTTCTAGTTTGCTTTTCATTGTTAACTGCTGGGTTTACATGGAAAAAAGATGTAACTAATCATGATAGGCCTTCCACAAAGTCAAGAAGCGCATCAATGCACTGTCCTAATCTATCATCTGCCAGAACCCTGCAAGTTTAATTTGCTGATGTAATTGCACGGGAATGAGGATGCAGTAGACGGGGGGGGGGTCGTTGCTTGTTGCTCAAACACCTCGTTGCTGACTGATTAACAGACCTCAGTGATATGAGGAACCCATGTCTGCACCAGGTTCTACAAAACTGTCGGCTGCTATGAGCTTGCACAGTGACAAGCGAGATATTTGCATGAAATTGGGGTCACTGTGGGTGGCAGGTAGTTGTGAGTGCAGAGGGCTGCACTGGGCAGAAAGCTGTATGGAATTCATGTGAACTCCAACAGAGTATTTATGTAGCCAGCTTGGTGTAGTGGTTAGGAACGCCAACTTCTAATCTGGTGAGCCGGGTTTGATTCCCCAATCCCCAACATGCAGCCAGCAGGGTGACCTTGGGCTGGCCACAGCACTGATAAAGCTGTTTTGACTGAGCAGGAATATCAGGGCTCTCTCAGCCTCACCTACCTCACAGGGTGTCTGTTGTGGGGACAGGAAAGGGAAGGTTGTTGTAAGCTGCTTTGAGACTCCTTTGGGTAGAGAAAAGCGGCCTATAAGAACCAACTCTTCTTCTTCTTCAATACTTTATTACCCAACATGGGTTTAAATAAAACACCTGACAGATAATAATGTATATTATGGATTATACCGCTGGCCTTTTGCAGAGTTTCTTTGAAGTTCGATATATTTTGTTTTTCCTCCTTGCTGCTCTGCAGCATACCAAAGCTGTTGGAATCGGCTTCGTCCGTGTAGAAAACAAGGCAGAGTTTCCGTGTTGTCGCTCGATGAACCAAATGCAAAACAGGCAAATATGAACATTTCTATGCCAGCAGCAGATTTTAAAATGCGTAATAATAATGAAGATGATGATCAAAGAGTGTGCTTTCTTCACCGTTTGCTAGTTAATCAATGGCAGGGTTTGGGGAAGCCTGCAGTACAGCTACGGCTGCCTTTGGCTGTAAGGGAAAGCAACGGGAATGTTACACAGTCATTAGGATAAATATTCATTTGTAATGAAGATGGATGTCCAGGCTCTGTGGGAGCTGTGGAAAACGTCATGCCTGCTACTTCACAAGGAATGACACTTGCAGGTCAGAAGCTTGCACTAATATAACCCACCAAAACAGAGTATATAAACCAGGGGTAGTCAAACTGCAGCCCTCCAGATGTCCATGGACTACAATTCCCAGAAGCCCCTGCCAGCATTCGCTGGACATCTGGAGGGCCGCAGTTTGACTATCCCTGATATAAACAGTAGTTCCTGCATTGCTTTTGATAAAAGAATGGCCATCTCATGCCTGCTACTTCACAAGGAATGACACTTGTAGGTCAGATAGGGATGTTTCCAGGCGGGGAGGGGGCTACCTACCCAGCCTATTTGATCTGCAGTCATGGCATCCAGTCCTGCTTCCATTTAGGGTTCAATTGCGGATTCTCCAACTTTTTTTCTGAAGTGACAGGAGGCCATTCTGAGTAGGGCAATTCTCTTTTTGCATTTGCATGGGGGAAGAACAGATGGGCCATTTTTCTAATCACAGTTGCAGTTCCAGTTGGTTTTTTTGTCCCTGGTGCAAAAGATACAAGTTCCCTTTTTTCCTTTCTGAGAAGACAAGTACCTTGTGGCCAGTTGTTTTCTGAGGGAAAACCACCAGCAGAGAAAGAGTGAAGCAGTTCTTCCTCTGTAAACACCCTTCTAATCTCACACCCCCAGAAGTGGGGGGATTTGGGCTGCATCTATCCAGCTTTTTCATTCAATCTTGCCCCTCCCCCTCAAAATAAAATTCCAGTCTCTGCCCCCACATTTGTTACATGCATATTCTATTATCTCCAATTTGTAATCTTACTGAGTTAGGGCCCTCCTCCCTTTTTCACCAGCAGAAAAGTCAGTTGGATCCAACCCATTGGCTATAGTTGCATTCACTTAACCTTATCATACACAGGTTTGGAGGCGTGGATTGTCACTCCCGGATTTCCACCAACATTTAAAACCGATGAAATGAAAAGCAGTCATGAGATGCCAGAGACCAATTGTTCCCATTGTACAGGGGTTCCCATCCTCCATGTGTGACCTGGAAATCTCTTGGTATTACATATGTTGTTGGTCTGGAACAGAGGTAGTCAAACTGCAGCCGTCCAGATGTCCGTGGACTACAATTCCCATGAGCCCCTGCCAGCAAATGCTGGCAGGGGCTCATGGGAATTGTAGTCCATGGACATCTGGACGGCCGGTTTGACTACCCCTGGTCTGGAAGGTGGATTATATGGCATAATAGCCTTCTGAGATCCCTCCCCTATCCAAACTCTGCCCTCCCAAGGCTCTGCCCCCAATTTCCCAGAATTTCCCAACCTGGAGTTGGCAATTTTACCTTGTGCCGATCCCGCATGCAAAACCCCACCTTCCCAGTTGCTTTGCAGCCAGGATTTAAAATCCAGAAGCTTGCACTAATAGAACCCACCAAAACAGAGTATATAAACAGTAGTTCCTGCATTGCTTTTGATAAAAGAATGTCCATCTCAGCCTTCTACTGCATCAGTGTGAGAAAAGTCAGTGGACTCAAACTCATCCAGCATTTTCCATGCGATTGACGACAAGCATTTATAAAACCACGAAGGGCATTTTCCCACCTCTTCAGTTCTGGTACCTAAGTTTGAAATGTAGCAGGAAATATCTTTGCTGAGGGTTCTATAAAACCAGTTTAAAATGCTAGAGATTTATTTTAATCAGACACAGCAAATTTTTAATTGGTGAGGCTATGAGGTAAGGGCATAGTTTTTTTCCCAGTGTCTTTTTTTGATGGTACTGGCCAGCCTCTGAATAAAGAATGAACTAGAAAGACTTAAAGATGGCCTTCCTTGTTCCAAAATGAGTAATTTATGTTTTAATGGACAAAAGTTGTAATTCAGTGTTCTCACAGAGCAGTTCTCTCAGAGCTCTCTCAGCCCCACCTATTTCACAGGGTGTCTGCTGTGGGGAGAGGAAAGTAAAGGCGTTTATAAGCTACTGTGAAACTCCTTCCGGTAGTGAAAAGCAGGATATAAAAACCAACTCTTCTTCCTCTTCCTCCTCCTCCTCCTCTGAACATGGAACCTGCCTGGACAAAAGCCACGGAGTGCAGAGGCTGAAATAAGGAGGAGAATTCGGAAAGAGTGAGAAAAAAAAGTTGGTGACATCACATCCAAATTCTTGCTTCAGTTGATGTCCCAAAACATCTGGAAATGGAGAGGGGAGGGTGAGTGCGAGGGAGGACAAAATGGTAGTGAGACTGTTGAGCGTTTCTTCTTTCAGACAGGCTTGCCCCTGTTTGTGCCTTGTTGTGCACCATGACAAGAAAGTGGAAGTAGATTCTATTGCTTTCCCTCATCATGAGGCAAAGGGGATAAAATCTCGCACCAACCACTGGAAAGCTACGGGTTGCTGCCGACATCATGAGGAGGCAGCATTAAAACCTGCGATCAATGAGAGGCTGGGCAGGGGCAAATTCCTTGTGCGGAAATTGTCTGGAACAGGCTTCTTCAGGAGGTGGTGGGCTCCATCGTTGAAGATTTTTAAGTAAAGGCAAGACGGCCATCTGACAGCAATGCTAATTCTGTGAATGTAGGGAGATCATGAGAGGGAGGGCAGGAAGAGAAGAACCAGTGGTCAGCTCTTGTGGCCCTTTCTTGCATGCTCAGGGAAATGCTGATCACCACTTAGTGGTCAGGAAGGGTTTTTGTTCCAGATCAGCCAGAAATCCTGGGGGAGTGTGTGTGGGGGGGAGATGGTTGTGAATTTCCTGCCTTGTGCAAGGGATTGGACTAGATTACCTTTGTGGTTCCTTCCAGCTCTATAATTCTTTGTTTTTAACCATAAAAACCAATGAAAAATTGAACTAAAATCCATATACAAAACAGAGGGCAGAAGATAGAAAGAAGGGATCACTGAGGAAACACACCCTTATTGTCCTTAGGGATAGATTGGTGTTTCATGTATGGTCAGCCATTGTTGACCACCATTTTGTATCTCATGATACTGTCAGGAGGGCCCATGACATGGAAGGAAGCCAAGCAGGTTTGAGTGTAGTCAGTGGATTCTGGAAATTTTATTCATGCTTTTTTTAATTCTGTGAGGGAAGAAAACAGGGGGGGGGGGGATATATAGTAAACATAATTAATTTTCCCTTATATTTTTCACTTGGAATAGATTATACAAGGGTTTTTGTGTGACAGAGATCTTCTATAATTAAAAAGGGGACTTAATGGAAACCTGTAATCTCTCTTAAAATGGAAGAACTATATTAAGAATTCTAGATACCTATGCATTATAAATTAACTGAATATTGAATGTGCTGTGCCACTTAAAGACTCCAGACATAGTCCAATCTAACGCTGAAATCGGTGTGAGTTTTGCTCGAACACAATATCTGAAAAGACCGGGGATATTTGCCAATGGCCTTTATCTAAGTAACATTCAGTGGAGAGCTTAAAGTGTGTGAGACTAGAATTGCCCATCACAAATCATGGGGAATTCACTGGCTTGTGCTAGGCATGCATGAAATGGCCACTTGCTAATATAACTGGCTCTTCACATTTGCTCTGCCAAAACATAGATCTTCAAATATAACATCATGTCTTTTGCATCCTTTGGAAAGCAAGACTGTTTTGTTAGGACATGCCTAGTTGCTCCTCAGATATATGTACTAGCTACCCAAAATGACTTGGACATTTCAAAGAAATTACATTCCCCACCAAATTGCTAGCTGCTAAAGTGTTTTTAAGAAATATGTCAGATCCTGGTGTCTTCAGCTGTTTACTGCCTTATTGTGAAAACCTCATTGGAAGGAATGCAACAAAAAAACTCTCCACTCTAAGAAGAGAACAGGGGAGGGGAAGGACACCTTGACTTTGATGACTTCCAACAGGAAAAAAAAAAGCTACACTGTAACTTTCATTAGCAGATAATGACTATCAGCCTATGTTTAGGGGATGGGTAGAATTCTCATGAATATTGTGCTGGGCTTTCAAGAAGGTTGCTACCTCTGGGTTGGGAAATACCTAGAGACTTTGTGGGTGGAGGTAGGGCATGGTTTTGGGACAGAATATAATGCCATAGAACCCACCTTCCGGAGTAACCATTTTCTCCTGGGGTTCTTGGTGGTCTGGATACCACTTGTAACAGAAGAAGAAGAAGAAGAAGAAGAAGAAGAAGAAGAAGAAGAAGAAGAAGAAGAAGAAGAAGAAGAAGAAGAAGAAGAAGACTTGGTTCTTATATGCCGATTTTCTCTACTCGAAGGAGTCTCAAAGCGGTTTACAGTCGCCTTCCCTATCCTCTCCCCACAACAGATACCCTGTGAAGTGGGTGAGACTGAGAGAGCCCTGATATTACTGCTGAGTCAGAACAGTTTTATCAGTGCCGTGGGGAGCCCAAGGTCAACCAGCTGGCTGCATGTGGGGGAGCGCAGAATCTACCCCGGCTCACCAGATTAGAGGTCCGCACTCCTAACCAAACTGGCTCCAATCCAGCGAGCCAGGTGTGCTTCCCCACTCTGACCCATATGCAGCCAGCTGGGTGACCTTGAGCCAGTTCACAAGTCCTGTTAGAGCAATTCTCACAGAGCACTTTCTCTCAGGGCTCTCTCGGCCTCACCTACCTCACAGGGTGTCTGTTGTGAAGAGAGGAAGGGAAGACGATTGTAAGCCAATTTGAGACTCATTCAGGCGGTGAAAAGCAGGGTGCAAAAAACAACACTTCTTCTAAGTAGAGTCATCAGAAAACAAGACATGTTTTGTAAGTCACTTCCTCAGCCTTAGACCTGTGAAGTCCCTGAGTGATCATATTCTGGCCCAGAACACAAAGAGCTCTGAAAATAAATCATTTCCCGGCCATTCTAGAAAATCAAAGGCACAATGGACATTTGTAATGTGAGCATTCATCTATTTTTCATCGTTTTAATATACAAGGATGTGAGGACCCGGCGTGCAGATTTATGAAACTTGTATTACAGAGTCAAACAGACACGTCAACCCCGCCTGCCCTTCAGTTGTTATTAAACAACAGAACAGTATGTAAGAAACAAACAGTATGTAAGAAACAAATATACTCATAGGCAGAATATATACTACACTACTGAGTGAAACAAACCTAGCTCTCTCCTGAAGAAAAACAAAGAGGGACACACACACACAAACACACACCGTTCAGGGGCATCAAGACAAGGATGAGTGAAGCAGCCACCAG
Organism: Paroedura picta; assembly: GCF_049243985.1. Taxonomy (NCBI): domain Eukaryota; kingdom Metazoa; phylum Chordata; class Lepidosauria; order Squamata; family Gekkonidae; genus Paroedura; species Paroedura picta. The sequence continues at coordinate 38,852,177 of NC_135370.1, read as the reverse complement.
AAAATGTGGGCTTCCTCATCAGGAGCATATCATTCAGTACAGGTTTGATTTTGCCACATATTTATTTATTTATTCGTTCGTTCATTCATTCATTCATTCATTTATTTATCGCCCTAAACCGGCTCAGGGTGGTTTACATCAAACTGTACAAATAACTCAGTGTATAATAACATAATAATATAACATTATGAACATTAGGTTTGTCTAAGCTGTATTGCACACCATTCAATAAACTTGAACTTGAACAAGGCAGAATCAGGCCCATAGACAGAATTTTTTTATGGGGGGGTGAGTACGTCAACCATCTTTATTTATCTTCTCTGCTTCACATCAGCATGATTTTACACCTCTCCCCCCCCCCTCCACCCCTGCTTTTTAAAAAGCTGGATTCCGGACTCTTCAGCCCTGTCAACTGCTAATTCTGTTGCAGTCAATTCCAAAGAGAATTCACATGTGGAAGACTTAAGACAGAAGTCACATCTTTTTGCCTCCGCTTCTGACACCAACCTGGAGCGCTGATTGGAGGGGCATGACAAAACACATGGGGCCCAGCCCCTTTTTTCACCATTGTTGCTACAGGGCTGGGCAGAACATCTGTGGATCTTTCGCCCTGCAACAGAACCAAGCCAGACTAGTAGTAATCTATACAGGGGTAGTCAAACTGCGGCCCTCCAGATGTCCATGGACTACAATTCTCATGAGCCCCTGCCAGCATTCACTGGCAGGGGCTCATAGGAATTGTAGTCCATGGACATCTGGAGGGCTGCAGTTTGACTACCCCTCATCCAGAAGATGGAGGCTTTTATAGGTAGAGAAAAGAAGAAGCATGTGAGAGAGCCAGCTTGGTCTCATGGTTAAGGGCAGCGGCCTCTAATTTGGAGAACCAGGTTTGCCTCCCCATCTCTCCACATGAAACCTGGTGGTGTGGGCCTATCACAGTTCTTTCAGAGCTCTCTCAGCCTCACCCCCTTCACACGGTGCCTGTTGTGGGGAGAGGAAGGGAAGCTGATTGTGAGCCATTTTGAGATGCCTTATAGTAGAGAACCCCCCTCCACGCGCAATTAATTAGTGGTAATTAGTCATAATTAGAACTACGTAGCTTCTGATGCATTACAGATGGCCAAGGTCTGGAAATGGAGGTTTTCAGGATCGCCTTAAAATCTCCAGTTTCCAATTTGTCAACGGAAGCTTGGCTTTTAACTTGCTTTGTGACTCTGTGATCAGTGCCTGAACACAGTTCTTCCGAAACACCCAGTAAGGTCTGCATTATTGTGCTAATCCTTTAGCATTATGGAAGAGGCCTTTGAGACCTTGCATGTTGGTTTTGAAACGAGATTAATTTATAGCTATATAACAACAGAATCTCCTCCTTGTCTCTGAACACCTGATGGTATAAAGTTGTTAATGGCCCTGAAGAAGCTGTGGATTAGGGGATTCTGAAGACTGCTTATTGTTAGTATGCCTTTAATCTTTTAAATCAATGAGGTAATGATACCACAGTGAGCTCCTGAGAATGAAATCTTGATAATGTATCACCCATTCATATTTTAAGTATTTTGCTGATATTATTTTGCTAATGGGCTTTGCTTTGTTATAAGTTTGTCATGACTTATGGAGAAATGTATGCGAACACGGAATAAAATCAGTGACGTTGACCCAGAAAGTGGCTGAATCCACTTTACCCAAGGAGAACACATTTCTGAAAATTGCCTTATGGATATTTTCCATGTTTTCTTTTTGTGCACATTTTAATATTTAAAATGTTTTTGCAGCCTCCTGAAAAAAAAAGATTTAAAAAAACACCCAATAAAATGAAACCGCGCAATTGGTAAGAACGGGCACCATCAAGTTGTAGTTAGGAAAAATACCGAGTAACTCATTCATTTGCAAAGTGTACGGGTTGCACACATAAAAATAAATGCATTTATGAAAAATTAACAGGCATTCAAACACCAATGGCGCTCCGCGATTTTTTTTGACTACATTTAGTAAACAACTTTGTTTTGTTGATCCCACCAGGCTCTGGAGGAATCAGAGGCTTGCAGGATACCTGGAGGCTTAGCAAGCGTGAAGAACCAATTCGAAAGAGGAGAAAGCGTCTCGTCACAGAATGCACAGTTCCAATACCAGCATAAATCTGTACAGGTAAACTAGGCAGCGTTCATCATCATCACCATAATTAGTGGCCTTTGGGGTAACATGAATATGAAATCTAGTTCAGCCTTGGCTGTCCAATTTAACTCAGAAGTAATTTTATGTTCCTATTTGCGGTCATTCCGAGGCCTTCAGACGCACAAACACACCAAGTATAAACCCCATTGAACTACACCGGCTTCAGTACTTCCAGCATGACAACCCAAAGACCTCCCTCCCTCCAAATACACACAGGTTTTGAAAGGGAGGGAAGGAAGCATCATCATAATAATGGTTATGATAATAATATAATTTTATTTTTATACTAGATTTAAAGCCATTTTAAAAATGGGCTTTGAAAGAGGCGTCAGGCAGGAGGGCGTGAGAGGGTGGCCGTGGCTACCTTTGGCCCGCAAAATGGGCTAAAAGGACTGGAAAGCCCCCCCCTGCTGGCGGTGACAGGACTTTGTGGCTCGCAAAGAGTCTGCAAACTCCCCCCCCCCCCGGTTCCCTCCCAGCAGGAGTGTATCTGCAGGCCGCAAAGGCCTGTTGCTGCCTCTCTCCTCATAGGTGACAATGGACACCACAGCCACAAGGCTTCTAGGCAAGGAGGGAGGGTGGGAGCTGGAGGGGAAGGGCCAATCTGGGTGGACCTGGATGGACAGGGCCCCAGACAGTCTCCTCCCAGAAAGCTGTTTCCCAAATATATAAGGAAGCGAAATAGTGTTAAGGATTCCATTCTTCCCTGGCTCAAAAATAAATTACATACATACATACATACATACATACACACACACACACACACACACACACATTAATCAATTATGGATTTTATTTAACTTTTAAAAGTAAGGGGAAAAGAGCAGGGAAAAGAAATTCAGATTCTCTCACTTTGGAAAATATAGTGCCCTTTTGCTGCAAGAGGCAGTCTACTCTGACTGGATTCCAGCAAAGCATTAACACAAGCAATTAGAGAGGCTTCTAGCTGTTGCTGAAGTTCTGGGATTTCAGCCATGGTTCAGATCACTGGGCATTATGTGTGCTGTTCCCTTACTCTTGTATGAGAAGAAAATGGGGCAGGTGGACTACCTGACTTCTTGGACCCCCAGGACAATCTGACCCCCTGGGATTGATTTATTTTTACCTCCATGTCCCCTGCTCACTTCATTATCTGCTTCTGGTAAAATATTCAATGTTATATGATGTCAGCACATGGTTTAACAGTTACAGGGGAGTGAAAGAAAACTTCACACATACAGATCCATAGTGTTCAGGAGAAATCTAGCTCCCCCAAGTCTTCCATTTCAGTGACAGCTGGAGCTAGAGCCTTCACTTGTCTTTAACTAAAAAGGGATATGAGATACTTCTTGGCTGGGGTGTTTTCTTAGATATGCGTGCATACTCAAAATTTCTACTTTACATGCACCGTTGTATCCTAAGGTCAAACATCAAAATAAAAACACAACCCTCCGCAGCTCTCATTGCACAACACCAACTTACATCTGATCTAAAGCCTAAAACACATGAAAAATGTAAGCCGTATCTTTTGAATTATAATTCATTACAAACTATCTGTTGGTGTTTTGCATATATTTTACTCGAAGCGATGCTAAGCTGTTCTCATTGGGGAAGAGTTTGCTATTTCCTTTGTGTTTAAATTTAATCAGCTTCTCTAAACAGATCAAAAAATGGCACGGAAGAACCCAGATGCTACACAAAGCCGTAGAAGTGTAGTTTCCAAATGTTGGTTTAGATAAGAGGTTTATGTATTTTATTACTTCATTATCATGTATCATGGAGGGGGGAAAAAACAGTCGCAGCCAAGTTAATGATTTTGAGGGAGTACGTGAGGGATGGGGGAATGAAATTCATTGCATTCTCTATGCACTGTTCATTTTGAAAATAATAGTAATGGCTTGATAAACAACTACACTTACTTTAATGCTTGGTGCTCATCTATGAAACAAAACAATATTAGTCTAAAACTCTGCAAGCACAAAAATAACACCCCTGTGGACTCTGGGTATTTAAATCAAGGTCACCCACCCACAAGTTCACTGTCATGAGGATGTTTAGCCATTAGAGTCCACAGTGAGACAGTTAACTGCTTTGGGGTGACAAGGTGAGCAGGTTTTTATTTACATAGACAGAAATCTGTCTCCAAAGGGAGTGGGTTTTTCCCTCTTGTGTGTGAAGAATACATGAAGAATTAGAAGTAATCCTGGAAAATGCTATCTTTAATGTTAGGGGAATGTAACAATCAAATCATCATGGGTATGTAGATGCAGAATTACAATAAAATCTTTCACAGTCTGTAGGGAGGGGGTGTATCCCCACTGAAGTGTTATGTCATATTTCAAGGAGTGCAAACAGATTTTAAAGGTTTGGGAAGCCAAAAGAAGACACTTGCATACATTAATAGCTTTCAAAAAATGTTATATACTTCTGGTGGGACCCAGGAATCCCCTGGAATAACAGCTGATCTCCAGAAATCAGTTCCCCTTGAGAAAATGGATGTTTTGGAGGGTGGATTCTATGGCATTGGGCCCCACTGAGGTCCCTGCCCACCCCAGGCTCCACTCCCAAATCTCCAGGAGTTTCTGAATCTGGATCTGTCAACCCTACCCCCTCCATCTTTGGTGCACTGGGGGAAGGGAGGGAGAAAACCTATGTGCTTTTCCCCAGAATGTTTGCCTATATTTTCAACCATCTCAGTCTGAAGGCCTATCCCAAGCCATGACTGATCTTTTGATAACAAGCATTTTGGTATAAATTACAGGCAAGCATATTTGAATTAAACACTAGAAATACTTGTGAGAACCATGTCAAGTCTGAAGATAAAGTGCTTCCAAAAATATATCTTTAAGTATTTTGCATGAACATTTGCCTCAAACCAAATCTTTCAGATCCCCAGATGGAAACTCCTGTCAGCTGGGATAATACAATTAAGCCTTCTGACAGTACTTATTGACATGGTGTGACATTTCATAGAAATAAGCATTTAACATCATTTAGCAGAAGGACCAGGTGTGAGTTAACAGAGTTCACCACAACCAAGTGTCAATAGAATTCTTTATCCTAGGCTTTCAGAATGTTTAGAACAAGTTTTTAATCATACTGGTTTTATCTGAAGGTATTTTGTGCTCTTTTAGCAGTTCCCCTTTCCTGAAGGCCTACTACCACTTTCAACATAATTATGAATTTCATCTCTTGTTACTCTTTGGAGAGTAATCCGGCACTTAGATACGTATCTGAGGAAACTTATATATGGAGTGGCTTCTACTCCACAAATTTGCATACCATTTTTAATGGCAAAACTATACTACTTTTCTTTATAGTGTCGGGGCTCACAGATCGTGGGTTTTTTATAACATGAACCGCAAGTCAATGGGGTGTGGAATTCAGGTCCAGGAGACCCCAAGTTTGAACACTGCTAATCTAGAATTTATTATTCGATTTGGATTGGCCAAACAGTAGCCAAATCAGCCCTGATTCAGACATGAATTGGCCAAATCTTGTCTGAATTGCCATTCCCCACTAAGTTTTGATGGCCAAATCAACCTTGTTCAAATCACTGAATCGCAATTTGTCACGATATGTGGGAAAGAGAAAGGTTAAAGAGTTTCCCCTTTTGTCTTTTCTGGGCTCTGGGGGTGGGGGTTTGAGATAGAGGCACAAAATTTGCAGTGTGACTTCAGGAGCCTCTCCTCAAAAGAACTCCCAGGCTGCAAAAAGATTAGACCTATCTGACCTCTATTATTTCCTATTATGAGAATTTATAAACAGAACAGATAATCTGTTTTTTTTAGAAATAATGGAAGTCTGATGGGGCATCTCTTTGCGTACCCCTAGAATTTGATCCCCTGGTCCAATCTTTTCTCAAGTTGGGGGTTATTTTGAGAAGAGGCTTCTGAAGCCACACTGCAAGTTTGGTGCATCTACCTCAAACTCCTACCCCCACCTCAGAACCCAGAAAAGATGAAAAGAGAAAATTCCCATAGATTTCAATGGCGATTCCCATTCAGTGGAATCGATTAGACACAATTAGTACAAGCCATGAGTGAATCAGATTCAGTCCAAATCGCTTCAGGCTGAATCCAAAACACTCTGGATTTTTCTTCCTTGCACTTCCCTAGGGAAAGGCTAGCTGAGGATGTGCTGAGCAATAATGAAGGAACAGGGTTGCCAGGCAACATCATTTGCACTGCTACACCACATCCAAGGAAAACCTGGAAGTAATGTTGGGTAGCTCTAGGAATCACCAGAAACTCTATGATTAAACCTGAAGCTAAGGAAAATGATGCTGGGGGAAGGGTGAAGCCTCTTCTCTACATATACCACAGTCCTGATCTGAATTAGGCACAGTCTACTACAAGGTCTTGAGGAAGTCACATCTGCAACACAGAAGACAGGGTGGGAGCCCTGACCTGGATGCAACTAGTATACTCTGCAATGTGTAAATTAGCTGACAAAGTTCATGCAAGTAACCTGTGGATTGAGACAAGGGAGTTCACTTCATATTGGTGTGCATAAGAGAGTTCAGACGATTACTTGAGATGCCATTATGGTGATTCTCTTTCTTGTGGAAATCACAACAGAAAAGCAAAATAATTGACAGATTATAAAGTATGATGATTGCATTTAGAAAAATCTGATTGTATATTTATGTGTTTTAAGGCATGTATTTAAGCAGGCATTCATATTTTGCACATGTGCACACAAATATGAAAAGAGGATGATTACTTAACAAGGACGAGGCGACTGAACTTTGAGAAGGGTTGATAAAAATGTGAAATGATGGGCAGAGGTAATGCTACAGGGAACAGTAAAAGGAAGAGTCAAAAAAGGACACGAGTAAAGGATTGTGATAAGCACAGAAATGACCCTGGAAAACATGGCAAGAAATCAGAATTAAATCGATGGATGCAATCTTTACAACTCTGATAGGTGCCAACATAAATGAATTTAGGTGTATCACCCATGTCTGCAAAAATGACGTTTGTTGCCACATGTAGGATTACTTAACATGCTTACTTTTCAAAGGGCACTTTGAGGGGCTGTGTCTCAGCGGCAGAGCATCTGCTTGGCATGCAGAAGATGCCAGGTTAAATCCTTGTCACCTCTAGTTATCTGCTATGAACGACCTCTGCTAGAGATTCTAGAAAGCCACTGCTAGTCAGAGTAGACCATTCAGGCTGTGATGGACTAATGTTCTGATTCAGTACAGGGCAGTTTCATATATCCAGTTTGGTGTAGCGGTTAGGAGTGTGGACTTCTAATCTGGCATGCCGGGTTCGATTCTGCGCTCCCCCACATGCAACCAGCTGGGTGACCTTGGGCTCGCCACAGGACTGATAAAGCTGTTCTGACCGAGCAGTGATATCAGGGCTCTCTCACCTCACAGGGTGTCTGTTGTGGGGAGAGGAAAGGGAAGGCGACTGTAAGCCGCTTTGAGACTCCTTCGGGTAGAGAAAATCGGCATATAAGAACCAACTCTTCTTCTTCAGTAATATCAGGGCTTTCTCAGCCTCACCTCCCTCACTGGGAGTCTGTTGTGGGGAGAGGAAAGGGAAGGCGACTGTAAGCCGCTTTGAGACTCCTTCGGGTAGAGAAAAGTGGCATATAAGAACCAACTCTTCTTCTTCTTCCATATGAGTTTAATTTGCATTAACGGCATCTAGGGATGTGCACAAAAAACTGTATTGTTTCAGATTTGGCAAGAAATGATCCAGGGAAATACAAATAGCACAAATACCCCTTCACTATTTCAGATCAATCCAGCCAAATCAGGAAAATTGGGGGGGGGGGGGATTGTGTGCATGATTCTCTCCCTTCCCAGGCAACAGTGTTCACCAAACAGCTAATAATGACAGGCGGGCTGCTCCCTTTAAATCCCTCCCCAGCTGTTTTGCTTCTAAGTTGCCAACATGGTTTTAGTGGTTAAGAGAGGTAGACTCTAATTTGAAGAACTGTGTTCGATTTCCCCCAGTCCTCCACATAAAGCCTGCTGGGTGACCTTGGGTCAGTCACAGTTCTGTCAGAACTCTCTCAGTTCCACCTACCTAAAAACTCAGTTCCACAGGGCCTGCAAGATGTAGCTCTTCCACCAGGCACTTGGTTGAGGCCGGGCTAAGGGAAGATCTTGGGCCCCATCCTCTAATACCTGACATCTAGTGCCTACCTTAAAAATATGGCAGCTGGGGGGGGGAGGAATTGTGCAGGGGGGTGGATAGTTTTATGTTTAGTAAAGTTGTAATGTTTGTAAAATATGCTGTCATTTTAATTCCTGTATTTAATTTTTTTGTTGCTAACCACTGCAAGCTGGCTGGTCCAGGAGCGGCAGCCTATAAATTCATTCATTCATTCATTCATTCTATCTATCCATCTATCCATCCATCCATCCATCCATCCATCCATCCATCCATCCATCCATCCAACAATAACAGGTGACTTTTGTGGGGAGAGGGGGAAAGGAAGGCAATTGTAAGTCATGTTGGAACTCCTTAAGTTACACAAAAGTGAGTTATAAAACCCAACCCCTTTTCTTCTGCACCTTGTTGCCTCGAAAGCCCCGTGCTGGGGTCACCAGAATTTGGTTGCTACTTGACAGCACATAATAAATACATAATAAAATGTGACAGACTTCCAAGCCAGACATGCATAGGAACAGAATGCAGAATGCAGACAATCCATCTTCCAGGTTAATTAACACTAAATAAATAATATATATCTTTTTTTTCATTTTGACTGCCTCCCACGTTTCGAGATCCCAGCTAGAAAAAGAGAAACTTCTAATGCTATGGTTATTAGCCCTATAGGTAAAGTATTACTCTTAATGGGATTTATTCCTATGAAGCCAGCAGCTTAGAGATGAGAGATGCCTAAAGGTCCACTTTTTTTGGCTTTGTAAAAAACCTGTAGTATGCACGCTGCTTTCTGCTTTCTGATGCCTTTGAAAATCCAATTAAAATACCGTAATTTGTAGGGTAAAACTAATTGAAAGGAAGTCTCTTTTTAGTCTTAGATTAGAATTTGAAAGTATGCTGAAGTTTTTACTGGGCATCACTCATAGTTCATGCAATGAATTATGCAGCCAGATGAGGAGGTTTGCCATTTGATAGGAACTACCTCCATTCTAACCTTGACATTTTAAATCATTGCCTCTATTCATTTTTCATGCGTTCGAAAGAGATAATAGAAAGTCTATCTAAGTTTCCTATCCAAACACACCTCAATACCCAAAACTTACACCTCGCGGATGTTACATTCCACAGGTTGGCTTCTGATGATGTTGTTGTTGTCAGCCAATTCAGTCAAGTCTGACTCTTGGTGATTCCATGGCCCAGCTGTCACCACGATCTCCGATCCCCCCACTCCCTCCCTCAGCCGTGCCATGTTCTGGCCGGATCCTGATAATAGTTTCTACTAATGCAAGGCACTTCCATTAAGAGAATGAAACTTCTTTGCCTCCCGCCTCCCAGTGGAAGCCCCAGGGCCCATCTAAATTAGAGTACTATAGTGGAAGGGGCTGGATTGGAAAAATCTCTCCCTTCTCCATTAGCAGAAATTATATAATATGATATTAGAGGTTCCAACCTTTATCAGCCTGCAGGGACCTTTGGAATTCTGTGTTGTGGGTGCAGTCATAAAATGGCTGCTACAGGAGGTGGAGTCATACACACATCAGAGAAAGCTAAGCATGGTGAAGAAGAGGGGTAACTCGGTACACTAGGAAAAAGGAGTGAGAGACAGTCACATGAACCCTGTATTGGTGGGAGCCACCAAAGCAATCCATACAGCTGAATCAGGTCTTTGATAGCCTATCAGAAGGTGTGCTGGGCAAGATCCCCACCTGGCTCTACCCACTATCCAAAAACATTTGTCAGGCACTTGATAAGGGGTCAGCAGGTACCACAATGAGAATTCTTAAGAAGAGCCTGATACTGTGGATACAAGCATTTCTTTATTAGTATGGCAGAACACCTCGTTTATCCACTGACACCTGTTGGGCTGTCTGAGACACCTAGGTAGGCTGACCATTCGTACCCCTTTGAAGGGGACAGTACCCGTTTCCTCACATTTCCTGGCCTTATTTTAACAAAAAATGTCCACTTTGTCTCCTTTTAAATAAAAGGTACATAATCGCTGTACTGTTTTTGTTTTGCTTGTATGCTAATGTAACCCATATAATTTTCATTTTTTGATTTTTATTAAACAGTTACAGTTTGAACCCAGGGCAGTCAGTAAACTTGCATCTGCATGAGCCCTACCCCTTCCATTCTTGTGGCCTGCAGAGAGAGAGAGAGAGAGAGAGAGAGAGAGGCAGGCCAGACCTTTAAACTCTTAATTTATTGTCAGGTGGGTGATATGTGATTGGCCCAATAACTAGGGAAGTCATTCTATTTTATTCCTTTTGGGGCTGCTTTAAGAAAGGGCTTATGTGATTAAAGATATGGTTAAAAACCCTTTCCTCTAGCTGAGTTCTTCTGGCCTGCAGAGGGAGAAGGCCAGGACTTAAATTGTTAATGTATTTGTAGGCCCAGGAATAACGGCAAACTCAATATGTTTATAAAACATTTTTATTGCCTTACTTCCACAAATACAGAATATTTATGCCCTGTCCCATTTTTGCCATCTCAGCGTCCCCTTCCTGTATCAAGAAAATACGGTCAGCCTACATCTAAGCCCCAGTGACCATCTGAATCTCCTGGTAAAGCACTACTTTCCTGGCCACCTCAAAGGGGTTGGCTTTACCTTTTGCAGCACTGATGCCACCTACTAGCAATTTAAGGAACTAGCCACCAAGAGGGTTAGTGATTTCATCTTGCTTTCCTGTGTTGCCCATTAGGGGTGTGCATTTGGCTAATCGAAGCTGATTCAACCAAATATCTGTTCTATTTAATATTTCTGGTAAAAGCCAGGAGGAGGAGCTGGTCTCATGGCTTAACACCCACTCAGGGCAGCTGTCCCGACCCTGAGTGCCTCCTCCTGCAACCAGCTTGCCTGTCTGTCTAGCAGCCAGCCAATCACCTTCCGTTCCCCACCCCTGAACATCCCCCTTCTCCTTCCACTTCCCTCTGAGGCTCCAAGGCTGTAGATCTCTACCACGTGAGAGCTGCCCCTGCGGGTGAATTCCCTTCCTGGAGGCCTTCAGCCTACAGCCTTTCCAGGTCCTGTAGGGAAAGAGAGGCCATCTGCAGAGTTCTTCCACCACCCCCCCCCCAATCAAGTGGCCATTGCATTCCTGGATGCAGTGGGCTATGTCCCTAGTGTGTGTGTGTAGCCATTTTTTTGCTATTCAAAATGGCCAACCTGAAAAATCCCAAAATTAACATTGAGAATGCAATTTGTTTCCCTCTCTCCCATCAGAGAGAAGGTGGTGACTTGATATGGCTTTCAAATTAAATTAAGTGGACTGATTTTTGAAAAATTAATGTTATGTATATGGATGTGTTTTAAATTATGCATTTTATCGTATGCTGCGAACTGCCCTGAGCCTTTGGGGAAGGGCAGCATACAAATCTGAAATAAAATAAAGATGAGTATGTTTTTATTCTTGCACAAACTTTTGTGAAGCCCATTTAGGACTCTGAGTTTCTCTAAAGTGAGGTTCTCCCTGATCAGGATTAGAGGAATCTTCATTTCAAGTCATAACTCTGATCATTGGGCCATTGCAGAGGGTCACCCAACACATCAGGGACCAGTGTAGCTATTTTGTAAATCCATTAATCTTTTAAAGGTATCCTACTAGGGCCGGCATTCATTGGTATGCAGCATAATCTTTCCATAGTAAAAAACGCTCTTATATTTCAGCATCAAAGCTGTACTAATGCTCTCTCCATGGACACTCAGAACACTGTTTATGTATCTCATTGTTAATCAATGTATGCATATATTTCTTTGAGTGGTGTTATTACTTCAGTGTCCAAGGGTGAAATGTAAAAAGCATGGTCGCATCCACTCTAAATTATTGAAAAAAATGTGTTTAAAGTGTCTTATACAGAACCATGCGATTGTTATTTTCAAAGGATGTTCAAAGAGCCTAGGAATTGGCCTTCAGTAAAGAGATTAAACTACATGTGTTGTTTGATCTTTCAAAGCAGCCATGAAGGAGGGGAGGGCCATATGAATAGTGGCTGAAGTGAATCCCAACTTGGGTTGCCCACTATGAGTTAGGAAATACCTGGAGGTTTTTTGGGGGCGAGGTGGGTCCTGGTTTGAGGAAAGGAGGGACCTCAGCAGAAAGACAAGAGTTGGTTTTTACACCCCGCTTTTCATTACCCAAAGGAGTCTCAAAGCGGCTTACAATCACCTTCCCTCCATTCCCCACAACAGCCACCCTGTGAGACAGGTGGGGCTGTGAGAGCTCTGAAAAGATTGCTTGGTCAGAAGCATTATTAGGGCTGCTATTGGCCCAGGGTTACCCAGCTGCCTGCGTGTGGAGGACTGGGGAATCAAACCCAGCTCTCCAGATTAGAAACTGCTCCTCTTAACCACTACCCCAAGCCTACTCTAATACCATAGAGTAGGTATTCCAAACAGTCTTTTTCTCCAGGGGACTGATCTTGGTTGTCTAGAGTAGTGGAAGATCTCCAGTTGCCACCTAAAGGATGGTAACATTTACCCCCACACACTTGCCCACAGTTATAGATTTAAAAACAAGCATAAAGAGAAGAATCAGGAAAATATGTGATGCTGGTACAATCCGTGGCTGTTTCTGTATGGAACTTAAATATGGTCCTCAACTACTTACGTTGTCATGAGTCACTATGGAATCTCACAGCCTGTTCCTGAATCTTATGGATTTTTTGCAAGGTAGCCAGTTCTCATCTCACCACCACACCCTCACACTTGATTCTTAGAAGGTTTCCACGTTAGGAGACATACCTTGCTTTAGCCTCGTTTTGGATTTACTTTGGATGCTGCAAGTGGAGTCTAGTGTTTCTGCATTTTGGCTTTCTTCCCCTATTTCCCAGTCTGAGATTCGCAACATGCTTTCTTCAATTAGTCTGATGGAGGCAGCCTCCCATTGTGCTTTGCTCCCTTCCGCTTTTCTAAAAATGTGTTGGGTTTTTTTGGGAAATGGGACCTGCTTGCACTTTCATTTTCATTGAGCCCTTAATCCCACCATTCTGCACCCTTGATTGCATCTCCCCTTCCCCCCACTCTCCTGAATGTGCAATTTGAAAAAAAAAACCTGGGTTATAACGTTATAACATTAACATTATAATTGACGTTATAACATTAACCACTGTGCAAGACTGCTAGACTGCTTTTTAAAAAATCTTCGAAATAGTGTTGTAACGCTATCGCCCCTTTTTCTTAAAAGGCTGATTTTCAGAACAAAAGGGAGAGGGAGGGAGGACAGCAACAATAAAGGGGCGTTCTCAAACGATTCAAAATGGCGGGCACGGGAAAAATCCAATTGCATGCATTTCCGCATTGGGCAGCCCCAAATTAGTTCCCGTTAGACCCTACTTGAAAGATTAAATCTGGTTTTCTGGAGATTCCTTTGCTGTGGGGCGAGTGAGGAGGTAATTTGGGATTGTGCCTGATGGAGCAAATTTTAGTGTGGATGTGGCTGAAAAAGTCAACTTAAAAAAAAATGCAAATCTGAACAATGTCACTAGGGCAGAAACTATCTTAGTCCCCATCTAAAATATTTGACTACATCAGTATGATAGAGTGACTTAGAGGCTGGAAGAAGTGAGGCAATTTCCTGAATTCAGTGGTTCCCAACCTTTTTATCACTGGGAACCAGTCAATGCTTGACAATTTTACTAAGGCCCGGGAGGTGGGTAGTCTACTAGAGCAGTAGTCCCCAACCTTTTTATCACCGGGGACCGGTCAACGCTTGACAATTTTACTGAGGCTCAGGGGGGGTAGTCTTTTGCCGAGGGATGTCACCGTTGCCGCCTAAGCTCCTGATCCACTTGCTTTCCCGCCGGTGCCCCTGACCTCCGGCCGCCCAGCTGCACAGTGCCACACTGAGGGGGAGCCCCAGCCATGGCGGCACCAAAGGGAAGCCGGCAGCAGAGTGGCAGGGCAGCCTCCGAGGCAGCAGCCAGGGAGGAGGACAAGGAGGAGCCGTGGCCCGGTAGCAACTGATCCACGGACCGGTCCCGGTCCCCGGACTGGGGATTGGGGACCACTGTACTAGAGGACCCGTCACTGGATGGCGCCAGAGGGACAGGCTTAGCTGGCGGCCGCTGTGGCTCCTCTGATTGAGCAAATGGACGAGAAGGACGGGGGAGCAAGCTGATCTCTCTTTCTTTTCACCGTGGGCGCTGAAGGCAGCAGGCAGGAACCTCGTTGCCATGGAGTTGTGTGGGCTGCCCTGGGAATAAGGCATTCCTGGACGTGAGATGAGGGGGTTCTAGTCAGAGCAGGAATGGAGAAGGGGAGCTTTGTGACCTGGACTTCTGCAAAGTTGGGTCAATGTTACTGGGCTGAAGCACCTAACGTTTTAGACAGAGCTGCGGCCCAATACCAACTGATCCCGGGACTGGGACTGGTCACCGGACCGGGGGTTGAGGATCACTGAACTAGATGCCCCTGGGATATACCTTCAAACCCTTTGATTCTATTATTCTAAATCACCTCTTAGCCATAATGTTTGCTTCATGACCTCTAGCTAGTTGCTTGCTCATTTTTGTCAGCCTAACCTAACTCATGAGGTTGTTGGGACAACTAAGGGAGGGAGAGCAAATTTTAACAAACTTAAAGTTATGTTGGGTAGAATCCCATGCTCAGAAAAACTTCAGATGGAAATCCAAGAAGGTTGGGAGTTTCTCAAAAGTGAAATAATGAAAGCGCAATGGCAGACAATTCCCTTGAGAAGGAAAACTAGGAGGAACCTAAAGAAGCCAGCGTAGCTTCATAAACCACTTTCAAAAGAATTGAGTAATAAAAAAGACTCATTTAGGAAATGGAAAAAGGACTTTATAACCAAGGAGGAATATAAACAAATAACCAATGCATATAGGGAGAGTGTTAGAAAAGCTGAAGCTAAGTATGAGCTTAGGCTAGCAAGAAAAGATAAAAATAACAAAAAAAGGTTCTTTAGTTATATTCAAAGTAAGAAAAAGAATAAGGACATGGTAGGACCATTGCAGTAACCAGAAAGTGACCTTGTAACATGATGAAGAGAGAGCTGACCTGTTCAATTCGCACTTCTCCTCAGTCTTGTGAGGGGAATCATGCTTAACATGGCAAAATCATTTCACGGGATTAGAGGCAGTAGTTATGGCCTAGGGTCGCTATAGGGGTAGTCCATAAACACCTAGTTTCTTTAAATTAAACCATATCCTCTGGGCCAAATGAACTGAATCCAAGGGTACTAAAAGAACTTGCAGTGTTTGTCTCTTGTGGCCCTTCCTTGCATACCCAGGGAATTGCTGATCACTGCTGTGTGATGGTAGGTGAATTTCCTCCAGACTAGGCTGGATTCTGGAGATTTTTGGTGTGTGTGTGGGGGGGGGATCATTTGGGTATGAAATTGGGGTCACCGTGGGTGGGCAGGTAGTTGTGAGTTCCTGCATTATCCAGGGGGTTGGAGTAGACGACCCTGGAGGTCCCTTCCAACTCTCTGAATCTATGATTCTAACTGCCTGAAAATCCTTGTGGACCTCAGCCATGTATCTTCTGAGCCTTTCTTTGATTTGTCCTGTGCCATATTTCCCTTTGGTTACATCTGACATCATAAATAATTCACATGCTTAGTGAAAAATAGGGGCTTGCCGTATGACAACATTGGTTGGCAGTAATGTACTGCACTCTCCCTAGGTGCGGTTGCAACCAGGACTTCTTCCTTCTGCATTAAATTCACTGAGAATACACCCAGGGCTAAAAATAAGTGCCTATTGAAACACATGTGGTAGCTTCATCCCTGGAGGCATATGTGACACATGCAGAGAGAGAGTTGCCTCCAGTCAAAAATCTAATTTATGCATTAACTCCTCTCTGCTCCTAAAACTGCTTGAGTTGGGGCTTTGTGTCCATGGAACTTCCAACACCTCTTAAGGGAATCCATATCCTCTTTTGCCATCACAGGAGATTATTCCATTTCTTTTAATCAACGTGACACTTTCCCCTTTTGAAAGATCTCAAGCAAATATAAAAAAATTGAGATTGTGTTTCCCTGTTCTAAATCAGGCTTCGGATACCTAACGTGAACAGGAAATCCAGACTAGTACTTTGTCCTTATTTGACTTCTTATTTTGTGTTCTTCTTATATTCTTTTGTTTCTCTTTTATGAATTGAAGCCACACGGCCTTTATTTCCATGCTATTTTGTTACCTTGTATTACATTCTCCCACACATCCCATACAGATAAAATCCTAGTAAAAGCCCTAGCAAATAAAATGGCCTTTGAGTGGCCCCTAATAGTTTTCAGGGATGACACCACCTTCAGAAAGCCCTCAGGAAGGTGGGAGCCATATTGAAAAGGACCAAGCTCTAGCAGATGTCACATGGACAAACTTAAGTGTGTGTGTGTGGGGGGGGGGAACAACCAGAAAGTGGCAGCCTGAGGATCACAGTTAACTCACAGGGACATACGAGGAAAGACAGTTCTTCAGATCTGGGGTTCTGAGTATGCAAAAGGCTTTAAATATTAGGATGATTGTTGATGAACCAGATGCTGCTGACAGACAGATTTCTTGGCCAGAATGCCAGTCTGCTTTTCCAGCAGCAAGTCTGGGACCATGAGCACCTCCAAGCTCTTAAGCAGTTTGGCAGATGCCAACTCTACTGCATCCAAGATAAGTGGATCCAATCCCTGTAAAGCATCAGCCACCCCAATCAGCATTACCCCTTTATTGTCTGGATCCATCGCCAGCTACTTCAGCCTTAGGTATGTCATATACTGAACATACAGGCTGCATAGAAAGGTTGTCTTTGTATACATTGAGTACAAATTGCATACAAGAAACAAATCATCAATATGAGCAATAAAAATGGGTAGGACAAAGTAACTGACAATAACAGCATACAAAAATATATGAAAAATGATACTAGGTCATTTCAAAATATTAGGTCATCCTGCCTGTACTCCTTAACCTTTTGAACCTGTTACTTTGACAGGTGTAGGTAGGTTCAGGAGTGTATATAATGCATCCTATGTAAGCTACAGTCATCAACCCCACAGGGGATCTCTGGCTGATTTTTTTCTAGCTGTTCTCCAATTTTGGTGACAATTGGATTTATGGGGTCTGATTTATAGCCTCCCAAATGTTTTCCCAGGAAAGTGCTTTCTGGGTAAATGGTTGTCACAGGTGGTCATTTTGACAGATGTATAGAATGGATCCTGTGCAAGCTAGAGACATCAACATCCAGGGTACCTCCCCTGAATGCTCCTCTACATGACCTACATTTTGACTGAGTGGAGACAGACTGTCTGGAAATGTAACTATTCACAAACTGGAATGAAACTTGAAAGTTCGTGGAAAGTTTGTACTGATTGACCTGCTATGAACTTCACTTTGTGAACCATGAGCTGGCCAAAATTCATCACAAAGTTCAGTTTGTGATCCAGTTTGTACCCATCCTTAGATGGGACAGTCGAGAGGGCTGTCCCTTGATCCTAATTCTGACACAGGAACATATGGGAGAAGACAGTCCTTCAGATACCCAGTCCCAAGCTATGCAGGGCTTTAAAGGTCAAAACTAGCACCTTGAATTGGCCTTGGGAGTGGATTGGTAGCCAGTGTAATTGCTATAAATAACAGAGTTGAATGTTATTGATAAATGGCCCTGACCAGTAGCCTAACCATAGCATTCTACAGTAGCTACAGCTTCCAAACACTCTGCAAGGGTGGCTCCTAGTCTTGTTAGAGTTATCAACTCTGTCTTGGCAAATGCTATGTCAAGGGAGTATAGAGTTTGAGGAGGATGTGATGTCAATTCTGAGTGATACTCTGAAGAATTCCCCTAATCTCTATGGTAAAGATTCATACAGACATGGGGAAGTTCCAAGACAGTCACTATGGAGGCCATTTTCCAGTCATTTCTTTCTCTTGCTCTTCATTTTCTCAAAGTCAGTGGTTTGAGACTGGGGGTTTACCCGCTGCAAGCAAGCAATTTACAAGCCTGTATCTTACAGCAGTAGTCCCCAACCCCCGGTCCGGGGACCATTCCTGGTCCAGGGATCATTTGGTACCGGGCCGCAGCTCCTCCTCATCCTCCTCCCTGGATGCTGCCTTGGGGGCTGCCCTGCCACTCTGCCGCCGGCTCAACTTTGGTGCTCTCCAGTGGCCGCCATAGCTGGGGTTCCCCCTCAGTGTGGCACTGTGGAGCTGCTGCTGGCAGCGCCCCCCAGTGGTCAGGAGCGCCAGTGGGAAAGCAAGCAGAGCAGGGGCTCAGGCGGCGGTGATGTCCCTCGGCAAAAGACTACCCACCCCCCAGGCCTCAGTAAAATTGTCAAGCGTTGACCGGTCCCCGGTGATAAAAAGGTTGGGGACCACTGTTTTACAGCACATCTATAAGTTAATTAAAGGAGCAAACCTAAGAAGGGCACTATCTGTGCTCACAATTTTTTTTCTGCTGAAGTTCCTGCTGAATTCTGATCCATCTGATCCTGGATTTTGCAACAGATCTGCATCATTCCTTTTTCCCAACTGGAAACAGCTTTTATTAACATGCTACATTCTGCATTTGAATCATTCCAATTTTCAATCTTCTCTCTCCTTCCTGCTTGATCGGGGTGGAGTGGGGGTGGCCACATGCACTTTCATCTCCCTTCCCAGCCAGTTCTGAAGCTAGAGTGCAGGGGGTGGGGGAGAGCTTCGGCTGGCATTGAAGGGACATGAGACTGGAGAGGGCTTTATTTCCAGCCTTTTGTCCCCTGACTCTGTAGCCAGATCAAGCTGGGGGGGGGGGGGAGTCTTCTACAGTCTTTGAATTGACGCCCTGACCAATGAGTAACAGATTATTGTGCTACGTCAGCAGTGAAGGTTCAGAGAAGAGGGTGGAAGATAAACAGACATCTACACTTGTAATACTGGGCTTTCAGAGTGTATTTCTCATATTTAGCGGATAACACCTGATCCCAGATAGCCCGGAGAAAAGGTGGTGCCACCACAGAGTCAGTCATGGACGTTGCAGATGGAAAATTTAAAGCAATCAAAATCAAAATGGAAATCAAAAAAGGTGCAGTTTGTTTTTTATAATCTGGGCTGTTAGAGGATAAAGGGTCCAATAGAGATAAGACCCAGGTGTACTCAGAATTAGGTCCCATTCAGTGAGGGCTTACTCCCAAAATGTGTTCTTGGGATTTCAGCCTTATTATGTGGGGGATGCTAAAACCCACAGCTACTTCCTAACAAATCTACATATGTATTTATTTCCTTTTTTTTTATCCCACTTTCCTCCCTCCAGTGAGCCTTATGGCTGAGTGGAGACTTAAACCCAGGTGCCCAATCTGGGTCTTGGTCTTAAACTCTGACCACTATATCTCCCTGTTTGCCTGCCATAAATCAAATTAACTTTAAGGATTTTTAAATACCATTTGGTAAGGAATTTTATAAATAGATGAGAGCAAACCACAAAAATGTGAAGTGAAGGAAGAAGTTTAGCATTACAAAGCAACTGAGAACCAGAAGAACATAAAGATGAGAATGGATTCTTCTGAAAATTTCTGCAGACTGAAGTATTTCTGTCTGAGGAGCATGACTTCTCTACCCCCTTGTTCTGCTGCATCCCAAACTGCTCCTGGGAGACAGCGTGAGGGGAGATTCAGAAGAATGCTATGGAAAGTGAAAAACTGTGACTATCCCCCTTGGATGAGCAGAAGTAAACAGTGGAAGGCAAGCATGGAGATATCAGAGATGAAAAATGAACAGAAGGTATCAAATAGATCTTTGATAAAGTAACCAGTGAAGAGAAATCAGTTGATAGAATTCCAAAGAAAACCAGATGTTCAATGTAGGAATAAAGAAGAACGATAAAAATGTTATCACAATAATCCAATATGTTGGTACAAAATAAGAGCAGTCCAAAGTATGGACAGAATCAGCATCAAAGAGTATGAATTTTAGCTGACAACTGAAAATAGCTTTGATAATGATGACATCTCAGAGGAAAATTGATCAGAAATATAATACCAAGATTGTTAGCTTGAGGAAAAGGAGAAATGATAACATCAGCATCACTCAAAGGAATAGGAGGAATGGGAAGAGAAGAGACTGGAGGAAAAATAAGAAATTCTTTCTTTGAAAGCTTTAACTTCAAAGATCAAGCAGGCAGCCATGAGGAACGAAAGAGCAAGGAGACCAGATGAAAGATCAACAAAAGAAGATGACAGATCAGAGAATAGTGGAATATCATCAGATAATAATGAATGCCAAAAAGTTGAATGGAAAATCTGCAAGATAGTAATAACAACTGAGAGGCAAAGGCCAAGAGCAGAACTTTGAGGAACCCTGGTTGGCTAGAAATGGGATAAAGTGATGGACAAACCGGTAGCAGAAACACAGTAAATATATTTAGCAAGATAAGATGATAAACAAGGTGCCGATCAGAAAAATGGTGATTTCACAAAGAATAAAATGTTCCAGTGCATTTTAAGCAAGGGAACAGATCAAGAGAACAGAATATGGGCACTTAAATTAATTACAAAAGGCAGGTTACAATTGTTGAATGATAAACATAGACTTGGATCCAGCATAGCATTTCCATGGACATATACTGTTTCTGTCCACAAAATGTGCCTTGCTCACCTCCACTCTCCCAGAAGAAATTAAAGAACAGAATCAGTAGCACAATAAGAATCAATTGCAGAGAGACTGCCTCCTCTATTGTCCAGCCCTCTAGTTAAGATCCTTTTCCCCAATCCTGTTTTCTTTTTCCCTCCTTGTAAATAGTAATTTGATACAGGGCTTTTTTTCACAGTGACACTTCATCTTTGGAATGTCCTTCACTTTGAAGCCAGGAATCAACCCTTACTGTCATTCAGTACCAAAATGCTTCTTTTGACCTCAGTACTTAACTGACATGTTCCATCTTTTAAAAGCTGTTTTATGGTCTGTTTGAGTACTGTTTTTTTAATGTTTGTTTGTTTGATTTCTATACCACTCTTCCATGGGGCTCAGGGCGGTTTACATACGATCCATGGAATAAATTAACATATGACATAAACAAATACAACAACAATAATAATCTCAATAACACAATTTCAGTGATCTTAAACAACAATATAACAGGACCAGGAACTTAGCTAAGGCCCTTAGAGAGGTCAGGTAGCTGATGGATTTGTGCTATTTATATGTCCCTGGCTTGTGTTTATAATTTCATAATCATAATTTCTTATATATTGTTGTTTCTATGATTTTATTCTTTTGTTTATTGTTAAGCTTTTACTTTGCTGCTCTCCTTGTGGCAGGCCTTTGGAAAGACATTTTCCAAATAAATATTAAATATTAACAATAAACACGTATTTTTGGATGGAATCAGGAGAATGAAAAAGCCATCCAGAGAAAAGGTATAGAAAGGAGCAAAACATGCAAGAGTGTGCATGCGTGTTTGTGTGTATGTAGTGTGTCTGTCTCTCTATATAGAGACAGACAGAGAATCTATAGAATACCCAGAAATGAACAGTAACTGGTGTATCATGAAAAATAACTAGCCAGAAACCAGTCTGAATTACAACCGGAGAAAAGGAGGAGTAGAAGATGTAACAAGGAAAAGAGAGATGTCAAGAAAAACAATGAAAAGGAATCAATGTTGGAAAAGCAAGATTGTTTAGCAGACTAGATGGCAGACAAAAATGAAGCAATTGTAAACTTATGGTGTATGAAATCAAAGATCCCTTGAGACTTTGCCCCATTAATTCTCAGCAACCCAAATTCAGGAACAAAGTTAAGACCATGAAGAAGAAAACATGGCGAAAGGCAATACAAATGAAAAGAGAGAGCAGCAGGGAAATCAATTGCAGAGTTAAAGGGTGAAACGGATTCTGTGACAAAGAAGGAATGGTGAATGGGAAAGTAACAGAGATAATTGTGAAGCAAAAAAGGAATAAAATTCCTAAAGCGATCACGCAGTGTACAATGCAAAAGAGAGAAGTGGTGATTCACCAGAGATGAATGTGAACAGCAAAAATGTATCCTATTCAATGTGTGACCTGCAGAGTAAGCAGTAATGCTGAGACAAAGGAATCCAAGAGGAGTCACTGGACTTTCTAAACATCAGACTGAAAAGTCCGAATATTGAAATCACTTAGAATTAGAACATAACAATCCAACAAGAAAGAAAGCCATTGTTCATGGGACCATGGGGACCATAAATCACGGAGAAAAGAATACGAGGACAAGTTAAATGAGCAGAGCAATAATACTAAAGAGCAAGAGAACATGATCAAGAGGATAAAGAAACAGGCAACATGTCAAAGGGATGATAGAAGAAGGCCTATCCGCCCCTGCCCCCCCCCTC
This sequence comes from Paroedura picta, assembly GCF_049243985.1. Classification (NCBI taxonomy): domain Eukaryota; kingdom Metazoa; phylum Chordata; class Lepidosauria; order Squamata; family Gekkonidae; genus Paroedura; species Paroedura picta. The sequence continues at coordinate 38,829,617 of NC_135370.1, read as the reverse complement.
CAGTTCCCTGAAAAATGTGACTAAGAACTCACAAGGAAACTCACAAGGAAAAAGGTGCTGGAATTCAATGATGAGATCCAAAGCTCAGGGGGAACCGTAGCCTTAAGAGTCCGGTGACAGGTCAATAGAGTGCCAGAAAGCAGAGGGACAGAAATCGAATTAAACACTCAATGGAAACTAGGTACAGCAGAGCCTGGATCCAGAGAAACATCACTCACTGGCTTCAGCAGGTGAGATGGATTAATGGCCAATGGAAAAGGACCAAGCAAACAGTAAAAACAGATTCAGTCAAGGCAACCAGTCATGATGACAAACCCCATCAATGTACAAGGGGGCGACTCTCCTACTTGAGTGTTGCATAGGGCTGGGTAAAAGCAGGGAAGCAGCCGATGGCTAAATCTCGCTGGATCGGCAGCTGCTGAAAGGATGTGGGATTGATCCTGACATGCTACAATTAACTATGGAAAGAAGCAGCTAGTAAATATTGTTGTCCCGTTGTCTCCCCAACACTATGTTGTTTAGGACCAGGGCTGATTCCAGATTTTGGGGGCACTGGGCAGACAGTTGACAGGAGCCCCTAACTACCCACTCACCCTGTCTCACTTCCTGCCTGTGCACCCTGCCCACACACCCACCCATTTCCTTACGGCCACTGACACCACCCATAGCCCTTTCCCTGATTTTATTTATTGTTTGGCTTATATAGCACCCCTCTCAGCAGGGCTCGGGACAGTTTACAGCAATAGAGTAAATCAATTTATAAAACAATTAAAATATCAATAGTAAAAATGAACAAAGTCACCCCCTGCCGTCTTCAATCCAGCCTGCGTAGTTGGCTAAAGGCAAGGTAATGTATACCATGCAAAAGTGGAAGGAGTGAGACCTGAGGGGGGGGAGGGAGGTCCGCATGATATTAAGCTGCCTTGGCCTCATGGCGGAAGAGGGCCATCTTACAGGCCCTGTGGAGCTGTGCTAGCTCTGTCAGGACCCTGATCTCAGCTGAGATCAGCTCATTCCACCAGTGATGGCACTAGACATCTAGAGAGCCAGTTTGGTATAGTGGTTAGGAGTGCGGACTTCTAATCTGGCATGCCGGGTTCGATTCTGCACTCCCCTACATGCAACCAGCTGGGTGACCTTGGGCTCGCCACGGCACTGATAAAACTGTTCTGACCAAGCAGTGATATCAGGGTTCTCTCAGCCTCACCCACCCCACAGGGTGTCTGTTGTGGGGAGAGGAATGGGAAGACGACTGTAAGCCGCTTTGAGCCTCCTTCGGGTAGGGAAAAGCGGCATATAAGAACCAACTCTTCTTCTTCTTCTAGACACTGCATGTAGCTGGATGTGTGTGGGGCATATTGCGGGAGGGTCAGTAACAGCGGTCCCTCCCAGAAGCCTTGGATCCTGGGGGTATGTTGATGCCAGCCCTAACACCATCACTCCAGTCTGGAACACCTGCAGCCAAAATCAGTGCCACTGTGTTCAACAGTGCAGACTTCCAAGTTAATAGCAATTCCAAAGGGTTGGGAATTTGAATTGTAGGAAATTTTAAATTTCGATTATGAATGTTTTAACTTGGTGGCCAGCTTGGTACAGTGGTTAAAAGTGGCAGCTTCTCATCTGAAGAGCCTGCTTGATTTCCTGCTCCTCCACGTGCAGCCAGCTGGGTGACCTTGGGCTCATCACAGTCCTGTTAAAGCTGTTCTCACAGAGCAGTCCTGTCAGAGCTCTCTCAGCTCCATCTACCTCACAGGGTGTCTGTAGTGGGAAAAGGAAGGGAAGCCATTTTGAGACTCCTTTGGGCAATGAAAAGCAGGGTATTAAAAAACAATTCTTCTTCTGTTTTGCTTACTGCTTGTGGAGAGGAGAGGTCTATAAATCCAGTAATAATAATAATAATATGATTACAGCCCTCACATATGAGATTCCATGGGTGCACACAATGCTGCCTTCAAGGGACGCTATACTGACATAAAGCCCACTTCTGTACATGTTTACTTCATGTTCATCGAGGCAAGCTACAAAGGCTCACACCCCTCATAGATCAGGCACTGTAGATGCTATGCATGCCAGCCCCATTGCTGTAGAGCAGGGGTAGTCAACCTGTGGTCCTCCAGATGTTCATGGACTACAATTCCCATGAGCCCCTGCCAGCAAATTCTGGCAGGGGCTCATGGGAATTGTAGTCCATGAACATCTGGAGAACCACAGGTTGACCACCCCTGTTGTAGAGGGCACAGTTGATACAAGTTCATCTCCGTGGTTTCTGTGCAGTTCCACATGGGGTCTGTGTTTTCACAGGCCTGCCATGGAGAAGAGCTAGCAAGCTTAAAACTAGTTTCTGGAAGCTTCCAAGAGGGCTTCACCCCTCCCCTCACAGAGGGTGACTTTCCCGCCCAAAGTCACATGATGTGGGAGGGGTTAGCACTCTCCCCTCAGTGCCGATGATATCTTTAGGGAAGGAGGGTGGCCAGAGCCCGAACTGGCAGTGACAGCCCCAACCACTTATTTAGGTCCATGTGCATCCATTCAACTCACTGTGGGGCATAGCAGTCACTAGGGCCCCCGTCTTTCCCTCAGGAGAAACACAAACAAAGCAGGACTGTGCTTTGTTTGAAACTGGAAAGAGCCTTTTCTGTTCTTGGAGGGGAAAAATAAGTCTCCGAGACAACCTGTAAATTGATTCTGAAGGGAAAGCAGTCCAATCAGTCAATACCACATAAACCGGGCTGTCAGAGACAAACACCGTCAAGACAAAAGAGCACCCGGCTTTCTTCATGGAAAGGGATAAATGTAATACAAGCTGAATTCTTATAGACTGGAGGACACAAAGCCATAACAAAGAGCATCAACTGATATGAAGTTTGGCTCATCATAAAGGCACCAGAAAGCCCAAGAAAATGGATTACTGCTAGTAAAACCAGGGAAGTGCACCTGGGTCACTGCTGAAGAATATGATCGTTGCTCCCTTCAGAGAACGCGAGCTGTACATCTCTGTGGAGGATGTGATTATAAGTATTGGTCCCCAGCATACAGGGATCATCTATTCTGTTTAAGCTTGTGTTTGAAAAGGATTGGCAGGGTCTTTTTTTACCAGGGCTGTACAAAGACAACCTCAGACGGCTCGATGGGCCAACAGACATGGAGGCTGAGTGACAGATACTGCCCCTGAGGCAAACAACAGTGATTACAGATGTGGTTCACAAAGGAGTTGGTGGTTACCCATGCTTTTTAGGCTAATGTTTAATATGTTTTTACACAGAATTGTTTCAGCGTGGCCGTCTTTACAGAAAATAATATCTAGGCAAACCAGTTGAACCTTGAAGGCTTCTTATTTAGAAGAGTTGGTTTTTTTTCTACCCTGTTTTTCTCCACCCTAAGGCATCTCAGAATGTCTTAGAATCACCTTCCCTTCCTTTCTCCAAAGGCACTTTGGCAGGGAGGGAGGTGAGGTTGAGAGAGTCTGAAGAGCCACTGGCCCCAGGTCACCCAGTACGTGTCATGGGGTGGGGAAGTGAGGAATCAAATCCTGTTCTCCAGATTTGAGTTCACTGCTCTTAAAATTTCCACTACACCACACTGGCTTTATTTATGTTCTATCTTTTGACCTTCCACATTTTTAAGGAGTTTGAAAGCCACTTTTGTATAAGAAGAAGAGCTGGGGGAGGAGGGGGTTACACCTAGGGCCTTTTCGCACGGGGATCTTTGTTGCAAATTGTTTGCGGAATGAAAAATCGCCATTTAAAATAGTGGAATTCGTCGTTATGCATACCTGCCTTTGTAGTGGAATCAGTTGCATTTTTTAGCGTTTCCCACAGGCTTCCGGTCTCGGCAGAAATCGCTAGAAAGGAAGCGCTATTGCCAAGCTCGTCCCGCCCCTGGCCGTCAAGCAGCCAATGGGCAGCCGTTAGCATGCTCCCAAACAGCCCCTTTCCCTTTAAGAAAGGTTTAAAAAAAAAAAAAACAGACCCATAGCAACGAATCTAGGTAGATTCGTTGCTACGGAGAGACCCATCCAGCTGCCTAATGTGAGCTGTCGTTTGATTGTATGATCGTTTGCACGCTGCCTCGAGTGATAAAAAAAAATCCCCCCCCCCTTCTCACGGGCCCGATTTTCGGCTGAATTTATGTGTAAAAAATAAAGGGACTTTATTTCAGCAAACGGGCTTTTAAGTGGTTTGTGCTTAGTGACTAAAGGTGAAGGACTGAAGCCAGGGAAGCCTCTAAACAGAAAGAGGCTCGCCGGTGCGTTTATCCCCGCTCGCTCGGAGAAAAAAAAATGGCGATCGCTTCGCCGGAAGTTTGGAGGAGAGAGCCAGGGGGAGGGACTTTGAAGAACCAGCAATAATGGTAACGCACAGGTCTTTAGCGCTACTGTTGCAGATTGGTTGCAGGAGTGTATCGCTATCCGGAGGGTGAATCCACTTTTCTGGATTCCCCTGAAAGCGCCACAACGAAGCGCTTTTTGCGGGTCGGTTTCAGGATTGTTGCAGATTGTCTACGACGTCGTGGGTAATGGCAAATTAGTAGCGTTTCCAATTAGCAACCATTGTGCTATTTTGAAGCCGTGCGAAATGGCCCCTAGTTTTTCATTACCTGAAGGAGTCCCAAGACTGCTTACTAACACTTTTCTCTTCCTCTCCCCACAATGTGAAGTAAGTGGGGTTGAGAGATCTCTATCAGAACAGCTCTGAAAGAACAGTGACTGACCCAAGGTTATTCAGATGGCTGCATGTGGAGAAGTGGGGAATCAAACCCAGTTCTCCAGATTAGAGGCTACCACTCTTTAATCTCTACACATTCAAATTTCAACATTCAAACCAGCACCAGATGAACTATATTAAAGGGTCACAGCATTAGGAAGGTTGAGAACCACTGCACTAATCCCTCATGGTGTTTTGGGGGATTCCCATGCCTCCTAGGAGAAGCTTTTGAGGCATTTTAGGGTGCAGTAAGAGAGGGAGGTGAGAAAGTTACTGTACAAGAGAAGAAATGGTTCCGTCCCTGGCTATTTTCACAAGCTCCAAGATAATAAGATCTTCAAAAGTGCCATGAAATTAGAAATAATACCGGCAACATCTCAGCTGGATAAAAATAAATAACCCTGCTTACTTGTGATCAGGAAAAGGAGAAACATATGCACACACACAGTAAGATCAAACCAACAAGACAACATAAAGAGATCAAGTAAACTTGTACATGAAGAAAATGTTTTTACCTGATACCAGAACCTCAGGAGTGTCATAGCTTGCCAGCTCCTGGTGTCAGGTTACAGCATCATTTATTGTTCTTTAGAGAAAGTAGCAGAGGAAGGTTTCCAAAGTGCAGAGTCATTCCCTTATGAAGTCAGGCTTCTAGAAAAATCAAAGCAAAGTCATTGAGTCCAAAGGTCAAACAAGGTGGTAACAACAATTCATCATCTGCTGTATACAAGGTTTCCAAACCCTACAGTGTCTCTTGGGAGGCTTTATAGCTTCATACCAGCTTGTTAGACATAGTCCTGCAAAGGCTCATCGCTATTGGCAGATAACTGATGTTAAGCCAGGAGGCATGCACTTTGCCACCGAGCTTGTAATTTCACTCAGAACCTTCTTTTGCATCTCAATCATACCTTAATTAGCATTACAGATAAAAAAACAGAATAAAAGGTTGATCGTGGAACAAAGTATATGATTGATCGAGGATTATAAAAACGTTTGCATAAAAAGCAAACTACAGCTGCATAAATAACTATCATTTTAAATTGTGACCAGGTGCTGATGGTCAATGACAGCAGTATTTTTTAAATAGTAAAAATGGTATGTATTCAGGGAAGTAGAAACTACATATTACATAGTATAAAAAAGAAAGACACTACACATTACATTTGTTGTTGTTGTTAGTTGCGAAGTTGTGTCTGACCCATCGCGACCCCATGGGCAATGATCCTCCAGGCCTTCTTCAGGATCTGGCCTTCTAAAGAGCAGTCATGGCTGATCTCCTCTAGGACTGATCGGTTTGTTCGCCTTGCAGTCCAAGGGGCTCGCAAGAGTCTTCTCCAGCACCAGAATTCAAAAGCCTCAATTCTTTGATGCTCGTTCTTCCTTATGGTCCAACAGCCATATATTGCAACTGGGAAGATCATAGCCTTGACTAGATGCACTTTTGTTGACAGGGTGATGTCTCTGCTTTTTAGGATACTGTCTAGATTTGCCATAGGTTTCCTCCCCAGGAGCAAGTGTCTTAATTTCTTTGCTGCAGTCCCCATCTGCAGTGATCTTGGAGCCCAGGAAAATAAAATCTGTCACTACCTCCATTTCTTCCCCATCTATTTGCCGGGAATTGAGAGGGCCGGATGCCATGATCTTAGTTTTCTTGATTTTGAGTTTCAAGCCTGCTTTTGCACTCTCCTCCTTCACCCGCATCAAGAGGCTCTTTAGTTCCTCTTTGCTTTCTGCCATTAGAGTGGTATCATCTGCATATCTGAGGTTGTTGATATTTCTCCTTGCAATCTTAATCCCAATTTGTGACTCATCTAACCCCGCCTTTCGCAGGGACCCCACCTTTCTTGAGGGACTTGGGAATGTTCAGCCTGGAGAAAAGGAGGTTGAGAGGGGACATGATAGCCCTCTTTAAGTATTTGAAAGGACACTTGGAGGAGGGCAGGATGCTGTTTCCGTTGGCTGCAGAGGAGAGGACACGCAGTAATGGGTTTAAACTACAAGTACAATGATATAGGCTAGATATAAGGGGGGGGGGAAATTCACAGTCAGAGTAGTTCAGCAGTGGAATAGGCTGCCTAAGGAGCTGGTGAGCTCCCCCTCACTGGCAGTCTTCAAGCAAAGGTTGGATGCCCACTTTTCTTGGATGCTTTAGGATGTTCAGGGCTGATCCTGCGTTGAGCAGGGGGTTGGACTAGATGGCCTGTATGGCCCCTTCCAATTCTATGATTCTATGATGTGATACAAGTTAAATAGGCAAGGTGACAGTATACAGCCTTGCCAAACTCCTTTCACAATTTTGAACCAATCAGTGATTTCCATGCCCGGTTCTCACTGTTGCTGCTTAACCTACATATAGGTTTCTCAAGAGACAAATAATATGCTCTGGTATTCCCATCTCTTTAAGAATGTGCATCAACTCTATGGGCAGTACCAAAAGGCAAAACACATTACATTTACAGAATTATAAATATTAGGATGACATTTCACAATATATTATTTTCTTTTTGCCTCATCAATACTACCGCAAAGTACCTATTATACTTTCCCCTGAGTTTGTGTGTTTCCATTGTTTACGTATACCTCATACAAATCAATTATTTCCATCTTACTTTATCAATCAATATAATCTAATATTGGATTCAATTTTCTATTAAAATATGATATTGATCTGTCGTGCATCAAATATGTTAGTTTTGCCATTGACCTGTATTCATTCAATTTATTTAACCCATTTACAAGAGCTGGTAAGGATTTCCCCCCCCCCCATCTTGATGCAGATAAGATCCTGGCAGCTGTTACCATATATTCACCAAGCTCACTGTACATTTTAATACTGTTTGGCACTATATTTAATAGCATACATTTAGAATGCATTGCAAATCTGGTTTATAATATCATTTGCATTCCATCATCATGAATCATAATGCAGTATTCCCTTGCTCTCTGACAAGTACACCACATGTGATAAAAATTATGCATTTTATTTAACTATTATTAGACTTTTATATCGCCCATCTTGGCAAACCGGCTCTGGACAGTGTACAACAGAAGGTGTAATACACAAAGATAACATTTAAAATTAGATTGAAACAGTTCAGTTAACTTCTGATTTAAAAAAAAATCATTGTTAGCTATTTGGGATGGTAGCTGTAGTTAGCAATGTGCTCTAGGCCTAGGGTTCCCAACATTGCCTAAGCAGCTACTAGAGGTAGGTAAAGACCATAAACTGTAGGACATCCAGGCCTCTGCTATCGCTCTGGGCAACAGTGGGGAAATGGGTGCAATTTCTGATTAAGGTGTCACTTCTGATTAAGGGTGTCATTTCTGATTAAGGATGTCTGTCCTCAGGTGGGGCCTGGGGATGCCTGTCCTTAGGTGGGATCTCTCTGTCATCACCAGGTGCTGCTTTGGAGGGTGGACTCCATAGCATTATACTCCACCAAGGTCTCTCCCCTCCTCAAATCCCACCTACTCCTGGCTTCATTCCCAAAGTCTCTGAATATTTCCCATCCCAGAGCTGGCAACCCTACTTCTGATGATGAACAGGAAGTGACATCATCATATCAGGGTGACACTCCAAGATCTTGAGCTGAATTTGACAACATTATCTCCGTGCAATGACATCACTTCCAGTTTCATGCTGGAATTCACATTGCATCCCAGCAAATTTCTTGCCACTGCCTCCTCTGAATTATTCAGCCTGGGGGGTGGGGAGGGGTGGGGGGGTGGAGGTGCTAGGTGGGGCTATCACCTCTACTGTAGAAATGCCCAGAGTGTTGGTATGGATTTTCCTCCTGCTCCTCAGTTTCTCAAGGATGGGAAGTGGGAACTGGGCACAGGGAATTGGGAAGGCAATCTAGGCCTACTTCTCTATCAGCAGTTGTTCTCTAGTTCTGACAGTAACTTAATCTTTCAGTTTCAAATGAAGTCAATTGAGGCCTCATGTTATATGTATGCGTGTAGCCAAGCACTTAATACCTTCTTCCCTCCTTTCCCATATGTAGCTGGGCTGATGAAATTGCAAAGGAGAGGGAGCAAAAGGGAAACAGCAGCTGAAAGACTTGCCTGACATTGCTGAGCCTCTGCTATAAAGCTTTCGCATTTTCTCGCCTCTGCATTATGAACATCTTTTTCATTCCTCTGGGTTATTATTTATTTAAAACATTTATATCCTGTCTTTCCTCTTGGCTCAAGGTGACTTACAATAATAGTTAAAACTTGCTCAGCTATCACCAAGGGTAAAATAACAAGCCCCAACGCTCCTCCTTTTAAAAAAACATGTCTCCTCTTCAGACCCCCCTCAAAAGCCCTGGCAAATAGGCAGGCCTGGCAGCTAATGAGTCAAGAGAAATTCAAATTACCCTGCAGTTCTCAGGGCATTTATAATCTTAAGCGTACATGGGACCTTTGTTCAAAACATGGAAAATCTTACGCAAGAGACTGTATTTAAGAAGCGTCGCCTGGGGGCACGAAAACGGAGGGGTTACTTATGAACACGTCCAACTGATACACCCGCAGTAAAGTTTATTTCATTAAGGAATCCAACTGGCTAACTTTCCCCCAGGATAGTCTCTTAAATATGCAGATTTATATCTGGATACTGGTGTGTTGTTTTTTTTCTCACAAAGAAGATTGTTATTCATTTGATCTAATGAAATCACTTGGGCTAGTGGGCCTTAGATTTTTGGTGTTTTACAAATGTAGCTGTTTGCTGCCCACAAAATGCTCAGCCTAACCCTAGCAGTGGGGAAAGCACCTTAAAGTAGTAACCAACTGGGGGCTATCCATTATTCATTCTCTGTATATAAGGCATATTGTTAAAGGGAGATGTGTATTAAGAACAGGAAGAGTGCCTAAGTGCCAAAACCCTCGCCAAATATATGTGAAAAGATTCTGGAGATACAGATTCCGGATCCCCCGGAATTACTGCTTATCTCCAGACTACAGAAATCAGTTCCCTGGAGAAAATGGATGCTTTAGAGGCTGGGTTCTGTGGCTGATGTCCCTTTCCCCCTCAGGTTCCACCCCCAAATCACCAGGAGTTTCCCAACCTGGGCAGAGTCTGCACTTTCTGGGCAGAGTCTGCACAGAGCCAGTTTGGTGTAGTGGTTAGGAGTGCGGACTTCTAATCTGGCATGCCAGGTTCGATTCTGCGCTCCCCCACATGCAACCAGCTGGGTGACCTTGGGCTCGCCACGGCACTGATAAAACTGTTCTGACCGGGCAGTGATATCAGGGCTCTCTCAGCCTCACCCACCCCACAGGGTGTCTGTTGTGGGGAGAGGAATGGGAAGGCGACTGTAAGCCGCTTTGAGCCTCCTTCGGGTAGGGAAAAGCGGCATATAAGAACCAACTCTTCTTCTTCTTCTTTATTCCATTGTCAATCCTGTTGAATTCAGACCGCTTTGAACTCGATTCTTCCTCCCACCCCCTCCCCATTGAAAAAGGAAAGTCTTCTGCACGTGGTTAGGGTAGTTCAGAAGGTGGGGGGGAGCCCTGTATCCCGGCATTGGCAATAAAAATCAACTTCCACAACAGTGTGATGTTACTTATGGGAAAAACCCAGAAGTTACATCAGTCCTCTTTAGGAAACACCAGAAACTGTTATTTTACGACAAAGTATCCGTGAATTCTTAGAGAGAGATTATATCACTTCCAGATTTTTCCCTGAAGTGACATCACACCATTGCTGTTGGTCCCCATCCTCCCATGGGGCAATCCTAGTAGAGATTTATTTAGTTAGTTATTGTATGACATGTGTAGTGTAGCCAGGAGATCCCAGAATTGTCTGACAGCCAGTCAAGGAATGTTGGAGGGTGGTGGTTTGCCATTGCCTCTGCATCCTGACCCCTAGTGCTCCTTGGAGGAACTCCATCCCAATGCTTGGAGGTCTCCCATCCAAATACTAGCCATGGTCAGCCCTAGTGGAGAGCCAGTCCTGCACACCAAGCACACTGATCTGGTATGCCACAGTTCAGCACACATTGCCTTTGTCACAGCTGTAGAGTCCTCCAATCACTCATAGTTCCCTTGATAACAGGCTGAGCAAATAGCCCGCCACAAACAAAAAAAACTAGCATTGGCTACAGTTAACATATGTGGGCTATAACTGTGCCTTAAACTATCTAAATAATGGAACCAACATTAAGAAAGAACTTACATTTAATGCCATATAAGGTTGTTAGAACTCCCGCATGGAGTTTTTGAGAAGACAATTGACAATGCTGTCCCAGTCTTCTTGACCAAGCACTTGCTCATTCCCTTCAACTATTCTCTGCTGCAGAGAATTCTGTATGTAAAAATCAATCTTCGGCACTTGTTAACATCCATTCTTACCTGTGGGACATGCATTGATTTTTCTGCATTTGCTTTCTTCGGCGCGCTATTCTTATGTGAAACCCACTCTCCAACAGCAGCCCCACAATTACTGTTAAGAAAAAGACATGTATAAGTAATTCCGTCCATTCTTCCAGATGCTGCTACCCACATGGGCTAAGCTTGTTCTTCCATATACATGAATATATAAAGCTTCCTTATACTGTGCCAGAGCATGGGTCTATCAAGATCACGATGGTCTGCTCTGACTGACAGCAGCTCTTCAGGTCTCAAGGGAAGGTATTTCAGGTCACCTACTATCAAATCCTTTTAAATGAAAATCCTGAGTATCAAATCTAGGACCTTCTGCATTGCACAGCAGATTATTAGCCTACCACTGGTTCTTCCCCTTTTATCCAGCGGCTATTTCATTTTATGTAACTCAGTCTTCTTGACAGCCCTGGAAGGGTTTCTCGAATGGGCAGGAGTTAATTATTCTATCTGATCCACTTAATATTTCTGGTAAGGCCTTGGAGGAGGAGCATGTATCATGGCTTAAGTGCCACTCAGTGCTTAACACCCACTCAGGTCGGCTGTCCCGCTCCTGAGTGTCTCCTCTTCCATCCGGCTTTCTCGTCTGTCCAGCAGCCAGCCAATCACCTTCCGTCCTTCACCCCTGACCACCCCCTCCTCCTTGCACTTCCCTCCAAGGCTCAGAGGCTGCAGATCTCTGCCACATGAGAGCTGCCCCTGCTGGTGAGTTCCCTTCCCAGGGGCCTCCATCCTGCAGCCTTTCTGGGTCCTGTAGGGAGGGAGAGGCTGTTTGCAGAGTTCTTCCACTCCACCCCCCTAATTTAGCATCCATTGTATTCCTGAATGCAATGGGCTTGGCCTCTATATTTATTGGGTGATATGAGCATACAAGAGCCTCTTGTGGCGCAAAGAGCCTCTTGTGGCGCAGAGTGGTAAGGCAGCAGTCATGCTGTCTGAAGCTGTCTGCCCATGAGGCTGGGAGTTCGATCCCAGCAGCCGGCTCAAGGTCGACTCAGCCTTCCATCCTTCCGAGGTCGGTAAAATGAGTACCCAGCTTGCTGGGGGGTAAACGGTAATGATTGGGGAAGGCACTGGCAAACCACCCTGTATTGAATCTGCCAAGAAAACGCTAGATGGCCCAAGGGTCAGACATGACCCAGTGCTTGCACAGGGGATACCTTTACCTATGAGCATATATGGTCATATCAACCCACCCAAAATGTCCAATGATGGGCCCGGAGAGAGTTGGAAGAGGAGGGGCCCTGGGTGGGCATGTACACATCTGTGCTTCCCAACTATATTCTGCATGATCACACCACTTTTGAAGTTTCTTGAAGCCTGAAAAATGTTTCAGGGGTTTCTTAATGGTAAAAAGGTTAAGAAAGGCTGATGTGACTACTACAAAAGCAATAATTTGGGGAATAAAGAATGGTACGTTCCCCCAGTTCACTTTTTTTACTTTCCATAATGTCTATAAGGAAAGGAAACTAAGGAATATCAACAAAGGGCTAAATACTTTCATGAAATTTTATTCCCTGTTGTGGGTTTTGAGGATTGTGTGTTGCAAAGGTCACCATTTGTCGTCAACCCCTGGTCTACGGCCCACTACCGGGCTGCAAAGGCCTCGGTGATGGGCCGCCACGCCTGCCTCCCCCCCCCTGCAGCTAGAAGTTCACCAGGCCGCGAGAGAAGCAGCCGCTTTGCTTGCGGGCCGGCTAGCTTTTTGCTGTGAGGGGGGGGGGGGGGGCTAAATAATATCAAGTGTGCTAGATCCTTCAGAGTTTTCAAATACGACACTGAAGCCTGCTAATTCCATCTGTAGAGCCAGGAAATAATGCACCCACTTGCCTGGAAACATTCTGGCTGTCTCAAGGCTCCTATAATCTTAGTGGGTACGATCCGTTCGCAAGCACTTTTAAGAGATACACCGATCTCTACACTGTGTTACACTCTACACCGATCCCTCCGTAGTTAGAGGGTAGAGTGTTTAAAAGTATTGGACTCATCTCTGGAAGACCCAAGTTCAAAACCATGGACTGGTCTTGGACTGGTCACACTCTCTCAGCCGAATCTACCTCACAGGGTTGTTGTGAGGATAAACTGGAGGAGAGGAGAATAACGGAAGCTGCTTTAGGTCTCAACTGGGTAGAAAGGCAGGGTACAAATTAATCAAATCAAAAAATAAAATAAAATAGTTACACCCATCTATGCTCATTGACTTCAGGGGACTTAAAGGGAAAGGGAAAGGTATCCCCTGTGCAAGCACCGAGTCATGTCTGACCCTTGGGGTGATGCCCTCTAGCGTTTTCTTGTGAGACTCAATAGGGTGGTTTGCCAGTGCCTTCCCCAGACATTACCGTTTATCCCCCAGCAAGCTTGGTACTCATTTACTGACCCTGGAAGGATGGAAGACTGAGTCAACCTTGAGCGGGCTGCTGGGATCAAACTCCCAGCCTCATGGTCAGAGCTTCAGACAGCATATCGGCTGTCTTAATATCCTGCACCACAATTCTGCTTAGAAACATACTGCTAAGCATCAATGGGGCTTTAGCTATGGCTAGATTGTGCCATAATGATTTCATGTGTACATTACCTTGCAGTTCTCAAAAATGGGCATATTCCTCTTCCCCTCCAGTTGCCCTGAAGGCAAATGGGTGTATCTCTTCTCCCAGCCATTGCCCACCCAACTGGCTTTAAGTAATGTATTTGCAATCATCCCCCCTATATATTCTGGTCAAGTGCTTGCAAGTAGACAGGGGTTTGTGTATTGAATCAAAAGAGCTTCCATTAAACCCTAGGTCAGTTCTTGTATTCAACTTCCTGCATTCTCTTATTCTACTTGAATTCGTAAGAAACATCTTGCAGATGCATAGTAGTAAGGAAAGCAGAGTGTATGTTGCAACAACTGGTAAGAGCAGAGGGAGGAACTATGCCACGGGGTAGAGTACTTGAGATTCTGAAGAGCTGTTGAGAATCAGAGTAACAATAAATAGAGAATAACATTCTAACATAGTGAACACTCTAACAGGCCCATAACTAGTCAGATCTGTTGCATGGGTTCAAGGGAGGGGGGGATTGGGGCTCAGTAGGTGTTGTTTGCTTTTGGTTGACCTCAGCCAAATGCCTGGTGGACAAGCTCCCTTTTGCAGGCCCAGTGGAACTCTTTTAGTTCTTATTTGTTTTTTTTCATCATAGAATCATAGAATCATAGAGTTGGAAGGGGCCACACAGGCCATCTAGTCCAACCCTCTGCTCAACGCAGGATCAGCCCAGAGCATCCTAAAACATCCAAGAAAATTGTGTATCCAACCTTTGCTTGAAGACTGCCAGTGAGGGGGAGCTCACCACCTCCTTAGGCAGCCTATTCCACTGCTGAACTACTCTGACTGTGAAATTTTTTTTTCCTGATATCTAGCCTATATTGTTGTACTTGTTCTTTATTTATGTTTTTACCTGGGGGAAATAAGACTTTTTTTATTTTAAAAATTATCATAAAGGTGCAAACATAAAATTGATGGGTTTTTTTTTTGTTATTTCTTTTTAGAAGGTGACAAACAGAAGTCACGCCAAGGTGTCAAGCAGTAGCAAACAAGCCAGCCTAAACGAAGAGACTTCTCAAGCAACTCAGGTGGAAACCATTCAGTCAGAAATGGTAACTTCAAGTCACAGTTATGTCAGTGGGGCCTTGTAAGGAGTTCTGATGGGCTTGGGTGTGCATGTTGTGCTCATGGAAGCCATTCTAATTTGGAGGCCGGCAGTTGTTTTCGAAAGCAGGTACACCACTGCTGTCCTCAGTAGAGTTACGGCCTTCTGGCTTCAATAGGAGCATGTAGGTCTGACAAGGACGAGCACTGTTAATATCTCACCACTCAAAATGAATTGCCTCGAGCTGTTAGGAACATTTGTGGGCCTAAATAATATCAAGTGTGCTAGATCCTTCAGAGTTTTCAAATACGACACCAAAGCCTGCTAATTCCATCTGTAGAGCCAGGAAATAATGCACCCACTTGCCTGGAAACATTCTGCCCCAGAGACATTCACATAGCAAGGCAGAGTAGACATGATTTAAATCAATAAATAAGCACATCGTAGTGGAAGCAACTTTGGGGGATGCAGAACTCTTTCGGCGGGGCTTGATCCCTTATGGTTGTGTCATATGCAAATTACCCCCTGATGTTGCAGTACTAAGAATATTTATTCATTACCAAATGAATACAAAACAAATCCCAGCACCCAATGGATTTTATTCATCAAGAGAAATGAAAACAAAAGGGGGGCATAGGCAAAATGCCCTGTCTTCATTCACTGCCTTCCTATTTCTTCTTCGTCTCTCTCTTCTCTAGTTATTACACTAGTTATAGAATCATAGAATCATAGAGTTGGAAGGGGCCATACAGGCCATCTAGTCCAACCCCCTGCTCAACGCAGGATCAGCCCAGAGCATCCTAAAGCATCCAAGAAAAGTGTGTATCCAACCTTTGCTTGAAGACTGCCAGTGAAGACTGCTATTACACTTTACCTGGGAAATATCCGAAGATTTTGGGGGTGGAGCCTGTGGAGGTTGAAAAAGGGAGAGGCCTCATTGGCATAAAATTCGATATAGTTCACCCTCCAAAGCAGCCACTTTCTCCACGGCAACACTCTTTGTGGTCAGGAGATCAGTTGTAATTCCAGGAGGTTTCCAGTCCCCACTTAGCAATCCTGTCTTAGCTCCTCTGCCAAGCATTTGGTTGAGATCGACCAGAGCCGACAACACTGCTGGGCCCCCAAACTCCCTCCCATGAATCCATGCACCTGAACTGATCAACCATTGGATCTGTTTCATTGTTACTCTGTTAAAATGTTACTCTCTTTGTTATTATTATTATCATTATAGCTATTTCTATCTGAAATTACTAAGTTTGAGGTATTGTTCACCTACATTTCATGTGAACCGCCCCAAGCTTCAGGGGAGGGTGGTATATAAATATAATTTAAAAAATAAATCAGTTTTACCTTGATAGAGGCAATTGCTGCTTTTCGCCTGGCTTTTGGCATTAATGGTGGCAAGTCAGGTAGGCAAGAAGATGGCCAGTAGGAGAAACAAAATTCTTCTCCTCCTCCTCCTCTACCACTCAAGGCACCACAGACAATGTTATTGAAATTAGCCAATGCCTCAGTGCATCATGGGCATTTACTCCTTACATAGTAGTAGACAGGCACATTAAGGACTACATTCCCCAGACTTGAGACCGCTTGGGAAAACGTAAGGCACCAAGGGATAGGTTTTCCTTCTCCATCCAAGCATCTGCCAACTAATTGGCAGTCTACCTGCCTACCTATCTGGGTATCATTGTCATAGCCAGAAGCAGAAGCAGCAGGATAGCAATAGAGAGAAAAAAAGGGAGACATTCCTATAATGGTAATGAAGAACTGAGCTCAAAGTCATGTAATGGCAAATGAAGCATAAATGAATTAAGAACATGCCCACTTGTAGTGAATGTGTGTTAGTTTTGATCTTTCCACGTTAATGCTGTGGCTGTTATCACATATGAGCATTGCACTAACGTGATATATGCTGCATTCCTAGAAAGCCTTTTCAGTGTAATCTTGAACATACCCATGTAGTTGTAGGTGACTTCGTTTATTGCTGAATTACAAGTGTGAGAAATGGGAAGAAGGGTTGGCTTCTGTCGAAGTCTTCCGTGCACACAACTGTCTGTTTGTACTAAGCGGAAGTGATTGTATCCCCACAGTCTTCTGTATGCACAACATATAGCACATTCTGTGACATTTTCAGCACAAATGAAGCAAAGTAATGCATATGTTCCCTTGCTCTCATGTACATTATTGTTTTGTTAAGAATTATGTTGAGGTGCTGTGTAGCAACCGCACTTACAGTTTGCACAAGCGGAACTATACCAAGCACATTATTTGGCTTTCCTCACGCAAATGGCTGGGTCCAGCCCAGTGTCTTCCTTGTGAGCATGACATTTGAACTGGTTCATAGAAAACTATAGCATGATGGGGTAGAGGTTAGATCAGGCTTTCTCAACCAGGATTTCCTGCCTTCCTGTCCTCTACCATTCCCCAGAGTCCATTTAAGTTCGCACTGACTGCCTCAGTGACTTCATCCAGCCACCTCATTGTCTGTCGTCCCCTTCTTCTTTTGTCCTCAGTCGCTCACAGCATTAGGCTATCTCTCTCTCTCTATCTATCTAATTGTTAAACATTTATTGAGTGATACAACCATGTATAGTCATGCTGACTTGCCCCCCCCCCTTCCCAAAATGGCCAATGAAGGGCCCGGAGGTGGTGAGAAGGGGGAGGGACCTAGGGGAGGCATGGACTCAGGTATGTTTCCCAACCATAGTTGCACCACTTCTGGGGTTTCTTGAAGCCTGAATAATGTTTCAGGGGTTTCTCATTGGTAATAAGGTAGAGAAAGGCTGGGTTAGATGAAGCAGCATCTCTGCATCCCCAAATTTATAGAGCCTAAATCTTGACAAATTGTTGATTTATATATCATATTAAAATTGCATTTTTTGCACAGGTTTCTCAACATGAGGAAGCTTCCTTTGAGGTTAACGAGGCTTCTAATGTCACTCAGTTTGTTGAGGAAACAGGTAAGTGTGGGCATGTAACGGTCTGTCTAGTCCAGCAATCTGTTTCCTATAGAGGCCAGTTAGTTGCCCTGGAGGGCCAACAAACAGAGCATAAAAGCCCAGGACCCCCCTCCCCATGATTTTGCCTCCCAGCACTGATTTCAGAGGTTTAATGCCTTTGTATTCTGCAAGTTCCCTTTGATCAGCATGGCATGGACAGGCCCATTCTCTATGAATACATCGAACCTCCTTTTATAGCCATCTGTGCTCTTAACCAACGTAATTTGATTCTAGAATTATTTCCTTTTGTCTTCTTGGTGCAAATGGAATATTATTTTATAAACTATCCAGCTCTTAGTGGAACTTCTGTTCTGTGAGACTGTTGTGCATCCACATTTGACCACACAAGTGGAAGAAGCACCCTTGAATCCCTGTTGAAGGTAGTTTTCTTTTATATTCCTGTGGTACCTTTTGTTGCCTTGACCTGGCTGGCCCAGGCTAGCTTGATAGCATCATGTCTAGGAAGCTAAGTGGTGTCAGCTTTGGTTAGTAGACCACCAAGGAGATCACCAGGTTTTCTACACAGAGGCAGGCAATGGAAGGCTACCTCTTGCCTTGGAAACCCTACGAGGTTGCCAAGGTTCCACTACTATCACATTTTGTTAGAAAGGGTCATAGAATCCTAGAATCCTAGAGTTGGAAGGTACCTCCAGGGTCATCTAGTCCAACCTCCTGCACAATGTAGGAACTCTCAACTACCTGCCCACTCACAGTGACCCAATTTTGTGTGTTGTACAACACCCCCGAAATGTCCAGTTTCTGAAGCATCCAGTGGGGAAGCATTAGCAATTAGGCAAATAATACAATCATCACAAGTGCTTTCTTTTGCACAGCAGTACAGCATGAATGGAACTATGATTAGCTCATCAACAGTGCAGTTGTATGCACAGTCTCTCCAGTCTTAAACCTTCTGACTTCAATGGATGAAGACTGGAGTAACTATGCGTAGGATTGCGCTTGAGATATTCTGTGTGCACTATATAAGATCCAAGCTGCAATGTTTAAGAGTTTTTCATAGTTAACCAAATGCTACAGCAGCTTCTTTTCTTTTTTTACTGGAGTGATTCCCGTGACATAAGTACAAATATTTATACATAATAAATATGAAAAGATATAATTACCCGTGTACTGAATGGCTATGCAGGATTTAATAATGACTCAGAATCACAGTTTTTACAGTATTCCATCCGCTCCAGTCTGGCCTATGCCTGAGAAGCTACTATGTCAGTCTGCAGATAAGTTGTGATTCATTTTGCCTCCTGTTTACATTAAAGTATTTCCATTATGCAAAAGTATTTGTTATTAATACGGGGTAGATCATTTGGTATAAATGAGAGAATCACAAAGGCTGCCCTTGAAGCTGCTCTGGAAACTTCAACTAGTTCAGAATATGGCTGTGCGGGTCCTCACAGGGACCCAATGGAGAGCAGAAACACAACCTGTGCTCCTCCAGCTGGCTCCAGATTGGGACCAGATCAGATTCAAAGTTTTGGTTCTCATTTTTAAAGCCCTAAACCATCTGGGACCTTCATAGCTATGGGACCACCTCTTCAACTATGTCCCCCAAAGTACGTTATTTTCTAGCAAACAAAATTTTCTTGGGACACCCAGTCCCAAGGAAGTCAAACGAGCCTTGTCCAGGTCCAAGACCTTCTTGGAATGCTCCGCCAAATGAGATCAGGGCTTTGCGGGATGTTAAAGAATTCCTTAGGTCCTGCAAGACAGAGCTACTCCACCAGGCCTATGGTTGAAGCCTAGGAAAAACTTTAAAAAACACACCCCACTGAAGTCCATCTGAATTATAGAATCATAGAATCACAGAGTTGGAAGAGGCCACACAGGCCATCTAGTCCAACCCCCTGCTCAACGCAGGATCAGCCCAAAGCATCCTAAAGCATCCAAGAAAAGTGTGTATCCAACCTTTGCTTGAAGTCAACATCTAACTCTTCCCCCCTTTTTACTAACTCATTTATTTTTGAGATTTCTAAACCACCCCTCTCCAAAAATGGTTTTGGGGAAGGGGAAGGCTGAAACCAATTAGTCTAGCATTAATATTTGACCGTTATTTTATTTTTAATTCATTGTCTATTAATACATTAATATTTAATTTAAAACTCTTCTGTATTTAAATTTTAAATTTGTTGTGTATTTTTTTTAAAAATGTAAGCTGCCCTGAGACTCTGGGGAAGAGTGTGGTATCAATGTATGACTGAATGACTGACTTACCGAACAAACAAATGTACAAACTAATGAATGAATGAATGAATGAATGAATGAATGAATGAATGAATGAATGAATGAATGAATGAATGAATGAATGAATGAATGAATGAATGAATGAATGACGGCTACTGCTGGTTTCACTGTCATCAGATACAACCCAGTTTCCAATGGCAGCATCTTCTGTCCATTAGTAAACTAACAGATTGTAGTTATGGCTACAACACAAAGAATTCCATGTGCCCAATGAGGCTTTGGACTTTGGACTTCTTAAATAGCAGACTATGCCCACCCCCAACCCTTGTGCCACATGTTAAACTTTCTTTGAAACAAAGAGGATTTGTCAAAAGCAGGTTCTGGGAACTATGGAGTATACTGGTAAGAGCTCTTTCAATTTTGGCCCATAATGTGTCACTAGGAGAAAAGCGCATGCACCGCCTCTCCAAGAATTCTTGCAGGACAGACAAGGACATTGTCATGAACCTAAAGATGTAAGGTGCTTTGAAGCTCACCAGGAACCCTGACAGCTGCTTGCCTTCCCAGGGGAAAATGACAGAAAATGCACCAAGGGAGTAGAGATGCTTTTCATAAAGGACTGTTATACCTGTTAGGAAGGGCAAGATGGATAGCTGACATAAAACATGATCTGAGTATTGAATGTGGGCTTCACTATTTCCTGTCTCCGTGGCATGACCCCCTACTGTTCCTTGGAGGAATTACTACCCAAATCATTGGACATCTCCTATCCAGATACTAGCTAGGGTCAGCCCTGCTTAGCCCTGAGATCTGATGGGATCAGGCTTGCTTCACAGGATAGAGAGCAGCCAGCATTTCAAATTCCACCCTGATCACCTGGCCCCCATTAACACTGACACACACACAAAAAGGGCTAAAGTAACTGGTAAACTCTGCCCTTTGTACATGTTTAGATGCCACATTTATTAGCAATCCACAGCCACTGGTAATGTGAGAGGCTACTGTTGGCTTTAGGTGGTGGCACCAAAGAAGAACACTTTCATGCCTTTGAAGACACTAAAGGTATCCCCTGGGCAAGCACTGAGTCATGTCTGACCCTTGGGGTGACGCCCTCTAGCGTTTTCTTGGCAGACTCAATACGGGGTGGTTTGCCAGTGCCTTCCCCAGTCATTACTGTTTACCCCCCAGCAAGCTGGGTACTCATTTTACCGACCTCGGAAGGATGGAAGGCTGAGTCAACCTTGAGCCGGCTGCTGGGATGGAACTCCCAGCCTCATAGTCGGAGCTTCAGACAGCATGTTGGCTGCCTTACCACCCTGTGCCACAAGAGGCATAAAGACACTATGCACATGCAAATGCACATAGACCCAAGGCAGGTTCGTGATAATACATAACCCAAACAAGACAGCTTCATGCTTCAGAGAGATTCAGAGCGCCTCCAAGGTCACTAAGCCATAAGTAAAGCTGGTTCATTGGGATAACATATATTTGGGTTTCTTTAATAACGTCATATTTTCATGCCACAGTGATCAATGAAGTTGTGGATGAAGAGGTTCCCAAGATCTCTACACAATCCTTAAAGCAACATTTTGAAAAAACAGCCCAGGGAAAGACATTTCACTCTGGCAGAGAGAGCGGAACACCTGCAAAGCAGATCAAGGTCTGTGGTTCTGAATGACTCCTCCATTTGTGCCATACTGAAATTGTTATAATTTTAATCACAATGCTCAAGTACTTTTTATAAGCTGCCATTAGGGGTGCACATTTGGTATATCTGACCTGGAAAAAGATGGCTGAAATATACTTTATTGGTTCTTTTCTACTTTTTTTTTTAAGCTGAATACACAAAGGTGTCAATTTTCAGCTGTCCTGAAGAATCCCCAAAATATTCAGGATTATCTGGGATTGTTGGATAGCCACAGTTGAAAGGTGTTTAAAAGGTTCGCAGTCTCTTTAAACACTCCTTGGATGAAATTACAGCTTGCAGAAAGTGTTGAAAGCAACTGTGAGCCCTTTAAAAGCCTTTGGTGGGCTTCCAATCCCCCCTTGCATGGATTGTGAGTCAGTATTTTGTGTTCCAGATACTTCCAGATAGATTCCCTATTGACTATAAGGGGGAGGGGTATAATGGAGCTGAAAACATTCCTGAAAAATCCCATCTCCAAATCCCATACTAGTACTGGAATGCAGGAATATCAGGAATGCCCATGTTTTCCAGGTCCAATATACCCAGTTCCAAAAAAATACTGATATTTGTGTGTGTTTATGTGTACACATGCCTCTAATTGCAATCGTTCAGAATATGCATATTTTGTGACATAGGTGACACTTGTAATGCCATTTTAGATCTGGATTCTAAAGCTGTGTTTGGCAATTGGATGATAATACAGTACAATCCTGAGCAATATTACTCCCTTCTAAATCCATTAAAGTCAGTGGGCTGAGAAGGGTATAACTATATTTAGGATTGCCACATACTCCATTCCTTTAGGATTTCTCTAGCACCCATGGAATAAACAATGATTACTGCTTAAGTGTCCTTTGATCTCTTGCAAGCAGAATAGAATCTGCGGCTCAGTATGCTGGATTTTATTTCATGCGAGGTATTGCTAAGAAAATGATAGCGTTGATTGTCCTTCCTGTACTAAAGGCTTGGTTCTGATAGCCATTGAGGCGGGAGCTCTTGTGGCAGAGTTAGAATTGTCCCATGAACTATTGTGCCTGCAGAGTGGTTCATAAGATTGAGCTTCTTGTATATTAGTTATCCATAGCATAAATAATCTTTAATATTGTGTTTCTCTAAGTTTCTTCTATGAAACACAGTTATATCTACAGCTTTTTCTTTTCTTTTCTTTTTTTGAGCATTTTTGTCTGCCTTTCTAAATCCAGTTTTTCCTTGGCCACCTCCTCTGCATTCTTTTCCCAATTCATAGAAGAAAGATTAGTTTTTCTTCCAAAATCTTTGACTGGCACATCTGTTAATGCAAGATAAAAAGCGGACACCATCAAGATTATCTCAGAATGGAATGTGACTAAAATGCAGATAAATGATACGCTACGAGTAAATTAGTTTGTCATGGAAGCAACGGTTATGGGTGGCTTGCACCCACTATAATTGTTCAATCACCCTGTCACACTTGAGTTCTAATTGAGGGTAGATGAGAACCTCTGACTTCCTTTGACATTCTGTTGCTTAGCTTTTCTGTAGGACCGTATCAACCTTATCAAAAGTACCACCTGTAAAACAATGTATTTATAATTACTAATTTTGTCCCCCAAAGATTGAAAATGAATACCAACAAATGGCCCAGCCTTCGGCAGCCTTTTCTTCTTCCGCTGTCAGATCTGCTTCAGCAAATAGACAACAGGATATGTACATGGCAAGAAAAACTGACTATGCGTCTGCGGCCTCAACCACAACCTACAGCAACTCTTCTAAGTATGGGAGCACAGAGGAGTTTCCTCCTCCACCCTCTCCAGACTTACTACAAGTTCCATCTGAAATGACAGAGTTTTCCCAGTCCCCTGAACCCTCCCCCTCTCCATCGAAGCACACCGTCCCCAAAGATTTGTATTCCAAGCAACGAAATCTCTATGAATTGAAACGTTTATACAAACACATTCACCCAGAATTGAGAAAAAATTTAGAAAAAGATTATTTCAATGATATTTGTGAGATTGTGTCTAGTGATGTAGAAACCAGTAGCTCAGTAGCAGGAGATGTACGTCAAGCCAAGTACCTCTTTGAAAACACAGGAAGCAGCCCACAGAAGTGCATGAGTCCAGAGAGAGAGTACTTGGAATGGGATGAAATCCTAAAAGGAGAGGTTCAGTCCATGAGGTGGATCTTTGAGAATCAGCCTTTAGATTCAATCAAAGATGAATCCCCTGACCCAAGCAACGTTAAAAGCATTGCGGATCAAGAAATCATCGCAGGTGGAGATGTGAAATATACCACATGGATGTTTGAAACACAACCCATAGATGCGCTCAGTGCGCATTCCTCAGACAATACAGAAAGTGAAGACAAAATTCCTGAATTGGCTCGAGGAGATGTCCGCACAGCCACCTGGATGTTTGAAACTCAGCCGTTGGATTCCATGAATAAAATTCACCTTGAGAAAGAACATGAATCTGATGAACTCACCACTGAGGAAATTGCTGGTGGAGATGTCAAAACAGTGAAGTATATGTTTGAAACCCAGCATCTGGATAGACTTGGGCAGCTGTACTCGGTGGATGAAGCCAAGTTGCTACAGCTGAGGTCTGAGCTAAAGGAGATCAAAGGTGAGGTGAAGAGATGCATCAGACATTTTGAGACTCTGCCCATGTATGTTATTAGGAATGATTTAGGCCAAATGCTCGAGATTAAAACTGTTCACAGAGAAGAACTTGAGAGAGGAGATGTCAGAACAGTGCGCTGGATGTTTGAAACACAGCCGCTAGACACGATTAACAAAGACTCTCTGGAAATCAAAGTTGTCCGTGGAATCTCTATGGAGGAGAATGTCAAAGGTGAAGTGGGCAAGGCAAAATGGCTTTTTGAAACGCAGCCTTTGGACACTATTAAAGAGGAGTCTGAAGTCTCTGTGATGGAAAAAGAAGTCATTGTAGGTACTGATGTCTGTGGCAAATGCTGGCTTTTTGAGACTCAGCCTCTTGATGCCTTGAAAGAAAGTGAAGATACAGCTCCCTTGCAGACTGAAGAAATAATAGGAGGGGATGTAAATACTACTAAACACTTGTTTGAAACATTGCCAATGGACATGCTAAAAGACAGCCCAGATGTTGGAACACTTCATAAAATGGCTGCCACTGAGGAAGAAAAAGGAGATGTGCAGCACCAGAAACTGATTTTTGAAACTAAACCTCTAGAACAGATTAGAGAGGAGAGAAAAGAATTCATAAGAACTGTGAAACTGGAGGAAATCGACAGGGGAAATGTGAGCAGCTGCAAGCATGCCTTTGAATCTTGTAAGTTAAGCAAACGTGATGACACACACAAAATCCATGTTGAAGGTGTGACAAGAGGGGCAGTCAAATTAAACACAGATGTATTTGAAACAACTCCACTGTATGCAATACAGGACAGACTTGGGAAATATCATGAGGTGAAAACAATTCGACAAGAAGAAGTCTTAAGAGGGGATGTGAGAAACTGCCGGTGGCTCTTTGAGACCAGACCCATCGATCAGTTTGATGAGAGTACTGAAAAAATTCAGATTATTAAAGGAATATCTTCCCAGGAAGTCCAGTCAGGCGACGTGAAGACAGCAAAATGGCTGTTTGAAACTCAGCCTCTTGACTCTATTAAATACTTTTCTAATGTGGAAGATGATGAGAGCCAAACTCAAATGGATTCCACAGAAGTTGTCAAAGGGGATGTCAGAATGTGTAGGTGGCTATTCGAGACCCAACCCATGGAATCCTTGTATGACAAAGAAGAGGCAGTGACTGATGATGAAGAGATACACAGAGGAGATGTCAAAACCTGTACCTGGCTCTTTGAAACTCAGCCTCTTGATGCAATAGGAGAAGACTCGGAAAGAGTCATGAAACTGCAGACAGTGAAGCAGGAAGAAATCCAGGGTAGTGACGTCCGCACTGCGTGTTTCCTTTTTGAGACAGAAAACCTAGAGAATATACAAGGAGAAGAAAGTAAGGAACTCAAGCAAATTGTAGAAATTGATATCCAGCCTGGAGATGTCTCCACCATGAGACATAAATTTGAAAACCAAACATTAGACTCTATAAACCTCAGCACAGAAGAAGTACTGAACAAAATTAAGACCATGCAGCGTGAAGATATACAAAAGGGGAATGTTTTGCATTGCTGTTGGCTTTTTGAGAATCAGCCTATCGATGAAATAACAGAGAATCACGAGGACAGGACATCCATTAAAACGGTTACAGATGTGCAAGGTGGAAATGTGCAAAAGGGTTGTTTTATCTTTGAGACATTTTCTTTGGACCAGATTAAAGATGAATCTTCTACAGACATAAGCACCAAGAAAACAGTAAGCGAAGAAGAAATAACAAAGGGAGATGTGAAAAACTATAGAATGCTCTTTGAGACCCAGCCACTTTATGCGATTCAGGACAAGGAAGGGTATTATCATGAGGTGACTACTGTTAAGAAGGAAGAAGTGATTCATGGGGATGTACGTGGAACTCGGTGGCTGTTCGAAACAAAGCCTCTGGGGTCAATAAACAAATCTGATAATGTATATGTTATAAAATCAGTCACCCAAGAGGATATCCAGAAAGGAGATGTTAATTCTGTCAGATATAGATTTGAAACACAGCCGTTGGATACAATTTCTGATGAGGAAAAATTAATCATCCCCACAGTAGACCACGTCCAAGGTGGTGACGTGAAGGCCAGCAAGAAGTTGTTTGAGTCTGAAGAGACCAAAGAAGGCATGTACATAAGAACAGTGAGTGTCAGTGAAATACAACAAGGCAACGTCAAAACATCCACTTGGTTATTTGAAACACACACCATCGACGAAATTAGAGGAGAGGGGTCAGAGTACAAAGATGTTAAGACAGTAACAAAGGAAGAGGTAGAAGAAGGCGATGTTCAGCATGCAGTGTGGCTTTTCGAAAACCAGCCTTTAGACTCCATCAAGGAGACGGATGAAAATGATGCGAGGATAGCTAGGGAAGAAATCCCACAGGTAGATGTCAAGACCACAACATGGCTTTTTGAAACCACACCTTTCCACGAATTCAATGAAAGCAAAATAGAAAAGGAAGAAGTCATTGGGAAAAACGTGAAAGAGACTTTAAAGGAACTGTATTCTCACAAAATGGTGGAGTCTCATGGAATTATCTTGGAGGCAGATGAAATTGGAGATGTCCGAATGACAAAGTATAAACTGATGAATCAAGAGGCTCCTGAAATACAAAAGGAAGAGATTATTAGAGGAGATCTGGCCAACATTATGATGAACTTGCTGTCCAAAAGCAGCCCGGTCGAAAGAGAAGCGAAAGTCAGTGAAGAAGAAAAGGGCAATGTGAATTTGACCAAAGAGCAGTTGCTGAATAGGTCCACAGATATTCACATTGACAAGGAAGAAGTGGTAAAGGGTGATATACAGGAAGCCATTAAAAACCTGTTTAGTAAGAGCAGCTCAGCAAAAAGTGGGATTTTAATTCAGGAGAATGAGAGAGGTGATATTAACATGACAGTATATTCTCTCTTTCACAAAAAGGATAGCACTAAAATCCAGCAAGATGAAGTCATAGGTGGTGACGTGAGGCGTACGATTCACAGCCTCCTGTCCTCTGCAGTGAATAATGAAATAACAGAAAGAGCTAAAATAGATGATTCAGAAAGAGGCAACGTTCAGTTTTTCACAACATGCATAGAAGCTGGGGCTCTGGACTATCTGAAGCAACTCCAGACAGGGGCAAATGAAACATTTACCAGTAGGAATCAGGACGAGGAGGAAGAGGAAGAAATAATCGGTGGCGATGTTGAAGGTACGAAGCTGTTACTTAAGAAAAAGAAGTCTCAGATTCAACGCACAGTTAACGAAACCGACATCATCCCTGGAGATGTGTGTAATGCAGTCAAAATCTTTATGACCGAGCCGCAAAATTCATCTTGTCATGTATGCAAAGAAGAAATTATAAAAGGTGATTTGAAGGCGGCATTAAATTCTCTCAGTCAGGCCATAAATCAAACCACTGTCACAGAGAAGGAAGAAATTATAAAAGCTGATATCCTCACAATTCTCAAGTCACTTGAAGAATCTGCTTATCGACTGAAAGAAACGGAAAAACCTGATGTCATCCCTGGTGATATTAAGCAGGCGATTGAATCTCTGGAGAAAGCAAGACAGGCAAAAAACGAAGTCCTGAGAGAAGAGGTTGTTCGAGGTGACCTTGAGTCCACCTTATGGTCTTTAAAAGCAGCTCAGCAATCTTTCCAGGAGATAGGCAAGGAAGAAATAGTCAAAGGAGATACTCAAGCAGCTTTAGAGAGCTTCCAAAGAACATCTACAGGAAGAAAAACAACACAATACCAAGTGGGAGTATGTGGAGATGCGAAAAGGAGCACTGATGCTGTCTTTGAACCTTCTCAGCAGTTGGCCAAGAACCAGGTTAATGTGATTGAAAAGCTACAAAACCATATTAAATCCCATGAAGCACATCATCAAAGAATTGAAACTGAAAGCAAGAGCTTTCTCAGCAAAGACAGCAAAGCAATCCATTTAGATCAGAAATGGAACACAAAGGCAGATGAGTCAGATAAGAGAAATGTGAAGGTCTTATCTAATTCCCAACACAAGGTCACTGAAAAAGCAGATAAAGCGATGGGTAGAGTCAAAGTCCAGAACACTGTGAAAAAGGAAGCAAAGACTCGTAGTGATCACTCTGTAGTTACTCAGTCGGCTTCTTGTAGTACTGTTCAGAAGAATGAAAGAGGAGAGAAATTGGAGGCAAGCAGAATACTGAGTAAGGACAGCATATCAAGTGTGGAACCGTCTATAAAACAAATGCCTGACACAACTGGTCAGAAAGAGATGAGAGGAAAAACAAAACCATACAGCTACACTCATATGAACCATCATAGAGGTGCAGAGCAAGTGGTCAACATGTCAATGGGCATCATTTCAAAGGCGACTGGTCATTTTCAAAATCAAGAGGTACACCAAGAAAGAAAACAGTGTTCAAAAGAGGTTTGTGAAGAGAGAAAAACCAACATTAAAGCAAACCAAGCTGCAGTTTCCATGGCATCGGGACAAAATCTAAAAACCAATCAGAAAGTCAGAGTCACACAGGAAACGCATGGCCAGTTTCAAGAAGCCAAAAGGAAGCAAAACTCAAATGTTATCCAGCAACATGAGAAATCTATGGCAAGGTTTAGGGGAAAGGAAAAGGGGGACTTGGCTGAATACAACTTCAGAAGTCTGGTGAAAAATCCTCACAACCCAAACCAAAATGCTGGAAATCTGGACAGATCCGAAATTGATTCTCCACCTCCACCTCCACCCCCACCTTCACCCCCACCCTCAGTGACTTCATCTGAAGCAGATCTTCCTCTACCACCACCTCCTCCTCTAACACATTTAATGATGTCTTCTGACAGACAAAGCTTTCCTTCCCCACCACCACCAATAGGACAGGCTAAAACAGAGGTTGACCATTTCCCTCCTCCACCACCCTCAGTAGAAGACAAATCTGAAAGTGAATCAGTGTCTTCTTTGCCTCCTTCCCCTCTTCCTCAGCCGTCTGTGATTCCTCAGCCAAAACAGAAGAAAGAACACTTCTTAAAGCACCTAGACAAAACACTGCAGCAATCAATTCAAGCTCATGCTGGCATTCGACCCAGTAGGGTTCCGTCCATTAAGAAACCTCCACCGAAAAGCTTTACAAAACAGTCAGAAGAACATCCACTTGATATGCCTCACGAAATTGAGCCTGAGGATCAGATATGCAAAGGGAGGGATGTGACAAAGACTGTGGAAGAAAGCACCATGGTGACTAATGTTGCTAGTTGTGAACAGAAAGAGCAAAGAGCCTGCACAAGAGCAGACGAGGTTAGGCGGCCTTCCTCAGTCACAGATGCTGTCAAGCCAGAGACCTCACCAATGAAGAAAAGAAGTCAATTTCTACTGGTGAGATCTCCTTCCCTCCCATCAGAGACAACACAGGCGACGCCCAAGACATATGTACGAAAATTTAAAACCCCTTTAATGATTGCAGAAGAGAAATACAGGCAACAAAGGGAGGTGATGGAGAAAAAGCAAGTACAAGAGTCTTGTCAACTCACTGCGAGACGAAATAGTGAAGCTTCTGTAAGCTCAGTTCAGACAGAGTCAGCAGCATCTCTGCTGGAACCCAAACCATCTGGGCAGTATCA
The DNA here is from genome assembly GCF_049243985.1 of Paroedura picta. Lineage (NCBI taxonomy): Eukaryota > Metazoa > Chordata > Lepidosauria > Squamata > Gekkonidae > Paroedura > Paroedura picta. The sequence goes on along the minus strand of NC_135370.1, from coordinate 38,799,852 downwards.
ATCCCATGTTCAAGACCCATTGACCTCTGCAGCTCCAGAAAGGACTATGCCTTCTGAGACCAAAGATCAGGACAAACTACAAGATGTGGTCCTGTATGATCATGAGCCACAGCCCACTTCACAGATAGCAGCCACCAGACAGTCTCAAAGCATCCTCAAAACCTCAACAGAGGAACAGATTAGAAACAAAACTACATGCGATATGGAAAGCCTGACAAAATATGAAGCATCTTCTAAGAAGGTGCACTCTCACAAGGAACAGGTGGTGTGCAAGACTGAGCAACACGAGGATGAGGAGTGTCAACAAATGTCCAAAAACAAAACGGCATCCCCTACTTTCAGAATCCGAACTATCAAACTTCCCACTTTGGATCAACGGTTTGGTGAAATGCACACGGACACCCTGACACAGAGGGAGCAAGAGGAGCACAGCAGCCTAGCTGTCCGCAAACAACACATTCAAGAAAAACAGAAGGGAAACAGAAGCAGCTCCATTAGCAAAAAAGAAAGCCTTGCCAAGGCAAACAGTCAGGGGCAGGTTGATGAGAAGGTGCAGCTGGAAAATCCACTTCTGAAATTCACTCAAGACAGGCACAAAATAACCGGCAAAGAGTCCAGTGAAGTGAAACAAAGGTTAGTTCAAAGGAAAGAAACAGGGAAAGAAGAAATTAAACAACAGAGTGTCTCTCAGGCTCTGGGAGGAAAGCAGAGCCAAGTAATTACTTTTCCTAAAGAAGAGAAAATAATAATTCAACGAAAACAAGAGGAAGTGAGCAATAAATCAGAAAAAATGGTCAAGCAAAAGGTAATTGACATGCATGAGAGCACACAGGCTTCTCAACAAGAGAAAAACTTGAGTCTGGAAGCAAAATACTTGTCCCAGGAAACCAGGAGTCTGGAAGGGAAGGAGTATGCTGGAGAAAAAACCCTGCAACTCAAAAGGGGCCCTCTTAAGACAGCAGAGCCAAAACAAGCAATTGTCCAGAAAAAAATAGCCCTGTCTAATTCCCTAGGAGGAATGCCACAGAATCATGAGAAAAGCCCAGGAGATATCTTAGAGTTCTTGAGGAAGCGTGAGGAAGTTCATCAGGTCCTGTCCAGAGTGAAGCAGTTTGAAATGGAACCCAATAAAAATGGGATCCAAACTTTCCAGGTGTTCTTAAGTGGTATTCCAGAGTGGCTGGTCAAACAAGAGATGAAACAAAAGTTGACTTCTATTGCACAGGAGAATAACTTTGACAAGATGAAGGAAGAGCTGACAGTCATTAAAGACCAGGGTGCTCAGATACTTCAGTGGTGTGAAAATGCAATCCAGACAGCCATGATGTCCACAAAAACCATGAAACCTAGGAAAGGCTCCCTTAATGTTGGAGGATCATCACAAAATATAGCTGAGCTGAGCATTGGCTCTAGTAAAAAACGACCTCAGGTGACCAAAGAGGCAATCAAAGAGGCAGAAGCACATCAGGAAGTGAAACTTATCAATGCACGTAGGCACACCGAAAACATAACTACTTCTTCATCTTCATTAAGGACCCGGGCACCTTCACCTACTTACATTACAATAGAGTCAAGGCGTATTGAATCTCCCCTCCGGGAGCCTCTGTCTCCTGCCCAAAGGGAAACGACTCCAGTCCCACCATCGCCACCGCCTCGATCTACCACACCAACATCTAAATATCAACAGTCGGTGGCCTCTCCCTCTCCCTCTCCTTCTCCACCAAGACAACGTTCAGAACAACTTGCCAAGCTCAAGGATACCACTGTGAAACTGTCCCAAGGAGCGACCCCAAACAGATCAGTGACCCCCATTCCCATTATGGAGAAAAGGTCTGAGATCGTTAAATCTCCCGCAAGTCTCCGTCGACAAATCAAGCTTGAGCCAAGGCAATCGGATAGTTTGTCTTCGAAGATGTCGCCTATCAAGGAATCGCAAATAACTGCTGGTACAGTGAAGAAAAGTCAAGAAATGCACAGAGAACTGGAAACAAGCAAGACGCTTGTCAACAAAAAGACAGGATACATTCCAGAAGGCTTCAAGCCACAAAGAGCAAATGCGGACTTTGTTTCTGTTGCTCAAAAATACGAAGCTCCTAAGGTTGATCCCAAAGGACTCGTGCCTCGGTTTGAAGCATCTGAACAGATGATTCACACAGGAAGAGAATCAGAGGTGTCTGAAAGATCAGGCCACAGGAGTGAAGATAAAATAGGTATACTGTTAGAAAACGTTGATAAACCAGTAGCAGAGGTGAAATCAAAGAAAAAATGTGTTGAAAATGGTGTGATTAGTGGGAAACTCAGGGAAGAGAGGCGCCGGTTTCGAAGGGATGAAACGGGCCAAGCTGCTCGCGGAAGGGAAATGCAAAAAGAAGGTTTCCAAAAGACTGCAGGCAAGTGGCAGAGAGAACCAAAGGAAAATAAACCTTCCACGCAAAAGCAGTGCGCAGTCAAAGAGTGCTCCTTTGAGCCCGTGGCGTGCTTTGATGCCAAGTCTCGCGGTGAAGGCTCTGCTGGCACGGAGACATTTGAGAACAGCACTGTGGAATCGAGGACCGCCGCCTCCAGATCACGACGTGCAGATGGGCTGCAGTCCGGATTTGGCTTCAAACGTGCGCCTCCAACGTATGAGGATGTCATCTCAGGACACATCTTGGATATCTCCGCTGCAGAGTCCCCCGAAGAGCTGCTGAAGAATTTCCAAAAGACTTGGCAAGAAAGCGAGAGAGTGTTTAAAAGCCTGGGCTACACGATGTCTGACGCCGCGGAAACAGAAGTGAGAAGTAGCTTCCATGAGGAAGCAGAGTTTCTCAGTGGTAAATAAGCATGCCAGGTGTGGAGAAAGAGTGGTTTTTTAACAGCTTTTGACCAGTATGACATGACGGCGATGAAAATTTTTTGCACAACTAATACATAATGGAAGTAGGGTGATGTGCCATAACTGCAATTAACTTACCTTCACATACGCTTTGTCCCCGTTCTCTCTTTCTCCCTCTCCCTCTCCCTCTCTCTCTCTGAAACCTTCGTTCTTGCTTTTCCAAGCTATTCATCTTAATATGTGCTAAACGCGTGACTAATGCCATGGCTTTGTCTGACAAAGGTAAATGCTACATTTGAGTTGTTTGTGACACTTCGCAAAATGTGGTTTGTTATTTCCTTCGGCTTGAAGTGGAGCATTGCTGTCTTTTTGCATAATTTAATTGGATCCTGGCTAGAGTTGGGTTCTTTGGTGTTCGAAGTGGCCATTCCTGCCCGAAGCAGCCAGCACCGCAGCTGTGCACCTGCGCATGTGTGCCAATTGGTGCACCAGCGCCCGCGCCTCCCCTCCCTCCCCGTGCTGTGGTGCTGGCTGTTTCAGGCGGGAACAGCCGCTTCAGACACCGAAGCACTCAACCCTAATCCAGGCCTTTGGGGTGGTAGTATGCCAAATGAAACATGGTGAGCTGGATGGCATGACTTCACGGAAAGTTGCTGTCTCTCCTTCCTACAGCCTCTTTTGTGCTCCTGAGAATCTGCTACTGGGGAGCTGAGATGTCTTTTAAAAACACTGAGGGATGGGTGCATGAGGGACGAGGGAAGAAGTGGGAAATTAGACCTAGGAAGTCACTCCCAAATACTTCCCCCTGCACCTCATCCCACTCCTGTTCCCAGTTCTCCAGAGTCACTCAGAGGGCACAAGAGGAGGACAACAGGAAGGAAGAAGGTGGAGAGATCCGTTCCGTGAACTCATTCTGTTCATGCATCGTTGGTTCAGTGCCATCTTGTGCAGCTCCTGTTCACTTCAAAGGGACTAGGACAACACAGCTTCTGAGCAGATGGTGACTGTACCAAGTACATAGGCAGTGCAATCGTCAGCAGACTCATGCCCTTTTGAGCTTATCGACTTCCGCGGAACTGCTTAAGATCGCACTGCTTCCATTTCAGTTTATTTCGATACGAAATCAGCCTTAGATCCTGCCACAATGCAACACAGTACTCAGATCAGCAAACCAGTTTGGAGATGTCATTGTAATCCAGCCTTGTGGACTTAGCCACCCGCTTGAGCACGCTGCAAAATCGCGCGACGCTGAGTGTCATTTCTGAAGCAAGGCCAGAGAGGTGTAGAACTGCTTGGAACTTCCTGGGGAATTGACTAACCCTGGCGGGATCTCTTGTCAGCCAATGTCTCTCCACTAGGCGGAGGGCAAGCTCCCACAGAATATCACGATGCAAATTCGCCATAAAACCTGGGGTTAATTATGGGGTGGGCAACATTTCAAAAATGATTATTCCATCATATGACAGGATGAATGATAGCTTGTACCAAGAACTGACCCCCCCACCTCCTCCCTATTATGACATTTTAAAAAGTTTTCATTCACACATTGCTAGGAAAACACTGTGGGCCACGAAGATAATAAGAAAAAAACAGGAAGTTATGAATATAGCCAAGGATGTAATAAGAGAATGCCTGGATTTCAAAACCCTCTGCTCAAGTATAAAACCAAAATAACTTCTTTCTACCCTTGCTTATTCGATTCCCTTCTTTCAGTATGCTTATTTCTTGCCATGCTGCCTGAAATGTGATAACTCAAGGGCACCAAAAAACGCTAAGTTTATTATTAAAAACCAGCCACACAGCACAGGGAAGAGGAAACGGTGCCCAGCTGCAGTGGCGTGCCCACATGCTGTTTGCCTGCCATTCCTATTTATTCAATTAATTAATTTAGACCATTTGATTATCTCCTCTCCAGATATTTGCTCAAGAAGGCTAGGGCAAAAAGAAAGAAAGCAATCCATGCAGATTAAAAGAGTAAACAGTTCATTAAAACCAACCCTGGAGCAATAAAAAGCATCCTACCTGTCAAAAACCAGAAGCCAATAAAACCAACAGCATTAAAGAGACAGAGAGAGAGAGCCAGAGAGAGAGCGTGAAGGCAAGTTATAAAATGTCAAGAGGTGGGAAGCCCAGGTTAGCATAATCAAAATAAGACTGCTAAAAGGATAAAATTTCAATAAAAAGCCTAGATGAACAGAAAAGTTTTAAACTGGTGCCTAAACAGAAGGTACGGCAGGGGCCAAGTAAGCCCCAAGAAAAGGGCATTCTATTAGGGATGCCAAGCTCCTGGCAAGGCCTGGAGATCTCCTGGTGTAACAATTGAGCTCTAGACTAATGAGATCAGTTCCCATTGAGAAAATGGCAGCTTCGGAGGGTGGGGGTGGCTTTGTACCTTGATGAGATCTCTTCCCATGCCTGTTCTGCAAACTCCACCCTCAAAATCTCCAGTTTTTTTGCGACCCAAACTGGCAACTCTACACTTCCACACATGAGTTATTATGACTGCAAAAGCCCTGTCTCTGATTGCCATCTAACAGTACTCTGCTGGTGGAAGCATAGAGAGCATGGGTTTAGGGGTAAGACTTTAATTGTTGGACTGGACCATATGGAAGGAGGTAGTCCTTCCTGTTCCCTAGCCCTAAACCATTTCGGCTTTCAAGGTAGCCCTTTAAATTGGGCCCAGAAACAGACAAGGAACCAATCAGATTCAGAAGATTTTTTATTGGCATACAAAAAGAAAACAGAAGAAATACATCATAAAGCATTGATTGTACTTCAATTACAAGATGTCGTTGCCAGCTATAGAAACCTGGCAACCAATTTAATTACTAGAGAGCTTTTGTTTCCTAGTAGGAAAATGATTGGAACCAGTTCAGATCATTTGACACAGAGAGCCTGGCCATCATATATGGAACCAGTTGAAGTTTCTGAACAGTGTTCAAAAGCGGCTTGACATAAAGCACCTTACAGGAATCTTAACTGCAAATACCAATCAGGCAGTTTTTGAGAATTTGAGAATGCTGCTCAAGTCTTCTGTGTTGGGACTTTTGGACTTGATTCAGTCTTGAGTCCCTCCAGAGAAATAGAGCTGCAGAGTAACAGAGCATTTGAAAGTCTGCAGTTATTAGTTACCTTTGTGGATGAGGCACAGATCCATACTCACAGTACTTTGAGGTTTAAAAGGCAGAATCTTTACTAGGAAAGATTTACAAATATATATCATATTCATCAGTTTCAGTTTCCTTACTGAAGTAGAGTACAAAAGCTTAAAAGATAGTCACAAAGAAAACACATTGCAAGCCCCTATGGCTGGCTCAAGTAGACTATATGCCTACACATCAACAGATTGCCTTAATGATTGAACCTTAATGAAGGGCAGTGCTCTTTGCTTCTGCAAAGAAAACACTGTACATCTTCCTGAAGAAGCAGGAAGTGGAGCCCACCTTAAACAAAGGAATCCCCACAGCACATGGCTCAGAATTCTCTGCAACATCAGAGTGACCATTAGGTGTCACCAGTGAGCACATAGGTACTGCTCACCTGCTTAAGTACCTTAACAGCCTTCAAGACTGACTTCACCAAATTATTTGTTGATTGCAATTCCAATACTCTGCCTCATTTATTTATTTAGTACATTTATATTCTGCCATTCCCAGCACAGCTGGCTCATTGGTTGGCCCTCTCCTGCAATATGCTGTGACCAAGAGATCTGGAAAATGAAAAGAGCACATAGTGGCACCAATCCATAAGGCCTAAAGACAGAAGGTTCATAGAAGTTATTTTGGGTTTGGAGGCCGGAATTGCAACAGAAGTAGCATATAAACTGTTTTTGCTATCTAGAAGTCAACAACTATGTAGTATTTTAAAAGGCATCAGCTAGGATTAGGATACCTCATTTTTTCATTTATTGAGATATATGTTTATCCCTCTTCTTTGCAATGTGAAGCCTGGAGATTACATACCTAAGGCCTGTTGAATAATGGCGCTTATAATTTGCTGTCTTCCATGACCAAGCCTTGAGGCTGATAGGCTAGAAGGAAGAGCAGGCTAACCAGGAACAGGAAGAATTGGGGAAAGGGAGGAGAGAGGTGAACAACAGAAACAAATAGCAGAAAATAGAATCTTCTGGGTCATAACAGCGTGCGAAAGCCAACAGCTGCCTGAGGAGTCTGTAAGCTTTCGGACTCCCCTGATAGTGTCAGGTAGATTGGTTATTGACAAAATATTAATAAACTGTTGACTGCACTAATGAGGTATGTGATGGACTTAGCATATTAGGGATGAACAATAGTCAGTTATCTACCCAAAGGATCAAAGCAGCTTGTGAAAAGCACATCTGATTCACCAAAGTAAATAATGTAAAAAGTCTGTATTATTGATCAATACTGTTGATTCAGTCCTTTTCAGAACTATATGATCTTCTGCCAGGATAAAATTCCCCAATGTAGTACAAAAAAAAAAAAAAAAAGGAAGCTGGAGTAGTTCTCTTGTAACATAAAATGGGAAACATAGACACCCTGGTACCCTGTCCCCTATCAAAATATTTGTGTAGGAGTGAAAGATTTTTTTTAAAAAATATGTTATTTATCTATTTGATTTCTAAATCACTCTCCCTGCAAGCAGGCCCAGAGTAGTTTACAACAACAACAACAATAATATAGTTAAAACTAGTACCCTTCTACTTCTCCTCTTAAATACCCTCCCTTCAACTAAGCTGACCAGACTTGGGGTGGACTCAAATGTTGGGGGAGGGAGGGGCAGCCATGGCCTCAACCATAAGCCTGGAAGAAAAGTGCAATTTTGCAGGCCCTGTGGCTCCATCAGGCCATGGATTTTAACAGGCAATTCATTCCACCAGGTCAGGGCCAGGGCCAAAAAGGCCCTGGCTCTGGTTGAGGTCAAGCAAATGTCTCGAGGGCCAGGGATTACCAACAAATTGGTGTTAGTAGAGCACAGTGCTATCCAGGGGACATATTAGGAAAGGTGGTCCCTCAGATGCACAGTCCACCTTCCTCACAGAGGTATGTGGGTTCTAGCTGTGAAACCTCTCATTTTGCACATTAGGGCAGAGGCCCCAATACAGAGGAAATGCGAGATACTTCCATTTCCTCTTGCCACCTCTCTTCCTACTTGAGTATGAATCCCTAGCCTGTGTCTTCAAAGTAAATATATGTTCTCATTGCAGCATGACTCTCATTTGACCCTATAAACCGGAGGCTTAGGTGTTAATTATCTGCGAGCCAAGTATTTCAGCTTGCATTGTGGCGATGAAACATTCTGTGCTCAGCCCGAGGAAAAATAAAATGAATAATAACATATGGCACTGAGACCTTGTCTCATTTATTTCTAGAAACTGCACGTTCAGGGAAAGGAAACCTGCCTACTTTGTCAAAAGAGAGTTTATCCAATGGAGTGTCTGGTGGCCGACAAACAGACCTTTCATAAATCATGCTTCCGGTGTCACCACTGTGGCAGTAAATTAAGGTAAGACGAAGTGAACAATTAAAGCTTTGACATGCAAATAGTATCATGACTGGCATCCACTTCCATATGAGTGATGGGTCCGAAGATCAAAGCTCAACAGGCCTGGTTTCCCAATTCAGTTCTGCTGCAGGTCGCTTACATTAGGTCTGGTCTGGACATCTCCCTCCAAGGAATAGTGGGGAGTCGGTTCTGGGTGTTTTTAAAAACTATTGATTTTTAATGTGAATTGTGATATAAATCTTATCGCTAGAGTCCTCTTCCCAAAGGCAAACATGATTGATTATTTACCCTTTAAGGTGTTTTTTTTTTTTTTTTTGCAAAATAAGTTTAGTTGGCCACTAATTATGTCTAGTCATCTGTGGGAACAGTAGAAGTGTCTATAGCTGAACAGTGAGGAAAATGTGTTGTGGGTGGGTGGGGGGGCAAGCCTTGACCCTGGGGAAAAGAGAGACTTTCGAGCAGGCTTTCTTAGCCAGAGTTTCGGGAAAGCCTGGGATTTCTAGATGGCCCTGGAAGGGTTTCCTGAATTGGTCATCTCGACCTTCCCCTCCAATGGCCAGTGATGGGACTAGAGGGGATGGGAAGGGGAGGAGCCCTCAGAAGATGTTCGCACAGAGAATTCTCTCAGCCCCACCTACCTCACTGGGTTCCTGGTGTGGGGAGTGCAAGGGAAAGGTGTTTGTAAGTTGCTTTGGGATTCCTTCAGGTAGTGAAAAGTGGGGTATAAAACAACAGCTCTTCACTAAATCTGAATGGAAGCTTCATAGAAATATAGCTTCATAGAGCACTCTTGTTCCTTGCATTTGCTTAGCAATAAATTAACTGCATCTGAAGATGCATTCTTGCTTATGCTTAGCAATATGTTCACTGCATCTGAATCTTCATGTGGGAGCACCAGAACTAGACTTAGAAGTAAGACCGGCACCTGCTTTCCACAGTTCAGGAATAATACATGAGGGGCAGGGAAGTATATGTGGACTGAACGGGGGAAGATATAGGAGGTACCAGGTTTTAGTAAAGTTTGGCAAGTTACTATAAGAGTATCAGAAAATTAGCCAGCCCATCCTGATTTAAATAAGCTTAACTTTGGACTGCACCTAATATTGGTCCAGTCTAACATTTTTTTTTTGTTTTAAAGTGCCAGGGGGGGGGGGAAATCCTGTTTTCCCTTGTCCTATTTCAGATAATAAATATTTAATCTAGGGATGTGGCCCATTGGTCACCTGTGTCCCACCAAGAGCACTTATCTGATTAATACTAATTAACAGTAATAGTAATTCAATCAATTAGTACTAATACTAATAAATTAATACTAATACGGGTTTTTTTGCATTTAGATGATTTATGGTACATGTGGCCCAACCAAATGTGCCCAAAAAAGAACTTTGTTGGGACATTTTCTTTAAGGAGGTCATAACTCAGACCCTGTAAATTTAGAATTTGGTAAAGCTATTATTCTAAGGGGCCATTCCACCACCTCACAAGCCTCACAAATTTGTGTTAGTGTGTGATACACAAACATTGTGAACTACGAACCAAACTGCATTTTCACAGTTCATTCCCATTAGTGATATGATGTTTGTTCTTTTCTAAAGTGGTAGGAGTCAGGACTATATTTATAGATGCTTTTATTTATAGCTACTTAAAATGTCAACTACAAATAAAATATTTTTGGAGCATTTGTGATAGATAGATGCCATAAATCATTTTTTTTCTTTGATTTGACAGCTTGGGTAATTACGCTTCTCTCCATGGAAAAATATACTGTAAACCCCATTTTAAGCAACTTTTCAAATCCAAAGGAAATTATGATGAAGGTTTTGGACACAAGCAACATAAAGAATTATGGATTTCCAAAAATCAAAAGAGCTCTGTTGGTTCTGGCCATGCTAAAGAAGTTAATCCAAGGGGGTCTAGACCCACTGATCGAATGTTGCATTCTGGCAGTCAGGAAGTCCATTGTGAAACTTTGGGAGACAATTTGAAACAGAATACAGAGAGAAGCAAGTTAAACATTACCTGGCCTCCTTCCATAGAAACTCCAATAAAATCCTTTTCTATAGAGGAGGAAGTTAAAGTGAATAAACCAAAATGGCCACCAGAATGTTTTGAACAAGAGACCACCGGAACACAAACGGGTGACAGAAATCCGCCTCAGCTGTCAAATGGAAGTAACTGCTGGGAGAGCGAGGAAGAAAAGAAAGATGAAGTCATTGATTTGCAATCAAACGCCCAGTCATCTCCCACTTACGCATCTAAAGAGGAAGAATTTGTAAACAATAGCAGGGTGAAGACTGGTGAAGCAGATAACAAAGAGAAAAACAGTCAAAAAGAATCTGTGCGAAGGAAAAAGAATGAAAATGAAGTATCCCAAAAGAGAGAGAAGGGTGGAAAGAATGTGAAAGAATGCGACAAGGTAGCTGCACAGTGTGCCGAAAAGCAAAGAGATGGGAAACTTAACGAAGCAAACGGTGCGGAGGTTTTACAAGTTACGAACACTGACGACGAATCTGTCCTGCAGGGTAGTAATAAAGGCGGCCTCTTCAACAGCAACAACAACAATAGCAATAATTGCCGTCAAATGCCTTTCCCCCATCAAGACATTTATTGGCTGGAAGAATATACCGAAGACGGGCAATATTCGTCAACAGAATCAAATCATGCAAAGATCCCTCCCCTGGAGTATGCATTAGAAAGACAAGTTGTAAATTTAGAACTTCTCAGTATAACTGACTGTGAAGCTGGTTGTTCCACAGAGGCCCTAAATCTTGCTGGTGATGAAGAAAGCATCAACAGGAAAGGTACCATTACTTCCGACAGTCATGTTCGACACCCTAATAAAGATGCCCCCTGTCAAAAACCACGTACTGGCAACGTCACGTTCCAAGAGGTCGCCAGTACAGAATTTCTTTGGGCGAGTGAATTCGAAAGCATTGGGGAAGCCATCAGGCCCGTCAAGAAGTTGAATATTATTTCACCTGATAATGCGGAGGCCCTTCCTTTGCCCGGCAAGGACAGGATTGGTCTATTAGGCGCTGCGCATGCCGTTAAAACGGTTTCCAACCTGCATTCGAAAGACTGTGTGAATTATCCTATCAATACCTGTCGAGAAGATGAAATAATGGAAATGTTGCAAAATGACATGAGTGCAGGTTTAGAGTCACTGAGGTCAAGGCATGGAGCTGTCCCATCATCTCCAGAAGATGACGTCAAGGCAAAGTTGCCAGCGATCGGCGAGCGAATTAAACGAAACAGATGGTGTGATGAAAATGCATAAATGCCGTCCCATCAGCCCAGGCTCAATGTGCAATTTACTTGGATTAATGTGGTTAAAGTGTTTATAGTTTGTGGGATATGCCTATGAAATCCAGTTGTCTAACTAAAAAATTTTTAAAAATTAATTTAAAACGCCCAGAGGTTACAAACCATTATTATAATTTGTACTGAATTTGCTCAGAGTATTGTGGAAATCTGTATACCTCAAGAATGAGAGTTGTTTCATCTCTTCAAAAACCAAATAATCTCTCTTTTTGCTTTTCTTTGTGTTTATTAAGGGATGAATACACGTAAGGACATATCCCCGATTATTCAGTGCTTAATATCTCATGGCTGAGTGTGTGGGTTGCAAAGTATGTGTTTTGAAGTGACATTGGGTGATGTGATATTTTGGGGTGCTAGGTCTCTGATGGGTTCATTCATCCATGCAAATGATCACTTATTGCCGAAGCCATCAAGCGACAAGTGCACACGTACTGAATCAGCAGGCTACATTACAGTTCTCTTCCCAGTGCGCTGTTCAATGGTGAAGCTTTAGCTATGGAAACAGAGTAGATTACGCACCTGGTGTGCTCTAAAATAAAGACAAATATTTCTAAAGATATTTTTTCAACTATTGTTATTACTGTAAGTACACGAGCAATTGCTCCGCAATATGATATGTACATTGGCTTTTTTTTTGGCTTTTAATAGCAGCTTCTCTCTTTTTAAAAAGAGAGATCCCATTTTGGAGTTCTTGGTTTGAAATAAACCTTGAAATGCACCAGAAATCCAGCCTTTTGCATATTTAGGGCCCTTTGTTTTTTTCTTTTCGGTTTTTTGCCCCCTTCAAGTGTGGTGTTTCCTCCCCTTTTTTGATATCTAAAATGAACATAACATGACCTGGTAACCGAAAATTAGGGGAACGAGTCAGTAACAGTTAAGCATTATGCAGCCCTATCCAATTAACATTTCCTTCGAAGAAAATACCACTGAGTTCATTGAGGCTCATTCTGAATCAAGCATGCACAGGACCTCAACCTTGAAACGCCCACCCCTAGGAGGTCTATTCGGAAAGGATCCATTGCAGTGAGCTACTCCAACGTTCCACATGTTTCAGTGGCAGAGATTTTAAGCTTGCAGGGCAATAAGACTTCAGTGCGTTTTAGCTGGATGGGATAATAGCCAAAGTATGTCAAAATGGTAATGAAAAAGCCTGAAGAGGAGGAATCCGAGGTGGCGAGCAGGTCAGACTAGGGCCGGGGGCCCCCGAATTCAGATCCCTACTCAGCCACGAATTGACTTGGGTAATTTTGGGTCTGATGCTTTGTTTCGTCCTAACCTACCTCACAGGGTTGTTGTAATGAGAAGGTGGATGGGGGAAAGACAGTTCTCTTTCGCCCAAACCTCTTTGGAGGAATGGTGCCTTAGTCAATGAGACCATCATGGCGATTGCCACGGAAACGGGGAGTGAATGGCTGATGTTCATCTGCGTGGTTGTTCCGAAGTGATCAGAAAGTGAACCAAGGACTGTTGCAGTTTTAGAATGTGCCCTCTGAAGTCACATAGTTGATGCCTAACTTTATGTACTGAATACTAGTGATTCTCTCCCCACCCCTTTAAGTTACCATTAGTTGAGCTTGCATGAAAGCACTTCACTGAGCAGTTGACAATGCCTAATAATAAAAAAAAAAACAAGAAAAGCACTTTACAAAATGTAGTTTCTGGATTTATTTTTAAAGGCTGATGCTCTTTGAAATGGTTGATAATAGCACATTATTATAATAATTTTAGCATAATGAATCACTTCACAGTGAACGTAAAATAAAGTAATGGGGTACTGAAAACATACAAGAGCTGAAAGTTCATAATCGTTCCCTTCTGGAAGCAACAGCCTGCATTTCGAACAGGGGTCCCCAATTTGGTTCTCATGCAGGGGTTGCCAAACTGTGGCTCTCCAGATGTCCATGGACTACAATTCCCACGATCCCCTGCCAGCACACTGTAGTCCGTGGACATCTGGAGAGCCACAGTTTGGCCACCCCTGTTCCCATGAGTGCCATGGTGCCTGCTGACACCATTCCCGATGCCCACCAAGTGCTTTTCAAATGTGGACGTGGCTTGGTGGGGATTGGCTGTGCAGATTAAAAGGCATCCCATTAAACACAACTTCTGCCTGAAATGTTGAATGTTAGAATCCAATATAATCAACTGTGTCGTTGGTGCCTCCTCCTATGGCAGCCATTTGTGACTGGCTCCACCTCCTGTGGCAGCCATGTTGTGGCTGGGCCCACTGCCCTGGTGGCAAAGTTCCAAAGGTGCTCACAGAATGTTGGGGACCCCTGATCTGAAAGAACAGACATGGCAAGACAAGTGTGTTCCAAATATGAAATCCCAAAGGGAATGAATGACCTTCAATCCAAGTATATCCACACACAAACATCAACTAGGATCCATCTGATCAGAAAACCAGAAATCACATTGATTGGTCACTTGGAAGAAGGAACATTAAGTTAGACTTATTTTTCCCCTTCCCAGTGAAACTCCCTGGCCCTAATGGTGGGCATTTGCATGCAGTACCAACTGCTTAAGAAAGTAGATGTGCAATACTAATCAATGGGCACCTAATTCTGGTTGCGCAAGCCTGAGGGGACAGGAGCATGGCATATCATTCTCAGGGGTCCTCTCCAATCCTTAGCATTTGTTTAAAAGATTTTGGCACTCCAAGGGGCACATGAAGCTGCTTTAGAGTGAATCCAAACTAGGTCCATCAACGTCAATATTGACTACTCAGGCTGGCAGCAGCTCTCCGGAGTCTAAGGCAGAGGTCTTTCCCCCATCATCTACCACCTGAACCTTTCGACTGGGAACGTCAGGGGTGGAACCATGGACCTGCTGCATGCCAAGCAGATACTCTGCCACTGAGCCAGAACCCCGCAGGTGGGTCTCCTGTATTGCTGGTGCTGAAAATGAGCCAAGCCCCTGCGTGTCACCCTCACTGTGCCATCCAAGCAGCTCAATCACAGCTGTTAGCCTCTGGCAGCAAAGGGCAAAGAGGACTTCTAGGAGAAGAAGAGAAGAAGTGTTGGTTCTTATATGCTGCTTTTCTCTACCCGAAGGAGTCTTACATTTGCCTTCCCTTTCCTCTCCCCACAACAGACACCCTGTGGGGTGGGTGAGGCTGAGAAAGCCCTGATATTCCTGCTCGGTCAGAACAGCTTCATCAGTGCTGTGGCGGGCCCAAGGTCACCCAGCTGGCTGCACGTGGGGGAGGAGTGGGGAATCAAACCTGGCTTGCCAGATTAGAAGCTACCACTCCTAGCCCTACACCAAGCTGCCTCTCAAGGAGGCAGGGAAGAACCATTTCTCAGAAGTCCTTCCCCACATGGGAGTTTGGCTCCTAGGTATTTCATTTTTTTAAATAGTCGTACAGTCTTAGACCAGAATATAAAAACATAAAGGATAAAAACAGAATTCTTTGTGATACTCAAGCATATGAAACATTTTATGGATGTATTAAAATTAAGCTAAAAGATATCATTATGAAAAATTAATAGGGAGAAAAAATTAAATGTTTAAGAGACTAAAAGTTCAAAATCATTCAGTCTATTTCTTGTCCTTCAGGCGAGCTCCAAGGTTTTCGTTCCCCCCACTTGTAAGCATCCAGTCCTGTACGGTCCCCATGACAAAATGCTGAAGATTGGCTTCGAAAATGTATCTTCCTGCATATTCTTATCTTTGGGCTGTCACTCATGTGTATGAGTTTTGAAGAAGAGGTTGTATGAAACTTGTATCCATTACCCCCCTCATTAAAATAAGCGCAGCATTACCACCTGCTTCTACTTTATTGGCCCAAGTTGGGATTTTGCACGTATAAACTCTACAGCATCCATGATTACAAGCCCACATCGCCTGCTGAAAAGCCTTTCCGTATTTTTCCCCCCACCGCAAGGCAGTCTAAAACTTTAAGCAATGCTCTAAATCTTCCCTGAAGGAAATAAAAATGAGGCAGCTCATCCATACCAGAAATGAGACACATGGATCACTTGCCTAAATCCCCATCAATTTTGGGGGAAGAAAAGGGACGGGAGGAAAGTGAATTCTAAAATAAAGCCAAGCCCCAGCAAGTGCAAAGCAGCTTTTAGCTCTGAAAAAAAGCTGACGTCAGAGAGATCAGGGGAAAAGGTATTCATATTGTACCGACCTTGAAGCTAGCCAGCTATCCGAGAAAGGAAAAGCCTTGCAGAGCTTTGGGGAAAGCAAAGGCAAATATGAGTTCTCTGGAATATCAACGGTATGCCAAAATGAAATCTTAAGGAGCAATGGAAGAAAAGTAGTTCTGAAAGCTGAAGAGACAGATTACACCTCTGGAAATATATTTTAGGATTTGCATGTCAGAGATTGCACAGTTTATTTGGGTGGAACAAGTCATGCTCACTGGGCCTATTTCCAAATTCCTTTTAACAATCTGGAAAGCCATCCTTGATGGGAAAAGGGTCAGGCTTCGATTTTGCTGTGCAGAACAGGATAATCTGATTCTAAAGTACATTGAAAGTATATCATTCCATGCGTGCAGGGGTGAATCTGCACTGGGCTTTTTATCCCCAGCGACCCCAAATTAAAGAAAGTAATCTACACATTATTCGATTTCCATTTTGATATTTAGCGCATTAAATTATCCCTCTGCAACATCTATGATTGATCTGCGGTGACACTGCCTTTCCCCTGCGACATCCAGGAGCAGATATACATTGCTACATTTGAGGAGACCACTCCAAGAGCCCAGTATCAAGTGTAGATGTTCTGTGTTTTGCCGGATTAACTTCCTGCTCCGTACCTCCAATGCTGACGTAGTGAAGCAGTATGTCACTGATTGGTCAGGGTGTCAGTTCAAAGTCTGCCTGGCTCCCAATTGCCATTTCCTTGAAAAACTTATTTTTGCCCTCATTTTGGGATCTGTTTTAAAGTAACTATGGTCCAAAAGTGCACACTTCTATAAGCAGAGATTTGCCTCTTGGATTTACTTCCCCTTCCTTGTTCTCTGTGAGGTTGCTGTCTCTCCTCTCCTCCCTCCCTCCCCCCCTCCACTGCTGCAGGAAAAGAAAGATAAACAAGCAGCCTTGTGATCCACTCCCACCCCCCACCCCTGGCTTGCTCTGGTTGTGGACTCGGGAGTCAAAAGGCAGGAAATAAAGCACTCTCCAGCCTTGTGCTCCTTCAATGCTGGCTGGAGCTTCACCCAACCCCTCCCCCCAATCAAGTGAGAAGAAGACCAAAAATTGGGACAATGCAAATGCGGAAGGGCAACGTGTTTAAAATTGGGGGAAAGTAAGGCTGTAGATATAGGTTCAAATCAACCAGGATTCAGCATGATTTACAGTGGCAAAAAGGGAGAGTGCAGATTCTACCCAGGATGGGCTCCAGATTCACCTTTTCAACCATGATGGAGAGCAGAAGTCCACAGTGGGAGAACACATGAAACAACCTGTGCTTGGGCTGCAAGGCTTCTGGGGAGGGTGGGGTTTGGTGTGGAAAAGTTCCTCACTGGGGTATAACGCCATAGGGTCCAACCTCCAAAGCAGCCATTTTCTCTAAGAGAATCAATCTCTTTATTCTGGATATGGATTGTTGTATCAAGATATCAGTATCCCTAGGCAACATGTCCTGAGGCTTGGAGGGGAGTTAAATCTTTGGGGGAGAGCCTCCCAACTCAAGAAAAATCTATTTATTTATATTAGGGTGGCCAGCTTTGGATTAGGAAATATCTGGAGACTTTAAGTGGGACTAAGTGGGATTTGGAGTGTGAAGAGACCTCAGTGGATATAATGCTATGGAGTCCACCCTCCAAAGCAGCCATTTTCTGATCTCTTATCTGGAGAGAAGCTGTAATTCTGGGGGATCCCCAGGTCCCACCTGGAGGCTGGCATCCCTCTTGGGTATACATACATGCATGTAATGTCATCAGGCCAGATAGTCTTCCTGGTGATGTCATCATGCCAGATGTGCCTTCCAAAAAGTACCCTCATTCCCTGCCAACAGCACAGCAGTGCGTGACAAACCTACTTCTGTGCATTGGTGGAGTCCCAATTTAAAATTAACTCTTGTTACCCCTTAATTATGAAGGCGGATTCTTAGCTTAAGCAGAGTGAGGGCCATTCCACACCCTGAAAATAAAGTGTGACCCTTACCCCCTGCAGACGCCCAGCAGCAATCTGGCAGCCACATCCTCCAGGTTAATTTGCTAGTTGGGGAATCCACAAAACCCAGCTTTGTTGCGTGTGCAGGAAGAGAGCAACCAGCAACCACCAGCAAGTTAGCAGTGCATAACAACGTGGCCAGAAGTAGCGCAATCTCCATCTCCAGCACCCACCCTCGTGTCCACCTCCCTGTCCCTTCTCCTGGAATGGGGCTTTTTTTCCTTTCTTTTTTTCCTCTTTTTTTTGGGGGGGGGGGGGCAAGCTGACTGGACCAACGAATACATGTTGGTCCATAGAGGCAGAACAGAAAAAATTCCCACCCACCAGTAGGCACACAAAGCATGCCCCCCCCCCAAAAAATCAGGAAAAGAATAACTTCTGTTCATCTCCAAGTGTCAAATTTCCAAAACAGGCTGGCTAAACTATGCACTGTGCATCTATGATTATATGCATAGGCATAACAATTGAGAAGTTTTACTTTTTTTAAAAAAGATCACTTTCCCTTTAAAGCTAGGAGAAAGCTGATTGGCTGAGACTCGCTGGTATTGGGAGTCCCTCTCCACAGCCATTTTAATCAGCTGTGCAGAGAGCCTGGAAGCAAGAGAAAGCAAGAGAAGAAACCGAGTGAGTGATGAGGTGAGAAATGGTGGGGAGAGGGCACATTTTTTTATAGCGTTAAACAATTGCGGTTGCTTAACACTAAGTTTTTAGAAGTACAGAATGGCCCTGAGTTTTCTCTCCATCTCACGTCATTCTGCACTGGAGTCAATTCAAGTTTAGACTCCTGATTTATTGGGGGGAGGAACTAATTCCGGTTAAGCCATAAGCTTTCAAGTGAACTCATTTTAAACTTGAATCCTTTTGTTATGCATCACACAAGAAGGGGAGAGGAGAGGAGAAACATAGTGTTTGTGTGAGCCCAATAAGGCAAGGTTTGTGCACATTCAGGCATGACAACGTCTTGGTGGGACATCTAATCCAGCGTAGCTCTTCTTATTTATTCAGTCTCCTAAATCTTGCCCCAGTGAATCCTTGTGTCCAACGAAAAGCATGCGGCAACCTCACTAGTTCAAACAAAACTCTTGATTTCACCAGCACTTTTGTAGAGTCTTGTCTGAGGAGCACCCTCCACATTCCCAAATTCACTTCCAATTTTGCTCAAGGCAGCGTTATCGCTGTCAAGCCAACCTCCAAATCTAACAGAACATCTGCAAAGACGTACGACGCCTGCCACAAGCAGTTTGCAAATCTGGAGTTTCCACGCCAACCTCACTTTTTTATCTACAGCTATGAAACTGTTCTTTTGGCATCCCGGCGCTGCCCATGATTCAGAAAAGTCTGATGAGATGGAGCAGAGGAGAAAGCACTGCTCAGTGTCCTTGGTGACTAAAAGCCACATTAAGGCACATTAAGTAGAAAAGTCAATCTGGTACAAGAGAGAT
This sequence comes from Paroedura picta, assembly GCF_049243985.1. Taxonomy (NCBI): domain Eukaryota; kingdom Metazoa; phylum Chordata; class Lepidosauria; order Squamata; family Gekkonidae; genus Paroedura; species Paroedura picta. The sequence goes on along the minus strand of NC_135370.1, from coordinate 38,780,659 downwards.
AAAAATCTAAGACTCTTTTGTAAAAATGCCATCCTGGGACAGTTTCATTTTCGGCTTTGTCAGACCCATATTTAACTCAGAACGAGCCTCTGCCAGACAGCTACAGACCACAACAAAGAAGCAAAATAGCCCTTGAAACGGAGTTTTGAAAAACTTTTGCTAGTGGCCATTTAAAGGGAAAATCACCTCTTCCCTAAAGCTTCTAGGACTGTTTGTTAAATATTTCAAAGTTGATGAGCTTGACATCATTTCATCAAAATATAATGTGCTTATAGTTTTCCTAATGCTAACTAGATCGTTGCTGCCATTTCTATCAATATCTTAATTGGAGAAAAATATGATAAAATCTTTGTGAAAGCTAGCTAACTTCCACTAACTTCCCAGATAGAGTTTATTCACCAAAATGAGGGAAATTGTGTATTATAGCTGCCAGGTGACAAGAGCTCTTCCTTGGCTATTTTCTTCTTATCTGAAAATAAACTATATAGTCTTCTTTAGTAAGAATAAATATCTTTTTTTACATACTAGTAAAACGTTCAAACATAAAGCTTCAACAGCTAACTTTCTTTTGAGGTAAAACTGGTTTTCACAGATACATTTTTTTTTGTTCATATCAAATCACAATTGGTACTGTTGTTTCCTTTTTGATGTTCACAACATTTTACATTTTCTGAGTGACTTATAAACATGATCAGAGACTCACTGACTCTCAACACACAAAACAGTCGCTAACTGTCAAAGCTAACAGAAATGGAATTCTCCCATCATGCATCACTTCAGCGTCTCTGAGTGTGCATGCAAGGATGTACAAACAAAAATTCCAACAAGGGAGGGGATATACTCATACTTAGCCTTGAAGCAGAGGTCCACAGCCTTCTTGAACCTGCAGTCTCTTCTGAATTTGGGTGCCACAACAAAATGGCTGCTATGATGTTTTGTCAGTTGGAGAGTTCCACAGTATGTTTGGAGATTCTATGCCAAGCATTCCTATATAATTGAGGCACCAGTTTCCAATGAGTGCTCTCTACACATCCAGATCTCTACAGAGTGCTCTCTACAGACTCTTCTGAAGGCCGTCCTACTCCAAGGAGGCAGAGGAAAGCCAGGATTAGCTCTTTACAGGAGAGAATCCTCAGGGGCAAAGCAAGTGGGCTCCAGGAAACATATTGGTGAGTTCCCCATGGACACCACAGTGGGTATCATAAACAACTAAGCAACTTGCATGCATTCAGCATCTTCACTGTGCCTGCAGTCCATCAACTACCACCTCTACAGGGCTTTCATAGGAATCTCCCCTCGGTATGTATTAATTTATGACAGAATGGATGACAGAGCCAAATTGAGACATTCAAAAGCTCATCACCACAGAACAAGGAAAAGTCAATAATAAGTTACAAACAACAATACAAGTTGTGGTAGCGAGCTTTTAATCCGTTTGATTAGTAGTTTAATCCGTTAAAGCATTTGTTGATTCATTTCAGTTGGGGAAATTTTGTTGAGAAAAAAATATTGCCTTTTCAAACAATGAGAATTAGCTTCAGTTTATAACCCCTTTTGTATCTTTAAAAAAAAACATTAAAGATGGGAGGGTGCAAAACTAACTTTATGAGTTTAGAAGTAACAGTCAACCGAACATTCTATAACCGGCTCACAATCCTAGTAAAAAATCACCACTGATATTTTTCACAATGGCCAGAAACACGCCCTGGGAAGCTCACAGACAGAACAAGAATAAGCAATTGCATCTTTCTACCATCTTCTCTCAGCAAAGCACCTCCATTCAGTTCCATTTTAGCTATCATTTTTGAGAGATGTCCTTTCTGTGATTTTTCCCCCCTCCTGCTCTTGGACAGCCATCTGCTCTAGTAGCTCTGAAGTCCATCAACTGCGTGTTGAGTGAAGAACTTTCAAGCTTGAATCCACTGCCTATGAATTTCATTTGGTGACCTCAAGTTGTAATGATATGAGAAAAAATCCTCTCTTCTCACTTTCTCCACAGTGTGTCTAATTTTATGTAATGACCTCTAGCCAGTCCTCTCGTGTCTTTCCCCCTGAAACAAAACTTTAAAATCCACAAATACTTCAGCCTTTCCTCATTTGGAAAGAGTCTAAACCCCTTAATTATTTTAATAATTCCTCTTTTAGTCACATTTTCTAGCTCTCTGATACCCTTTTTTGACATAGATTCAGGATAAATTATTATTATTGTTGTTGTTGTTGTTGTTGTTGATATTAGATTTGTAGGCAACCTTCCTCCAAGGACTCAAGGCCGTTCATGTAAAACAATCTCCATAAAAACCCCAATCCCCTAAAACCAAGTCCCTCCCCAACATACCAAGATGGAAAAAACCTCCTACCTCTTTCAGCCATCCATTAAGGGGTTTGCTCAATGGTATAGCGGAAAGTGTGAGAAGATAAGTATACTTTAAATAAAACGGGGACTTCACTGCCTGGGGGATAGAGTGATGGCCACAAATAGGGGTTTAGACAGATTTAAGGAGGACAGTTCCATCAGTGACTATCGGTGACTAAAGGGAACTTTGGATTCAGGGGGGCAGCCATGTTAGTCTGAAGCAGCAGAACCGAGTCCAGTGGTACCATTAAGACTAACGAAGATATATTCAAAATATCTGAAGAAGTGCGCATGCACACAAATGCATTTATCTCAAATAAAACTTTGTTGGTCTTAAAAGTCCCACTGGACTCAAACACTGCTCTAAAGGGAACCTTGAAGGAATCAACAGCTGAATTGGTGAGCTAGGTGGCAACATCAGGGGAGGTCTTTGGGTTCTACAACTTGTGTGTTGTTGTCCCTTCACAGCAATTGGTTGGCCATTGTAGGATACAGGATGCTTGAACAAAAGGCCCTGTGCCTGATTCAGCAGGGCTCTTCTTAGGGGGTGACCAGAATTTTATTTATTTAAGATCTTAATTAGATGGGACATTTCACTTTGAGAAGAAGTGTGGTGCAGTGCTCAGAATGTTAGACTCGGGTCTGGGATCATCTGAATGAATGTTAGACTCAGTTTATGGCTCTGTCTTGTGGCTGACTCGGTGATGCTGAGTTATTATTCAGCACAAACTACCACAAGAATAATAGAGGACTAGCTGCGTTAATCTGCACCAGCAATTAAGAAAAAACCTCAAATAAAGTTGTGTCCGTTTGTTTCTGCCTTTAAGCTGCCACAAGACTGGTTTATTTTTGGTGCCTTGCCTGGGAGGTATGAGAATAAGGGGGGGGGGGGGGAGTATGCATGGATGAATGTTGAGATGAAAATAATAAACACATCAATTTGAATTATTTCCTGATAATCCCTGGCATGCAATTGGCCTATTAAAACTGTCACTAACTGACCCCAACTCCAAAACACTACTGGCTCACTGGTTCCAAATTCCAATTGATTTAATAATGGCTGGATATTAGCAGATTCACTTTTTGTGTCATAGAGAGAGAAAAAAGAAGAAGAGGAAGATGAAGGAGGAGGAGATTGGTTTTTATATTCCGCTTTTTGCTGCCCAAACAAGTCTCAAAATGGCTTATAATCGCCTTCACCGTTTACGCACTGGGAACTTCACTGCCCCAGCTCCTGTGCAGGGGCACAAATCGGGGGCTGCACCAGACCAAATGCTCCCTCGTGTGGGTGCAGGAAGAGGTGGGGCAACCTGCCATGACTAAATCTCTAGCCTGCAGCCTGGCATGAAACCTCCAGGGCATAAATGGTCCTTCTCTTTCTCTCCCCACAACAGCCACCCTGTGAGGTAGGTGAGGCGGAGAAAGTTCTAAGAGAGACTGCTTGGTCAGAACAGCACTATAAGGGCGGTGACAAGCCCAAGGTCACCCAGGTGGCTGCATGTGGAGGAGGAGCAGGGAATCAAACCCCGTTAGCCAGTTTAGAAGCTGCCGCTCTTAAACACTACACCATGCTGGCTAATGGCTGAAAATTAAACATCCATGCTGTTTCAAAAAGCTGAGAACCTTTTTGGAACTCTTAAGAAGAAAAATAGCAGTTTAGTGCCTAGAGCAGGCTTTCTCAATCAGGGTTTCATGAAACCCTGGGGTTTCTTCAGGGCCCTAGAAGGGTTTCCCGAATGGGTGGGGGCTAATTTTTAATATATTTTTGTTAAACATGTATGGGTAAACATTTATTTGTTAAGCATTTATGGGTGATATGACCATCCATATATATTTTTATTTGTTAAACATGTATGGGTGATATGTCCATATAAGGTCATGTCAATCTGCTCCCCCCCTCCCAAAATGGCCAATGGTGGGCCTGGGAGAGTGGAAGTTTAAGGGCCCCAGGTAGATGTATACATAGCTCTGCTTCCCAACCATATTCTGCATGATCGCACCACTTCTGGGGTTTCTCGAAGCCTGAAGAATGGTTCAGGGGTTTCTCAGAGGTAGAAAGATTGAGAACGGCTGGCCTGGAGAATGGGTTGTTCTTTCCTAAAGTACACTGAAGAAAGAACCTGAGTGAATGTGTCCTTAACCGACCTCTAAGTTTCTAATGTTCAACTTTATGGGACTTGTAAATCTATAGGTTGTCCTCTGCTGCTTCATTAACATAGTTGGCATCCAGGCCAGCTAGGAACAACAACTTGAATTCTTTTCAGTGCTCTTTGCCAGTCCAGTCAGGTGCCTTCTCACAGCTATAAAGAGAAACGGTGATGATAAATGTCCTGGAGAGTTGCTGTACTTTCCGTGGGTCAAGAGACCACGGAAGGTGTAAGCGTGACTATCGCAAACCTCCATTAGTATTGGTGTTTTCTGTGAAACATTAACCTGCTGTATGCATGGTGGTGTAACACACACACACACACACACACACAGAGTACCATAAAAGCACACAGAAACTGTGAGTGATGACTGTAAAGTCAAAGGCTGAAATTTCTGCTCCAGGAAAGATGGAAGCCAGAAGGTTCAATGGGGTTAGGTCTTAGGCCCTGGCTCAGGTGGAGAAGAGATGCAGAACATAGGAATAAAGTCCAGTGTGACTAATCTCCAAAGGAATCTCAGAGGCAGGGAAGTAAAAGTTAAGAAATATCTCCTTGACTGGAAAAGGGAAATTTCTCACTTTCATACAGTGTATCACAGTGTCAGTCCTACCTCCAACACCATGTGATGGGACAGTGGACCATCACTTCCAGGAAAGGCAGCATCCAAAGCGAGGCTAAAAGAAGGTATGTTTCCTAATGCGGGAATGGTGTAGGATCGCAACATGATAAAAGGCTCAGATCTGTCAAGGGGCACCTACCCAAGGACAAGACCAGTAGAATCAAGGAATGGAACTCACTAGGGTCAAGGGTCCCTGTGTCCCTAGGGAAAGAGAGGCCCAAGGTTTTGCCAGAGAGCCAGTTTGGCGTAGTGGTTAGGAGTACAGACTTCTAATCTGGCATGCCAGGTACGATTCTGCATTCCCCCACATGCAGCCAGCTGGGTGACCTTGGGCTCGCCATGGCACTGATAAAACTGTTCTGACCGAGCAATGATAATCAGGGCTCTCTCAGCCTCACCCGCCTCACAGGGTGTCTGTTGTGGGGAGAGGACAGGGAAGGTGATTGGAAGCTGCTTTGAGATTCCTTTGGGTAGAGAAAAGTGGCATACAAGAACCAACTCTACTTCTCCTTCAGTAATATCAGGGCTCGCTCAGCCTCACCACCTCACAGGGTGTCTGTTGTATAAGAACCAACTCTTCTTCTTCTTCTTCTTCTTCTTCTTCTTCTTCTTCTTCTTCTTCTTCTTCTTCTTCTTCTTCTTCTTCTTCTTCTTCTTCTTCTTCTTCTTCTTCTTCTTCTTCTTCTTCTTCTTCTTCTTCTTCTTGCATAGTGGAGCAAACTGCAAACACCCATATCTGTTTGGCTGCAGCCCTCTTTTTTAACATTAACTGTAGGGCAGGTAACTTGGCTACTGGAATAAGGAATAATATATAACTAAGGTGATTGTACAGCTGTAGACCCCTGGTTCTGCAGACTCTCAGAGACCGCCCTACTCCTGCAGACTGCTGACAGGGAGATTGAGGAGCACTGAGTCCCTCCTACTGACATGCTTGCTCTGAGACCCCCTAAAGAAGCAGCACACAACAAAAGGACAGAGAGATATGTTCAAAGGACAGAGTCAGACAGAACATCCTAAAGCATTGCCTAGTAATTGATTGCAGGTCAAACTGATATTAAAGGGACAAATTTAAATGCTGACAGCCCTTTTGAAGAGCTCTCGGGAAGAAAAGAGGTCCAGACAATACAGCAGTAGTGTTTAAAACAGCAGCTTTTGAGGCACAGGAATGCTTGAGCTGAAAATGAACGTTTGACTGCAAGCCTAATGTTGCACACGTCTCAAAGATACGGCATTTCCACTCTGTCCTTAAAGTAGCCTTTCTCAACTTTTTTTCCATTGAGAAACCCCTGAAACATTCTTCAGGCTTTGAGAAATCCCAGAAGTGGTGCGATTCTGCAGAATATGGCAGGGAAGCATAGCTGTGTACATGCCCACCTGGACCCATTCCCCTTTCCACCCCTCCAGGCCCATCATTGGCTATTTTGGGGCAGGCAGGTCAACATGACCATATATAGTCATATCACCCAATAAATGTTTAACCAGTTTTAAAAATATATAAAATATAAATTAATTGCCATCCATTCAGGAAACCCTTCCAGGGCCTTCATGAAACCCCAGGTAGATGTGTCCTCAGCCTTGCCTAAAGGCACTAAACATACTCATTTGCCATCTGGCCCGTAGCAGGAAAAATCGGTTGGGTCTGTAAATAATGGTCAGTTGGCAAATAGTTAGAGCTACTAGAAAATGTTAAGTTCTACCACGCTTTCACCATAATATTCAGGGAAAATCCAATCATACAAGCCCATCCTTCTCTAGCTAGACACAAAGCACTTCCTGCAGGATTTGGGCCATAAATATTTATAGTCTGACCTTGGTTCCAACATGGAGGATAATTACAAGAATTACTTACATAATATTTGGGTCACTGAAGTTAACTTCCAACTGGAAGATGCGAATACAAGCCTATTAAATTATTACTGCTAATAAAAACAAATAACAAACAAAGCAAGACACAAGACAGGGGGAAATACCAGATTTCTAATTATAGGGTTCTAAATCCAACATTTTGCGTGGACAAACAACCTACAGTTGTGACTGGAAATTAAGTCAACAATGATTAGGTTGCAAAATATTTGGGGTGTTAGTTTATTTTTTTAATGATTTTATGAGAAGATTTTGCAGGAGGTTCCTACTCCCTTTGCTCTTGAATCCACAAAGCAGCCTCTGTTTTTATGCCATTCGTAGAAGCCTGACATGAAAAGATTAGCTGGTGAAGGTTTTCCTGGCATGGTGCTAAACTCAGGTTGTCAACCGAGCAGCAGAGGTGGTTTAGGGACCGGGTCTATTCAAACAGGCGCAGCACCAATCACATCCAACAGGAAACAGGAAGTTAGTCCATCATGAATTTGTGGTAGATCCCCCCCCCCCCATTTTGAATCTGTTTGTGAGTCATTTTCAGCCTGTGGAGTTCTTTTTTAAAAGGCTCCTGTTCCTTCCAATAAGTTCCGCTCCAGTTTTTCGAATCTTTGAAGGAGGAGGCGGGCATTTGGAAGCCAGGTTCTCTGTGGAAAAGGCAACTCTGTCTGGAGTGGGGGGAAGGTTAATCTTCCAGGAGGATAAAGAAAAGGAAGGGTGAAGGGGCCAGGTTCAAGGGCAAACGGGCTGGTTGTTTTCTTTCTCTAAGGTAAAGGTTACATTTGTTACTCTGCCCGTTCATGTTACCGCCCTCCCCTCTTTTTTAAATTATTCTGGATGCTCTTTTTTGTAGTTTAATCAATCAGCTATTGTGGGGGTTTTGGCCTCGTGCTTCTGTTACTTTGTTGAATGACTAAATCAAGAAAATATCGGTTCCAGGAGCCAGTTAGCTGTTACATGCCATCCCACAGCTGGCTGGGCTACTAGGACAAAGGGAAAAAAAATACAACCACTTATATTTTCCCAGGAGTGAGTACAATACAATACAATACCTTTATTGGCATAAAGCAGATAAGCAGGATAAACAAAGTTAGACCGGATAGGTCAGACAGTTTAAATTTAAAAACTGAGGACAGAAATTCAGCCATATTAAAAGTGACTGTAAAGTCAAAGGCTGAAATTCGGCATCCTTATCACTCAGTAAAAATTGGCAAATCAGGTCTCTTGAATGGTTTCTCCGTTTTGGTATGAGAGGTATAATATGCCTTCTCTGTTCAGTGAACAAGGGACAGTCCAGTAAGATATGTTGGATGGTGTCAGGAGAACTTGATTCACAGGTGCATAGTCTGTTTTCGAAGGGGATCTTGGCAAATCTCCCTTGGTTAAAAACTCCTCCTGGTTAAAAAAGGAGGTGCCATTCCCTCTTTCCTTTCTGTTAGCATAGGGGAGAACTCTGAAATGAGACCATTTTGTGGTAAAAAAATTACAAAAAGATTATACAGTTAGCAAAAAGGCAGTTGTTTGGAGCAGGGGCCATCTGTCTCCTGAGGGATTCTGGGGAGAAGAACCAAGAGATTGGACTATGTCAGAAGTGGTTGCAATGAGGGCCTTTAGGCCGCAGTTGAGTTAAAGAAAAACACTGAATTCTTCCCCAGGAGGCTCACTGCACGTCTTTCCAGGTCCCTATTCAGTCAAAAATGTCTCCTTTATTAGGGTTGCCAGTCTCCAGGTGGTGTCTGGACATCTCCCGGCATCACAACTGATCTCAAGATAGCACAGGTCTGTTTCCTTGGGAAAGTGGTGGTTTTAGAGGATGCCATCTAAGGTATTATTTCTTGCTGAGATGAAATTCCTCCACTCTAGGATAGCCAGGCCTCCCTTGGCTAGCAATGGGAGGATGGGGGTATGGTTGCCAGCTCTAGGTTGGGAAATCCTGGAAATGTTGGGGTTGGAGCCTGAAGAGGACAGGGATCTTTGTGGGGTACAATGCCATAGAATCCACTACCAGGAAAACTGATCTCTGTCATCTGAAGATGAGCTGTAATTCCAGCAGATTCCCCGGCCGTACCTGGAGGCTGGCATTCCATCTCTAGGCTTCATCCCCAGAACTTGAAGTTAGCAACTGTACATCAAGTCTCCACCACATCCGTTCCAACTCATTCTCTGACATGAGGGGACCAGGCCTTATTTTATGTTTTGAGGACATTTGATCCCGGTTTTTCATTAATAAGAAGATTTTTTAAAATTAAAATAATCAAACAATGATGAAACCTGTACATCTAAAAAAACCACTAAGCCATATCAACCACTGTAAAATATCTAGGGCCTTTCCTCACGCCATAAATAGAGTGAAATGCTTATCTGGTGAAAACACTACATTTTTGGCATTTTGCATGACGTCGCCATCCTGGCAGCAAACTGCTAGGTACATCTTCCATTTTAAAGTGCTTGCTGGGGAATGGCATAAGGTGGATTCCCCAACCTAAAAAGCGGGAGCTACAGAAGAGCAACCAGCAGGCCACACGCTAAAAAAATGTGTGGAGGTGAAGAAGTGCTATCTCTGCCTCCAATGTCCCACCCTCGCACCCGCCTCCCTCTCCCTTTCCCGGGGACAGGATTTTGTTGTTGTTTTTTTAAAAGCAACTTGCCTGGAGCAATGAATAGGTGTACAAATGTGCAGGCAAAGCAAAAAATATTTTTCCCAAGTTGTCACATAAAGCATGCCCTTCTAAAGTCCCCCCCCACAAAAAGATTTTTTTTCAGTAACAAGACACATGAGTCTGCATAGATATTTCAATGGAGAAGGGTTGAATTGGAAAGTAAATTAACAGGCAACGTGGGCCCATTAAAAGGTTGAGAAAGGGGATTGGTTGCCTGGCTTGATTGACAGGCGGAAGAGAATCAAGGGCATTGCTCTCTTCTGCCATTTCAAGCAGGCATACAGATTGTAAGGAGCATGAAAAGGTGGCAGACAGAAGTGAGACAGGAAGAAGGTGAGGAATGGGTGGAGGTGCAATAATTTTTAGTGCTACGCCATTATGCTGGCGTAACATTATTTTTTTCAATTTTTTTCAATGTACCCTTAGAATAAGGAGAGCTTTATACTCTTCTCCAAACAACATACCTTACAAGTAGCGGGACATGGGGATCCCCTAGAATTACAGCTCATCTCCAGTGAACAGAGATCAGTTCCCCTGAAGAAAATGGCTCCTGGGTGGACTCCATGGCATTATACTACACTGAGGTCCCTCCCTGCCACTTCTGGCTCCACCCCAAAGTCCCCAGGTATGTCCCAACCCTGAGATAGCAGCCCCATTGCCATCAGAATCTCATAAAATAGATTTTTACCTCAGTATCATTTTTCCCTCAGTATAATCCCTGGCTGGTTCATATGGGGAAAAGAAGAAGAGTTGGTTATTAAACCCCACTTTTCACTACCTGAAGGAGTCTCAAAGCAGCTTACAATTGCCTTCCCTTCCTCTCCCCTGTGAAGAAGACAGGGCAGAGAGAACTGCTCTGTAAGAACTGTACTATCAGGACTGTGAGTAGCCCAAGATCACCCCAGTAGGGAATCAAAACTGGCTTGCCAGATTAGAACCCCAAGATGATCAAGCCCACTGGACCCAAGCCATTCTGGTCTTTAAAAGTTAAAACTAGCATTTTGCCTGGGGTTTGGAAACAAACCAGGCGCAGTGTAGTTAATGCAGTACAGATGCAATGTCTCAAAGTGGACAGGCCACAGAGCACTAACGGATGAAATCAGTTAAAGCAGGAGAAATGAAAAAACATTAACTGCACGCAATCCAGCCAGACATTAGCTATTCCATTTTCAGTTTTACGAGCCTCGTGTACCCTATGGTGAAGAAAGATAAGGAGAAGGATTTCATGTTTATGCCCTCAAGAATTGTGTGTTTAGAACACTCTGGCTTTATTTTCCATGTGCCTCGCTTTGCTGAGCTGTTGTAATTCATCAGCATGGTTCTTGGTTCCCCCCCCCCTGCCCACAAAGATCCTAGCTGTGTTTTTGCGAGTGGGGTCAGTTCAATGAAATATTTTTCTGTCTGCTGGGCAAGGCTGTTTAGGTACTCAGGGAAAAAAGAAGCAAAGAGCAATTCAACACACTTCCTGGCTATCTATCTATCTATCTATCTATCTATCTATCTATCTATCTATCTATCTATCTATCTATCTATCTATCTATCTATCTATCTATCTACCTACCTACCTACCTACCTACCTACCTACCTACCTACCTACCTACCTGATTTTTAGCTCTACTGTCAGTCTGCTGTAAAACAGATGCCGTCTGAGCCCTGCTTGTGGGCCAAAGACCTGGAGCTTTTTAGCAGATTTCTTCAGAAGCAAGTCACCCGGCCATCCGTGCTCGATTAACCCCTCTGAAGCATTGCTAAAGGCACCATATGGTTAAGCTGGCAAAGGGAATACAAAAAAAATAATAATGTTGCAACGAAATGATTCACAGTGGAGCATACTGGTGGTTTATGAGGCCTTAACACATGTGCATATGCTCTGAAAATGAGGTTGGAAAGACATCCGAAAAATCAACGCACAGGTGAGGAAAGTGCTCTTTCTTGGATTCAGCAAATGTCACCTTGTAGTGAAAAACGGGCTCTCAAGGTGAGTTTGCTCTTGGATTACTGCAGATGACTCTTATCATGGTGGGAATTATCAGAAGAGACACCTGAAGCCTTTGGAATGTTTATGGTGGTGGTGGAAGCTTCCAGGATGGGTATTTCACCTGCCGGGGTGGGATCTGAAAGGGAGGCTTGGGAGATTTGGGATATGACCAAAAGGAGTTGGGAAGCCTTTGAGTTCCGACCCAAGAGGGACACAAGAGAGCCAGCATGGTGTAGTGAGAATGTGGGGTAGAGAGCCTGCATGGTGTAGTGTAGTGGTCCCCAACCTGCGGTCCACGGCCCGGTGCCGGGCTGCGAAGGCCAGGGCGCTGGACCGCGGTTCCCTCTCCCCGCCCCCCCCCCCCCCGCAGTAAAAAACTTCCCAGGCCGCAAGCTTGTGGCCCGGGAAGCTTCTTACTGCGGGAGGGCGGGGAGAGGGAATCAGGGCCGCGCATGCGCACTGCGTGGGCAGGGCTGTTGCCCTGCCGGTCCCCAGCCGAAAAAAGGTTGGGGACCACTGGTGTAGTGGTTAAGAGTAGTGACTTCTGATCTGGTGAGCTGGGTTTGATTCCGCGCTCCCCCACATGCAGCCAGCTGGGTGACCTTGGCCTTGCCACAGCCCTGATTGAGCTGTTCTCACAGAGCCATTCTCTCAGAGCAGGGATAGTGAAACTGCGGCCCTCCAGATGTCCATGGACTACAATTCCCATGAGCCCCTGCCAGTTTCACTACCCCTGTCTCAGAGCTTTCTCAGCCCCACCAACCTCACAGACTGTATGTTGTCGGGAGAGGAAGGGAAGGCAATTGGAAGCCATTTCTTCAGGCAGTGAAAAGCAGGGTATAAAACCGCACTTCTTCCACAAAGCATGAGGTAAAAAATAAACTAGAATCTTGTGGCTGTTAGAAAAAAATTGCTCTTGGATTATTAACCAACTGTTAGAAAAAAATCCAGCATTTTGTTGATCTCCAAGATGCCTCCAAACTACGGTTTATTTTTGCTGCCGTAGATTAATATAGCTGGATATGATCGAGATTAAGATAAGAATTGGCAGATGGCGGACCACTCAGTTTGGATACCTAGGGTGCCAACCTCCAGGTTGGGCCTGGAGACCTCCCAGACTTACAACTGATTTACAGACTACAGGTATCAGTTCCCCTGGATAAAATGACAGCCTCTGACAGCACATCATACCCATCCCCTCCTCAAATTCTGATCTTCCCAGGCTCTACCCCCAAATATCTAGGAATTTCCCACCCTAGAACTGGCAACCCTGTTCCTCTCTGATACAGGGCCTGCAAGATGGGGCTCTTCCGCCAGGTCTATGGTTGAGGCCGGGGCGCGGAAGAAGATCTGGACCCCCCCCCCTTGCCATTAAGCCCTATTGGGGCTATTAAGGGCAGATTAAAAGGAGAGATCAGCCCCTCTGTCCACCCTGAGGTTTTTAATAATGATTAGTATGGTTTTTTTTGGCTGCTGAATGAATGGATGATTTTTAGTTGATTGGCTAGTTATGTAGGAATTTTTTCTTCACTCCTTCTCTCTCTCTCTCTGCCTCTGCCTATGCCAGGGGTGGCCAAACTGTGGCTTTCCAGGATGTCCATGGTCTACAATTCCTGAGAGCCAGTTTGGTGTAGTGGTTAGGAGTGTGGACTTCTAATCTGGCATTCCGGGTTCGATTCTGCACTCCCCCACATGCAGCCAGCTGGGTGACCTTGGGCTCGCCACGGCACTGATAAAACTGTTCTGACCGGGCAGTAATATCAGGGCTCTCTCAGCCTCACCCACCTCACAGGGTATCTGTTGTGGGGAGAGGAATGGGAAGGCGACTGTAAGCCACTTTGAGCCTCCTTCGGGTAGGGAAAAGCGGCATATAAGAACCAACTCTTCTTCTTCTTCTTCTATAGCATGCTGGTAGAGGCTCATGGGAATTGTAGTCCACGGACATCTGGAGAGCCACAGTTTGGCCACCCCTGGCCTATGCTCTCTTGTATAGATGTCAATAAAACAAACATCACAAGTTTTTCCAGAGCTCTTTCACCTGAAGGCAATTGAAAGGGGCTTCCCTGACCCTGGAACTTGCCCTATTTGGGGAAGTGGGGAACATGTGATGGAACGTCAGGTCTCACAAGTTTCCGAGAGCCACAGCTCCCCTATGCATAGGCACTCCCATCTAAGCTTATTTTCTATGGAAATAAAGATGTTTCACCTTCCAATATGTCCATTAAATAGTTCTAAGCCCTGGAGGATCTTTAACACTTCAAAGAAGCGGCACATTTCGGTATCAAATGGCTATTTTTGAACATTTCCCCCATTTATTCTACTTATTTCTGTCCCTTTTTGCTCTGCACAGCTGGAACACGAAGTTGCCCGATTTTAAAAGCCGAGTTCTGGCAATATAGTGCAATAAACCCCGAATGCATCTCTTAAAATAAGTACATACATTGCTAAAATGGATTTTTCGCTAATGTGTGTACGATATATAATAAGGCCTCCTGTATTAGTTCATTGGCTCCGTAGCTGAAATGTCAAAAACAGGAAAGTGGCTTGCTCACTGCCAGAGAGCTCCAGGCCCAAGCATTCACAGATCTGCTTGAGCCAACAAGGTTCCTTTCCGTCTCCCAGAAATCTATCGAGGTATCTAGTTTATCACTATGTTATCAAGAGATCTAGCTTACCATCTGTGCTTCCTAGCCTCTGGATTGTAGCTTTTACAGGAATTGAACAAGACTGAGGGCCATTCCGCACCTGATAAAAAAGTGAAATACTTACCCTATGCAGATGCCATATTTTTGGTGTTTTCCATGACCTCGTTAACATCCAGTGTTCCAACAGCAAACCGGCAGCTACACCCTCCATTTTAAAGCGATAGCTGGGGAATCCCAAAAAGTGAATTCCCCCAACCATGTTGAGCAAGCGGGAGGAGAATAACCGGCAAACCACACACCAAGGACATGTGTGTTACCAAAGTGGGCAACGTAGTGTTATCTCCATCTCTAGTGCCTACCCTCAAGACTGCCTCCCTCTCCCTTCTACCCGGAACAGGGCTTTTTTTTGGGGGGGGGGGAGCAAACCGCCTGGAGCAACAATTACTCATTGCTTAACCTAGGCAGATAAAAAAAAAATTCCCCCACCAGTTCACACACAAAGCATGCCTTCCAGACCCCTCCCCAAAAAAATTGTGAATTTTTTTCTTGAGCTTCAAGGCTGGAGGGGTGGCATTTAAATGAGCACTGTGCATCTATGAATAGATGCATACGCGTCTCAACGAAGAAGTTTCACTTTTAAAAAACCACTTTTATCACCATCCCTTTAAAACAGGGAGAAACATGATTGGCTCCCTGCCATGAGGGACAAGCGGGGGGAGAATCACGTGAATTGTGTTTCCCTCTCCCCTGCTATTTCAGGCAGCCGTGCTGAGTGCCAGGAAGCAGCAAAAAGTGGCAGAGGAAAGCGGGAGCGCATGAAGGGAAGTGACAGGGAAGGTGCAATTTTTAATAGCGTCACCCAATTTCGCTGGCATGACACTATTTTTTAAGATGTACGGAAAAGTCCATCTCCTTGCTCATGAGAAATCCTTAGTCACTACCAGCCTGAAAGACAGGTCATATATGGATTACTATAACCTGTACAATCATCATTCATGCCAAGATACAACCGTGGTTTTGACAGATGGGCAAATAGCACAAAAATGTCTAGTTCAAGATCAGAACATTTGAGAATACAAGCCATCAAACGTTGATTCTGATTAGGAGCCCTGTTCAGGACATGTGAACACAGAAGTAAGACTTGCTGAGGTCAGTGGAGCATACTCCCTAGTAAATGTGACCTTCCCCCCCATAAAATCAATGGGAATCAACCAAGTCAAAGGCCGTTGATTTCAATGCAACCAAAATACTTTTTTTTTTGTTGACGCTGTGATTTCCCCTGCAAGATGTCTGGTTGGGTCTAAAAAGAGCTGCAGGTCAGTGGACTCATGCAGGGGTCAGTGACCTTTTATAATTAAAGCGCCAAAATGCAGCAAAATTTGAATCAAGTGATCAACAAAGAGCCAGTCTCAGAAAGCCTATTTGTATAAATGAAAATGTCAAACCTAACATTACTGATAATTCATATGCTGGTTAATAATCCATGACGTTTCTGCAGCTCAGAAACAGGAGGTCCTTTACTGACTGTGTAAGAAATATGCATGGGAGTACCAGGGGTGGTTTATGGATTTGCAGGGCCTGGAGCACCAGAACCAGTTTAAGGAACCACGGGGCCCTAGCAGAGTACAATTGCAGCAGGAGCAGCCAGAATGTGGGAAGAGGGGCCTCCCACAATGGAAAGGGGTGTCACTCCAAGTGTCTTTAAATAGGGAAGGGAGGAGAAGAGGGGCTATGGCCCTGTTCCATGGGGGGGAGGCACCGTGCAGTACCCCTGGAGGTGTTGCATGTGCTACATGGATAAACCAGCCCTGGGGAGTACCTTGCACAATTGTTCTAGTGTTCATATATTTGTGTTTGGTTTGCACTTGGGTTAATGGCGGCCGTTCACCTCTATTGCTTCACTTACTGTCAAACCTCTCTGAAAAAAACCTTTAGTCCCGTAAAAACGGTCGCCTTTTACTCTCTTTGATGACAAAACCCAAGGAGGTCCCTTTTGGGGAAACAGGAACATTTACAACCTCCCAACCTCTTGCCCCTCAGTTAAAATATACGACAGCCTGTCCAAAATAGAAGGACCACTACTGTGAGGTAATTTTTGTTGAGTGATAGTAGGTCACTGAGATCTCTGAGTCAAGAGTTGAAAAGGACAGCCAAGGCAGTTTATTTATGTTAAAGTTTTTTGTTTTGTTTTTTTAACTTCACTGGAACACAGTGTCATCTTCATCTCTGGCCCTGCCAACGGGGTGTGACTCAGCCTGGCTCCTGTAAGGCAGGGGTAGTCAAACTGCGGCCCTCCAGATGTCCATGGACTACAATTCCCAGGAGCCCTTGCCAGCATTCGCTGGCGAATGCTGGCAAGGGCTCCTGGGAATTGTAGTCCATGGACATCTGGAGGGCCGCAGTTTGACTACCCCTGCTGTAAGGACTCCACAGTCGTGCTAAGGCTAGCTGGACCCTGAGCTGCCAACCTTCTGCTTCACAACCACTCCTGCAAGATGGCTGCTCGTAGGGCTCATGAGGCAAGGGGGTGAGGCATCTGGTCCTGGGACTCCTGTGACCGGCCTGATGCCAAGAGACGGGGGGACCTCAGCACTTCTTCTTGGTTGTGGCTCAGAGTCTGAGTCTGCCTGCATTTCTTGAGCCTCTGAGCCTGGTCCTGCAGAGATACTTGGAGGTTCGGGTTCTGATCCTGCAGGTACAGCCTCAGGTTCTAGGTTGGGTCCTGCAAATACTCCCATTTCTGGCTCTTTTTCTGAGGAGTCCGTGGCTCTGTGTGGCTGGGCCATAACGCTTGGTTGCAGAGCAGAGGTTCTCAGCCAGGGTTTCATGAAACCCTGGGGTTTCTTGGTAGCCCTGGAAGGGTTTCCCAAATGGGTGGGAGTTAATTAATATTTTATTTCTTTTTTAAATTTGCTAAACATTTATCTGGCGATATCACCATACACGGTGATTTCGACCGCCCCACCTCTCCCAGAATGACCGGTGATGGGCCTGCAGGCGGTGGGGAGGGGCCCCAGGTGGGCTTGTACACAACCAAGCTTCCCAACCATATTCTGCACAATTGCACCACTTCTGGGGTTTCTCAAAGCCTGAAGAAAATTTCAGGGTTTCTCAATGGTAAAAAAAAGTTGAGAAAGTATGCCCTAGAGCCATTGGTTGCAGATCCCTGCACTAGAGAAGGATTTAGTTAAGGGCTGTAGTTGGAAATGAAACCAGGCAACCTCTCCCCTTGCAACTGAAAGGACATTTACATGCGCCAGATTGTCGGAGTCTCACTCAATTTTGGTTTTTAATAGACTGTTCCAAAGTACTTGGTTCTTATCTGGCAAAATCACAGTGCCGTGGGAAAGAGAACCAGGTTACCTTCTCAGCATTATTAAAAGCAATTGTCAGCTTAATGGTTCGAAGCTGTTGATGGTAAATTACACGCAGAATAATAAATAAAATGGAAATATTAATCATGATTAAGCAGAACCACAGATTTGTGCCAGCTGAGATCAGAATCTTCTTTCCATTGCTTAATCCCGTTCAGAACTGGATTATAATGCGGTTGTTAGTTTTTTAAAAATTAACATTATCTTCCTGTGGTATAACTGTTTCTTGAAACAGATGGCCTGTTATAGTGGGGGACAGCAGAGCTATGCAGAAATTGCTTAAACTATCTATTTCTCAAATGTCTGTATTTAGCTAATTTCCCCTTTAAAATACGCATGAACTAAGGCCCAGGCATTTCTCAGAAAACGCTTTCATGTATTTCACATTAACCCTTGGGAAGAAATCACAGTGCTTTTTATATATTTAGTTTTATTTCTTAGATTTATATCCTGCCTCTCACGACTTTTGTGGCCTCGAGGCGGCTAACGATTAAAAACCATAACAATGCCCCATAAAACCCCCATTAAACAATAACAGTTCACATAAGGACCCACAAGATGGTGGAAACAAACTATCACCCAACATAGAATCATAGAATCATAGAGTTGGAAGGGGCCATACAGGCCATCTAGTCCAACCCCCTGCTCAACGCAGGATCAGCCCAAAGCACCCTAAAGCATCCAAGAAAAGTGTGTATCCAACCTTTGCTTGAAGACTGCCAGTGAGGGGGAGCTCACCACCTCCTTAGGCAGCCTATTCCACTGCTGAACTACTCTGACTGTGAAAATTTTTTCCTGATATCTAGCCTATATCGTTGTACTTGTAGTTTGAACCCATTACTGCGTGTCCTCTCCTCTGCAGCCAATAATCTACTAAATCCATAATCTACTAACATAATCTACTAAATCCAGCTGGGCAATCAACATTAGTTCTTATATATTACAAGGGATGCTCAGCTAGGGTGGGACCCCAGATCGAACTCCGGTCAACCCCCCTCCCGGCCTCAACCAAATGCCTGGTGGAAGAAATGATTATTGTTGGTCTAAAAATGCCCCATCCTGGTATCCATGGTCATGATTCTTGGGGAAGAGGATGTGCTTCGAAGTATGCTGTGGTGTCGCCAATAAATGGTAATGTAACGTATTACATGTGGAAGTGTTCAGAAGGGGCGGAATAATTTTATAGTAAATTGTGATAGCAACCCATGCATTGTTGGTCAGAATTAGCCTTTAGGCTTCCAATTGAACCGCTGTCTCCTTACCAACAGGTTCGACATAAAGCAGGCCAGAACTCAATAAAACGATACAATGAGAGTTACGAATGAAAATGTCTGGATTTTAGAATAAGCTTTATCAGAAAGCGTCTCCACGGGAGCACCAGGGGATTAACTCCACAGGAGCACCAGGAAGGAAGGAGAGAGGATACGAGTCATTTTCTTTGGTATGTTTTGACTTTCTGGCTCACTTTGATTTATTTAAACCAGCCTTTCTCAACTTTTTTTACCCTTGAGATAGCCCTTGAGATACCCCTTTTTTACCCTTGAGAAATATTCTCCAGTATTCCTATCGCTCTTTTCTTTTATCAGGGGTTCCAAAAGGGAGGGGGAAATATTATATAAATAAATATTATAAATATTATAAAAAATACCTCTTGGGCCAGTCCCGATCCCATTGGCTAGCTCCAAAAGAGCCAAGAGACCTCTGAATCATACCCAAGAGCTTGTGCCCAAGCCTTGTACAGTATCAGAAACAGGGAAGGAAATGACAGTCCTCCACAATGATGGCGAACAGATGGCAAAAGACAGTCCTCCCACTCCTTCCCCTCCCTGCCAAAGAGTTTTCCATAAAGGATAATTCAATAGATGGGTGACTTCCAGCTCCACATTGATATGGACAATACTGGTGGTTGACCAAAGTCCAAATGTAGCCGTAGAAAACTGTATTTGAGGGATTCTGTTTGATACCTCAGCAGCCCTTAGTCATCCCAATGAAAGGGGATGTCACTGAATTCTGAAGGCCACCTCCTGGTGGAGATCTTATACTGCTGAAAACAGGTTTTGCCAGTGCTGTAGTTCGGTAGTAGCAAAGATACCTTGCAGTCACATCTCATAATGCCAGAATTATGAGCTATAATACTCCAAATAACTCAGAGATTATTAAATGTAAGCAACTGCCTTAAAAAACAGAGTGTGCCCAGGACAAGATAATATACAACCTTCTGAGGATAGGATGTTATCTTTTGCTGAATTTGGCTGAGCAGAAAAGCATTTGGGAACTTTTATATATATATCGTACTCATATATATCCTGCTTCATCTTGCACTCCTGTATACCCTGCTTTTCTTTCCAAGATTACCCCAAATGACTCTGCTCTGGTTCAGCCTCACTTGGAGTACTGTGTTCAGTTTTAGGCACCCCAGTTGAAGAGGGATGTAGACAAACTGGAGCGTGTCCAGAGGAGGGCAACAAAGATGGTGAGGAGTTTGGAGACCAAGACGTATGAGGAAAGGTTGGGGGAGCTTGGTCTGTTTAGCCTGGAGAGGAGACGACTGAGAGGGGATCTGATAGACATCTTCAATTATTTAAAAGGCGACCATGTAGAAGATGGAGCAGAGTTGTTCTCTCTTGCCCCGGAGGGACAGACCAGAACCAATGGGATGAAATTAATTCAAAAGAAATTCCGTCTAAACAACCAGAAGAAGTTCCTGACAGAAAGGTTTCTCAGTGGAACAGGCTTCCTTGGGAGGTGGTGGGTTCTTTGGACATCTGGAGAGCCACAGTTTGGCCACCCTTGGACTAGGCTTACAAAATTAGAAGTCCATGCAAAGAAACAAAAAGTCTAAGAAATGACAATGATCAATACAGAAAATGGGTGATGAAAGGTAGAGAGTAAGGCAAAACAGGGCAGCAGGCTAGAGGTCTATTCCCTTGTAAGCATGTCCCCCCAAACCATTCAGTGTACTACAGTCTTATTCCCTTTATTTGTATTGCCTGAATATTTAGGTTGCACATGTTCTGCAGAACGATAGATGAGTGGGAGCTTTCCTGACGTCTTCCGGAAGGCCATTCCCAAAGGAAGGCTGTTCCCCCACAACTGAGAACGTGTGGTTCCAAACAACTGTCGATCTTATCCTCCTACTGGATAGCACTTTCAGAACACATGGATCAGTTGAGCAAAGCTGTTGTACCAGAGCATAGCAGGAGAGGAGATCCTGTAGATAATGTGCATCCAAAGCCATGGTGGGCTTTGAAAGTGATAACCAGTACTTTGAATTGAACCTGATTGGTCACTACAGGAGCCACTGCAAAATAGGTATAAAATAGGTATAATATGCCCTCAATAGTAAGCAATAGATATGCCCTCAATAGTGGGTACAAACAACTGTCGATCTTATCCTCCTGCTGGATAGCACTTTCAGAACACATGGCTCAGTTGAGCAAAGCTGTTGTACCAGAGCATAGCAGGAGAGGAGATCCTGTAGATAATGTGCATCCAAAGCCATGGTGGGCTTTGAAAGTGATAACCAGTACTTTGAATTGAACCTGATTGGTCACTACAGGAGCCACTGCAAAATAGGTATAAAATAGGTATAATATGCCCTCAATAGTAAGCAAAGGTATAATATGCCCTCAATAGTAAGCAAAGGTATAATATGCCCTCAATAGTAAGCAATAGATACAATATGCCCTCAATAGTAAGCAATAGGTATAATATGCCCCCAATAGTAAGCAATAGGTATAATATGCCCTCAATAGTAACCAAGCTGTGGCATTCTTCTACTAACTGGAGTATCTGAACAGTTAGATTCAAGAACACCTCACAGACCAACACTAGTTTCCTGGTATACGCTTGCATGAGTCAAAGCTCTATCAGACATGTGTCTATTCTTGTCTGATTAAGGTAACGTTGACTCTTAAAAGCTCAAACTCGGAGAATCTGGTTGGTCTTTATGGTGCTACTGGGCTCGAATCAAAATGTTCTACTGCAGACCAACACGACTCCTCTCTGAAACTAGCTTCAGGGAGCTTCTGAGTAGACTTAAGGGGGCAGACCCATGTAGAGCGCGATGCAGCAGTCTATCCTTGAGGTCCCCATGCAATGTAGGCTCCTAGCTATTTTCCCAGGCAGGGCTTGTCTTTTTGCGCCCTGCATATGGGGTGGTGCCTTAAGTAAGGGGTGGTGGTGGTGGTAATGAGAAGAGACAGGGAATACTAAACAAGAGGCATACAACTGATGTGGTTTTTCTCTTCCAATGGTATTCTAATTGTTTCTTTTTATCCATGCCTCCATCGAAAGAGTCTTTCCCGGGACACTTTGGGGACCATCTGCAACAATATAGCCGCGGAGATGTGATAGATGGCTTTTGTATTCCACCCAAATGGTGCTTAGTTATCTCCAGCGCTTTTGATGAATTGGGTGAGACAGATAACTGATTCTGAGTAGGTTGAGGGCTGGCGTTTCTGGACAAGGAAATAGCTTCTATGCACACCAGAGCTATTATATTATGGGATGAAACGGCAGCGGAATGTGGAAACTTGAAGGTTATTTTTATGAGAGAACCAATATTGTCCAGGAGGAATGGCTGAAGGTTTTTTGTTTACATTTGCAAGTGATCGTAAAATATATTTCCTAGTTACCCAGAAACACCTAAGCATAAAATCGACCCCCCCACACACACATCTTTCCTGGCTTAAAGGGGTTATAAAAGCCAAACAATAAAATCTAAAATGCATTATATGTATAATCGTAAACTTTAAATATTTATGTGCTGAAGGCAACTAAAATTTCTACAGCTAAATATCTCCCATATCCTCACACACAACACCACAGGCTAGGTTGACGATGTTACCTGGAAGGCTGGGGTGACTGGCAGCTGGTAATTAAGCTCCTCGGCCTACGTGGTTGTATCTGAACTATCAAACATTTAGCTTTGCATTGCGCTTTCAAAAATGTGATTTATGCCTTAATCAAGAGCTTCTTGGGGGCACGAGAGGTAGGTGCTAGAGTCCCTTTGTGTTATTATGCCTGTGCATGGAAAGAAGACTGAGGGTGGCCACGGAGGGTTTACAAGGTCAGTGATTGAGCACCGGTGGGTTGCTATTGCCTTCCTTTACTGAGTCTTCCTTGGTGTCCTCCCATCCAAGCATGAAGCACTGACCCTGCTTAGCTTCTGGGATCTGATGAGACAGAGCTGTGAAAACACCATTCCACTTTTCCCACCCCACCCCGTGTTATTATATTTCGCTAATTGCCACCATTTGGACTGGGGCTGTAAGGGTGAGTTGGGTTTGATTCCCCGCTCCTCCTCCAAAGGCAGGCAGCTGGGTGACCTTGGGCTCACCATAGAACTGATCAAGTTGTTCTGACTGAGCAGGAATATCAGGGCTCTCTCAGCCTTATCCACCTCACAGGGTGTCTGTTGTGGGGAGAGGAAGGGAAGGTGAATGTAAGCCACTTTGAGACTCTTCAGGGCAGAGAACAGTGGCATATAAGAACCAACTCTTCTTCTTCTTCTACTTCTTCTTCTTTTTCCTTGTAATCTTCATCTGAAGTTTTCTACATAGAATGTAAGAGGTGCCCTGCTGGATCAGACCAATTGTTCACAGTTTACAGCAGGGGTAGTCAAACTGCAGCCCTCCAGATGTTTATGGACTACAATTCCCATGAGCCCCTGCCAGCATTATGGGAATTCTAGTCCATGGACATCTGGAGGGGCGCAGTTTGACTATCCCTGGTTTAAAGCCTGCAGGATACTCCATATCAAGGGAGGGCTCGGGCCTCATGAGAGCAGCCATCCTGGGCTGGTTTGCACAACACCGCCATGTTTGGCATGCAACACTGGGGGGCAGGGCTAGGCTGGCTGGTCCTTTAAATTTGGCCATGCAATGGCTCCCAGCCTCCCTTTGCTTCTTTGGCTTTAACCCATCCCACCCTCCCATTTATTTGTTTATATGCAGTCTTTCCATTGTGCCTGTATTGTTGCTTTCATACTGTTTTCTTCCTAGTGGTCGTTGCTCATGGGGTAGATTGGGCGATAAGCACATATATGGTCATGTCAACCCACCCACCACTCCCAAAATGGCCAATGATGGGCCTGGAGGGGGTGGAAGGGGAGGGACCCCGGGTGGGCGTGTCCACAGCGCTGCTTCCCAACCATATTCTGCATGATCACGCCACTTCTGGGGTTTCTCAAAGCCTGAGGAATGTTTCTGGGGGTTCTCAATGATAAAAAGTTGAGACAGGCTGGTCTGGACTTGGAGGCAATCAGGAAGTAGTAAGCCCTGGATCTTCCTAGCTAGGAATTTGATATTCATAGCTCTAAATGTACCCAATAATGACTCAGTCGCAGATGGGCTCCTGAGGTTTAGAGATCAGGAGGTTAGGAAAAGTAATGCATTTTTTCCGCACAGCAGGCCGAGGTTGCAGGCAGCTGAGCTTGCCAAAAGTGAAATCCAAGCGCAAAAGTCATATCATGCTTTTATTGCGGCTGGTATTAATAAAAGGCATTACGTGGCATTTGCTCTTGTATTTATTCTCAGGCACTCTGCTTTGGAAACATGCTCCCCTTATGTTTTAACGTTTATCTCCGACAGAATAACGGCGGGGAAATTACTTTTATTAAAAAAAACACCTGGGACTGTGAGGCAGATTCATACTGCACAACAAAATCGTGGCAACGCCAGGTTGGCTTGCATGGCATTGCGGTAGAACGCCATTGACGCGGAGCCAAAATAGACTCAGTTGCCAGCCATAGTACAGCCACTTACTGGTTCACTTCCTTTACAGCAGTAGTTCTCAGCCTTCCTAATGCCACAACAACCCTTTCATACAGTTCCTCATGTTGTGGTGACCCCCAACCATAACATTACTCAGGTGTTCTTTCACAGAAATTAAACCGAAACTGACCAATGGCGTGAAGATCCATTGTTCATGATTGTATATAAATGTTTCTTTTCCTGGGGTTTCTCAGTTCAGTTCTGCCTCTTGTCCCACCATACTGATCTCACTGCTCCAGACAGACGAACGCTCTACCAACCCCGAAGACTGTTGTGTGGGTGGTGCCCCCCCCCCACGGCCAAGCTGTTGCCCTGCTGCAACCCCTGTGAAAGGGTCGTTCGACCCCCAAAGGGGCCCCGACCCCCAGGTTGGGAACCACTGATTTACAGCCTGCTAGACTCCAGGCGGGTTACAAAACATAAAACATATTTAAAAATCTGAAGCCAAAGGCATTAAAACATCCACTAAACACTGCAGTAGAACCACCGTTGCTATTCCACAGTTCCACTAGGCTAATATGTTGTAAACCATCTCGAGTCTCTATGCAGAGAAGGGTGGTCCATCAATTCGATAAAAATGGTATTAGCAAACAAACTAACTAACAAAAACTGACTAAGCCATGACTCACAAGAATGCAAAAAAGTGAACGACGGAGGTAGAAATGTCCCCCTGAGCAGTTCCATTCTATTATGGTCCTGATACCCTTAACACTATTTCGCCCCCTTATATATTTGGGAAACAGCCTCCTGGGAGGAGACTGTCTGGGGCCTGTCCGTCCTGATTGGCCCTCCCCCTCCAGCTCCCACCCTCCCTCCTTGCCTGCTAGAAGCCTTGTGGCTGCGGCCTCCATTGTCGCCCACAAGAGAGCCAGTTTGGTGTAGTGGTTAGGAGTGCGGACCTCTAATCTGGCATGCCAGGTTCGATTCTGCGCTCCCCCACATGCAGCCAGCTGGGTGACCTTGGGTTCACCACAGCGCAGATAAAGCTGTTCTGACCGAGCAGTGATATCAGGGCTCTCAGCCTCACCCACCCCACGGGGTGCCTGTTGTGGGGAGAGGAATGGGAAGGCAAATATAAGCCGCTTTGAGCCTCCTTCGGGTAGGGAAAAGCGGCATATAAGAACCAACTCTTCTTCTTCTTCTTCTACAAGGAGAGAGGCAGCGACAGGGCTTTGCAGCCCACAGGTATGCTCCTGCTGGAAGGGAACCGGGGGGGGGGGAGTTTGCAGCCTCCCTGTGGGCTGCAAAGCCCTGTCGCTGCCTCATCCGACAGTCACTGGGCTATGGATTACGGTTAAGGGCTTAGTGTTATGTATGTGGGTCCTGAACTGCACTGAACTGTATGTACAGCTATCCTGTTACAATGGGTGGCCTCCTCCCATATTAACCAATGAACTGTTGCCTTCATGGTTCAATCACAGGGCTCTGTTAAGGACCAATCAGGGTCCTTGGCATCCCTACAGTGCAGAGCAAAAGGCCGGGGTATACTTTAAAGCAGGGGTAGTCAGCCTGTGGTCCTCCAGATGTCCATGGACTACAATTCCCATGAGCCCCTGCCAGCATTTGCTGGCAGGGGCTCATGGGAATTGTAGTCCATGGACATCTGGAGGGCCACAGGCTGACTACCCCTGCTTTAAACAATTTCATTTCATAGAGGTATTGAAGTACCAATTCATTTACAAGTGAGAGGAACAACCACTGAGGAAAATTTACCTTGAAAACGGGAGAGATCTAGTTTTGGTTGGATCCTGCAATGAAGCCACACAGAAAGAAGAGACCTTTTATTTAATTTTCTTTATTCTGTATAAAATCTGCAAACATTGCTAGTAGCCTCGGGATAGGTTTTTCTTTCTTTTTGGTTGTATAGACTACAAACCGTCCCTTTTGTCTATATTTGATATTGTGAGGCAACATGCTGAGCTTTGAGGAGGAAACTTTAGCTGAATGGGATGTTTGCTGCCTCTTTAGACCTTAGGAAACAGCTGCCGCTCTTAACCAAGCTGGCTCTCACTACACCAAGATGGCTCTTTCTCACTTTTCTTCTCTCCCACATTATCATGGTAGGCCACTTGTCACACTGTGGAGAAGCTGTCTGTTCCCAGTCACTGATTCTGATTTGTGAGCTTCAATTCTGCCTATGGTGAGAGCCTGAACAACTTTTGCTTATGAAGAAGAAGAGTTGGTTCTTATATGCTGATCCTGAGTTGAGCATGGGGTTGGACTAGATGGCCTGTATGGCCCCTTCCAACTCTATGATTCTATGCTGCTTTTCTTTACCGGAAGGAGTCTCAAAGTGGTTTATATTCACCTTCCCTTTCCTCTCCCCACAACAGACACCCTGTGAGGGAGGGGAGGCTGAGAGAGCCCTGATAAAACTGAAGAAGAAGAGTTAGTTCTTATATGCCACTTTTCTCTACCCGAAGGAATCTCAAAGCGGCTTGTAATCACCTTCCCTTTCCTCTCCCCACAACAGACGCCCTGTGAGGTGGGTGAGGCTGAGAGAGCCCTGATATCACTGCTTGGTCAGAACAGCTTTATCCGCCGTGACGAGCCCAAAGTCACCCAGTTGGCTGCATGTGGGGGAGTGCAGAATCGAACCTGGCTTGACAGATTAGAAGCCACCGTTCCTAGCCACTACACCAAGCTGGCTGGTTATTCGAAGGGTGGCTGGTTGTCAGTAGTAAGAAACCAGCACTCCAATACAGGTCTAGTCTGTTCATCCCTCTTCTACAACTGTTGTTCATCCCTCTTCTACAACTCTGCCGCTTGCTCCTTTTATACATCTTTCAATTGATATCTCCCCCCCCCAAAAAAAATCTGATACCCAGGGGTAATTAACCCAAGCAATGTTGACATTCAGACATGGATTTTATTAGCACTTGAATCAATGCGTCGCTCCTTAAGTGTTTGGCAGCCGGGGGAATGTATGTAGGGTGCTTAGATTGAGGCAATAACAACAGAGGCTGAGGGTCCTTTTCTCCAAGCTAGCTGGTGGTAAAAGTATCTTCAGTACCAGTGGCGGTGGCACATAGCTTTCCGCAGACCTCTGTGGACCGAGAAAACACATAGACATCCGTTGTGTACAGCTAAGATACTTGTATTTTAATAAGCAGTTCTACATAAAACCAAATTGGCTGCCTTATGTCACCTTATTCAGATGTGAGTCTTCTTCTGCTCTCTTGGACTTTTGTCATTTCATGCACATACAAAAACATCCCCCCCCCCCCAACTCCCGGCATAGATTCCAAAAAGGCAAATTGTTTGGTTTCAAAGCTGAACGGGTTATCTCCCTTTGGCTTAGCTAATAAAGCAGTCCTAAACAGATTTATATCCTTCTACGTCCAGTAAAGTCAATGGGCTTTGAAGACTATAATTCTGCTTAGGATGCGGTACAGTGGGCAGACTGTTGGACGAGGATCTGTGAGACCCAGGTTGAAATTCCCCCTCTGCCATGGAAGCCTGCTGGGTCACTTTGGGACGGATGCACACTGACTGTTTTTGCACCAGCAATATAGTTCGGATTTGCATTTTTAAAGGGTCGACTTTTTTGTCCATTTCCACACTGAAATGTGCTTCTTCAGGCACAGGCGCAAATTGACCCCTCACATACTCTGCAGCAAAGGAATCCCCAGTAAACCGGATTTCATCTTTCCAATTGGGGTCTAACGGGGTCTAACTCAGGGCTGCCCAATGCGAAAATGCATGCAGTTGTGGTTTTCCCTGTGCCCGCCATTGAAAGTCATTTGGGAATGCCCCGTTATTTGTCACCGTCCTCCCTCTCCCACCCTCCCTCCTGAAAAATATGCCTTTAAAAAGGGGGGGCTGATCACATTACAAGCAGTCTTGCAGAACAATGTTATAATGTCATAACATTATAACCCAAGTTTAAAAAAAAACACATTCAGGACACTTGGGGGGGGAGGGGGGAGGGGATCAAGGGTGCAGAATGGTGGGATTAAGGCCACAACAAAAACAAAGCAGGCACCCTTTTGCAAAGAACACATGTTTAGAAAAAGGAAGGGAGCAAAGCATGATGGGAGGCTGCCTCTAGTCTGCTGGACGTGTTGCGAAAACATGTCACAAACTGCAGCCTAGGAAATAAGGGGAAGAATGTCCAAATGCAGAAACCCTAAGAATCAACTCACAGAGGAGGCCCAAGGTCACCCAGCTGGTTCCATATGGGGGAGTGCAGAATAGCCCTACCTTGCATACCCAGGGAACTGCTGATCGTTACTGTAGGATGGTAGAATTTCCTCCAGGCCTGGCTGGATTCTGGAGATTTTCGGTGGTGGTGGGGATCACTTGGGCATGAAATTGGGATCACCATGGGTGGGCAGGTAGTTGTGAGTTCCTGCATTGTGCAGGGGGTTGGACTAGATGACGCTGAGGTCCCTTCCAACCCTGTGATTTATGATATAGTCCATTGTCAACTGATGTATGATACACTGAAATGCATCTTTATACATGCTGTTGTACAATAATATTGATGTGCAGTAGTGCAAATTAGTGTACACCTTCTAGTGCGCTGTACTATTTTAAGTGAGGTGAGCCTTGCCTTCTTTATAAGCTCTTTCATGGTGTGTTTATTATTTGTTGGGTGTCACAGACATCAGACGGATACAAGTGCATTGTCAGATTCACATGACAAGGGATTCAAAGATACCTATGCAGTCCTGAAATGAAGTAAATACGGATGCACACCCCAAATGTCTGCACTGCATAATCTCAGTTCTTCTCAGGCACTAATTCACTGTCATCTGCTCCAGACAGTATGGTTTAGATCTCTTTAAAAAAAAATTTAATGCCATGAAATATGGGAGACATTCTTCCAAGGTGTGCTTGGAAGATACTTTGTACCAAGAGTGAGATTGCAGACAAGACAACTGTGTATAGTATGCACTATCTGCTTGCTGTAAGACCTTGTCTTGTTCCTATCACATTGTCCTCTGTTTATGTAATACAATATTCTAAACAAGATGAACAAGATTCAAGTCTACCAATTGCTTGGTGTAGTGGTTAGGAGCGCCAGCTTCTAATCTGCTGAGCTGGGTTTGATTTCCTGCTCCTCCACATGCAGCTGGATGTCCTTGGGCTCCCCACAGCACTGATAAAGCTATTCTGACCAAGCAGTAATATCAGGACTCTCTCAGACTCACCTGCCTCACAGGGTATCTGGTGTGGGGAGAGGAAAGGCAAGGAGATTGCTTTGAGACTCCTTCTGTTAGAGAAAAGTGGCATATAAAAACCAGCTCTTCTTCTTCAAGCAGGCTTTCTCAACCAGGGTTTCTTGAAAGTCCTGGAAGGGTTTCCAGGATAGGTGGGTTAATTTTTAATATAATTTAAAAATGAATTAAACATTCATTGGGTGATGTGACCATATGGTCATATCAACCCTCCCCAATGATGGGCCTGGACGGGGTGGGAAGGGGAGGGGCATGTACACAGCTATGCTTCCCAACCATATTCTGCAGGGTCACATTGCTCCTGGGGTTTCTTGAAGCCTGAAGAATATTTCAGGGATTTCTCAATGGTAAAAAAGTTGAGAAAAGACTAACAAGATTTCCAGATAATAAGCTTCAGAAGGTCAACGTTCTCAGAAACCTTTTTGGTCTTTAAAATGCTACGGGATTCAAATATCACTAATTCTCTGCAAGGTTCAACATGCCCCGTCTAAATAACCCTTCCTCAGACACTGTGAAATTAAAAGATCCCTTTCATTGCTCTGAGGAAGTGTGCATGCACACGAAAGCTTGCCCCTTGAGTAAAACATTGCAGGTCTTAAAGGGGCCACTGGACTCAAACTCTGTTATACCTTGTTGAATACTTTTCACTTTGCTTGAAATTTCTGTAAGCCTACTCCAATTCTGTTGCCTATTAGGTCGCATCCCATTTCTTGCATTGATTTACACTGGATAATCCACCTTAAGCCCCAGTGAGCAAGGGGGACTATGACTCAAGGAAGTGAATAAATCCCCCCCCCCCCCGGTTCTGTTTTATTCCATGGGTCTCACTCTTAAGGAAAATGTTGTTAGGGCAGAAACTTAATGATGGGCTGCCTGGCTGTTCTCTGGGTGTGTGCTTTGGCCCTGCAGAGAATGGCAAGCAGACCCCCAATGTCGAGTTTCGTAGCCTTGGTTAGGCTGCACTGGGGGGAAATGCCCCTTCCAGCCCTACCATCTCTCTTGAATTCTTACTAACCCTCACGCTCCATGGATCCACATCACCATTTCATTTTAAATAATAATAATAAAGGCATGGACGTTCCCAAGGAAACTCTCTTTGAAGAAAAGGAAAGAAACTGGAGAAAAGGCTGTGGGAGGGAGAGAAGAAGAGCTGGGTTTTTTAATACCCCGTTTTTCACTACTGAAAAGAGTCCCAAAGCAGCTTAAAAACACCCTTCCCTTTCTCTCCCCACAACAGACATCCTGTGAGGTGGGTGGGAATGAGAGAGCTCTGAGAGAACTGATCTGTGAGAATGGGTCTCAGGGAACTGTGACTAGCCAAAGGTCATAACAGTAACGGGAGCTCCTGGCATTCATTCATTCATTCATTCATTCATTCATTCATTCGATTTTGCTGGAGACCAAGTTTGACTGGCAATCTCAGCTGTGCATCTTTTTGCTGAGCAACAGGGCTCTGGAAGGCAGTTCTTGCACATGTAGCAGCATGCCAGTGAGCCGTTGTGGTGTGGTTAAGAGAGGTGGACTCTAACCTGGAGATTTGGGTTTTTCTCTCTTCCACATGCAGCCAACTGGGTGACCTTGGGTTGTGCACAGTTCTCTCAGAGCTCTCTCGGCCCCAGCTACCTCACGGGGTGTCTGTTGTGGGGAGAGGAGGGGTAGGCGGTTGTAAGCCGCTTTGGGACTCCTTCGGGTAGTGAAAAGCGGCATATAAGAACCAACTCTTCTCCTTCTACCTTTGCCTTGTCTTCACTTTCCCTCTTTTCGGCTCCTACCACACACCTGCCAGTCTGATTTCCAGAGACCTCTCGCTCTCTCAATTTTTTTCCAAAAAAGCCCAATAAACCGGCTTTCCGCTGCCAACCACGCCTCCAGCAGGCGCTCCTCGCCCTCCCCGCGGCGCCCCCGAAAAGCGCAGGCTCGCGCCCCCCTCGCTCTCGCCCCGGCGAGCCGCCTTCCCACCCGCCCGGCAGCCCAGCGGCCGAGCCCAGGCGCGGAGGAGACCACGGGGCGGAGGGGAGGGAGGCGGAGCCGCTCTCGCGCTCCCATTGGCTGGCGGGCCCTCTCCCTAGGAGCCCGCGGAGACGGCGATTGGCGGCGGCCGCTGTCACTCGGCGAGGGCCAAGTTCCATTGCGGGCTGGGCGTTCGGGGCGAGCTGCTGCTGCTGCTGCTGGCGCGGCGGCGGCGGCTGGTGCAGCTGCGGGAGGCTGAGCGGCGGCGGCGGCTGATGGAGAAGTGCTGCTGGCGGCCGGGGCGGCGGGCAGCGGCAGCAGGAGCCGGCGAGGGCGGCCAGCGGGAGCCGCGGCGCGACCAGCCGGGCGCAGGCAGCCCAGCCCTGCCGGGAAAGGTACCCCCCGTTCCCGCTTGCTGCGTGCGACGGGTCCGGCTCCGCGCTCGGGGGCCGCGCTGGGCAGCCGTGGGCGGGAGGGTCGCGCTCCGGGCCGGGGGCGGCGGGCGGCGGGCGGCTGGCATGTGCGCCGGAGGCTTTCCCTGGCGGTGGCTCGGATGCCCTTCACAAAGCGCCGCCGACGCCGCGAACGCGAGAGGGAAGCGGAACCCACCGGGGGGGGGGAGGGAGAGGGCTGGCGCGGTGGAGCCCCCCGAGGTGAGGGCGGAATAAAAGGGGGCTCCCCGCTTGAACTTTCTTGCCCGGTGAAAAGAGGGGCCAGCCCCAGATGGGTGGGTGGGGGCTTGGTGTGGGGCTAGCCCAGGGGTGCCCCCCCCGGAGCCGGGCGAATGGGGAGCCTGCCAGCGTTGCTCCTCCAGAGCCCAGCGCAGCAAGTTTTCTTGGGGGAAGGAACCTCCGGGAAGTTCTTCTCCTGCTGGAGGCTTCTGCGGGGCTTGTGGGGAAAGAAGTAGGAGATGCTCAGGATCCCTCCCCGGCACCCGGTGCCCCTCTCCTTCTTGGAAGTTTTAGGAGCAAGGGGGCAGAGATAACCCCTCGGGTATTCTTTTTTTTGGGGGGGGGGGAAGAGCTTCAGAATGGTGTTTGGCTTTGCATCTGTGGTCCAGAGAAGAGAGGAGCCCAGAGGTTTCCAGCTGTGCACTGTTTCCCCATACTGGGATGTCGGATCCTGTGTCAGCCCCGCTGTTGCTTTGCTTTCCAAGAAAAGGGCAGTGAGATTTCTGGTTTAGTGCTTTACAACTAGCAGGACTGCCCAGTGAAGAGATGGGTTGAACCTGCTGCTCTTGGAAACCAGTCCCGAAGGGGGTTTCTTCTTCTTTTGACCAGGGGGATCAGAAGGAATGAAAACGGGGGAATCGGGAGGAATGAAAATGCTTTTTTTTATGGACAAAACTCTGCAGACGGGATTTGCCGGCTGGCATCTTGGAGCGTTACAACTTTGTGAAACGGATGAGACCGCCCCTATTTGTTTATTATTTCATACCGTGAGCTGCTTATGGGGGATGGGACAAGAGTCCTTGCCTAGGGCACCTTTCCAAACGTCCACACTTCTTGGGGATTAGTTTTGGGGGTTGGAAATGTGCCTCTCCATTTAGGCAAGTGGCCTCCAGCCTGGGGAATCCTGAGCTGCAGTCCATGCTGGAGCCTATTCAGGTACTTCCTGTCCCTGGATATTGAATCACCTTGTGGACTTCTGCTGGTCCCTCGAGGAGTGAAGGAAAAGCTTAGAAGAGGCAAGGCTGCAGATTTGCTCCCAGGTGCGAGGGAAGGGGAAACAGTCGCTCTCCAAGGGAGAACCCAGAACAGCAATCTCAGGCTCATGAAGTTTTCTTAGCAATCATTCCCCCCCCAAAAAAAAAACAATCAGGATTTGACAACAGTAAGTGAAACTTTTTTCCAAACTGTTTTGGGGACAGGTAAGCTTTCTTCCAGGTGGCTGAATTCATGGAAAGTTATCATGATCAAGTGGCCGGATTGGGTTCCGGAATGCAATGAATCCAAAGCAAGCTTCTCAAGAGCATCTGGTTTGCAGTAATTTAGGGGTGGACCTTTGCCAGGGAGGGAAGCCCCCCTCCCCCTTAAACTTTGTGGAACTTGAGTAAACCAGCCTGTGTGGTAACGGTAGTGTTTTGAAGGCTGGATCTAGGGTGGGGTTGGGGGTTGCCTCAGCATTGAATGATTTTTCTCATGGGTTAAAAAAAAAGAATGACTGGGTGGGTGAAAAATTTAGTCTCTAATAGAGCAATAGCTGGACCTCATAGTTCTGAGATGGGTCTTTATTTCGGGATGATGTGCTTCATGGTTGGAAGCGCACCTACGTGTTGTACCATTGATGTCATTAACTGCGAGACGGAACAAATGTTCACAGATTGGGGGGGAGTGTGTGTGGGGAGGTTCACCTCTCTGTGATCCTGCAATGTGATATGAAATCTGGTCTACACGGTGTACGAATAGTCATCCTCAATGTTTAAAAGTCTGTTTGATAGATTCAGATGGCATTTTGATCCTTAGTGGCGTCTGCATAACAGAGGTTGTCTGGGAGAGAAAATGTGCTGAGAACATAGCCGAGCTATCCGAAATCCGCCACATGGGTGGAAATTTTATTTTATCTGTTTTTATTTACGTCAATAATTTATAGACTGCCTTTCTCACTGGAATGTCGGCCAGCTTATCCAGAGTGAGCCGATCCAATCAACAGGGTGGGTCGTTTCAGTAAATGATGAAATAGGATTTGGGTTGGCAGAACCAGCCAGAACCCCAGAACTGAAGCAAAGCAGATTGTTAGCAGACCATGCACAATAGTATAGACTGCAGTCCCCAATAACTTATCCACATAACTTTGGGAATCATTGTGTACATGTGGCACATGAGGACTAGTAACTTACCACAAGTTTGCATGCCCACCTTTTCTCTCTCCGTGCTTCTGGTATTTGGGACGTGTCCACCATTTCCATGTTTTACTTGATTTCAGTAACTCCGGGTTAGTACTAACTTCCAATCTACGGCTGGGAAGCCAGCTGTAAATCAGGGTTTCAGATCATATTTTCAGGTGGGTAGCCGTGAGACTTTGTGGCAGCAGAACACGATACAAATTCAGAAGCACAGTGACCAACTGGATAAAACCTGGGCTCAAATTTCCTTCTGCGACTACGGACTTGTCAGATACAAGACTGGAGTGTAATTTGCTCAGATATGACAGTAGCAGGAATGAAAGAGGGGTGGTGGGTGAGAATTGGTGAGCAAGAAGGTAAATGGTATCCTGTACATTTGGACCACATTCCCAACCCACAGTCTAGAGCAGGGATTCTCAACCTGGGGGCCGGGACCCCTTTGGGGGTCGAACAACTCTTTCACAAGGGGTCACAGGGGGGCAAGTAGCTTGGCTAGGTGGGGCGCCATCCACACAACAGCCTTGCGGGGTAGATCCAGATAGAGCATTTGTCTGTCTGGAGCAGCGGAAAAGAGCAAAATCGGCATGGTGGGACAAGAGGCAGTACTGAACTGAGAAACCCTGGAAAAAACCCAGTTTATTTACAATCATGAACCATGGATCAGTTTTGGTCAGTTTTGGTTTAATTTCTGTGAAAGAACACCTGCATAATTTTATGGTTGGGGGTCACCACAACATGAGGAACTGTATTAAAGGGTCACGGCATTAGGAAGGTTGAGAACTATTGGCCTAGAAGATGGTGAAATTTAGATTCAGGGTAAACAAAGAAGACATTATAGGAATATTCTTATTATGTTTGCATTTATTCTCTACCTTTTCTCGGGAGAATCAGGGCAGATTACAACAAAAGTAAAATTACATAAAATAAAATACAACAAAGGAAATTAACTTCAGCTCAATGAGTTTTGAAACATTAAGTGTTAGATCCGTGGGTGCATGGAAGGAAACCAGGACTGCTGGGTGTACGAATAGCTCTTTTATTGTGATCTCAGCATGAGTGCAAGGTGTAGCAAGCAGCAACAAGACCGAGACCCCCCCCCTCCCCCAAGAAACCTCAGCATATATACAGGCAGCAGACAATAGATTTTCCCGCCAGTGCTTGCGATTGGTTAGATCGAGGTTTAAACCAATTGGATCTAGCAGCGCATTGGTCAGTAACACGGCTGCTGGGATCCTGCCTTGGTCGTCAAGGCAGATCCACAAACACAACATTAAGATAAAAATTAAAAGCTTCAGTTGCTCCGTTATCCCCATCGTAGTGGAAAGAGGAGGGTACTATGAACCCTTTAGTTGGAATCTAATTTGGTGGTTTCTGACAGGGAGGCCTATGGTTTCAGGTGTTATTTCAGGCCTCAACCACAGGCCTGGCAGAAGAGCTCCATCTTGCAAGCCCTGCAGAACCATTTAAGGTCCCACATGACTCTGGTCTCATTCGATAGAGTGTTCCAGAGGAGCGTGTCCAGAGGAGGGCAACAAAGATGGTGAGGGGTTTGGAGACTAAGACGTATGAAGAAAGGTTGGGGGAGCTTGGTCTGTTTAGCCTGGAGAGGAGACGACAAGTATTTAAAAGGGTGCCATATGGAGGATGGAGCAGAATTGTTCTCTCTTGCCCCAGAGGGACAGACCAGAACGAATGGGATGAAACTAATTCAAAAGAAATTCCATCTAAACATCCGGAAGAGGTTCCTGATAGTTAGAGTGGTTTCTCAGTAGAACAAGCTTACGTGGGAAGTGGTGGGTTCTCCATCATTGGAAATTTTTAAACAGAGGCAGGATAGCCATCTGACGGGGAGGCTGATTCTGTGAAGGCTTAAGGGAGTGGCAGGTTACAGTGTCCTACATAGTGCAGGGGGTTGGACTAGATGACCCATGAGGTCCCTTCCAACTATGATTCTATGATTCCAAAAGAGCTGGGGGGGGGGGATGCCTCTTTACACAGTGGGTGATTAAAATGTGGAATGTGCTGCCAAAGGATGTAGGGATGGCCACAAACATAGACACCTTTAAAAGGGGATTAGATAGATTCAAGGGGGATAATGGATATCAGAGGTTACTGTCCTCTAAAGGAAGCAACATCAGGGGAGGTCCACACTGGTTGACCAGTGTGTGAGGCAGCGTGTAGACTAGATGAGCCACTAGTCTAGGCTGCCCTTATGTTAAAACAGAATCACTGGGTTGAGATTGGTTCGCAATAGAAGAGAAATTTAATTTAGTTGATGAAAGTGTCACGTTGATACCCCAGAGTTTGAAGTAGTCCTTTGAAATATGGCAGAACAGTCAGTCACTATCAAATCAGGCTGCCATTAATATGGGCTGCTGTGTACCGATGAAGCTTTTATAGCCGGATTGTAAATATTATTAAGTGCGAGTCTTATACCTTCATTACTAATATAACACTGTTCTCCTGTCCCACTGTATACTTATCAGAGTAATGTATTCACTTGCCGAAACCAGAAATGAAACTGTACCTTATCACCGAGATATATGCTTTTTTGTAATATTAGGTTAGAAAACTGCTTCCCTCTTATGATATAGTTAATAAAATCAGTATTTTGTGTTATATGCGGCAGTAGGTACGCCACAGAGAGCTGTGCGTTTAACCTGTTCCTGCGTGCTTCTTCTACTTTTTGCTTGCCTGCACCAATAAGGAACAGGTAATATATATAAAAAGGTGACAAGGGAAAATATTACCCTGTCAAAAGATGAGGTTGAAACCACCAATCTCTTTTGCTTGTCACTGTCCTTGTATATTAGCAGGTTAAATCTGTTGTTAATCTATTTGAACCGTGTGCCGTAGCAGTTGACGTTTCAGGCTAGAAATAGGTTGACTCGGAGCTCAAACTCACCTCCCAGCCAACCCAAGCTCAGAGGGTGCTTGGAAGGATAATTTTAAAAATGTGTTTACTTGGTTTATATCTAGCCTTTCCTCCTACATTGTTCTCTCCTTTTTATCCTCAGAACGCTGCGAGGTATGGTAAGCTGAACGTGTGTGACTGACCCGAGGTCAGCCGGTAAGCTTCCATGGGGATCCGAACCAGATCCTAGTGCAGTACTTCAGCTGCCACACCGTACTGAAAGAAAGGGTGCTCTGACCTTCTTGGAGGAAGGTCAGGAGAACAACACATTAGATCAGGGGTAGTCAAACTGCGGCCCTCCAGATGTCCATGGACTACAATTCCCAGGAGCCCCTGGGAATTGTAGTCCATGGACATCTGGAGGGCCGCAGTTTGACTACCCCTGCATTAGATTATTACTTACGTTCCGTATAGATTGCCTCTTTAGGATTATTCTTCTGAGCAGAAGTCCAGACGGTTGTGCCTTACGCTCTGCGGGTGAGAATTTACTGGTCGTTCCCGGCCCTAAGGAAGCGCGCCTTGCCTCAACCAGGGCCCAGGCCTTTTCGGTCCTGGCCCCTTCCTGGTGGAATGAGCTCCCCGGTGAGCTGCGGGCCCTGCAGGATTTACCAGCTTTCTGCAGGGCCTGCAAAACGGAGCTCTTCCACCAGGCTTTTGGTTGAGGCTGGGGTCAGCGAATGAGAGCCATCGTCCCCCCCCCTTGGGGTTAGCAGTTATATCACGCCCTCCACTCTTCCTACCGCTCTGATAGCGGGGGGCGGGAACAAGACTGTTTTTTCCGTCATGCTGGGATTTTAAAGTCTTTTAATGGGTATTTTAATGGAGTTAAGACTGCTGTTACCCGCCACGAGCCTCACAGGGAGTGGCGGGAAATAGTAGTAATAATAATAGTAATAATAGTAGTAATAGTAGTAGTAATAATAATAGTAATTAAGTAGTAATAATAATAGTAGTAGTAGTAGTAATAGTAGTAATAGTAGTAGTAGTAATCGTAGTAGTAATCGTAGTAGTAATCGTAGTAGTAATCGTAGTAGTAATAGTAGTAGTAATAGTAATAGTAGTAGTAGTAGTAGTAGTAGTAATAATAATAATAATAATAATAATAATAATAATAATAATAATAATAATAGAAGTACCAATGGTCATGGACTGCTTTTATTTGTTAGTTTATTTGGCTTTCATGTCTAAAAACAGTTGCATGCCAAACCTGGGATTAAAACACCCATGAAAATATCAAATCATAGTAACGCTTAACCCAGCCTTTTTCAAACTTTTGACCATGGAGGAGCCCCTGAAATATATTTTTATGCTTCAAGGACCCCTGGAAGTGATGTCAGTTGGCCACGCCTTTCCTGAAATACCCCCTGGAAGTGGCATCACTATCTGTAGCCTTCACCCTTATTTCACTCCTCCCCCCACCTTTACTACTACTACAGGGGCTTTGCTTCACGTAGCCCAGAAAGAAGGGAAGGAGCTGAGAAGACAGTCTGGGCCTCCCATACCATACCTTTGATTTTTACACCCATGGCCATCCCCAAGCTCCCCAGGGGGAAGCAGTCAGTTCACTGGCTTGTGGCCAAGTCCATTTAGGCTGAAGGAAAAAGGCTGCTGACCCCTGGTTGG
This sequence comes from Paroedura picta, assembly GCF_049243985.1. Lineage (NCBI taxonomy): Eukaryota > Metazoa > Chordata > Lepidosauria > Squamata > Gekkonidae > Paroedura > Paroedura picta. Next base: position 38,741,738 of record NC_135370.1, on the reverse strand, counting down.
GACCCCTGGCTTAACCAAACAGCTTATCATTCAAAGGTTCAATGAGAAAAGAGTGGTTTTACTAGCCTTCCAAAAGGGTCAACGAAATAGAACTGGTGGGTCTCTGTTAGGAAGGAGTTTTCCAAACAGGGGCCAACACCGAAAAGACCTTGTTGGTAAATATAAATATTTAAACCAATAAAAATATGTTATAGTATTAGGATTTTCTCCTCTTGAAAAATGTAATTTCAGTCACAATAATTTAAAGCGATCCCCGAATAATTAGAAAAATATGATTAAAAAATGCTACATCAAGTACCTTACTTCTTTCTATGCTTTACCATCATATGTGAGGTTGTATTACCATACCTCTGTAAATTTTTCAATAGTTAAAAGTTTATTCAATTTGTATTCTGCCTGCTGCACTGCAAAAGAAGAACATAAGTTTCCTCGTTTGAAAATATATCTAAATCTAATTAGCTGGATAATTAGCAAACAACAACCATATATATTTTTGTATATTTTTATATATTATAAAAACTGACAAAGACCCTCCAGCATTTCCGGATTGTGCAGACTGCAATGATTCTCTCAGGAAGACATTTCTAAACAATAATAGCTTGGGTAAAAAAATCTGGAATGAAACCGACAGTCATTTTAGCACATGCCAACCTGCTGCCTGGTTTAATTGCCCAAATAAAGATGATATCACTGCAATAAAATATCCGTGGTGAAATCTGCAGCGATAAAGTGACTTACATGGATACGGCAGGAGAAAACAAGGCCCGGAATGTTCATCCCCTTAAAAAAAAAAAAAAAGGAAACATAGAATATTGCAAAATTTTAAAGAGGACACTACCGAGGAATCTCCATTTAAAAGAAAATTAACCCTTGCAAAATGTCTTACGATAATGATAGAGGTTGTCATCTGCTTTCAATTGCAATTGACTCGTATGGGCTCAAGGAGGTGTCTTTTTCATAAACATTGGTTGTTTGTCATTCTGTAGCCCTGTCACAGCACATCAGGCCATACTCCGCTGTTTCCTTTAGTGTTCGAGGTGGTCTTTGCAGCACATTGGAAGTATCCTGGCTACATCTATGTGACACTGTGGGTAATCCTAACTTCTTAAGCAGGTCTTCTCAAAGGAAGTCCTATTTTATTCAACATGGTTTCATCCCTGGGAAAGTGTTTTTGAAGAATCCAAAGAATTCCAGGGAGTAAGCCCCAGTGGATAAGATGGGGCTTCCGAGTGGACCAGGGGCATTCAGTGGGGTGTTCTCATGGCTGCCCTTCAGCAGTCCAGTTCTGGCCTCTGATCTGGAGTACTGGGTTTGATAGAATCATCGAGTTGGAAGGGATCTCCAGGGTCATCTAATCCAACCCCCTGTACAATGCAGGAACTCATAACTACCTGCCCGCCCACAGTGACCCCAATTTCATGCCCAAATGGTCCCCCCCCCCCACCAAAGATCTCCAGAATCCAGCCTGGTCTAGAGGAAATTCACCTTCCATCCCACCATGGCAATGTTTGTCTGCCAGTGGTGACCTTCCCTTGCAAGGAAACGTGAGATACCTTGTTCTGGAGCCAGTGTTGAAGAAACCATCAGAAGATCAGGGCAGTGTGCAAGACCAACAGATTTGGGGACTGAACAATCGTCAGTTTGAACAAGCATAAACTTTTCTCCCAGGCATTCGATCACGTTTCTACAATTGTAGATGCATCATTTTTACTGCAGCTGGAGGCCAGTAGCCTTTCCTGTGAGCATTCATCTCAAGCTTGTTGTTTTAAGCAAAGGAGGCTAAGTTAGGTTCACAGATCTATTTTCCAGGAAACCAATTAGCTTGGCGCGATGGAAGAAAGCAAACCTTCCCTCTGATACTCAGACAGCAAGACATTGTGAATAGAGTCTGGCTGGCTCAAGGCGTGTCTTTGGCGAAGAGCAATACGCTTGAATGGAGCCAGGGAAGAGCAGAAGGACTCAGAGAAGGGCTGTTTCAAAATATGAGATTGTACATATCATCAGGCGGAGGACTTTAGACTTCACAGTAAATGCCACTGACCATTCAGTGCGTGCCTAGCAATTAAAACTGCAAATGTTAATTAGCATAGTTGGAGAACTAATTGGTTGAATAAGGCTGTCGTCGGCGTTAAAGGAATATTTGTTTAGCATAGGAGGCCATTTTGGTTCTGATCATGGGTTTTGAAGAAGAAAACGGAAAATCCTAAAAATATTCCTTTCTTCTAACCGTCAATGGTAGTCCCCCCCTTAATTGGACAGTAAATCATCTCATTGTTTTTTCGTTACATCAGAAAATTGCCTATATTCTTAATATTGCGTACATTCATGCAAAAATAACTGATGGTTAAAAAGCATCTCATCCAAAGAAGGGGAACTTGTTGACAGCCGTGCCCGCAATGTATTAATTTCTTTAAGTATCTGTACCCTGGTTTCCCCCCCCCCCCTGAAGGGACACAAAGCAGCTTACAACAGACAAAATTTCCATATAAATAAATCAGTAAATGGCGATTAAACAAAAAGTATTCCCTCTATCTCAGGTCAGTCCTAAAAGCTGGTCTGAAAACACAGGCTCTGTGATTCATGACGCAAGAGCCATTTGGCCTTTCCTCTTGTGCCCAAGATCTCATTCTATGCCCAGGCAGGAATAGTTTTAGGGATTCTGCAGGCCTGGGCAAAAGTTCAGGATGGGATGTCAGAATCAGGGTGTAGTGGTTAAGAGCGGTGGCTTCTAATCTGGCAAGCTGGGTTTGATTCCCCGCTCTTCCACAGGCAGCCAGCTTAGGTGACCTTGGAGAGGTGGAAAGAGAAAAGAGAAGGCGATTGTTAGCCACTTTGAGACTCCGTTGGGCAGTGAAAAGCGTGGTATAAAACCAACTACTCTTCAGGGCCCACCACCAGCTCCTCTTGCCTTGTGTGAGGTGTGTAGGAGATTTCACCGGAAGCTTGCTACTGGAGCCCCACACAAAACGAGTGAAGATAGCTGTTCTGGTAGGTGGGTGAGTGGTTGGACCCTCTGTCGACCAGTGGCTAAAATCACCCGTGTCCAAGGTACCTGAAATGGCTAAAGGGAAAACAGCTCTCCACAAAGAAGTTTCTCCTAATTCTTCTCTGAATATATGTGCTACATATAACCTCAGCAACACAATGTGGTGCAATATGGACCCTTTCCACGTGGCCTTTGGGCTACAGCACCACTGGCTGCTTCATTCTATTCCAGTCCTATGAAGGACTAGACAGCAGATTTCCTGTCTGCAACAATTTATTATGCTTCTACAAAACTCATTGCGCATTCCCCCTTAGAACTAGGGAAGTAGCTCTTCTGACCAAGAATAGCAGTGCAGATGAATTTATGATGAATATAAGAATATGTAGTAGTTTTATCACTATTTCATGAGAGATTTAAAGACAGAGGTTTCCTGAAGGCTCCCATAGTGAGGTCTATTTGGACTTGAATCAGATCTTCTGCTGCCCAATTTATCACAGTGTTTATTATACCACTCTGGCTTTCACTGGCATGTTCGTTGTGATATTATTTTTTTAGACTTCATCAAAATGCACAATCAGGACCTCACCTGGGTGCTGGAGGATCCATCTTGCTTTAACACACACACTGCTGAAGACAAGGAACTGGGAAATGGTTCAGATGTTTTTTGACCAGCTGAGGCATCCCTCTAGCCTGGGTTTTGTTCTTTTGTGGAATTCTACCAGGATGCCCTTTCTCTGTGGCTGCTGAATATTTAATAGTCGCAAATCTCACAGCAGCACATTGCCTTTGAAGACTGGGCTCTGAAGAGACTCCAGAAAAAGAAAGAATAATTCTTCTCTCTGCACCTCCATTTCTTTTGGAGTCTTCTTGCCATGGAGACCCATCTTAGTGCTAGGGAGTCTGAAAAGTCTATTATTGTCCTCGTCTCTGTGGAGGGGAAATGCTTCCATAGCTCTCTGGTTGCTCACATTCATCACATTCTCCTTTGTTTTCCCACATGAATTCTGGATCTATGTGGAGTAATACTGGAGGTTACTTTTCTGGAAATAAGCTAAGGAACCTTTTCTGGAAGTAAGCCCCATAGAATAACATGTGAATTTCTTCTGACTAGAACTGGTTGAAATTTATTAAGGTGTTTACACCTGACTTTTCTTCCCAGTGGGGACCCAAATGAGCTTGGAACACTGATTTTTCCCTTCTTCCATTTTATCCTCAGGGTACCACCTTGGTGAGGTCGGTTAGACAGGTAGCATTTCCACACTAGTGATAACGTTCAGATTTGTCTTTTTAAAGGGCTGACTTTTTTGTCCATTTCTGCTTTTTCAGGCACAGACCTGAATTGCCCCCTCACTTACCACACTATTAAGGAAATCCCAGTTATAGTGATTTCATTTTTCAAGGCGGAATCTAATTCAGGGCTACCCAATGGAGCAATACTTTCATTTGGGCTTTGGCCCCATCTACCATTTTGAGGCATTTGTATATGCCCCATTCTTCGTCATCCTCCTCCTTTCCTCTCCCTTGCTCCCTCCTGAAACATCTGACTTTTAAAAAGGCATTATTGCATTATAACGCTGTCTCTAAGTATAAAAAATAGTGACAGTCTTGTTTGTTACGCTGCATCAGCATTGTAACGCAATAACGTACATGGGTTTTTAAAAATCACATCAGGTATACTTGGGGGGAAGGGTGGGAAGCAATCGAAGGCACAGAATGATGGAGTTAAGTGCAAGTAGGCATCATTTTGCAAAAAAAAAAACTTTTTGGAAGAAGGGAGCAAAGCATGATGGGAAGCTGCCTCCTAACACAGACAGAGATGACCTGTCAGCTGAAGATGAATAAACAGAAAGAAATTTCCAAGCTGGCGATGGCAAAAAGCTTTATTCAGAACGAGTTCCTAAGTATAAAACCTCGTTTCGTATTTTACTTCCTCAGTAACCTTATTTCTTAATTGGTTTTTTTTTCAGGGATACAGGCAAAGTCTTCAACCCACTACCTAATTCTTATATTTTATATACCTTATACTTGATATTGTAAGCCATATAATTTTGGTCTATTAGTATCAAAGGTCCATGAAGGTAACTATCTTATAAATGACCCTCTCAGCATACAAAGGAAATCCAAAACGGGGCTAAAACAACATATAGCTCAAGTGCAGGAAAGCTCTGAGAGCATGTGCCTGGCCAATGGTCACCACCAGGTTTCCATGACAGACTGGGGAATTGGATCTCTCAGACCCTTTTCTGACGCTGACCACTGCATTACAGTGTGTCTCTGTAAATGTATGTGGGGGCTTACACCAGCTAGAAAACGTATTATTTTTTGCTGTAAGAGGACCTTTTGATAGTTTAAAGAGACACTTTAAATTATTAATTAGTGGTTGCTTAATAAAAGCAGAACAAATTACACTCTGTATATAAGAAAAGCTTCAATTCAGAAGCAAACAAACCGTCCACTTCCAATAGGAAGGCGTTCTGTGAAGGCTAATTTGGCTGCAGCTAGTATTCCTTTCAAATCCAAATTGTTGTTTTTCTTTCTTTCTTTTTTTTTTAAATTCTGACCTCCATTTTACTTTGCCAAATGTAGCTTGGTGATGCATAACACTACTGAAAAATGATGGGTGTGCAGGTTTTTGCATTGGCTTTGAAAGGGAGTGGTTCTGAGGCCGTTTGAGTTCCAAAATCAGTCTTCATAAATGTAAAAGAACGTGATGTGTCTGTTCCTGAGCTAAGGGAGATAAAAACAGGGAGATAAAATGGATGTGGGACCAACCAGAGATGCTGTCTTGACTTCCTTGGAAGAAGACAAACATGTAAGGAGTAAAAAATCAATAAATTTGGAGGCATACTGCTGGATGCCATGTATGGCATCAAGGATATGCATAGTAACTTTTCAAAAATGGTGGGGTAGATTCTACCCCATTCCACAATCCCCGAAACAGAGTCGAACGCCTTCCTCTATCTGAAGGAACCTTCTTCCAGCTTAAGTGGATCTTCTTTTGGACCGTTTATGCATTTGGAACTTCACTGCCCCAGCTCTCTTGCAGGAGTACAAATCGGGGGCAGATGAGGTGCACTGGGCCAAATGCTCTCCTGTGTGGATGCAGGAAGACGTGGGGCAATCTGCCACGACTAAAACTCCAGCTTGCAGCCTGGCATGAAACCTCCAGTGCATAAACACTCTTGGAGAAAAAGCTGGTTACACTGGAGTCATGTTTCATTATAGCATCACAATTTATGGCATTTATTTATTAATTTTGATATACCACTGTTCCTTGCAAGCAGGCTTGGGGCAATTCATAACATGCATCACATATACATCATATGTAAAACCACAGTTAAAACATTTTTAAAAAGTACAGTATTCTGTTGCTTTCTACTCTGTTTCACGGACAATATGATATTCTAATTTGGTGGAGGGGATAGCCTGGAGATGAATGGAGGAAATCCCATAGATTTTATTGGCTGCTAGCTAGTTATGGCCTCAACTGAAGGCCTCATGGAAGAGCGCCATTTTACAGACCCTGCAGAACTTTGGTAGTTCTGCCAGGGCCTGGGTCTCGACTGGCCTCTCATTTCACCAGACTGGGGCACCAGCCAAGAAGTCCCTGGCTGAGTCAACAGGCACATCCTTTGGTCCTGGGATTACCAAAACGTTGGTATAAGAAGATCTGAAGGTTCTTCTGGGAAGGGTGGTCCCTTAGACATGTACCTTAGGCTGGAGGAAGTTCCTTCCGCCTTAAGAACCTTCCTGCTACTTAAGTAGTTTTCCTGTGGGAGGAAGAGTGATTGAAGTTGGAGAACAATTCCATAGGCTGGAGGAAGGCTGATAAATTGACAAGCTGTGTTAATGAAGGTAAAATAGCATGGGTGAAAATAGCACGCAGGCCTGGGTGATATCGTGGTTAGAATGTCAGAGTAGGATCTGGAAGACCAAGGTTTTAATCCCTGCTCTGCAGTGAAGGCTTGCCAAGTGACCTTGGTCCAGTCATGTGCTCTCAGCCTAAAGTACCTTTATAGTTGTTGTACAGAACTATAGATGAAAGGAAGTAGAGGCAAATGTTGTGAGCCACTGTGGGTCCTCCTCGGGGAGAAGGGTGGGGTATGTATGAAGTAAATAAATATGCAACGTGGAAGTGATGAGAATTGTTGTCTTTGCATACAAGCAGTTCGCACTGCTAGGGGCAGAGAGGATAGCAGGCAGATAGAGCATTATGGTTTATGTTCAAGCTTAGTTGTGAAGTCTTATGGGCGGCTTCCTAGAGCAACAGATGAGAAGACTGCTGGAGATGGATGGATAGATACAACATTTATGCTAAGAAAAGCACCATTTATGATGGTGGTGATTCGTATTCACTGCAGCGGGCAGTGGTTCCCAAGGGATGGTTAATATGTTTTATCATACGCATATGGTTTCTGCCAAAGGTTAGGGATGTAGTAATAGCAACTACATTTAGGACAAATGAATAATTGGGTTGTTCACCTGATTGGTTTGGATCCAGTCTGTTGTTTTGTACCATCTTACCCAGTTCCTCTTTTAATGACAGCCCCAGTCCCACATGGCTATTGGCCATCCAGGTCCCACAATCTCCAGCATGGACTTTGTGGTGGTGATCAAAGGTGGCACCCTCCTCCCCATTTCACTAGTGGAAAAACTGGGTTGGATTCAACCCATTAATTATTCTCCATTGTAGAGTAATTTTACAGTGATTGCAAAGAAACAAGGCCATCGTATATCCTTATCCATTGTTCCTCTTAATATTTGTGAAACAGCCCTGGGGGTGGAGAGTGTCCTAGCTGTCCGAGATGGAATAGGACCAATCAGGGTGTGACCAGCAAAGCCCTGCCAAACCGCAAACGACCCCTGATTACCTCATATGGCTCCTGCTGCAAAGAGAGAGATCTGCGCCTACAGGTGTCCCCTGGGTCCTAGCGCCCATTGTATTCATGGTTGCAATGGGCTTTCCTGGTAGTTTCATATATAATCAGTAAATATTAACACTGATTTAACAGTTTGCTTTGGCAGGTCTTGGATTCATTTAACCTCTGTGTTTGAATTCAAAGAATGTACCTTTGAGGCTACAAATAACATTTGGTTACCTAAGAGAAATATTAAAAACCGCTTCAAATTAAAATCGAAATTGCAGTTCCCCCAAAAATGAATGGAGGATATATTCCTCTCTTTTTTTGTTCTTTATTTTCTCAACTGAGAATTCATAATATGTCCTGTTTTACTATTGTCTCTTTTTAAACACATCTTCTCCCTTCTACCTCCTGAACCAGTGCAGAAAGCAAAACAGCTACTAAACAAAATACAGTAATTAGTTAGTTTACTGAATTTGTTACAGTCTTTGCCCAGCATAAACAATACAGTCAAAACACATAATTATGTAACAAGGGATTGATAAGAATTGTTGCATATATGCAGCTTGCCCTGCCAGGGGCAGGGAGGTTAGCGGGCAGAAAAAAACATTATGGTTTATGTCCAAGCTTGGTTGTGACATCAAGAGATCTTTAACTCTACCCTGCTGACTTAACCCTGAGTTCTAAAAGTTAACCCAACAAATCAGCTTTCATATAGTTGGATGTTGGAAACTGCCTTAAAGATGCCAGGGATTGAACCTGAGTCTTTCTCTGTGTTAAACATATACCTACCCCTGAGCCACAATGTCTCCACTCAACTGCTTTGTCCAGCATTCCTAGAAATATGACAAGATGGATGACTGAGGTTGACAGTGGAGTCACAAATGGGTTTGAGTAGGGAAATTTTTGGAGACCTGATCCACGGGTTTGGGTGCAGAAGGAATAAGAGAGCAACATCTGGTGGAATGAGTGGCCAGTCGAGATCTGGGCCCTGACAGAACTACCAAACTTCTGCAGGGCCTACAAAATGGCGCTCTTCCACAGGCCTTCGGTTGAGGCCAGAACTAGCTAGCAGCCAATAAAATCTATGGGCTTTCTTCCATTCATCTTTGAGCTATCCCCTCCACCAAATTAGAACCCAATTAGAATATTATAGTGTCCGTGAAACAGACTTGAAAGCAAAACTATGAATGCAGCATAGATTGGTGGTACCCCCATATAACGTCTAACAAAGGATTTTTCTTACTCTCGTTTATCCTAAGAGTTTCAAGCTCTTAGGATGTTGATGGATTTAGAGGGGTGTAACTCTGTTTTAGATTACAGGGTAAATCACATGCCTTGTTTCTTAAGTGTCATATATGTTAAGGCAACTTTTTCTTGCATTCCCAGTGATAAAGGCGATCTGAGCCATCTTGGTTTGTTTACTTACTGGAGCTATCCGGTGTATTATACCAATCCATTTTTCAGGACACTTCTAACGCACCTTCGTATTTATGGTTGTCACCTTTTATCTGCCAGATTTCATTCCCTTTAACATTTTTGGCTGGGAGAGCATACTACCTTCACATCTTTATTCAAGGGGCAGCTTTCCCTATTGAATTTCTGAAGGACAAGTCTGAACAAGACACATCAGGAAGGTTTCCCATTACTGTTATGTAAGCAGGGGTGGGGGAGATATTTTACTTACACTTGAAAATTATACATAGGCAAAATCTTCAACAGAATTCTTAATTGGAATTTGGATCAAAGTTGCAATCCTATACATGTGTAGTTAAATGCAAATCTTGCTGAAATCAATGTAGCCTTATGCTGGTTAAATGTGTTTAAAAGTAGAGAGTTAACTTGAAGAAAAAAGATGGTCCATTTTTGGAATATATAGGTGGAGCTATATTCCTCACAAGGTTTCTCTGTTCTGTTCTCTTTTGGAGGAGGCATAGTATTGTCAAAAGAATCTGCCACTGTCTCTATAGAGGGATATTGCCATTTTTTCAAGTTGTTTATATTGTAGTTTTAATTTTATTTTAATATATATTTTGGTGTCTTGTTTAGCCATCCACAGACCCTCCCTCCCTCCCTCCCTCCCTCCCTTCCATCCATCCATCCATCCATCCTTCCTTCCTTCCTTCTCCACTTTGGGCTTTCTTCTTGTGCTACAGCCTCCAGTTTTGTTCCTGGAGGTCAGCAGACCCTTGATAAGGGCATAGGGGCAAAATGGGATGTAAGAGTTGGCAGAAATGGATGCTCCCTCTCCTATAACTCTTCTATAAACTGAAAGGCCATTCCCTCACAGAAACAGTGTGAATGTTTATGCATCTTCATTATTTGATTTTGGAGCCTTTTCATATTGATGAGCATAGAAGTATCTGGGCTTTTGGGGATTGATGAGGGTTCCCCCCTCCCCCCATGATATGTGAATTTTCTGTTGACAGGAAAGTTCGCATGTGTAACATCTGCTAACAGTTTAGATGCTCATGGTTCAATTAACGCTCGATTTTTAGAGGTCACAGCTAGAACCAGAACATATGGCATAACCTGAGACTCCTTGAATAGCACTCCAGCAACTATCTCATTGTACAGTGATGTAGATTCTATTGAATAGTTTTGTTGACAATTTTTAAAATTTCGAATAATATTGGTAAGGCAAGTACAATAAGCAGTAAAATCATGTTTAACAAGTTGGCAGCATCATACTGAATTGGAGATATTAGAGGATGAAATTAGATTGCCATTGTGGGGCGGGGGTATTTTTGACTATACATGTTCCTCCACAATTAATGCCTCAGAACAGAATCAAATGCTGCTTTAAGGTCAGTAAGTGCAACACAAGATCACTCAAATGGGCAATCAAAATATTTTGACAGGATGGTGTAGCACCCCTCTCCAGTGATCTAGAGCTGAGTGATGAGACCCAAGGAGCCAGCTTGGTGTTGTGGTTAAAACTGTCAGCCTCTAATCTGGAGAGCTGGGTTTGATTTCCCATTCCTCGACCTGCAGCCAGCTGGGTGACCTTGGGTCAGTTACAGTTCTCTCAGAACTTTCCCAGCCCCACCTACTTCACAGGGTGTCTGTTGTGAGGAGAGGAGGGGTAGGTGATTGTAAGATGCTTTGAGACTCCTGAGGGATGTAAAAAGCGGGATACAAAAAAACAGATCTTCTTCTAAAACAGCTCTGTTCTGATGCTCGCACATCAGTTGCAACCATTCGTGCCTCTAAATTCCGACCCCACTTGCTGTGTTAGTGCATATTGGATGAAATCTCTCAGATTATTTCTACCTATGGCTGAACATTCCTTTATCACAAGAAGCTCTTCTGACAAGCAGCTCTTCCGCCAGCAGAAGTCTCCCTGAGCCAGGGAAACTGCTACGGTAGGATCCACCTACCCATCAGCAAATTTGAATTAAGATGGGAATTATCTTATTGTTTGAAATACTGTCCTGGTGGAAATGGACTTTGCAGCCAACTAGCCAAAGATCCACGCAAGCCCAGCCCAAATTCGTGAGCCCCAGCGTTTGCCTTGCCGCCCTGATTTTGGAAATTCCTGCCATTTTCTTCTGTTGGAAGAACAGTGCCTTATCTTCAGAAATCTAGAGGAATACGTTCTTGCTGTTAATGCACAAAGTGCATCATGGTGATGAAGTAGCCTCGTGGTGAATCCCAAGGCTTCAAAATACATATAGTGACAGTGTGAATTGCTTTCGCGGAGGCTAGGTTTCATTTGAGTAACTGTCACCTGGCATGTAATTAGAATGCCTACATCCTTGAACCATAAAAGCTTTTTAGTTGGCAGAGTGCTAGTTTTATTTGAACCCCAGTGGATCAAGTCTGCTTATATCGACAGATGTGTTCAGAAAGGTTGGGAGAAGGGGGGGATATTCTTGTATGGGAAATGATTTTTGATGGTACAACACAAAGGTGGGACGGAGTACGTCTTCACAGTTTGTATAAAGCGTCCTCCTCCCACCACTTGTGCTTTTTATACATGGTGTGGACTTCTGGCTTGTCAGGCCGTTTAACTGACATGGATCGCTGCTTGAAATGCATTTTTGAACTCCATGTCAATGATAAGAATATTGAAAATGGACAGTTATTGCCTGATCTGGCCAGCTGATTTACCCCCCCCCCCCCGCTGCCACCTCCTCTTCTGTACAACAATCACTCTCCAACTCTCCCTCTTCAGCTTGACAATCCAGGCAATGAGGCTCCTTGCCTCAGTCAAAGCCGGTGGGTAAGAAAAGCGCCAGAAGTACGTGTGTAAGCTCTCTGCGTGAGCATTCTCCGGCAAGTTCTCTCACACTCAATTCAGGGGTTTTGCCAGCAAAGCAGGGGCAGGGCCCCTTGCAGGCCCCATAGTGCCTGCCCCAAGTGCTACATGGATAAACCAGTACAGTTCTGGGCACTGCCCCTTCTCAAAATCCCAAAGGTGCCAATTGGGTCAACAAGCTTGGGAGACCTCTAGGTCTAAGATATAATAGGTGATTCAATAAGGTAAAGGTATCCCCTGTGCAAGCACCGAGTCATGTCTGACCCTTAGGGTGACGCCCTCTAGCATTTTCATGGCAGACTCAATACGGGGTGGTTTGCCAGTGCCTTCCCCAGTCATTACCGTTTACCCCCCAGCAAGCTGGGTACTCATTTTACCAACCTTGGAAAGATGGAAGGCTGAGTCAACCCTGCGCCGGCTGCTGGGATTGAACTCCCAGCCTCATGGGCAGAGCTTCAGACTGCATGACTGCTTGCCTTACCACTCTGAGCCACAAGAGTCTCTAGGTGACCCAATATCATAGTGTAAATTTCATGCTCACATGGTGTTAGGCCTACCTGTTGTCTGCCCGTGGTAAAGGAAATGGAAGGGGTGCATGCAGTAGCAAGTGAAAAAAGAGGGGAGAACCATAGTATCTGTGCTACTATAGATATTTCCCAAAATCTCTATGCCTGCCCACTACAGGTTGGGAAATTTCTGGAGATTTGGGGGCGGAACCTAGTAGGACAGTGTTTGGGTGTTAGGAGAGCATTTGGAAGCCACTGTATTCTTTATTACCTGACATCTCCTGTTTTTACTTCTAATGGTTCCGTTCCTGTGGGCATGGTGTCCAACATTAGGCCAAGGAATTAATAAAATGAAATGCTCAGGAGAGAAAGTGAAGGGTTACAGACAATGGGAAGTCGGGGCTGCATTTGGGGATTACGGTGGTCACATTACACGTTGTCTTCCGTTAAATGAATTAGGTGACTCCGGGTTCTCCCAACAGGCTGTTCTCTCTAGCATAAAATTGCTGCAGATCACTTGACACAATTGAGTTACATTCTATTAAAAGTATGCTCATGCCAAAAATAGATGTATGGAAGGACTGTTAACAGTGGCTGAAGGGGGGCTGGGGGAGAAGAGTATGGACACATCGTATTGAGCTGTGTAGCCTGCCGTGAATCTTAATTGGGCCTTCATAGGGCTCTTTAAAAATAATATTTAGTAACACAAAGCATGATAAAATCTCGCTGTCTGGAAGCTCCCAAATAAAATTATTTTTTTTACAGGGTGGGAAAATGCGTTGAAATATTGATACTCTGCTCCCAGATCTTTCCCCTGGAGGCTGAAGATTTGTCTTCTCTGCATTAACATGAGAATCAAAGACCGTATAATGTTTTTATTGGCTGTGGCGAAACATTTATTTTCCTCTCCATAGTCCAGACTTTTGTTTCTCATTCTACTCATGCGCATGGTGCCCTCTTCGTATATTGTCACCGTTTGCATTGGCTGTTAGAGAATCGTTGCATCCTGGAAGGAAACGTTCCACATTGAAGAGAGAACCTATAGAAATCTAATGTCATTCCACAGTGGAATACGACCAGACAGACAGACAGATTCTTTCCGGTCTTCTGAGTACCAATGTGGCATAGTGGTTGGAGGGTAAGGCATTTCCTTGGGAGATCTGAGTTTGAAACTCTATTTGCACAGATTAGTGAATTCCTGGAGGTCTCTAGGCTACATCTAACCATTCACTGATGGTCCTTGGACACATCATCCTCTCTTAGCTCAGTCTCCTTCACAGGTTAGTATACATTGAAATGGAAGAGAAGAGAATTGTTTCTGTTGTCCTAAGTCCCTTGGAGCAAAGTGGTGACAAAAATATGAGTCGGTAGATGGCATGGCACAGGGGTGGCCAAATTGTGGCTCTCCAGATGCCTGTGGCCTACATTTACCATCAGCCCCTACCAGCACATGCTCACAGGGCCTCATGGGAATAGTAGTCCATGGACATCTGGAGAGCCACATTGGCCACTCCAGCATTGCTCGTTCTTGTCAGATCACAGAAGCTAAGAAGGGATGGTACTTGGATGGGGGACCACCAAGGAAGACTGTGAAGAGAAGGCAGTGGCCTGCTTTTCGCTTGCCTTGAAAGCCCCTTTCTGGGGTCATAAGTCAATTGTGACTTGACAGCACTCAGGGGTTGACAAATAGCTCGTCTGAGGTTGGTGTTGCAGCCAAAATGCCAAAGTTGCTAACGGGAGGAATGAATGGGCCGATTTGAATGTGGTGAGGTCTTTTAGAGACCACCCACACTTTTTAAAAGGCTTTCTGTACAATCCTGTCTCCCAGGCACGAGATTTATGTGCAGAGATGTATTATGCAAATTGGGTCCGCCTATGCTAGGTTTCCAAAAATGGTCACAGTGGTCATGAAAGTCGTCGTAGACTCAAAGCATATACTGCCCATGCTCAGGCCAAGTTTCCATACAATCCTAAACATGGCGCAGCAAGTCAAGTGATAGGGATGTCAAGTGATAGGGATGCTTTGTCTGTGGTATGATAGAGCCAGGACGTTAAAAGTCCCTCCTTATGCTTTGCATCTGTAGCTTTTCTTCGTGGAGACTCTTGAAAGGACTTGTCTGAAATAGTGCCTCTCTCACTTCTTTTCCTCTACTTCTGCTGCATCGTAACACTTTTGTTTGAATGTAAGCAAGCCCTGTGGCCGTGAGCAGCCAGCAGGTCAAAACAGCATCGGAACGAGCTCCACACTGTTAATGCTGGCAGTTAGCGCATAAATTTCAGTGCAGTGTGAAGGAACCCGAATTAGTGTGCTCTTGGGGGCCTGATTAATAACAGGGAAAATTAAGGGAAAACACAGTTCTTTGTTTTTAAGGACATCTCTTAATTTCTTTGACGCTATTAAGGTCAACGTTGTCTAGGCCTCTCAGACAGGGGCATGCCCCAAGCTGAGACCAGCCTGTTAACAGCAACTATTAACAACGAGAGTTTGTGTTTCCTTCATTGCCTTCATCAATCTTGGTACATGCGCCATGAAGAAGGAGAGTTGGTTTTTAGACCCTACTTTTCACTACCCAAAGGAGCCCCAAAGAGGCTTACTATCGAGTTCCCTTCCTCACCACCCCAACAAACATCGTGTGAGGGAGGTAGGGCTGAGAGAGCTCTGAGAACTGTGACTGGCTCAACATCATCCAGCTGGCTGCATGTGGAAGACGAGTGGGGAGTGGAACCTGGCTTTCCAGATGAGAGGCCACCGCTCTTAACCACTATATTAGGCAAAAAAAAAATCCAGACCACTTTGGATTCGGCCTGCACCGATTCAGGCCAAATCTGAAGCCATCTTCACTTCTTCACATTCAGCTGAATCTAATAAATGTTGTGTTTTTCCCCCCCAGTGCTTCCCTTCATAGGCAGCCGGAGAGCATCTACGACAGGGGTAGTCAAACTGCGGCCCTCCAGATGTCCATGGACTACAATTCCCAGAAGCCCCTGCCAGCGAATGCTGGCAGGGGCTTCTGGGAATTGTAGTCCATGGACATCTGGAGGGACGCAGTTTGACTACCCCTGATCTACGATGTAATGAGAGGACCCACCAAATAGCTGACTTGTTTGGTGCGCCGCTCTTTAAATGCCTCCCTATCCCTTTGCAGGCAGCGCCGCCAAACAGCTGATACTGGCAGGTGCGGCATGCCTTTTAAATGCCTCCCAAAGCTGTCAGAGCTCTTTTAGCTCAGCCTAACTCACAGAGAACGAGCCTCTTGTGGCGCAGAGTGGTAAGGCAGCCGTCTGGAAGCTCTGCCCATGAGGCTGGGAGTTCAGTCCCAGCAGCCGGCTCAAGGTTGACTCAGCCTTCCATCCTTCCGAGGTCGGTAAAATGAGTACCCAGCTTGCTTGCTGGGGGGTAAACGGTAATGACTGGGGAAGGCACTGGCAAACCACCCCTTATTGAGTCTGCCATGAAAACGCTAGAGGGCGTCACCCCAAGGGTCAGACATGACCCGGTGCTTGCACAGGGGATACCTTTACCTTTACCTCACAAAGTGTCTGTTGTGGAGAAAGAAAGCATAGGCAGCCGTAAACAGCTTTGAGTCTCCTTCAGGCCATTAAAAGTCGGGTAGCAAAATACAGCTCTTCTCTATACTTGAATCTTTGCAATAATCTTAGCAGAAAAGCTGCATCAGTGCAGTTGTGTAGAACTTGTGTTTATGTGGTTTAATTACCTCTCTCCTTCAACCCCTTCTTTGAGAACAGTGCAAGAATTTGTGCCAGCTTACAGGATGAGAACTTCCCAAAGGAAGCAGCCGTGGTTTGTGTGTTGGTGTGTAGACGGAATTCTGCTTGTGTTCACCCCTGAAGAGGGGAAGGATTTATATTTATTTATATTTGGATTTTTATACCACACATTCTTTACAGCTCTTGGCGGTTTACATGGAACATTATGTAACTTTACATCGGACATTATAATAATAGATTAATACATTATAATAATAGATTATACAAGTTTCAATACAACATCACAACAATCAAGTAACAAATCACAACACAACATAAATAACAACACTGGGGAGATCAAATTATTCAGTCATGGAAGGGCGTCTGAGGGGCAGCCCAGCAGATGTTCTGAGTCGGTCAGCCTCAAGTGAATGGCTGGTGGAGGAGCTCCTTGTTGCAGGCCCTGCGGAACTGTGGACGTTTGGACAGGGTTCTGAGCTCCTCAGGGAGCTCGTTCCACCAGGTGGGGGCCAGGACTGAAAAGGCTCTGGCCCTTGTTGAGGTCCGACATGCTTCTCTGGGGCCAGATATCTGCAGCCAGTTGGAGGTGGGGGAGTGCAAGGCTCTTTTGGGGGTATAAGCAGGGAGGTGGTCTCTCAAGTACACCAGGCCCAAACCGCGTATGGCCTTAAAGGTGGTTACCCAAACCTTAAGCTTAATCTGGAATTCAACTGGGAGCCGGATGAGTTGTAGGAGTACCAGCCGGATGTGGGATCTCCATGATGTTTGGGTGAGGATCCGCACCAGCTGAGCCAGAGGACGCATAACGATGTTTATTTTTATTATTTATTATTTGATTTATAAACCGCCATTCCCCAATTAGGTCTCACGGCGGTTTACAACATAAAACAGTTAAAATACAATAAAATCCCCAGGTTACACCATATCATACATCATGTTGAATAAGATAGAAGAGAGGACAGCTCCTTGAGGGACTCCACATGTGAGTTGGTGCCAGTTAGATACTCTCTCTCCTATCACTACCCTCTTTCTGTGCCCCTGGAGATGAATGGATAGGAGACTCTGGTACTGCAAATAAGGTCATCACTTGAACCTCTGCTGGGAGCTGGGTGGCTATGCGCATGCACAATGCCTCAGCTCTGGCCTTGGTATCTCCTGACATTTTCTAGTAAGCCTGGAACTAAATTTTCCCTGAAGCACAGGGACCAAAGCTAGTTACCATCTGCAGCTGGCAAATCATTGGGAGGGATTAGGGGGCAGGTATGCTGGCATGATGCCAGCATGTGACATCACTTCCTGTGCTATATTGGAAGTGACATCTCCATGATAGGGGGAAGTCTAGAATTTGCCTCAAGCTCTATGGCCAGCATACTCCCCATTTCTCCTCTTAAACTTTCCCCTACTGGCCTGTGAAACACCAACAGGGACTAGAGGAATTCCTGGGAGTCCTTTCACTACAGCAGAAGACTTGGCTGTCTCAGTTGGAACAGAATCTCCCTGCTGACACAGAAGAAGTGCAGAGGATGGCCATAGAGGGACAGGGGGATTTTTTTCTTTGTCTAAAGATCAATAACCCATCTTGTTGTCGAATCCTAGAGGCTGAAAGGTTTCATATTTAAGTGCATGCCTAAAATAAATCAGGGCATAGATGAAGGGTATCTGTGAGTGAAGTCTTGCTGTTCAACTTAAATAAGAAGCCAAAGAGATGCAGCTGGCATTGTATCCAATGTGCTCTTCCACTGATGGACAAGTAGTCTAGCTGAACTTTTAAGTGATTGTTTATTTTTACAAAGCCCAGAAGGTTGCAGGTTGCTTGAGAAATAGTTTCCAGGAAGATTGCTGTCATGAACAGATAATGGGTCACACAAGTCGGAGGACTGTGGGCTGACTCACCAGGGCCTCCTTATGCAGTTATGGCCTTGGCAATATTGAATGGGAATAATAGGAAGCCAGAATGAACCTGAACCCTACGTTTTTTGTCAGCTATGGGAGGAAAGAAACCATTTAAATTTGTGTGTTTTTTTTTTAAAAAGCAATCCTTGCAAAAATGGTCATTTGTCCGAAATTGTCATCACTTGCCATCTTTGTCAATTCCCCTCAGTGATGTTACCAAATCCAGTGGTTTCATTTAATGACTAGAAGTGAAGCCCGGTGCGTCCAGGAATGTGCCAGGCGCTAGATATGGGCTTGGGGGGGTGGGAATGATAGGAAGAGAGCTGGTGCTTTGCAGTGGCGGGGGACTGTTGCAGCCAGGCAGCGTCCCTCCCCAGCAGGAGAGGCGCTGCCCAGCTCCCTGTCCCCTCCTCTGCTGTCATGGCCGCAGGGTGCAGAGAGCTTTCTCTCTGTACCCCACAGTGGAAGGGGACTTCTCCCAGTGCGCCGAACATTCAGAAGGCTCCTGGTGGGTGGGGTTCGCTCTGGAGCCTTTAGAACGTTCAGCACGTCGTTGGAAGCATGAACCATTCTTCATGTATATAAGATGTCTGGTGAAGACGTTGCTTCAAGTGTTGTTTTTGTGCTGTCCTCTTGCCTGTGATTATTGAATGGCAGGATCACTGCGGAATAACGAGGGACAAAGAAGCAGCAACTGGGGACAACAGAGGGTGCCGAAGAAGGAGCCACTCTATGCAAGCGTAGTGTCGAAACAGACCACGAATAGGTCAACAATATTTTCACAAGTGCTTATGTTTAACAGAACATCAGCCATGGTGAAAGTATTCATTCCACCGTTTTAAAAAAATGATCACAGATTAATGTTCCGTAGAGTTCCAGCACAGTTCACCCCCCCCCCCGAGTAAAAGTGGAACCTGTATGTTAATGAAGCATTGAAATACCTAAAACAATCTTCTTGCCCTCTCTTAAGTTGTTCAGTGGATGTATCTAGTCTCTCAGAATTGTGTATTGTTTAGTGTGTCAGATTAGGATCTGGTTGATTTGGGTTTGAACCCTCGCTCTGCAATGGAAGTTTGCTGGGTGTCCTCGGGCCGTTTGCTCTCTTTCAACCTTACCGACATCACTTGAGGGCGGTCACATGGATGAAATGGAGGAGTGGAGAAGGATGCCAGCCACTTGGGCTCCCTGTTGGAGAAAAAGGCAAGGTATCGATGAAGCAAGATATTCTTTGAAACCTAGCCCGAAATCTTCACAAGTGACCAGATTCTCATCCGAACAATTCAGTCTAATTTCTGCTTGTGTTCAGGCTCCATATAAATGTACATGTCATTTATTTTGAGGCCAGACTCTTAATCCGGTACATTCTATGTGAACAGTCCGTGAACTTTAAATTTGTTGAAATGAGATTTCAAGTTCCAGTATGTCATTATTACTGCTGGTTCTTCCTACTTGTTCTCCCTTTACAAAAAAATGACAGGCTGGATCCTTGCCAGTGGTTGAAGAGCGGCAGCCTCTGATCTAGAGCAGGGGTAGTCAACCTGTGGTCCTCCAGATGTCCATGGACTACAATTCCCATGAGCCCCTGCCAGCAAATGCTGGCAGGGGCTCATGGGAATTGTAGTCCACGGCCATCTGGAGGACCACAGGTTGACTACCCCTGATCTAGAGAACCTGATCTGATTCCTCACTCCTCCATGTGCAGCTAGCCACAGTGACCTTGGGCTAGCCACAGTTCTCTAAGAGCTGTCCCAGCCTCATGGGGTTTTTGTTCTGGGAAGAGGAAGGAAAAGCAATTGTAAAAGTGGGATAGGAAAACAGCAACAACTCTTCTCGCCAAGGTTTCCACAAATGCAAGGACTCCCTCCCATAAAATACAGCCCCCCACCCTCTGAAATATCCCCTGAAATCCTGCTCGAGAGGGGAACCACCAGCAACAGGATGGGGGAAACCTTTGGAATTGCAGTGGCAGCAGATGGGGAGGAGGAAAAACCACACACCACAGGTGGAAGTAGTTTTCCTCACAGATAAGTCTAGTTGGGATGCAAGCATATATCGGTAACACTCTCCCCCTCCTTTTTTCCAAAGAAGAAAGGTTTGATGAGGGGGCGCTAAGGACAAGATAATAACTGCATTGCACACATTCATGGGTTGGATCCCATGGACTGTGCTGATTTGTGTCAGAAAGGTCAAGCTACAACAAATAAAAAAATAAGAGTATTCATTGTATAGTGTACACATATAACATTAAAAACAGTGGTCTGAAGGTCAGACTGTACAATTTGCAAACGTTCCTGTTGGATGAATGTGCTCTATGAATGACATCCAATAGGAAATACTCATTCAGTAGGACACATTCATCCACCAGGAGTGTTTGTAAATAGGACAGCCTGATACACAGACCCCCTAATGTTTTTAATTTTATATGTGCACAGTATACCATAAACAAACAAACAAGAGAATGAATTAATTTGTTGTAGCTCGACCCTTTTGACACGAATTGGAAGATTTTGGGGTGGGTTTGTTGTCTCTCTTTTGTTGTTTGCTTAGCTTCCCATGGGCACAGCGGTCCTCTCTCCAGGGGAAACGCCAAGGTCATTCCTCAGTGTCTCCTTACGTTAAGCGAATGTGATTGTATCCCCAGCTATCTTTGCCAGGCACCTGTTGCGCCTCCCACTGCTCTGCAGGTACACGCTTGCTTTGTTAAAAAGCATATTAAAGCTCCCTGTGTGGCTGCAGTCACTGTGCTTCTGCTTGTGCGAGTTCAACTGTACTAAATACATTTTCCTTTCTGCTCAAGCGTCACCAGATCCAACCCATTATTCAAGAGCTAGAGGGGGTGTTGCGTTTTTGTTTTTATGACACTGTAACTGCCTGCCCCTGTCATTGAGAAAATGTTCCAGATCCTCTTCTGAATATTTTTAGCTGTGATTCACAGATGTGTGCAGATAATGTGAATAGTCAGTGGCACAATTCCATCCATCCATCCATCCATCCATCCATCCATCCATCCATCCATCCATCCATCCATCCATCCATCCATTCCCAGAGGCTCTTGAGAGGCTTTATGCTTGCAAATGGGGTGTGTATATTGAAACTGGCAAGACCTGTCTTGAAATTGACAAGACTTGTGTATGCTGAAATTGATAAGACTTGCTTCCAAACAGATACATGAAGAGTCAGTAAAATATGTTTCCAGTGCAATGCTACAAAAACTTTTCTGGGAGTAGAACGGAATTGGAGTCCAGTGGCATCTTTAAGACCGACAAAGTTTTATTCAAGGTGTGAGCTTTCATGTGCACGCACTTTGCTCACACCTTGAATAAAGCTTTGTTGGTCTTAAAGGTGCCATTGGACCCACATTTTGTTCTGCTACTTCAGCCCAACACAGCTACACTCCTGAATCTAACTTTCCTGGGAGTAAGCAGCACTGAAAAGACATTAATAGGATTTTTAATGTCGGAGGGCAGGTGGCATTGCACAGCTCAAACTTGTCAGATCTTAGAAGTTAAGCAGGGTCAGTACTTAGGAGTCCAAGAAAGAATCTAGAGTGGACAACCATGGTGAACCACCTTGGCTTCTGAGAGCTGAGACTTGTTGGCCTTTAACACACAGAATTGCTAACTGTGAGCTGGGAAATTCCTGAAGATTTGGGGTGGAGTCTGGAAAGGGTGGAGTTTCGGGAGAAGTTACCTGTGGGTCCATAGAGTCCACCCTTCAAAGCAGCCATTTTCTTCAGGGGAATGAATTTCTGCGGTCTGAAGGTCAGTTGTTATTCTGGGAGATCTCCAGGACCCAACTGGAGACTGGCAACTCTAGTTCTGGCCAGGTATGTTTAGGCACAGGGATGACCATGAACCAACTAAAAGAAGCGGTCATTGACAGAGACGCGTGGTGGAAACTTTCCTATAGAATCGCCGAGGGTCAGACACAATTGAAAGGATGACATCATCATTATCATCATCATGTTTAGGATTGCTCCCTTGGGATCTTTTTTTTTTTAATATATGGTGATCAGGCAATGAACAAAGGTAACTGAATTAATCCCTGTTGTCCCTTAAAATGTTCATTGTGCCATCACTCATTGCTAACAAGCTACCCAAAGGTTTACAGCATCCTTTTTCACTACGAGGCATCAAATTATGAGAAAAATGGCTAAGGTAGGAAATCACGGTTATGACAATCCAGTCATAAAACCCTACGACTGTTTCAGTCAAGAAGTTTCGACTTAAAAAAAAAATTACTTGAGAAATATTACTCGACCCGATGTTTCCTGAACGGAACACAGTGACATGTTTACGAAGTAATTGCTTTTTCCATTTGTACAGCCAAATGTTATATAATACATGGTACCAATCTCCACTAAATAAAAATTACGAGATTTACACTGGCGATAACATGGGCAGCAATTTAACCATATCCAGGATTAACAGTGCAGCAGAATCTTGAGTAATGCAGAAGATGGTATTAAAAAGCATGACTTT
This sequence comes from Paroedura picta, assembly GCF_049243985.1. Classification (NCBI taxonomy): domain Eukaryota; kingdom Metazoa; phylum Chordata; class Lepidosauria; order Squamata; family Gekkonidae; genus Paroedura; species Paroedura picta. The sequence continues at coordinate 38,719,020 of NC_135370.1, read as the reverse complement.
CTGTTAGATGGCCACTGCTTGTTTTGCCATGTTAAAGAAAGGTTACGCGGAACATTTGAGGAAACAAATCATCCGACTAAAGGGCAAAAAGTTTGCTAATTTCAAATGATCCCAAAAATTGGATGCTAAACCCAGCCCATTAAAATATGATAAATAGGCAGAGAGAGAAAATAGAAACATTCAGCCCAGGTGGGCTGTTTTGCCAATGGGCCCAGAGAATGCACAGCGACAATAAGGTAAGTTTCTCAGCCTGGAGTAGTGAGGAGGGATTTCTCAGGCTCAAATTGCACATTATGTTTTCTTTCATGGTTATTTTAAAAGAATGTTTCTTCCTCCGATTGAACTTCTGTGGCTTCTTATGCTGGGAAAGCAAAACACAGAGATTGGGGGGGGGACCCCTTAACCTTTCCTCCCCTGCCATAATCTGCTGGAAAAAGTTCCCTCCAAGCTTCCTGTGCTCCTGAGGAAGGAGTGTGGGGGAAGTGGGGGTTGAAACCAGTCAGTGGGGAAGAGCCTGTTCTCTGGCTAGCAGCACCTGAGTAAGATCTGGCTGAGTTTGTCTTCTGATCACAGGTATTTAAGGCATGCCTACAGGAACTAGCAGAAGAGCTGTTCACCTAGGACGGTCAACCTAGAGATGGGTGGATGATGTTGCATGAGTAAAGGATAGAGTTGCCATCTCTGGGTTGGGAAATACCTGGAGATTATGGAGGTGAAACCTGGAGAGCAGAGTTTGGGGAGGGGAGAAACCTCAACAGGGTATAACACCATAGAGTCCATCCTCCAGAGCAGCCATTTTCTCCAGAAGAACGGTTCTTGATCATCTGGAAGTGGTTAACAAAGAAGCTGACAAACAGGCTACAACACATCAGTCCCTCTGAGGAAAGGCTGAGGGACTTGGGAATGTTCAGCCTGGAGAAGAGGAGGTTGAGAAGGGACATGATTGCTGTCCTTAAGTATTTGAAAGGCTGTCACTTGGAGGAGGGCAGGGAGTGGTTCCTGATGGCAGCAGAGGATAGGAGGATAGTAATGGGTGTAATAGGAGGATAGTAATAGGAGGATAGTAATGTGTGTAAACCTACATGGAGAACGATATCGGCTAGATATCAGTAAAAATAATTTCACGATCATAGTTCAGCAGTGGAATTGAGTGCCTAAGGAGGTGGTGAGCTCCCCCTCACTATCAATCTTCAGATGGGTTCTCCATCTTTGGAAATTTTTAAACAGAGGCTGGATAGCCATCTGACGGAGAGGCTGATTCTGATAAATTTCATTCATGTGGTTGGTCACATTCTTGGATTCCCAGTGTGCCTTGTGTCTCAATTCAAAATATTTTACCCAGCTCCATTTCTGCCTCTGCTTCTGTTCCCAGAATTGCAAATTGAAACCCAGTGGAATAACAAAACCATAAGGCGTTGGCAGGCCTCATCAAGTCCGGAATCCGAGCAGGGAATTCTGCACTGAACTCGTCCCACTGTGATTCTGATCCGAGTTCCTTGAGAAGCTTTGATGATAAGAGATCCTAGAGGTTTTCCGGACAACATGTTCAGTTCCCTATCGGTTGTTGTTCAATCTGTCCGTGGGGTGTCATGATTCTCTGCTCTTTTCTCCTGGAGTTGAGGAAGAATAAGTTGGATTTTATATCCTGCTTGATGCTATTGCACTACCCGAAGGAGTCCCCAAGCGGCTTACAATCACCTACCTTTCCTCTCCCTGCTACAGACACCCTGTGAGATAGGTGAGACCAAGAGAGCTCTGAGAGAACTGTGACTGGCCCAAGGTCACCCAGGTGGCTGCATGTGGAGGAGTGGGGAATCAAACCCAGTTCTCCAGATTACTGCTCTTAACTATAACACCACACTGGCTCTCAAATCTGGATATGAGAATGACCAGTTCTTTTAGGCTTTTCCTTTCCGCCAAGCGAAATGATCCATAAAGAAGGTGCAAGTGCCTCTCTCAGTGGTGTTGAATTTGAATTGTCCTGCTGCAATTGGCAATCTTCACTGTCATATACGCTTGGCACCCCCGTGTGTAGGTTTCCCATAGATATTTCACCTAGATGTTTTGATACCATTTCCCCCCCCCCCTCCTCCCATTTTCTCCTGCCATGCCCAAGCTGAGTGGCAACGGTGGAGGAATCAAGCTGGCCTTGTGTACGGGAAATGCATTCACATCATTTTAATGCCGTTTCTGTGTACACGACAAAGCAAAACACATCGGGAAAGTGCTAATTCTAACGGGGGAAATTCAGCCTGAGGACAAACAGTGTGGAAATGAAGACGTGTTGGCCAGCTTGTGAGTTGTGTTATGCGTGTGGACTGATGTGTTTGGACAACTGTGACTGTTCAAGTCAGCAAGAATCATAATGTCTGAAATTGCTCTCAAGTGTATACTGGGTCCCCTTTTTTCTAGTGGGATTTGGGATGCGGTTTGGTGAATGCTGCGATGCTGGCCAGCATACCTTGACAGTCATCTGCCCAAATGTTGATGGAAATCAATATTTGTATGTGTTTGAACTGGAAACCGAAATTTGGGAGCTTAATGAACAGGAACAGCTACGTGAGTTTTTCACAGGAAGTGTAGATTTTCACTCGCCAAAGGAAAGGTTTAGCACAGGGGTAGTCAAACTGCGGCCCTCCAGATGTCCATGGACTACAATTCCCATGAGCCCCTGCCAGCATTCGCTGGCAGGGGCTCCTGGGAATTGTAGTCCATGGACATCTGGAGGGCCGCAGTTTGACTACCCCTGGTTTAGCATTTCAGTCCCCCAGTTCACACGTGGCTCCTGAGTGGGTGATGCTTTTCAAAGAGAGAAAGATACTGTTTAAGATTAGACGGAGAGCTAAATAGTGTTCATTAAAAAAGAACTGTAGGGACTTCTTTTGTCTTCAGTTAAGGCGGCCTTTCTCAACTTTTTTACCGTTAAGAAAATCCTGAAACATTCTTCGAACTTTGAGAAACCCCCGAAGTGGTGCGATCGTGCAGAATACGGTTGGGAAGCATAGCCCCTCCCCTTCGTACCCCTTCCAGGCCCTTCATTGGCCATTTTGGGAGGGGGCGGGTGGGGTTGGCGTGACCATATATGGTCATATCACCCAACAAATGCTTAACAAACTTACAAAATATATTTAACATGAATTAACTCTCACCCATTCAGGAGACCCTTCCAGGGCTGTTAAGAAACCCCAGGGTTTCTCAAAACCCTGTTGGAGAACAGCTTTGTTAAGGGCTTTCTGCACATTTAGCAACCTTGCCCCTCAACACCAAAGCAGATGGGGCGCCACGCCTTCCTGACTCTGCAAAACTCACAATACTTAAGGTTATTTGACGTGTTTACATAGTAACACTGGAAGGCAAGTTCTGGCGAAGAGGAATTCTTTAATTGCCTGCATCCGAAGGGCACTTTCATATGCTTTATTCTTGATTTTGTGGCGCTTCCTTGCTCTTAACGAGGGGCTTTCATCTCTGTCTTTTATCTATCAAAAGGGTGAAATTTGCATAAAAGTAGAATGGATAGAAACGGAAAATGGCATACTCTTGATTTGCTGGAAGGCTGTTGAGGAGCAATTGCGAGAGTGAGACGGCCACGCGTTGCGTTTGTGTTTTTAGGAAATGTTCTCGACTGCACAATTTATTCATCCTTTGACGGTGCAGGAATCAAGCATTTAGTCAGGCAAATCCTCTTAAGTCGTTCCTTCTTTTTGTTAGCTGTTTCCAGTTGAACTCCTTGTCTTGCCCCATCAATACTAGACCTTCTGGGTCTATTCTGTGAGCAAGTAGCAAAATGTCGTCACTCCAACAGTATAATACTGTGAAGAGTTACTCTAGTCTAAGCATAAATTGCAGCAGTTGAATAGCCCTTCCTAGACAAAGGATGGAAACGAAGCAGAATCAGCCATGGCTTGTACTTGAATGGGACACCACCAAAGACTGGGGTTACTATGCAGAGAAAGGCAGTCAATCCATCTCTGCTCATCTCTTTCCTTGTAAATCCCGTATCCTGGAGTTACCATGATCGTACACAGGTATAATAATAAAGTCTCATGGAATTATAGAGTTGGAAGGATACCATAGAGGCCATCTAGTCTGACCCCCTGCCCAGCGTGGAGTAGTGGTTAAGAGCAACGGCTTCTAATCTGATGAGCTGCGTTTGATTCCCCCCCTCCTCCACATGCTGCCAGCTGGATGACCGTGGGCTTGTCATAGCCCTGAGAGAGCAGTCCTGTCAGGGCTCTGACAGCCCCACCTACCTCACAGGGTTCCTGTTGTGGGGAGAGGAAGGGAAGGCTGTGGTCAGCCACTTTGAGACTCCTTCAGGAATTGAAAAACGGGGTATAAAAATAACTCTCTTTTGACGTGGAAACATCTCTAGCTGTGGTACAGGGCGGGTGTGCAACAGAAGTCTACGGACGTGATGTTGTACTCCTGTGCCCTCCCCCGGAACTGAACAGAGCGGGAAGGGTTAGGGGGCTGCTGTTTGTATACTGCATGCCTTCCGAGGGGGAGAGTGGCAGGGCTGGCCAGGAGTAAACATTCCCCTCCCCTCTCCCCCAGTCCTGTAGTCATGCCAGAGCAGGGTGACATCCTGCCCGCAGCAAAGCAATGCCCACAGCCTGCTGGGGAACACCATCCCCAGGCATCCAGGGAGGGAGGCTGCCTGCCCACCCAGCTCCTACTGCCTGCATCAGCCATTCGCTACCTCTACATGCCCTTGATGGGGGGGCCAGGCCGGGCTGAGCTGGGGCATGTCACGGGTAGGTAGGGAGGAGCTGAGCTGAGCCAGGGTGGGTGGAGGACATTAGAGGAATGGCGGGGCCTGGGCAGGCAGGGAAGGAGGGAGAGCCTGACCAAGGTTCTCCAACACAGGCTGACTACTCCGTCCCCAGCATGGCTCTCCAGCCAGGGGGCATGCTGGGCAGAGGGCAGTGAGCAAGCAGGCAATGTGAGGCTGCTGGTCAAAGTTAAGGCTATATCCCTCTGAGCACCAGTCCAGGCCCTGGCTGTGTGGCCAGCCAACAGGTGACCGTGCCACAGCAGCCCACCTGACTTGCTCCCAACTCTACGGCACACTGGAGTTACTCGCCATGATTTCAAGCTGCTTCCCACAACGTCTTAAGTAGCTGGTGTCACTTCCCCCTGCACTGCCCAGGTGGGGAGGGAGAGAGGGAGGAAGGGCATGCCTGCCTTGCCTCCCCTGCCTGCGACTGAGCTCATTTGCCCAAATGCAAAGCAGCTCCCGGGTCTCCCTTTGCCACCCTCGAGCCTGTGCGTGCGCATATGCCTCCCTCTCTTCGTTGGTTGCTCGATCTCTCCCCCCTTTCTGTTGGCGCTGGGGTGCTTCTCTGCCTTCCTCGTCCCAATTCCAGTCCACGTTGCTGTCAGTCTGCTGGGGAGAGGAATAGCAGCAGCCTGTTCAGGTGACAGGGTGCACCACTGGGCACAGAAGGGGAGGAGGCAGATTGGGGTCAGAAGGACCCAAGGAAGTCTTCCTTCCTTCCTGCCTGCCTGCCTTTTCCTTTTCCTGTCTCTTCTTCCCTCCTGTTTGCTTTCTTTCATTTTCTCTCCTTGTTACCTGGAGGGTGGCAACCCAGTGGCCCCCCACCAAGATGTTCCCACATAGATTTTGTGTGGGAATCAGATGCTTGTATGTATGTATGTATGTATGTATGTATGTATGTATGTATGTATGTATGTATGTATGTATGTATGTATGTATGTATGTATGTATGTATGTATGTTTCTGTGTTTCTGTGTTTCTGTGTTTCTGTGTTTCTGTGTTTCTGTGTTTCTTCTTCTTCTTCTTCTTCTTCTTCTTCTTCTTCTTCTTCTTCTTCTTCTTCTTCTTCTTCTTCTTCTTCTTCTTCTTCTTCTTCTTCTTCTTCTTCTACACTGTAGAAAACAGGTGACAGTCACTTTAATCACAAGATGAACAGTGTGATTATTTTGTGGTTTGTTATTTAAAACGATTGTAGTCCAGTTTGGGATAGAGTGTTTTCTTTTCAGATATTTTATGTTCAGGAGAGGCTTGTACCTGACGGCTGGTCTGGGCTGTAATTTAGCGGCAAAAGCGTATCAGATCAGATTCAGCCTCTTCAGAGAACAATTCTGCCAATATTAATTCTTGCGAGTTTATGAAGTGTTATTAAGTATTATTAAGCACAAATCAAAAGGAAATCGTTGTTCTTTTAAACTAATTACAATTGACTGTAATCTTGAAGAAAAAGTTCTAGCATTCATGAATACAATTCCAACTTCATAAAGTCAATATTCAGTTTGATGTTTTACAGTTGACTGTGATCTATGAGCATGGCACCGTTCCCAGATCAAATAATTGATTATTTGTCTCCCAATTGCTATGCTTTATCTAGTGTAATAATATCTTTAAGGCAAGCAGTAATGTATGTTGGAATGGGTGCACATTTTGTGGCTGTTCGTATGAATGGAGGGGACAGCTGGTGCAATCCAGCCAACCGTTATGCTTAACTTTTCCCATTTTAAATTAATAGTTTTAGAGTTCTTCGTTAGGACTGGATGGGATTATGCTCAACAGCTTTGCAGCATCTCATCTGGGACTATATGCAGCTGAAATTTCAAGCTTGCTAATCACAATTCCAGCAAAGCTTAGTTAAGACCTGTGTCCCTCCAGTAATGCTACGTTTGAACCATGTCAGACTGAACTTCCTTTGGCTACATGAATATTCGTATAGTCTTGGTTGCTTGGAAATGCCGAGGCACAATGGCCTTTGTCAACACAGTAAACGAGTGTTTGCACCAAGAAAGGAATGTACGATGGGTGGCCACGTGGATAGGAGGGCCTTAATATTTACATACCAGAAAGTTCCTTATAGAAATGCAACTGGAACTAGCCAGCCTGTAGCTGAGTAATTGGAGTGTTAGTCTAGGGCCTAGTCTGCACACAATAGATAATGCACTTTCAATGCACTTTAGAAGTAGATTTTCCTGTTCCACACAGGAAAATCCAGCTGCCAAAGCACATTGAAAGTTCATTATCCTGTGTGTGTGGAATGGGCCTAGATTTCAGACACCCAGGTTGAAGTCACCTTGGGCCTATGACTCAGCCTATCCTGTTGTTGGTGCTTTGACAATAAAATGGAGCTTAAGACAACCATGTACTCCCCAATAAGCTTGTTGGGAAAAGACAGGGTAAAACACCAAATAAATACATAAAATAGACTTTGAGATCTGTACACTCTGATGATGCAGAAGCCTGCCAGAGCAGTGAGAAATTCCATGCATGCTTCTAAGTCCACATATATGCAATACCTTACCTGAACGGGCCACGAAGGCCATGGCGCCGGGCCACGGTTCCTACTCCCCTCCCCCCCCACAGTAAAAAACTTCCCAGGCCGCAAGCTTGCGACCTGGGAAACTTCTTACTGCGGGAGGGAGGGGGGAGGGAATCATGGCCACGCCTGCGCGGCTGAAACCATGCATGTGCGGTACTTTCGCGCATGCGCACATGCGCGAAAGAGACGTGCATGCGCGATTTCGGCTGCGCATGTGCAGCTGCGGCTGCGCATGCACGATGTGCGGGCGGGGCAAATGCCCTGCTGGCCCCCAGCCTAAAAAAGGTTGGGGACCACTGGGCTAGGTTCAATTCTAAGATGTAAAGGTCATGTATATCTTTATATATATATATATATATATATATATATATATATATATATATATATAATGTCAAATCAAATTGGCCCATTTCAATCCAAGTAACATAATGGATTATGAATTACATTGGAGGGTGGATGGGGTGGTGGTGGTGGTGATGGCGGTGTTAGTGGATTCCCCAGAGCAGCTGAATTTGTAGGAGTGAAGGGACATCTGACTGATTTTCTATTCTTCCAGTCCATATTCCCGTTCGAAGCTTGGGCGTGTATAGTTCATCCGTCGGAGCGGTGCTTATGCATGTACAACTGCAAACAGGATCCAAACACAAGTGACTGTAAATTTCAGCGGGAGCAGCTAGCTTTGACAGCACCGAGACAGTCTGGCACGAGGGAACCAGCTACGTTCCATCTTCTTCGCTTCCCAGGAAGGCTGTCTCCATCTAACTCACAGCGCTGCTATTAATGCCATATATTAAATATGAAATATTATTTCACTGTAGGGCAATAATTAAAACATTTTCCACTGTAGGAGCAATCCTCCAAGTACTTCCACAAATTGAATTTCCCTGTTCACTGGTTCTGCGCTTAATGTATGCTGGTTTGGTTCACTGGAGAAAAAGCGTTTTAAGCAAGAATCTCTAATGCTAAGCTTTCGGTTGACATCAATTTAACTTCATCTTAATAGGGATGAACCTGTAATGAAGAAAGGAAATTAGTCTCCTGTAAAATAAATATATCTTCTCTGCATTCCTTCTGTTGGAGTACCCGGGGCTCTTTGGCAGGGTGGGAGGATTCATTGTCCCTGCACTGCAGACGAATGACAGGAAGGGTTTTTTGGGGGGGTTAAGGGAATTGTGGATTTTAGAGGGGGGCGTTTGAATTTTTAAATGAATAGTTGTGATCGGATTGAATTAAAAATGGGGTTAATTTTATAGCGCTGAAGGAAGCAGATGATTCTGAGCTGTGTTGCTCTGGTATATGGCAAATATTAGCCATTAGCAGAATATGTTTCCCTCCATGACTGCTGTTGTATGCCAACCAGCCTGGAAGGGAAAACTAAGTCCCTTTAATAGAGACTTGATGTGAAGAACTGGGCAGCTGAGGCTTTTCGTGATATGGAGGTGAATAACATCGCCTGTTAAATAACGATCCATTAAGGCTTTATTTGAAGGGAAATACATTTATTCTCTAGACTTGTTGACAACCGTACGGGTGGGGATGTTCATGTAGAGATACAGGCCAGACCTTGTTACTGACAGAATCTGCATTCCGCAACACTTAAACTGGAATCTAATAAGAGAGAGAATACAGGCAAGTAAAATCTGGACAAATTTGAACTGTTTTCTATGGCTCAGAGACATCCCTGCCAGTGGGTGGCGCTGTTGCATATCTGAGTGGGTTAAAGCATGCCTTAAATTAATTAATACCAATACTGAAAGAGCTCCATATCTATTATTGTTGTTGTTGTTTTTGTTGTTGTTATATACCACCCTCCAACGTAGCTAAGGTTAGTGAACAACATACATCAATAGAACATGAATAATTAAAACTTTAAAAACAATAAATAAATCAGAAAATTAAAGTCTTAACATCACAGCAGTTTTCCAATCCTGACAGAGGGCATTCTCCATGGGGGGGTTGTCTGGGGAAAGGCCCATTTGATATTATTGGAATCACTGGCCCCAACCAAATGCTTGGCCTTGTTTCTTCTTGTAGGCCTTGTAGAACTGAGACAGCTCCAATGAGGCCTTGATCTGGTGTAGAGCCAGCTTGGTGTAGTGGTTAGGAGTGCGAACTTCTAATCTAGTGAGCTGGGTTTGATTCACCGCCCCCGATGTGTGCAGAGTAGATCCAAAGGTTTATTTGGAACGACTTGTGTTTAGACTTTTCACTCTTTCTCATGGAATGGCTCAAGTCTCAACCATTTCCAAAATATCTTGGTGCGTAAAACAATAACAAGAAGCCTCAGGGAAAACAGACCAGACCTCTCATTGGAAATCAGGATACCTACCACCGAGGGCATTCTTATAGCTTCAGTCTCTCCAGTGAAGATGACGGAACTTCCAAGTGGTTGAGTCACGATCATAAGCTCTGTTTTGATTTTTCAGGCCTGGGGATGGGACTTCAATACAGGCAGGTTTGAATCAGGCTGTAAGCCAGGGCTGAAGTACCTTTGGACCAAAGGACCTTTTCTGCGGCTAGGTGTGATCTCAGATTCTTCTGGTGGTGTCCAGCGAACCGCAATCTAGTTGCCTAGATTGCCTAGAGAGCCAGTTTGGTATAGTGGTTAGGAGTGCGGACTTCTAATCTGGCATGCCGGGTTCGATTCTGCACTCCCCCCACATGCAGCCAGCTGGGTGACCTTGGGCTCGCAACGACACTGTTAAAACTGTTCTGACCGGGCAGTGATATCGGCTCTCTCAGCCTCACCCACCCCACAGGGTGTCTGTTGTGGGGAGAGGAAAGGGAAGGTGATCGTAAGCCACTTTGGGACTCCTGTGAAAGTAGTGAAAAGCGGCCTATAAGAACCAGCTGTTCTTCATAGCAGAGCAAAGAGTGTAACTATATTAATTACAGAGAGATCATCATCAGATAACAGAAATTGGAATTTTTCAAGATAAGAAGAAGAAGAATGGAAAGTCGCTAAGATCTTGTCTAGAAATTTGGTTCTACGTTCAGATGGTTCTACGTTCAAGCAGCGGCTGGGCAGCAGAGGGTTGGACTAGATGGCCTGTGGGTCCCCTTCCAACTATGATTCAAACCATTCTTACTTCAGAGATCCCTCCACTAGCGGCTTGTGTACGAAGAGATCTGTAGGGAAAACCTGTTCTTTTAAAAAGAAAATGTAATGTTTACCTTTACATTTGCTGAATCAGAATAATGGGTTCAAAGCAATACATATTCCCGATTTGAAAGAACTCGGCAATCACTCTTGGAAAGAGAACAAAAAGGGTGTGATCCTCCTCCCTCTGCTACAGTTGCTAGGGAGCTTCAAGCTGCATGCGATCTGTTAATGGGAATTAGGTGTAAAACACACGGCACTGATAATGTTCCTGAGACAGGTTGGAGTGTTGCCTTCAAAGGCCTCCTTCTAACTTAAAAATAAGAAAATAACAAGGACGGAGATAGGAATGTCTGATAACACAGTCATAGCAGTATGCAAGACACGGAACATGGCTGGGGAGCTGCCACAAGCATAGCATTTCTCAGTGATTTACCCCAAAGCTGCAAAACCAGGTGACCAGAAGATGAATCCTTTATAAGCATTGGAGGACAGTTCAATCAGCTTCACGTCCCATCATAAGAGATACGTCATTCTTGTTTGGCATTGAATGGAGTCCTCCTTTGCAGTCTTCTTATTTGTCCTTTTGGTCCCATTAGCGCCTCGTGTTTTTGCCAGGGAGAAATCCTCTTTCCCCTTTGGAAGTATTCTGTTTGGTGCCAGCTGTGAAGCGAAATTTGGGGCTGGAACGTGGAGCCTCTAATGAGGGCCGTTCCATCCTTCACAAGCTAGCTTTGGGTGTTGCTCGAAATGAAACCCCTTTTTAATTGCATATTCTTTCTGAAGTGCTTTGGCGGTTCGGTGTGGGGGACGAAGTTCTGCCAAGAGCAATAAACAGAACCTTTTATTCATACTGAACCCATGTGGGGTATTATAATAATGTATATATTTGCTGTCATTCGTGTGAATGTTTAGGGCATTGGGCCCCAATGAGAGAAGAATCGTTAATTCTGTGGATTGTATTTTGGTTACCGCTGTGCGTGAGAATGCCATGGCAACTTTTAGCCTTTACCCTTGCAGTCTCAAAGAGAGCTACATCCTTCCAAGCTAGGGCTGCCAGCTCAGGGGTGGGGATACTGGGAGGTTTTCGGGATGGAGCCTAGGAAGAGAAGAGTTTCGGGAGGGAAGGATCTTCAGCCGGGTACAATGCCATAGAGTTCGTGCTCCAGAGAATCCTTTTTGTCCAAGGGAACTGATCTCGGTTACTGTAACAGCGGATATCTCCAGGTCCCACTTGGCAGTTGGCAATCCTGTTTTAATCCCACAGATTTTGAAAGTTATCAACATGTTTAGGATTGTGCTATAGATAAAATAAATAAATCTTTCCTTTTATAACCTGACCTTCCTAAACGCTCATGGCGGGTAACAACATGCGATACAATCGCTAAGAATATAAACTGATGTAAACGTCTACTTCAGCCTTTCTCAAGTGTTTTACTGTTGAGACACCCCTGAAACATTCCTTAGGCTTCAAGGAACCCCAGTATTATTAAATCATGCAGAATATGGTTGGGAAGCATAGCTGGGTACAGGCCCACCTGTGGCCCCTTCTCTTCCTACCCTCTCCAAGCCTATCATAGGCAATTTCTTTTTTTTTTGGGGTGGGGGTGGGCGGGTCAACATGACCATATATAGTTATAGGTAAAGGTATCCCCTGTGCAAGCACTGGGTCATGTCTGACCCTTGGGGTGACGCCCTCTAGCGTTTTCATGGCAGACTCAATACGGGGTGGTTTGCCAGTGCCTTCCCCAGTCATTACCATTTACCCCCCCCCCCCAGCAAGCTGGTTACTCATTTTACCGACCTCGGAAGGATGGAAGGCTGAGTTAACCTTGAGCCGGCTGCTGGGATCGAACTCCCAGCCTCATGGGCAGACAGCTTCAGACAGCATGTTGCTGCCTTACCACTCTGCACCACAAGAGGCTCATATGGTTATATCACCTGATAAATGTTTAACAATTTTTTTTAACAATATATAAAACATTAATCAACTCCCACTCATTCAGGAAAGCTTTCCAGGTCCATTGAGAAACCCCAGGGTTTCATGAAACCCTGGTGGAGAAAGCCTGCTATAAACAAACTTTGTGTTTAACCAATATGTGAATTTTAAATTTAAGAGTGCATGGGTCGCAAAACTGAGAATCTATTTAAGTGCACCTGATTTATTTTAAGGGCATGGCTTTGGCTGAATGGTTGGGCATCTGCTTTACACGTAGAAAATTCTACTTTCCATCCCCTACGTCAGTATTCTGCATCCCTATTTTAAAGGCTCAGGTAACAGATGATGTGAAAGACCACCACCTGAGACTCAAAAGCTGCTTCCAGGCAGAATGGGCAAGATGAATCTGCATAGATCAGTGGTTTGATTCCGTCTAAGGCAGTTTTTATGTATTTAGGAAGGAGGAAGGAGTTGTTTTTTATACCTCATTTTTCACTACCTGAAGGAGTTTCACCATCCCTTCCTCTCTCCACAGCACACACCCTGTGAGGAAGGTGAGGCTGAAAGAGCTCTGTGAGAACAGCTCTAACTGAACTGTGATCAGCTCAAGGCCACCCAGCTGGCTGCGTGTGAAGGAGTGGAGAATCAAATCTGGCTCTCAAGATTAGAGGCTGCCACTCTTAACTGCTATACCAAGTTGTATACTACTCTACCCCGCCCATTTGATTCAGGGTGTTTATTTTGGCGCAAACAATGCTATCTTTTTGGAGAAGAACAAAATTTTAGTTTTCTGTCTAAATTCCCTACATATTTGTTTTGCATCAGATCGGTCTATTGACAAACCAGCACTTCCTTTCTTACTTGAAATGCTTCTAATCTCAATAGCGAATTCAAAGTATCGTTAGAAGTGCAAGCCAGAAATCACATTAAGAGTGCTAGAACTAAATATTTGGCTGCCTTTGTTGTTCCAGTATCATCTCCTTTCCACTTGAGATAAAACGTGAGGAAAATGCATTCAAATAGCCTAAGGAGGGTGATAGTTTTGCAGTGGCATGAGCATGTGGCAAAATTAAGCATTTTGTCTGCCCCCAGCTTATTTAGGCTTACGATAATAAATCATGATAATTTGTCGCATCAAAAATGGTCCCTGCACGGACTCTAGAGCAGCGGTCCCCAACCTTTCTAAGGGGCCAATTGGAAGGCGCACACTGTGGGCCTTCTGATTGGCCCCTGTTTCTTATTCTGGACTTGGCCCACCCCCCTTAGCGAATTATTTATACCACTCCCCGGGCAGTTTACAGATTGCTTGGATTTCTAAGCCTCCCCTCTCCAAAAAGGTCTCCGGGCGGCTTACAGCAGGAGGAATAATCTTGTAAACTTTACAATCTTAAAATTAAAATAAACTTTACAATCTTAAAATTCAAGTAAAACACACTGCAGTCCTCCCGTCAGTTAAACCTTCCCCTGGGCCTGATGTTAAAACTGATCATCAAAATAAGATAATTGGCCCAGCTTCGATGGCAGGGAAATGGCTCAGTCAGGAGCCTGGGTGGGGAGGTTAGGCAGGGGGGCCCTTTCAGATGGTAAGGGCCCACTTCAAAGCCCATTGACTTCCCTGGTCTTAGTGGTTGACCGTGTAACCCACAGCCGAGTTGTGCCCTTCTCACTCTGAAATTGTGGAAGGAGTAGGAGATACAATTTTTTTCTGGCTGGTAGGTTCACAGAGGAACCAAACAGGATGCTTGTTAATTTTACTAACTTTCTTCAGGTAGAATCATAGAATAACAGAGTTGGGACCTCTTGGGTCATCTACTCCAACCCCCTGCACTATGCAGGATATTCACAACCTTATTGCTCATCCACTGTAACCAGCCACCCCCTTGAGCCTTCAAAGAATCAGCCTCTCCGACAGATGGCTATCCAGCCTCTGTTTAAAAATTTCCAAAGATGGAGAACCCACCACCTCCCAAGGAAGCCTGTTCCACTGAGAAACCGCTCTAGTAGATCATATTGTTGCAATACAAATACTCAGACCGCTCAAGCTGTCATTATTGTACTCTTCTATTTTCCCTCAATCTGGCCGTGACCAACATCCTCTACCAATCTATATATTTTCTAGAGCAGTTGTGAATGCGGAGTGCAATTTGACCTCGATATATCTCAAAAGACTTGAGATCACCTAGCAAAAGTCTGCGCAACAGACTATTACTGCTCAGATTGAAGAAGCCAACAGAGTAATTCTCTCTCTCTCTCTGCCAGAGAAAGCAAATATCTGGGGTTCTTTTTAGATAAGGTTGTGTCTGTTCAGTTCTCCCATCGAAAGCTTTTTGTTCCAATGTGCAACAATTAATGTCCGTTCTGTATGGTCTCAGTTTTGCACAAGTCCAGTTTGCCTCCTGTTCTCAATTATATGGGCAAGAGTGTCCAAAATCTTTTCATCTGGGGCTCACACTGAAATACAAAAAAAAAAAAAAAATTGTATTTATTGTGAGTCTTAGATCAAAAGGTTTGGCTGGGTTGGGGTTAGGGGTGAGCTCTACACAAATGTACAAGGACCGTTGGCCTAGAAAGTATTTCGTTCATCTGTCCGTCTGTCCATCCATCAAGTTTTTCTTTGGAGTTCTGATTTTAGAGGGCAAGCGCAAACTGGTTTGAATTTAACCACAAACGACACTTTGTCACAACAAAGAGAGAGCCTGAGCTTATGCGGAGAGGGAACAGCAGACATTGAGTGTGTGAGCCTGAGAGTTTTGTGCTATATATGAGCCAATTGTAGTTCAAGGGTTGGATGAAGCCAGAGCTTTCCCCTCAGTGTCACTCAGTTCCCCTCCAACCTGAAGCTCTCCACCCCCCGTTCTACTTGGGACCTTCTGGATATTATCCTCAAGATTCGGGAAGCAAATGGGTGCTTGGAAACACATCATTGGGACCCCTGGGCACCACTTTGAGGATCACTGGTTTAAGAGAACGAGCTGTATTCTGTTCCAGTCTCATTTCAGACTAAAATTCACTGGATGGCCCTAGCCAAGCCCTCTGTTTCTTAACCGGTGTCTGTCTCCTAGAGATCAGTTGTAAAAGCAGATCTCCAGAAACCACCTGGAGGTTGGCAACACTATACCCAGGTCATACCTAGTGTCTGGTATCCCTGCTTCATTGCTGTCCAGAAAGTACGTTTTCTCTATCAAAGGTATTTTTTCCTCTTTGATCTTCAAGCAGGTTCCCGTAAGCTTACCCTCAGTTTACAAATGCAACCAGACCAACAAGCTTGTGCTTTGGATATGTGTGTGTGTGTGTCTACGTCTTAGTCATAATGGCACATAACTGTTTTGTACAAATAGCAGGCATTGCCTGACGGTTTTGGAAAGTACACTCTGATCTAATTGTCTGGTAAACACTATCTTGGAACTCTGGCCACAGTACCTGAGTTATTGTGAGAAATGAAATTACAAGGCAGTTAAGATACATAAGCTAAGGAAGATTGTGCCGCAGTGTGTTCTGTAATGTTATTTTTTTGCATTCCCTATTTGCAAAATTTGGGTAATTTGAAAGCTAATTTACTCATAATAGTACCTCAATAGAATCAAGCTCTGAAGCCCCCGCTAACTAAATAAAGCACCTACAGGGTCTGTGAAAGTCCTCTTTATTTAACAGACGGCACTGAAAGGAAAACACAATGCTTACGTGTACAGACGTATCCCTGTTTGCCGTCTGGATGCTGGTGGATAATTTTAGATTGTGCAGAAATACTGTAGTTCTTCTGGTCTGGCTCATGGATTTGCATGGACTACTGATCTGTATTTGTAGGTACATTTAAGGGTACCTACGTACGTTTCCTACACAGCACCCCCATTGAAGTCAGCCAAAAGCCACTCACTGAAACCAGGTCAATGCACAAAGGAGTTCCATTTTGTACAGAATGAAACGGCAATCCAGTTGTACCCTTTAAGGCTAACAGAATTAAATCACACATAGGCTTTTGTCCAGAGGTCGCTTTATCATATGCACAGGAGAATGGATATACACAACAGAAAGGGAGGAAGAGAAGGTAAAACAGAGAGAAGCTGGTTCTTGCTTTGATCCATGGATGGAAACATGCTTAACTCATATACGGTTGACTGGTGATTCTTGATTTTGATGTATGTGAAAGCAATTGCATGGATGAAAGCAATTGTCCTATCAGTTTCTTTATATCATATTGGTTGGGCTGGTTAGCATATTTGCTTTCATGAAACTTGGGGGCCAGTGAGTGATAGATGACAGGAGGTCTACTTGGGCACCTTCTATAGACACAGTGTATGGAAAGGTTCCTTTGAAAAATAAGAACTGTTTCATTAAATCTGGTACAGACGTCTCATGCATTTGACATCCAAATGAAGTCCAGACTTACGAGTCAAGACAAGCCCCACTTGGAGCCTGTGCGTACATGTTGTGATAGGCCTTTTATTCCAAAGAAAGTGAAAAGTGAAAAGGACCCCACATTTGCATATTTATTTTGGGGCTTGTGACTTCTCTACAAAGAAGCAAACATTAAAAGCCAGGTCTCCAAATCGTGTGTGAGAAACTCCGAACTCTCTTAATAATAAGACTGCATTCCAGAAAAAGAAAGTGGATTATCATAGAATCATAGAATCATAGAGTTGGAAGGGGCCCTACAGGCCATCTAGTCCAACCCCCTGCTCAACGCAGGATCAGCTTATCAAAGAGAAGTGATTAGTTCAGCCAAAAGTGAGGAACCCCAGAAAAGATTCCCCTTATCAATTAAAAACTCCCAGCCCCTCCCAACACCAAACAGTTTTAGGTGCGAATACAGTTATTGATGGATGAATGCAGTTCGAGGACCAGGGCTCATAGTAACCCTAGCAACAGGCTGGAGCCTGGCATTTCACACCTAGTGGTTGACACAGGAAGATACCAGATGCATTTCAAAAATGCAACAATGGAGGGGCTGTGGGAGCCTCCAGCTAACAGGGCAGTGAGACAAACCAGGGGGTCATAAAATGAAGCACAAAGCACTACAAAGCAAAGACATGGCAAACCTCAGGCCTGATTTTGACATCATGACCTGCAGCTCGTTTTTTTGCTTTGAGCATAAACAGACATCATCATTCACAGAACCTTGATATATTTCTTTTCCCCAGACGTGTTGTGATCCGATTTGTTGTGTGTTAGGCATTCTTGACCTAACAGAAGTGCTTTCTTTGATGCTAAGAGAAAACTTAACTTTTCTAAAAGGAAAAACAAAACTTCTTTAGCCTTTTGTCTCTCTGGCTTTGTTCTTAGCCCACTCATATCAAGGAAATTTCATATATTGAACAAAAGGTTCTATTCTAGGGTAGCTGTACTTGCATAATTTTGCATAATTTGACTTTTAAATTAGTGGTTCTCTGTATCTATTGCTCTTTTTTTAAAAATCTGGGATTTTCCATCAAAGCAGCTTACAAGTTAAATAGCTACCCTTTCACTTTCTGGATCTGATTACAAATTTGAAGACATGATAAACATGGATAAAAATAGAGAATGCCTGTCAGGTAGAAGTTCTAAGAGCTAGACCATAATGTGGGGGGGAAAACACTATAAAAACAAGAAGAGAATGACCTGTTTTTTTCATACCCTGCTTTTCACTACTTGAAGGAGAACTTGGGATCCATTTTCTATGGTGGTGGCTGTACCAGGCTGCCTCCAGATTCTTGTGTACCAATGGAGAAAGATTTCCCAGCTGGACACAATCCGCCCTGGATTTCGGCATGTACACACATCAGCCAGGGCAGAAAGGTTCTGCCACATTTCTCCACTGTGCCAGGGTGGGATGGGGCAGGAGGTTACTTCCATGAGGGTGGGATTGGCTGACAATGCAAACCCACCTTTGTAGAAGGTAACAAAAGTTCCCATTTGGCTATGAGGCGCTGTGAACCAACCGGGCCATTTTCTGTCCCTGTTGAGACACTGTAGGTAGGGGAGGAGCCGGGCCTTCTTGTCTTGGATATAAAGTATGGGGTTGAATCCCATCTCCTTTTCCATTTAGCCTTGTCAGTTCCATTTGCCTTCTACAATTCCTATCCCACATGGTTTCGCTCTGTGCAGTTCCCCTGATTCACATTACAGTATTCTTGTTATATCCAGAAGTGACATCATAACACTATATGAATGCCTGGAGATTTGAACACCTTAGAGATTTGGAGGGGATGATGTCCTATAGTGTCACAATGTCTTGTAGGTACTGTTAGATTGGTGTAGTGGTTATGAGTGGCAGCTTGTAATCTGGCGAGCTGGGTTTGATTCCCCGCTCCCCCACATGCAGCCAGCTGGGTGACCTTGGGATCACCACAGCACTGATAGAGCTGTTCTGATCGAACAGCATATAAGAACCTCCTCCTCCTCCTCCTTCTCCTCCTCCTCCTCCTTCCTGCCAAAGACCTCAGGCTCAGGTCTCAGGTCCTTGGCAGGCCTGCATCCACAACAGGTATCACCCAAAGTGATGTTATGAGAGTCCCTCCCCACCCAGTAATTTTCCTCCCAGTGAAGTGAAAACCCCTGATAGAGCTTGGATCACAGTTGTGAGAGTCCTTGCAGCTTGTTAATGGTCTGCCTCTGAATTTTATGAATGGTTTTGATGCTGTCCAATGACTTGTTAATATGGAGACGTTGTTTTAACTATAATCCCTCTCAAGCAGGACTCTGAAGAGGCAGCACCGAAATATCCTAAATAAACAAATTCTGTGCAACAGAGAAGCATGTGAGGGGCATTGGGCCATAGCCTTGGGTTGCAACCGTGACCGTGACTCCGTGCATGGTAACGCCATACAAATCGAGGGGAGCTTTGAGGACTACTGAGCAAGGCCTTTCGCCTCCATGCAGACATCCTGCTGACTCTCATCCCCAAGCTAACGATGGCCGAGGGCCCAATGACACTTTTACATTTAAGAGTAATTTTTGCTGCTCCAGCTGCACAGAATACTCCAAGCAGAACAGCAGAAATGGGGAACCAACTCCTACGGCCAGTGCTCTTTCCACTTAGGAAAACAGAAGGGGGAGGAGAGTCAGGAGCCTGTCCTCCCCCCCTGTGGCACTGCTCCAAGCCTGTTCGCCCCCCCCCCTTTAAAAAGGCCATTCCTGAAGCTCCTGTGTGGCTCTTTAAAAATACAAACTTGTCCTTAAGCCCCGGGAGCTCGGAATGCAGCATCTATCATTGATTCCTTAGCTGTTTATCTAGTTGTGATGATAGATTCTGATGACAGATGAGACAATATTTGGAGTCCCCTTCCATTCCGCCTGTTCGCACTCAGGGTTTATGGGCTCTCTGTCTGAAGGATACTCTTCTCTTCCCAACACATCTCCGTTGGGCAGCTATAAAATGCTTATATACTGGCCCGGAACACTTGATGCTTGATCACATCCCCCACCGCCACCCCCAGCCTCCCCATAAACAATCAATACCTGTACCAATAATGTATTAGCTCATGTCCACCCAGGATATTTGGCTGTTTCCTTTGCTTCCTTTTGAGAAGATTTTGGACGGCTGCCATTCCTCTCTGGCCTTAGAAAACATTTCTCTCCTGGGAGGGAGGAGGGGGGTAAATGACTCCCTCTGTTGACTTGAGTGTCAGCAGTAGGAGAACTTCACGGTTGTCATAGAAGTCTGATATCCAGAATATTGATAGTCTGATATTCTGAACTTAGCATTGTCAACCTCCAGCTATGGGCGTGTGTGGGGCAGTGGTGGAGATCTCTCAGAATTAGCATGGATCTCCAGACTACGTAAATCATGTATTTATTTAAAATGGTTATTTAATTTCTCTATGCGGAAATGGCAATCCTTTCTGAACACGCTGTTCTCTTTAAGTATCTGAAAGGTTTTCGCTTGGAGAAGGGCCGGGAGCAGTTCCTGTTGGCATCAGGGGAGAGGACCCCCAGTAATGGGTTTAAACTACGTGTAGGACGGTGTTAGGTAGATATCAGGTAAAAATTTTTCGCAGAGTAGTTCAGCAGCAGAATCGACTGCCTAAGGAGGTGGTGAGCTCCTTACTGGTGGTCTTTAAGCAGTGGCTGGACAGATACTTATCCTGGATAATTTAGGCTGATCCTGCATTGAGCAGGGGGGTGGACTAGATGGCCTGGATGGTTCCTTCAGACTCTGTGATTCTACATTAGAATTACAGTGGCTTTGGGGAATAACACAAACCTACAGAAAAGCAACAAACTTGTCACTCCCAAAAGCCTTAGTGTGAAACACATTTGTATTATTCAAATGCCTTTCACACCAAGGCTGCTGAGAGGGATTTTTTGGGGGTCACCATAGCTACAAGGAGAAAGGAAACAAGCTAGACAGGGAGGACTAAGGACTTTGGTATAAGCCACTGTGGAGGGAAATCTGCCCTACCTCCTGGCTCAAGTTGGAATTGACCCACTAAATATCGGCTTGGATTCTGTATACTCTTTCCGGTGTATATGACAGGCTTTTTCTACTGACTGACGGCCTCGTATAATTTTGGGGGACCGTGTTTGTTTAGAACTGCAAACCTTCCCCTCAGTTCCGTCTGTTCTTAAGGTAGCCGATGGGAAGGCCTTGGGCTCACTGCTGTGAGGTAAATTTAGTGGTGAGCAAGAACACGGAGATTAATGAGGCAGGACTTTATTTATTTACAAGTTGTTTTAAAGCAACACATCGGCAGTGGTCTCCAGACGGTCAAAGGAGAGGCTTGACTGAGGCCCATCAGTCTGAGCTAGTTTCAGCTTCAGAGTGTTGTTTGAATTCTCTTTAATGCTTGCCGGTGCAAAGCAGCTTTCACTGAACAGCCGTTAGGTCGGATCCTTTCACGCGCACAGGATTCAACCCACACTAGCCTGCCCTTTCCCAAGATTCAAACTAAATGCTCACCACAAGAGACAGGCCTCACAACGGAGCATTTTGTCCTCTCCCAGAGAAAGAATTAAACCATGCTGCCACACTCCCCTTGAAATGCATTGCTCTTTTGCTGGGGCAGACTCCGAGCTATTCGTGCACCCTCCCTGAGGCAGACGTGAACTCATGTGCACTTGACCAAACTGAATTGAAAAAATACCTGGAAAATACTCGTATTTTCTTTAATCTGATCGGCTACCGGTATTTGTTGTTGTTGTTATGTGCGAAGTCGTGTCCGACCAATCGCGACCCCATGGACAATGATCCTCCAGGCCTTCCTGTCCTCTACCATTCCCCGGAGTCCATTTAAGTTTGCACCTACTGCTTCAGTGACTCCATCCAGTCACCTCATTCTCTGTCGTCCCCTTCTTCTTTTGCCCTCGATCACTCCCAGCATTAGGCTCTTCTCCAGGGAGTCCTTCCTTCTCATGAGGTGGCCAAAGTATTTGAGTTTCATCTTCAGGATCTGTCCTTCTAAAGAGCAGTCAGGGTTGATCTCCTCTAGGACTGACCGGTTTGTTTGCCTTGCAGTCCAAGGGACTCGCAAGAGTCTTCTCCAGCACCAGAGTTCAAAAGCCTCAATTCTTTGACGCTCGGCCTTCCTTATGGTCCAACTTTCGCAGCCATACATTGCAACTGGGAATACCATAGCCTTGACTAAACGCACTTTTGTTGGCAGGGTGATGTCTCTGCTTTTTAGGATGCTGTCTAGATTTGCCATAGCTTTCCTCCCCAGGAGCAAGCGTCTTTTAATTTCTTTGCTGCAGTCCCCATCTGCAGTGATCTTGGAGCCCAGGAAAATAAAATCTGTCACTATCTCCATTTCTTCCCCATCTATTTGCCATGAATTGAGAGGGCCGGATGCCATGATCTTTGTTTTCTTGATGTTGAGTTTCATGCCAACTTTTGCACTCTCCTCCTTCACCCGCATCAACAGGCTCTTTAGTTCCTCTTCACTTTCTGCCATTAGAGTGGTATCATCTGCATATCTGAGGTTGTTGATATTTTTCCCTGCAATCTTGATTCCAATTTGTGACTCCTCTAATCCCGCATTTCTCATGATGTGCTCTGCATACAAGTTAAATAGGCAAGGCGACAGTATACAGCCTTGCCGAACTCCTTTCTCAGTTTTGAACCAGTCAGTGATTCCATGTTCAGTTCTCACTGTTGCTTCTTGACCTGCATATAAATTTCTCAAGAGACAAATAAGACGCTCTGGTATTCCCATCTCTTTAAGAACTTGCCACAATTTGTTGTGCTCCACACAATCAAAGGCTTTAGCATAGTCAATGAAGCAGAAGTAGACGTTCTTCTGGTACTCCCTAGCTTTCTCCAGGATCCAGCGTATGTTGGCAATTTGATCTCTAGTTCCTCTGCCTCTTCGAAATCCTGCTTGTACTTCTGGAAGTTCTTGGTCCACATATTGCTGGAGCCTAGCTTGTAGGATTTTGAGCATAACTTTGCTAGCATGAGAAATTAGTGCAATGGTGCGGTAGTTTGAACATTCTTTGGCATTGCCCTTCTTTGGGATTGGAATGTAAACTGACCTTTTCCAATCCTGTGGCCATTGTTGAGTTTTCCAAATTTGCTGGCATATTGTGTGTAGCACTTTTACTGCATCGTCTTTTAAGATTTTGAATAGTTCAACTGGAATGCTGTCACCACCACTAGCTTTATTGTTGCTCAGACTTCCTAAGGCCCATTTGACTTCACATTCCAGGATGTCTGGCTCCAGGTCAGTAACTACCCCACTGTGGTCATCAGGGATGTTAAGCTCGCTCTTGTATAGTTGTTCTGTATAATTTTGCCACCTTTGTTTAATCTCTTCTGCTTCTGTGAGGTCCCTACCATTTTGGTCCCTTATCATTCCCAACTTTGCATGAAACGTTCTCTTCATATCTCCAATTTTCTTGAAAAGATCTCTGGTCCTCCCCATTCTATTGTTTTCTTCTATTTGTTTGCACTGTTCATTTAAGAAGGCATTCTTATCTCTTCTAGCTTTTCTCTGGAATTCTGCATTCAATTGGGTGTATCTTTCTCTTTCTCCCTTGCCTTTCACTTCCCTTCTCTCCTTAGCTATTTGTAAAGCTTCCTCAGATAGCCATTTTGATTTCTTACATTTCTTTTTCTTTGGGATGGTTTTAGTTGCTACCTCTTGTACAATGTCGCGAACCTCCGTCCATAGTTCTTCAGGCACTCTGTCTATCAGATCTAATTCCTTAAATCTATTTGTCACCTCTACTGTGTATTCGTCGGGGATATGATTTAGTTCATACCTGAGTGGCCTAGTGCTTTCCCCTACTTTCTTCAATTTAAGCCTAAATTTTGCAACAAGAAGCTCATGATCTGAACCACAATCAGCTCCTGGTCTTGTTTTTATTGACTGGATAGAACTTTTCCATCTTTGGCTGCAGAGCACATAGTCAATCTGATTTCTGTGTTGACCGTCTGGTGATGTCCATGTGTAGAGTCGTCTCTTGGGTTGTTGGAAAAGAGTGTTTGCTATGACCATTGTATTCTCTTGACAAAATTCTACCAGCCTGTGCCCTGCTTCATTTTGTACTCCAAGGCCAAACTTGCCTGTTATCCCGGTTATCTTTTGGCTTCCTACTTTAGCATTCCAATCCCCCATGATGATAAGCACATCATTTTTTGGCGTTGCTTCTAGAAGGTGTTGTAGGGCTTCATAGAACTGATCAACTTCATCCTCTTCAGCAGCAGTGGTTGGGGCATAGACCTGAATCACTGTGATGTTGAATGGTTTGCCTTGGATTCGAACTGAGATCATTCTGTCATTTTGGGGATTGTATCCCAAGACTGCTTTTCCTACTCTCTTATTGATTATGAAGGCTACTCCATTTCTTCTGCGAGATTCTTGTCCACAGTAGTATACCTGATGGTCATCTGAATTAAATTCACCCATTCCTGCCCATTTTAGTTCACTGATTCCTAAAATGTCGATGTTCAGTCTTGTCATTTCTTGTTTGACCACGTCCAGCTTACCTTGATTCATGGATCTGACGTTCCAGGTTCCTATGGAATAAAAATCTTTACAGCATCGGACTGTCTTTTCGCCACCAGTTACTTCCACAACTGAGCGTCCTTTCGGCTTTGGCCCAGTCGCTTCATTCATTCTGGCGCTACTCGTACTAGCCGTCTGCTCATCCCCAGTAGCATATTGGACACCTTCCGACCTGAGGGGCTCATCTTCCGGCGTCATATCGTTATGCCTATTGGAACTGTCCATAGAGTTTTCATGGCAAAGATACTGGAGTGGTTTGCCATTTCCTTCTCCAGTGGATCACCTTTTGTCAGAGCTCTCAGCTATGACCTGTCCGTCTTGGGTGGCCCTGCACGGTATAGCTCATAGCTTCACTGAACTACGCAAGCCCCCTTGCCACAACAAGGCAGCGATCCTTGAAGGGGGGGCTACCGGTATAGCTGACTGGAATAAAAGCAGGTGTTTTGGCTTTTATTCAGGAATATTCAGATATGCAGATCAGCTGATTCACTCACGTCTGCATGTGGGGGCGAGAGACCTCACCACAAAATGCAGATTCTGGGCACAACTTTTGCTGTAAGGCAGTTTATAGTGCCTCAGAGCAGAGGCCCCCTGAGGAGGTCTGTGTGTGGTGGGGAGATCTCTCCTACCCCACACAGATCCCTGCAAACATCTTCTGGTACGCAGCTCTGTTTAAACCAGTCTGTCCAGCAGACCCAAATCCAATCCTGCAGGGAGAGCTCTCTCTGTAGGGACAGCTGGTTGGTGGGCTCTGCTGGGTGGCCTGGTTTAAACAGAACTGCCCAGTTGTCTCCAGACCGAGCCTGTGGGGAGAGCTCTCTCTGCAGGATCAGCTTCACGGTGGGTTCTGTCGCACAGCCTGGTTTAAACTGGGCCACGAAGCTGAGCCCCAAGCCAAGCCTATGGAGAGAACTCTCCCCATAGGATCATCTGCTTGGCAGGCTCTGTTGGGCAGTCCAGTCTAAACTGATTGTGTGATGTGGTGATAAAAAAGTCAAATAAGGTCTTTTACTATATCAGCAGAGGCATCACATCAAAATCACAAGATGTCACAGTCTTGCTGTGTCCTGCATTGTTCAAACCACACCTGGAGTACCATGTGTAGTTCTGGGGACCTCACTTCAAATAGGACATGGACAAAATGGAGAGGGTGCAGAGGAGAGAGACGAGGAGTGACAAGGATGAGCCTGGGGACTAAATTCTATGAGGAAAAGCTGAGAAACTTGTTTGGCCTGGGGAAGAGGAGACTTGAGAGGGGACATGACTGCTGTCTTTAAGGATTTGAAAGGTTGTCACTTCTTCCTCAGCGTTTTTGGCCCAGGTCTATTGGACCCCCCAAAATTTGGGATTTCCAACAAATCCCAGATCCGAATACTCTACTGGCATTGGGATCTGGCCTTTTTGAGTAATCCTGAAATTTGTTCAGGTTCAAGAGACCTGAAACAAAAAATACCGGGACTAAACTCACCTCTCTTGGTGCTTCCCTCAAATATTTCACCCCCCCCCCCCTTTTAAAGGTGATTGGATGCCGGAGCAGTATTTCAGGAGGCTCAAGAACAAAATGGCTGAATGGCTGTTTTTCCCTTCAGGAGCAGGGCAGCCTCCTGTCGATCACAACTGTTTCCTCTGCCTGTTGCAGGGGTGATCTTCCACGGGTGGTGAGGACACAGAAGTTGCTGAGAATGTGGGTAACTTACTGACATGATGCCCGTGCTTAGAAAGGTTTTTCTTTCCAATCCTCTGAGACTTCCTGTGCTCTTAAACGCCGCTTCTATCATTTGTTGTGCTTTCCCGAATTCCCTCAAGATGCTGTTTCTTGTCCTCACCATCCGTATTTGTGAGACATGCTTGGTCTTTTGACCGCCGTCCCATGTACGTACTGTGAGGCCATGGTTTCCTTTCATGAGGCACATGAGAACGGTCACTGCCCTGTGTCCCTCCAATTATCAGTGAGTTCGTATTTAGACTGGTAATAAGAGTATGTTTGGTCTCCTTCTGAAAATCTCATCTGAGGCTGTACCGGTGATTTTTGATTCAGTTTGAAAGACGATGTATTTGACACGTCGCACTGTTATGTTGCCCCATGTCTGGACTTCCTTTATCTGCTTCTTCTAGCTGGTTTTATACCTTCCTTTCTTGCGGGGTGCCCGTTCTGATCTCTCGGCTTCTGAAGCAGCGAGGCTTCTGTGAATCTTAAAAACATTAATCATTTGACGAATCCTTCTCCCTTCTGATGACTATCAGTGGATCCCTTTGAAGCTCTCAACCTCAAAGAGACTTTCCCATCTTGCTTGAAGAAATGAGCTCCTTGCAAAGTCAATGGAGCTCAACTTTTATCTAATAAACATCTTTCGTTATGTTTAGTTACAACCAATCAATCAGTAAGGTGTGCTGGTGTATCGTAAATGATCTCCATGCTGTGTCGTCCAGGAAAAGAAAGACCAACAGAGGAGAGAGGGCAGTATTATCTCTCAGTTCCATTTCCCTCCCTGGAGAACACTGTCTCATCTCTAAGTACATCTCTGTTCGGTCCTTCCAGTTTTAAATCTCCTCTTTCATTCAACTGATGAGGGGAGCTTTTAAGTAGAATTTCGAATGCAATCAGAACTTCAGCAAAATGGAATAATATCTGAAGCTCACTGCGGTGACTGATTCACAGGGGGGAAAGTTCTATTACACCTCTCGCCCATACCTACAGGAGCCTCTAACACCTCTCCCTCTTTACATTAGCTGCTCTGTCTGGTACTGTGGAAGCGATTCTTACCTTTGTGTAGGAATCCAGATTCGTTCATGGATTTATACGGTCCAAATCAAATCCTAGCAGATTAATACAAGTTGTGTGAACAAACAAGTTATTTCTTTAACCCTCGAATTGGGTACAGATTGGAGCGATGCAGAGGTGAATTTTGCTCCGGTTTTACAGATCCCAGGTGCCAGTGGTGTGGAAGTGTCACCAGTTTGTGTATTCCTTGGGTTTAGGAGATCAGCCTTAGCACCATTTCATTTTTGTTTCCACTGTGAATCATCACAGACCCGCATTTCCCCCCTGGCTCAGATGATATACCTTAGGCTATCAGTTCCTTTACTTCCCAGACTCCACCCCAGATCTCCAAGAATTTCTTAACCCAGAATTGGCATCCCATCTCCAAAAGTCTCATTCCTTGGGAGGCTGGAAAAGCCTTCTCTTGCTTGCTCCTGGCCACATGATTTTTCCTTCCTTCCTTCCTTCCTTCCTTCCTTCCTTCCTTCCTTCCTTCCTTCCTTCCTTCCTTCCTTCCTTCCTTCCTTCCTTCCTTCCTTCCTTCCTTCCTTCCTTCTTTTCCAATGAGGACCCTAAGTGGCTTTTACAAATGACTTTTACAAATAATCTTTTTTCCCCCAGACTAAAATATGGTCACTACCCAACAAAAAAGAAGTGTAGACAATATAGTGTGTTTTGAATTTGCAGTAGACTTCACAACAGGAAAGAGATGTATGTGTGTGTATGAGAGAGAGAGAGAGAGAGAGAGAGAGAGAGAGAGAGAGAGAGAGAGAGAGAGAGAGAGAGAGGAGCACTAAGGATGTGGCCTGGGAGCCAAGGGGGCAGCAACCCCAAAAGGTTTGAGAACCACTGTTTTACATGGTCTTCCTTTTCTGTTCCCTCCCTTCCCCTCCACAGTTTAATAGCTGCATCCAAATTGGCACTGGGCAGGTAGGGACCATGACCCTCAAAAGCCTATTAAATGTAATTTATTGATTTATGGGATTTCTATCCCGCCACTTTTCGTAGACTCGTGGTCGGTTACATAAAACAGATAAAACCCCCAATAAAACCGATCAAATCCCCTTAAAAGGCATAAGAACATAAGAAGGTGGCATAATCTCCCTCTAACTTCCCCCATCTTCAGCCACTTGCCAGAGGGTGGGGTTTGCGTGAAGTTGCAGTGTTGCCTGGAGGAGGGGCCCTAAGTGTTCCTGACCCCAGCCTCAACCAAAAACCTGGCGGAAGAGCTCTGTTTTGCAGGCCCTGTGGAACTTAGACCGTTCCGTCAAGGCCCTCAGCTCTTCTGGGAGCTCCTTCCACCAGGTTGGGGCCATGGCCAATGTTATAAGCTCCAAGGACTACATTTCCCAGGTTACCCTTGGTATGCTGTGGGTGCTGCCAAAGCCACATCCAAGTTAATAGGAGGAAAGCAAGGGTGGTCCACGAAGCAGATATCTCCCCATCCATCAGTCTACCAGGAATCACAGATTGACTAAAGGGACAAGGACATGTGGAAGATAGGTAATGTCTCTTCAGTGCCTCTCTAAGTATGGAAGTGAGTTGTTTGGGAAATCCAAACCATGTGTGTATGTTGCAATGTAGCTTGCTTTGATTCCCACCCCACCCCCGCTGAGCTACTTCTTGGCTGAGCTGGGAGATGAACATCTCTTGCTTGTACCGGATTGTGCCCAGACTCGCCATTCAAAATAGGTCATTGTTAATGGCTCATGCCATCAAACTTGGTGGCAGCTCTTGGACAAGCGTATCTCAGCCTAACTCACCCTATAGGACTGTTGTGAGATTAAATTAGTGCATGGGGGTGTGATGTACACTTGTCCTGAACTACTTGGAGGAAGGGCAGTATGAAAAAAATTGGAAGGTAGACCACCTGAGGCCTTTAATTTGGAGACAGCATCAAATGCATCATATTTATTTGGGGGGGAGGGGGATCCACCTCCTCTCCCTGCAAAGAAAACGATACAAAAGGAACTCAAGTTTTAAAGACACTTCAAATGAAATGGGCTCATTTGCTTCTTAGTAAATTGAAACACCTCAAATATGCTGAGTTTGCAGCATCTGACTAATGAGAAAACAGGAATTGGCTTTTTGGATAGCTTGGCTTTATTTAATAAATACATCTCTCTTATTTGTTATGCCGTTGGAAATAGCACTATTGTCAAAATCGTTCATCTCCCAAACAACTGTTCAGTGAATAGAAAATTAACATTCTGTATATGGTTGATTTAAATCGTCCCTTGTTGATGCCTTCCAATGGAATATATGGGGTCTGTTTTAATGCATTGGTTCTTGGTTAGGGTGAGCCCAGTCTGCTGAATTCCTTTGTTGTTCTCATGTGACCATTTCCCCTTACTAGTTCTGCGTACCATAGCCTCACGTTGGCAATATGCATACCAACCCAAAAGCCAAATATTATTGCTGTGGAACAATTACTACCCTTTCCCATTGATTAGCATAAACTGGGAAGGATGTTAACAGTAATGGCACTAGTGGGAACATTAGCAAACTCTTTTGGTTGGATAGTGCTCCTGTTAGACACATACCTTATGAGGTAGTCACTTCCTCTGTCCTGCTGCCACCTCATGTAACTGAAGCAGAAAGTATCAGTGAGGTGGTACCAGAGAATGTATAGATTTTATTTACCAGACTAGTTATTACAGAACCCCTCTTGTTATTTCTGTAGTTTACTTTCTTATTGCTATACGGTTTGAATGCCTTATTGATAGCATCTGTTTCAAGCTGGACTTTTGATTACTTACCTAAATCGACACTTGTGGTAGAATTCCCAATTCATGATATCAGCTTCCCCCCCCCCCCATCACTGAATTTCAATCTAATTGTTAGTCTGCTTTTCACAAAGATTTATTTTGAAGAGTTGTTACAGGATGAAACTCGATTAAACTGCAACTTGGGAGATGACAGCTTGTGCATCCTTGAACTTTCTTAATTACATGTCCTCTGGTAACAAGAAGCATCCCAGCTGCCATCTCTCTTTGATAGATTTTGGTGTAATTTACATGGCTTTTGGTGAACAGAAAGTAAAATAAAGCAAAACAAAAAAGCTCCAGTAATAAATAATGCAAGGTCCTGGCAAGGCAAAACGGAAAGGGAGCATGGAAGCAACATGTGAGAAGAAGGAAAGTTCATGCTGTCCATCCCTTTATGGGTTCATATATTTCCAGAGTTCCAATCCTGCAGGGTTTCCATTAGACCTACAAATTTCTATGGAGTTTAAGACGCACATTTTCCACACATAAGGTGTAAGCCAACAGACTGCTTCGGTAGACAGAAGAATTTCTGCCTGTTGAGCACAAGTTCCCTGGCCAAATGTAGGATGGGGTGAGAAAACCTTTGGATCCAAGCCATAGAACCCACCTGTTTTCATATGACTCTCGTGCCTGATTTAAACACTGTTTGCTCAGTGCTTCGGTGTAATAAAAGAATGCTTAATTTTTAAATAGTTTCTCCTAGCTTGTTTTACATATTTTGTAATGGATACTTACCAAGAAATCTTCCCTTCCTGGACTGTTGTCCGATGTTTAATTTTGAAAGTACTGTAGTACTGTTCTGTCTCACACTCTTTCTGAGTATACTTGTGTGTCTTTTCCTGGTCAACAAAAGTCAGGAACCTTGACCTGTAAGTGTAGATCCTACACCAGGATTTCTCAACCAGGGTTTCGTGAAACCTTTGGGTTTCTTGGCAGCCCTGGAAGGGCTTCCCGAATGGGTGGGAGTTAATTAATAGTTCATATATTTTTAAAATTTGTTAAACATTTATTGGCTGATATTTGGCACCATCGCGCCACTTCTGGGTTTCTCAAAGCCTGAAGAATGCTTCAGGTGTTTCTAAATGGTTGAGAAAGGCCATCCTACACAAATCTAAGCAACCTATAAGGCCAATGTGTTTTGCTGGTTGGAGTGTTGGTCTGGGATCTGGGAGACCCAGGTTTGAATCTCCACTCTGTTGTGGCAACTCTTGGGGTTGGTTTTGAGGCTGGAGGCTAAAATTCCAATCCAGGTTTAAAATCCTGCCAGGGTGTTTACATGTTTCAGAATTGCTCCTTATTACATGGTGCCCCATCCTTATAATAAAAGGCATATTGCTAAGTGAAAAGATGGAGGACCTGGCTTCTTCTAAGGCAGTAACTCCCTGAGCATCAGAGGGGAAACTGGTAACTCCAGCAAGAGGTTTTCAAGGCATATGAGAAGCAAAGGTGGCTTATCAGTACCTTCCTCTGCAGAGTTTTCTTGGTTGTCTCCCATATACATGCTGGTTTTGCTAAGCTTTTGAGACCTGATGTTTTGGAGCTATTCCATGCTATGCCTTCCCTCCCTGTTGAGTGAACTTTGCTAGAAGTTATTAGTGGACTGTCACCTAAGTTTTAAGACAATGTCAAATGGAAACATCAGAATATGAACAACCTCCCAGTAAAGAGGAATGCCAGGTTCCCAGTGGGGCAGGGATCTCCTGCTCCCAGTTTCCATTCCCTGCCACCACTCTAGTTGTTGGTGGAGGAACTTTTTAAACAAAAATCACTATTGGCACAATGGCTTCACTTCTTGGGAAAGCCCAGAAGAGATTTCAGTAGGAATATCCTGAATCTCTGTGGTGGCCATAGGACTGACGTGAGTCAGGGGGAAGAAATGGGGGCACCATCAGCATGACAGAACCACATCAATTCTGAATGCCTGACTGAAGTCAATCCACTCTAGGAATTGGCTTAAACTCCCTTGAAAATAGCCTGCAACCATAGAGTTTCGGGTGATTCCTAGAGTGGACTGACATCTGTTCCAGGTTTTCTCTATAAGTGATGTAGGTTCATCAGGTTTATGGAGCCCCTATTCCCTCCTCCCGCTGGTTGCTAGTTGATGGCTGAGAACCTCATCTGTAAATGTGAGGAAATTATAAGTGCATATTATATGTGAAAGCGCTGCTGAAAAATCAGTCAAACCACATCCAAAATACACAATATAATGCGTACATTGGGCTTGGTGCCCACACAAAAAGTGGTTACATAATCACAGCATGTTTGAAGTCAGTTAGCTATAGATGAATTATTCCGCAATGTTTAAGGGGCCTCAGACAAACCTGGATGTTCACCTTGAATTTTCCTGAAGGGTGTTCGTGTTGACTGCTTTTCCACGTCTCTCAGTAGCCTGAAGGAAGAGGCTCTTATTACTCTAGAGCTGTCATCACATGCGTCACAAAAATGATATACGACACTCACAATTCACTGTAGTACACAAGGAACTGAGAAGCGGTAAAAACACACGTATGCTGCTTCCTCTGCCTGCTTTTGCCTGAGTTTCTTGAGAGCTTGCAAACAGATCTGTAGCGTAGAGTGACTTATTCAGTTTTAGTAAAATCTTCTAGGTAGCATGCTCAGATATGTTTTAAGGGAGAAAATGGACATGTGTACGGTGGGGAGCCTTGCTCAGTGAGAGAATATCTCCTTTGCCTGCAGAAGGTCTCATGTTCAACACCCACAATCTCCATTTTCTTTTTAAAGGATCAGGTAGGAAACATGGTAGCCCTCTGCCTGAGTCCCCAGAGAGCCACTCTATCAGTGAGAGGAGGCCATGCTGACCTTGATAGATTAATGATCTGTCTTATTATCATTGGCAGAGTTTAAATATGCCAAGAGGAGTAAAGCACTGGCCGTTTAAAGAATATAATAGTTTTATCGAGATGTGAAATACGATTGTTAGTAAGAAAGAAGAGAAAGACTCTTGTCTAATTGATTAACTGTTGTTCTTCATTCTATTGGTTCTGGAGGCAAGCAGGGAGGAAGTGTGCTCAAAAGAACAGGAAGTCTCCAATTGATCCAGTCAGGATGTTGGAAGAAGTTCCTATTCTAACTATGCTAAATACACAACTTCTCTGCTGCCCCCTATAGGATATTCTTCTCATGCTTTTGAGTCATGCACACTGCAGATCTTGCGTATTCCAACAATTATAAGGCAGCATCTTGCGTTCCTGCCATGATGATGGTCATTGGCGCTCTGCCAACGCATATTTTGCTGGGCTTATGACTCGCTGTTGGCTGATAAGGTCAAACGGAGAATGATGCCACTTGTGACTCTTTATCAGTGGCACGCTTTCGATCACAGACTTTAGCTTCCAGCCACACCTGTTCCCACTGTCCCGTGCTGTAATGGATTTAAGCTGTAGCCGGGGAAGCAGAAG
Organism: Paroedura picta; assembly: GCF_049243985.1. Lineage (NCBI taxonomy): Eukaryota > Metazoa > Chordata > Lepidosauria > Squamata > Gekkonidae > Paroedura > Paroedura picta. Next base: position 38,685,805 of record NC_135370.1, on the reverse strand, counting down.
AGCGCTCTTGTGGAAAGCATCAGCCCCTGTGAAGTAAATTGGATGGAACTAAGGAGCTCCACTTAACTGCTATTTACCGTGGTGTTTTACACAGCGACATAACACTGGCCTTGTGGAAGTACATTGGATGTAGAGAAAGGCTACTGTTGGTGGTGGACCCCTCCCTCTGAAGGAGCAGAGCTGCCTTGCAGTCCCAGAGCAAGAAGGGAGGTGTTCCCTGGCACGAGCACGGAGAACCTTGTGCCAGTTTCCCATTTTTATTTCATTTTATTGCCGCTGCTCAGTTGAGCAAGCGATCTGAGCCGTCAGTCTGTCTGCCAGCTCCCGGGGTGCATGTGGGTGGGTACGCATCTTTGAAAGTTGTCAGAGGGGAGGGGGGGAGATCTAAGCTTTGGCGTTTTGTGCTTGGAGGATTGTGGAATCTCAGCTTCCTTGCTGAGATGCTCTCAGAAACATAATTAATTTCAAAGGGAGCACAGAGAAAATAAAGAAGCAAACCTATCATTTCCGTAGTCTGCGTTTCTGCAAGCTTAAAAAAGAAATCTCTACTTCCTGTTCGGGTTTTTTTTTTTCCTAACTTGGATGTTTCTCATGCAACTGTGCTGTTAAATATCTGTGCGATTGCCACCGTTGGTCACAGTAGTCCCCCTACAGATATGATCCTTGCATCTCCTAGGCTTCAAGGGGGCACGCTAAAAAGTAGAACTGATTTATTTATACATTTATACCACACTTTCCTCCTCAGCGGGGACCCAGACTGGTTTTCAATAGTGTTCTCCCCTCCATTTTATCCTCACAGTAATAACCCACTGATGAAGGTTAGGCCAGAAGTAGGATTGCAAGCGAGTGGTTTGGATCCTGTGCCTCTTCTGCCACTCTGCTGAGCGCAGTTTGTTAGTTAAAATACTTATACCCCACTTTGCCGTTTGAAGAAGAGAAGAAGAGCTGGGGTTTTTTATATTCTTTTTACTACCCAAAGGGGTTCCAAACAAGCTTACCAACACCTTTCCCGTCCTCTCCCTGCAACAGACACCCTGTGAGGTAGGTGGGGCTGAGAGAACTCTTAAGAGAACTGTGACTGGCCCAAGGTCACCCAGCTGGCTGCACATGGAGGAGCGGGGAAGCAAAGCTGGCTCCCCAGATTAGAAGATGCCGCTCTTAACCACGACACCATGCTGGTTTGTTTGGTTACTTGGAGGATGATTAGATCCCCCCCCCATTGGCTGGAAGTCAGCAGGAGAGGAAGGGCTGGGAAATAATACTGTGCTGATGGAGTGTTGTTGCTTCTGACAAATGCCTGGAAGTGACATTGCTGTGCCAGTGTGGTGTTCTGGGATAAAACCATAGAGTTGTGGCCAGATCACAGAGTGTTGGACTAGTACAGTGATTTTACTTCTGGTTTCCCCCCGAAAATAACAGTGATGATGATGATGTTAGCCATTCAGTAGAGTCTGGCTCTTGGAAATCCTATTGTTGTCGTGATTTCTGATCTTGTGCCGCTTCTTTTAGTTTTGCATTGTTTTGGCTGGTGTCTGTTTTGATCGTATCTAGCTACCTCCTTCTTTGTCGACCTGGTTTCCTTTTCCCTCTGACCAATTCTAGCATAACTGTTTTTTCCATTGAGTTGGATTGCATGAGCTGGCCTGAGTGAATGAGTGAGTGAGTTGGAGTTTTGTGATTTTTCCTACCGATGATATATCGGCCTTTTTATCTTTGTTTGTGACTTTTGCTGTCCATGGAATCTGCAGAAGCCTTTTCCAACACCAGGGTTAAAATGAATCGAAGAGCGAGCTTGGTGTAGTGGTTAGGAGTGCGGACTTCTAATCTGGCCAGCCGGGTTTGATTCCCTGCTTCTCTCCCACATGCAGCCAGCTGGGTGACCTTGGGCTCCCCATGGCACTGAGAAAGCTGTTCTGACTGAGCAGTGATATCAGGGCTCTCTCAGCCTCACCCACCCCACAGGGTGTCTGTTGTGTGGAGAGGAAAGGGAAGGCGATGTAAGCCGCTTTGAGACTCCTTCGGGTAGAGAAAAGTGGCATATAAAAACTAACTCTTCTTCTTCAGTAATATCAGGGCTCTCTCAGCCTCACCTGCCTCACAGGGTGTCTGTTGTGGGGAGAGGAAAGGGAAGGCGACTGTAAGCCGCTTTGAGACTCCTTCAGGTAGAGAAAAGTGGCATATAAGAAATAACTCTTCTTCTTCTTCCTCCTGTCCTATTTTTAATCGTCCAGCTTTTGCAGCCATAAGTTGCTATTGGAAATATGCTAGATCCAGCTATTCTACATTTAGTAATCAGTCTTATGTCTTTACTTTTGCCAATGTTCCCCAGGATTTTCTCTTTCCCATCCAGTTGTGTGGTGGTGGGCAGAGCAGGTGGAGGGCAGGGTTTCCTTTAGCTGTGAAAGAGAGAGCCACTGGCTTAAGGTCGTCCAGCAAATGTCCAAATGCCTGAACCCTTGTCTCATAGATCCACATCCAACACTCTACCACATGGGCTCTTTTTTGGGGTGGGGGGGGCAATTTGCTATCTTTTCCCTTCTTGTTTTACTGTCATTTTAGTGGCTGGCCAGAATGCCAAGACTGGGTTAACATTCCAAATGACACACTTCTGCTGTTGTGCATGGGCTTTTAGCTTTTTGCAATACTGGACGGGGACTGGTCTTCAAACGAAGCCCCCTTTTCGTGCAGCTCGCTTACTAACAACGCAGTGCTGGAAATGTGCCACTGTCACCACCGGAGGGGAAAGGAGCTTGTGCCAGCGGAACAATTTGAGGATCAGAAAATGAACTCTCCTTGAAAGGTTTAAAGTGTTTAGCGGAACTGCTGCCTGAATCTGAGAATCTTCGAGCTTGAAGTGTTAATGGCCCTTATCATCCCTGACTTCATAAAAACTAATTGTCTCTCTTCCTGGGAGACCTCTTTTGTTTTTGATTTTTTAAAAGTAGCATTCCATCCAGTCAGAAGGCTTCATATGTTGCTACCTCTGATTCTTGGATCTTCACAGGCAGCACTTGAATTGATGAAGACAGGTGAACTGCCTGGATGTGGTCCTCCATTTAGTCCTGTTTGCCCCCTTTGTATACACTGGAAAGGGAGTAAACAGCTATGACTCCTTGGGGAAAAAATCCACACACTGTGTATCATTTTAATAGTGCAGCACCAAGAGGGGTGGAAATATGAAGAATGTGTCTTGATGAATTAGGTCATTTTGACCTAACAGTGACCCTGAAGAATACGACACCGAGAATTTAGATGTTAAAAAACTAGGGCAAGCCACAACATATGCAATGCAAATGTAACCTATTGTGGTAAGAAGATATGCCTATGATCCCATAGTCCGCAGAAAAACCTTAGAAGCAGCTGTTTTGCAGGTGCAAAGCTGTTTGGAATGGAGTTTAATTTAATCTTCCAGCAAAACATGGAGGCAATCAAGAGGGCAAACAAGATCAGCAAGGTATTGGAGCACCTTTCCAATGTGGAATGGGTCTGGGACTTTTCAGCTGAGAAGAAAGGCAACTAAACGTGAGGCATTATCCAGGTTTATAAAATTGTGTTATGAGTGGAGAATTTGTTTATTTACTTCCATTATGCTGGAACTTGAGGGCACATATTCAACTGGATGATCGATAGGTTCAGGATAGACAAGAGAAAATACTTCTCAACTAGATAAGGGCCCTGATCACCAGGTTGAAGACAAGTCCGACCACAAATGATCTTTCATCCAGGGTTCTGGGTCAAAGTTAAGCACCTGGGTTCAGTAGCACAGTCCAGAATGAAGGTAGCACGATCCCTAGAGCTTAACCGAGGCAGGTAACTAGTAGGTAGGCTGGTCTTACTGTGTGCAGGAAGGAGACTATACTGATGTTCCGCAACGGTAATGCCCATGAGACCCAGAAGTGATTCCATCACATCCAAAACTGGTTTGGGGGGAAAAAAACTCTATGGTAAATTTAACTTCTACCATAGTTTTCTCCCCAAATATTAGAGTCATTCCTGATGTCCTGGAAGTAATGGAGCTACTTCTTGGTCACGTGGACAGTGATGTAGAATGAACCTCTACAGAGGCTCCCGCTTTTTCTGGGTAGGTTTCGCTGCTGATTGGTGACTGAGTGGTGGTTCCTGTCAGCAGGGGACCCCCACCTCTACTGGTGAGGTCTGGCAACTCTACTAGTAGGACTGTCAACAGGGTTGCAAGCAAGTTGATTGCACGCTGGCTGCAGCCTTATAAAGGGAGTTTTCTTATGGGTATCGCCTGGTTCCACATTAGTGTTCTCACAAGCTGAGTCAGTTCCAGTACCCATGAGGAATACTAGACACCAGAGAAGATGAAGAAGAAGAGTTGGTTCTTATATGCCGCTTTTCTGTACCCAAAGGAGTCTCAAAGCTGCTTATGACCGCCTTCCCTTTCCTCTCCCCACAACAGACACCTTGCATGGTAGGCGAGACTGAGAGAGCTCTGAGCTCTATAGGTTGTGAGATGAGCCCAAGGTCTGGCTGCATATAGAGGAGCGGGGAATCAAGCACGGCTCGCCAGATTAGAAGCCACCGCTCTTAACCACTACACCAAGATGTCTCTCCTAACATTTCTTCAGCATAAAGGAGGCCTCCAGGCACACACTCTTGAACCTGAAACATGCCTCAATCTGAGTCCTTTGCCTGTTCTGCTCCTGGTCATTTAAAAGACCGTGGTGAGTCTGGCGAGTGAGTCCATGCTGGCATTTCCAGTCTGAAGGTTCTGCTGGCTCAGGAGGGGGGAGGTGCTTCCGGCGTTGTTTCAGGGTCCCTTAGGGGAGATCTTGGAGTTTATCTCAGAGGGTCTGCCAAGACAAGTTGTCCTCCTCCTCCAAGGACTCCCCTTCCCATGATAACCAGGATGGTCCACAACAATGTGTAATTAAATTGTGGCATTCTCTGCAAGTGAGTATAATGATAACCATGAACAAAGATGGGGTTAGATGGAGGTTAGACCAGACTTTCCCAACTTTTTTTATCATTGAGAAACCCCTGAACCATCATTAAGGCTTTGAGAAACCCCAGAAGATCATGCAGAATATTGTTGGGAAGCAGAGCTGTGTACATGCCTACCTGGGGGCCCTCCCCTTTCTACCCCTCCCAGGCCCATTTTTGGTCATATGGGGAGGGAGGGAGGTCAGCATGACTATATATCAGCATTTCTCAACTTTTTTACTGTTGAGAAACCCCTGAAACATTCTTCAGGCTTCAAGAAACCCCAAAAGTGGCACGACTGAGCAGAATATGGTTGGGAAGCATAGCTGTGTACATGCCCACCTGGAGCCGCTCTCCTTCACACCCCTCGAGGCCTGTCCTTGGCCATTTAGGGAGGGGTGGGTGGCACAACAGGACCATATATGGCCATATCACTCAATGCCTAACAAATGTTTAAAATATATTAAACATTAATTAACTTCCACCCATTCAGAAAAACCTTCCAGAGCTGTCAAGAAACCCCAGGGTTTCACGGAACCCTGCTTGAGAAAGCCTGCCATATATGGTCATATCACCAGATAAATGTTTAACAAATTAAAAACAAAACATATGCAATTAGTTAACTTCCACCCATTTAGGAAATCCTTCCAGAGGCATCAAGAAAACCTGGTTGAGAAAACCTGAGTAAGACAGATTAGTATAGGAGAGGTATTTTCCAACTTTCTGCAGGGCCTGCAAAACGGAGCTCTTCCACCAGGCCTTTGGTTGGGGTCAGCACTTCCTTTGGAAGATCGGGCCCCCCTTCCCCTCTCAGGGCCATATTCGCAGTGATCCCTGGTCTCCTTCCTGGGTGTGCCACCGCTGTCATGTAGTTGGGTTAGATGCTGTACCTGTTTTGTAGGACGCTTTCATGTATTAGGGGTTTTATGGGGGTTTATGTCTGAGAGGAGTGGCAGGCTATAAACTGAAATAACAACAACAACAACAACACCGTGGCAGCAAACCTCCCAGCAGCACTGGGAGTTAATATCAGGGGAAGGCTATGTTTATTAGCCTTCTATGGCAGCTGGTTGGCCACTGTCAAACAGGATACCTGTCTACATGGACCACGGTTCTGATCCAGCTGGCTCTTCTTAAGTTCTTACATTCTTAAGCCAAGAAGAAACTCAACTTCCTCAGAAATTATCTGATTGATGATGATCTAAGATTGCCAGGGAGTGTCAAAACCAACAAGAGTGTTGTAGGGGGCCTCAACATTGGGGGAAATTAAAAAAAAATGCAGCATAGTGTACTAACTGGAAGTTTGTACAGGAAGAGAAGAACGGGTACTTCTAGTAATCAATGGAAACCTTGCAATAAAACCATAGTAGTTCTGGCCAATTTGAATGTTACCTCTTACCACTTCCTGTATAAACTGGTAAGTATATAAGGCTGCTTAAAAACAATACTCCCACTGCATCGTGGGTTGGCAGCAGGTAATGGGACCGAGGTGGGGAATGCTTTGCCCCTTCCAGGGGATTGGCAGCTCTATTAGGATCCCTTTCAGTGGCCATTGAGTTGGCCTCTCAGTTGTTAGTGCCCACCCTCACAACATCTGTATGAGTTGACTATGCCCAGTCCATTAAAGACCCCATAAGAACAACTCCAGAATGACTTTACAGCTGGGGTAGTCAACCTGTGGTCCTCCAGATGTCCATGGACTACAATTCCCACGAGCCCCTGCCAGCATTTGCTGGCAGGGGCTCGTGGGAATTGTAGTCCATGGACATCTGGAGGACCACAGGTTGACTACCCCTGCTTTCTAGAACATATCCATTAAAAGAAATGGCCCCTGAAAGGAAATCTGTCGGCAAGCACAGGTCGGCCGTGTCTTTCTTTTCTGAGCGTGGCGCTTTCTTTCCGTAAACGTATTTGTTCCCGTGACTCTTTTTCTCAACCGTATATTTTAGCCTTGCTTATGTTTAAACGCGGCCGGGATGGGTTTTGATTTCCTTTAACGGCATGCCAAGATCCCGCCGAGTCTTTGCAATTACATTTTTAAAGAAAGTAATTCCATTTTTTATACCCTTCGAAATTTACTAGCCAGACCAATCAATCTTCCTGGAAGCATTAGTTTGCCATTTTCTTTCCCAAGCAGGACTCAAAGTAACGCTGCCAGACCTCCTAATATCATTCATTTTTATATAGCTGTCCTTTAAAAAAAAAAGAAAAAGGACAGGAATTCCCCAGAGCTTCAATAATAAGGTGTAATTTAATACCTTTTCTCTGGTTGTATTTTACTGTGGTTTATATAGAGACTTATATAAATACAGGATTGGAAACAATCCAGCCAATCTCTGTCTGGCATACCCAATGGGCTTTGCAGTTTTGTCTCCTTTCCAGACTGTATTTATGCAAAACCTTTCACCGCATTCACTAGGGCATTCTTCCATGGACGCGTATGTAGGACTGCATCCTTAGCCGAACACCTCAAGATTACCTACATGCTGGCAACGAACCAGCCCCGTGATACTTATTTCCACTTCCCGGCCATACAGCGTTGGCACGCTTTATCGGATACACAACATCTGTAGGTTTATAAATTTATAATTGGAGTATCTGCAACATTTGCAGGTTTCCAGATGGCGTTTCATAGGTGGTCTCCCAGTGCAGGCATTTTAATGTACTGAACAGCTACGAAGCGAAACGGCGGGAGAGCCATTGCGGAAATACTCCCATATCCATCAGGAGAATCCTCTGCAAAACCCATGATTTTTTTGCTGTGAAGGTGCTGGCCCGCTTTTGGGAAGTGAGCTTGTATGTTGCTTTGTGTTTGCATAATTGGATCAGCGCTTTGCCTCTCTGCCTCTAGAGGAATCGTAATTGTGAACTGAGAATGTAAAGCTGTTGAGAAAGGGATTAAAAAAAATAACACAAAATAATATATTTTTGGTCATGACCCAAATTTAATGTTCAAAAGTTGTGAGTTCCCTGTTATGAGCTAAAAATGCATGAGTCAAGACATTTAAGAAAATATTCCTAGATTTTTTTTTGTTGTACTTCTAGTACACACCAGGTAGAACTTCATGGAACACTTTCTGGACAAGGGAAAGAGACTGGGATTCTGGGAACACCTCTTTGCTAGCCAAATGAATCTGAACTTAGCTGCTATTCTTACTCTGTTTAAGGAATTTAACCTGAGTGTGGATAGATGTATGAACCTTTGGCATGGGTTGAAGGACCAAAGAGGTCATGGCCCTTGGCTTCAGTCCATCACTCAAAGTTTGTGGCTCTGCGGACCCAGGGCCATCTCAAGACTTGGAGTTGTGTTGTGTGTTTTTCCTTCTTTGGCCTATTATGCATGGGCATTTACCCTCACTTTCACCGTGCATGTTTGTTGTTTTTTCTTTTTCATTCTGCATTGTCCCTCACTTTCATGCATGTCTGTTGTGGTTTCTTTTTTGTTCTGCATTGATTCTCCTACCCTTCAGCTCTCAGTTCTTTTTCTAGTTGCTGTTTCTCCATGTTTTCTGAGAATGGTTTTGTGACAGATTTCCCCCTTGCTTTGCTTCTAAGCCAAAGGTAATTCAGAAGCACACAGATTCTCAGCCTTTCCCGTCCACCCTCTTTGTGCCCCAATATTGAAGGGTTCCTCTCACTCTATACCTTCCGCTGTGTCCCCACCCCCCTTTTCATCGGTGTACAAGTGCCACTATTGCTTACTTTTTCTATCTAGCAAAATTAGTCTAGATGATCTGGGACCAAGTCTAATCTCAGTTCAGTAGAAAAAAAGTGACAGGGAAAAAATGAACTTCTCCAAGAAACTTCTTAGCATGCTCTGAAAGGGAGAAGGGAAGGACTGGGGGTGAAAGAGGGGAATGGCGGAGTGTGGCAATTCTTTTCCAACAGAAAATCCACTAGAGTTTGGCAGTAAGAAAAGGGAGCTTCCCAACATCTGTCATCCATTCCCAAAATGGTCGTTCCCAGCCCTAGGGAAGCACGCCTGGCCTCGACCAGGGCCAGGGCCTTTTCAGTCCTGGCCCCTGCCTGGTGGAATGAGCTCCCGGGTGAGCTGCGGGCCCTGCGGGATCTTCCATCGTTCCGCAGAGCCTGCAAGACGGAGCTCTTCCACCAGGTTTACGGTTGAGGCCAAGGCCCCCCCCGGGACTCGGGACTTGGGATTGGGATTAGAGATGGGTACCACCAATACCCCCTCTCCACCTGCTAGTAGGGGAAAAGGGTAGTGGATTAGCCAATCTTGCGGGGTTAGCTTGCTAACTAATAATTGCTGGACTGTAGTTGTTTTAACTGGATTTTAATGGATTTTATGGGGTTTTAGAATGTTGTAACCCGCCACGAGCCACAAGGGAGTGGCGGGCAATAAATCGAATAATAATAATAATAATAATAATAATAATAATAATAATAATAATAATAATAATAATAATAATAGTTTGGTCAACTTCAGGAGGTTTCTGTTTAACTTCTGCCTGCCTTCATTTGTGATCCTTTTCATTCAAGAAACTGGACCATGAGGAAGGGGATTACTTGATGCTACGACATAGCTCCAATAGGGCAGTTACTAAAAAAACCTCCAAACTTGGGATGCCACCCCACACACATCACAAGTGATAGTCCCTCCCCAAGCAAGTTATGTGCAACCTTATTACTGGGAAGTAATTCTGATCACGAATTAAAAGAGGACTGTGGTCGTGGATTATGAAACATCTGTAAATTGTTGATGCCAAGAAGAATACAACTGAACTAGAACCAAATTGCAAATAGGCCAAAACAAGATCTTTGTGATTCTTAGGCTGGTTTAGAATATGTTCTCTAGATTGGAAAAATCTTGAGATCATTGGTTGTTACTGCCCTGAGAGAGAAAGTTAAATACTTGTCCCAAGAAGACCTGCATTCTTTCCCAGGCTGCGCCTTGACTGTTGTACATTGTTCTGCTTTTTCCCATCACAGACGAGATTTCAGTCCTTTCTCTTGCCTATAGATATATTTCAGCATGCTGATAATTCCTCTTCCGAGATTTGCAGTGCAGAGAATATAACCTGGACACAGCAGGCTTGTTCCATTCTGCCTTTAGTCCCCTCTGTCTCTTCATCTTCTGAGGCCAGAAGACCGATGGACTGGTAGGACCAAGATTCCAAACATCTCCGCTACAAAAACCTGGTTGTGTTAGGATTGGGTTGTTAGAGGCATCTTCCGGGATACCTCGACAATTCTTGTAAGAAATTTCTCACGAGGGGACACTACATACCCAGTAGAAAATGTGAGCTCTTTTGGTTTACCTGTTCCTTGCTTGGAAAGAAGAAGAAGAAGAAGAGTTGGTTCTTATATGCCATTTTTCCCTACCCGAAGGAGGCTCAAAGCGGCTTACAGTCGTCTTCCCATTCCTCTCCCCACAACAGACACCCTGTGGGGTGGGTGAGGCTGAGAGAGCCCTGATATCACTGCTCGGTCAGAACAGTTTTATCAGTGCTGTGGCGAGCCCAAGGTCACCCAGCTCGTTGCATGTGGGGGAGCACAGAATCGAACCCGGCATGCCAGATTAGAAGTCCGCACTCCTAACCACTACACCAAACTGGTGATCTTAATGCCTTCAGCTCAGTCTTCGTAATAAACAGGCGTATGCTCTTACCTGGATGGCCCAAGCAGCTTGATCTTCTCAGACCTCAGAAGCCAAGCAGGGTTGGACCTGGCAAGGAATACCAGAATCATGATGTGGAGACAATGACAAATAATCTCTGAATGTCCCTTGCCTTGAAGACCTCAGCAGAAAACCCCCTTAAAATCCCAGAGAACAAACACCAGGAGAGATTTATATGTTTGGGGATTGATGCGGATGCTTGTCAAGTCTATGTTCATCCTAAAATCCTTGTGATGTCATAGTAACGATGTGGGAGAGGAGCAAATCTCAAGGTAAGAATCTGCATGATAACAAGTCATCTCCTCTTCCTGCCCTCACCCAATTTTTTTTGTTTAAGGAAAAAATTGCATGGATTTAAACACCGCATGCCATGTGGCTTTGGATTGAAGCACTATCCTTTTTCCCCCCTGGAGCCCAAAACATTTTCAATATTGAGCACGTCTGACCTGAGCAAATTTGGCGTAAAGATAGTGATTTGAAGAGGGATCATTTTTTATCTCCACCCGTAGCAGTATATGTCAAAAAGCCAATCAGTTCTGTCACGGGCCAGGGTGGTGGTTAGGAAATGGAAGACCCCTCCACTGGCAGGTTCACTATTCATTTTTGATGTCTGGCTGGTGTAATATTTTGCAACTTGACATATCAGAGCTGGCAGTCCCAGGCAGATTTCGATACATTTGTCATGCAACGTTGCATTCATTCTGGACATTTTGGGCAATGGGCCAACACCTGGGCCAGCCAGGATTCTCACCTGCCCACGGGATTCTTCTTCAGAGACCGAGAGCTTGCTTATTTTGCATGCCGGGAATTTTCCTCCTTGGAGAAATGCTTAGAGCAGCCCCCACCAAAAGCTCCCACACTGTTAGACTTGAGTCCTGTTTGCAGTCTGGCCTTTTCTCCCCATTGTACTTGGAAAGAGTGAGTCCCTCCTCATCCCAGCTCTTAAAACTAGACTCCTGTCATAGCTAAAACCTGCAAAGAGAAAGTTAGGACAAAAGCATTCTAAATAGATAACAATACAACTCATTGGATTTGTATGAAGCCATTGTACAGCTCATTGTACAAGTTGGCGAAACGCTCTCAACAACCAGTAGATTTGGACTCTGTCCTTTCCATGGCGTAGTGGTTAAGAGTGGTAGACTCTAATCTAGAGCAGGGGTAGTCAACCTGTGGTCCTCCAGATGTTCATGGACTACAATTCCCATGAGCCCCTGCCAGAAACCGCTGGCAGTGGCTCATGGGAATTGTAGCCCATGAACATCTGGAGGACCACAGGTTGTCTACCCCTGATCTAGAGAACTGGGTTTGATTCCCTATTCCTCCTGATGATACCTGCTGGGTGACCTTGGACCTCTCACAATTCTCTCAGAACTCTGTCAGCCCCACCTACCTCTACAAGGTGCCAGTTGTGGGGGAGAGGAAGGAAAGGAGATTGTAAGCCGCTTTGAGACTCCTTCGGGTTGAGAAAAGTGGGACATAAAAAACAGCTCTTCTGTTTTGATGAAAACATGCAACAAAGAGTTGAACACACGGAGCTGACCATCAGTCCATCAAAGTCAGTATTGTCTACTCAGAGTAGCAGCTTCTCTCCAGGGTCTCAGGCAGAGGCTTCTCACATCTCCTACTACCTGGTCCCTTTTAACTTGAGATTCCAGGTACTGAGCCTGAGATCTTCTACGTCTAAAGCAGTTGCTCTTCTACCAAGCCACAGATTTCCTGAGCTGTTTTTTTCACAGCTGTTTTTTAGCCCCCTCTCTTCAACTAAGCAGGTTGTACAAGAAATGCCCTCACTAAGCTAGTGTAAACTAAGCTTGTGTAAGAATTGTCCTCACATTCAGAGTCTGAGCTTCTTCTGTTTATTATTATTGTTGTTGTTGTTGTTGTTGTTATTTTATTTATTTATTTATTTATTTGACTCATGAAGAAGAAGAAGAAGAGTTGGTTCTTATATGCCACTTCTCTCTACCCAAAGGAGTTTTAAAGTGGCTTGTCTGTTGTGGGGAGAGGAAAGGGAAGCCAACTGTAAGCTGCTTTGCGACTCCTTTGGGTAGAGAAAAGCGACATATAAGAACCAACTCTTCTTACATTCACCTTCCCTTTCCTCTGAGGGAGGTGAGGCTGAGGGAGCCTTGATATTACCGAAGAAGATTTGGTTCTTCTATGCCGCATTCATTCATTCATTCATTCATTCATTCATTCATTCATTCATTCATTCATTCATTCATTTACCGCCCTCCCTGGGGGCTCCCTCTACCCGAAGGAGTCTCAAAGCAGCTTACAATTGCCTTCCCTTTCCTCTCCCCACAACAGACACCCTGTGAGGCGGGTGAGGCTGACAGAGCCCTGAGATTACTGCTCGGTCAGGACAGCTTTCTCAGTGCTGTGGTGAGTCCAAGGTTACTCAGCTGGCTGCATGAGGGGGAGCGCAGAATGACTGCCATCCTGAAGCGGCTCAGGGCGACTGAGCTTTCCAGGGCCTCAGAAGGATTGTCCTGCTCCTTTGGTGGCCTCACTGCCCTCCCCTGGCATAAGCTCAGCATCTGGATTGTCATTGCTTCTTAGCTTCCCAAGCACCCGTATCCCATGAGACATCCACAAGTCAGCTGACTGGGTCGCTGGAGAATCCGTGAGGTCGGTTGGCCACCGAACTGAGTCACATGATAGTCTGGTAAATCAGCTAACCACATGCATCTGCTTCTCAGTTGTGAATTTCAAAACTGGTTCTGCGGGGGCTTGTTATATGGCATTTTGCAAAGTTCCTTGAAATGAGGCTTTTAAGGAATAGGAAACATCTGGCAGCATTATTATCTCTATTCACTTGGCGTATAAACAAAATGCTACAAGTCTATTAGTGCCGCCGATTCACATACCCAATTTGAAGGAAGATTCCTTTTTATGTAAGAATTTGTTAGGCTATTATGTGGCATTCTTTAATGGCAGCGGCATCTCAAATTAAATTACAGCTCGTTTTCACCTACAAATTGCTGCTTTGCTCAAAATGACACCCCAAGCATTTCATGATTTGTGGTTTTAGATGAAGCAGCAACTTGGTTTGTAAAAAGTAACAATGCTTTTATTTTTAATTTTAGAGGATTTCATCCTATTTCTGGGTGTTCCTCCCCTGTTGCATTTATATTGTGCCCCTTAATAGGTTTTGTCTTTATCCTCCATAATTAACATGTGCATTATTAATACCCCACCTGCCTCCCCATAAGGGACCCAAAGCAGCTTACACAGTCCTCCTCTCCTCTGTTGCATCCTCCCAACAGCCCTTGTGAGGTCAGAAAGACTGAGAGTTTGTGATTGCACAGCAAGCTTCAATGGCAGAATGGGGATTTGTACCTGGTTCTCAGATATTCTAACCTGATGCTCTAGCCCAAGCTTTCTCAACCATGGTTTCATGAAAACTTGGGGTTTCCTGGTGGCCCTGGAAGGGTTTCCTGAATGAGTGGGAGTTAATTCATTGTTTATGTATTTTTGAAATTGGTTAAACATGTATCGGGGATATGACCATATATGGTAATCTTGCTCTAAGGCTGGGATGAGTTGCAAGCCAGTCCTGCAGTCCCCTTTGCTTCTTTCCCTTTGGGAAATGGGGGAAGTGAAAGGGAGGGTTTAAATGGCTGCCAGCTGCCATTTAATGGTTGGCTGACTGGGCAAACTGTTAAGTTGAAATGGTTGGCATCCATTTCAGGGTATAACTGTTGAAAATGTAGCTTTTATTTGGGCCAGCTATGTCAGTAGCCGAAGCAGATTAGAGAATTGGCATTCAGCATAGATATACCAGAAATACCAGGGTTTTTTTCAGTTCAAGGGAACTGAATGCACATGCCTACGCACATGTACCAATCCTAATAATATGCATGATTGCTATTTTATGTGGATGAGGCAATAGGCATCCTCCCAGGCCCCTGTTTGTACTATTTTATTGTAAATGAATGCATACTGTTTGTTAACAGGTAGCAACAATGTCTGGGAGTACCTTTCACCAGTTTTAGCTGATGAGCCAGCTGTGGTTATTTCTGGGCAGGAAAAATGGTGCACGTCCTGGTAAATTGATATTGCACACTCTGTGTGGGGCTGCCCTTGAAGACTGTCCAGAAGCTACAATTGGTACAGAGTGCTATAGTCAGAATGTTGACTGGCATAGGTTTGTAAGGACCACATCATAGTTTTGTTTCATCTATCCTGTTTCTCAGTTTGCTTCTGGGCTCAGTTCAAGTGCTGCTATTGACCTTTAAAGCCCTATATGGCTTGAAGCCATTACACTTTAAGGATTGCTTTTTCCCATATCATCTTTGGAGTCCCTCTTCACATGGCCCTTCCATCTGAGGCTATATAGGTGGCAACCTGAGAAAATACCTCCTTGATCATGGCACCAAAACTTTGGAATTCCCTTCCCAGGGGGATTTATCTGTCTATTGTTGTCTTCTGCCAGTGAGTGAAGGCTTTTTGGCTTAGCCCCAGTAACTATTATTGGCCCTCCTTATTGTGTGATATGTGTGTTTCTATGTATTTTAATTGTTTATTTTTGTAGCTTTTATTTGAGATTTATTTATTTTAGATGCTGTTTTAAGAATGACATCTTCTAATGTTTCAACATGCTACCTATTTGGGTGGAAAGGGGATGCTGAAAAGTTTTTAGCACATAGATAAAATAAATACCAAAGCATAAATACAAAAATCCAGAACTTGGGGAAATTACATGCATTGCCAGATTCATGGGAAGAAGAAGCTTTTTATACCCCACTTTTCACTACCCTAAGGAGTGCCAAAGCGGCCTACAAACACCTTTCCCTTCCTCACCCCACAAGGGACACCCTGTGAGCTAGGTGGGGCTGAGAGGGTGCTAAGTGAACAGCTCTAATTGAATGGTGACTGGCCCAAGGTCACCCAGCTGGCTGCATGTGGAAGAATGGGAAATCAAACCCAATTCTGCAGATTAGAGCTCCCCACTTCACCACTAGGCGACCCTGACTCTCCATGAGGAAGTTACTGTGCCGAGATGTTTGCAAGTGTGCCCATTCCAGTGACTCATGGTTAGAGCACAATGGAACATCCGCAAAAGATTACATCTATGGGAAAGAGAAGCCCTGAGGCTGTGAGCCCCTCCATGCATTCACTTGGCTTGCAGAAGTTGGGAACGAACAGGGATGATAGCAGGATCCCCAGCGTACATCTGCACAATTGTTGGTTTGGCAGCACTGTGCCTCCCCATGGGGGAAGTGTTTACATGTGTGCTCCCTCCCCAAGATCTGGGCAACACTCCTTTCACAACCTTCCCTATCATAGAAAGGAAGCCTATTTCTGTGTACTTCCTCCATGCACAGGCTGATGACCCAGTGCTCCCATGGAGAAAGGAGGTAGACCAATGCAGTGTTGCCCCCTTGGCCTCTCTGCCCATTGAATGTGCAAAGCAGTTGTGGGCTCTTGTCACTGCACGTTACAGGACAAACTGTAGACAAATTGGAGCGTGTCCAGAGGAGGGCAACAAAGATGGTGAGGGGTTTGGAGACCAAGACGTATGAGGAAAGGTTGGGGGAGCTTGGCCTCTTTTGCCTGGAGAGGAGACGACTGAAAGAGGATCTGATAACCATCTTCAAGTATTTTAAAGGGTGCCATATAGAGGATGGAGCAGAGTTGTTCTCTCTTGCCCCGGAGGGATGGACCCGAACCAATGGGATGAAATTAATTCAAAAGAAATTCCGTCTAAACATCCGGAAGAAGCTCCTGACAGAGCAGTTTCTCAGTGGAACAGGCTTCCTCGAGAGGTGATAGGTTCTCCATCTTTGGAAATTTCTAAACAGAGGCTGGATAGCCATCTGACGGAGAGGCTGATTCTGTGAAGGCTCAAAGGGGTGGCAGGTTACAGTGGATGAGCGATAGGGTTGTGAGTGTCCTGCATAGATAGTGCAGGGGGTGGGACTAGATGACCCAGGAGGTCCCTCCCAACTCTATGATTCTGTGATTCTAGGAGATCTGGGGAGCTCTTGACATGGGGATGCTGTTTCAACATGAAGCGAACCGAACAAATTTCCCATCGTAGTGCCGCCTTGTGCTGTGCGATAATAGAAGGGTTCCCCCTTTCTCCTCACTCCATTAGGATGAGGAAATAGTTATTTTGTGGAGCCAGCACAAAAAAATTGCTTTCCGAGATACCACAGCGACTGTGAGAACCAACAAAGGAGAGGAAACACATTATTAAGTTGAGGGAATTTGCTCAAAACCAAGCCAAAACACCAAGCGCGTAGTACTGTAATCTGTTTTTGGACAGAAAATAAAATTGCGTGTGAGTAAATGAACTTTAAAAATAACTCCATTTCGGAGGAATAGCTTGTTACCGTGTGCTGTCGCCGGAGTGCATTAATTTGGAATCAGTTTGACTCGACTAATCCGAGCATTCCTGTGTTTTTTTCAGGAGGGGTGCAGGGTGCACGGAAGGAGAAAATTGCAGTTAGCAAGGAGTGCTTTTAAATACGTTTGGCAGAAGGAACAGCAATAAATATTTACAAACCGCCTGTTTTCAAGATTGTGGAGGGTACCCGAGCAGTTTGAGCAAAACACACGTAGAATCCGTAATCTGTGCTCTGCAGTTTAGCTGGGAATTGAAGGATTCAAAAGAGAGGGGTCCATGGACTGAATGTGATTCATCTTCTCTGTTTGCTCTTTGTCCTGTGAGATTTCTCTGGACCGAGAAGTCTTCAGAAACTTGTGAAAAGGGAGCCGAGGTCCTGAATTGGATCGTTGCTCGGGTAGCTTGCCAGCAACCACTTCAAACTGGCCAAATTAGTCCAGTTCTTTCCATGGTAACACACAATGT
The DNA here is from genome assembly GCF_049243985.1 of Paroedura picta. Lineage (NCBI taxonomy): Eukaryota > Metazoa > Chordata > Lepidosauria > Squamata > Gekkonidae > Paroedura > Paroedura picta. The sequence continues at coordinate 38,668,400 of NC_135370.1, read as the reverse complement.
CTCTGTTAGAAAACTCTCTCCTTGCGCCTTATGGTGCTCATTCTCCCTGCCCGTATGGAACAGATTTTACATTTGTCTGTACTGTTAGAAAAAAATAATATTATATGATCGCTTCCCTACTATAGTTCTGTATTTATTTATTTACTTCACTTATGCCCTGCCTTGCTGAGCAAGGGGGACCCAAACCGGTGTATATTGCTCTCTTCTCCTTCACTAGATCTCCACAGCACTCCTAGGAAGTAGGTGAGGCTGAGAGTGGCAGAGTGTGGATTCAAACTGTGTCTCCCAGAACATTGCACCCCCTCCCAAAGTGGCCAATGGTGGGCCTGGAGGGGGTGGGAAGGGGAGGGACCCCAGCCATTTCCTCTCAGTTCCGGGGGGGGGCATGGCAAGGGGGGCATGGCCGGCTGACACCACTTCCTGGTACCTCGAAGCCTGAAAAATATTCCAGCAGTGCCTCCATGGCCAAATGGTTGGAAAAAGCTGCTCTAACCACTGCACTGCACTACACTACCCTGGGAAAGAAGGCATGCATTTTTCACAAGAGGTTGCTAGGCAAAGGAAAGCAATGACCAAGTATCTCTGCTCCTCCCTTGCCTTCTACACCCCATGGTTGGGGTTGCCAAGAGTCAGTTGCCACTTGCTGGCACATTCTTCTTCTTTTGTTCCTTCACCCTTGTGCTTTGCATTAAGGAAACGGAGGCTGGTGGAGAGTCACAATCATAGTCACTAGCAACAAAAAGAACCACGTGAGAGCTGGATGCCCGGGGCCTCACTCCACCAATGAGTGACAATAATAATGACTGTAAAAATCCCCAGAGCCCAAAATGAGAAGATCCATCGTAGTATGTGAAAGAATAAGGTGTGGCCCCTGCATTAAGGTCTGCTGTTGTTGAAGACGAAGAAGAGTTGGTTCTTATATGCCGCTTTTCTCAACCCAAAGAGAGTCTCAAAAGCGTCTTACATTCCCCTTCCCTTTCCTCTCCCCACAACAGACACCCTGTGAGGGAGATGAGGCTGAGGGAGCCCTGATATCACTGCTCGGTCAGAACAGCTTTATCAGTGCTGTGGCCAGCCGAAGGTCACCCAGCTGGCTGCATGTACAGGAGGAGCAGGGAATCAAACACGGCTTGCCAGATTAGAAGCTGCTGCTCTTAAATTCTACACCAAGCCGTTGGTCAGTGAACACAGATAGACTTCACTATGCTTCCACGATGGCCTAAGTTATGCTTTTTTAATCCAGTACAGGTCCAGGTTGAAGTTTGTTGCTTGAAGTACAGTACAGGTCCAGGTTGAAGTTTACAGAAAGGAACAGACCTGGATTCCATTTTGACAGAAGTCCTAAAGAATAAAGAAACAAGGAAAACCACAAAAATAGGACATTTTTCTTTATTTATCGTATTGCCAGTGGATAGGTCTGTTCCTCTCTGTTTGCTTTAATTATTAGACAATCCCTATACTCCAGGTTGAAGTTTGTTGCTTGAAAGCATGCACTTTGAGTCACCCCTTTCCAAAGTGGTGTGCACAGGCTCTTGAGGGGCCTTTCTTCAGTTATAAGCTCTCTCTTTTACCAATACCCAATAGTGCTGCAAAGCAAGTGCCGTAATCATAATATTCTAGAAGAACATTTTGTTTTCAAAGGGATCCTAATAATTCACAATATTTCTGCACCCTTTCTGTGTGGGGGGAAAGCTATTTTCATAGTAAATCTTTCCACTGTCGGATATATTTGATCCTTTCACAAGAACTAGTGGATGGGTTGTTGTTCTTTTGGGGGTGGCCAAGCAGGACACTCCGCACAGCTTTAGCGTTGCATAGCTATTTTATGCTAATAGGCAACATCATGGGGATGAATTTTAAATAATTGGAATAATTTTACCTGCTGCACCACCGGTGACATTTTCTAAAGAGCAAATCTTGAATAAATGAAATAAATGTTGAATAAATCCACACCAAATGAGGCACTGGAGATATTGTCTTTCTCTGTCAGCAGCGCTAAATATGAGAGGGATGTAGAAATGACTGAGATACAGGAGTAAACAGCATTCACCCTGAGATGGAAAATGTCCCTTTGCGTGTGTGGGGTGTGTGTGTGTGTGTGTGTATAGAGGAATGCCCAATACACTGCTCCAAAGAGGGACACACACAGAGGTCCCTTTCTCATTACCAATCTAAATTGGGTCCAATCTAAATTATCTATTGTTGGCCCAGTTCCGAGTAAAGAGTGGCAGGGACAGGAGTTCCACTCAGCAAATTTCATTCCATGAATGAGCTATCCTTGAAGTGATCTGGCCATTTCAAACAGCTGTGTGCTTCCCCCCTCCCCTGTCCACTTGCATGGTTTTTTTATTGGTCTAGTGCAGGCTTTCACAGCAGAGGTTTCTTGACAGCCCCAGAAGGGCTTCCCAATTGGATGTGAATTATTTATTTATTTGGATTTTTATAAAAATTTAGTAATCCTTATCCATGGTTCCTCTATATATTTGTGAAACAGCCTGGAGGGTGGAACGTGTGTGGCTGTCCGAGTTGGAATAAGGCCAATCAGGGTGCAGCCAGCAAAGCTGCCTGCACCCTGATTGGCCCAGCCTGTACAGCTCCCACCCTCCCTCCAGCAGAACCCAACACGAGTGACAGAGAGAGACAAGCAGAGACAGAGAACCCTACCAAATGGCAAATGGGCCCTGCTTCCCTGCTAAAAACAACCCCTGATTACCTCTATGGCTCCTGCTGGGACAGAGAGACACAGAGAGAGAGAGAGATCTGCCAGTGTCCCCTGGGTCCTAGTGCCCATTGAATTCTTGGTTGTAATGGGCTTTCTTGCTAGTTTTATATATTTAAAAAAAATATCAGGTGATATGACCATATATGGTTATGTCAATCCATTACCTGCCACCCACAATGGCCAATGATGGGTCTGGAGGGGGTAGGAATGGGAAGGATTATAAAAACCATTGCTGGCTGAGGTTCATCACACATGGTACTGACTGGAGACCAGAGAGGAAAGAACTCTCATTTAAACTTAATTGTCCCGGGGGGAGAGGTGGCAGGGGGGGGACAGGGCAGTGGATGCCTGCCCCAAACCTTGTTCCCAGCCCAGTGGTGTAGGCTGCTGGGCCATTTCTGGCATTGGTGTGTGTGTGTGTGTGTGGGGGGGGGGTGATGGAGCGTGATGTCACATCCAGTGGGAGTGTCTGGGTGATGTCACTTCTGGTGGTATATTACTTCTGGGGTGTGGCAGGGAGGTGCCAGCAGCTGACATTACTTCTGGGGTTTCTCAAAGCCTGAAGAATGTTTCGGGGGTTTCTCAGCAGTAAAATGCTTGAGGAACACTGGTCTATTGCTACAAACACTCATCTTAGAAATTTAAAAAATTTTTTGAGGAAGATTGCATGGTGAAATAGGGTGGGGAAGAGAGTACGGTGCTATTGGAAGTGCTGCAGACATTAAAAACAGCACAGTACAGTGAGTCAGAAGCACAAAGGTGAGAACGGAAGAGAGCAGTTTAGCTCAAGAACAGCTCAACCACACTTTGCTAACTGGATGCAAGGTAAATATAGTCCGTTAGCAGCCGGTTGTGTCTGAAATGACACAAAAACTTGTAAGGAATCAAAACGGATAATGAAGGCCGTCTGAAAAGGGCTTAGATGTTTGTATATTAAGGGTTAGCAGCCTTATGTAGAAGCTATGAAATGTGTAATATAGAATATAGCGATGCAAATTAGTATCTAAAAATAGGCTTGTATAATGTGAGGACTGTGGTAAAGATTCTGGTGAGGACATTGGGAGGAAGTGTGTGTGTGTGTGTTCTATATATCTTGCAGTGTACAATATCTTTTGAATATTATTAGAAGATTTATAGACCACCCCTTTCTGCAAATAAACACACTAATTAAATTAAACTGTGACCATTCATAATCAGATTTTAAAACATCTTACAGTTAAAACTCCTACCCCAAGCCCCCTGCCATCTCACCACACCCATCTTCCATCTGGCCGGTAGATTGTCTATTGGCCAGGAACATACGACTGGCCAAGAAAGGGGGGGTGGCCTGGAGAGGAGAGGTTGGAGGCCCACATGCTGTGGCCCTGACCGAAGCCAGGTGGATCTCTTTGGGGCGAGGGATTGCCAACAGATTGCCACGTATAATTTGTTATATAACCCCTTTTCTTTTTCTCTACTTCCACCTACATCGAGTTTCTACTTTATTTTCTTTCTTCCTCTTTTTAAAAGATTGACCTTGATGGACAGATGGTTTGATTCAGTCTTCGGCCGCATCAAGTGTTTGTGTGGCCTTTCTTATAGGGCTGCCCTGAAGATTGGCAGAATTAGATGTATGGAAAAGTAAGAAAGAATCAAGAATTCTCAGTGTGGTGTAGTTGTTAGAATTCCTAACCAGGATCTGGGAGATGTTGAAGGGTTGGACTTTCTTTCTCAGCCTCAGAAGGTATTGTTAGGTCGGGCAGAGGGGGGACTAATTCCATATGGTGCCCTGAGTTCTTTGGAGGAAGGACAGGGTAAAAATCTTCTAACTAAATAAATAACAAAAATAGGCAGGTTTGCGAACTTTAATATGTACCGTTTCAGTGCTAAGGCAGTGGCTGTGCTAAAGCTGCTTTCTGCTAACATTTTTAGCGGTAGCAAAAACTACCCTTTCTGCTCTTTTTGATAATCCTTTATGAAAATGTGATCAAATGAGGGAAAGTGGCCAGATTCAAAAGATGGTGCCGAGTGGGATCCATTGATGGCTAACATTTGCACAGTGTGGGTTTTCAGAGCCAATCAACACACTCCTTATGACCAGCAAATTTTAAAAAATCCAGAATCTGCATTACCCTAGTTAAAACTTTGGGAATGGAATTGACATTTCTACCACCAAAGTGAGAGTTTCACTGAAATTCGCACTTTCAAATGTTTCAAAGCTGGATCAATGGAATCGAATATTTACTAGACACCAAAAGAACGAAATATATATTTTTTCTTGGTGGTAATAGACCTCTATTGGATTGTGGGTTGAAGAGAGCAGGGTGGATTTGGAGCCTCTAGGTTCTGTATTGTAGGTTTTTAAAATATATATGTTTTTCTGACATGTACTTTCTGACCTTTCAGTCACATTTTGTGAGCCAGCGGGGCCATAACGGGGAAGAAGGGATATAAATATTTTAATTTAAGCAAATAAATAGAGCAGAACAACAAAGAAGAAAGCTGGCAGGGCTTAGGTAAGAGGCGCGATGGAGACTTCACTGTATGCACACCCTCCCAATCTTATTGCCAAATATATCTGCCATAGACATAGCTTTGGCTGTGTTATTAGAAGTGGCAAATCACACCGGTGGTAAAAGCTGTAAGCATTAGAAGTAAATGGAAGTTCACTAAAATAATAGTTGTGTAAGAGCCTGGATGGCCCAATCTAGCCTAATCTCATCAGGAATCAGAAGCTAAGCAAGGTCGGGCCAGGTTAGTGTTTGGATGGGAGACCACCCAAGAATATTGGAGTTATTAAGCAGAAGAGGCAATGGGAAATCTCCTCTGAACATCTCTTGGCTTGTAAAACCTACGAGGGTCACCATCAGTCAGCTGTGGCTTGATGGCACTTTCCACCACCAAGAGCCATGAAGTCAACTCCTACACTGGGGATGGAATGGGGGAAAATAATGTGTATACATGAAGCAATGAACTTCATGATGGGGATTTTGGATTTGCCCATTTTGAGCAAGTACCAACTTGCCATTGAACCTCGGGTGGCTTCCTTTTTGCCAGCTGATGTTAGTCATGCGGTTACATGAACCATCGCCAAATTCTTGTCTATTATAATAACTTTAAGACATTCTCCTGCTAGGTGCTAACATTCCATGATTTTGCTAGTGGCGTAATTTTCTTTTAACAGTCATTCTTTAACTGCTATTGGTGTTTGAACTGTGGTTTTGTTGTATGGCTCAGTTCCTCTGGTTGAAAAATCTTACCGTTCATAAAGGAAACCACTATTTTGAACCACTATTTTACTGAGTTAGACCCTTGATCTAGTGGAGTTGTTGTTGTTGTTGTTAAGATTTATATACAACCCTCCCAAAATCAGCTCAGGGCGGTATACATCAGATCAGATATAAGATACACAAATAAATAACACTCTGATTAATAACAGTGTACCTGCCTATACCCCCAAAAGAGCATTATACTCTGCCACCGCCAACTGGCTGGTGATCCCTGGCCTCAAAGAAGCACATCGGTCCTCAACGAGGGCCAGAGCTTTTTCTATCCTGGCCCCCACCAGGTAGAACAAGCTCCCTGAAGAGATCAGGGCCCTGCCTAAACTCCCACAATTCCCCAGGGCTTGTAAAAGGGAGCTCCTCCACCAAGTATTTGCCTGAGACCGACCAAACCCAGTCAATAACCATAGATCCCCTTCCTCAGACATCCATGCCCTGAACCAGTCTGACCTCTCTGGGGGCTTATCTAAGTTTTCGTTCCTGTTATACTGTTGCCGATTAAGATTCGGAACCACTGTTGGATTATTGTTGATGTTATTTTTGACTATATGTTAGATCGTTCCATGTATCCCCACGCGACGTTGTGTGTAAACCGTCCTGAGCCGTATGGAAGGGCAGTATTAAAATCTAAATAAATAAACAAATTCGCAATTAGATTCTAAAGCAGTTGTTAAAATAATTTAAAACCATGTCTAATAGTAGCTGGAGAAGAGTTGTAATAGCAGGAGATGTCCAGCTATTACCTGAAAGCTAGAAACCCTAGTACTCGGTATCACCAGGAACTTGGGAAGCAGAGCTGCACAAGGGTTGTTTCCAGTCAAGGTAGGAAAAAAAGCAAAGAGAAAAATTACTGGGCTAAATGGACTCTGTATGAGGCAATTTCATGTGTTCACCTGAATCAATATTTCAGCCATCAGCTTAGAAGTCACCTCTTAACAATACTCAGCCACTTTTCTGGATGCCAAGTCTGAGTTGGGAGCATTAGCAAGAAAGAATTAGAGGTGAAGGCCGTTGCCCATTTAGAGGAACATGAAATAGCATCATTAATCTCCTGGTGCTACGATCAATAAAAACTCAAACTCAGACACATCTGTGGCATCACAAAAAAAAAGCCAGAACTAATGAATGTAATGCTGCTTGGAGTAGGAATGGAATGGAATGCCCTGTTGGGTTCAGGTACCAGATGGAGGGAAGGTTGTTCCAAAAGGGCTGGAACTTGTCCCAAACACTCCGCAGTGATTCTTAATTTAAAAACCGAGATGTTCCGCAGAAGGTTTGAGAGTGATCCAGCCCTGGATCTTCCTTGCCCTTCCTCAAACATAAAACATTTGTCTTCACATAGTTACAGTGTCAAGTGTGTGCTGATGGTTGCGAATGTCTGTCATCTGCAGGCACAGAGCTCTGGGTCCATTTTGGAAGACGGGAGGATGACTCCAGGAAACATCTAAACCAGTGGTTTTCAACCCAGGGGTCAGAAACCCTTTCATAGGGGTTGCAGCACGGCAAGCAGCTTGGCCGGGGGGGGGGGGGGGCACCATCCACACAACAGCCTTGTGTGGTAGATTGAGATAGAGCATTCGTCTGTCTGGAGCAGCAGAAAAGAGCGAGATTGGCATGGTGGGACAAGAGGCAGAACTGAACTGAGAAACCCCAGAAAAAAACCAATTTATATGCAATCATGAACAATGGATCTTCACGCCATTGGTCAGTTCCAATTTACTTTCTGTGAAAGAACACCTGCATAATTTTATGGTTGGGGGTCCCCACAACATGAGGAACTGTATTAAAGGGTCGGGACATTAGGTTGAGGACCACTGATCTAAACGGTGACGTTCGCTCCCTTTTCCTTGCCATTCCAAGCCCTGAAGTAGGAATCTATCCTCTTTTACGCACACCGTGTAGAATTTCTCAAGGCAGTTGAATATACCTAGAAGAGTACAGCATCCTGACGTAGAAGGGACATGTCAACGTTAGGAACCCAGTGTAGCTTCCACCCTGTCCGTATGATTCAGAAGGTTCATGCCCAGATTTGGAACTCCGTGAACTATGCGTAGTTCTCATGATGTATATGGCGAGTAATGTATATGTGCAGTCCACATAGCCCGCCCAAAAGAACTCATATCTGTCTGTAGCTTTAGCATTCTGGATAATGTATGTGAGAAGACAGATGCACAGCTCTTTTCCCCAGAGGAAACGTAAAAAATCCCATCTTTCAAGAAGTGTGTGTAATCCTTCCTACATTATGTCCCCATGAATCATAAGATGCTATGTCCAGAGGTGAGCCAGGAAGCAGGGAGGCAATCCATCAGTGAAGCATGGGAAAACAGAGGGTTCACTGAATGCATGTGTGATGAGATAGGAGAGTCATACAATCAGAGGCGTGTGTGTTTGTTTGGAAATCATTTAGACTTCAGAGCCCCGCTCAAGGGTGGAACACAATTGTCTCTTTGCGGCAAGCAATCCTGAGGAATATTTCCTCGGAAAGGAGCCATGCCGAATAATACGGGGCTTCGTTCTGAGTAGTTTAGGATTGTTCCCTTCATCACCTAATCCCTGTTGAACAGGGAGATGGAGTGCCATTTTTGGCCGATTCCCAGGGGTGATCCTGAAACTTGAGAGAAAGCAAGCCAATGACTTCTCTGGCAAGCTACTACAGCACAGTGGCGTACCTCCTGTATTTTGTGCTTGGGGCAAGCGGATGGATGGGGCTTGTTGACACAGTGGACAGGGCCTCCACAGAGAAATGCCCACCCGCAAATGGCCCCCCTCCCTGGCACTCAGTGTCCCGCCATCCCCATGGAGGGGCCAGTTCTCTTGAGCCATGAGTCCCTTGGCTCATCCCTGGGGAAGGGATGGGGCAGGGGACTGGCAGCCATTGGGGAAGGGGTGGCCTACACTGACTCCCATGACAGATGAAAGGCTGCAGGTGTTGTGCCAAACAGCATTGTCCAACATGAGTGGCCACCTTGCCCAGCCTCATGCCTGGGGAGTTGGGCTGTCCACAGCCAGTGCATGCACCACCAAGCTGTCCATTGCCCACCAGGGCAGATGCTACTAAGCGTGGGCTGTTTGTGGTACACAGCTCCCACCACCTGGGCGGGGCTTGATGGGGCCAGGTGTGCCCGCATCAAGTATGGTGCCTAGTCTCCATACTGTAAATATACCATAAATATGCCGTAAATATCAGCAGTGCAAATCATAAAGCAGTTGATACAAATGACAACATCCTTGTTTGAGATCACACTTTACATACTACCGTGGAGGGGAGTACCTATGGCTTGGAGCTCATTATTAATAGGCCAGTCCCAGTTCAATCCCCGATACCTCCGGTGAAAAGATCTCAAGCAAGCAAGTGTAGGTTAAGACCTTTATCTATCCAAGATCCTGGGAAGCTGCTGCCAGAATAAGTGCTACATTGGCTACAACAGATGAGAGCTGACATGGTTTAGCAGTTAGAGTAGCCTTTCTCAACTTTTTTACCATTGAGAAACTCTTGAAACATTCTTCAGGCTTTGAGAAATCCCAGAAGTGGCACAATTATGCAGAATATGGTTGGGAAGCATAACTGTGTACATGCCCACCTGGGGACCCTCCCCTTCCCACCCCCTCCAGACCCATCCACTGGCCATTTTTGGGGGGTTGACATGACCATATATGGTCATATCATTTAATAAATGTTGAACGAATTTTATACACACATACACACACACACAATTAACACCCACCCATTCAGGGAACCCTTCCAGGACTAGCAAGAAACCCCAGGGTTTCCCAAACCCCTGGTTAAGAAAGCCTGGGTCAGAGTGTAGGACTAAGACAGGGGACAACTGGGTTCAAATCTGTCTCTCAACCATGAAAGCTTTCCAAGTGACCTTGAGCCCATAACAATCTCTCAGCCTAACCTATCCTTGCAAGATCATTTTTGTGAGAATTTGGCGGAAGATGGGGGAAAGATTTGAAATGTCACTTTGGCTCCCCCGTCAGGGAGAAACATGGGATTTAAATTTCCAAAAAAATATAGTAAATAAGCTGTAGTATAATTTGGTAGACCAATGACCTCACTTCCTGTGATGAAAGGGAAGCTTCCTTTGGCTGAAAGGCATCATAGTCTGTTTAGCAGAGCGGCAGGGTAAGACCATTTACGCACTGGAGATTTCATGCTGGGCTGCAGGTTGGAGATTTAGTCGTGGCAGGATGCCCCACTTCTTCCTGCCCCCACATGGGGGAGCATTTGGCCTGGTGAGCCTCATCCACCCCCAGTTTGTGCTCCTGCACAGGAGCTGGGCTAGTGAAGTTTGCAGTGCGTAAACAGTCTAAGGGAGGGATCCAGCCCATTACCTAAATAAGGCTGCATAATTGTTCCTAGGATTGGACTACATGGTTGGATTCTTTACGGGGCGAGCACTCAGGTAGGGGAATAAACGTTGTGCGATTAGGCCCTTTGTCACTCAGATAGCATCACGGAGATCTTGGAATACCTCACAGCTTCCCGGAGACTATTTTAGCTGCAAATGACAAAGGCGTTGATGATTACGCCACTGTAATTTTCTGTTAATGAGAACTCTTGAGACTTCTAACACGAACTGTGAATGTACAAATAATTTCTTTTTCAGGACTCATGCCATGAAGTACCATTTAATTAGGTCACAACTGGAAGTGTTAGCTCATACCTCAGCCAGGGACATAACTGTTCCCATTTAATAACGTATATTTCAACACAAGAAAGTAAAAAAAAAATTCTCTTGAGCCATCAAGTTCGCTTTACCTTAAAACACGAGCCTCACAAATTAAACACTGATTCCATTTTAGGTGATTTGACTCAAAATTATTTTTCCTGTCAACAGTTGTTGTTGTGTACTATAGGCCTGGCGGCAAAAAGAACAAAGTGTAATAAAAGACAAGGACACTGATTTTGTCTCTTGTCATTTTCAAAAAAAGCAGCATCTATTAGGAAAGGTTTTCTCGTGTGTGTGTGAGAGAGAAAGAAGGGCAAAAGGTGGCTAAAAATTAATTGGATGGTGGATGGAAAGTCTTTTCAAGTTGGTGACTCAAGTTGACTCATGGTCACCCCCCACCCCCCACCATGAGGTTTTCAAGGCAAGAGATGAACAGAGGTGGTTCGCCATTGCCTGCCTCTGTGTGGCAACCATGTACTTCCTTGGTGACCTCCCACCCAAGTACTTACCAGGTCTCACTCTGCCTAGAGATCAGGTTCATCTGAGCCAGCCTTCCTCAATTTTTTTACCATTGGAGAACTCCTGAACCATTCTTCAGGCTTTGAGAAACCCCAGAAGTGGTGTGATCGTGCAGAATATGGTTGGGAAGCAGAGCTGTGGACATGCCCACCCACCCATGGCTCTTTCCCTTCTCCCCTCCATACCCATCAGCCATGGGGAGGAGGTGAGTTGGCTTGACCATATCACCTGATAAATAGTTAACAATCTTAATATATATATATTAAAAATTAACTCCTACCCGTTTGGGAAACCCTTCCAGGGTCATCAAGAAACCACAGGGTTTTGTGAAACCCTGGTTGAGAAAGACTGGTCTGAGCCATCTAGGCAGAATTAATTGACACAATATGAAATCATTCGGCATTAAATGGTTTAATTTGCACTAACAGTGCTCCTGTGCTTTCATTGTGTTGTGTGGCAAAATTGTTTTTTTTAATTAGAGTAAAATTAAGATGCTTTATTTTGAGAATTTTCTGACCCCCACCGATCCTTGAAACAATCAGCAAACATCCCGCACTGGGACAAAACCAGGGCTGAGAATCAGTAGCCCTTTATAGCCAATGTTAGATACCCTGGAGAGGTTTAGATACCTGCTCACCAGCAACGACATTCAAGTGCTAATGTGAGCCCAGAGCTTCTGCACATGGGTTTCCTTGACTATGATGTGCAGCTCTCGAAAAGCAGTGGTCCTGATCGTGAGGGTGGGAGATATCTGAAGACATGTACATACCTCCTAAGCACATACATTCTGTGCTCAAAGCAAGCAAAAATGGGGATGGGGTGGGAATGCCAGTCTCCAGGTGACCTGGGGATCCCCTGGAATTTTAGCTCATCTCCAAGATAAAGGGATCAGTTTCCCCGGAGAAAATGGCTACTGTGGAGGGTGAATTCCATAGCATAATACTCGACTGAAGTCTCTTCCTGCCCCAAATCCTGCTCCATCCCAAAGAGAAAGGTAGGTAGGCTTTTTTTTCTCCTTAAAAAAAAGTCCTGGTATTGCTAATTAGCCACAAAGCCCAAGTTTCTCATCAGTAACAGACGGAGATTGGTAATTTCCAGTATTCTGCGCGGGGTTGGACTAGATGACCCTGTAGATACTTCCCAATTCTATTATTCTGTGATTCTAAGTCTGGCTTTCTCAACCAGGGTTTTGTGAAACCCTGGTATTTCCTGACAACCTTGTAAGGGTTTCCCAAATGGGTGGGAATTCATTAATTTCAATATATATTTTTAAATTTGTTAAACATTTGTCAGGTGACATGACCATATATGGTCACATTGACTCGAACCTCCCAAAATGGCCAATGATGGGGGTGGGAAGGGGAAGGGCTCCAAGTGGGTGCATACACAGCGATGCTTCCCTACCATACTCTGCATGATCACACCACTTGTGGGGTTCTTGGAAGCCTGATGATTGTTTGAGGGGTTTCTTGAGACCGTGATCTGTGCACTTTCAGAGATTAGTTTGTCGCTGGGGTATTACTGAAGGCCACACTGTGGAATTTTGAAAAATCCTGATTTCAGACATGGCTTCTCCCCACTTGGCATGAAGGTGCATTCATTTTTTCCAAGTGTACTAACAAACAAACAAACAAAAAATGAACACCTGTTCTTGCCCCCGTTGTGAATGATTAAATGTCACACATAGGTGAATTGGGAACAGCAGTAGCAAGGGGTTAAATGAAAAGATTCTCAGCAGTAACATGCAGAAGAAAAAAGCTCTGCTAAAGGGAATATTCCCTCTCTCCCAGTTTGCTACTGCAGCGTTGTGAAGGCATGGTGTGTGACCTGCTGTCAGGGGAGCGCGAGGTAAAACGGCAAATATGTGCCTTTCTCACAAGCGCAGACAAAAGAACAACTGACACTGTAATATTTAGCACATCTCAATGTAGGTTATACGGGGCTGATTGCAATGTATGCAAGTCACTTGCAGATAATTTAGAAGGGCCTGAGGTCATAAAGTTAAGAGCTTAGCCCTGATTTATTTTTCTCTGGTGAGACAATACCTTTTTTAAAAACGCGATTTACAAGCCCTCAGTGACAAGGCCGGCCGGATGGCATTTTCTTTGCAGCCCATAGGATTTCAGCATCTCCTTTGTTGCAGCAACGATGATTTTCCCTATGATGTCGCCAGTTCAGAATGGGTTCTTTGGGTGATTCATGAGCCCCCTGATCTCTTCATATTCTGAAGAGATGGTTCGACAAAGTAATATCTCAGCACTTCCTGAACTGGAAAAGCCCATGACAGAGAAACAGAATCCCTTAGGGGTGAGGGAGGAGGCGTGTGTGTGCCTTTTGTAATAAGAAGAAGTAGGTAGTCACATCATTTTGTGGGTCATTATAGGCATCTTGGTCAGGGGTAGCCAAACTCTGGTGACAGGGCCTCATGGTAATTGTAGTCAATGGACATCTGGAGAGCCGCTGTTTGGCCACCCTCAAACTAGGCCCTTCCTCGAGGCTTGCCACCTCTTGTGGGCAGCCACCTGACCCCTGCTACTGCCACAGAATTGCAGCTAAATCGTAGAGTTGTGGGATGTAATTTCTCAGTCCAGTCCAGAAATGACATAATGGCATTGCCGTACTGACACTCTGCCATGTCCTGGCCACACCTGGTGGAACGAGCTCCCTGAAAAGATCACTCCCACAGTTTCGCAGGGCCTGCAAAAAGGAGCTCCTCCACCAGGCATTTGCCTGAGACCGACCTTAGGACCCCCCTCAGACATCCCCTCCATGGTCAGAACCAGTCTGACCTCTCTACGGGTTTTAGCTGAGTTCTTGTTATGTTGTTGTTGTTGGGATCACTTGAAGCTGTGATGTTTAGAACGACTGTTGGATTGTTGTTGTTGTATATTGACTATGTTGTATGTTGATTCGTTCTATGTATCCCCCCGTGATGCTGTATGTAAACCGGCCTGGGCCATATGGAAGGGCGGTATAGAAATCAAATAAATAAATAATACGTAAATAAATGTCTCCGCCTTCCCAGTCTCCTGCTAGGTGATTACCTTTGGCTGACAACCTACTTCCTTCTCTGAGGTTGAGGCTGATAGCTCCTATAACTCTAGTTAGAAGAGCAAGGTCTTGATTGGGAGAAGGCCTCAAGTCTTCAGACAGGGTTGCAGGGGGTCAGGTGGGGTTGACATCTGTATAGGATTGTCAGCTGCCCACTTATGGCAAACTTCTGGAAATTTTGGCCTCTGCATGCCATTGCTGAGCAGTTGGCGGTGAGGCTCTTCCACCAAGCTTATGGATAAGACCAGCAGATATAGAGTTGGTTCATCAGATCTGGACCTCCTTTGCCGCCCCCTCTCCCTCCTCCTTCAACCCTCCACGGGCCAGTGTTGTTAAACTGTTTTTTAAAAAATTGTTCGGTGTTTTAATTGTGCTTTTCCTGAATATTCATGCATTTTTATTTTATACCAATGTGTTGTTGGTATAGGCGAGACGACTTTGTTGTGAGGGAAATATAGAAGTTTTTAAATAAATAAATAAGTTTCAGCTCTTTCACTTTCTTCCAGGGGTGTCTGCAGAAGCTATTCTCAGCTATGGGACGCTTCCTGTCACACTGATCAGTGCTTCACTAATTAAAAAGGAAAGGAAAGGGCCATCCCCGGAGAATGTGAGATGAATCACACACACACAAGGGCTTTCACCCTCAGGCAGAAGGGATCTTAGACTCGCTGACCCAAATTCATAAGTGTATTCCCAGAGCGTTGTTACTTTTTCGTACCTCAGATAAGGTTCTTTCCTGTTTGCCATATTATTTATTCCACGGATATGCCACTTTTTTATGGAGTGCTTGTAAAAAACCAGGTAATCATTAAGGCTCGGGTATCCATTACAAATACATACTTAAATCAGTAATAGCCCTCAGGCAGAACTGAATTTCATTAAAGCTCTAACTCATTTGTGATCTGGGTTGACCTTCTTTCTCCTGAGAAGGAGCATAGTGGTTAACAGGGCAACCGTAAGCAGAGTGACACGCTGCAAAAACAATGGGAAAAAATGGGCTTAGGCGGGTGGAACTCCGCTTAGGATGGCACCGAAAGGGATTGAGCCATGAAGCAGAAAATGCACGGCTCAAATCCTGCTGCTGCCATTAATTCTAGGGGTCAACCTAGAAAACCCACTGCTGTGTTAGCCTCAGCCCATCACAATATGAGGATGGTGATACTGTAGGACAGACTTTCTCCATCAGGGCTTCATGAAACTCTGGGTTTTCTTGGCAGCCCTGGAAGGTCTTCTGAATGGGTGGGAGTTAATATATATATATACACACTAGGGGTCAAGCCTGTTGCATTCAGGAATATAATGGGCACTAGATTAGGGGGGTGGAGTGAAATAACTCTGTGGATGACCTCCCCCCAGGACCTGGAAAGGCTGCAGGCAGCTGTTAGGGAACTCACTGGAAGGGGCAGTTCTCACACAGCAGGGATCTGCAGCCTCCAAGCCTCAGAAGGAAGTGGAAGGAGGAGAGGGTGGTCAGGGATGGGGGACGGAAGGCAATTGGCTGGTCACTGGACAGACAGGCAAGCTGGTTGGAGGAAGTGGCACTCGGGTGGGACAGCCACCCTGAGTGGGTGTGGCACTTAAGCCATGAGACATGCTCCTCCTCCAAGGCTCCTCCTCCAAGGCCTTACCAGAAATATATAGTGGTACAGATTTTAAATATTCGTTAAACATTTATTGGGTTGATGTGACCATTTATTGGGTTGATGTGACCAGGTGTTGTCGACCTGTCCTGCCCCCAAATGGCCAATGATGAGGGGATGAGAAGGGGAGGGGTCCTGGGTGGGCATGTACACAGCTGTGTTTCCCAACCATATTCTGCATGACCACCCCACTTCTGGGGCTTCTCAAAGCCTGAAGAACGTTTTAGGGGTTTCTGAATTGTTATAAAAAGAAAGGTCTGCTGTAGGAAGTCCTTTGTCGGCTCTGAGCAACTATATGAATGCTGAGAATTATTGCCCCAATTTGCAACTCTCAGGTAGATGGAATCCTAGCAATATAAGGATCTACAGAGGATTTAGGACTTGGCTGCGGCCATCTTGTTACGAAGCTAAAGCACGTCGCTTTGGAAGCATGGCTTGGGTGCCTTGTACAGTTAAGAACCTGTCACTCCAAGAAGTGTCACTGGCAGTTTTCTAGCTTTTCAGTAAACTCACCCGCACATTCTGCTTGCTTACCATAATCTTGGGAAGGAGGAACAAGGGTTTCTACCAATGAAAAAAATAGTAGAGAGGATAAGCTGTGATATTTCTTCTGAAGGTGAATCCTAGGTTACATAAACAAGCAGATATGGAAAGATTTTAAAGAGACCAGCAGTGTTTCAAACAGATGAAGAGAATTTCCTTTTGTAGTGTGCAGCTTTCTTGCTTCACCCTTCCCACGGAAGGGTGGCAGTGGTCAGAAATGTGCCACAGGAGGAGGGGAAATGAGGAGTCATCAACTCCCTCTCTTCTGTCTTGGTAACATCTTTCCTGTGTTCAACTCACTGAAATACATATTTGAAAATGTTGAATGCGCTCTGTGAGCTCCCAATACAATTCTAAGTACATACATAAATGTATTCAGAGCCCTGAGCTATATGGCCTGGCCTAGCCTGGCCTGATCAGATCTTGGAAGCTAAGCAGAGTTGGCCCTGGTTGGTACCTGGATGGGAAAGTACCAAGGATTTCCTGGGTCACTATAAAGAGGCAGGCAATGGCAAATCAGCTATTGTCTTGAAAACCTGCAAGGCTGTCATAATTGGTCATAACTTGATGGCACTTAACACTGTCTAGGGACGCAACCTCCGGAGGGGGGGACCTGTCCTGTTCATCTCCGGACTAAAGAGAACAGCTCCCGTGGAGAAATGACTGCTTCAGAGGGTGGACTCCTTAGCAGTATATTCCATTGAGGTCCCTCCCTGCCCCAAATCCTGCCCATTACTGGCTCCATCCTCACAGCCAAGAACCTAAAAAGGCCAGCACAAAGGACATGAACTTGAGCCAACACAGGGTGGAACACAATTTAAAAATATATGTTGTTGTTAGTTATGAAGTCGTGTCCGACCCATTGCGACCCCAAGGACAATGATTGTCCAGACCTTCCTGTCCTCTACCATTCCCCGGAGTCCATTTAAAAATATATAGTACCAGTATTTATTAATCAAATGAAAAACCCAAGGCTTTTAGCATAACCTCAATAAAATCAGTACATACCTACATGCTAATTTCTCCACTGACCAGATGTGTTTCGGCATTATTGCCTTTATCAATGGTCAGGCATCAAATAAAACCAGCATACATAAAACATACAACAAATACAATAATTGTTATAGCCAGTTGGCTCCTTTACATTAAAAAAAAAACACATATATTCGGGACACTATGGACCTATAGAGATTTCTGAGGCTCAGAAGGCCAGATAAAAGTTTGAGGCCTCTCCTATTTCAAAACCAGGCCCTGCTCAAGGCAAGCACTTTCAATGTCCCAATGAATATCTTGTAATGGGCAGCTCGCAACATGTAAACAACATTAACCCTGGTTTAAAATGATAAAACCATTTAAACTTCTTAACCTTCATCACCCATTCCGTAGCCTCCATGTCCCTCTAATCATTTGGAAAGGAAAACAGAAAGAAGCGCATGGAAAAAGCGGGAGCCAGGGAGGCCAGTCAATTTGGCACACCTTGTGTTCTGTGGAGAACATGTATTCTGCGTGCTTCCTGTGAGTTGTGGCTGTGCAGGAGTTTTATTTTGTCAGGAGGGAGTCCCTGCGAATGGCCTTCTAGCGTGGTGTCAGCGCGTTGTGAATAAATTCACAGACAGTGTTTGCGTAGTGAAATCTGTTGGTCTAGAAGGTGATTTTAAAGGCAGCGGCGAGACTCACCTCAAAAGATATACTGGCAATAGTAGCTTCTCCAGGGTGAGGGATCGCTGCATGTGGATGGTAATTTTTTTTTTTGCTTTGCTAGTAAATTCAACGCTGATGCTGCCTGTGAAAAAGAAGGCTATAACTTGGGGACTGGAAAGACCTTCGAACCTGCCTGGCATGACTGTATATGAGGATGTAAGCATCTTTTAATTCATTTGATACCTTTATCGGAGTGTTATAAACATAACAAGAGGAAGAAGAACAAGTTTAGCATTACAAAGGGAGAAATTCCCCACCAGAGGATTTTTAACTTATGCTCCCAGATCCTCGTAACAATTAGAAGATACATTGCTCCAAAATAAGTACTATAAGGGCTCTGATCTGACAAGCTTCTCTCATCAGGATATCTATGAAATTTGCTCAGAAGGAGGCTCATTACAAAATTCTGTCATTTGCCACTGAAATCACAACAAAGTAAAAGATGGGATCCAGATTTGGGCTTTCTGACCCTTCAAGGCCTTTCATGACAGGGAACATTTCCAAATCTTCCAAAAATATGGCGGTGATGATGATGGTGATGGTGATGATGATAATGATGATGATGATGATGATGCTGGCCATTCAGTTGTATCCGACTCTTGGCGATCCTGTGGGTCAACTGTCCCCATGTATTCAATCTTGCAGCGCCTCTTTTAGTTTTATGATGCTCTGGCCAGTGTCCATTTTGATTGTCTCTAACCGCCATGTTCCTTGTCATCCTTTTACCACTGACCAGTCCCAATTGCTCTCTCCATTGAGTGGGAGCACATGATATGGCCAAAGTAAGTGAGCCAGAATTTCGTGATTTTGCCTTCCAGGGAGACATCAGGCTTTATGCACTCTAATATTTCCTTGTTTGTGATGCTTGCTGTCCATGGTCATGTTGTCTTCCAAAAATAACCACTTTAAAAATCTTGTGAGCGTAAAAGTTGGTTGTAATCGCGTTGTTAAGTGCGAAAGGATGCTAGAACCCCGTGATCAGATGTAATTCCAAACACCTGCAGAGAGCATGTCTTGTTTGCTAAAGAGCAGAGGTTTTTTTTTCAATATCCAAAGGTCTCTATCTCAATCATCTAAAGCAGCGGTCCGCAACCTTTCGGCTGCCGCGGACCACTGCTCTGGAGTGGGGGGAGAGGGCGGCCCGGGGGCCCGCGCACGTGCGGCAGCCCCAGCGCAAACGTGCATTCGCGGACTGCCAAAGCGGCCAATTAGCTTGCAGCTCGGCAAGCTTCTCTTCCCTCCCCTCCCGAAACAAGAAGCTTGCTGGGCCGCGAGCTAATCGGCCACTTTGGCAGCCGATTTGCCCGCGGCCTGGCGAGATTCTCGCTTCGGGGGGGAGGGAAGAAGGAGCCACGGCCCGGCGCCAAGATCGCGGGTTGGGGACCACTGATCTAAGGACTCGAGATTCTTCTAACATAAAGAGAAAATGGTGAGGAATACCAGCAGACTGTATTTTTCTGCAAAATTAAACACAGCCAGTTAGTTGGGGAGGAATCAGACAGCGTGTACAGCACATAGCGTGCAACCACAGACATTCTGCACTTGGGCCAAATTAATGCACATTTATTGCAATTGCTGTCCAACTATTATTGGACTCAAAATTTACTTCCAGGTATTTATTTAAAGTGTTTCACTTGTTCAATCCTTTAATTTTTAGTTGACAAAAGAACACAGGGACAGGCCAGCTACCAGGATCTGCACAGGGAAGCTCAATGAGCACTTGAGGGAGATCATTTTCTGCAGTTGTTCCCAATGCCCCAGACCAAACCAGTCTGCAGAGTAGGGAACAGAAGACTTGGACAACTGAGGAGGCAAGGCCATAGAATACAAAATCGTTCTGGTTCTGTGGGTTGATCAAGAGCCCTCTTCCATTTTGGGCTAGAGCATCAGAATATGAGGCTAGGCTAAGATATGACTTTAATCATACAGACAAGATGCAGGACTTTCTAGCCTTACATAGTAACACCCCAATGCACACTAACCAGGTCCTATCCAAGCACTGCATGAGTCACATGACTTCCTTGACTCTCTTCATTTACAGGATGACCAGAATTTAATTCCCTTAGCTCCTTCTCTGCAGTTCTGATTGAAAGGGGAGAATAGTTGAGGGGAGGTAGGAAAGTTGCCCGCTCATGCGTTTAAGGTATCCAGGAGAGAGAGTTTGGCTGGGAGGGATTTTCTTCTTCTTCTTCTTCTTCTTCTTCTTCTTCTTCTTCTTCTTCTTCTTCTTCTTCTTCTTCTTCTTCTTCTTCTTCTTCTTCTTCTTCTTCTTCTTCTTCGTCATCGTCATCGTCATCGTCATCGTCATCGTCATCATCGTCAACATTAAATTTGTTACCCACCACTCCCGAGCCGGCTCCTAGAGTTACAGACCTCCAGTTAAAAGCCCCATTAAAACCCCATTAAAATGGACACAAAAATATAAGATACAATAGACCAACAACATGGCGGAAACACCCCCCCATCCCCACCCCACCCCTCCCTCTAGATGGAAGAGGAAGGAGAGATGAGATAACCAGAGTTGCAGCTTGACCCCAGGGTTGCTTCTAGGGTTGCCAGCTCTGGGTTGGGAAATACTTGGAGACTTTGGGGGTGGAGCTAGGTAGGATTTGGGGCAGGGAGGGACCTCATTGGAGTCTAATGCTATGGAGTCCACCCTCCAAAGCAGTCATTTTCTCCAGAGGAACTGATTTTTATTGCCTGAAGATGAGTTGTAAATAGAGGGAATCCTCGGGGCCTACCTGGGGGCTGGCCCACCAGGTTGCTTTTCTGGGCTCCACCTGGAGGTCTGATTTGATCCAGGATGAAGTCTGTTTCCTGTTACCTGTCCACAGTAAATCACCACCCCTGTTTTGCAAGCTTTTCTTTTTAGGAGGTGATTTTAGGCTGCTTTTACAAAACATTAATGAATCGCCAGTCGATCTTCATTGCGTGAGCAAAAAAAAAAAAAAAAGGCCTACAAATTAAAATAAAAATGTCCAACAAGATAAGCTTAGAAAAATAAAGTATTGGACATTTGTACAGAAAGTATTATAGCCTCTTGTGGCGCAGAGTGGTAAGGCAGCTGTCTGAAAGCTTTGCCCATGAGGCTGGGAGTTCAATCCCAGCAGCCGGCTCAAGGTTGACTCAGCCTTCCATCCTTCCGAGGTCGGTAAAATGAGTACCCAGCTTGCTGGGGGGTAAAACGGTAATGACTGGGGAAGGCACTGGCAAACCACCCCGTATTGAGTTTGCCATGAAAACGCTAGAGGGTGTCACCCCAAGGGTCAGACATGACTCGGTGCTTGCACAGGGGATACCTTTACCTTTTTTTTACAGAAAGTATTAAAACCCAAAGCCATTATTAAAATATTCCCAGCGACAAATTACTAATGACAAGAGTGGAGTAGTCACAGGTCAGATGTTGCTAGTTTAACTTATTGCTGCTGCCTTCCTTCGGAATTTGGTCCCTTCCCCCGCGTTTCTAGGAGTTGAAGCTCTCAGTTGGGGGCATGCCATGCCATGCATCTTACTGTCAATTCTTGCATGAAGACTGAGGCACTTCACGGAACGTGGCCTGCAGTTTCACACGTGCCCCTGAGGTAGCTAGCAACAATCTGCATGATAACTGATTGTGACACAGTGACCGATTTCTACTCAGTTGGTCACCGAGAGAGCTCTTGGGGAGGGGTTTAAAATCTGCCAAGGACAGGCTGTTGCAGAGCAAAGAAAAAGTTGCAGGCGGGACAGAGCCCCTAGTGGAGGGTGGGTTAATGTGGCTCGGCGATGTACAAATATCCCTGTTTTTTAATCAGTGGAACATGCAGGGAATTGGGCACGGTTCCCAGAAGAATTGAGCTGGGGGAATCAAATGTTTTAATTCCGGCCTTGATGAGGGGAGGGATTTAGCAGTGTAACCGAGTGGTTTTTCATCGTATGCACGGTTGGGGAAGATTATGGCTGTGTTTGTGAAGCAAGATCACTGATTAAGACTCTCTTCAGTTAAAGATGGACTCAGAACCTCTCCCAGGAAGAATGGGATGTAATTCTTTAGTGACTGTGGAGCAGTCTGTATCGCTCTGTATCAACTGCTTTCGCAAGGGAAGGAGCTGATAAAAAAGCTCTTCTCACACTTAAAAGCTGTTTCAAAGGCCCAAAGAGACTTTGAATTTTATTAATCTGCCTCCCGTCCTTTCTTCATCCAGACCAAACTGACTAGAAGGGCAAACCAGTTCTTCAGAGTGGGGTTCACGGTAAAGAATGGCCTTAGTAAGAGTTCTTATCCTGCCAAGTTCTGAAAGAAATCCATCAGTTGCCTGCTTGAGTTCAGCCTGTGGCCTTAACCTTATATGAGTACCTTAACAACAACCTTATATGAGTGTTTATAAGAGTTTTGCCCCCTGCTTTGTTCTTATTAACATTTCAGTGCTAGTTTACTTATGTGACTTCAGATTTTATACTCGTGCTTTGATTTTATTGATTTCTGTTGTATGTGGGGAGGAGGGGGGTGCCAAGATCTTTCCACTGCCAAGATTTTTAGAGTTGGAATAAAATTGGAGGTCATCTAGTCCAACCCCTGCACAGTGCAAGAATAAGCAACTTGCAGTGAATTCCACCAGCAGCTAGTACCCTTAATGTAACTAAGTCTGGATTTAATGGTGAGCAAAATGTGAATTGACATGTCGGTGACCCTAAAAGGCAGAATGCAGGAACATCTTTATCTTTATCTTTATCTTTATCTTTATCTTTATCTTTATCTTTATCTTTATCTTTATCTTTATCTTTATCTTTATCTTTATCTTTATCTTTATCTTTATCTTTATCTTTATCTTTATCTTTATCTTTATCTTTATCTTTATCTTTATCTTTATCTACCGTCTTCCCTCGAAGGCTTACCTATCAACGAGTATTTATTTATTTATTTGTTTGTTTTGGGGATTTTTATCCCGCCACTCTCCGGAGACTCATGGCGGGTTACACAAACGACAGAATTAGACCCCAATAAAATAAATCACAATCCCCATTCCAGAAACCCGTATATGACCCCTAAAACCTATAACATGGTGGCATATTCCCCAAACCTTCCCCAATTTATAGTCAAACCACCACAGGTACGGGATTGCACAGTGTAATAGCACTGGCTGGAGGAGGGGCTCCAGTTGTCCCTGAAACACGGCCTCAACATTGGACATTGGTCAATTACAGTGCAGGTTTACAATTCTGCCTGGGACCTCAAGCTTGGCCCTCCGCACAACTACAGGCACAGCAGTTGCCTGCCCACGTCTTTCAGTGCTGTGACTGGTTGTGACCAATCCTGTGTTGGTGCTGCACAATCAATCCTGTGTTGGTGCTGCAGATCCAGCAGTAGCATCCTAAGCAAAGTTACACTCTTCTGAGACCATTGAAGTCAGTGGACTAGGAAGAATATAATTTTCTCTGGGACTGTACTGCAAATCACTGCTAAGTATATCTATCATTGCCCACACTGCAAATCATGCCTCCCTTTCCCTAACCAAATGGCTGCACATTGATTGCGTGCTTGGCTTCATCATATAACAGTTTGCACAACCAGTCAGCACACAATTTGGACTGTCTGGGGAGAAAGTTCTCTCTCTCTCTCTCTCTCTCTCTCTCTCTCTCTCTCTCTCTTTCACACACACACACACACACACACACACACACACACTGTTGCGCTTCTGGAAAGCCTGAGTTTCTTTGTGGATGAAGCCTTTGAAGAGCTGAAATAGTGCAAAAATATCAACTAAATATCTATAGACGCTACTCAAAATATGAAGGGTATTGTTCCAGTAACGCTAACAGCCCAGGCTAGATAGATCTTGTCAGAGCTGGGAACCTGAGGAGGTTTAGCCCTGGTTAGTCCTGGGGTGGGAGATATGACCTTGACACATTTTCCCATTCTGAGGTAAAACATTTTCCTTAAGAAAAAAAAAAATCCCTCCCAGGCTGACCTATAGGGCCTATAAAACGGAGCTTCATGTTAGGAAGCTCACTGTCACAACCTGTTGCTGTTAGCTCTTTTTGGCTTTACTCAGCTCTAGAACCCTTTTGGGAAGTTATAGAGGCCTTTTTCTTATAAGCCTTTATCAGAAAGGCATGGAGACATTTTTAACAACAATGTTGTTTTATTTTACAGAGAGGAAAAGAAGGTTTTTTTTAATATCCCACTTTCCCCAAAGCAGCTTACAAATACTTTCCCCTTCCTCTCCCCCATCAGACACCCTATGAGGTAGGTGGGGCTGAGAGAGTTCTAAGAGAAGTCCTCTGTAAGAACAGTCATAAGACAACTGTGACTAGTCCAAGGTCATCCAGTTGGCTGCAGGTAGAGGAGTGGGGAATTAAACCCCGTTCTACAGATTTGAGTCTGCCACACTTAAACCACTATACCACGCAGGCTGTCACACCTTGATGGCTCTTAGGGTACCTGGAATGAGGAGTCAAACCTTTTCATATAAATCAGATTTTTCTTTTAGTTAGAAGCTCTTAGTTACAGGCTTTTGAGATGTTTATAGGCTTATTGTTAGTGGCTGAGATTTCTTTAAAACTGAGAGGTTTTATTATTGTGTTGTTGCTAAAACACACCTGTTTTTCTTTTTTTAATCTTTTTTTGATTAAAACTCCCCTGGCTTGTGGACATTCTTGCTAATACCACCATTTTTTCCTTTCCTAGTAGTACCAGTATTCCACTGCCTACTGAGGAGTCAGAAGCACACACACAAATCTGGGAAAATACTCCTGATTTCCCCTTTCTAAATGGACAGGGATCCTCCTTCTCCTCAAAGAAGAATTCTCCTTCCAATTTGGCCCATTTTGAGAGTTAACACTTCACTGCCCAAATTCCCAGTGCCAAATATCTGCCCTAGTTGTCCAGGCACTGTGTAGATCACCTGGCAGTAGAAAATTCAGTTCTGTGAGTTTCTCCTCGGAACGAATGGTCAGATAAAGATCTGTCAGACTGCTCTTTGAATCAGTATCCAGATCAAACTGAAATCTCACACATAGCCACAATATCTGCTTACTCTTAGCTGTTGCTGCCCAATCAGAGCACTCAGAGTAGCCTGTCGCTCTGGTTTCCTATGCCTAGTGAAGATTTTTCACCCTTCACTTGCTGTTGCTGTTACTTCAGCACTTAGAACTTGACTTTAAATGTGCTTTATGTCACAGGAGACTGCTAAGGAAGCCTGGAACTGCTATGCACAGGAAGGCTATTACACCCTGCCTTGTTTTTGAAAGGTGGAAATTCATGGGGCCACAATGAGTGTGTTGTGATTCAACAGCTCACTTTACCTTACCGGGCTCTGCATGGGCCAGAAATTATTAACCCACAAAACCCACCCATAGAATATTCGATATTCTTTGTAGTATCAATTAAATTCTTGGACTTGTGGATTTAACTTCCAAAATAATCAGAAGGGTGTCCCCACTATTCAGTAATAAAAGTATCATTTTGTAGGAGGCAGGTATTTTTGATGACCACTGAAGTTGCTCAAGGGAATCGTGGATGAATCATAAATTGCTACACCTTGGAAACTGGCCTCTTGCATTAGCCGTTAAACACATTAAGCTTTTGTATATTTAATAATGCCCTAATATCCTTGAGAGGCTCTTTAAACCGGTTGGATTTCCCTCTTGCCTATTCATGGGATTCTAATTTCCCTTTCAGGAGGCTGCAAATGGCAGGACGGAAAATATTACTTGCAGATAATTAACAAGAGCTGGGCAAGCAATTTGCTGTGAATCATTTCACGCGTCTGCTCACTTTGCTTACGGTTTATCTATGAATCTCGTATAATTGTCCCAAATTTATTTGTTATTCATGGAAATCATTTGGTGGTTAACTGGGAATGGGAGGGACAATGGAGTTAATGCGTCCTTGTGGATGGAGCTCGGCATGGTGCCAAAATCCTATTCGGAAGCCTGTTAGGCTTCAGTGTTGGAGCTTCTCCTTTGCAGGTAGAAGATCTCAGGTTCAGTCCCTGGCACCTCTGGTGAAAAGGAGAGGTAACAGGCAATGTGAAAGATCGAGACCCTGCAGAGCTGCTGCCAGTCAAAGTGAACCATACTGAGCTTAATGGATCAATGATCTGATCCATCCATCCATCCATCCATCCATCCATCCATCCATCCATCCATCCATCCATCCATCCATCCATCCATCCATCCATTCATTCATTCATTCATTCATTCATTCATTCATTCATTATTAGATTTTTATACTGCCCTCCCATATGTCTCAGGGCAGTATAAAGCAACCTCACACGTAGGTGTGTTCCTTAGCAGCTATCATCAAATATATTTGATCTGTGGGCTTCAACTAGGGTTGCCAACTGTGGGCTGGGTAATCCCTGGAGATTCTGGAGGTGGAGCCTGGAGAGGCTTTGGGAAGGGAAGGAGTCTCAGCAGGGTCAAGGCCATTGAGCCCACCCTTCAAAGCAGCCGTTTTCTCCAGGAGAACTGATCTTTGCAGCCTGGAGACCAATTGTCAAAGTGGGAGATTTGTAGGCTCCTTCTGGAAGTTGGCATCCCTAGCTTCAACCTTTCCAGAAGCTGGCACCCAGCCTACATGGGATTCACTTAAATGCAAACATGTGACAGGACATTAAGTAATGTCACAGAACAGAGCTGTAGAACAGGAAGGTGAGGAACCAGAATTATTACCTCGCCAGGGTCAAGGCCAGTATTGTGAGCAGCAGAGTAAGAGAAGAAGAGTTGGTTCTTATATGCTGCTTTTCTCTACCTTAAGGAGTCTCAAAGTGGCTTACATTTGCCTTCCCTTTCCTCTCCCTACAGCAGACACCCTGTGAGGTGGGTGAGGCTGAGAGAGCCCTGATATTACCGAAGAAGAAAAGTTGGTTCTTATATGCCGCTTTTCTCTTACCTGAAGAAGTCTCAAAGCGGTTCACAAACTCCTTCCTTTTCCTCTCCCCACAACAGACACCCTATGAGGTAGGTGGGGCTGAGAGAGCCCTGATATTCCTGCTCGGTCAGAACAGCTTTATCAGGGCTGTGGCGAACCCAAGGTAACTTGGCTGGTTGCATGTGGGGGAGTGCGAAATCAAGCCCGGCTCACCAGATTAGAAGTTCGCACTCCTAACCACTATACCAAGCTGGCTCTTAGTGGTGAGGACAGATGGCCAAGCCAAATATCATAGAGACAAAGTCAGGTCAGAGGAATCCTCTCCACTGTAGAGTGAGTTGGCCTTGCTGGCCTGCTTCTCTCAGCATGCCATTAAACAGAGCTAGGTGGTACTACTCTTTATGCACCTGTAGCAGAAGCACCATCTGAGCAATCTTTAACAATGTAAAGGTATTAACTGTCTAACAGGTAATGAACCAGGGTTTAGCACCGACGTACACTTGCTTGCTTAAATTATGACCGTGCTTCTTGTTAACGTTTGACTTGTGCATTTATAATTTCCTTGTTTGAGATCATTCCTTTCTGGAGATTCTGAGCTTGAAATATAATATGTGACCAGTAATTGTCACCTTCCGGGCCTGTAATTATATTCAGATGCGCTGCAGAGAACATCCTGGGGCTGAAGTCCACCATTCTGCATGCGCCTAAATTTGCTTCCTCAAATTTGGTTGGTCATCGTTGGGTTACAAATCCTACAGCTTATGGGGGAGGGGGGTGTCATGGCAGAGCCTCTTCTAGTCCTATCTTAAACGAAGCAAGGTTGGTACTTGGGACGGGAGGCCACCACAGAAGACTCTGCTTCTCACATGCCTTGAAAACCACTTGCTGTGGTTGCCATAAGCCTGCTGTGATTTCATAATATTTCTTGTTAGGTTCCATCAAGTCATTTCGGCCTCTTGGTAACTTTATGAACAAAGGGCCACCGTCCAACTCTGTCTACAGGCATTTCTTTAAGTTTGTTAAGGTCCGTCCACTTATGCCTCCATCTTGTTCTTGGGCTGCCTCTTTTTCTGCTTCCACCAATTTTACCAAGCGTAATCATTTATTTCTCCCTATCATTTGCACATATTCTGTGACCGAAGTATGAGAGTTTTTGTTTACAGATCATTACCTCAAGAGCGCAGTTGGATTTACTTTGGTCCCGAACAGATCAATTTGTTCTTCTTGCAGTCCATGTTATTTTCAGTAATCGTCTCCAGGTCCATAATTCAAAGGCATCTCATAGAGTCATAGAATCATGGAGTTGGAAGGGACCTCCAGGGGCATCTAGTCCAACCCCCTGCACAATGCAGGAACTCACAACCACCTGCCCACCCACAGTGACCCCGATTTCATGCCCAAATGATCCCCCGCACACACATGAAAAATCTCCAGAATCCAGGCTGTCCTGGAAGGAATTCACCTTTTTCCTTTTTCTCTCATACTTTCCTAGGATCCAGCACATGCATATATATAGAGAGAGAGTGTACAGATTTGAACTTAAAATATATGTAGAAGTAGATGGCTGAAAAATAAATTGAGATTTACCTCCATGTAATGTGACAACAAAACTTTTAAAACACATGTTCATGAGCTGCTGCCTGCTGGTTGGACATCAGACAAGTTGGATTTAATCGTGAGCAAAATGTGAATTAACTTGTTGGTGACTTTAAAAGGCAGAATGCAGGAACATATACACATCTATCAATGAGTATCGATTCATTGTCTCCTGTCCTGTTTGACTTTTTCATAAACAAGTATCCTAGGAATCTACTTTGGCTTAGGTGAGCCAGTTGGGCTGACAGAACAGGGAGCTGCAGCTGAAGACTGGGCAGAAGAATGAGGGGTTTCTGCAACTACCTTGGAGTCTAAGCCTTGGCTCAGTTTCCTCTTGCTGATCAGAACTCTCTGCTTGTTGAACATCTGGTTGAGCTAAGCTGTCATCCATCTGAAGCTCGGGTGAAGCTAGGAGCTCCTGGCAAGACTCTTCCTCACAGAACATGGACTCACAACACCTTTGAGGGATGGACTCTTCTTGTAATGCACCAGTGAATTTCTCTTGGCTGTGAAAAAGAACCAGCAGACAGCTAGATCTTTGTGTGTTTCCCTCAGCTCCAACCATAGACAATGGTTCTCCCGGAGGCAGAGTGGTTTTGCTACCCCTTAGGGGTCAGAAGCAGTTCCACCAGCAGTCAGTCATGTATCCTTGGCAACTGTTTCAGCCACCCTCCTTTGCAAAAGGAAAGGGTACATTCAGTGGTTACTCGGGCTTATCACCTTGACTACGACTGTAATACTATTAGTGAGACCTTGCATGTGAACATTGCAGATCTGATGCAATTTGGTTTCTGCGTTCCTCAGGTCGCCCTAAACATGGATGCCCAGTTAGAAGGTTGGGAGAACACATTGTCAGCCATTTGCCTAGAAGCAGTTGTAGTATGCTATAAATATAGGGTCATTCCCAAAGCCATTCAGCTTGGTGTAGTGGTTAAAAATGGCAGCTTCTATTCTGGTGAGCTGGGTTTGATTCCCCACTCCACATACAGCCCGCTGGATGACCTAGAGCTAGTCACAATTCTGATAGAGCTGTTCTCACAGGGCAGTCCTGTCAAAGCTCTCTCAGCCCCACCTACTTCATAGGGTATCTGTTGTGCAGGCAAGAAGGGAAGGTGATTGTAAGCCGCTTTGAGACTCCTTTGGGTAGTAAAAATGGGTTATAAAAACCAACTCTTCTTTTTCTTTAAACATAAAGGTAAACAAGCTGAGCAGAGTATATCAGACCAATTATGAGTGGTCTATCCATGACCAATATAGCAGAGCAATTTTTAACACCTTGGGATACCTTCAGGTGGACCTGTTTACCATGGCTGAATCTAGAAAAGCATCAGAATTCTGCTCCCTGGTGGACAGTGACCCAGTTTCTCTGGGGAATCCATTCTAGAATCTTCAGTGAGACAAACTAATGAATTTTCTCTTTTCCCTCTTCTAAGCAAGATCATAGAAAAAAGGATAGCAGATTGAATGCCAGATCTGGTCCTCAGAGCTACTATGCCTAGTGGGCAGGATCTACATACCTCCTCATCAGATTTGCTAACGCATGGCCCACTTGGTATAGTGGTTAGTTTGGTGTAGTGGTTAGGAGTGTGGACTTCACATCTGGAGAGCCCGGTTTGATTCCGCGCTCCCCCTCATGCAGTCAGCTGTGTGACCTTGGGCTCACCACAGCACCGATAAAGCTGTTCTGACCGAGCAGTAATATCAGGGCTCTCTTAGTCTCACCTGCCTCACAGGGTGTCTGTTGTGGGGAGAGGAAAAGGAAAGCAATTGTGAGCCACTTTGAGACTCCTGGTAGAAAAAGGCAGCATATAAGAACCAACTCTCCTCCTCTTCCTCCTCCTTCTTTTCCTTATCATGATGTAGCAAGACTCCATTTAACAGCATGGAGGATCTGGCCCCAGGGCACTCCTTTTCCCAGGGACTTTACACACTCTACTACAAAATCTTAAACTTTGACTAGGTAATCCTATTATAGGAAGTGGACCCATTTTGAGGCTTGGGCTTCTGCAACAGGGGACTACCCCTTGTCCATTGTCATCAGTATTAGAATATATGCAGTCGTTTGCAGAAACAAGTTTAGTTGTGTCTTCAGTCAAGTCACACCTGCCATCCATTGCTGCATTTCATAAAGAGGTACAAAAGGGTTCTCCAGTGTCATTCTCCTTATGCCACATCTTATTCCACAGAGGCCTTTATATTTGGCGTCGGCTAGCCTGATGAAACCTTCCTTTGAGCCTTTAGCCTCCTGTTCCTTAGCGTTGTTCTCTAGGAAAGTAGTATTTTTGGTGGTCATTGCCTTAGCCATTAGAGTTAGCTAACTGGTGGCCCACCTTTTCTTAAGATATTACACCTGAATTCAGACTTCTTCCCTAAGGTAATTTCCAAATTCCACATTGCACAGGAAATTGTCCTACTGATTTTCTTTCCCACTCCCAGCTTACAAGCATACCCTTGATGTTAGGAAGGCTCTGTTATATTATTTAGAAAGCACAAGTTCTTTTTGTAAAGTTAAAGCACTATTTATTTGTTATTGGGTCCCAAAGAAGGGCAAATCAACATCAGCCCAGTCTGCATACAGCTGAGTGTTGGTTCCCATTCACCTCTGCTACAAGGCAGCTAAAGAGACATGTTCTCTCAATGTGAAAGTGCATTCCACCTGAGCGCAGGGGTCATCAGCTGCTGTTCATCAATGGCTTCCTCTTCTGGACATCTGCAAGGCATCAACCCGGTCAACAGAAGACACATTTATAAGACATGACACTCTGAACCTGAAGGTGAGAAAAGAAGTGAATGCAGGAAAAGCAATTCTGCAAGTTCTGTTCCAGTGAGAGATACTGCACCTTCTCCGTTGAGTAGCTCACTAATGCTACCAATCTGGGCTACACTAAAAGAAGATGGAAACAGAGATTCACTTACTGGTAACTGTTGTTCATTGATGTCTTCTAAGCAGACATACATTCCCTCCCTTCTGCCCTGCTATGAGCTTTCATTAGATCCATTGGGGGGTCCATAACAGTCTAGTGGAAACTGAGGGAAGGGGGCACCTGGTGGAGATTTCGAGCTAGAAACAAAGGGTTTGTAGTTGTCCTGTGCAGACACAGCCCTAATGTGTGTGTGCACAGGGAATATCAATGAACAACAGTTACAGATAAGTACAACTTTGTTTTCCTCCACCTGATTTACTGTTCAAAATCATCCCTAATCTCCCCCAACTGCTGTTTCACCATCTGCAGACGAGCTGCTGAATAGAAAAACATCAGGAAGTAGACAGAACTCTGGCAGAGTTCTGGATGTGATTTTGTTTACAAAGGAAGCTTCTTGGCGAAACTACATGTGATTTAGTAGAAGGCCTAATTTGAGCCTGAGAGAGGGAGCTGAGAGCCATAATGCCCTAGGTTCCAACTTCAAAGCAGCCAAAAATTGATAAAATGTCTTAGAGTGCAGAGAACCTTTTCACAAAAAGAATAAGTAGGCTTCACAGTTGTAGTTAGAGAAATTTTTAGGGATGAGGTTTGGGAAATATGAGGTTTGGGGTAGGAGGGAAGCTCAGCAAGGATGTGAAGTCACACTAGGACAGGGGTAGTCAAACTGCGGCCCTCCAGATGTCCATGGACTACAATTCCCATGAGCCCCTGCCAGCGTTTGCTGGCAGGGGCTCATGGGAATTGTAGTCCATGGACATCTGGAGGGCCGTAGTTTGACTACCCCTGCTTCGGGGACTTCAGTCTTTCCCCTAGACTCTATGGTATTCTGTAGGATTTCATCCCATTTTCTCTGGTGATCAGTTGGACTTCGGGAAGAACTCCAGGCTCCGCTTTGAGGCTGGAAACCTTAGGAATTATGTTAACTGGTGCTGAGTAATTCCTTTTAATTGGACCTAACTATTGCCAGGCAGGATTGGACTAAGTGCCTTATTCGTCACAAGAATCTCAGCAAGTAGCAGGCATCAGAAAGTTGGCAGAAAATGGGTCAATAGTTCATTCCTGCCAACCTATTGTAGTTGTTTTTCGGCTTCTGCTATCCCCTCTCATCTCTAGAGATAATGATATTAGCTTCCCTTAAAGGACTGTAGTAGAAATGATTGAAGTTATTTTGCTCCCTTGAAATACACTTGGCACAGATGGGGTGTCACAAGCTCTTCTTCCCCCTTTTGGAAGGGAGGCCACACCGAACAGAAACTGATTGGGTGACAAGCCTCAAGTCTCTCTGCAGACTGCGAAATTTTGTGCCTACACGATTCAAGCCTGCCGGAAGGAAACCGAACACCTTTTTTTAATGACTAATATTATTCTGCATCCCCCCCTCAAACTTGTTTTAAAATCCTAATGTTTTATCATGTCTAATTTTTATATCCTGCTCTATGAACGAACGAACAAACAAATGAACGAATGCACAGTAGTGTGTATCTAGACCACTGTTACTCTAGTTTATCTGCTCATACTTCCCTTTAGAGAGCCAGTTTGGTGTAGTGGTTAGGAGTGCGGACTTCTAATCTGGCATGCCGGGTTTGATTCTGCGCTCCCCCACATGCAGCCAGCTGGGTGACCTTGGGCTCGCCACGGCACTGATAAAGCTGTTCTGACCGGGCAGTGATATCAGGGCTCTCTCAGCCTCACCCACCCCACAGGGTGTGTGTTGTGGGGAGAGGAATGGGAAGGCGATTGTAAGCCGCTTTGAGCCTCCTTCGGGTAGGGAAAAGCGGCATATAAGAACCAACTCTTCTTCTTCTTCTTTATTTTATTCTTCTTTTCTACCTGTCAGTGATATCCTGGAAGTTTCTCTGCCACCCTGACTGTTCTTGGCAAACCAGTAGCTTTAGCACACTTTACAGAATGCAAGTCTGTTTGTAGGGGACTGATTTATTTCTCCAGCTCTGCTAATCAAGGGCAGGCCAACGCAGGCTTGCAGGTTCTAATATTCATGTTAGTTCAGATTAGGCAGACTGTGTCTCCCACTATGGTGCGACACCTCCTGCCTTTGGGCTGTGGGCCCCTATTGCTGCTACTTGATAGTTGAGTCAGAACAAACTAAGGGGAAAAACAGTGTTACTGTGACATCACTTCTGGTTACATACCCAGGAGTGATGTCATAGTGATGCTCTAGGAATGCTCTAGAAATGTTGTTAGCATAAAGATTTGTGAAATTCCTAAAGCATAGCCACGACTCTGTGATGTCAGTCCTGGGGGCATAACTGGATGTAGCATTGTTAGGTCATGCGCTGCAGTTTCCCTCCCTGTCAAAGTTCTGGGGGCTTGCCAGTAGACAGCCAGCAACTATTTCTGAAATGTGATATCTTTTTATGTGTGTTCTACAGCTGAGCATGTCATAAAGCAGGGGTGGCCCAGCTGTGGCTCTCCAGGTGTCCATGGACTACACTGACCATGAGCACATGCTGGCAAGGGCTCATGGTCATTGTAGTCCGTGGACATCTGGAGAGTCACAGCTTGGCCACCCCTGGTATAAAGCATGCAGTTAGGGAGACTTGTGGTGGGGAAATGGAAGGGGGCAGCTGTTGGCAATAGTGTGAAGAAACAAAACGAAAGGACATCATGCAATTTGCTTGACCGCCATTTTTAAACATTTTTCTTCTGCCACTGCTCTGAGCAGTAATAGAGACAGCAGGAGAGAATTCCCTGCCTCTGCCGGGGGTCTGGCAACCCTGTCCACAGCCACGAATTCTTCCGGTTGTATTGACTTCAGTAAGATAGACTGTGATGAACCATGGGAGTGGGAGAGCTTCCTGGCATCTTTAGTCAGGACTAAGAGTGCTATAACGCCATCACTTTGATACCCGTCCTCCAGAGATGGTTGAAAGCACCATAAATTACAGAAATATTGATGAATGTTAAATAAATTAAAAATGAAAGACAACGATATGGAGGAGACTATAGGTTGTGTTAGATCTGTGCGGGTCCAGAGAGCAGGACACTGGGAGTTTATTTATTTTACATTTATATCCCACCCTTCCGTTTCAGCTCTTTATTGCGACCCCAGCATGATGGTAAAGGTAAAGGTATCCCCTGTGCAAGCACCAGGTCATGTCTGACCCTTGGGGTGACGCCCTCCAGCGTTTTCATGGCAGACTCAATATGGGGTGGTTTGCGACTGTACCGTTTGAGGTGAGAAAACACCTTGAACCCTGCCCTGTGGGCAACCAGTAGCTCAGAGTCTTAAGATTCATTCTGTGGCCGTCCCATCACATAGGCAAATGGCTGAAGCAGTTCCATGCCCCAGCTGCCATCCCTGAATGAAACGGGAAGCTCCTTTGGAAGAGAGCATAGAGATGTTGCTTTGTTTCATTATTGATATTCTGTTATGGATCTTAGCAGGCAAAATGTGCATACCTCTTGGAGCGAATCAACCAAGGCGAGTCATCTATAACTCTAACAATGCAGATATTTAAGGGTTCCTTAGCATTATTACCTTCTCTGGCCTCCTCTGCTAAATATTATTGGAAAGCTGTTATGGTAATCCGTCTGCAAAGCACAAGTTCTAGGGGGACAGCCAATTGTTTAAAAAACAAAACGAAATAAGAACACTTTTCTCATATCATTGATCTGACACGAACTGCAAATTACTTTCAGCTTTTTTCCCCCACTTGTGTTCCGTGTTGCATTCGTATTAATGACAGAGCAACAAACAGTAATTTGAAACAGACCTTTTTTTTTCTCACTCCAGTCACCTTCAGAAGCTCAGATTAGGGTTTGCAGCTCCGGGTTGAGTAATACCTGGATTCTTGGGGAGTGGAAATTGAGGAGAGTGGGTTTGGGGAGGAAAGGGGAGGGGAGAACTAATGAGAGCCAGCTTTGTGTAGTGGTTGCAAGTGGCAGCCTCTAATCTGGAGCACCGGGTTTGATTCCCCGCTCTGCCGCATGGGTGGCTTTGAGCCAGTCACAGTCCTGTTAGAGCTATTCTCAGTTAGCTCTCTCAGTCCCACCTACCACACAGGATGTCTGCTGTGGGAAGGGGAAGGCCAGCCATAGTTCCCTCCTTCTGTAGAACTGAGGACAGAGAAAAAAGTGGTAGTGTAAGAATTTCTCCTATTCTCATTGGTAAATACCATAGAGCAGGGTAGTCAACCTGTGGTCCTCCAGAGGTCCATGGACTACAATTCCCATGAGCCCCTGCCAGCAAACGCTGGCAGAGGCTCATGGGAATTGTAGTTCATGGACGTCTGGAGGACCATAGGTTGACTACCCCTGCCATAGAGCTTAGAGGAAAGTCCTGAGGCATCCCCTGGTTGTTACATCAGTTCCTCCCCAAAGTCTGCTCTCCCTAGGTGCTGCCACCTTTGGCTAGATGGTACCACATTCTTTTTAACTGGATGCTAAGATATTTTGGATCGCAAGAGCCAATGCAGGCCATGCTCGAAAGCCAGAAAGAGCCATTTCCGTCACTGCTGAAAAGAATCCAGATGCATTTTTGTGACATTATTTTGTTTGCTTTAACAATTCTAGAAAGAGCTACCTAAAAGATACATACCCTGCCTTTCTGAATCATTTCATCCCGTATTTCTTTCTTCATTCCCTATTACATTTAGGCATGGTAGAACTATCGTCTTTCACAGGCTGTGTGTGGTTCTCCCCCCCCCCCACACACTACTATTGTGTCGGCTTGCATAGACTAATGGGCCACATAGTGCTTTGCGTTACTCAGGTGTGAATGATTTGGAATTGGAAATATCTTGGGCTGGAATTTATTACACCCCAAAAGCAATGTTTTCCCTAGCTTAACCGGAACATCTTCATAACTTCAAGGTAACTGGAGTCTCTGTGACCCTGAGTGAAATGAGATACTGAATATGATCCAGTATAAATCACGAGATGTACAGAAAGAACAAATAAGAGAAGGGAGCCTGAGAAATGTGTCTGAGTTTATTACCGGATTATTCAAAAAGGGAAGATTGGGGGGCGGGGGGGGGGTGGAGGAACAGTGGCCAAAAATCGTAATCATTTGACCTTGAAAGGAATGTATATAAGAAACAATTCTCCTTGGGCATCGATTTTCATAAGGCACATGCTAGACTTCAGGTCAGTGTAGAAACTTTTTAACACAATGATAATCATACCAGGATTAACCCTGATTAGTGGTTTTATTGGCAACTGAATTTCGTTGGGTAGAAGCCTGCATAACTGCTTAAGAATTAAGATCAGAGTAACCATCTGCAGAAGGCATGTGGATTGATTTAACACTTCTCCCCCCCCCCCAAAAAAAGGAAAGATATTTCAACAAACTGTTCCTGTTAATCTGAATCTTGTTCCCAAATCTGGAAACACACAAACAAACAAAGTATATGCCTTCCTTTAATCTTTTGTGGACCCATGAGCATTCACTGCTGGCACATGTAGAAAAATGAACATTGTGTAGTCTCATAAATATATGAATTCCTGCCATATTTAAATTAAAAAATATATTAAACATCTACTTTAGTCTTTAAAATGTTCCAACATAGCCAAATCTGCATCTCAGCAAATCCTAATATTATATGGAACCGAAGTCCTTCAGAATCAATTTCACAGTAGGCCCAGGTAAAGGTACACAAGAATAATTTGGTGGCTATGTCTCTTTAGGGCAGAGTCTGCACTTACTTTGTTTATTCCATTGTCGATCCTGTTGAATTCAGATCGCTTTGAACTTGGATCTTCTTCTTCCTCCCCCCTCCCCATCGAAACAGGAAAGTGTTCTGCACGTGGTTAGGGTAGTTCAGAAGGGGGGGGGGGAACCAAGTCTCTTTCTTTCTTTTCTTGAAGGGGGGGGGGAGAGGAGCCAAGCAGGGAGCCTCTTTCTTTTCTTGGAGGGGGGGGGGGAGATGATTGAAAAAGGCAGAGAAGGGAGAAAAAATCCAGGATCGACAGAAGTTGAGAGAAATTAGGGGCTTCTCCTTTAAGGCAAGTTTGTCACATGACCACCTGTGGCCAATCACGGGTCCTCTGAGAGCCCAATATTTAAACAGCCTTTAAATATTGAGGCTTAAAAGCACTCTGGATCAATCCTTCTCGCTGCAGAAGGAAAATTTAAATCGCCCCAAATCCAAACGGAAATCACATTCTGTGTAGAGGGCAGGGACTGAATCGATCTGGGGTTGGAATAAAAGCTCCGTGCAGTTTACACCCAGGATTCAGCAAAGGAAAGAAAGAATCTGTCCAGTGGCTTAATTAAAGATTACAGTTTAAGAGTATGTTATATCTTTTATTTACACTTGGACTCTGCCAGAACAGTCTCTCTAGATTGTTTTCCATTTTCAGTGCTTTTGTCAGTGGCAAAAAGAGTCCGTTCTTGTTAATCGCTTGAAAATATAATTAGGCTAACGCTTTTCTGGTGTGGAGAGTCAAGGCTGTCTCTTTAGGATTCGGAGCAATATTAGACCGAATAGCGTGCAAAAGCATTCCCACAAAACTCATGATGCTGTGACTCATTAACAAAAATTGCACACACAACAGTATACAGTCCTTTACTTTCATGGTACATCTCCCTGCCAGGCAAACATCTCGGCAAAGTAAGGTCACGCAGGACTCCGCTGATTTTCATTTGCCCAATGGATTTTCCACAGGAACATGTCGCTTGAAGCTGTGGAAATGGAATTGACAGAATTCCTCCTGTGAGTCCAGCACACGACTAAAAATAAGACTTTTACTGCGAGAGAGGTTTGTTAAAACGTACTTGCTTTGGCATTCGCCACCATGCACATGTCTGAAAATAGACCGCATCATCCACTTCTTTAATCTTTAATCTAATTTCTTAAGAGTCAAGCTGAAAGATGAGGCTTTCTAGCCCATAGTTAGTTCAAGATTTATGGGATGGATCTATTCATGGAAACAAAGCCTTCTGTTTCGGGGTGGATGTAAAGGGAAAGTTTCCTTGTGATAAACGGAAGAAAAAACACCTATACGGGACGGATGGAAGATCTCAGAAGTAAAATCTTCATTCTTGAAGTGGAAGGGGCATGTATCATTTTTATCTCTGCTTTCAAAACACCAATAAGTCGAGGTTTCCCGGAAGATATTTCGTTTGATGTCAAAATCTT
This sequence comes from Paroedura picta, assembly GCF_049243985.1. Lineage (NCBI taxonomy): Eukaryota > Metazoa > Chordata > Lepidosauria > Squamata > Gekkonidae > Paroedura > Paroedura picta. The sequence goes on along the minus strand of NC_135370.1, from coordinate 38,629,811 downwards.
TTCCTGTTCCAGACAACAAATTTAAGCTCCAGATGGGAGAAAGTATTTCTAGTGAAATCTCTCTTAATCGCCATTCTTACAAGATGGGATACTTCCACTGAAGTTAAAGATGACAACAACCGGCCAGTTTCATTTATTATAATAATTATTTTTATTATTACATGTTAACCCCATCCCTGCTCCAAGGTACCTGGCAAATGTAATACAAAGTTCTCACCATAAGGATGGGGTTTTTTTGCACCCTGCTTTTTACTACACGAGGGAGTCCCAAAGCATCTTACAGTCACTTCCCCTTGCTCTCTCCACAAGAGACACTCTCTGAGGTAGGTGAGGCTGAGAGAACTCTCAGAGAACTGTGACTGGTCCAAGGTCACCAGCTGGCTGCAGTTGAAAGAGGAGTGGGGGAACTATAACTGTCACAGAGCTGTTGTTTTGGAGATAAAATGAAGGAAGGAGAAGAAGGTTTTGTACCCTGCTTTTTACTCCCCGAAGGAGTCTCAAGGCGGCTTACAATCATCTTCCCTTCCGTTCCCCACAACAGACCCCCTGGATGGGGAGGACGGGGAGTGAGAGCTCAGAGAACCATGACTGGCCTGAGATCACTCAGCTAGCTGCACGTGTAGGAGTGGGGAATCAAACCTGGTTCTCCAGATTCAAGGCTTCCTCTCCTAACCATGACGCCAAGCTGGCTCGCCCTGTGAAACCCTCTATGAAACAGGTTTGATGAAGGCAAGGTGACCATCCAATGATCTTGGTTGCTGCCTTATATGCCATTATAAGAGTTTAAGCAAGTACATCTGCTACCACCACATGCATTTGAGCCTTGGATCCAGTGATGGCCAGGAGAAAGAGAGGTATACAAATACTCCAAACAAATAAAGCAGAAAGGAGTCATGTTCTGGAACCCTGTGGTCCCATGGGCTCATGGCCAGGGCATGCACCATAACCAAAGAGAGTATGCCCCACTGATGAATTTCAAAAACATCTTGTACCAGCTGAAAGGCACATTTTCCCTCCCTGGATAGGCTTCCAGGCTTCCTCCCCCTTTGGCTTAGAGCTGTCTCGAAATGCCCGCCTTCAAAGGGAGGAAGAATTTTCCCTTCCTCTCCATTTCTTGCTTCGGAATCAGGCTCAGACAGACTAAGCTATGTGTCGAGGAATTGGTATGTAGTTTTCATTATCCTGCATTTGATTCCAAATGCTTGAGCCTGGTGGAACACCGTGGCACACCCACTGTGGTCGCTAGGACCATCATGAGGGTTTTTGATTCCCCTCCATTATCCTTCCTCTTTCTTCACAGCCCACCAGACTTATCTGCTGGGAAGGGATGCTGTGGTGGCAGCGGACCCCTGAACAACAACAACAAAAAAAAAAGGGGGGGGGGTTCTTGCTGTCTCCCTTGGTTGTTCTTCTCCTTTGTGACAATTTATAGCAGGGGTGGCCAAACTGGGAGAAAGGGGGAGATAACACGTGAATTAAATACAATTAAATTAGATGCAAGCAAGCTAGCGTTCAATGGGAAAATGCGTGCTGCCTTTAATGCCAAAGGCTGTACTTATTCACCCTTCCTTTAACTGCAGCTGTTTGCTAGCACGTTTACCTGGAGCCTAAAATGATTGCATTGGTCATCCCAGCCAGTGAACACAGTATTAATTTTAACTGTGGCTTCCATAATTTTCCGCTACAAGAGTGCTTTGGAGAGACCATGTCAGGTTCTTTGCAAGAGTAATTCTCTTCCACTTGCCTGTACTAGGAGAGCAAATGAGTCAGAACCACAGAGTGAAATTCTTGCTCAGGAAGAGGTACAATAAGGCAATTTTGACTCTAGACTTAATGGTTTTCTCTCCCCCCCCCAAAAAAAAAAGAGGGGCATGTCTATTGCTTTACTAACTTCAAATGCACAGCTTACAGTGACATTCAGCAAGAAGAGTCTCCTGCAAAAGGAACTCAACACTAAGCTGAATATAATCTTGGAGATAATTCATAGATGTTCCTTTTAAAAATAAATACCCTGAACAAAGTGGTATTCTATTTATTTATATAGTTATTTATGCCTCACTTGCCTTTCTCCCTCCGGGGAATACCCACAGCAGCTTATCATACATCCTTTCATCCTCACAAGAATGGCCAGTTGTAGAGGATAAAAGCAGTGGCTTCTTAACCAGTAAGAACCGGGTTTGGAGAAACAGGTTTGGAGAGCCAGGTTTGCTTCCCTTCTGCTCCACAACCAGCCATCTGGGTGACCTTGGCCTAGTCACAGTCTGGTTAGGGGCTGTTTTGACCCAGCAGTCCTGTCAGAGCTTTCTCAGCCCACCTACCTCGCAGGGTATCTGTTGTGAGGAGAGGAAGGGAAGGCGATTGTAAGACACTTTGAGACTCCTTCGGGTAGTGAAAAGTGGGGTACAAAAGACCAGCTCTTGTTCTTCTTCTACTGAGTGAAGTTGGTTAGACTGCAGGAGAGGGACTGGCCCAAGGTCACATGTTGGGGTTCCTTGGCTAAATGGGGATGTAGACCTGGGTCTTACCACCATACCATACTTACTACACATGGCTGCCCTCAGGATGTGCTTCCACATAAATGTGCAGGATCAGGCAGATAGGGTTGCCAGCCTCCAGGTGCCGGCTGGAGATCTCCAGAGATTGCAAAGGATCCCCAGGTGATAGAGATTTGTTTCCTTGGACAAAATGACCACTTTGGAAAGGCGACTGAGTGGTGTGATGCCTACTTAAAGTCCCTTCCATCCCCTAACTCCAACCTCCTCAGATTTCACTTCCAAATCTACAGGTATTTTCCAACCCAAAGCTAGCAAGCCTAGGTGAAAACCCCATTTAGGACCAGCTAGACATAATAAAATAATCAGCTAACTTTTGAATTTTGCAGAACTGTTCCTCCGTCTCGGTGGTAAATAAACAGGAATAGCCACATACCCTTCAACAGCTAAATGCCATCCAACTAATTCCATCTCCACTGTTCCATTTCACTAAAGCCACATTTTATGAGAAAAACTTGGAGCAATATTGATTTTATAGCCTAAGAACCAAATAAGAGGGCAATAATACTATTGGGACATAAGCTCAGCAGAGTCAGTCCAATGGTCCATCTAATCCAGAAACCTGTTTCACAGAATGGCCGGCTATTTCTTGGAGGACCAACAAACAGAAGAAAGAGGCCAAGCTTTCCCCAATCCTGCCTCCGAGCCAATGGTATTAAGAGATTTACTGCATCAGAAGAAGAAGAAGAAGAAGAAGAAGAAGAAGAAGAAGAAGAAGAAGAAGAAGAAGAAGAAGAAGAAGAAGAAGAAGAAGAAGAAGAAGAAGAAGAAGAAGAAGAAGAAGAAGAAGAAGAAGAAGAAGAAGAAGAAGAAGAAGAAGAAGAATTGGTTTTTCTATACCGCTTTTCTCTACCCAAAGGAGTCTCAAAGTGGCTTACTGTCACCTTCCCTTTCCTCTCCTCACAACAGACACCCTGTGAGGAAGGTGAGGCTGAGAGAGCCCTGATATTCCTGCTTGATCAGAACAGCTTTATCAGCGCTGTGGCGAGCTCAAGGTCACCTAAGCTGGCTGCATGTGGGGGAGCGGGGAATCAAACCCCGCTTGCCAGATTAGAAGTCTGCACTCCTAACCACTACACCAAGCTGGCAAGATGCAGTCTTCCTTCAGTCAAGCTGGCCAAGTAACCACTGATGGGCCCATCTTGTATCCACGGATGCTGTACCCATTGTGCTTTTATTAAAGAACACACAAGAAGCTTGATGGGACCTGATCCTGCTGTTCCCTCTACATTCCTTAGGTGTCTGGCAGAGGAATTCGTTAAGTTACAAGCCAGGTATTTGCTATGTATTCCCAAGACATGATATAATATTTAAATAGAAAATAATTGGCCAAGGTTATTGTACCAAGTGAGCTTTTTGTAGGTTTGTTGGGCATGGTGTGGCAACCAGCAGGAGATTGGGAGAATATAGAGAGTGTCTGTTGGCAACAGCATGATGTCGCTTCTGGGAATACCTGTAACTGACATCACACATCTCTAGGGATTTCGGTAAATATCGTAAAACCATAGATTTTCTGGTGATTCCTAGAGAGGATTGACACCACTTCCAGGTTTTCCCCAGAAGTGATACGTAGCTACTGGCTTATTTTTCTCCCAATAGTCTGAGCCAGGGGATCGACCACCAGGGAACTGCAACTCTAACTTGATAACAAAAAAAAGGGATTGGAACTCAGCTGTCCTCTGATGGAACTCAGAAGACTACTACATCATGCTTTAATCAATACAGTTGTGACTTCATTATCCTGCTGAATATCTGTTTACTGGTTTTTTTTGGGGGGGGGCTTGATCTTTGCGGATGCAATTACCCTGTAGTTAGGCAGAACTAGTTAAACTGAAGTGGTGGGTAGATTGAAGTGGTGTATTTGGGAACCTGTGCAGTATAGCGTACGGATTGTTGTATTTTAAAGGCAGGAGACCCAAGTTCAAATTCCAGCCAACTGCAAATGCTGCTGTAAAAAGAAATCCTCTTAATTCCCCTTTGCCCAATTTCTCCCTGAAATCCAATCATCCATCCCCCCCACACACTTTTAAAGGAATTTTGGAGTCTGTTTCCAACTTATTCCATTTTGATCAAAGAGAAATTTGAAGAGCAAAGGGGCACAAGTTCATAATTTCATTTGGTAGATGGTCAAAGGCAAGCAATGGCTTCTGAAACCTTCCTGTCCTGATCAACATACCTGAAGGAGTGCCTAGTCTTTTACGAATCTACTCAGCCATTAAAGTCATTATTGGAAGCCCTGTTTCAGGTGCCCCAGCCTTCTAAGATCAGGTGGGAGGCAACCAGGAGAAGGACCTTCTCAGTTGCAGCACCAAAAGCTATGTTACCTCAGAAAGATTCAGCCGTCCCATTCTGTTGCCATCTTCTGCCAGCCGCTGAAGACGTTTTAGTTTCATTTGGCATTCCCACAGTGCTCCCCCCTTCCTGCCCAGTGATCCTTACTTCCTGTTTTAAGCGTTATTTTTATGCCTTTCTATGTATTTTAGCTCTGGTTTTAATTGCTTTAATCTTGCATTTTCTCAGTTGGTTTTAATGGCTTTAGACTGTTTTAAAATGTGGTAGCTGTGGTTTTAATTGTTTTAGTGGTGCATTTTATTGGTTGGTTTTAATGGTTTTATAATGCGGTTTTGTTACGCCTATTTTAATTTGTTAGCCACCTTGATGGCCATTGGGATGGCAAAAAACTGAGCTATGCACTTTGAAATATTCAGTCTGAGCTGTGCTCAGTATGCTTCAGGCTCTACAACTCTGCAGCCTGCATCTGTGGCCCCGCTTCTGGGTCCCAATGCATTTTGATGTTGGGCTTCTGATGGTGCTCTTGCACTCAGGCCTGGTCAATGAGAGTATTCCTAATATTTCTACCCAGGGAAACCAAACATCCCTCTGGCATAAAACGTTTTCGTGGATTTTCCTCATACTGAAAGGCACAAAGTATTTCTCATTGAGCTGGGCCTTGTTAATTAGAACACGCTGCACATGTGCCAATAATAGAACGGAAACAATTTGGATTTTGTTCATAAGTCATGTGCAAATATTAATTTTTTAAAAACTTTCAAGGTGTTAATTAGAGAAACGGAATCCTTATGTCATGCTTCCGAATTTTCATAAAAAGATAACTGTGGTTATTACCTTTTTATTAGTTTTTTTGCAAATAGTTCTGACAGAAGGTGATAAAGAAGGTGGCTTTCTAATTAATTTCAGAACTCATTTAAACTAGTCCAGAATTTGCTTTAATTAAAAAAAGTTCTGACAGAGGTTTGTTATTGATGAATAATGTATGAAATGTGATCAAAACATCATCTTTGATAGGCAGGGTTTTCTTTTTTAAATTAAGTTGCATCTTGATCGGGAAAAAGATGTTCTAAGCAACATAGTTTTCCTGAACCGGAATGCTGTAGCACAGGATTAATTCAGAACAAACATGAATCCCTAGCGTTGAAACAAAATGGTGTAATTATGAGGCAACTAAAAGCGCAGTCCTAAAAACTACTTCCCTGGGAGTAAGCCTTCTAGAATAGCCCATGGAACTATGTCTCAGTGGCGGAGCACTTGCTTTATATACAGACAGTCCCAGGTTCGATCCTTGCCACTGACAGCTAAAAGGACAAGGCTCTAGGGCAGCGGTCCCCAACCCCCAGTCCGGTGACTGGTACCGGACCGTAGAAAGTCAGTACAGGGCCGCAGCTCCTCCTCGTTCTCCTCCCCGGCTGCTGCCTCGGGGGCTGCCCTGCCACTCTACCACCAGCTTACCTTTGGTGCTCTCCAGTGGCCACCATGGCTGGGGCACCCCCTCGGTGTGGCACTGCACAACTGCTGCTGGCAACGTCCGCCAGTGGGCGGCAGGAAGTCAGGGGCGCCGGCGGGAAAGCAAGTGGAGCAGGGGCTCAGGTGGCATCATCCCTCGGCAAAAGACTACTCTCCCCCCCCCCCCGGGTCTCAGTAAAATTGTCAAGCGTTGATTGGTCCCCGGTGATAAAAAGGTTGGGGACCACTGCTCTAGGGAACGTAAAAGGCCTTACTATCACTGCAGGTATGACTCTAGAATCTTTAAAAAAAATTGAGCCCATGTGATTAATTATTTTGAGGCAACTGACACATCTCTGTAGCATTATAACAATTTATCTGTTAGAACATCAGAAGGTGCAGCTTTTTAAAATTGTTTTAGATTCCCTAGGATCCTTCCCCCTGCTCTTATGCTAACCATCAAAGGTCACATATTGAGCTGGTTTCGTCCATTCTGTACTTTCCGCCATCCTTCCCCTGTCGTCGGTGCATGAACTCCATTTAACCTCATTAAAAAAATTTTTTTTTGTTACAAGCCACATGAGTCTAGTGATGAGACTATCTTGGATTCCTAAATTAAAAAACAAAAACAAAAACAGGGAAAGTTTAAAAGACGCTGCATGAGGTTTAGTTCCCTGCTGGTATTGACTTGAAAGGGGGATTGGAGAGAAGGCAAATGATGGAATTTCCAATACCCCCCCCCCCAAAAAAGCATTTCAGCGCTGCATGCAAAGAAAATAAGGGGAGGGAATTGTCTGTGTGGAATTAAGGTTACATGGGATGGAGAGCGAGACAGAGAGAGAGAGAGACAGAAAGGTGGGAAACCTAAAGCTTTGACAACATTTTCCCCTTTCATCCTTTAGAGAACAAATGTGTTTTTTTGGTGTTGGTGGAGAAATTGGCAGTCCCTGGAAGCCTAAAATTAAAATGGTGCAAAGAAGGCTAGTCAGATTGCTAGTTCAGAAAATGAGAAAAAAAAAAAACTCCTGCTGAACTTAATTCTGCTTATTTTTATTTTGTTATTCTTTTAAATGTTCACAACTTGAGTCTCCCTTATAGGGATGTGTTGATTTTTCCAAATAATATAAAGTATGAACCAAACAAAAATAACCAAAACAGGTTCTGGATAAACTATATAATTCTATTCCCCCTTTTCAATATCTTAGTTCTTCAGTGGCATTTATTTTAAATAAACAATGAAATTCCACCTACTCCAAATATAAAGTGCCTCTAATTATCTTGGAGTTTTTGAATCCTGTGAGCCCTTACAAAACCTCCCAGAAGGTTTGAGCCTGTCAGGATATTGTATGGTAAGATTTCGAACATTTATGTATGAGTGTAAAAAGGTCAGTTGATAGGTATTACACTATGTTGATATTATATATTTTATTATATATTATATAATTTTATTATACCTTTGGTGCCATTATATATTTTATTATGTATATTATTTTTCTCTCATAGACATAATTGAAAGAATTAGAGGCGCTTTATATGTGAAGCAGGTGGAAATGTCATTGTTTATTTAAAATTAGTACAGAGAGCATCAAATACTAATATGTAGTAATATCATTTTATAGATAAAATTAGCAAGAAAGCCCATTGCAGGCAGGAATGAAGTGGGCATTAGGACCCAGGGGACACTGACAGGCACAGTTTTCTCTCTCTCACAGCAGGAGCCATAGGAAGTAATCAGGGCTCCTGTAGCAGGTAAGCAAGGGTCGTTTGCAGTTTGGGGCTTGTTTGCAGTTTGTCTCTGTCTGTCTGTCTTTCTCCCTCCCTTGCAGCAGGAGCCATAGCAGGTAATCCGGGGTTGTTTGTGGTTTGGCAGGGCTCCCTATGTCTCTGTGTGTCTCTCTCAGGTGTCTGAGAGCAAAGTGGCTAGCTTCCAGGGAAAGAGGGTGGTAGCTGAAGAGGGAGGGCCAATCATTGGCCCTATTCCATCTTGGACAGCCAGGGCACTCTCCACCCCCAGGGCTGTTTCACAAATATTAGGAGGAACAATGGATAAGAATAAGGGAGTTTTAAGATATAAACGTTAGCTGAGCCACATGGACCTACTCTAAACTGTCAAACATTAGAATGTCTTGGGTTCAATCCCTTCGGAGTGCAAAACCAGATAAATTTGTAAGGAAGAGCAATAAATTAGTGTCAGGGCATCACTAGGGCATCAGTTGAAATCCCCTCCACACGATTTCGTTTTTCAATTTAGTAGCACAAAATTTTAAAAGTGCTCCAGAGCTTCTGCCCTTTTTCAAATTGTCCGATAACACAGCAGAGTCTCCTAGTGTTGGGCAATTTGAAAAAATGGGGCTTCACAGCTGCTTGTCAGTTTCAGAAAAGGTCTGGTCAGTTTCAACTGTGAGTCTTTCTCTCCCCCCCCCCTTGCCTGTGTTCCTTTCTGTTCCCTTTCGTTCAAGGTGCTAACACTAAAATGTATGTGCAAAACCCGAACTGTGAGGATTTTTATGGAAGGCGCTTTCTGGATGCTACTAAGCAGCAGCCATAGGGCAATTGCATAAATATTTTTTTAGACTTTCAGTGTGCCAACCTACCCCACACATTCAAACCCCCCCCTCCGGCTCCAGAGTAGGTATATTTAGGAGTGGATGCACCACTGCCTGCGTCATGGCAGGAATGACCATCCTGCCTCTAAAGGAGGTGTCCATGTATACAATTTTTATTTTAAAAATTTCTGTGCTGCCATCCCATTCAGAGCCCCCAAGGCTGCAGTCAGTCATTATATGGAAACAGATTATAAAATGCCTGTTTGTAAAACAGTAAAAAAAAAAATCAACAAAACGCAAATACATAAATGCATAAACCGGGAGGGGTGTCAATGGTCACTGAAGAAGTGCCACATGGAAGAGAAAAGTTTTCATCTGCAGTGGAAGACAGTGATAGAGAGGAGGAGGGAACCCTGGAGAGGGAATGCTGTCATTTCTGTGCAATGACTGACAGGTGATCTACATGTTGCAAGTGAGCACAGAACCATCTGCCTTGCCCTGGAAAGCTCAGGCAAGCCTGATCCCATCAGAGTTCAGAAACTAAGATGGGCTAACCCTGGCTAGTATTTGGATGGGAGACCTTCAAGGATTTGGGTGGTAGTTCCTCCAAGGAACACCAGAGGTGATTGCTGTGGAGGCAGGCAATAGCCAGCCGCCTCTGAACGTCCCTGGCCTGGCTGCCAGACAATTCTCGGATCCCTTGACTACACAACGGGTGCCGTATGATGAATGAATAAATGAATGAATGAATGAATGAATGAATGAATGAATGAATGAATGAATGAATGACGATGCCATTTTAGATGAGAATTCAGCAGTCTAAGAATAGCACCGATTGTGAGCAGGACGGCAGTGCAGCAGCAGTGTGCTATCTTCTCCTCCACCTAGAATAATAGAGTTGGAAGGAACCTCACGGGTCATCTAGTCCAACCCCCTGTGCATTTCCAAGTGCTGAAAGAGCCCCTCACAATTATTTTGGCACTTCAACAGGTGCAAGGAGAGGGATGAGGTCTCATGGCTCTGCTGCGCCAGGGGACCAATTAAGTTCTGGTCCTTGCTGCAGTTTTAACATATGACATTCTTGTTTAACATGGCGTTGACGTCCATGGGTTGTCCTGTGATGTGTAGTCTGGCTCTGAGTAGGCCTGGACTCCGCTTGCCTCCCATCTAACCTCACCTATTGGAGACACCTGATGGAAAGTCTCCAAAGATGTCCCCAGTGGTCAGATCAGTTCATATGGGAGTAAAGGTAAAGTTATCCGCTGTGCATGCACCAAGTCATGTCTGACCCTTGGGGTGATGCCTTCTAGCGTTTTCATGGCAAACTCAATACGGGGTGGTTTGACAGTGCCTTCCCCAGTCATTACCGTTTACCCCCCAGCAAGCTGGGTACTCATTTTACCGACCTCGGAAGGATGGAAGGCTGAGTCAACCTTGAGCCGGCTGCTGGGATCGAACTCCCAGCCTCATGGGCAGAGCTTTCAGACTGCATGTCTGCTGCCCTACCACTCTGCACCACAAGAGGCTCATATGGGAGTAGGCAGTCCATATTGTATATACTGTAAGGGTGTCACATATATAACTGAAGCATCTCTGGTCTAATTAATCTGATCTAATTATATAATAGATGGTTCTTAATTTTTACAAATTTTAAAACTTAATTCTTAATTTTTTAATGCATTTTAATCCTCCGTGCCTTTGGGTATAACTGCAGAAATAAATGCAATAAAAGGAAAACATTACATAAATGAAAATCTCTATTGAAATTATCTTGTTCTGGGAAAGCCTCAAATGATTTTCCACACGATACCTCACATTGGAGATTACTTTTCTCAGCGGTTTTAGGAGGAAATTGCCTGACACAAGGACTATAGATCGGCATTTTAATACTGCCCCATCCTCCAAAGGACTCTGAACTTTGATCTGTTCCTGTTATTCTGCACCCTCCCTGGAAGAACTTCTCTTGCATTTTTCACAACTGTGGCCCTTTCAAGACCCAAGGACAGATTTTTGGCTGCAGTAGAGTAAGTGTTGCAGTGATTCTTCCTCAACTGCAGGTGTAGCCTCCTGTGATCCATAATTTGTCATTCCTTTGGCAGATTAGTTCTCACTGGTGCTTCAGAAAGTCTGGACAATTTTCAGAATTTTTTTTTGAAGCAGAAGTGAATAAATGTATTTAAAAGCCAGCTGGTGTGCCAAATACGCCTCTATCAGCACCCTTTCAGGTTTATATGGCAAGAAAAAAAATTAATTAAAAAAAATCTAAACAATTGTGTCTCCTCTAAAACCAATAAAGCATAAAGACATTCATAAAGTTTGCAACATTTAAGCATCAGTTTTTATGTCACTCTAGCATAGCCTTTCTCAACTTTTTTTTTCATTGATAAACTGCTGAAATATTCTTCAGGCTTTGAGAAACCCCAGAAGTTGTGTGATTGTGCAGAATACAGCTGGGAAGCATAGCTGTGTACACACCACCTGAGCCCCTTCCCACCCCCTCCAGGTCCATCATTGGCCATTTGGGATGTGGGCAGGTAGACATGAGCATGTATGTTTAATAAATGTTTAACAATAAATGTTTAACAGATTTTAAAAATTTGTTTCTGCTCCCCATGAAAAGTGGTGAAGAGCGGAAAGCAGGGGTATAACAGCTGAGCAGCGGGGAGATCATTACTGCTCTGCTATTTTTCATGATGAGCAGAAAGCAGGGGTTGAAATGGCACAGAGCCATTTGTACCCATTTCTGGCTCTTCTGAAATCACCATGAACTTCATCAAATTTCTTGGAAGTTCGTGGTGCCTCTTCAACTCAAGCACATCACTTTGCAAATCACAAACCAGCCAAAATGTATGATAAACTTTAGTTCATCAACTGGTTCATCCCCATCCCTATTCACCTCTTTCATAATTTTGTCACTTACCCAGTGGAATTACAGGGTAAAACACAAGAAGGACCTGAAATACTGACCAACCAATGAAATTCTCACACATCCCTCACAGTAGTTTCATATCGCCTCATAACGTGGACCTCAGCAAAAATGGATCTGGAGTCATTATGGCTCAAGTGCCAACCAAAGCATTATTCTTGGTTGTGGTGTAAAGTGCCATCAAGTCAAAGCTAACTTATGGCAACCCCGTAGAGCGGTGTTCCCCAATCACCAGGCTGCAGCCCAGTACAGCCCCCCCCCCCCGTGGTGTGTGCTTGCTGCACTGGGAGCGATCGACCACCTCTAGGTGCAGTGAGCACCGCGCTGCGGGGGGGGGGGAGTGGCACGGGCGCCTGCAAATGTGCAGGCGCAGACCTGCTGCGCCTGCGTGTTTGCAGGTGCCAGTGCACCGGCACCCGTGCCTTCCCCCCCACAGCGCATTGCTCGCTACGCCGGGAGACAGCCGATCACTCCTGGCGCAGTGAGCCCCGTGCCGTGGGGGGAGGGAGGCGTGCCTGCTGGTTTGTGGGCCCTGTGCCTCCCTCTCCCCCCTGGTCCCCAGGCCTCCCCCTCCCCCCCGGTCCCCAGCCTGAAAAAGGTTGGGGCCCACTAGCCGTAGAGTTTTCAAGGCAAAGAGAAGCGCTTTGCCATTGCCTGCCTCCACATCACAAACTCGGTTTCCCTTGAAGGTCTCCCCTCCAAACACCAGCCACAGCTGGCCCTGCTTAGCCTCCAAGATTGGGCTAGGCTGGGCTATCCAGGTCAGGGCAATAAGGAATGAGTCAGGGTTGACCAAGATGGTGGTGGAAAGTGCTATCCAGTCCCAGCTGAAGTATGGTAACCCTGCAGGGTTTTTAAGGCAGGAAACGTTCAGAAGTGGTTTGCTATTGTCTGCCTCCATGGACTTCCTTGGTGGTCTCCCATCCACATATATTGTTCAAGGCCAACTCTGCTTAGGTTCTGGGGCTTTATGACACTGGGCTCCCTAGGGCCATCCAGGCCAGGTCGTTATCCTTGGAGTTCATGAAATATGCTCTTCGTATAAGCCACTGGAAACCCGGACTCAGCATCCCAGCTTTGTTCCTGAGTTGCTTCAACCATAACATATCCTCCCTCCTATTCAAAAGACTAACACAGAAACTCACTCTTGTGTGTGGGTTCTGTGAACAGAGCTCAGACTGGAAGGCATCCATTATTTTTCACTTAAATACATGTACTCTACTCAGTTAATTGAACAGTGAGCTGGCTAGAATGGGAAGCGTCTTTTTAATCGCTTTGCCTCCATTTACAAAATGAATGAGTAATAAATCCACAGGGTTTCAGATGTATTTTTATGCAAATGGGGGGAAAAATGACAAGGAAGGTAGAAAGTATTCCAGGTTTTCATACTTATACCTGTGAGCTAGAGCTAAATTCTAGCCTTGCTTGTCTCCCTGTACAAGCATGCCCACCCCTTTAGATCTACTGAAGGTATTCTGGGATACAGAATTGTAAAACAGCCGAGGGATTTGGGGAGGCAGTGACTCAAGGAAAGTGGGCTGTAATCATTGTGGATGGCTTAGGACTTTATGATGAAGAGGCGAGGCAATATAAAAGCTGCTTTCCAATATTCTGTCTCAGTTTGGCATGATGGAGAGGGGCGGCCTATAAATCAGTCAGATCAATAATAATAAAGAACAACAAATAGAACTCAGGAGAGGGCTGTGCACACGAAGGGGTGGGACTTTGTAAATAGAAGCAATGGGTTCTGGAGGCCTCACTTCAAAAAGGATGGGGACAAAATGGAGAAGGCGCAGAGGAGAATGACGAGGATGATCCGGGGCCTGGGGACCAAGCCCTATGAGGAAAGGCGGAGGGATTTGAGAATGTTCAGCCTGGAGAAGAGGAGGTTGAGAGGGGACAGGATCTTTAAGGATTTGAAAGCTTGTCACTTAGAGGAGATGTTACCAGAAACTCACTTATACACGTGTCTTGTGACATGTGTCTATTCAGTAGGGTTGCATGTTCCGGTGCGGTTCGGCCATTTCGACAATCATTGAAGCCCGAGGTGGCCAGCACATGTCAGCACACAGAGTCACATATTGAGAAGTTGTGTTTTGAGAGGTAAAGGTCAGCAGTGTGGTCCATCATTATAAGGGATGCCCTAGCTTGCCTTGACACAGTTCCCATCACATCCTGCAATGCACTGCCTCCATGAGTCCACTCCATCCCACTGGTTTCCCTTTGTTTTTGCAGTACATAAGTCACTTTCCTCCACTCCCCAGATGCACCTTGAAAGGAACAGTTTGGTAGGATAGGGTTCCTCATGGACAGAAACACGAGGAGCCTTGTAAATCCTAGACCAGGCTTTCTCAAACAGGGCTTCATGAAACCCTGGGGTTTCTTGATGGCCCTGGAAGGGTTTCCCAAATAGGTGGGAGTTAATTTTTTAGTATATTTTAAAAATGTGTTAAAGATTTGTTGGGTGATACGACTAAGCATGGTCATATTGACCCACCACTCCCTCCCAAAATGGCCAGTGATGGGTCTGGAGGGAGTGGGAAGGGGAGAAGCCCTGGGTGTCTGAAACACAGCTATGTTTCCCAACAATATTCTGCAGCATCGCGCCACTTATGGAGTTTCTCAAAGCCTGAAGAGTGTTTCAGGGGGTTCTCAATGTTAAGAAAGTTGAGAAAGGCTGCCCTAGACCTTCCCTGCCCACCAGCTCATGGCAGGACATCTACAGTCAGAGAATCCTCAACAGTGAGCTGCCTCTTCTTGAGGACATCCAAGGAAAGAGATCACTTGCTCCTGTCCTTAGATAATTTGTATGAGCAATTAGTTACAATTAGCAGCTATAGCAATTAGCAGTACGAGTAATTAGTTAGAATTGATAGCGATAACAAATGAATATGATAGTAATAAACGATGACAAAGCTAGAAAGTATCAGTCACAGTGTAGTAGGGATGTATTATGGAATGTCCCACGCAATGTGGTCAATGAATTTAGCAGCCAGTAAGAGGATGACTCCATTAAAGGCCTAAATCAGTGAAAAGCACAAAAAAAGCCCCAAACACTTTTTCATTTGTTGTGAAGTAGGATCTTTCCAGACTAGAGATCCCTGAACATTTGGAACTTGTGGCCACCTTTGAGATTCTTGACATATGGTGGAGGGTTTCGCCACAAAATGGCTTCCGCAGGCAGCAAAGCGACCCCCATCAAGGCAGCCCAAGTGCGGAAGGGAGGCAGCGGCTTTTGCCTGAACTATTTCCCCGCCATCAAAGCCAGGCCGATTATTTTAACCTCATCGAATTTAACATCTGGCTTGGATGGCGGTTTACCTGACAGGGCGATTATAATGTTTTAAGTTGAATTTTGAGATTCTAAAGGTTTTGATTGTAGAATTATTTCTTATCTCGTAAGCTGCCTCGAGACATTTTCAGAGAGGGGTGGCCTAGAAATAGAAATCCATTCATTCATTCATTCATTCATTCATTCATTCATTCATTCATTCATTCATTCATTCATTCATTCATTCACTTTAGGAATTACACTGGGAAAGAAGAATGAGCGAAAATAAAAACAACATTGGTCACAGCCATTTAATTTGAGGAAGCTCATGCCTTGAACAAATCTTTGTTGGTCTTCAAAGTGCCATTGGATCCAAATTTTGTTGTACTGTTTCAGACCAACACGGCTATCCACTTGAATTGGTTACAGCCACCACTGAAACAACATTATTTGAATCTACACCACCAATCAAAAGCCCTGCCACAGCCCCTTCTGAAAACTCCTGCTGGGTGCCAGGAAAAGTGTCAGCGCCCACCGTGGCACCACGTTGTGGACCCCTTGTTCTAGACCTTTAGGGCTGTGAGGAGCACACCTTGTGATCTGCCAAAGCAACATATGAGATCAGAAAAGATGGGAAGAGGATCTAATTGGGATAATAGTAGAAAAAGGAACATCCAAGGGGGAAACACAAGAGTACTTCCGTAATTGATTGCTATAATTCAGTCTCTATTATAAATTTCTGGACCGTGTTTTGAGAAATAACGCCTCCAAGGAGAGCACGTCTCACGAAATATAATTGAGCACGTTACAAATTTGACTGCAGTGGCTACTGCAAAGCTGAGATATTGGAACCATTTGTCAATATGTCTTTTAACTAGTTGTTTACTCCTCCCTCCAATCGTTCATGGCTTTGGAGGGGTTGCTTGTGGAAGGACGGATTCTGCCCTGCCATGTGGGTAGATTTAGTTACAGCAGGGCTTAGTCGATGCGAAAACAAGAGCCATGTGGAATCAAATTCTTACGTACAAAATGGCACAATTCTCCCTAGCATCCTGTGGATTGTGTGAATTATCATGCTAACTCTATGGGAAAATAGCAGCAATTAAAAGGGTATTACATCCAGAATCCCAGCTTTTCTTTGTAGTCTACAGCTTCAATATGCTGACTAATAACGGAACGTTAATGTGGTTGGTTTAGATTTGATTACAGTTTTGCACATGGGTTTCTGCAGACCAAAAGGAATCATCGGCTTCGGAAAAAGGGAGTTAGGGGCTTTTGGAATTGGTGCTAATGAATTTAATTGTGGTTGTTGAGTGGGGTGGGTGTCACAGGACAGGGATGCAGAATGCACATGGACCCTAACTGCTTCTTTTTTATATAATAATTTTATTGTTTATTATTATATGAAGCATTTACAGAAAAGTTGTAAAGAGAAAGCGACCAGTTGATATGGTTTGCCATCTCTTTTAACATAGATATTTAGTTCTCATCACATATTATTCCTAGTCTAAAAGTTTTTACCATTTTTCTTAGCCAAGTGATTGTTAGTACATATGAGATCTATTATAGGAATACATTCTGTTATTATCTTAAATGATATTAGGTCAGTCTCCTTCATAAGTTGGCCCTAACCCAAGAATTACTACTGTTGTCTTGTTAATGCCTATAAAATATGGTTTGTCATCCTCTTTTGGCATACATATTAACATACATATTCAATTCCCATCGCATATTAATCCTGATCTAGGAGTTATTACCATCTTTCTTAACAGAGTAGTTGTTGATACATAGGAAGGTATAATCTATTATAAGGATATATTCTATTATTGTCTTAAGTGATATAAAGTCAGTTCCCTTCATATATTAGACCTGTCCTAAAGGTTGCTACTGCTTTTTTTTTTTTTCTCACAAGAAGCCAGGAGAATACTCCATTGTTCAGCTCATCTTTCAGGTGGTCGCAGAAAATGAAATTGTATTTTTTTCCATAGTAGAGTGTTTCTGATTGTCCTTCTGTCAGAGCCAGAGAAATCTCTTGCTTGATTCTTGTTTGTAATCGCCTTTGAAGGGGCTCTGAATCCTTTGTCAATCTGGATCTCTTCCTCTGGTCGCACAGAAGTATCTCCTGATAGCTTCCTAGTTGCTGTCGCTTTTGAATAGACTCTTTTTATTTTGCTGATCCAAGTCATTTCCTGCTCTGAATAGACTTCCAGGTTTTTGGTGCTTTCCTTCCATGAATCTGTTTTCCCAGGTTCTTTAAAGATACTTTGGGTTTTTACATCTCTGGCACTCTCTCCCTCCAGTTGATTAACTTCCAGACATTGAAGTTTCACTTGATTTACTGTTAGCTGAGCTGCGTCATCAGCTGGTCTCTCCGGATCTTGGGCTCCATCCAAAAGCTCCCCCTTAGTCCCACGAATTTCCTTTTCCAGCTTATTGACTGCTTTCAGTATCTCTGAGTTTCCTTTGCATAACAAATGAAAAAGCTGTGCCTTAGTTAATTCTTCCATAGTTCTAGGCAGTCACAAACTATAAACAGAAAGTCTCGTGAGGTCTCGCGGGAGCACGAGCGATCCCAAATTATCAGTTTGTCGATCTCCGTGTCAAGTCAAATTCTCTCACTGAACGTTCACCCATAAATCTTCATGGCACTCTCTTTGTTTGGTTAATGGGTGTAATTAGCTGGGAGTCTCTCACTCGGGAAAAGAAGGAATTCGCTTGTAAATTGGTTGAGGGGGGGGAGGGAAGAGCTTGTGAGAGGAGAGAGAGAAAAGCCAGAAAGCTTTCAATTCTTACTGTTGTAGGTTCCAGCTTCTGTCAGGTTCTGCTCCTATCGATCTGGTAAATGATGATCTGGGAAGAATGTGAGGTCGGCTGGTCGTTTCAAGCTTGTAAAGTTGTTTGCGACTAAGACGCCATCTTGACCTTGAGCTCAAGCCGCTATTAATCCAGGGAGATCTTGCTTCTCCCTACGGATCTGTAGGACCCTCAGGTCACCGTTCCCGGTTCCTGGGGCGACCGGTGAGCAGATTTGCGTATCTGTTCAGGTCAGCCAGGTGCATAAGCCCCTGACCCTCGGCATGGCTTAAGAGCTGAACTGAAGTCCAGCTTTCTTTATGGCGCCCCTGGTGGTTCTCGACCCTAACTGCTTCTTCAGCATCTCTGTGCCATCCCCACCCAACCTTAAAAAGAGGGAGCTGTATTTGTTTTCTTGGAGCAACCTGACAAAGAAGCTGGAGTAGTGAACAGCAGCAAGATCTTGCCAAGGGCTGCTTGTAAATGTCACTTCCTGGTGACAGAGGGCACGCTCTGGGTCGCCTGCCTGAAAATTTGTGAGGACAGAATGTTAGAAGCCAGCAGTTTTATTTATTTAAAGGACTTCTGTTCCACTTTTCTCCATGGCAGTTACTCAAAGCTGCTTAGAATAAATGCCCAACTTTAATGTAGACCGGGGGTGGCCAAATTATGGTTCTCCAGATGTCCATGGACTACAATTCCCATTGGCTCCTGGGAATTGTAGTCCATGGACATATAGTCCATGGGAATTGTAGTCCATGGACTTGGTGGGTTCATATACGCCTGCCATGGACATCTGGAGAACCTAAGTTGGGCCACCTCTGAATTGCAGACAATAATAAAACAGAAGGAAAAAAGGACAGCCCAGTTCCAGCTCTAGGACTGACCGTGGATTCTTTTGCCAAACTCAGGACCATGCGCTGCAAATAGGATTGTTAGTGCCAGCTTTGGAAATTCCTAGAGATTTGGGGGCACAGCCTGGGGTAGGGAGAGAGTTTGGGGAAGAGAGTAAGGTTGTCAACCTCCAGGTGGAAGCTGGAGATGTCCTGCTATTACAACTGATCTCCAGCCAATCGAGATCAGTTCACCTAGAGAAAATGGTATACTCTATGTCTGACATTACACCCCATTGAAATCCTTCCCCTCCGCTAACCCTCCCCTCCCCAGGCTCCATCCTCCAGATCTCTAGGTATTTCCCAACCCAGGGCTTGCAACCCTAGAGGGGAGGAATCTTAGGAATTGGATGTCAGAGAGCAGGAATGGCCAAACAATGGTTCTCCAGACATCTATGGACTACAGTTACCACGAGCTCCTGCTGGCTCATGGTAATTGTAGTCCATGAACATTTGGAGAGCCACCATTTGGCCACCCCTGGTATAGAGTTTATCCTTTGAAAGTTGCCATTTCCTCCAAATAAAGGATCTATACTCTCTGGACATCAGTTGTAATCTTGGGAGATCCCCATTCTCCTTCCTGGAAGATAGCAACTCTAGCTTAAAGTCAAAGGCTAGGACTCCTTCGACCCTTGGCTTTCTCTGCAGAGTCTTCCTTGGTGTTGTCCTATCCAAGTACTAATTGTGTCTGACCCTGCTTAGATTCCAAGCTGCAAGTCAAGGACTCGGAATGTTATGGCTCTTGCCCAAAGCCTGAGCCTCCAGGGAGGGTGGTATATAAATATAATATAAAATAAAGGTTCCACTTTGGCTTAAACGCTTATAACAAGGAGGGAAGCAGGACCTCAGGCCAGATCTCATTCAGCTGGCAGAAACATTTCCAAGATTTGCCTCATCTGTGCCATTCTTTGTATAGAAGTCAGACTTGGATAAGTACCATCCTCAGCTACCATCTAAGATGTTTTGAAGAGGTACACAGGGAGAAGTGCAAATCCATCTTGGTTTTGCTGATAATGAATTCCACAAGGAAAAACTTTACTGCTGCTGGGGTACTACCTGGGGTACACATCTTTTACAAATCTCTGTCCAAATATACAGGGAAGCAGGGAAGCACAGAAGCTGTTGCAAATCTTCAGCAGTACTTCCTCCCTTGCCCTGGCAATTTCCTCCCTCCCCTGATTTTTCCTTTATTGGTTTGCTATGAACTTGTGCCCTTTTTCCTTGTTCATTTGCACTAGACAACCCCCCCCCCCAGGGACCCTTGGTTTGCCTATGCCCCCCCCCCCCAGAGCTCATTGCTCATTAAATACCAACAGGTTGGTAATCCCGTGTCCTCAACCAGAGCCAGGACCTTTTCATTCCTGGCCCCTACCTCATGGAATGAACTCCCAGAAGAGCAAAGGGTCCTACAAAATTATCTCAGTTCCTCAGGGCTTGCAAGACAGAGCTCTTCCACTGGGTGTTTGGTTGATGCCAGGCTATGGTTACCATTCAATGGCCGCTCCTCTATATAACAGCGATATATTTATTTATTAGTATAAGTGACTGATGCCATATTGTATATTGTAAGTAAATGGTTTTATTGGAATAGTTTTTCTTGATTATACTGATTTTTATTCTTGTGAGCCGCTGCGTGCCAGCTATGCTGGGAGCAGCAGGATAGAAGAATGAATGAATGAATGAATGAATGAATGAATGAATGAATGAATGAATGAATGAATGAATGAATGGATGGATGGATGGATGGATGGATGGATGGATGGATGGATGGATGGATGGGTGAATTAATGAATGGTAATCTCACTCACCCCCTTCAAGGATCGCTGCCTTGTTGTGGCAAGGGGGCTTGCGTAGCTCAGTGAAGCTATGAGCTATACCGTGCAGGGTCACCCAAGACGGACAGGTCATAGCTGAGAGCTCTGACAAAAGGTGATCCACTGGAGAAGGAAATGGCAAACCACTCCAGTATCTTTGCCATGGAAACTCTATGGACAGTTCCAATAGGCATAACGATATGACGCCGGAAGATGAGCCCCTCAGGTCGGAAGGTGTCCAATATGCTACTGGGGATGAGCAGACGGCTAGTACGAGTAGCGCCAGAATGAATGAAGCGACTGGGCCAAAGCCGAAAGGACGCTCAGTTGTGGAAGTAACTGGTGGCGAAAAGACAGTCCGATGCTGTAAAGATTTTTATTCCATAGGAACCTGGAACGTCAGATCCATGAATCAAGGTAAGCTGGACGTGATCAAACAAGAAATGACAAGACTGAACATCGACATTTTAGGAATCAGTGAACTAAAATGGACAGGAATGGGTGAATTTAATTCAGATGACCATCAGGTATACTACTGTGGACAAGAATCTCGCAGAAGAAATGGAGTAGCCTTCATAATCAATAAGAGAGTAGGAAAAGCAGTCTTGGGATACAATCCCCAAAATGACAGAATGATCTCAGTTCAAATCCAAGGCAAACCATTCAACATCACAGTGATCCAGGTCTATGCCCCAACCACTGCTGCTGAAGAGGATGAAGTTGATCAGTTCTATGAAGCCCTACAACACCTTCTAGAAGCAACGCCAAAAAATGATGTGCTTATCATCATGGGGGATTGGAATGCTAAAGTAGGAAGCCAAAAGATAACCGGGATAACAGGCAAGTTTGGCCTTGGAGTACAAAATGAAGCAGGGCACAGGCTGGTAGAATTTTGTCAAGAGAATACAATGGTCATAGCAAACACTCTTTTCCAACAACCCAAGAGACGACTCTACACATGGACATCACCAGACGGTCAACACAGAAATCAGATTGACTATGTGCTCTGCAGCCAAAGATGGAAAAGTTCTATCCAGTCAATAAAAACAAGACCAGGAGCTGATTGTGGTTCAGATCATGAGCTTCTTGTTGCAAAATTTAGGCTTAAATTGAAGAAAGTAGGGAAAAGTACTAGGCCACTCAGGTATGAACTAAATCATATCCCCAACGAATACACAGTAGAGGTGACAAATAGATTTAAGGAATTAGATCTGATAGACAGAGTGCCTGAAGAACTATGGACTGAGGTTCGCAACATTGTACAAGAGGTAGCAACTAAAACCATCCCAAAGAAAAAGAAATGCAAGGAAACAAAATGGCTGTCTGAGGAAGCTTTACAAATAGCTAAGGAGAGAAGGGAAGTGAAAGGCAAGGGAGAAAGAGAAAGATACACCCAATTGAATGCAGAATTCCAGAGAAAAGCTAGAAGAGATAAGAATGCCTTCTTAAATGAACAGTGCAAACAAATAGAATAAAACAATAGAATGGGGAGGACCAGAGAGCTTTTCAAGAAAATTGGAGATATGAAGAGAACGTTTCATGCAAAGTTGGGTATGATAAGGGACCAAAATGGTAGGGACCTCACAGAAGCAGAAGAGATTAAACAAAGGTGGCAAAATTATACAGAACAACTATACAAGAGCGAGCTTAACATCCCTGATGACCACAGTGGGGTAGTTACTGACCTGGACCCAGACATCCTGGAATGTGAAGTCAAATGGGCCTTAGGAAGTCTGAGCAACAATAAAGCTAGTGGTGGTGACAGCATTCCAGTTGAACTATTCAAAATCTTAAAGGACGATGCAGTAAAAGTGCTACACTCAATATGCCAGCAAATTTGGAAAACTCAACAATGGTCACAGGATTGGAAAAGGTCAGTTTACATTCCAATCCCAAAGAAGGGCAATTCCAAAGAATGTTGAAACTACCGCACCATTGCACTAATTTCTCATGCTAGCAAAGTTATACTCAAAATCCTACAAGCTAGGCTCCAGCAATATGTGGACCGAGAACTTCCAGAAGTACAGGCAGGATTTCGAAGAGGCAGAGGAACTAGAGATCAAATTGCCAACATACGCTGGATCATGGAGAAAGCTAGGGAGTACCAGAAGAATGTCTACTTCTGTTTCATTGACTATGCTAAAGCCTTTGATTGTGTGGAGCACAACAAATTGTGGCAAGTTCTTAAAGAGATGGGAATACCAGAGCATCTTATTTGTCTCTTGAGAAATTTATATGCAGGTCAAGAAGCAACAGTGAGAACTGAACATGGAATCACTAACTGGTTCAAAATTGAGAAAGGAGTTCAGCAAGGCTGTATACTATCGCCTTGCCTTTTTAACTTGTATGCAGAGCACATCATGAGAAATGCGGGATTAGAGGAGTCACAAATTGGGATCAAGATTGCAGGGAGAAACAACCTCAGATATGCAGATGATACCACTCTAATGGCAGAAAGTGAAGAGGAACTAAAGAGCCTGTTGATGCGGGTGAAGGAGGAGACTGCAAAAGTTGGCTTGAAAGTCAACATCAAGAAAACAAAGATCATGGCATCTGGCCCTCTCAATTCATGGCAAATAGATGGGGAAGAAATGGAGATAGTGACAGATTTTATTTTCCTGGGCTCCAAGGTCACTGCAGATGGGGACTGCAGCAAAGAAATTAAAAGACGCTTGCTCCTGGGGAGGAAAGCTATGGCAAATCTAGACAGCATCCTAAAAAGCAGAGACATCACCCTGCCAACAAAAGTGCATTTAGTCAAGGCTATGGTATTCCCAGTTGCAATGTATGGCTACGAAAGTTGGACCATAAGGAAGGCCGAGCGTCAAAGAATTGAGGCTTTTGAACTCTGGTGCTGGAGAAGACTCTTGCGAGTCCCTTGGACTGCATGGCGAACAAACCGGTCAGTCCTAGAGGAGATCAACCCTGACTGCTCTTTAGAAGGCCAGATCCTGAAGATGAAACTCAAATACTTTGGCCACCTCATGAGAAGGAAGGACTCCCTGGAGAAGAGCCTAATGCTGGGAGCGATCGAGGGCAAAAGAAGAAGGGGACGACAGAGAATGAGGTGGCTGGTTGGAGTCACTGAAGCAGTAGGTGCAAACTTAAATGGACTCCGGGGAATGGTAGAGGACAGGAAGGCCTGGAGCATCATTGTCCATGGGGTCGCGATGGGTCGGACACGACTTCGCACATAACAACAACAACAATCTCACTCAATGGTCACTTTTCTAATTTAATGGTCACTTTTCTACTTTAAGCAGACCTGTCCTGATCCTCTGTAATAACACAGTGGTAATGTTTCCCATCAGCTTCAGCAGCAACCCAGTTTGGACTTGGTAGGTTCATATACGCCTTCAAAAAAGAGAAAAATACATTACTATTCTGTTGCCAAGCTGTGAACTCCCATTCCCCCCATTCCCTTTAACACAGCCGAGTTGGAATTCAAACAGCTGAACATGCAGTTGGCTGAAAGATTAGCCTTGAGAATGTGGATACTTTAATCACTTCCTTTTTAAAAGTAAAGTTGAGATGTGGGGAGATCTTCAGTGGAGAGAAGAGTGTTGCCCAAAGTATGGTAGTGGATTTATTACATTATGGCCGACTGTAGTCTGCAGCTAAGAAGTTAGAGTGTTCTTTCCCAGAATGGAAAAAAAAAAGATGATCTACTTAGTGTGGATGAGGATGGGGTAGGGAAGGAGTTAGGAGAGGGCTTCGCCTCTACTTCTTCCACTAATTTCCCTCTGCAGGCTTCAGAGCAGCAGTAAGAGTTTTGAGGCCGTAAAAATGAAATGGGGAAGAGGCAATTAAGGCCCCAGACATCCTCCACAGCATTTTGTAATGTGGTGCGGCACTTATAAAGCTGCGCTTGCAAGAAGAACTGTTATCAAAGAGGAACGATTTTCCACACATACACACTGACTAATGAGACTGAAGTGTAAAAACCTAGTCTTGGGGAAGATGAACAAGAAATTGTTGTTAGATGTATATGATACTCCCGTGCGCTTCCCTTCCTCGGAGGCAAATTTTCTCTCTGTTTCTCTTTACTGACTGACGTGCCCTGGTAATGTGTTTTCTTCTTGGCTGAAGAATTCTGGCTGACCCACTCTGTCACAATACGATATTTTGGCTGTTGGCTCAGCCCAGGAATCTGAGGGAAGGATCAGGAGCCTGCTCTAACTTAAATGGCACTTGAGGCATTCTGTAATTCAAAAATAACAAAATATTTTATTTAACAGAGGGGAAAGATCAGGTGAAACCAGGGGTTGAAATTTCTGAGGTTAAACTAGTATATGCACAGACTTCAGTTCTTATGTTTCAAGCTAATGAGAAAATTTTCAGCTATTCAGAGTTCAGAAGCTTTAGTTCCAGTGTTTTTTAAACACTCCAGGGTACTTTCTTTGAATATTCTCTAACTCTTTTGGTTCCCAGAAAGCTAGTACACTCTTTCCAGTACCCAAACCCCTTTTCTTGAAACACTAGCACTCATCTTGAGTTTTTAATTGGCTGTTAAGTTCTCCAAAGGTTTCCAAACCAGAGATCTCTGGAGAATTCAGAGCTAACTCCTTGTTTGACAGTATGAACATTCCCTCACTAGAAGATCTATCCCTTCTTTGGCACAAATGGGAGTTTTTGCTTGTTTTCCCAAACTTCCTTGCCAACTTTCCCCCAGTTCTCATGTCTGTGTTAAACTACTCTGAGTCGGGGCTGAATTCTAAATCTGTCAGTACTGGACTCTTATCTAGAGGTGAAATCAGACTGAACCCTCCTCAGTGTCCAGTTTAGAAGTCATTCTCTGCTCAGTTGATACTAAGTGATCATATCTCTTGGAGCAGCCTGTCACTTAACACTCTCTGGCTTTTAAAAATGCATTCTGTCACAACGTAGTTCTTTCTTCAGGCTGAGCCGAATTAATATGACTGTCAAATGGGGAAAAAAGTATTTGCCTCTCCAAATTGTGAAGAGAAAGGATAATGGTAGAAAGGGAGAGGGCTGTATTTTGTAGTTAAAAATAAGTACTGAACAAAGAGCGCTGATTGCTCGCAGACTTGCCAGCTAAGAAAGAACAAGGGCTTTGGAAAAGCACATAAGGCAGCTTGGAATCCATGGGGAGAAGGGGAAGGAGAGCCAATGTGGTGTAGTAGTTAATAGCCTCTAATCTGGAGAACCAGGTTTGATTCCCCACTCCTCCACATGCAGCCAGCTGAGTGACCTTGGGCCAGTCACAGTTCTCTCAGAGCTCTCTCAGCCTCACGTATTTCACAGGATGTTGGTTGTGGAGGGAGGGAGGGAAGGCGACTGTAAGCTTCTTTGGGGCTCCTGCAATTAGTGAAAAGGGGAGTACAAAAACCTAATGTGCTCTTTCTGTCTTGCACGCTTTCTCTCTCTCCCTCAGCTGCAGAAATATCTTTGTGATCTCTAACCTCTTAATGATATAGAAAGCTGGGTTCATTATCCGGTTCCTTTACACGGCTGCTTCCAGTCTGCTGAGCTGAGATCTGCAGTCTTATTACCCAAAAGAACAGAAAAAGGAGAGTCAAAAGCAAGAGCTGCATCCAATCCCACTGACCCATTTCCATTTCTATCATATTCGGCTATGACAAGGCTGGGAATACAGTGCCTTAGAAAAGAGCTCTTGCCCTCCTGATATAATTAGATGCAATCTACACAGATACGGTTCCATTACTATCAATGGTAAACACATAAATCACATAAGAACAATCTGTCCTGTCAAATGGTTACAAAAATGTTCACATCCATAGAATTCTGTAACGAGCAATATTTATACACCGAAAGTATTTAACACCACAGTTAATGATCAATCTCTCTCTAGATTGTCCAGATTTTGCGGTGCAGTTTAGATGAAATGTGTCAGGAACTTGTTCCAGCAGAATCTTTTGTGATTAAAAATATTTAAAAAATTTCCCAAGGTGAGGGTGGAGAATTTTTTTGAGGGGGAGATGAAAATATATGAAGTACTTAACGATACAATACAAAAACCTTTAATGGCATCCACAATGCAAAACAATATACAAATCAGTTCTGCAATACAAGTCAAAAAAGCTGTCAGGAAAATTACAGCAGGCAAGGGAGCAGCAAACACAGAAAAACAAAACCAGTGACGTCTACCTCTTTTAGTATGAAGTACTTACTTTCCTGGTGGAAAAATATCTTCTTTTACTGATTTTACTAATTGATTAATACCAATGCATCCTAATTTAGCATGACAAATCCTGTTGGGCAGATTTATGTACATATGTGTCATCGTTGCAACGCATGTACGGCAAGCCCAGCAAGAGTTCTTCAAGGCATGTGAGATGCAAAGGGTGTTTGCCACCCTTCCTCTGCAGAGCCTTCTGCTGTGATCTCCCACCCAAGTACCAGCCCTACTTAGTTTCTGACTTCTGATGCATTTGGGGCATAGGGATCCCCAGTGTGATGCCTGTGGGTTATTCTAGCAAGGAACTATCCAATCTTCCAAAGAAGGCTATTTTTCCTTTGTGGAATTTCTCTATTCCCTGGGAATCAGTAACAATTGGGGAAGATCTCCAGGGCCCACCTGCTGGTGGCAACCCTATCCTTATAGGCACTTGTAGAAAGTGAATCTCACTGAATGCTGATGGACCAGCTAATGGTTAAACATGCACAGGATTCCGTCTTTAGTGGACAACCAAGGGCCCTCCACACACTCTATCCGTCCTTCTGTTACAAGTCTTCTGGGAAACGTTTCGTCCTGAAAGGAAAAGTGCTGAGTCTCGTGAAAGTGTTTTGTGAATTGTCAGAGCTGGCCGCATTACCCACCTGTCATCTCTTTGTTAGTGGATGTCCTGACTTGCATTTCGACATCATTTGCATTTTGATGTCTGGTTTTATTGCCGCTCTTAAACGGGGTTATTTTCCCTCTTGAGCGTTGTAATATCAAAATACGTGACTCTCACATGAGTTTCATTCGCCCCATACTGTCTTCAACCTCCGTGTGCCTTTGGGGGGCTTCTGTGTTGCTGTAGATAGGAGGAGGAAGAGGGAGGAAAGAGCCATATCACAGGTAGATTGAGACTCTGAACATCTAAAATAGGGGATGGATGGCACATTTTGCAGAGTGCTGGAGCAGAAAGAAAGAGTGTGGATTCCGGTGTTTATACTTTTTCCTATGATAGATAACAGTTCCCAGGCTGTCTGTATTGAACTGAAATTCACTGTAGTCTGAAGCAGAATTGGAACAAACAGTGTGTGGCTATATGCTATGGAAAACAAAGCTATCTGCTAGGGATTCCAGCCTCCAGTTGGGAATTGGGGATGTCCTGGAATTAACGCTCCAAAGGTAGGAGATCAGTTCCCCTGGAGAAAATGGCTGCTTTGGAGGATGGACTCTATAGTATTATATTCCATTGAGGTCACTTCCTGCTCCAGATGCCACTCCCTGACCCATTATGCACAGAGGCAGCCACACCGGATGCTGCTGGGCTAGTGTGTCAGGGCAGCATGCCCAGGCACTTCCCATATACGCACAGGGGAGCAATTCCTCCAGCGTATGCGGGCTGCCCCGGTGTAGCGTGCACATGTGCAAAACACCAGGGCTGGAATGCCTGGTGCGCATCCCGGAGGTGGCAGCAGTGGGAGGAGGAGTGGGGGGCATGGTGCCCCCACCACACAATGGCAGGGAGCGGGATGCCGCTCTCCCATGAAGGAGGGGGTGGAGGGACTCTCCAGACAGCTCTGCAGCTCTGCCGTTTATGCATGGCACCGGCATGACCCAGCCTCCGCTGGCATCCGCGGCATCCCAGGGAACCTGGAAGATTCCACGGTACCTTAACACAGGCCTTCCAGGGTGCTGTGCTGGGCCAGGGCAGCGTTGTGCACAATCAGGGCTATCCTGCCACCACCACCCCAGATTAACTGCCCCATGCATAATTGGTCCCTCCCGGCTCCACCTCCTGCCCTACCCTCTGCAGAGGTGAGTAGTGACCTACTCAGGGCACCGTAGAATTCTCTCCCCTCCCCCTTGGGGTTTTGGGGATCTTCTGGAATCATAGTTGATCTCCGGATGAAAAAGAAGAGTTGCCCTTATGGTTTCCCGCTTCCTGTTGTGGACAGGAAGTCCTTTGCTTCCAGCTCTTGTTGCCTGCTATGGCTCAGCTAGGCGGCAGGAAAAAAATTCCTGGCGAAATTCTGGTCACAGTTGGCATCCCCATTGTGATGTAGCTTCTGGCACGACCCAGAATTGACATCATCACACCAGGTGATCTTCTAGTATTTGTCCCCAATTTTTACGGTAAAACTATAACCATAGAGTTTAGGGCAAATGCTAAAGCATTCCTCCCAGCATCATGATATCACTTCAAAGTCACACTGGAAGTGATACCATTGTGCCAGGGAAGCTGATCACCCCACCCTCACCCCTACCAGTGCACACATGCACACACACACACACACACACACACACACACAGAGAGAGAGAGAGAGAGAGAGAGAGAGAGAGAGAGAGAGAGCACAGTCCCCTTCTCACCCTTCTCCTAATAGTTACTCTTAGGGTTGAATATTCCTGGAGATTTGGACATAGATGCTGGAGAGAGCTGAATTTTGGAAAGAAGCAGTGATGCAGTGCCATGGAGGCCGCCCTTCAAAGGTTATTAACATCACACTAAACACCTGCCAGCCACCTCAGCTCTGCTCCTGCAAACACTCCTCCTCATCATTGATGTGGAGCCAATGATGTGCTGCCAACTGAGCACTGTGCCTTCTGTCTTGCAGTTCCCTTCTTACCTCCCTCTTATGTTATGCCCAAGGTTTTGTTGACAGGGGAGGTCAAATGGCTGTCGGATGACTCTGTTGCCAACTCAGGGCTGAGTGGCCATTGGACTGGTATCTGGCTGCAGATTTATGTCTGGTTCCTCTGAGACTATGTCTCCTCCTACAGTGTTTCTCTCACCGGCTGTGGTGCAGAATCAGATCTGCTGACTGACTCTTCCTCAGAGGAGTCCTTGGCATCGCTTGGTTCTGCCGGGGTTGTCTGGACCACAACAGTGAGGTGGGAAAACGTGACCAGTTTTGTGATTACAAGACCTTATATACCTAATTCCACTCTTGGGAGGGGGAGTGGGCTGTGATTGTTTTTGGAGTCAAATTAAGTTATCTGATTTGCTTGTTTTCAGGCTTCAGGAAACTTACTTCTTGGCTAATAATTGTTTGGGAGCACAGCTAAACGTGACCCGAGATTGTGTCGATATCCTGCTTAACTCAAAAACAATGATTGGATATTGGCTGACAGATCTGTTGGGACTCAGTAGATGAGTTTTTGGTCTTATCATTTACTAAGGAATGGAGGCTGATTTGCATATTGTCGATGTGTGAAACCCTGACTTAAAATGTCTCGCATGTCTCCTTTCATATTTGCCCCTTGTCATCACGCTCCACCCTCATTGTTTCTGGCTTGGGTGTGAAATTATCTTAGCAAGTCAGGACTGCATGCTTCTGGGATAAGTTTTCTTGCAAAGGTCCTGGGAAACCTTGTTTTGCAGCCTAACGAATATGGGCATTTCTGTCTGCCGAGTCCGATCAAGCGGCTGTCGTCCCATTTTCAGTTTGTGTGTTTTTTAAAGTGGCAATTTTGTGAAGTACCTGGCCACCTCTACAGCTACAAGTAGAAGCACCAATTCATGCAAAGAATGCCTCCGGCAAGCCTGAAAACCTTGGCAGCTATTTATGCTCCCAATGTGCTTGACCGACGGCTGACAGGAAGCGTGAGCCATTGTCTAGCCCTTATGAAATCTTCATAATACGCTTCATCCGTCACGCGTAAAGCATTACCGTCCTGCTTTTTGCGTTCTTGTGGATTGCAAGCAAACCAATTTTCTAAAACCTGGCGGTGCAAAGTCTCGTTATAATAGATCCGTGGCAAAGTGATTGGCTTCTTGGAGGGGAAAGGAAGATGGCGGCTCGTGGGTGATAAAAGAAACCCTGTGGGCTTTAATTTATTATTAAGAGGAAAGTGTCAGACTCGGCCTGTCCTAGTGCTCTGCTTTGTAATAACAGGCGTAAAAGACGGAGTAGTGCTGGTAGCTTCTCTGCATTGGTATAATTGGCACATTTGACAATGCGGGAGAGGGTTTCAATTGATACCTCCACCTGCGGATCTGAAAGCACGAGAAGTGATGCTGACAAATGAATACTTCTGACATACAAATTACAGCCTTGTTTTGTTTTTTTTTTGTTTTAAAAAATACACGACCAGCAGGATTCCTACAGCTTAAATGTGTGTAGAACAGACTACTCAGTGTGCGGGAGGCAGGTGGAGTTACAGGTTCTTTTCTCTGCTGTTAGCAAAACTAATAATACCAGCCATCCCACTTTTTGTCAGTGTGACCTGAAGGTAGATCAGACTCCTAACGAATCTTCTCTGTCGTGGGGGAGAAGAGTCACTGCAGGGAGCTGTCTGATGGTTATTTATGTACAAGAATTCCGGAAGGTTACACGGTACTGTAGGAAGAGACAGAAACCATAGATATCAATTCACAGGCAAGGGGGCTGAACACTTGTGTTTTGAAGGGCTTTATTTTTATCTGCAACGTCAGGCTGGAGTGTAAATCAGAATTTCATAGATCTCATCCTTCCAACAACCAGTCTTTGTAAAAAAAAAATCAATTTACAACTTTAAAGAGATGGCGGACTCGGGATTACAATCTTGAGAGTCCCATAAGGAATTGAGGGAAGGGGAACGATTTGAAAATCCTACATCAAAATCTTCCCATCTAGGATCTTCTAGGTTCTCAGAGGCCAGAGAAGGGTGTTTTCTCCCCCTTCATCACTTTAACTCAGCCTTTCTCAACTTTTTACCATTGAGAAACCCCTGAAGCATTTTTCAGGCTTCGAGAAATCCCAGAGTGGTGCGATTGTGCCGAACATGATTGGAAACATAGCTATGAACATGCCCACCTGGGGTCTCTCCCCTTCCCACCCCCTCCAGGCCCATCTTTGACCATTTGGGGGGGGGGAGGGTGAGTTGACATGTCCATATATGGTCATATTAACTGATAAATGTTTAACACGTTTTTAAAATATATGAAAAATTAATTAACTCCCACCCATTCAGGAAACTCTCCCAGGGCCTCCAAGAAACCCCAGGGTTTCTGGAAACCCTGGTTGAGAAAGTCTGCTTTAACTGGTAATGTTCAATCCTATATAGTGTAATCCCAGTTTGAACACACTGTAGCTGACATCAGTGGGTTTAGCCTGGATAATACAGTATCATGCTGTTGGTTTCTCTAAACCAGGCTTTCCCAACCAGGGTTTCATGAATGTACCTAGCTCTGCTTCACAACCATATTCTGCATGATCATACCACTTCTGGAGTTTCTCCAAGCCTGAAGAATGTTTCAGGGGGTTTATCAATGACAAAAAAAAAAGGCTGCTGTAAACCCTCCATACCTTCTAAATCATCTTCAGTCCCCGTTAGGCTGCCAGGAGCTTGGAGGTTGTGTGGACATGGTGGGGGGCCAGCATTGTAGGTGTCATGACATCACTTCCAGCAAGTCCTAGTGTGGTGTGACATCACTTCTGGGTTTTTGGCAGAAGTGATGTCACGCTGCACATGACACCAACATTAAAAATATATATATTCTCATGCTGCTGCTCAGAGAAGTAGTAGGCAACATGAATTGCCAGCATGAGGTTTCTTGCCAATGTAAAAGACCTGGTAAACGTACTGAGGTATTTTAATGAATGCTAAAAAAAAAGTATTCTGCCAGTTAATTTGTAGTGTTATAAGGCTATACCCTGTGCACTTTGGTAACCTCCCACGTTAGTACAGGTGTCTAATTGGTCAGTGGGTGCCCCAGTGTTCTTAAGTGCCTTGTTCTCATGGGCACAGTTTGGTTTACTGTTAGACTGAACGATTTGTCATTGGACAATTAAGACACACACATACTTAGTCCATTACTACCTTTTTGCCTGTCACCATAAATATGTCCGATACACTTATTTCTTTGGGTTCCCAGAGTCACATTGAAAGGACTACACAATTGTGATTTGGATAATTGTAGGCCTCTTGTTATTGGCAGGAGGTCTCCCTCTGGGAACCCCCTTTTCTTGCTGCTGCTGCTATGGGCAGCAGCAGGTGAGGAAAAATAATGACATCACTGACTTTGCTACGTCATTTCCAGGCTACGCCCGGAAATGATACAAGGTAGTTCAAGGAACCACAAGAAACTCTATGATGATTGCTAGAGCTACCCTATATCACTTCTGGGGTTTTTCCTGGATGTAACACAGCAGCTTTGGTGCATGTCCCTATCCTGAATCCCTCTGCCAATATGGTGCAGTGGTTAAGAATGGCAGCTCCTAATCTGGTGAGCCAGATTTGGTTTCCCGCTCCTCCTCCACGTGCAGCCAGTTGGGTGACCTTGGGCTTGTCACAGCCCTGATAGTGCTGTTCTCACAGAGCAGTCCTGTCAGAGCTCTCTCAGCCCCACCTACCTCACAGGGTGTCTGTTGTGGGGAGAAAAAGGGAAGGTGATTGTAAGCCCCTTTGGGGCTCCTTCAGGCAGTGAAAAGCAGAGTATAAAAACCAACTCTTCACTTGACAGACTCTCAGACTTCTGTCTGAGAAGAACTTCTTAAGCTTGCTTTCTCTACTGCTCACATTCTTAGCAGTGATATAACAGCACATCTTTTTAAATACTAGTTTCTTTAGCACTGTTTGTTATGGATGGATAAACCTAAACGTGAAGGAACCAGACTGAATCCCTCAAAGCACAAATCCCTCAAGGTCCCCCCCCCAACAGGTTACTTTTAAAGAGTGGGTTCTTAAAAATATTGCTTTTACTTATCCGTTCAAGAATGAAAGACAAGAGCGAGGGGTATCCAATTTATTATCCTATCAGTGCTCTCCCAGCCCCACCTGCCTCACAGTCTGTCGGTTGTGGGGAGAGGAAAGGACGGAGATTGTAAGCCGCTTTGAGACTCCTTCAGGTAGAGAAAAGCAGCATATAAGAACCAACCCTTCTCCTTCAGTAATATCAGGGCTCTCTCAGCCTCACCCACCTCACAGGGTGTCTGTTGTGGGGAGAGGAAAGAGAAGGCGATTGTAAGCCACTTTGAGACTCCTTTGGGTAGAGAAAAGGACCAATTCTTCTTGAGGAAATTTCCTCAAGAAGAACCGATTCTTCTTCTATCTTGCAGAAACCTGGAAAAAGAAATCTCTAGAATAATGAACTAGAGCAAGCCTTTTCTGAAGGCTGCCTGTGATGAAGCTGTATGGCAACCTGGCTTACTCTCCGAGTCACCTGCCTGAAGATTTGTGAGGGCAGAATGTTAGAAGTTAGGAAGGCGGCCTACTGTACAGCCGCTTGAAATACACTCTTGCAGAGCCCTCTTGGAATGTAGCCCTTTGTCGCTCCCTATCCTGCTTCTTCCTCTAAATCATTACCCGCCAGCTTAACAGAGTGCCCTGGGTTAACACATGCAATTGTGGCACTTAATTTAATAAAACTGGATGCGGCAAGACTGCTGGGAGCCGAGACAAGGACAGGAATGTATCAATAGTGAGGTGAAAGCCGAAAGAATCACCGGTGACATTTGGAAGAACAATACCCCAGCCTTTTTGCGCTCCTAGGGCATATGCAGCTTCTGTGTGCTGCTCTCCGTGTGTTCTCTGAAACAGCATCTCAGAGCCATGAGAGGTTTCTGATGATCTCTTCGACAAACATTTAACCTTGGAATAGAGTTAGGCAAGAAGATTGGCGTGGCTGCATTCACAGATCATGAACGGTCCACCATCTGTTCGTGGCATGAAGGAGGAAGAAGAAGAGCTGACTTTTTATACCCCGCTTTTTGCTACCTGAAGGAACCTCAAAGCGGCTTATAATGTGAGGCAGGTGAGGCTGAGAGAACTCTGAGGGAATTGTGAGTGGCTCAAGGTCATCCAACTGGCTGCTTGTGGAGGAGTAGGGAATCAAACCCAGTTCTTCAGATTAGAGGTCATTGCTTTAACCCTGACACCAAGCTGGCTCTCATTCCCGGAGTCATTTCCTTCCTTCCTTCCTTCCTTCCTTCCTTCCTTCCTTCCTTCCTTCCTTCCTTCCTTCCTTCCTTCCTTCCTTCCTTCCTTCCTTCCTTCCTTCCTTCCTTCCTTCCTTCCTTCCTTCCTTCCTCCCTCCCTCCCTCCCTCCCTCCCTCCCTCCCCCCATCCATCCATCCATCCATCCATCCATCCATCCATCCATCCATCCATCCATCCATCCATCCATCCATGAGAAAAGTTAAAAACTGTTTTAAAAGTTTTTAAAATTCCATGGTAAAGCTAAGAACTGTTTGTCCTCTCCAGTGGAATATTTTCTTTCCTCTGTAGTGATTTGTTTGAATTCAGGATGTGTGTAGTTGCAATGAAGAAATGAATAACACAAGATAGTTAAAAACATTCAAAGCAAAAGTTTACTGAGTTGGCATACTGAACATAAAGAATACATTTAGATGGGCAACTGTGTGAATCTGAAGCAACAAATCAGAGTTTGGGTCCAATGGCCCTTTTAAGACCAACAAAGTTTTATTCAAGGTATTTGTGTGCATGCACACTTCCTCAGATAAAGTGAAACACAATTTCCTCAACCATTGCATATATGTAGATCAGGCTTTCTCAACCAGGGTTTCAAGAAACCCTGGGATTTCTTGATGGTCCTGGAAAGGTTTCCTGAATGGGTGGGAATTAATTTTAATTTTAAAAAAATGTTAAACATTTCTCAGGTGATATGACCATGAATGGACATGTCGACCCACCAACCTCTTCCCAAAATGGTCAATGATGGGCCTGGAGGGGGTGGGAAGGGGAGGGTCCCCTGGTGGGTGTGTACACAGCTCTGCTTCCCAACCATATTCTGCACCATTGTGCCACTTCTGGGGTTTCTCTAAGCCCAAAGAATGTTTCAGGGGTTTCTCAACAGTAAAAAAAGTTGCAAAAGGCTGATGTAATAGGTGGAAAGTAAATTCACATACAGCAGAATGAAGATGTTGAACAGATTCCAGAACCAAACATGAAAAAAAAAAATAGAAACAACAGGCTAAGTTTATAAAACCATTTGTTTGGGATAAATTTCAGGGTGGGGTGTTTGGAAATAGTGAAGGAAATAAACATGTCAAAATTGGGGATTAGCGGGCAGATGTATCTTTCATTGTAGAATGCTGACAGTAATTAACCGAGACCCTGCCTTAATGCTCCATGCATCTCCTTAGAAGCATGGACGCATCTTTATAGCATCTTCTTCTTTGAATTGGGGTGATTAGCTGGAAAGGTAGTTCAGAAACTGGTGTGTCCGAAAGGATCCGAACGCTAGGCAGAGGTTTTGAGCAGATCCTGGCATACGTGTTAAGAAGTGTCAGTTTTGAGTCAATGCTGGAAGGAGCAGCAGGGTGAACGGCATGTTCCATGTTCAGGTGAACGGCAGGTGACAGCATCAGGCACACAAAGGATCATAGGGTTATCTGATGCCTGATGGGACCTAATGCTCCATGCCAGACACTACTCATTACGACGAGAGAGGGAACTTTTCCCCCCTTCCTGTTCACTGTTTACCTATTAGTTGTCACTGGAAGAAAAGCAAGTTTACAGGAATGTATAAATCTATCTGGCAGCAAATAGGTTCTCTCTTGCCGCTCTTTTTCGTAGATGGCAGCTGCTAAAGAGTGAGAGAGAAAGAGAGAGTTGTAAACGCTGATACATTTTTCCAGGTTGTAAATTCAACTGCATGAAGGCAGAAATGTATTATTTTTGCCTCAGAGTTGATTTGCTGGCCAGGAAAGGGTTCATATCCTTCCCCTTTCAATTTGGACCGCATTTTCTGTCTATTCTAATGCCATCGTTTTTTCAAGTACCTCAGTATGGCATAAGGCAGGCTTTCTCAAATGGGGTTTCTTGATGGCCCTGGAAGATTTTCCTGAATGGGTGGGAGTCAATTAATTTTTATACATATTTAAAAATTGTTAAACCTTTATTGGGCGATATGACCATATATGGTCATGTTGATCTCCCCTCCCCAAATGGCCAATGATGGGCCTGGAGGGGGTGAGGAGGGGCCCCAGGTGGGCGTGTCCACAGCTCTGCCTCCCAGCCATATTCTGCATGATTGTGCCACTTCTGGGCTTCTCAAAGCTTGAAGAAAGTTCCAGGGGGTTCTCAATGGTTAAAAAAGTTTAGAAAGGCTGCCATAAGGAGTTCTGTCCTTGCCACCTTTTACCCTCCCAACCACCGTATTCTAATGGAAAAGAATGGCAGGCCCAAAGTCTACCAGTCAGCCTCATGGATGAGCAGAGATGAAAACAAAAGATTTACCTCGTCTTGGTTAAACACTTCAACCTCTACATCACAGCACCTTACTTGTCAAACACCACCGAATGACACAATTAAAACATGTAGTCTTGATTTAGAAATGGAAAATGGGGCAGTCAGGGGTTTAAGAATGGTGTGTGTGTGATTGTCACCCTGATGCAGTGATGCAACTTCCAGTGTGACCAGGAAGTGACATCATCACTGGGGGGTGACAGTCTATCACTCACCCCAAACTCTATGCTTTTAGGTGGAGATTTGTTGGGATTACAATTGATTTCCAGGCAGCAGAGACCAGTTCACCTATAACTGCTTTGTGGCATTATACTCCACTTAAGTCCCTCCCCTCTACAGACCTTGTCCTCCTCAGTCTTCCACCCCCCAAAAAAAACAACAACAACAAACTCCAGGTATTTTCCAACTGGAAGCTGACCACTTGGCTCAGCGCTAGAGTGTCACTCCAGGTATGATAACATCACTTCTGGATTGCTCCAAAAGTTGCATCTTCACATCAGGAATGGCAATCCCCCCCAGTTGAGCAGTGCTGGGGGAACGGGGGGGGGGGGATGCAGGCAATCTCCTTCCATAAGCAGGAATATGGGAAGCCTACTCAGAAGCTTGACAACTCTGAGGTCTCCTTTCTAAAAAGCTACTTTCCGGTGTTTAAATATGTGAATGTAAGAAGCTACCTTATCTTAAACCAAGGCTTCTTCTGATCCATAGCGATCTATTCTGGCTGCACAAGTAACAGTGGGGCCCTCTTGCCAGGGATAGTTGGAACTGACAGCTTTACTTTTCTGAAAACATTTCTCGAACCTTGGTGGGACATGTAAGTGCAATGGCCCAATATCTAAGGGAACCATCACACACGTATGGCTTGTAGTCCGCATGCATGCTCAATGAGCAATGTGCATGCTCAGTGACTAACACAGCATTATGCCAATAAAGATAGTCTTGAGTTACTAACAGACCGTGCATATTGCCATTTTTTTTCCTTGTGGTCCATGAGCCGCATAGGTATGAAGACCCCCTAACAAGCACAGTGTGAAGCCTCCCTAGCTATATAAGCACTGCGGAGCCCCTGGAACCTTGGGACCTGTAGCACATGCTGCATGTGCTACTAGGATACACTGCTGCTGATTATGGTTTCCTAGAAGGGCATTCCATCTTTGGAAATTTTTAAACAGAGGCTGGATAGCCATCTGAAGGAGAGGCTGATTCTGTGAAAACAAAGGGGTGGCAGGTTACAGTGGATGAGCGATAGGGTTGGGAGTGTCCTGCATAGTGCAGGGGGTTGGACTAGATGACCCAGGAGGTACCTTCCAACTCTATGATTCTATAATTCTATCTGACTGCCATTAATTCTCATTGCTTCCAGAGCAAGCTTGGCCTGAGCAATTTTCTGTCTTCATTTCCCACTTCCCAGAAACTGAGCATAACACCATCTGTGTACAAAGTATGTGCTATACTGCTCACCTTTGTGGGATTTCCCTTTGCGTGTGTCTTCCCTTCCCATTTAATGTTATTCCTTACAGAAACCAAGGGTTGTAAATGCAGCAAATATGCCTGGTGTGGTAAATTGGGAATTATCCCTGATATAATGGGAGATGACTTTGAGCCATATGGCTGTAATGGATAGAGGGGGAAGGGCCGATGAAACAGCTGTCAAAGGACGCCTGAAGCACTTCTGCCAGCTACTGCTGCCTCGATGCAGAAGAGAGCAGAGTTAGCGCTCATGAAAGATCCGGCTTGCACGGCTGGTGTCCCTGGCCACTCGGATTCTGCTTTAATTGACTCGGAAATCCTGCGAGTTGAAAGGTTCCTTATAAATTTAACCGGATGTGATGATTGACAACCTAAAATGGCAGGTGGTGTAACCTATTAAACCTTCCTCTAAAATACTTCACAATCCGTGCTGGAGGATGCGGAGAAGAGCCCCTTGGAGTATGTAATTTTTCAGGGTTGCCATAATGACCAAAAACCCGAGTCTTAGCTGGATTCTGAAGCATCGTTTACCGGCACAAACTGCTGAACGGAATACCAAGTTCCACAGGATCCAGGAGAAGATTTCAAGCATCAGAGCTAGGCTAAAGGCAACCAGTCATTTCTACTCACTAGTAAAGCCTGTAATGACAAGCAAAATAGCATTGTTCTTAAGCTGGCTTTTGCGAGGAAACTGTACTAATGTATACCATTGTGCCAGGTGCAATAAGGTTTGGAACTATCAAGCTGGAACCTGGAATCCTAGAAATGTGCTGTGAATTACAGAGATCCTGTTGCTGTAGGTGTGAATATGAAGATAAGAGAGCCATCTTATATGGAGTTATTTAGGATACCTTAGTCCAGTGTTCCCCAGCATGGTGCCTCTGGGCTTTATGTCAATATCCACTATGATTTCTGGAACCTCTGGTTTCTTGCCTAAAGCCAAGACCCCATTTCCTCTACCTCATTGTAGCAGAAGGCCCTTCAGAAGAGCCCAGGGGGAAGAGCCCTTTGCATCTGCAGACCATTGATTCGGGAACAGTTGAAGACAACTTGCTTGCCTTGAACTTCCCAGTGCTTCATGACTGCTCCCAGCACCCATGGCAGCCATTTTGTGGTAGTACCTACTTGGTGTTCTCAAAATTCCAGAAGCGTTTCTAAGTTCAACAAGGCTGGAGACCTCTGACAGCCTGTATCATCAGGTGGATTGGGGTCTGGTCAATGGGGTAGTAATTATCCTGGAGAACATGAATGATTTTTGCAGTCCCTTTCAGCAGGCTAGAGAGAGTGAAAAGGTGCTTACTGTGCCCAAATGGTAATTTTGGCTACCTGTTTATTGCTTTCAGGGTCCTTTAGAGTGTTTTTGAGACTGATCAGGATCAGATGAGATACATAATCTCAGAAATGATGCCATGATGACCAAGGGTTAGATGGCAAGGTCTGAGCTGAGCTGAAGATACATGTCTTCTTCTTCTTCCTCTTCCTCTTCCTCTTCCTCTTCTTCTTCTTCTTCTTCTTCTTCTTCTTCTTCTTCTTCTTCTTCTTCTTCTTCTTCTTCTTCTTCTTCTTCTTCTTCTTCTTCTTCTTCTTCTTCTTCCTCTTCCTCTTCCTCTTCCTCTTCCTCTTCCTCCTCCTCCTCCTATGCCAGGTAATGAAGTGGAGAAAATATCTGCTTTGGAGGGTGGACTCCACAGTGCTACAGTCCCCTGACGCCCCTCCCTACCCCAAATCCCACCTATTCCCATCTCCAAAGTCTCCCAACCCAGAGCTGAAGATATTATGTCGTTAACAGCCTAGTTCAGGTCTTACAAACTCAGGCTTGTCACTTCTTTGTCTGAGCTGATCCATCTCAAGTTGGGCCTTTATCTTGTCCAATTTATTGTGAACTGGTGCAAAGCACTAAGACATTCCTTGGCTTGATGGAGGAAAATCAGCGATGAGCACAACTGGGCAGTTGTCAAAACGCCAACTCAAATTAGCAAGAAAAACCCAGTGGCCTAGTTTGCACAAACAGTTGATGAGGTGCCAGTCCTCCTTAGCCAACTAATATTAATTGTGTGAGGGTTGGGAGAGGGAAGACCCGGGGTGAAGAATTCTATATATCTTCTCTCCTATGGCTGAGTATTTGTAGATGTCCATGGCTGGTCCAAGACCCTTAACGATAAAATTGCCGCGTGCTGAAGAAGCGAAGGCTGATGACAGAATGAGAATGCTGAAATCTCCTGCATTCAGACTTGAAGAGGGGAAGGAAGGCTCTATGGTTAGAAATATGGCCCAGTCTGTACCCAACTGGTGCGGAAGCTCTCTTTCTCCAGCAAGCACTCTTGTCGCTTTAGAGAAATCCTGGTGTCAGTCGTCCTTTTCCCCTGGCAGCTGAAGAGACAGTTAAGAAGGCTTCCTACTGCTCCCTTCCCTGCTGTGTTCGGCATGTGGTAAAAGCAGGGATAAAGCTGGTTGGGAATTATGCAGATTAGGCAAGCTAATTTAGTACATCCAAATTGTGTAATTAGCTCTGTTACTTTGCATATTATGTAGATTATGTGACTTGGGGACAGGGTGGGGGGTAAGGCCCTGGCAACCTTAAATCCAATCATGTCCTTGCGTAATATTTTAGGAGCAGTAATGCAGTGAGTCAAGGAGAGAGGTCCCACTGATTCTCTTGCACTTCTCAGAGGCTGATACACAGTGGTATCTTTTGGATTGCTTCACCGGGTTGAGAGTGGCAGATGTCATTGTTTGCTGGCTGTAGGGT
Source organism: Paroedura picta (assembly GCF_049243985.1). Classification (NCBI taxonomy): domain Eukaryota; kingdom Metazoa; phylum Chordata; class Lepidosauria; order Squamata; family Gekkonidae; genus Paroedura; species Paroedura picta. Next base: position 38,588,729 of record NC_135370.1, on the reverse strand, counting down.
GCAGTACCTTTGTGGTGCCAAATACGGTCCACAACAGTTATATGAAAGATTTCTGGGGAAAATATCCTAGGACAGTGGTCCCCAACCCCCGGTCCAGGGACCGGTCCCGATCCGTGGATCAGTCGGAACCGGGCTGCAGCTCCTCCTCGTCCTCCTCTCCGGCTGCTGCCTTGGGGGCTGCCCTGCCACTCTGCCACCAGCTCACCTTTGGTGCTCTCCAGTGGCCACCATGGCTGTGGCTCCCCCTTGGCATGGCACTGTGCAGCTGCTGCTGGCAGTGTCCCCCCAGAGGACGGTGGGAAGCCAGGGGCGCCGGTTGGGGACCACTGACCTAGGAACCTGGGCTGAGGTGTCATCAGATACAGATGGTACTCAGCTCTCCGGCACTGTACAGTTGACCCAGATGTGGAAGTGTTGTGTGAAGGCTTGTAGAAGTGGAAATCAGTCACTTCAGACTCAGTCTTAATAAGACAAAGATATTGTATTCAAGAGGCTGGTCAATTAAGGAGAGAATTTTACTATTGTCATTGGGTGACATTCATTTAGGATGTTCCTAAAGGATGCTTTTTTAGAAGAGTATCCTTGGATCCAGCTCCATACCTAGAATTTTATGTTTGTTTGTATACATCAGCCTTTCTCCACTTTTTTATCATTGAGAACCCCCCAAAACATTCTGCAGGCTCTGAGAAACTTCAGAAGGGGCATGATCTTGCAGGATATTGTTGGGAAGCATAGCTGTGTAAGCCCACCTGGAGCCCCTCCCCTTTCTACCCCCTCCAGGCCCATCATTGGCCATTTAGGGAGGCAGGTCAACATGACCATATGTGGTCATGTCACCCAATACATATTTAACAGATTTTAAAAAATTCAACATAATTAATTATCTCCCACCCATTTGGGAAACCCTTCCAGCACCGTCAGGAAACCCCAGGGTTTCACAAAACCCTGGTTGAGAAAGCCTGGTTTACATGCTCCTTACTTATAAATAGTACAGAATAAGAAGAGATTGGCATGAAAAAACAGTGAATGGCATCATCTTTGCCTGTAATAAGGTGCCTTTCAGTCACTGACTACATCTTAATAGATGGGGTGGATTATTGATTGGTATACCATACAGCATGAGGCCAAACAAATTCAGTAACTATAGTTTGACTCCAATGACCTTTTTTGTTTTATCCTGGCAAATTCTCATCCTTATTACAATCTCCATCGCACATTATTTTGGCCCATGCAGGTCCCATGATCCTTTTCTGGAGATCAAAGAAGACTTTGTTTAACATCACTGGAAAAAAAAACTGGTTGGAACCAACTCATTGTCTTCAGCAAGCGGTCCCACTGAAGTCAGCGATCACACTGCCATGTTTTGATGGGGCAGGATGGCCGCCTTGGTGGTAACTCTGTAGTCCACATCAGACTGAGAAAGGTATAGAGCTTATGCATTTAAATAGCCTGCCTCTTCCCATGGTCTGAAATCAGGTTACAAGCAATATACTAGTTTGTGAAGGCAATGAATGAAAGGCATGATAACGTGTGTGGATGGAATGGGCATGAGTGGTTTAAGGATTTGTGGGTTAGTTTAAGGATTAGCAGAGGACAATTGTGGCAGGAGAAGCCAGCCTAGGGGTCAACCCCCCCCCCTCCAGTAAAAAGGGGTATCACTCCAAATGTTCTTAAAGAGGGAAAAGGGGAGAAGAGAGAGAGGCTATTCTGGGGGGGGGGGCTGCACAGGGACTATGGAAGCACAGGGCCTGTAGCACGTGCTACATGGATAAACCAGCCCTGAAAAGAGGTATGTGACATTCCCTTGAGCCTGGGGGATGACAGCTTTCTCTCTCTTTATGCATAGCAAATTTATTTAATACAGCGCTAAAGGTAAAGGTATCCCCTGTGCAAGCACTGGGTCATGTCTGACCCTTGGGGTGATGCCCTCTAGCGCAGGGGTAGTCAACCTGTGGTCCTACAGATGTCCATGGACTATAATTTCCATGGGCCCCTGCCAGCATTTGCTGGCAGGGGCTCATGGGAATTGTAGTCCATGGACATCTAGAGGATCACAAGTTGACTACCCCTGCTCTAGCGTTTTCATGGCAGACTCAATACGGGGTGGTTTGCCAGTGCCTTCCCCAGTCATTACCGTTGACCCCCCCAGCAAGCTGGGTACTCATTTTACCAACCTCGGAAGGATGGAAGGCTGAGTCAACCTTGAGCAGGCTGCTGGGATCGAACTCCCAGCCTCATGAGCAGAGCTTTCAGACTGCAAGTCTGCTGCCTTACCACCCTGCTCCACAAGAGGCTCTTGTAAATACAGCACTACAGCCAGATAAAACTTGTGCATAGCTGCTGTGCTCATCATTTTGCCTTCCCGTAGAAAGCCTCACCCGTGCAATGCCTGGCTGCACGGAGAGTGAAATTGATTCATTCTTCTCTTTCCGGTTGACAATCCTTGCTAACAACAGTATGGTCTGTTTGCCAGGTGCCTCAGAATAACGTAGCCCCATGCTTCTTGTTTTACTCACTTGTCTTCTGAGTTCCTTGTGAGAGCCCTCCTCTCGAACGAGAGCAAATGACCATTTATCGGCCAGCCACAGGCCTGTTTGGAACGTCAGGAGCTTCCGGTGAAACATTCAGCAGGGAGTTGCAACGCAAGCAGCCCAGAAATGCTGGCCGCTCCTCGGGGGCCTTAATGAACCGCTCAGCTCCGTGGGTCAGCGATCCATTCTTGTCCAGTTGAAAACAGTTAGGCTTTGTTTGGCTCCAGCGGAGAGGACAGGCTTTTACTTCCTCCTCGGAAAGCCGACTTATTTTTTTATTGATTTCCATTAAAGTAAGGGAAGCGACGATCCAGAAACAGCTCATGAATCGCATTATCCACTTTAATTAGAACGAAAGAGGAAATTCCACCGTAGACTTGAACAGTCAGCATTCAGCCTCCGGTGCAACTTTATATCAGGTTGGCAGTAGACTGACGGTGCTGCCAGCGCCAATTATTACAGATATCCCCCTCTGTTTCGACAGTTTCCCCTCCCCTTTGTCTTGTGAGCTCCTAAGAGCCACTCACACCGTCTCGGGCAATCCGGGAACAGGAGAGGGAGGCAGCCCATTTGGGCCTGCAATCTATTTTTTACTTAAGGGTGTCAAGCTCGGGGAACAGGGAATTGCCAATCACATTTGGAAACGGAACTGGGCTTTTTACTGTCCTCTGCTTTTCTGATCCTTCCCGGGAACTAATCCAGGGGAGGGGAATGGGCAGCCAAGTTCTAGAGTGACAGGAACGTGATGAAACGTAGCCGTGCAAAGAGCCGGGTCGTGCCTTCGGGAGCAAACGATCAATAAGCAGTTTTGGTGGCTGGCTGGAGATTTGCCGGTCAGAAAACGGCAAATGGAGAAAAGACACCGGGAGCACAGATATAGACTTGGAGTCGCTAATAAGGTGCAACCTCAAAGGTATGGATGCCAGTCCACAGGAATTATGGCTCTGGAGAAAATGGCTGGACTCCATTGAGGTCCCTTCCTGCCCAAAATCCCGCCCACCACTGTCTCCACCCTTAAAGTCCCCAGGTAGGGGTGAGTGCTTTGGTTCGACCACCTTAGCGGCCAGCTCTGCGGTGCGGAGAGGAGGGGCGCTGCCACCGCCAGAATACCAGCCGGTGCCCCTCTGCACCTGCATGTGGGCACCAGCTGGCAAGCCGCCACCGCTACCCCTCCACTCCACACTGCAGTGCTGGCTGCCTCGGGCTTCGGTGATCACTGAGGTGGCTGAACCGCACCGAAGAGCTCACTCCCTATCTCCAGGCATTTCCCAACCCAGAGCTGGCAGCCCTACTCAAAGGAAAGAATGTGGTGGATCCAACCAGATTATCTGCTAGTGAGAGGAGGGCGTCCCCTTTGACAACCAAAATGAATGTACTGAGAAGAACAAGAGCTGGTTTTTAAGCCCCATGTTTCACCACCCAAAGGAGTCTCAAAGCATCTTACAATCGCCTTCCCTTCCTCTCCCCACAACAGACACCCTGTGAGGTAGGTTGGGCTCAGAGAGCTCTGGGACTGGCCTCAGGTCCCCCAGCTGGCTGCATGTGGAGGAGTGGGGAATCAAACCCTGCTCTCCAGATTAGAAGTGACCGCTCTTGATCTCTGTACCAAGCTCTCTCTCCCTGCCTATGGGACCTGTAGGCCTAAAGCAGGGATTGTAACGAGGAAGGGAATTGAGTGAGTGGTGGAAAATGTTGGCAGGACCTCGCCCAGTAAAAACCATATGATCATTATGTGAAACATATCCAGAATGGATAAGAAGAAGAAGGGGGAAAAAAAGCTGCCAGTAAGATTTTCTGTCTTTACCGCATGATTTCTGTCAATCATTATTTATTTATTTTACAAGCTTTTACAATCATGCCTTTCAGCCTGATCAGGGCAACTGAAGTGGCTAATTATTAACAGCAATGTTCCCAATACTTCTGGAGTTTTTCACAATCCAATTCCCAGTATTCCAGAATACCTGAGTATTGTTCCATATATCTGAATATATTTGAAAACTAGGAATCAAGCCCGCTGTGGTGAAAATACAGCGGGGGCTAGGTGCGGGTGGGTATGGTGGTGGGCGGCTGGGCGGGTGGGCATTGCTGCGGGGGCGGCGGCGTGTCGCTCTGGGCCCCCTCCCCGGTGGGCGAGACTCACCGTGGCAAGTGTGCGCGGCAGGACAATGGCTGGTAGTGGGCGGCGACGGCTTGTCTCTCCGCGGCCATTTCAGCAGCTTGCCGGCGGTCTCGGGGTGGCGGCGGCCATGTTGGCGCCGGCCAGCGAGGGCTGGGTGGGCCGCTGGCGGCAGAGCGGCTCAGCAGCGGCGTCCTTGTCTCGGCATGGATCCAGGTGTGGAGTACGCGGCGACGCGGCTTGCAGGAGGCGGCGACGGCTGGGGTTGCGGCAGCCATGTGAGGGGCTCGACGGCGGTTTGCGAGTGGCGTTGGCCATTTTCGGTGCGGCGAGGGTTGGGCGGGGCGCTTGGTCGGGGACGGCTCGGCTCGCTGCGGCTCGACGGGGGTCTCCTGGTGGTGGTGGCCATTTTCAGGCGGGGCGGCAAGGGCTGGGCGCGGCGGTTGTGTTCGTGTGTCCGTGGAGCGCTCTGAGGCCGTCGGAGCGCGAGGGGTGTCCGAGGCGGCGGGGAAGGCCGGGGAGAGGCGGAGAAGCGGCTAACAGCAAGGTGGGGGGTGGGAAAGGTGCTGCCGGGGGCTGCCGGCGGCGGCCGGGGACGGACGTTCGGGGTGGGGGTGGGAAGGGGGCGGGTAGTGGCGGTCGGGGAGGCATAGAAGTCGGGGAAGGGCAGTCGTTGGGCAGAGGGGAAATGATTTTCCCCAAGGCCCGTGACGTGGGGTGAGCCTCCTCCCTGGCAGCCATCCGTGTAGGATGGCGGCTCGGGAGGACTGGAGGCTGTGGTGCGGCATCTGGGAGACGGGCCAAGTGTCCAACAGTGTCCAACTTGGCCCTCTCCAAGTTTTTATCCCGGACAGGTCCCGCCCTAACTCCTCCCCAACAGCCCTTACTCCTTTATTTAATCCACTCCGCAGGAGCGTATTAAAGATAGAGAAGATGGCTATCCCTTTAGAACAGGGGTAGTCAAACTGCGGCCCTCCAGATGTCCATGGACTACAATTCCCATGAGCCCTTGCCAACGAATGCTGGCAGGGGCTCATGGGAATTGTAGTCCATGGACATCTGGAGGGCCTACCCCTGCTCTAGAATTCCAGGACAATCCTAATTGTCCTCAGATGGCACTTTTTTGTTGCTTTAAATAATTGCTTAATTTACTCCGCAAGCTCAACAGGGCTCAATACAGAGGTGACTCCTGAAAGAAAAGAAAAAAACCTTTTAAATCTCAACATCTTCAACAACTTTTCCTAAAAGAAAACCTGTACTCCTTCCTCCACTCAAGCTGCCGACTATTTTTAAAATGACTTCCCCAAACAGTGGGAAGTAACGGTTGCATTATTAAAGTGTGATTTTTTTATGTACAATCAAGGACCTATGGGCCGAAGGTTCAACAAACTCTTTCCTTTCTCTGTCCCCTTTTCTGCATTGTTTATCCCCAGAATCTTCCTTTAGCTTTTGGCTAAAGAAGAGAGGGGTGAAAAGTAACTAGTAAATGCATCTAATTAATATTTAACATTGGTGTGTCTTGGGGGGGGGGGGCGGGGAGAAATCAGCAAAGTCCTTTAAAAGAATTTCTGTTATGCCAGTTCCTTTGCATGACTCCATAATTTATGCAGTCGGCATCAGACAGTGTGTACATAAAAATGTATGGTAGGGAGTGGTGTCACCGAATTAAATTTTTAACAGCCGGGGAGGGGGAGCCCCAGGAAAAAGTGGTGTAACGGGTCTTGACAAAACAAATAAAAAGGAGAATTTAATTCGCTACCTGTGTGCCCTTAGCACTGGAGAGGTTGGACGTTGACAGAACTGTCTGCAAAATGAGGCTCAATTGTATGGCTTGCTCTGTTTAGCTCTTCCAATCCCTAAGGACAGATTGAATGATGCCTCATACATACGGAAGACATACAATCAGCGGTGTGGGCATTTGAGATAAAGAATGGCACAAGTATAACCGGCAATAAGCTGTCCACGAGTATGTCTCGTCTCGAGACAAGGTCCACAGTCTGTAACCTGTTTAATTCAAAGCGGTCCTGTTCAAGTCAGTACTCAATTAGTTTTGGGTAGGGGCCCAGCGATTTAGCCATGAGAAAGGTAAGAGAGCATAGCTGGTGGTGACATTGTTAAGACCTGATTGCCCTGCAGAATCCGGAAAGGCAGCTCTGCTCTTCCTTCATTTAGCGGAGATTCCCAACCAGAGTCTGTGGACCCCTCGGGGGTCCGTGAAAGCTCTGGAGGGGGTCCTTGGCCTTTCCCCTCCTTCCTTAATGGTCTTGGCTACCTCTGCCTGGGTGTAAGAATCAAAGGGGGGAGGTTGGTTATGGCAGGGATCCTCAACCTGTGGTCCTCCAGATGTACACGGACTACAATTCCCATGAGCCCCTGCCAGCATTTGCTGGCAGGGGCTCATGGGAATTGTAGTCCATGAACATCTGGAGGACCACAGGTTGAGGATCCCTGGGTTATGGTATGGGGGGTTGGGCTATCTTTTCAGCCCCTGCCCTTCTTTCCGATCTGTTTGAGACAGAACCAATGTAACATTAGCAGAGGGAGTAAAAGGAGGGCAAAGGGTATGTGTTCAATAAATGTACATTTTCATCGAAATTTAAAAGCTGCTAATCCTTCAATTATAATTTATATCCTGGAGGTGCTGACTGTGTTGAGAAATTTTTCCTTTGGATGGATGCATGTTCAGGTAGAGGGCCTGTGTCTATTGATTTTATTTCCAGGCCTCAACCATAGGCCGGCCTGGTGGAACAGCTTTGTCTTACAGGCCCTCCAGAACTGTTTCAAGTCCCAGAGGGCCCTGATCTAATCAGGAAGAGCATTCCACTAAGCCGGGGCTACGGCTGAAAAGGCCCAGGCTCTGGTTGAGGCCCGTTTTACCTCTTTGGGGCCTGGTGGAAGACACTTCCTGATGAGATCAGAGCCCCCTGAGACTCTAAACGCTTCTGGAGGGCTTGTAAGACAGAGCTGAGTAAGTTTTGACTATTTGATTGTAATACTCTTTGGTGGACCTATGGAGAAACATTACAGCAGGGGTAGTCAACCTGTGGTCCTCCAGATGTTCATGGACTATAATTCCCATGAGCCCCTTCCAGCAAACGCTGGCAGGGGCTCATGGGAATTGTAGTCCATGAACACCTGGAGGACCACAGGTTGACCACCCCTGCCTTACAGAACAGGAATCCATTGAGTCTCTGGACTTTGATGGCTCACAGGCAGCCGCTTTCCCGTCTGTGAGATGAGGCCCTTTCTACTGTGGGTGAAGCTAGAAGGGCCAGTCCCCTCTTCTCTTTGCTTTGGCACATTGTCATGGCCATCTTTGAGGAGGACTTTATTTTTTTCATCTTCACTGACTAATCTTTGACATGCCCTATTTACGCAAAAAGAAGACAGCCTTGAATGTACACTTTGGAAGGTAGCTGTGATGGTTGGCAGTAGGATTGCCAGGTTTGCGTTCAGTGGCAACTTAAGAGACTAGCAAAATTTCCAAGGTCTAAGCTTGCAAAAGCCAAGGCTGCCTTCATTAGACATGAGCAGAAATGGAAATGGCTGGCTCTTTATATGCCAGCTGGAAGGGGGAAGCTGGTGGGTGTGGGGGGGGCATGTTGCAGAAAAGAAACGGAACATGCAAAGGTGCAATGCAAGTTGATTATAATATGCATTGTACCTTTGCAGGTGGAGTTCCTTCTTTACAACGCCCCGCCCACCTTCTGGCTGGGATATGCAGGCTCAGGGATCTCCATTACTACTTGTGTCTGACAAAGAGAGCTTTGGCTCTGATAGAATTGTAGAGTTGGAAGGGGCCATGCAGGCCCTCTCGTCCAACCCCCTGCTCAATGTAGGATCAGCCTAAAGCATCCAGGGTCATTATCTGCCCAGCCGCTGCTTGAAGACCACCAGTGAGGGGGAACTCACTACCTCCTTAGGCAGCCAAGTCCACTGCTGAACCACTCTGTGAATTTCCCCCCTAATATCCAGCAGGTACTGTTCTACGCGTAGTTTAAACCCATTACTGTGGGTCCTGTCCTCTACTGTCAACAGGAACCCACTCTGACAACCTTTCAAATACTTAAAGGGAGCAATCGTGTCCTGTCTCAACTTCCTGTTCTCCAGGCTGAACATTCCCATGTCCCTCAGCTTTTTCTCATTGGGTTTGGTCCCCAGTCCCTACATCATCTTCATTGCTCTCCTCTGAACCTTCTCAATTATGCCCACCTTTTTGAAGTGAAGCCTCCAGAACTGCACATAGTATGGTACACGCTTGAAAGCTTCTGCCCTTAAAATCTTGTTGGTCCCTAAAGTGCGACTGGACTCACATCCAATCTTGAATGCAAGGTGACCTTCACCTCAAATATTATATGCAACGCATTTTTATTACTGGATACATCTGTAATCTGCATGTGAATATAAAAGATCACTCTATTTTGTTTGATGGCATACCTGTGAAAAACACCCAGATCTTCCATTTGAGTGTGTACTGCACATGGCACATTATGCCCTTCTATCTCAGTTATCTGATATATGCCATTTATCTGTAGCTTGCACAAAAGGAACATGGCTAAATGAGCTGGTTTTAATAGGCACGAGGAAAGAGGAACTGGTGCAAAAAGACTCCTAGTTTTGCTTCCCACAAAGAAGAAACCAATTCAACCAGAGAATTATGCCAAGCGTCTTCGGAAATTTGGCCAAATCCTTACTGTTACCTGGAGATGAGCTCATGCCTTAGTAGAGAGCCAGCCTGGTGTACTGGTTAAGAGTGGCAGCCTCTAATCTGGAGAACTGGGTTTGATTCCCCACTCCTCCTCTGCATGCACCCAGGTGGGTGACCTTGAGCCCAGTCACAGTTTTCTCCAATCACAGATCTCTCAGAGCTCCCTCAGGCTCACCTGCCTCACAAGGTATCTGTTGTGGGGAGAGGACAGATAGGTGATTGTATGCTGCTTTGAGACTCCTCTGTGTCATAAACAGTGGGGTATAAATAACAGCTCTTCTTCTTTTAGCCTGACCCAGTGACAATTGGATCGTAAAAAGAATGGTTTTTTGAAGGGTGTAACTCTGTTTCGGTTTGTAGAGCTGTAAGCGAGTCGGCAGATGCAGAATATGCCATGGATGTGGTACGCTCTAGTTGTGGCTTTGTTTCTGTTTGTCTATTTAAAACGTATTTTTGTAAAATGTCTTTGTTTCTTTGTGGGGTCCCTACTGGGACAAATTGAGATAGAAATACTGAAGTGAAACGGAGACACCAGGGAGCGAACCTATGCTCTTGTGCATGCAAATCATACTTTGCTATGGCCTTCGTTTTTTTGTGTGTTTTTGTGTGTGTGTGTTTTTTTGGTTTAGGTTTGTTTTCCAGCATCTCGGCGTCGTACAGAGAATTACTTTTGAAAACCACAAAAGCATTTAACTCTGCGTGAGAAGTACAGATTACCTTGTGATCATCTTTTAAAACATAAATAAAACCATCTGCGCCGCAGAAATCTACAGGCGGGGGAGAATAGCGTCAAGCACATGATCGCCGGCAAGGGGAAGATCTATAGGCAGATAGCAAAAAGCCTTGCGTTGCAGCCGAAGTTGGGCTTATTTTAAATACATGGTCACTGTTCTCAAAGCATGGGGGCCACAGGGGGAAAAAATGACTCGCACAAAGCAATACATTTGTAATGGCACAATGTAATGTGACAAGAAATTACTTTGAACTTGCCCTGAGTGCTAGGAGCCTTGTTCTCCTTGAGGGGTTGAAGCAAATAGCAAGGGGTTGAGACAGCCACATGATAGATTCAACGATATGTTGTGAAGGCAGAAAGAGAGAGAGATTTTTTTTAATGAGAAAAAAGATTCAGAGAGAAGAATAAAAAATGTCACAACAAAGAACGGGGACGATTAAAAGAGTCGTCAAAAAGAGCTAATAATATGCGACAGTGATGATTGGAAGCTTGCTGATGCTCTTTGGCATGGATATGGAGGATGTATATCTCAGTGTCCTGGTTGAGAGCAGAGGACTCTAATCTGGAGAACTGGGCTTGATTCCCCACTCCTGCTCCAGACGCAGCCAGCGGAGTGACCTTGGGTCAGTCACAGTTCTTTCATAGCTCTCTCAGCCCCACCTACCACACAGGGCGTCGGTCGTGGGGAGAGGAAGGGTAGGCGATCATGAGCCACTTTGAGAATCCTTCAGGTAGTCAAAAGCAGGGTGCAAAAGCTCTGAGAGAACTGAGACCGGCCCAAGGTCACCCAGCTGGCTGCATGTGGAAGAGGAGTGGGGGAATCAAACCCAGTTCCCTAGATTAGAGGCCACCACCACTGTTAACCATTGCACCAAGATGGTTCAAACAAAGACGAGTCAGAAGGTTTTGTTGACATCACATGTTCCTATTTCCTTCTGCATTGACACAGAATGGCAACCACTAAGACTAAAAGCTAAGAATTAATGGAACAATTGCAGTCAGTATGGTAACTAGAATTGTAAAATGGGATTTGTTGAAGCTAAAGCATATGGCATGTCGGGTTGGAACTTACTGCCTTTTTTTTACTCCTTTTTAGCCCCATGAGCCCCTGAATACCCTTTTGGCCAGTCATAGACAACTCCCTCTTCCTCCTCCTTGTTTCACCAATGGAACAGTGGTGTGGATCAGGGGACCTTTGTGAGTTTGGGCATGCCAAGCTGCCATGCATTTGTTTTAATTAATGAATCTTATCTAATTAAGTTAATTAATTTTGAATTTTAACAAACTCAGAGGCAATAAAATCAACAGCAATACATGCAATTAGAATTTTTTTTATTTATTAGATTTTTTTTAAAGCCCCTGCTCACCCAGCAGGTCTCATGACAATTTATAACATTAAAACCAATAAGGTAAAACAACATAAGCCTGAGCCGTATGGGAGGGAGGGCGGTATAAAAATCTAATAACTACATAAATAAAAACAAGAAACAAAAATAAAATATTAAGATTAAAATATTACATATTAAATTATTAAAATACATATTTATCACCATATCACTATTATAACAGCTCAGATTTATGGTTACCTTCCAAAGGCCTGCCTAAACAATTGAACCTTGCATGTCCTGTGGAAACTAAGCACATCTGGCAGGGCATGGGGATCATTCAAAAGTGCATTTTACAGGGTAGGGTCCAAAACTGAGAAGGCCTGGTAACAGCTAATGGAGCCATCCTAGGGGCAGACACCTGCAAAAGGCCCCCTAGATGATGACCGAGGGGAACGCCAGGGGCGGAGTTGTATCGATAAACACAATCAATAAATGCAAGATTAATCAATTAATCTTGGGTGCATAAAAGTAAAGGTATCCCCTGTGCAAGCACGTCTGACCCTTGGGGTGACGCCCTCTAGCATTTTCATGGCAGACTCAATACGAGGTGGTTTGCCAGTGCCTTCCCCAGTCATTACCATTTACCCCCCAGCAAGCTGGGTACTAATACGGTAGTCTAAATGGTAACAATGATAAGCAGATCATCACCGAAAAGGATGTAGTTTTTTTAACCCTAGTTGGAGGCTCTTGGGGAAGGGCCTTTGAAGAAGATTGTAATTCATGGGCAGGTTTGTGTGGGAGACACTCTGTTCCAAAACAGTTTTCTGGTTTACAGATTTAATATCCGCAACTTTAATTATGCCTGGAAACTATGAAGGTCTTTCAGCTCGGGGGTGATACGGCCACAACAGCATGCTCCAGTCGACGGCTTTACTGCGTATTTTTGGGTCTGTTGACGTTTCTGAACACTTTTCAAGGGCACCCCAAGAATAATATATTGCAGTAATTGAGCTTGGCTGTTACCGTAGCATAGCTAACTGTGACCAGATCACCCCTTCCTGGAAAGGGAAACAGCTGGTTCACCAACCATATCAGGTGAAATATGCATGAAACGGCAGGCGATGCCCGAGCATCTGTATGCAAACGTGGAACTATAAGCACACTCATGATGCGAAGCTGATCTTTAATGGGAAGTGCATCTAGAAGTGATTGAACACCACCACCTTCATGGTCCGAAGATCGACTCTCAGCTTTATCTGAATTGAGCTTCAGTTTATTTGCCATCCATCAAGCTATTAGTGACTCCAAGCACCACTTCAGGAATCAGGTCATCCACATCCACTCTTGGGAGAGATGGAAAAGGGAGAAAGACTCGGATGCCTTCTGTTTCACGCTAGCTCTGGCACAAAGCTTGACAAATTCTGTTGTCAGAACATGCAAAAAATCACTGTGTTCTTGTTTTGAAAGCATTTCTAGTTCCTCGCGAAGGCTAGATCCTGGACCTTGTTGCCAAACTTATCAGGAGGCCTCCATGCTTATTCTTAGAAGAAAGCTGTTGTAAAGGAATGTGGTCATATTGTATTCTTGGGCCGATCGAATGATTCAGAAAAACAGAATACTGAATTAGGTATCAGGAACAGAATGCCCACTGGTTTGGTGAATGGGTCATGATGACTGGGATTGTGCACCTCTTCCTAGTTCATTTGTTTGTTTTTCGTTCTACCTGGGTGTAACGGGGATGCAACCAAGCCTACCTTACTTCAAGTATGTTGCTTCCTGCTATGAGAGATCAAAAGCTGGAATGTGAATTATTGGTAGACATTTGACAGTTCAAGGTTATCATTGCATAGCAGGAGGGCACAACACAGTTCTTGGTTTTGGCATTAAATGAGGGCACAGCTTTATTAAAACCTGCAGCAGGAACGTAGGCGCAGCATGGGTGCATCTTGCCATCTTACAGTCAGGAAGGAAGCCCCGCCCCAGTGGAGCTGCTGTGACACTTGGTTTGCCTGGAGCATGGCTTCCCCAGCCAGCTGGAATCCCTGGAGGATGGCAAGCGATAGGGGAACCCTGCAGATATGAGCCTCTCATTGGTTCACCCACTGCCACCTGGAAACACGATCCAGCCGGGCCTCCCCAGCAGGCTCCATGGCTCCGTATCCACACAGCCTCTTATGAAGACGTCCAGTATGGCAAGTCTGGTGTGCAGACTCAAACTGCCCTCAAATGGATTTGCCCATGCCCCAAACTGCCAGCTGCAATGAAGTCACAGCATAACGAAAGCAGAAGCAACAGTGTAACGGAATATAAAAACAATGTCCTTGCAACTTCCCCCATACCCAACAGCTCAAAAACATGGTGGGTGGGTGAGCGCGAGGCCACGTTTGTTGCTGAAGAACAGAGGAAGTCAGTGTAGTGTAGTGTTAGAAGTATTGTACAGGGAGAACTTGTTTCAATTCCCCACTTACCCATGAAGTTCAGTGGATGACTCTGGGTCAGTGGCTTTCCAGATGTCCTGGCAGGAACTCATAGTGGTTTCTTCATTGTGGGAACTGTAGTCCATGGACATCTGGAGAGCTACAGGTTGGCCATCTTATAGGTTCTATGCTAATCAGTTAAACAAGTAAACAAACAGTTCAGCTCTTAGAATCCTAGAATAACATAGTTGGAAGGGACCTCATGGGTCATCTAGTCCAACCCCCTGCACTATGCAGGACACTCACAACTCTATCGCCCATCCACTGTAACCTGCCACCCCCTTAAGCTTTCACAGAATCAGCCTCTCTGTCAGATGGCTATCTAGCCTCTGTTTAAAAATTTCCAAAGATGAAGAACCCACTACCTCCCGAGGAATCCTGTTCCACTGAGAAACCGCTCTGTCAGGAACTTCTTCCGGATGTTTAGATGGAATTTCTTTTGAATTAATTTAACCCATTGGTTCTGGTCTGTCCCTCCGGGGCAAGAGAGAACAACTCTGCTCCATCCTCTATATGGCAGCCTTTTAAATACTTGAAGGTAGTTATCAGATCCCCTCTCAGTCGTCTCCTCTCCAGGCTAAACAGACCAAGCTCCCCCAACCTTTCCTCATACGTCCTGGTCTTTTTCATGACTCAAGATGTTGACACTTGCCATTCCAACAGGAACTCGGTATGAACTGAGTCAGTTCATACAGTAGTTTGTATGAATCAGACTTGTCCCACGTTAGTATAGCAGAGTCGGTCTATTGGCAATTGCAGTAGCTTTCCAAGGTCCCAGCTAGAAGTCTTTGCCAACTTTACCACCAAAGTCTCTTGATAGGAAATTGCATGTGGTCTTAGCGATAGACAGGTATTTTAGTGAGACGTGGTTTTGACTGATGGAGTTCAGTTAGAACAAGTGCCCTATGCCAGTCTAGGGGTTTCTTGTGCCTGAGAATTGGCTGCCACCTGTGTTAATCCCCATAAATCCTATATATACCACTGTTTGTTTCTACTATTCCAAACACTCCCATCATTCACACTAAATCCTTAGGCCAACACTAGGGGAAATTGGAGTAGTAAAACATTATCAAGCCCAGAGTGTGGTAGGCTTAGCTGTAAGCATTCTTTGCTAATCAGATTTATTTTTATATTTCAGGTATGTTGTAAAGCAGGCTTGCAAAATGCTGGGGGAAAAAATTCTTGGTTGCAAGTTCCTTAAAATAAGGACTCTTACAAAATGTCTACCTTGCAGACAACATCGTATATAGTATTCTGTGCAGTAAGTTGCTCACTCCATGAATTAACTGCTACCACAAGGTTTTCTGTATGTTACAGCAGGGCAAGTTTGGAGCAGATCATGGCCTTGGTGCAACTTTAAGAGGCATCCAGTTAGCAGCCATGTTGTGTAATCTGGAATTTACTTTAAAGACTTTTTTGAGGGGGGATCAGTTTTGTGAAAGAAGGAATGGTACTTGATAGAAATGGACGGAAATTAGCAAGGTAATCTTTACTACCATTGAGCATTCCGTTGTTTTGTTTTGGTGGACTTCGTCTTTCTGTGGTTCACCCATATCTTTCCTGTTGTCTTCCTTTTCCCACTCAAGTTCCTGAAGTATTAGTCTTGTTTCTGTGTTGGGCTCTTTCACTGTGATTTGATTATTTGCTCTTAACATTCATTATACCTTCTGTGCCGATGATCCGATTCTCTGCACCTTCTTCTTCTAATACAGCTTCTTGTATTGATGCCATTCCTGATTGCATGGCTTCTTTAAGGTCTTTATCTTTGATATACATCTGGGTACCTGTTATGCTTGGTGCAATGCAATCTTTTTGTGGTCCCTTGTTTAAACTCATCTCTGTAATCGCTCCTATGTGGTGAGACACCTTTTCTTACAAAACTCTGGAAGTTATGTAAAGTAGCATTATCCCAGGAGGCATGTGATAGCTAACTGATGAGTTGGATCCAACCAACTTTTCTGCTGTTGACAGGGGGATGAGGTTTTCTTCGACTGCAAAAAGGCTATGTTGCGGGAATCTGCAGGGACAAAAGCAACCTGGAGCAGGGACTGTAGTAAGGAGGAGAATTGGATGAAAACTTAGTGTTTCTCCTTGATATGTATACTTTGTCTGATGCTGAATTACATTCTGGACTTGGCAACTTGGATAATGGTCTTTTGATAGTGAACTATGAAATTGTTCATCTCGTCGTGCAAAATGAGTATGGATGACTTATTAGTAGGGTTGACTGTGTGGGTATTTTTGCTCCAGGTGTGTAACTTTATTGTTATTTATTGATTTGAATAGCATAACAATGAATTCTGTCAATCCTAAATTACACCCAAGAGCTCTTTAATTGTCTCATCTTGTCTGTTCTTTCTGCCTGTTCTCCCTGCTTTCTAATGCTTCCATTCTTCTTCTTCTCAAGCATGGGACCCTTAGCCCACTGTGGAAGAAGCACTCAAATTGGGTTGCAGTGAAAAGAGCATCCCTTGGCCGTCCTCCACAGGAATGCCTTAGAATGCATGTTCAGTGTTTAGGCAGAACCTTAAAATATATGTTCAAATGAGTAGCCGTGTTGGTCTCAAGTAGCACAATAAAATCAAAGTCCAATAGCACCTTTAAGACCAACAAAGATTTATTCAAGGCGTGAGCTTTCAAGTGCTTGCAGTCGAAAGCTCACGCCTTGAATAAATCTTTGTTGGTCTTAAAGGTGCTACTGGACTCTGATTTTAAAATATGTGTGTGGTTTTACCCATTTGATTGCTTTTTCTCTGTCTCTTCTTGTCTTCATGCTACAATAAAACTTGTATCATTTCCCACTTTTAAGCATTGGCGTTCTGTTCTTTTGCCTATCTCCATGTCACAGACATTGTTTTATTCTTTTCCAGTTTTAATTATATATTTTTTTGTTTTACTCTCTTTCTCAGTTTCATTGCATTCTCCATTCTTCTGCCTGTTTGGATTTTTTCTTCCCTTTGTCACATTTTGCTGGCATTTCTTCTTTTGTTACTCTCTTCTGACCAGCTCCCATTTCCTTTTCCTATTCTGTTTAAGTGACTTTTTCAGATCTTTGGCTCCTTCCTATTTATGGTTCTCTTCTCCTGTTACTGTTTGCCTCCTTGTTCACTCTGCCGATGTGCTGTTTTTGTCTAAACCTTGAGTCCCTTCTCTTTCATCCTTTCCCTCCTGGCCCTCTCTCTGCAGCTCAGTGACCCCTGAAGCACCACACGCCTCCTTCCTCAGGAGTGCATGAGCCATGCCTAAGAAGACAGCTCCTCTTTCAATGCTTTGTCATTTCACCTGGAGGCCTCCTTCTCTTCTGTTTTTCATTTGCGTCTCTTCTCCCTTCCTAATGGCCTTTAAAAAACAAATCCCGGACCTCGAGGCTGGGATGGCTCCTGTTAACCGAATTACGGCACAGCCCCTACTAGTGGAGGTGCCTCATAAATAATAAATGGGATTGTTATTGTTGTCTCTAAGAGATAGCCCTTTATTGGATCGCGATTAAAGGCAATAAAATGCAAATCTAATAGAAGTAGCAGCAAACTGACAACATCATTTCAAGGGGTTATTTTGGTCTCTTTTCACCTGTGGCTGCCAAGCTCTCATCAACATGATTGCTTCCTCTCAGATTTCCCCCTTTCCTGGTGGAAAGAAGTGGCAGAACATCTGTAAAAAATAAAGATGTGCCTGGAAATTTAAATATATACTAGATTATCCCAAGCTTCATCGCGGGGAAGATAAATGGTTATTTGGAACTGAAATTCAAAATAAGTAGTTAGTAGTTTGATACTGTGAATATGGACTGGGAGACAGAGAGCTACACAGGAGGACTTTCTTTCTCATGCTATAGAATCATAGAGTTGGAAGGGGCCATGCAGGCCCTCTAGTCCAAACCCCTGCTCAATGCAGGATCAGCCTAAAACATCTTTGAAATGTATCTGTCCAGCCACTGCTTAAAGACCACTAGGAAGGGGGAGTTGACCACCTCCTTAGGTAGCTGATTCCACTGCTGAACTACTCTGTCTGTGAATCCCCCTCCCGATATTTAGCTGGTCTTGTTATCTAGCCAATCTTTAATCATCACCCCAGTCTTTGCCTGGAAGAGTCTACTGAGGAACAGATTTCGTGACTTTTTAAAAATCTAAAAATAAGGCACACAGGAGTGGTTTGTATCAGAAGAGTTGCACAGTTTTCCTGACCTGAAATGGCCCCAGGGAGCTGTTGTTTGTCCTCCTGTGAAGAGCATACAAAGATAGGAGTCACTGGGGGCTTTCACACACAGTAAATAACACACTTTCATTCCACTTTCAGTGATTTCCCAACTGAGTTTTTACTGCGTGAAATGGCTACGTTCATTTGCAAATGCTTGCTGAGGTGGATTGGAATGGCATTATTTTGTTGTTGTTAGGTGCGAAGTCGTGTCCGACCCATCGCGACATCATGGAAAATGATCCTCCAGGCCTTCCTGTCCTCTACCATTCCCCAGAGTCCATTTAAGTTTGCACCTACTGGAGCAAGCGTCTTTTAATTTCTTAGCTGCAGTCCCCTTCTGCAGTGATCTTGGAGCCCAGGAAAATAAAATCTGTCACTATCTCCATGTCTTCCCCATCTATTTGCCAGGAATTGAGAGGGCCGGATGCCATGATCTTCGTTTTCTTGATGTTGAGTTTCAGGCCAACTTTTGCACTCTCCTCCTTCACCCGCATCAACAGGCTCTTTAGTTCCTCTTCACTTTCTGCCATTAATTATTATTATTCTGGCATTATTTAGCTTGGGTGAAAGTGCCCATAGCGTGGTACTTCCTTTTTCAACCTTTTGACAATGGAGGAGCCCCTGAAATAATTTTTCAGACTTCTAGGAGTGCCAGCCTCCCCCTGTTTTTACTACTACTATGGTGGCTCTGCTTCATGGAGGCTGGAAAGAAGAGTAGGAGCTGAGAAGACAGCCCCTTCCCCTAATACCATGCCACTTCATAGTTCTCGCAGACCCCCTTCAGAGCTCCCACAGACCCCCAGGGGACCACGGACCCCTGCATGGAAATCCCTGGTATAGTGGCAGAATTCCTGCTTTACATGCAGGAGGTTTCAGTTATTCAGTTAAAAAGATCAATGTGATACAGAGGTTATTATAGTGTAAACGTGATGGTTAAGAGTGGCAAACTGTAATCTGGAGAATTGGTTTTGATCCTCCACTCCTCTGCATGCATCCAACTGGGTGACCTTGGGCCAGTCACAGTTCTCTCAGAGCTTCTTTCAACTCAGCTACCTCACAAGGCATCTGTTGTGGGGAGAGGAAGGGTGGGTGATTGTAAGCTGCTTTGAAACTCATTCAGGTAGTGAAAAGTAGGACACACAAAAAAATAGCTCTTCTCTTCTATAATGTTGGAATAAGACGTGGGGGATTCAGGTTTGAGTCCCCATTCTGCCATGGAATACTCCACACCTGGAGTACTGTGTGCAGTTCTGGAGGCTTCACTTCAAGAAGGACGGAGATAAAATTGAAAGGGTACAGAGGAGAGCGACGAAGATGATCTGGGGCCAAGGGACCAAGCCCTATGAAGATCGGTTGAGGGACTTGGGAATGTTCAGCCTGGAGAAAAGGAGGTTGAGTGGGGACATGATAGCCCTCTTTAAGTATTTGAAAGGTTGTCACTTGGAGGAGGGCAGGATGCTGTTTCTGTTGGCTGCAGAGGAGAGGACACGCAGTAATGGGTTTAAACTTCAAGTACAACGATATAGGCTTGATATCAGGAAAAAATGTTCACAGTCAGAGTAGTTCAGCAGTGGAATAGGCTGCCTAAGGTGGTGGTGAGCTCCCCCTCACTGGCAGTCTTCAAGCAAAGGTTGGATACACACTTTTCTTGGATGCTTTAGGGTGCTTAGGGCTGATCCTGTGTTGAGCAGGGGGTTGGACGATGGCCTATATGGCCCCTTCCAACTCTATGATTCTATGATTCTATGGAAGCTTTCAGGATAACCTTGGGACAGTCACACACTCTCAGCCCGAATAGAGTTTTTCTGGGAACAAATTAGGGAAGAGGGGGATGATGTAAGCTGGTTTTGGTCCTCACTGTGGAAGAAGGCAAAGGTAAAGGTATCCCCTGCGCAAGCACTAGGTCATGTCTGACCCTTGGGGTGAGGCCCTCCAGCGTTTTCATGGCAGACTCAATACGGGGTGGTTTGCCAGTGCCTTCCCCAGTCATGACCGTTTACCCCCCAGCAAGCAAGCTGGGTACTCATTTTACCTACCTCGGAAGGATGGAAGGCTGAGTCAACCTTGAGCCGGATACTGGGATTGAACTCCCAACCTCATGGGCTTCAGACAGCATGTCACTGCCTTACCACTCTGCTCCACAAGAGGCTCTTATTGTGGAAGAATGGCAAGGTATACATTATTATGTAAATGAATCAGATAACAGTTGATATGGAACACCTCTGCCTGAGACTCTGGAGGGCTTTTGCCAGTCAGAGGATACAATATTGACCTTGATGAGCCAATAGCCTGACTCTGAGGTTGCCAGGCCCAACCAATCAGGAACTAGAGGGACATATAATATCTTTCTCCATTTATTTATTACATCCAGTTGAATCTCTTATGCACTCGTTCTTCGAATAGTGGAGAGAGACATTTTTTTAAATGGCCATCAAGTTGATGCCATGAATGTCACTTTCAAGGAAAGCCCGGAAGTGCTCATGTCTCTCTAGGAATTGCCAGAAACACAGTGATCACACTATTGAGTTTGGGGTGATTAGTAGACAGGTGTGCTGTCATGTCAATCTTCTCTGGTAATCATCCAAAACAGTTTGACCATTGAGTTTCTGGCAATTCCTAGAGAGACATGACTGTTTCCAGGTTTTCCCCGAAAGTGGCATTATGGCATCAATCTGATGGCTATTAAACAAATGCCTTTCCCCACCACTCCAAGAATGAAAGTACAAGAAATTCAATTAGATGTAATAAATAAATGACGAAGGGCATTATCATATCCATTTGTATCTCTGATTCTCCCAGATTGATATGAATTAACTTTCTGAACCAGAAACTATTAGGAACCCTCATGAATGCTATATAGAACTTTGTTGCCAACAGAATTACACGTGGGCCTACTTATATGCATTTTGTATAGGAGGTTAATCTTTTCTACCTTGATGGAGAGAAATTTTTTTTAAGATCATGTTAGGAATATAGTATTGTATTAGACACCCCAGCTTTAAATCTATTTGAATCACAGTCCGTGGTTGATCTACATGTTCAATTTCCTCCTTCCCCTTATGAATTATATAAAATAGAGTGAAGTGAGGGCAAGGCATTATGGTTATTTGTTTCTGCAGCCAAAAATATCTGTTTATGTCGTTAAATTTTTCAGTCTTTAAAGGGCTCCAAATACAGTCTGTGCTTGTAGCCTTAGAAAAACAGAGGACAAAAAAATTAAGTTTGCATTAGCCAGCACTTCCGAAAGAGAAAGAGCTGTTTCTTACATCTCAAGGATATAGGTTTGCCAGGTGTCTCGGAGCAGTCAGAGGGAGAAGGGGGTGCACTTATTGGGGGTAGGGATATCAGGGGGAAATGGCCAGTCTTTTTATTAGAATCATAAAGTTGGAAGGAGCCTCCAGGGTCATCTAGTCCAACCCCCTGCACTATGCAGAACATTCAGAACTATATTCCTACGTGACCCGGAAGTGATGTAGGTATGTCAGGGATATTGGGGGATGACATACTGGCATGACATACTGATTTTGGGGGAAACTCTATGGTAGGACCTAATTCTGCCACGGAGTTTTGCCCAAAGGCTAGAGTCTCTCCCCTAACATTCCCAAAGTGCCTGCATCACTTCTGACTCATGTAGGCATGTCATAAAGTGTTCCTCCCTTTGTCAAGTGTTCCTCCCTTTGTGAGGAATAATTCCCCCTTGCTGGCTAGCAGTGGAAAGATGAGGCCTGGCAGTGGAAGACTGCCACTCCCACAGGGGGCTGGGATGTGTGTTGGCATCCCTACAAAGAAGCAATGGCAGATTTAGGATTTGAGAGGCTTTGGGTCTCTCAACCTGGAAGAGGCAGGGTAGGCAACTGAGACCTGCATCTGACCATCTTAGATGTTCCACGGAATGTGGACATGGGAGGATGTTTGTGGTGGGCTCTCTGTTAGTCTTGGGAAAGATGGGAAATGGACAGCCTTGCCACCTTCTAGAGTTGGCCCTCATCACATGGCATAAATGTTATCTCTTTGTGTTTACTGAGTAATGTGAGAAGAAGCATTGTTCACCTGCATTTTCTGTAAGGTTGAAGCGTGTGAATTACCAGTAGGGTTACCAGCCTCTGGCAGGGACCTGGAGATCTCCTGGAACTACAGCTGATCTACAGATGACAGAAATAAGTTCCGAAGGAGAAAATGGCAGCTTCAGAGTATGGACTCATTCATTCATTCATTCATTCATTCATTCATTCATTCATTCATTCATTCATTCATTCATTCATTTATGTGCACATGCCTACCATTGTTTACAAAATGTGAAGCTACCCTGCGAAGAAAAATATTGCAGAGGCACTTGGCTCCCTTAAGAATCACAATGACATGTGAAATGTTAACTGTTTTAAAAATTCTCTCCCTAATTCTGCATCGCTAAGTGCAAGTATGAATAGCTGAGTTTATCTAAATCTGTGTTGAGAATGTTAAGGCAGGATACCTGCCAGCAACATTCATACATTAAAAAAAAAAATCAAATTCCCTCTACATGCATAAGAATTTCTCTTCATGCAAGCAATTTCCCCGTCAGACTTTAGTTTATATTGGAATAGTTTTACATATTAAAAAGAGAAGCATGATGCAAGAAAAAAAAACCAGCACAAATCTCTGCATGGGTCAACAATTAAGCATCCTAATGCTTCAGTCAAGTAGAAGGGTTTCAAGCGGAGGGGAGCAGTGCCCTCTGTGTTTGTGTACGTGTGTGAAAGCCGGGCCTGATGAAAACATGAAGCTGGTGAGACACGATAATTTATGGAGGAGACTCTGTATTCAAACACTGTCTGGTTTAAACAGGTCTGCGAACCACGGAAAGCCACTATGTCGGTGCAGCACATCTGCATGTTTCCCACCTGGGCTATGTACCCCTGGTGTGCTAAATAAGCATGTGTGGCTGGTTTGTGTGGATCAGGGGTAGTCAAACTGCGGCCCTCCAGATGTCCATGGACTACAATTCCCATGAACCCCTGCCAGCGAATGCTGGCAGGGGCTCATGGGAATTGTAGTCCATGGACATCTGGAGGGCCGCAGTTTGACTACCCCTGGTGGCCCTGTTAGAATAAGAAGCTTTGCACTTCAAAAGACCCACAAGTATGATTGCCACTTGTGGGTCTGGAAGTTCCTGGACTGAGTGCTTAAGGGAATGTGTGCCCTTAAAGTGGGGCAATGGCAGCCTAATGCATGCTAGGCCCAGAAGGGGGCTGGCCCAGCGGTGACGTCATGGGGAAGTGGGGATTAGCCTCGCTTCCACATGAGCGCCATCCTGGCCGAATCGGCCGAGGAGAACTGGAGATGTGAATTCTTCTACCTCGCCGGCATCGCATTTCCGTCAGGCCTGAGAGACGAATGGGCAGAGACAGAGAAAAAGAGGCCTCGTAACAACTAGAGAATAACCACTTGAAAGCAGGAACACAGTGAAGAAATAAACAACACTGATAGTCGCTTTCCTGAGGGGAGAAACGTCCCTCTTAGAAAAGAAAATTCCGTCTCCCTTTTCTTCTGTCACATCCTCCCGGATGCTGAAGGAAATC
The DNA here is from genome assembly GCF_049243985.1 of Paroedura picta. Lineage (NCBI taxonomy): Eukaryota > Metazoa > Chordata > Lepidosauria > Squamata > Gekkonidae > Paroedura > Paroedura picta. Next base: position 38,565,081 of record NC_135370.1, on the reverse strand, counting down.
TCCCTCGGCCTATAAATATCACCTCTCGGAAAGAGCTCGCTTGTCCAACAGCATTACTCTTTATAGCAACTGTAAAGCCAGGAGAGCTTTCTTCCCCGAAGTGCCACCGCTACATCATTTCCATTGTCCTTCATATATTATGTCTGAATTAATAATAAGGATGTGATTATATACCTTGGTTTTACCTATGATGTAAATGTGGCCTCCTTCCAAACTAATCATGTCCCATATTGAGCCATCTATGGTCTTCCAACCAAGAATTTATGGCCCTTTTGTTCTTTTAACAGCTCCCGTTCTTTTTGTCAATTATTCATTTAAGGCATGGCTGCACAAGGAACGGATTGTGGCCATTTTATTGTTTATTGCAAGCCAGACCACGAAGTTTTGTGAACTTCTTACTGTTGTAATCCACCAGTACATCCCAAAAGGGCCTATTTTCTTCTCCCCATCTCTAGCTGTCTATCGTTGTTGTTTATGGTGGAAAAATGTAATCGAACTACAGCATGTGGGAAACAAAATAGACTGTAAGAAGGGCTACTGAATATTAGGGGACTTGGGGGGCTAAATTCTTGGGATGCTGGTTGACCTGGACTCCTGAATAGTTAGGCAAAGCACCACTGATTTGCTGCAGTAAATTCAGTAGCTGTTTTATTTAGGGGCAGTCACTGTCTCTCAGCCCAAGTTTATTTTGAGCCTATCTTTAATTGAATTTTTATTTTTTTTTATTTATCAGATTTATTTGCCACCTTTCCCTGATGGGGCAGAGCGGCTTACGTCAATTCTATTTACAATAATGTAAATTCACTTCAAACATTTAAAAATAATAATTTACATTAAAACAGTCCACTTATCCATGGCCATTTCTCTGTTTCCAAGTGAGGGGAGAATAGAGTGCTATGTTGTTACAGTTCTTGAGTGTGTATTCAGTTTTTTCTAGTGATATCCAGGCATTCTTCATTTCTGTAGGAAGGCCAGCTCCTTGATGGGATATATATTTTTTGCCTCAACTACAGGCCCTGAAAAACTGTTTTAGGTCACACAGGGGCTTGATCTCGCTTGACAGAGCGTTCCACCAGGTTTGGGCAAAGGCTGAAAAAGCCCTGGCTGTGGTTGAGGACAATTTTATTGCCTGGGGCTGGGGACCTTGAGCAAATTCTGTTTGCTCGTTCGTCATTGTCTTTGAGGGGCGTAATGAAGAAGGCGGTCCCATAGGTATGAAGAGCCCAGACCGTTTAGGGCAGTGGTTCTCAACTGGGGGGTCAGGACCCCTTTGCAGGTCGAACGATCCTTTCGCAGGGGTCACGGCAGGGCAAGCAGCTTGGCTGGGGGGGCCTCATCCACACAACAGCCTTGTGGGGTAGATTGAGATAGAGCACTCGTCTTTCTGGAGCAGCAGAAAAGGGCGAGATCGGCATGGTGGGACAAGAGGCAGAACTGAACTGAGAAACCCCCGGGAAAAAACCTATTTATATACCATCATGAACAATGGATCTTCACGCCATCTGTCAGCTTTGGTTTAATTTCTGTGAAAAAACACTTGCATAATTTTATAGTTGGGGGTCACCAACTATAGAGGTTAAACCCAACTCCTCCTCCTCCTCCTCCTCCTCCTCCTCCTCCTCCTCCTTCTTTGTTTACCTCCTCTCCCGGACAGGCAGCTTGAGATGGTTTACATCAGAGTAAAAGAGAATAACAATAACAAACAACCCCAATCTTCCCAGGGCCCTCTGCAACTCAAAGACTACCTCCAACCACCTCATGCCTCTAGGTGGGGTAAGGAGGGACCCACATGATGTTCTAGCACCTGGCCTCATTCAGACCCCTGGCGAAAGATCTTTGTCTTACAGGCCTTGTGGAACTCTGGAAGTTCTGACAGGGTCCGTAGCTCTTCTGGGAGCTCATTCCACCGGGTTGAGGCCAGGGCCAAGAAGGTCAGGTGCACTTCTCAAGGGGCAGGAACCGCCAGCCTCGACTCTGGGCTCCTTGTTCTAACCTGTTTTTGCAAATTCATCACCAAGACCAATTTTCTTCGTTCTCTATCTGGGCAGTGCATTCTGTGCACATGAAATTCTACCAATGATAATTTTGAAACATGCTAATCCTACAGAGAATGGTCCAGAATTCTTCAAAAGTTCCCACATGAGAAGTTGGGTGCCAGACAGTGTTTGCACCATTACAGTTTTCTTGAACATTAAAAAGACAACTGCAAAAAACAGACATGTCACAATAGCAATTGATGGCGAAGAGATCAAATGCATTCAGTAATTCATTTTTCTGGCATCACGAATGGATCAGAGTGGTGGTTGCAGTATAGTATTTAAATGTCAAATTGCTCTGGCTCACATAGCAATGATAAGCTTTAACCAAGCATGGAAAAGCAAGGACATAAGCCTGATTACCAAATGTACTTCAGTTCGATCTATCGTATTTCCGATAGCCACTTATGGCTGTGAAAGTTGAACAGTGAAGAAATCAGACAGGAGAAGAGTTGATTTGTTTGAACGCTGGTGCTGGAGAAGGCTTCTGCAGATGCCATGGATAGCTAAACAAGGAAATACTAGCGTGCCTAAAGCCTGGCATATCATTAGTAGGCAAAATCACGAAACTTCGACTCACTTACTTTGGCCATATCATGCGATCCAACTCAAGAGAGAAAGCAAGTATGCTAGGACTGATCAGTGGTAAAGGAAACCAGGCCGACAGAACACGGTAGTTAGATATGATCAAAATGGACACTGTCCAGAGCATTATACAACAAAAAGAAGTAGTATGAGATCAAAAAATGTGGCAACAGTTGACACATAGGATCACCAAGAGTCAGACACTACTTAATGGCCAACATCATCATCCATTACACTGTGTAGAATTCCTGATGTATATGTAGACTTGTGGATGACAATGCTTGATGAGATCTAAGTATACATTGGAGTCTTCAGACATGCTCCCACAATGTTGGATTATTGTGGGTGTCAAACTGCGTTGAACAGGGGGTTGGACTAGATGGCCTGTATGGCCCCTTCCAACTCTATGATTCTTTTCTATTCTATTCTATTCTATTCTATTCTATTCTATTCTATTCTATTCTATTCTATTCTATTCTATTCTATTCTATTCTATTCTATTCTAACTCAATGAATAGAACAGCTAATGAATAGAACTAGATGGATTGTTGTGGGTGTCAAACTAAATAGAAATATGTTCCATTGAAGTGATACTATTGCGTGTGGTTCCATTCCAGCATAGATGTTTTCCATATTTTACTTATCAGGGCATTCTGTAGTTTACTCAGTAGATTAAAACGACTTAAAGGAACTCAATGAATAGAACAGCTTTTGAGGAGGCAAAGATGTGTCTCTCGGGAACCTGAATGGGAACAAAGACCATTTGCTGCTTATATCTGTTCGTACTCCTTAAACATTAACATTAACAGAAGATTAACAGCTCAGAAGATTGTAGCTCATCTGTCAAAGTCAAATCAAGAACGGAAAGCCGGTGTTCCGCTAACTAATTGAACTTCCAGTATGTGACATCTGAAATATCTTGTGGGAAATGTGACTAAAAAACTAATCTCAGCCTCATACTATTTATTCTAAATATAGAAAACAAACAAACACTGTTCTTTCTAATTATTAAGGCTCTGTGTTAAAAATAATAATAATAATTAGCACAATCAATGCAGTGGTGAGAGTGATATAAAAAGTAGGTTAATTATCTTCCAACTCAGGCATAGTATGTGAGCCTCTGCTCTTTCCCCTACGGTGTACAGATTATTTGAATTGCACAAAAGAGATTAAGTCTACATAGTTTCCTCTTTTCTACATATGAAGGATTTTGTGTTAGAAAGAAGCCAACCTTACAGCTTCTCTTAAATGCCTTTATAATTACATTCCTGCAATACAAACAGTGTCTTCACAAGCAGGTCTACTTAGAATCCACTCTGACCTGGATAGCTTAGCCTGGCCTGATTTTTGTCAGATCTCAGAACCTAAGCAAGGTCGGCCCAGGCTGGTATTTGGATGGGAGACGTTCAAGGAATACCAGGGTTGTCTCCCAGGGGCAGGCAACAGCAAACCACAGGGCTTACTCCCAGGAAAGTGTTTTTTACGATGGCATTATTAATCAGAGTTATCCACACCTAACCATTTTCACTTTTTCCTCCGTCAGTGCACGCTGGATTCAGAGTAATAAGCAGCAATGTCAAAAATCTGTGTAATATTCTTGTGGTCCATTTTGCTGGCTGCTGTGTCAGCGGTCACTGTAGATTTACAATGTAGTCATAGAATCATAGAGTTGGAAGAAGTCATATAGGCCAGCAGTCCCCAACCTTTCTGAGGTCAGGGGGTGAGGGGAGAGCCGACGGCCCGGGTGCCGCACAAACGCGTACGCACAGTTGCTGTGCATACACGTTTTGGCCACCAGGGGCGCTAACACGCAAGTGCAGGCATGCGCGTTTGCGTCGCCGGCGTGCCAGCGACCACGCCTGCCTCTTCCCTTCCTTCTCGCTGTGGGGGGGAAGGCAGGCGCGGCTGCCGACGGCCCGGTACCGTGGCCTTCGCAGCCCGGTACCGGTACTGCCGCACATGCGTGTTTGCGCCCCCTGGTGGCTAAAACGCATATGCACGTTTATGAGCAACTGCGGCAGCCGGGCCACTGGCTCTCCCCCACCCCCGGAGGCGGTCCCTGACCAGATGAAGGTTGGGGACCACTGGTTTAAACCCATTACTGTGGGACTTGTCCTCTGCTGCTAACAGGAACTGTTCCCTGCCCTCCTCTAAGTGACAACCTTTCAAATACTTAAAGGCAGCAATCATGGCCCCTCTCAACCTCCTCTTCTCCAAGCTGAATATTCCCAAGTCCCTCAGCCTTTCTTCATAGGGCTTTCTCCCCAGGCCCCGGATCATCCTCATCGTTCTCCTCTGCACCCTCTCCATTTTGTCCACGTCCTTTTTGAAGCTTGCAGCAGAGAAGTGTTGTTGTTGTTGTTGTTGTTGTTGTTGTTGTTGTTGTTGTTGTTGTTAGGTGCGAAGTCGTGTCCGACCCATCGCGACCCCATGGACAATGATCCTCCAGGCCTTCCTGTCCTCTACCATTCCCCGGAGTCCATTTACGTTTGCACCTACTGCTTCGGTGACTCCATCCAGCCACCTCATTCTCTGTCGTCCCCTTCTTCTTTTGCCCTCGATCGCTCCAAGCATTAGGCTCTTCTCCAGGGAGTCCTTCCTTCTCATGAGGTGGCCAAAGTATTTGAGTTTCATCTTCAGGATCTGGCCTTCTAAAGAGCAGTCAGGGTTGATCTCCTCTAGGACTGACCGGTTTGTTCGCCTTGCAGTCCAAGGAACTCGCAAGAGTCTTCTCCAGCACCAGAGTTCAAAAGCCTCAATTCTTTGATGCTCGTTCCTTATGGTCCATCTTTCACAGCCATACATTGCAACTGGAAATACCATAGCGTTAACTGGACGCACTTTCGTTGGCAGGGTGATGTCTCTGCTTTTTAGGATGCTGTCTAGATTTGCCATAGCTTTCCTCCCTAGGAGCAAGTGTCTTTTCTTTGCTGCAGTCCCCATCTGCAGTGATCTTGGAGCCCAGGAAAATAAAATCTGTCACTACCTCAATTTCTTCCCCATCTATTTGCCAGGACTGAGAAGTGTACATTCACACAAAAGCTTATACCCAGAATGAAACTATGTTGGTCTTAAAGTTGCCACTGGACTCAAACATTGTTCTGTTGCTTCAAGTCAATGTGGCTCCCCACCTGAATCTGTCCTGTGCTGAGTCACTCCAGGGATCTCAGTGGATTTAGAGTGGAGTGACTTACCACAGGATTGAATTGTTTCTTTTCAAACTCTGAGATGAATTTATTCTTTTTCTCACTGAAAGAACATTTGTGTGAAATGCTCTCGGGATTATGCTTGAATCCTGGCTTGTTTTTAATATTGAAAATGTGTGTTGTTGTTCTAATGATTTCCTGGTATTCTTACTTGGTAGTTGCCTTGAGCGGGTCTTAGGAAAGATGGAATAAAAATTCTGTAACTAAATGCATAGGTAGACAATACAGAAAGACATCTCTGATTAAAAAATCAACAACAGAGTGGTGTAAGGCTCTAATCCAGAGAACTGGGCTTGATTCACCATTCCTCCACATGTAGCCAGCTGGGTGACTTTGGGCCAGTCACAGGGCTGTTCTCACAGAGCAGTTCTCTCAGAGTTCTCTCTGCTCCACCTACCTCTCAGGCTGTCTCTTATGGGAAGAAGAAAAAAAAGAGTTGGTTCTTATATGCCGCTTTTCTCTAACCAAAGGAGTCTCAAAGCGGCTTACAAGAAGAAGGGAAGGCGATTGTAACCCGCTTTGAGACTCCTTTGGGTAGTGAAAAGCGGAGCATAAAAACCAGCTCTTTTTCTGCCCATTTCTGTTTTTGTAAAAGCTCAGTAGACCATGAAGTCTTCTGCCAACGTTTAAAAGAAATGTTTCATTTTGTCACCTGGCTCATAGTCATAGCTATCCAGAGGCCTTCTCAGCTTCAATCCAGATAAAATACTGTTCTAGAATGATTACAAACAAGAAGATTTCAACTTGTGGTGGTAGGCAGCTTCTCAGCAGGTGCCGGTTGGGGCATTTATTTCACTTCCATGCAGGTGGATTGCATTGTCACACAATCCTACCCTCCTAAAAGTAACAACACACACCCCCTCGCCACCATGGCAAAGCTTGGCGGAACCTTTCCACGCTGGCTGCGTGTGCACCTGCAGAAATCCGGGGCGGATTTCTGCATGTCGGTCTTCAAGGTGCTCCTGGACTCTGATTTTATCTTGCTACTTCAGAACAACACGGCTACCCATTTGAATCTTCTCTACTGTCCACCAGGGTAGCTAGAGAATATTGGACTCTCTAGGCTAGCTGCTGGTTTATTTGGCTTTGCACAATGTACCCAGCTCCTGAAAACTGCATCGTGTAGCTATTTCCTGAACATGGCTTGTTCAGTGATCGCCTGCCTAGTTTCAGTAATTATTTCCAACTGTTTCCCTCCTACAATCCTAAACAAAGATAGTGCACTTTTATAAGGAGTGCATTAAGAGACTCTCAAGGGGTAATTCCTTAGAGACCAAGACTCTCAGGTTATAAGTTTGGGGGAGTCAAAGCTCCCTCTTTCAGAACTTACATCTACTTTTATCTGTTAAAAGGACCTTTGGTTTTCAAAAGCTTGGTGGAGTGGTTAAGAACGGCGGCCGCTAATTTGGAGAACTTAGTTTGATTCCCTGCTCTACCACATGCTGCCAGCTGGGTGACCTTGGGCCAGCACAGTTCTCTTAGAGCTGTTATCACAGAGCAGTTCTGCTAGAGCTTTTTCAGTTCCAGCTTCAACACAGGTGTCTGCTGTGGTGAGAGGAAGGGAAGGGTGTTCATAAGCCGCTTCGGGACTCCTTTGGGTAGGGAAAAGTGGAGCACAATAACCCAGCTCTTCTTCTCTTACACTCTGAAAACCTTGTTGGGTTCTAAGATTGTACTGGCCTTGAATCTAGCTCTTCTACTGCTGAACAACACAACTCCCCTCCTAACGCTGCCCTCGGGCTGTAGAAGATCTGGAGGGGAGCCTACATCATGCGTTCATCAGTTCAGTGATGATGATAATAGCAAATGAATGATGAGAAAAATCTAGAAAGAATAATTTGGTGTTGCATGTCCTTGCGGATTTCATGCTGCCTTTGAACACCAGGCCATGTTCAGTGCATCAAAACACTGCTGTCAATGGACTTAGGTTTGTCTAGCTCTGCTTAGAACTAGGCTGGCTGGCTTTAAGGGTTTGGAAAACAGCTCAAGATTCAAGTTAGTAAAGTAAAATACATACATATTATGAAAGAAACAGGAGCTCTTAAACCCATGGTCAGTCACTCCCCAGTTCCGCAACTGGGAAGACATTTTTAATCCCTTACACTGTTCCTTTCACCCAGAGTTGAACCTAAAGGGGAAATGACCTTACGGCCTTAGTTTGTTATTCGTGCAAGGCCTGTGTATCTGGTAAACACCTTCATTATGCTGTGCACTAATCCATGAGTGACTTTCTCCTTATATATGGGGCCTGGTTATTTCCATTTCATTGTCTGATGAAGTGTGTTGTTGTTATTATTTGCAAAGTCGTGTCTGACACATCGTGACCCCATGGACAATGATCCTCCAGGCCTTCCTGTCCTCTACCATTCCCCGGAGTCCATTTAAGTTTGCACCTACTGCTTCAGTGACTCCATCCAGCCACCTCATTCTCTGTCGTCCCCTTCTTCTTTTGCCCTCAATCGCTCCCAGCATTAGGCTCTTCTCCAGGGAGTCCTTCCTTCTCATGAGGTGGCCAAAGTATTTCAGTTTCATCTTCAAGATCCAGCCTTCTAAGGAGCAGTCAGGGCTGATCTCCTCTAGGACTGACCGGTTTGTTCGCCTTGCAGTCCGTGTGTCGTGTACATGAAAGCTTACACCGTAAAACTTAGTTGGCGTTCAAGTTGCCATTGTTCTGCTACTTCAGACCAGCATGGCTCTCTAGACTCCAAACCCAAACAGAGTTAAGGGGGCCCATTGAAAGCCCACTGAGTGAGGAAGCCCATTGAAAATAAGGGGGTTAAGTGCTCTCAGCTGTATATTAAGCCACTGGTCTGAGTAGTACTTGTGCAAATAGATAACTGTGTATAACTGTGGCGTTAATGTTTGTGTTCATTGTGTTGTGCTTTCAAGGGGTGTTGTTTTTGAAATAGCTACGAATATTTAAGGAAACCCGCTCAGATTGAGGCATTCCACAAGCACATTTTTAAGTGAGGTGAAAAGGAGAGAGAGAAAACACTCTTGAGTTTCCTGTTCAATTTCAGAATCTAAACTTGTGTAGAAAACATGAACGGCACCATTAAGCATTTAAACATGTTCAGATTTTACCTAGGTCCCTTAGGCAGTTCTGTGCGTTTCGCAGGAAAATGGGATTTCCTTGTGAACGCTGAGATTACTTTCCCCCACTGAAACTGCTTATTGCCAGCCGAGGAGCTCTTAAGTGACAATTACTTCCAGCATGGCCCAACCTCTGCACGCCTGCCTTTCTGTTTATTGCAGGGCATAATGACCACATGCTGCGCCATGCTTTTGGTTTATGGGCTTTTTTGTAGCCAAGATGCTCCAACACAGCAGACATCCCATCCCTCCCCCACCATCCCTCCTGTCCTTTTAAAACCTTGAAAACACTTCCGTGGAATTAGAAGAGTCTGTAGGATACTGCTAAATAGTGTACTGGTGCCTTGATTAAGAAGCTGGGTTTTTAATTGTATTTTTTTTCAAAAAGAAATGCTGGTCTTCGTATGCCTTTGCTCTGACCTGGGTGGCCCAGACTAGTCTGATCTTATCTCAGAAGCTAAGCAGGAACTTCTGGGGTCTTGATGCAGAGGCAGGCGTAGCAGTCTACTTCTGAGCATATTTTGCCTTGAAAATCCTACAGATTTTGCCATAAATTGGTTGTGATTGGACCACCCTTTCTGTCATCATATGTACCTTTGCTGCATCTTAACCCTCAGTGGATGGAGCACTGGGCCAGATTTTCTAGACCAAATATTTTCTTTCTTTCTTTCTTTCTTTCTTTCTTTCTTTCTTTCTTTCTTTCTTTCTTTCTTTCTTTCTTTCTTTCTTTCTTTCTTTCTTTCTTTCTTTCTTTCTTTCTTTCTTTCTTTCTTTCTTCCTTCCTTCCTTCCTTCCTTCCTTCCTTCCTTCCTTCCTTCCTTCCTTCCTTCCTTCCTTCCTTCCTTCCTTCCTTCCTTCCTTCCTTCTTGTTTATTCGTTTATTCGTTTATTCGTTCATTCGTTCATTCGTTCATTCGTTCATTCGTTCATTCGTTCATTCATTCATTCATTTGGAAGAGTTGGTTTATATACTCCGCTTTTCTCCAACTGAAGGTGTTTCAAAGCAGCTTCCAATCTCCTTCCCTTCCTCTCCCCACAGCAGGCACCCTGTGAAGTAGGTGGGGCTGAGAGAGCCTTAACAGGGCTCCTCTGTGAGAACAGCACTATCAGGCCAGTGAGTCCAAGGAATCAAACCCAGCTTGCCAGATCAGAAGCCGCTGCTCTTAACCACTACACCAAGCTGGCTCTTAAAACACCTTTAGCCCTCCTTTATCCAAACAGGGCCCTCAAGATGGCAAACATCAAATCATTTAAACATAAGAATAGCAATTCAAATAATGTATAAATTAATTCCGTAAAAAAAAAAAAACCCAGCACATAAACACACAACACATAAACCAGGGAGGAGTGATTAACACTCCTTTCTTTTGTTTGGCATCCCCTTGCTCATTCTCATTGAATGAGCAAGGGGATGCCAAACAAAAGAAAATAGTTTTGGCAGAAGACAATGGTGGAGGGAGACTGATGAACCCCCCCATAGGAAAGGAAGTCCAAGGTTTTGGCCCTATGACTTAGAAGGTGCTTTCTCCAATTACCACCCATCTAACCTCAGATGTCAGGGCCCTCAAAGGTGAACGGAGTGGATGGATGGGTCTCCTTGCTCATGATACCTGGGATAGGGTGAATTTTGCAATGTCCGCAAAGTATCTCCTACAGGAATCCTCTTGTTTTTTTGATCAAACTGAATGCCTCACAGAGCTGCCTAAATTATTCATGTATTTATCATTTAAATGTTTGCCCTGACCCTTTTCCCCCTACCTCCAGGAGGCTGATCTGCCAACCGCTCAAAGTGAACCAGCCTTCTGACCATCACTGCATCTGCTTAGTAAGGGCATCAACCTTTGGCATGGTAACCAGATGGCCACTGATGGACACGAGGGCTGCAATTGGCTGGAGTTTCCCAACATAAGAGAGCCAGTGTAGTGGAGTAGTAAATGGGTTTGATTCCCTACGTGCAGCCAGCTGGGCAACCTTGGGCCAGTCACAGTTCTCTTAGGGCCAATCTCGCAGAGCAGTTTTCTCAGAGCCCACTCAGCCCCACCTACCTCATAGAGTGTCTGTTGTATGGAGAGGAAGGGAAAGGTATTTGTAAGCTGCTTTGGGCCTCCTTCAGGTAGAGAAAAGTGGGGTCTAAAAAAACAGCTCCTCTTCATCATAAGTGGGCAAATGAGACTCTTAACCAACCTTAACCTCCTGGACTATTGTACGGGCAGTTGTGATCATTTTCCATGGCACCCCTGGAGTTGATTTTTAGGTGGGGTATTTTAGTTGTGTTATGTCGTCGCATATGTCTTGGATGTTGGTTTTTGTCAGGATATTGTTGTATTTTTAGGGGTATTTTATTGGGTTTTTTTAATTGAATGTAAGCCGCCATGAGCCTTCTGGGAGTGGTGGGCTAAAAGTCAAATAATAATAACAACAACAACAACTCTGGAAAAGGTCTTTTTGCAGACAGAGTACAGGGTGCCATTACCTTTCTTTAGAATACAATTTTATTTAAGAATCCTTCAGCAGAAGGAGCTGGCCAATGAAGATCTCTCCTTCTCGCAGAAAGTTGATTCTTTTGGGCAGATAACATGTGACTCATGTGGGCAGATAACATGTGGATCAAAGGATAGGCAAAATTTTCTTTTTTTCTGATAGGAAAATAACATTTGAAGAAGAAGAAGAAGAGTTGGTTCTTATATGCCGTTTTTCCCTACCCGAAGGAGGCTCAAAGCGGCTTGCATTTGCCTTCCCTTTCCTCTCCCCACAACAGACACCCTGTGGGGTGGGTGAGTCTGAGAGAGCCCTGATATCACTGCTTGGTCAGAACAGCTTGCTCAGTGCTGTGGTGAGCCCAAGGTCACCCAGCTGGCTGCATGTGGGGGAGTGCAGAATCGAACCTGGCATGCCAGATGAGAAGTCCGCACTCTTAACCACTACACCAAACTGGCTCTCAAGAAGAAGGAAAGGGTGATTTTACCCCCTTCTGCTTATTGCAATCCCTCCACCCACCCACCCCATGACAGTTTCCTGCATGAGTCCCATAGCCTTCAGGACTTTCTGCGGGTTGGACATAATTGCTGTGTGGAAAAATCCATGTTCCTTCTGACAGATCACCTGATCTAATCTATTGTGCCTGACAGATGGAATATGTACTTGCTAGCATTATAAACAAACAAGAAAGAGAAATAATAGGCATGCCCACATATTTATATGACATGTACGTGATTCTGGTCAGTTTTTGGCTGCTTTGGGTCACTACCCCAGTTCAAAATGTTCCATTTTGAGCCTTCTATTACTAGGAAAGTTCACCAGAAAACCTAATGTGCACATATGACTCCTTGGGAATGGAGAACTGTTTACATTGAGGAAAGGAAAATAAAATGTTAAGAGCCAGCGTGGTGTGGAGAGACAGTGTGGTGAAGTGGTTAAGTGCGGCGGCTTCCAATCTGATGAGCCGGGCTTTGTTCCCCACGCCTCCACATGCAGCCAGCTGAGTGACCTTGGACATGTCACAGCCCTGATAATACTGTTCTTACAGAGCAGTCCTGTCAGAGCTCTCTCAGCCTCACCCACCTCACAGGGTGTCTGTTGTGTGGAGAGGAAGGGAAGGCGATTCTAAGCTGCTTTGAGACTCCTTCGGGCAGTGAAAAGCAGGGTATGAAAACCAACTCCTCCTCCTCTTGTTCTAAATACATGTTGGAATTGGTAAGTGAATGATGCATAGTCTCTTAAATTAGGCGTTCTTATGGCAAGCCTTTGGTAATTTGAAGCACTGAGCTATATCTTCACTTTTGCAATCACAAGAGTCTCTGCTGAACACCGCGAAAGTCAAGAAATTTTCTTTTTTGAAGTGAGCAGCCCGGCTCAGAAATGTCTGCAAAGCACTTCGATATAGCCATGGAGAGCAAATTGAGTGTACGCATTAAGATTAGTGGCTTTTGTTCAGCTTCCCTCATTTTTCTATGGCTCATCTCCTTGGTGACTTGATGAAGGCAAGCTCTCATTTTAACTACTGTTAACAAGGGAGCTTGGAAGAAGTGGTAGAAATGTTGCAGGAAATAATAGGAGATGTTAGATTTAATTGATCTAGGAAATGGAAGCCAGTGGGAAGAATGGTTTTCAAAGTGACCCAGGAAGACCATATTGTCACCTCCATCCATACATGCTGGGTGAAGATTTAACATTCAGGGCACTTCCTTCTCTTCCATATTTCTGCTTTGCAAAGTCTAATTACTTGGCTGTACTGCAAATTTATTGTACCATCCCATTAAAAAGACCCATTTATTCAGGGAGAAATTAAAGTCCTTTATCCTTCATTCTAGTTTTTGTTGGAAATGCTTAATTTCCAGTTCTTAAAAATTGATTGCATCATGTGACATTTCATTGTACCTGAACTCAGCTGCCAGATTTGTGTCCAGTAGCCCCTTTGAGTCCAATAGCCAGGTTGGTGTAGTGGTTAGGAGTGTGGACTTCTAATCTGGCAAGCCGGGTTTGATTCCTCACTCTCCCACATGCAGCCAGCTGGGTGACCTTGGGCTCGCCACAGCACTGAGAAAACTGCTCTGACTGAGCAGGAATATCAGGGCTCTCTCAGCCTCCCCTGCCTCACAGGGTGTCTGTTGTGGGAGAGGAAAGGGAAGGCGACTTTAAGCCGCTTTGAGAATCCTTTGGGTAGAAAAAAGCGGCATCTAAGAATCAACTCTTCTCCTTCTCCTTTTTTACTTCTTTGACCAACAAGAATTTAGGAGTATGAGTTTTTGAAAGTCAAAGCTGCCTTTGTCAGAACTGGTAACCTTCAAAGTCGACTTACCATATTTACATATTATTCTTTTCAAGATCATTTCCCCTACTATAAAGTTCATCTAATTCATCAGTGAATACAAATTAATAATTAACAGCACATCAGATGCCCTTCATACCACTCAATGGAATTTTAACCAAGTCCTGCCTTCAAAGGTTTTTATATGCTGAAGGAAATGAAATAACTTGTAAAGGATATGGAATTCCATAATATTCGTGGCCAGATGTTCGGTCGTTACTTTGTAGGATTCTTCTAGCAGTTTTTAGAGGTTGTGTTGATAGATGGCCCAGGCTACCCCAATCTTGTAAGAAGCTAAGCAGGATCAGTCCTGGTTAATATTTGGATGGGAGACCTTCAAGGAGATCCAAGGTTGCTATGCAGGGGAAACACAATGGTTGGCCACCTCTCTTGCCTTTAAAACCCCACAGGATTGGGGTTTCAATGCCATACAATGACAATTTACACACACATGCTTACAGTTGTGAGACTGCACAACTAGATTTGCCAGGTCTCCCACTACATCTGGAAACCTCCTGCCTTCGCCTGCACTACTGTTGCTCTCTGAAGCAGTAGGAACAAAACTAAAAAGAAATTCAACAAAAATCAACATTGTGGCAACTCTGAGACCTTGCTTCCTACACAAACCTGGAAGTCATCTCACCATGCTTGGGTGAAGCCCTAAGATTCACCCAAAACTCTATGGTAGCCCTAATTGGCAACTCTAGTAACAGTTGTATAAGCAGGACATGAAAGCTTAAGCAAGGCAACAGGGCACACAGTAGGGTTGCCAAGTTCCCCCGACCCCCAATTTGGGATAGAGGGTAGTGTTGCCAGATTCAGGCTGGGATACCCCCCAGAGAATTGAGATGGAGCCTGGGGATGTCAGGGACCTCAGTGGGCTACAATGTTATAGTGTCCCTCCTTCAGAGCCATTTTCTCCAGGTGAACTGATCTCTGTAGTCTGGAGACGAGCTGGAATTCCAGGGGATCTCCAGGTCCCACCTGGATGTGGCATCCCTAGAACACAGTGACTGGATGACAAGTGATGGGCAAGAAAGTAGGGGCATTTGAATTCCCATCTATATATTTAAAACCATTTTGGGTGTGAGTCAGTGTGGGTCGCTGGAGCCTACTCAAAAACACAAGTGGTATTTTGAAGTCAAGCTCGCATCTTACAGGGGGCTTCGACTGTCAAAAGCTTATACCTGAAAATCCCTATGGTTTCTAGGGGGCTACTGAATTAAAATCTAACCGTTACCCGTTAAACTGTATCTCCTAAGTTATTGCATAGCAATCAATAATGTAATAAATATTTATATTTCATTTAAAAAATTGGAAACATTGAGGGTTTCCAAGAGTATAAAATCTTTGCGTTTGTGTTTGGTTGTTGGCCCATAATGTATGCTGATTTCGACTGGCAATTTCCATTGGCGAACTCTAATGTTCTGATTGAGTTGTGTTTACTTATTTTAAGATTCAGGGCATGAACCATTTAGGTGTTTCATAATGAAAATGCAAGGGCTCCCTTTAAGGCAGTCATTTAGTGACTTGCTTCTACACAGCCACAATGGGCAACAGCTCAGGACCTACAATAGCTTTATATTCGAGGCACCCAGCAATAGAGCTTGACCACTGCTGATAGTTTTCTCATTCATTAATTACCTCATTATTCTTTGTTTTTGCTGCACGTTGCCTAGGTTGACTGTTAACATTCCAAAATTTTTCCGAGATATGGCATATTTGAGACGCTTGCCTCCAGCTGACTTAATTTTCACACGTGTAATTTGGAAAATGTTAATACATTTCCTCCTCCCCCTCCTCCTTGTGAAAGGAAAAGATGTGAATGTCAAATATTCTCTAGAGCCAGCATCGACTTCCCTTTGGCTGATCCTGTCCTTTTTTCAACTTTTGCTTCTCTGAACAGTTTTTTTTTCTGAGGTAAAATTGTGCAAGGTGGGCTTGGAATTTTATATGAATAATAAAAAAGCAAAGAGCTGCATTTTTTAAGTGCACACTTATCACTTTTGACAGTTAACTCTTTGCAAGTCATTTGTATAAGCTTACTATTGTGGGTAGAAGTTCACGTGAGTAATTTTGTGTGTGTGTGTGAAGGTGCAGTGAAATAATAATTTTGCGCCTGGAACAATATGGTAAAGGTTTAACTGTCATCAGATTCTGCCTAATGACTAAAGACAGATTTCAGGAAACTCTTGCTCGTGTGAAACATTGGCAGATATTCTGAGAGTAGTTAAAGGAATCAGCAGGAGGAGATTCCAGAAATTTCTGTGGTGGGTCACTTACATCTGTCAAAATATTGCATGTAGTAAAGTTTGAAATAAATTCAGAGTGTCCTGACCAAATTAAACATGTCAGAATTTTGAAGGATATTGGATGAGGTATTTGATTTGATTTATTTGATTTCTAATACCGCCCTTCCATATGGCTCAGGGCGGTTTATATACAACAAGATGGGGGGGATACATATAATGAATTAATATCTTTAACCGCTCTTGCAGAGCGGATTAAATAAACCGGTAAGGGCTACCGGGGAAGTAAGGGCTACCGGGGAGGAGTTAGGGCGGGCCCTGTCCGGGATAAAAACTCAGAGGGCCCAATCAGGAGCCGCGAAGCACACACAGCGAGGCTGCTCCTGGGGCCAGGAGAAGGCCACGGGTTGCTGCCGGGGGGGGGGGGTGCCGGCCTTCTCCCGGCCCCGAGAACAGCCTCGTCATGTCGCTGATGCCAGGAGAATGCCCCAGGTCGCGGGCGGGTGTCCGCGGCTTCCCAGTCCCCCGGGAAGCCTTCCCCCTGCTAAATTCTAGTATAGCATAAACAAATACAACAACAACAATATGGTATGTTAAATGAATATTGTTGGGAGTTTTTTCACATAGCTCTAGTGAATGGCTAGTCTTGCATGGTGGTGGAAAGTGTTGAGAAGGGACAGCTAACTTATGGCAACACTGTGGAGTTTTCAAGGCAAGAAATGTTCAGAAGTGGCTTGCCATTGCTTGTCTATGCCTCACGACCCTGGTATTCCTTGGTGGTCTCACATTACTAGTCAGGGCTGATCCTGTTTAGCTTCTGAGAAGTCGTTTTCAAGCTGGCAATGGCAAAAACAAGATTGGGCCAGCCTCTACTAACCAGGGCAAGGTGATAAATGCATGCTCCTGAATTGCTTGCGGTAGCTCATTTCATAACTTTATGGTGGAAAATTTTGTCTTTGAGTCCAGTAATATGAAAGTTCTGGCTGCAGTGATAGGCCTGTGACAGCTATTTCATACAGTAGCATGCTTTTCAGCCACAGAGAAGGCACACGGAAGATGACAGTGAACGCATGAAACTAGACACATTCACTGAATAAAAATCTGATATTTTTTTATTCAGCCTGAATCAATTCAGCCTAAATCCAAATCAATCGAGTAGCCATTCACTGGTTTGGATTCAGCTGAATCAATTCGGGAATTTCCCCCTTTTTGTCTATTCCGTGGTCGGGGGGGGGGAAGGGTTTGAGATAGATGTGCAGCATGACTGCAGGAACATCTCCTTGAAAGAACCCCTGATAGTAAGAGGACCCTCAGCCAGCAAAGGCTTAAATGGCCAGAGACCCTCCCTCCAGGCCCATCATTGGCCATTCTGGGAAGAAGTGGGTCAACCTGCCCAAATAAAAGTAGAATTTTTTAAATTAAAAAAAAACTTTTTCTTTCCTCTTCATTCATAGCTGGAAATGGCCAGCCACCATTTTGAAAAAATCAAATCCATGGTGTCACTGAGCAGCCTTTGCAGCACCATAGAATATCATGGTACCATGGTTAGAAAACCCTGCTCTATGGTGACGGCATAAGCAAAAAAAATCAAACCGGATACATTCAGAGGGGGAAAGGTAGGAAAAAACGAGAAAGCTGGAAGTACGTTGGGGGAAAACCTTATTAATTAGCTTCTCGTTTGGAATTAATGAAAGGCTTTAAAAGACAGTTTTGCTTACAAAATGCTTTCTAAGGACTATGGTAGTAGCAGAGACGACCTTTCATCCAAAGATGCGTAGACAGAAAGAAGTCGTTTTCAAGCTGGCGATGGCAAAAACTTTATTCCAATAATATAAGCAGAACAGCTTCCTAGGTACAGTCTTGTTTTCGTATTACTTCATCAGTGATACTTTATCAGTGTTATGTTGTATTTCTTTAAAGTTGGTGTCTACCAAGATTACTATCAAAATTAGTCTTCAGTAATCAGCCTTTTGGGGAAGGCTCTGGCAAACTACCCCATATTGAGTCTGCCAAGGAAACGCTAGGGGGCGTCACCCCAAGGGTCAGACATGACCCGGTGCTTGCATAGGGGATACCTTTACCTTTAATCAACCTTTTATTTTAAGACATATATCTTATATATCCAAATTCTCTTTTATATTTAGTATCTCTCAGAAATAGGTCTACTAATATCAATGGTCCAACAAGGTATCTCTCCTAGAGGACAGTATCGTGGTATCATGATATATGTCTTCTAAGGACTATGGGGCATAATTTTTTGGGGGTAGGCAACATTGGATATCGATAATTCATATGTATGCTGCAGGCTTAAACACAGAACACATTGCTGCACCTAGAAAGTTAGGGATACCAGCCTCCAGGGGAGATCTGGGGATTCCCTGGATTACAGCTCATCTCCAGACTACAGCGATCAGTTCCCCTGGAGGATATGGATGCTTTGGAGGGTGGACAGTAAAGCACTATACCTCTCTGAAGCCTCTGTCCTCTTCAGGCCCCATTCCTATATCTTCACAATCTGGATCCAGCAGCACATCTTCTCAGTGGCCAGGGAGGACCAGGCAACCCTAGCTAGGGTTACCAGCTCTGAGTGAGGAAGTATCTTGAAATTTTTTTGAGAGTAGTGTCTGGGGAGGGCAGAGGTTGGGGTGGGACCTCAACAGAGTAATGCCATAGAGCCCACTATGCAAAGCAGCAATTTCTTCTGGGGATCTGATCTTAGGGTTGCCAGCTCCGGTTTGGGACATAACTGGAGACTTGGACATGGAACTGGGAGTGGGCAGGATTTGTGGAAGGGAGGGACCTCAGTGGAATATAATACTATGGAGTCCACCCTCCAAAGTAGCCATTTTCTCTGGGGGAACTAATCTCTGTCGCTTGGATATGAGCAGTAAAACCAGGGTATCTCCAGGACCCACCTGGGGACCGGCATCCCTATGGCTGTCTAGAGATCAACTGTAATAGTGGGGGATCTCCAGGCCCCACCTGGAAGTGGGAAGTCTTAGGGGGATGTTACCATGAAGGAGCAAATTGGGCCTTCTTTGGCATTGGCCTTCTCCTGGTGACCTTTCCTCTACTTGAATGAAGATGATAGAAACCAGAGCTTGAATCTGCTGGCCTGTTTATGGCGTCTTCTTCTCATACAACTAGATTGGTGCAGATGGGACTATTTATGGCAACTTTTCTCAACTTTTTTACCTTTGAGAAACACCTGAAACATTCTTTAAGTTTCAAGAAACCCCAGAAAACGGAGCGATTGTGCAGAATATGGTTGGAAAACATAGCTGTGGTCATGCCCACCCAGGACTCCTGCTCCACTTTCCACCCCTTCCCGGCCCATCATTGGCCATTTTGGGAGGGGTGGGTGGGTCAGTGTGACCATATACGGTCATATTGTCCAATAAATGTTTAACACATTTTAAAATATATTAAAGATTAATTAACTGCCACCCATTTGGGAAACTCTTCCAGTGCTATCAAGAAACCCCAGGGTTTCACAAAACCCTAGTTGAGAAAGCCTGATGGATTGGTGTCAGGTGCTCCAGCACCCTCAATGGTTGTGTTCCCTTTCCTGTTATGTTATTTATCATCTTAGCCTCTGCAACAGAAAGGCAGCCCTTTTGCAATTCTCATGTAGGAAGAAAGGAAAAATCGGATTGCCCTATTTTATGTTTATGCTTCACACCTGAATGGGAGGACAGAATCTCTGCTCATGACTCAAAAGTCAGCATAATGACTTGAGTTGTCTTTTCAGTGGAAGGGTATTGCACCCTTTCATTCCACAAGTACTGTTTCTGTGTTATTCAGTATTCATCGCGTGTTCTGAAGAGCTGCTGAATAAATAACACCATAAATTAGGGACACTCTAGAGCAGGGTTACCTCTTAAAACGGATAGGCATGCATGCCTGTGGAGATATGGCTATCAAGGGTATTTATTCTGCTTGATGGAAATGTGCCATTCTCAACAAAGGGATGTCCCTCGAATTAAGGACATCTGGAAACCTATCCACTGAAGTGGCTAATTAGAGTCCAAGGATGTTTTTTGAAGTGGTGTCCCCAGCTTTTAGAGCTCAAAATGAATTAATCTTTATTATCTGAAAGAACATCTCCATCCCATGCTATTAAGACACAAGGCACAGTCTACTTTAACAGCCTTTATTTCCCTACCACAAGCCCCATTGGGATGAGTTAGCCTCACTGCTCCTGATCATTTTCCTTTCCTTTTGGTGGGGGTTGCACAGGAAAAAGCCCCAATGTTCTGTGCCCAGAAAACCATCTTGTAGAGGAGCCGCAGCAGTCTCAGTGCTGTGCTCAGATGTTCCATTTAGGATTTCAGTTGTGAATTTTTTTTTTTTATGTAGCACCGATATGTCTTGTTCTGACACAAGTAGAAATCTGTGGAGGAGATGGCTCCATGGTAAGTCAATTACTACAGTCAAAATATAGGAAAGATGCAATTCAAACAATAGTGTGGAGGAGGAACACAGTAAGAAGAATTGGGGCTAAAAAGAGCCCATCAAGGGACAGAATGGCAGTCAGAGCAGCTTGCATTATCCCAGCCTTTTGCACAGCCTGTTCCATACCTCCAGCCACTTGTTTGTGCAGCCCAAATTCAAGACCTGATGGTAGGCCCGCCATCGAGTCTCCCATAGATTATAAGGGACCCTTTTCTCTTTGGACCAGTGTGTCTTTTCCCCCTGAGCCTCTGGGTCAATCAAATACCAAGAGACCCTTCTTTCTTCTTTAGGTGTTCTTCAAACGGAGCCACACGGTTCTGGCGTAGCAGCAACTGATACAGTTGGACCAAGTCCTCTCCTTTTACTGCTCCTGTTCCCATAACAGTGCTCACCGGTACCTTTAGGTCCTTCATGTCTTTCACCAGCTCTCTCATATAATCAGGAAGCCCTTCCAGATTGGCTGCCGTTAGTTTGATCCATCTGCCCTCCAACCGTTCCATGAGCCACTGGTTCTCCATGAATTTCTCAAACCAGAGTTGGCGACTCTAACCACACTATTAGTACCCCATTTTTCTAGCTGCAATGTAGCACTATCTGATCTGCACTTGAAAGATAGTGAGCAGGATCTGCAGGTGTAAGCTTGATTATGTTACCTCCACCACACATGGCTCTTTTTTTCAGCAGAATCCATGAAACCCATTCAGTCATGTGATATGCAAATATGCCGCTGGGAACCGAGTCAAGTCTACCAGGTTGACCTATTTAAAAACAAAAACATATTTCACATCACCTGTTCTTGATGATTTGCTAAAATGGGGACATATTTTGAAGAGCCAACAACAGTGACCATTGAACTGTGTGCTATGAAAGAACAAAACTTCTCTCCGGTCCATTTCCAGGTTTAGGCAAACTTGTTTGTTCCTTAACCACCGTGTCCTTCACTTTAAAATTGGGATAAATATTCCTGCAGAAGACACAGTGAGGGCGGGGATCTGACATTATACAAAAGGCAAGCGAACATGCAGACGGGGAAAAAAGAACTGAAAAACATATTGCCGCAAAAATAATTGGAAGCATTTGGAATAAATTAGGCATAGATGTCATAATTCTTGACACCACTTTTTGACACGTTCTATTGTGTTATGCTGTTATTACTTTAATTTCTCAAATTATACTCTCACTGAATTTTCAGTCCTCGCAAATGACACAAAATGAGGGCGCCGATGAAAACCCAGCCTTCATTCCGACATAATTAACAAACATGGTTTGTCATTAGGGAAATGAGCCCAGGAAAACCTTGGGCTTCTGCACGCCTTGACTCTCCTTCATTTCTGTTTAACTATTATTCTAGTTCCAAACTTTTGAAATAGCACATTTTGGCTTGGAATACGCCAAAACTAACCATAGCTTAATGGATGCATCCAGTCTGGACATCAGAACAACTGTGGGCTCTTTCGATCCAGTTGCCTCCCTGAAAGAGAATACAGCCAGAGCTCCAACCATAAATCTGGAGCATATGTAATGCAGGAGTCCTGTGGCCCAGCACCATACCGATGCCCACCCTGTTTCATCAAAATTGTCTGATTTGTCACTGACAGACACAACTGCTGCTAATGCCCTGGAAATATTGTTTTCTGTTGGCCTCTCCCATCGCCTAAGAGTTAATTTTGCTACTAAAAAAACCAAAACCAAACAACCCCACGTATTCAGGACATGAATATGTAACATCTGTGCATCTACCTGCTGTGCTTAATTTCAAAATGAGTGTTGTCATTAGTGCAAAATGATTTGCTCTTTCGGAAAAGTATGCTGAAAACAAAGGGTACCAGACAGGTTCCGTGGTATCTGGGCTCAGTCAAATGTCTCGACTGTTGCCTCCAGCTGTTGGGTACACAGTTGCCCAGCACTTCTCCTCTCCAGCTTTCTTCCAGATGTTAAAAACTGGCCGACCAACAGTAGGCGTGCTGGCCCTCTTGGAAATTAGCATGTCCCCTTGTGTCCTTATCCTATTCCAAACCAACAGAGAGCCAGTTTGGTGTAGTGGTTAGGAGTGCGGACTTCTAATCTGGCATGCCGGGTTCGATTCTGCACTCCCCCACATGCAGCCAGCTGGGTGACCTTGGGCTGGCCACAGCACTGATAAAACTGTTCTGACCGAGCAGTGATATCAGGGCTCTCTCAGCCTCACCCACCCCACAGGGTGTCTGTTGTGGGGAGAGGAATGGGAAGGCGACTGTAAGCCGCTTTGAGCCTCCTTCAGGTAGGGAAAAGCGGCATATAAGAACCAACTCTTCTTCTTCTTCAGTACATTTCCCTTACGGCAAGTGAGCTAAAACCAGTGAGTAGCAGGCGGGCCCCATTGCTGAAAAGTGAAAACTCTTCTCTCTTTTGCTGTCCGAAGTTTTTCGAGGGTTAACAGATGGTTTCTGCAAACTAATCACTGATAACATTGGAGTTTTTTGGTGTAGTACATGGATTTCCAGGCAAATCATGAACTGCTTTCATTTAATATTCTCACTGTGAAAAGCTGGACACTTTAATGGGATGTGGCGTGCTCTAAAGAAATGCGTCGGAGACCTCAAATTACATTAAGGCATGATTAATCGCCGTGCTCTGTGAGGTGTAATGCAAAAAAAAAAAAAAAGACAAGCATCGCTTGCTGGTTTGGAATCAGGAGTTCTGGGATTTGTGAAATGCTTTTTGGAGATGTGGGGCACGAGGGGGGGGGAGATATCTTTATTTCTGAAACACAATTAGCAGGAACAGATTTAATACTCTGACCCTGCAGTTTGTTTGTGCTACTTCTTGAGAATGACTCATGTGCTACTGTGCGTTTCTCAGCAGGAGAAGTCAATGTTTTGGAATTAGAACCAGAGGGCTGGGAGAGTGCATAAAGCATGCCTCCAAAGGATTGCAGGTTAGCCAGGGGCAGGGGATTCTCCGTTCCCATGCCTCTCTCCCTGGCACCAATCAGCTGGCCAGTGGGGGACTTACTGGCAGCAAAAAGAGGCTTCTGCCATAGAGTTTTTGCCCAACTATTTGAGCAGCCCTGGGTCACCAGCAATTAGATGATGGAACTTCTGGTGCGCACAGGAAGTGACATCACTGTTTTGCCAGCCACATTCGCCTTGGCCTCTCTTTTCTCCCAGTAAGTCTCACCCTCATCCCCCTCTGGTTGCCAGAGGAATACCTGAATACCTGGCAACCCTATGGCTGAGTCATGCTTTGAAAAATCATTCCAATTCATTAGAATAGCCTTTCTCAACCTTTTGACTGTGGAGGTACACTTGAAAAGTTTTAAGGCTTTGAGGCATACCGGAAGGGCTGTCACCTAGCCAAGCCTCCCTTCCATGGCCATTCAGAAGTGACATGTCACCTGGAAATGACATCACTCAGATGGAACCATTGCTTCATTAGCAAGCTTTCTGCCACAGATGAGGCGCAATGGAATAGAACACCTGGTAACACCAGTCTTTCACTGTAAAGATGGGGTTTTGGGGGAGGGTCATAAAAGGCTCTTCTTCCCACTACCCAAGGCCGAGAGTTCGCTAGGGGCCTTCTGTGGCCTGGCACCTGGTTGTGGGCGGGCACTAGGCCACAGAAGGCACCTCTCCTCATCACCAAAGGCCCACAGCTTGTGTAAGGCCTCCCTGTCACTCCCAAGTTAAAACAAAAACACCCTCAAAAGACCTCCGCAACCCACCCACCCCCAACAACAAGGAAGGACTCACCTTACTGGGCTCTAGCTGCCACTGACAACATAAGTCGATGAAGTGGCAGGAGCCTCGACTGATAAAGGCTTGAATGGCCAGACCCCTCTTCTTCCCATTCCCTCTAGGTCCATAATTGGCCACTCTGGGAGAGTGCAGGTCAACCTGCCCATGTAAGGGAGTGTTTTTAAATTTAAATAATAATTAAAATAATTTTAATTTAATTTAAAATATAAAATTAAAAAAAAACCAATTTAAAACAATTTAAAACAATCCCAACAAACAGGCATTTGGTTGAGACCAGGCACAACCAACAGCGAATGAAGGGCCCCCGCTCCCCCCGCTCCCCCCTTCCTCCCAGAACTCCACCAGAGCGCTCTGGACCTGTTGTGGTATTGCAATGTTGCATCGTTATACTATTTATTATATTGTTATACTGTTATATTGTTATACTGTTATTAATTACTGTATGTTTTTAACAAAGACTGTTTCATGTGTTGTTGATTAGTTTAATGTAAACCGCCCTGAGCCTTCGGGGAGGGCAGTATATAAATCTAAAAAATAAAAATAAATATAAATAATAACATTCCTAAATTAGAAGCAACCCTGCGTTAGAAGCATCTATAATTTTGTGGCTACCTGTTCTGTGTTCTTTTCTACCCCTCCTTACCGGTAGATCAGGGGTAGTCAACCTGTGGTCCTCCAGATGTCCATGGACTACAATTCCCATGGGCCCCTGCCAGCCCCTGTGGTAGATATCGTGTAGATTTGTAAAACAAAACTGGTGCAAACGGACGACTTTTCCAACCTTCCCAAAAGCATGCACGCCATCTTCAACTGCTGAAAACATGGGCCTTTTGAAGAAACAGTTTGTGGGGTTGTGCGCTTTGGCGCGGTTTGGCCACCCTGGTGATCACTGAAGCCCGAGTTGGCCAGCACCGTGGTGCAGAGAGGAGTGGCAGGTGCAGTGGCGGCGTGCCAGCCAGTGCCCCCATGCCGGCGCACAGCTCTGCACCGGCATGCAGCCACCGGCTGCTGTGCCACCGCGCCTCCTCTCCACCCCGGTGACCTCGCTTCAGGGTTCGGTGATCACCGAGGCAGCCGAACTGCGCCAAATTGCACAATCCTAGTTCCCAGCTTTCATCTCTAGTGAAGCCTCCATAGTCTGTTCAAGGGATGGAGCTAATTTTCCCTCTGGTTATTTAGTGTCCTCAAAGTGATCATCAATACTTTCACAAAGTTTCACTCAGATGTGTACCCCTCCCATGAAGAGAATCGGCCACAGACTCTATAGCCATGTGACTCTGTCCATTGGGGCATCTATTTGATGGGAAATTCCTGGACTTGGAGGGAGGAGCCTGAGGAGAGTAGGTTTGGAGAGGGGGAGACCTGAGTGGGTTATTGCGGAGGGTACCCTCCAGAGGAGCCATTTTCTTCAGTGGAACTGATCTCTGTCATCAGGAGATCATTTGAAATTTTGGGAGATCTCTGGGCTTCTATTGGCAACCCTATACTATTATGAGATTTTAATATATTATCTAAAATATGGAGAGTTGTTCTTTTACATATACGCTACATATCTCTCTTTTTGTTTTCAAATACAGGTTCAGCAAGATGCTGCCAAGTCCTCTTTAGCAAGTGGGACAGAAATAGTGGAGAATGGCAGAGAATGAAACACGATTGTCAGCATGGGTGTGGTGAAGCCAAGGCAATACTCAAGATGTGTAAATCAGAAACCAGAAACACGGTATTTTGAAAATTTAGGTAAGTTCTTTTGAAAGCTTTTTATTTTTGGAATGCCTGATTTGCCCAGCAACAAGGTAACATGCTTTATGTGACACCAATATTCTATTTGATCTGTGTGAACATAAGCAGTAAGATGAACATCGAGTCATTGTATGTACATCTATATTCTGCACATAGTTTCTTGTGTATTTTCAACACTTCACTTCGGCGTTTTTGGTGTGTCAATTATCTCTTGACAAATTCTCCTGATCCTCTAAACCTGGTATGTAGCAATGCCTAAGCTTGAAATGAAGTCTGGTTAATATTTATCCACGTGGTGTAGCAGATGCTTCAGAAATCAGCAGAATATATAGAGAGGAAACCCCACCCCCCCAGCCTCAGGGTCTCCAATTTACTGATTCCAATTGACTAAGGTCAGTGGACAAACAAGCTCATTGCTCCCAACTTTTGACCTTCATATTAAGATTCAGCAAGCAGAATCTGCTCAGGATCCCTGCCCCCAAAGAGGTTAAACTGGCCTTAACTAGGGTGGGGCCTTTTTGGTCCTGCCCCCAGCCTGGTGGAATACTCTCCCTAATGAAATCAGGGCCCTGCAGGATCTCAAACAGTTCCTCGTGGCTTATATTATAAGACAGAGCTTTTCTGATAGGCCTATAACTGAGGCCTTGAAATGACATCAAACCTGTTGGTCTCCCTCCTCAAAATCTTCCTGATCAGCCATTGAGATATATATCGCACACCCCTTTGTCCCATGAAAAAGAGGCAGCTTTTGGTAAACTAGCTTTAATTATTGTTTAGTTTAAGAATTTTAAAATGTTTACTTTTAATATATTTATTGAATCTGTACTTTGGTTTGATGTGATACCAATCGGAGGGAGAGCCCTCTAAGGCCCGGCCTCCGTGTGCCGTGGGAATTCTGAGGGGAAATCCCTCCATTTGGGGGTGCCTGGAAGATTCCTTGCCACAGGTTTTAATGTGGGACAAAACAACTGGGGGAGGGAGAAGAGCAACTCTAGTGTTGGTCTCTGAGAGCCATTCTGGGGCCACATGTAAAGAACAGTGGCCCCTAACCTGGAGAGCCAGGTTTGATCCCCCACAAGCAGCAGGCTTGGTGACCTTGGGATAGTCCAAGTTCTCCCAGAGCTCTCTCAGCCACACCTCCCTCACAGGGTGTCGGTTATGGGGAGAGGAAGGAAAGGCGATTGTAAACTGCTTAGAGACACCTGAGACCTGCTAGGTGACTTTGGGACAGTCAAAGTTCTCTCAGAGCTCTCTCCGCCACACCCTCCAAAGCTGGTCATTATATTCTAGAGCTGAGCAGTGATCTAGAGATGATGGTAGAGGCTTGCAGACTGAGGTTGGGGTCGAGTAGTGCGGGTGTGCCCCTTCTGGGCTAGGGGCTTTAGTCAGCCTTTACCAGCAACTGTGTATTTTGGGGTGCAGACAGACAGACAGATCAGATCAGCATGGTTCCTGCGAGTCTGGAAAGTGCAGGAAGGTCAAGAAAACATTGCAGAGAGGAGGTAAGGTTGCCAGATTGGTGTAGGTTCATGTTCTGGAATGCCACACTTCCAAGCTGTGTGTAAACCTGACTAGGGTCAAGTCTGCTGTGCACAGAGAGACCTCCTCTACCTCAAACCCCCACATCCCCAGAGTCTGGAAAAGACTCAAAGAGGGAAATCCGTATAGAGTTGAATGATGCCGTTGTTTTCAATGGTGCCAATTCGATTTGACCATATCCAAATTTTTTCAGTTGAATCAAAACTATAGTGATCCGGTCCAATCGAAAATGGTCTAAAACTTCTTTTACTTGCACATGCCTAGGTTTATTGCTAGAAGCTGGAGGGGAACCTTCTGAAATTAATTCCTTCAATGTGCTATCAAAACCCAGTGCACTGTAACAGGAACAGTTTAAAGCAGAAGTCCACACTTCTAAGTTCTTAGAACTCAGTAACCCTGCTAAGAATTCATCTGTACATCAATTGCTCTTTCAAGGACTAGGCCTTGGAAATGCAAGTTATCCATCAGTAATATCATTGTTGATGTTCTGCTTCTGGGGGAGGCCAGTGAGAGCTGTCCTCTTATGGCAGGGGAGACCCTTCTTGTCGGTAGCTTTATTCGTTCAAACAGGCCTCAACCTTAACCCTGGCAGAAGAGTTCTGTCTTCCAGACCCTACGGAACTGTGATAGTTCCGTTAGGGCCCTGATGTTCTCCAGGAGCTCATGAGAAGATCTCCATGCAACCGAGATCAGTTCCCCAGGAGAAAATGGCTGCTTTGGTGGGTGGCCTCTATGGTGTTATACCCTGCTGAGGTGTAATGTGAATGAAGGGCAGAGAGACATAGCTGTGCTCCAGTGATTTTGAAACTGGCATCCTTTTCCTAATGTCCTCCTGCTCAGAATTCAGAAGCAGGCCTCTGGAAGGATGCCTACAGAGTATGAAAAGCAGAACTCATCGCTCAGTTAGAAAAGTCAGTAATCATCAGCTACGAACGGCACGGAGCTGCGGCTGATCCCATTTACCATCTGGCATGATATTACTTATTATTTCCTCTGGGAACGCACAAAAGATGAAAAGAGAAGTGAACGTTTTCAAGGTGCACGGAATGATAATCCAAAGTTGCATCCTGGCTGATAATATCAATGTGATGTATAATTGAGATACGAGCAGGGTGGAGAAGCAAGATGCTAAAAATTGCCAAGTGCTGATGAGGTCCTTTCAAGACTCAGTGCTGAACAGACAATGTAATCCTATTAGGGACGTCAGAACAGGAAGAAATCTCCAACTATTTATTTAAAAGCCCCCTCAAACAAATCAAAAGTAATCAAAGCCGAGAAATCCCAGGCTTTTCAACAATTGCAACACAACTGTGCATCAGATTTTCTAGGGTAATCTCCCCAAAATGTTAATCCAATAATCTTCCAAAGGAGATTCTCCATATGCATAGCTATAGCAAATATATCTACAGGCTGTGCGTGGAATTAACTTTAACCGAAAGAAAAATTCATTTACTAAAAGGGATTAAAGGAAATGATTCTTAAATTATTTCAAAACAAGGACTTATTGAGGGAGGGGGCAGGACGGGTTCTTTCCCTCCCCCATCCCCCCGCCCCCGCAATTGTTAGGTTAAATCCAGTGTGAAAATTCTGCAAATCTAATTAAAATTTGCATATGGCTTTTCAATGAAACAGTTGCATTAAAGTTAACTAACACTGAGCAATGTGAGTGCGTAGTTGATATAGTTTTGCCTCAACATCTCTCCTGGTGTACCATCAACAGCTGCTTAGCAATTGTGCCTTCAAAAAAAGAGTGTTTTCCTACAAGCAATTTTATTTCGTTCTTGAATATTTCCAATTCTACTCTTATCAATGTTGCAACTTTCCACAGCTCTGTTAAGGAAACTTAGCATGTCTGTCAGAATTTGAATTCTGAGCATGCCGTTGGTTTAGAGCAGGGGTAGTCAAACTGCGGCCCTCCAGATGTCCATGGACTACAATTCCCAAGAGCCCCCTGCCAGCAAATGCTGGCAGGGGGCTCTTGGGAATTGTAGTCCATGGACATCTGGCAAATGCTGGCAGGGGGCTCTTGGGAATTGTAGTCCATGGACATCTGGCAAATGCTGGCAGGGGGCTCTTGGGAATTGTAGTCCATGGACATCTGGAGGGCCGCAGTTTGACTACCCCTGGTTTAGAGCACTGTGATATACACAAGCTGGCTTTTCTGTTCAGTCAAACTCAGGGAAAGTCTGTCTCTCCCAGGCTCCACTCCAGGAAGAGTTCTAGCCTGGTAAGTGTAGATGGAGTGAGCCCCCAGCTATTCCCATTTTAGCCAGTGGGGTGTGGTGGTTAGAATGTCAGAGCAGGAACTAGGAGACCTAGGTTTCAATCCCCATTCTGCCATGAAAGCTTTCTGAGTGGCCTTGGACCAATCTCACCCTGATTTACTTCACATTGGTTTTGTGAGAATAACATGGAAGAGAAGGGAATGATGTCTGCCCCTTTTGGACCCCATTGTGGCAGAAAGTCAGAGTATAAAGGAAATAATAAATAAATAAGACGTATTAACAAGAAGAAGAGTTGGTTTTTATACCCTGCTTTTCACTGCCCAAAGGCGTTTCAAAGCGGCTTACAGTTGCCTTTCCTTCCTCTCCACACAACAGGCTCCCTGTGAGGTAGGTGAAGCCGAGACTATTTCTGCACTAGTGATATCATTCGGATTTGCATTTTTAATGAGTCGAATTTTGACCGTTTCTGGGCTAAATTTTGCTTCTTCAGTTGCAGTCCCAAATTGCTCCCTCACTTGCCCTGCAGCAAAGTAATCCCCAGAAAACCAGATTTCATTTCTTCAAGTGCGGTCTAATTCGGGGCTGCCCAATGCAGAAATGTGAGCTATCAGGTTTCTTTCCGTGCCACCATTTTGAGACATGTGAGCATGCCCTTTTCTTCCTTGTCATCTTCTTTCCTCAAATGCCCCTTCCTCTCTCTCCCTCCCTTCCAAAAACTCTGCTATTTTTTTTAAAGTGCTGTGTGTGATAACGTTATAACGCTGTTTCTAATTTTTTTTAAAAGCAGTCTTGAACAGCAGTGTTTTAATGTTATAACATTATAACTCAGGGTTTAAAAAAATTACATTCAGGACACTTGGGGGAAGGCGGGAAATGAACAAGGGTGCAGAATGTTTAGATTAATGGGCGCAGCGAAAACAAAAGTGCAAGCAGGCACCATTTTGCAAAAAAGCACATTTTTTTTTTAAAGGGGAAGGGAGCAAAGCATGGTGTGTGACTGCTTTTGTCAGTGCGGAAAGCATGTCACAGATTTCAGCCTAGTAAATAAGGGGAGGGTAGCCCAAAATAAAAATACTAGAGTTGACATACAGCATCCAAATGAAATCCAAAGAGAGGCTAAAAGAAGGTATATCTCCTAATGTGGAAACGGTCTGAGAGAGCTCTGACAGGATTTCTCAGTCAGAACAGCACTGTCAGGGCTGTGACGAGCTCAAGGTCACCCAGCTAGCTGCATGTGGAGGGGCGGGGAATCAAACCCGTCTCACCAGATAAAAGCTGCTACTCCTCACCACTATGCTAAGCTAGCTCTTAATGTAGAGGGGTGAAAACCTGGCAGGAAAAAAGCCCAGAATGTTTATTTTTGTTAATTTCAGTCATTTATTAGCCTCACATGAATACAAAATGGCTTACAATGTAAACAACAATAAAATGCATAAATTACATAAACCTACTAATTTAAAACTCAGTATGTTAAACCTGCCAGTAGGCAAAATAGCTAAAATTAATTGCATGCCATCTTGGGTAAGATCGTCGTCAGCTGCCTCCAGAATTTTGGGAGGATGGGGAAGGGTTCTCCTTTTATTCTCTCGCCACACACATTTTTCCTCCCAACTAGATACCTGGGATAGCACTGGGTGGAAAAAATACTTGTGAGTTTTCAATATGTGTAGCATGATTATTTTTATGTAAGATAACACAGTCTACAGCTTCAACTAATAATTCCTGTACGCACCATAAATATGCACAACATATTTCAAAGCATATGGTTATTGATGAAAGGAGCTAACTTGGCAATAATTAATATGCTATCCTGTATTTGATTACTTTTCATGGTTGAAGAGTGTCTTCAGTACTATAAAGTCTACCTCACCATCCGAGTATGCTGCTTGTCATATTGTGACCGTTTCTGTCCAAGTAATATACTACCTCTTGTTCATTAATTTTTGCCTTTATTTTTCCTGTGTCTCAGCTGGCAAAAATCATGATCCATGTGCTGAATTAGTACAGGGCCAGCAGTTTGCAGCTCTCTCTCAAGTCCTGGGTACATTTGTAATTTTGCATGTCAACAACCAAGGCATTGTATACTTTTAAATTCCATATATATGCCGTTGAGGCCTTTTCCAATACTGTTGTAATAGAAATTGTAGGGTTTCACGGTCACCGGAGGAGAACAGGAATGGCATCCACCTCATCTGTCCCACTGGAAGTAAGGGACATATGGACGTCCAACCGTGTTCACAGGGTGACCATCCCAACTTCACCAGGAAGCTCATTGGGTGAATTTGGGCCGGTCAGTTCTCACTGCCTGACGTCTCTCTCAATGTCATTGTAAGGAAATGATGGGGAAGAGAGAACCACATACTAGACTTGTGCTCTTAGGTCCGCCGAAGTGGCTGTTTGATCCCAAAGCAGCCGGTGCTGCGGTGCAGGGAGGGGCGGCGCTGGGGGCAGGTGCAGAGCTCTGGCTGCTTCGGGCTTGAATGGCCACTTCGACGGTAGCACACAAGCCTACCACATACTGCTCTGAGTCTGTGGTTCTCTCCCCCCTATGTTTTTATCCCCCCTTTCTTCAAGGTGTTCAGAGCTCTGCACCTATGTGCATGCGCTGATTGGTGGGCCGCCACTGGCGCTGTCCCTGCCCCTTGTGCCATGGCACTGGCTGCTTCAGGCTCGAACGGCCGCTTTTGCGGCCAAAGCGCACAAGCCTACCACATACTGCCCTGAGCATCTTGAAGAAAGGGGGGGATAAGAACATGGGGGAGGGGGGGAATAGCTTCCACAGCACCCAAGTCAGAATGCACCTGTCTAACAAAAATATGCCAAGTTGTTTTGACATTCAGCAAATGTCAACAATGACATTTAAAGGAACTCAACTGCAAGAAATTAAATTCCATTGATTACCATCCTCTAATTCCATAATTGGAGGAAGTTTTACTGTTAGGCAACCCTAACTATCTGCCTTGGATGGTACCTCCATCGCAGAGGGGAGAGAATTTCCAATCCCTCGGAACCTCAGGAGTCGAAAAAGGGAAGGAATAACCAAGCAATGGGCAGAGAATAACACTGACGATTGTTGTTACATGGAAAAGTCCTTCAGACCCATGATCAGGTCTCAGGGGCATCAAAGTGAGGATCATAGGGTCAGGGGGGACAGTATCCCAACAATATGGTGCTCGGGTAGAAACGGCGATACTGTTTTCATTCTTTAATGCAACACGTAGAGTGATAAATGAGTAAGGCTAGCCAATGGTTTAGGAATATGGTTCTTGCTTAGGATGTCAGAGGTCCTGGGTTCACATATAAAACAAGCCTTTCATAGCTAGCTAAAGGGAGTTTACTTTTTGTGGAAGGCTATGGCAGCGGGGCACTTATTGCACAGGTAGGAAGTCCCCAATTTAATTCTCATTGTCTCTAATTAAAAGGCTTGAGACGGTACTGGATCAAACAGTGATCATGGCTTTAGTATATAAAGCTCCCAATTGTTTGCGGAAATCCAGGCAAGGGCTCCTGTGCACTGCTGGCTGCCCATCTTGCTGACTGATCGGGATCATCGGGAGTAAGAGGGACTTGAGGCAGCAATTGAAGTGGGTCTTTGGAGCCATCTGTCACAACCAATGAAGTAAAGACAGACACGAGGCTTCCTTCTCTCTCTGTGCTAGCCTGCTCTGGAGCTCGATAGCTCTCTCGCTTGAGCTAGCTTTTTATTTGTTTTACAGCTCGGGAAAAAAACTTCACAATACACATGTCAGTGGACATAGAAGTTCGTCAAAGCTTATGACTATGTATACATTCCATTGTTATAATCGCAAGACGCTGTATATCTTGATCTTCACAGAGAAAGGTTTCTCGAGGTCAGCTGTTTGCAGAAACCCTGTATTTCTGGTAATTACACAGAGACCAGAGACTGATCTTTCGGCCCCGCTCCTGCCTGGGTGTGCCCAACAGAGAGACCGGATTTGGCAAATCTCTACAAACCATGCTTGGGATGCATAGGATTGCCAATTCTGGCTTGGGAAAATCTGCAGTTTCTTGGGTGTTGCTTGGGGGTGTGGAATTTAGGGAGGGACGTAGCTCAGTAGGGACATAATTACACAGAGACCAGAGACTGATCTTTCGGCCCTGCTCCTACCTGGATGTGCCCAACCGAAAGTCTGATTCTTTCTCATTCAATTGGTCAGTTTGTCCGCATGTGTTTCCTTTGAGCATATCTCCACCATGGGCTTTGTAGTCTTAAAGCTGCCTCTTAAGATCTGCAAAACTTACTTCAGAGCTTGATTTGTCCTCATTCAATCAATTGGCGTTAGGTTGAAGGATTATAAAATATTTAGAAATAAAGTACTGGAAGAAATTGATTTGATTTGTTCCAGAGATGCTATATTACTTCATTCTCAGAGACTGAATTATTCACTCTAGTTTCTTTTTGCTTCAAAATCATATTGTCCTTCTGCAGAAGAATAGAGCTGGTGGGCTATAGCAAAAGCAGCAGTCTTCGCCATCATCAGATTGAGTTCTTTACGTTCTGCGTGAAGACTATTTGTTTCTAAAACACTCTAGTGCACTGCAGAGGCATTTCATGGCATGCATTATTTAAAAGTGCACTTTTAGAAATGAGAGGTTGTATTTTCAATAGAAAGCTTTGACAGTGAGTCATTAGATGAGATGCGGGGAAGACTGGCCCATTAGGTAAGCTGGCCCATTCCTCGACCAGGCTTTGCAGTGTACCCCTAATTCTGGAGACCAAACCAGGCAATTCCCCAGTCTCCAGTACCCATGGATGCCTGAGCAATGGGAGGAAAAAACAAAAGAAGGAAATGATGCCATGCAATGCTACAACATCACTTATTGGTCAGTACCCAGAAGTGACTTTGTACAGTTTTTACCATAGAAACTGGAGGAATTCCTAGAGATGTATACTATGAGATGATTAGAGATGTGCAAAAAAAGGGTAATTTTGGGGCTTAGATATATTGAACCCTCCCCCCCAATGGTATTTTGTTACATTCCCAAATCCTTACTGGCATGGCATTCAGATTCGGGATTTTTCAGAAATCCCAGTTATTTGTTTGTTTGTTTATATATTGCTCCATAACACTCTATGAGGTCATGGGGAATCGATCGGGTATAATGGGGAATAAATCTGGGATTATTTGGTCCTCTGAGCATATTTTTTGAGAGAGAGATATCAAATTTGCAGCATTGCTGCTGCTATCTCTCCTCAAAACAATGACAACAAAAAAACCCCAAAGTTTCAAAAAGATTGGAATAGGGGATCCAATTCTATGGGAAACCACGAACAGTACCCCCATCCTCCATTGGTTTCAATGAAGGCAAAAAAGCTGATTAAAGGGATTGTAGTCTTTTTAAATGCCTTTTCCTAACCACAAGTGAACTCTGAACTTGCAGTCCCTTTAAACACCCTCGCCAAGTGGCAAGTTCATCCAGAAGGCATTGAAAGGGACTGCAATCGATTTAAACCCCTTAACTTTAATTTTCTGAAAACCCTGAAAAATCCTGAATATTTTCAGGATTTGGAGAACTTGTCCATTTCACATAGCAAAATCAAACCACACCAAGGTATTTTCCAAATTTTTCTCAATTCAGGTATAGCCAAATGAACAGCCCTAGTGGTGACACATACATCTCTAGGACTGGGGGAAATTTTAGAGACTGAATGAAGTGGTGATGTCAATTCCAGGTCTTGCCCAGAAGTGGCAACACATCTGCCTCTGTCCCTCACCCCCACCCACCCACCCCCATTGCCATCAGTGTGGAAGAGAGGAAATTGTATGTACTTCCATGAACTCTTTAAAGCAGTGGTCCCCAATCTTTTTATCACCGGGGACCACTCAACGCTTGACAATTTTACTGAGGCCCGGTGGGGGGTAGTTTACTCCTCTACTCTCAACCACTGCCCTAACGCTCCCTGATCGCTATGGTAATTTTAAACATCCCTTCAAAATAAGATACAGACACGCCACAACAATGAAGCCTTTGGGCCAGTCACTGGGTGAGGGAGAACCACTTCTCTGAGCTTCTGAAAAAAGGGATAAACAGAATGGATAGATTGCTTTACAATGTCATCCAAAGCTCTTCCAAACCTATTGTCTTCAATGATGTTAGGATATAAATCTGTTTAGAATGGAACAGATAGAATGATGTTGCTTTTCTAGTAGCTATATGAGCTAATATGTACACACACTTTTCTCCAAATTTGGGCAAGTGTGGTAGGTGAACAGAATCAACACCTATATGACAGCAGCAAATTTTAAATTTTAGCCATGTTTTTCAGTATTAAAAATGCCCAAATGCTGGACAGGTGGTAGTAGAACTGCTTTCCTTGATAGCAAAACCATAATATTAGAAGAATAAATACTGCAGGTAAATATTTAGCATAGATGCTCCAAGTTGTACATTGGAATAATGAACAATCATACTTTCAGATCCAGAAAGATGCCCAGATTATGGGCTATTGCCCAGAATCGATTCAACTCCTTTGATTATAGACTGTTTGCTATCTTTTATATTTGAACTAATTCCTAACAGTCCCCGATCATACCCAAATTCCTCCCCCCCCCAAAAAAAAGAACCCCATGGACCTTTCTCCATATTTCCCTCCCAAATGCTTTGTTAGCTGAGGTTACACTGAAAGTCAGCTTAACATAATCACAGGCAAAACCATTGCCATTACTGATTACATATTAGTTGTGTAATAGGCTTTCCCCCCCTAAAGCGTAAGAGGCCGGAAAGGTGCCTTGAATCACAGCCAAAAGTTCAAATGTATTTAGCTGCGGGTGGGAAGGGAGGGGAACACAATACACTATGATTTTGACTAATACTAGAAGCAATTAAATAACCGGGAGCTACAGATATGATTATAATGTCCTGATAATGGAATTTTAAGCAGGATCAGATCCAAAGAGCTGACCCATTTACATATCAGGTTTCCTATTCAAGGGACATTTTCAAACAGCATAGCTGCTGTAGGACTTGAGAGGGAGGAATACTAATGGCGGTAGACTGGAGCCCTATGAACTACTCAGTGGCACTTACTTTTGAGTAAGCATGCATTGGATCATATGCTCAGGCTCCCTCCCAGGCAAGGTAAGGACTAGGAAAAAAACCATCAGACCAGCTTTCTGGATATCATATCGAGAGACAGAGCAGGACCATAACTAACCTAGGTGGGTTTCAAAGAAATGAATGGAAAATCAATATTGCATTAGGACCAAAGGAAAATTGTATAAATATTTGATAGTATATAAGCTATATTGGGGGGAGGGGGTGTATATGGTATCTGCAGCAGGATGCATTTATTTTTTAAAAAATCAAGAAATGTATGATCCTGTTGCCAAGCCAAAATTACATGGCTATTGTGTGTGTTAAATGAGAAGGAAGTTTTGAAGATCAGGGGTATTCCCCTCCTTATAATGAGCACCTTCCCTAAAGAAATAATCCTTAACCCTTGCCACTTAAACACCCTGACGTGTTCATGGGCATAGTAGATAAAGGTTGCTTGTTTTAGGAATCCCCTCCGTGGGGGTCTCACTGATCCTGTAATATTCTGGCAAAATCTACCCTGAGACTAGAAGAATCTGGTACTGGAAGCACGAGGTGGTTGGAGTGTGAACACTAACAATTTGTGAGGTACCAGGTGATTAGGAATGTTCCTAAATATTTCATACAAGAAGTTGTTAATCTTCACATAAAAACTGTCATGCCATCAAAGTTACATGTCTGGTTTTTTTAAAGTATTAGATGAGATGAATCTGCGATCCAGGAACAGCTGTCTACGTACCAGCCTAAGGGAGAGATTTACAAGAATCGAGAGATGATCACAGTTGACTTTGATAACCAAACAAAGTGGTCCAGAAATATTTAAGACCATGGGTGGGGGACTCTGTGAATGTAGAATTTTTTTTTTCTGTAATGGGATTGCTGGAAAAGACCATTCTGGAAAAGATATTACAGATTCAACCCACTTGAATTTGGAACATAGAATAGATTTGACTCTACATACAGTGCTGTTAACTGTGCCGCTTAACTCTTATCAGCTGTACTGGAGATTAATGTTTTGGCTACCGTATTAGTTTGCTGTGAAACTCTGTGGTCTGATACTGAACGCTCTAACATGGATCTCTGAATAGCTAAGAAAAATGTGAGCTTTTGTTGAAATGAAGAAATTAACTGAAACTGCCTGGAGAGGAATTGAAGGTCATTTTTTGCTGGAACTGGCAAGCAAATGTATTAATATGTTTGTGTGTTTTAATTACTAGAACACACATTGTAAAGAGATTCCAATGGAGTAGCCTTTTTGTTGTTGTTGCTATTTCTTAAGCGCATGAATGTTTTATTTCTGAGGCTGCCTTGGACTTTTCGAAGCAATAGACCATGTCTGACTTTTGGCAACGTGGCCTATGAAAGCCCTATAACTATTTGTCCATGGAAACTGGTGGAGGGGAGTTACCAGAATTAAAGGGTGTTGGGTGGGTCAGTGAACTGAGGGACTTCCCAGAATGCTTTGCAGATTTCATGGCATGGTTTTGACTTGCAAGGTGTTTTGCATTCTTGATTATACTTGTTCTCCCCGAATGCCTGCGAAGTAAATCCTCATTGTTGTTGTTGTTGTTGTGGTTATTGTAGTAGAAGAGGTCTTGAAGAGAAATCCTAAGTGGTTCGACTCAGTGGGGCTAGCTCCCAGGAAAGTTTTTAAGACTGCACTTTAAGGCTAGGAATCTGTTTGAAAAGTGACTTGTCAGATGCCACACAGAGTTATGCAGCATGTTTAGCAACATTGTATAGGAAGAACCCAAGCCCACAACTTCCAGGTTCCAGTCCACTTGATCCTGCATGTCGTTAAGAATTTAATCTACCAGCTTTCTTGCAGGCCTTTTATTTGTTCACGACATTTTGCAAATATTTATCTCTATTCTCTGAAAAGCCACCTGCAGATTTATGCATAGCTGTTTCAGAGCAGAAGAATAAAATAAGCTTCTTCTTCTTCTGGTTACTGGGCAACCCTACAGAACAGGGAGGTTTATGAAAGCGCTAGACGTTGTTAAAACCAGGCAGTCTTAGCATATGAAAAGCTTATCATCTAAAATAAGGTGGATGCGATGATTTATGATTTTCCCTACCTCTTTTCAGCTATTTTGGCAACTGCCCAAGGCTTGGAAACTTTGATCTTAGTTAGCCATCTTTAATTATGATATCAGATGTGCCAAAACTGCCAAAAAGTGGGTGAGATTAAGCACTGTACAGAGATGAGCAGCATTGCTCTAAATAGCCCATTGACTTCAATTGACTTTGAAGACCATAACTCTGTATTGTCTCATCACTCTCTTATGCATGCCTACTAAGTCCCACTGGGTTCAATGGTGCTTGCTTCTGATTGCACCCTTAGATTCTACATTAATAGTTGGTGCCAGTTACTGGACCCATCTCAGACACATCCATTGTGTTTTCGACTCTTGGGTTTAATGCATCTTCAAGACGAGGCTTGCTGGATATCTTTTATTTATTTGTTTGTTTCTTTGTTTGTTTATTGGACTTATATACCATCACTAGTAGACCAACTGGCTCGTGGAAGTTTACAATAAAAACATAACAATAAAAGTAGAATATCCCCATACTACCGGCAAGACTATATCACCCCAATGACAAAACTATACAATAGATGGTGGCGACAAATTTATTTTTTACCAAACACCTCAATACTGTGACTCTTTTGTTCGCAGTTTTTAAAATTTAAGTAGGTATCACCAGGTGATGACCTCCAAGATTACCTAGTGAGGGCCTGTGCAGCCGCATTCTGTACCAGTTGCAATTTCTGGGTCAGGGATAAGGGTAGGTCTGCATAGAGTGAGATGTGTATGCAAAAGAACAATGGTTCACCACTCATGTTAAGTATGGGTAGCTTGTTCGGATTCAAGAACAAATAGATCAATAATATGAAAATGTTAATTATCATATATGTTTTTAAAAACCCCAACATTAAAACATTTAAACATTATTTAGCATGTATGCGGATTATAGACTACAAGCCTTTAGTAATTTAAGAAAAAAATAATCTTTACATCTAGATGTGTATGCATTGAACTGGCATATTCCATATATGTTTGATAAATATTGTTTGGAAACTTGGATCACTTCAGTATGTAATCAATATTGAAGTGGGACACCAGTTTTAATCTTGGGTTCATCACCTCTGTGTCCATATCCTTTGGAACACTCAGCTCTTCCAAAGATTATTCTCAACACTGACTGATTGAAGGAAGTTTTCCGTCGCACTATTCTCATGGAAGCAATTTATAGCTGATCAGACTTACATGCATTGCACGTATGTATAAGAATAAATAGACGTGCATCCGTATTTAATTCTTCTGGCAGATAAAAAGTACAAGATATGAATATATAACATTTTTGTATATTTTGTATATTCAGATATAGCATGGGCACATGCGTGCATTTGATATTTGTTATTAGAAACAAGCATACTGAAAAGAAATAACAGGAGGAAGAAAAGGTCTGTTAAAGGGTAAGCCAAACATAAACTTCCAGAATAAGGAGCAATTTAGTTTACATATTCAAATATATATCCCTTCTCCCCCACCCCCCATGACAGGCTAAAAAAGAGGGCAATCTTGTTTCCTATAATTTGCATCACAATAGGTGATTGGTGAGCTATTAATGAATCATCTCATTAGTGTGAAGGTCACATCTGATTGGTTTAGACCAGTAAGGATGGGTGACTAATGTCCCCCTGTATGCTGATGGCAGTCTACCATGTCTTGTTTGAGAATGTTCTGTATACATCCTTTGTCTGTCATCAGCCTCCCTAGGCAATGATAGGCCAGTCATTTCCTTTCCACTGAAGGGCTCATATATATTTTCATTATCAAGAATGTTGTGGATGGCTGTCCCGGTTACTTAAATCCAGAGACTGGACCCGTAAACCCACAAGGCAGATCTTTTTACAGACATGAAAACCACCCCATGTTTGCAGAAAAATCTGAAACCTTAAAACAACACTGGGAGATTAAAAATCCCCAAAATTATAAAAAGGGAGCCTGTAGCTTTAAGAAGCAGTTGCCCTCTGTGGCTGTTGCCTGGCGTTCGCAACATTTTCCCAGCATTCCAGGCTTGGTTTTTGTCAGTAAAAGGTACGGGAGGGGACATGGCTGTTTCCAAGGCTGCATGGGCCTTCGAGGGAGGAATCATTGGCACCAAGCCGGGCAGCAATGGCTGAACAACTGGCTATACTCTAACCATCATCATCTAGGCCAGGGGTAGTCAAACTGCAGCCCTCCAGATGTCCATGGACTACAATTCCCAGGAGCCCTTGCCAGCATTCGCTGACGAATGCTGGCAAGGGCTCCGGGGAGTTGTAGTCCATGGACATCTGGAGGGCCGCAGTTTGACTACCCCTGATCTAGGCCTACTTGCTTGTTACTGCTCAACAGCACCTTCCCAATGAATGCCAGTATGGTGTAGTGGTTATAGTTTCAGAGTAGGGTCTGGAAGACCCAGGATCAAATCACCAGTCTACCATGGAAGTGCACTAGATGACCTTGGGATGTCACATTCATCCTAATCTCCCTCACAAGACTGTTGTGAAGGGCAGAAGTAGAGAAGAATAATGTAAAGTGCTCTGCTCCCCACTGTGGAGAAAGGTCAACTGTAAATTATTAAGTCAGTAAATAAAATGGGAATAAAAGGTACCATAGGTTGATGAATGGCTCAGAATATGAAAATGAGGCAGGGATAGGAGATGGGACATGGGGGAATTCCCAGAAGCAAAGAAATAGGGATTAATGCATGGAGGGAAACAGAGGTTCCCCCTGCAAGTCCTTCTCTACCATGCAAGTAGACCCGATCCAGTGCTTAACCCCACACAATTGGGCCACACTTGTCCCAGACAGAAACTGCTGTGGGAAGGGAAAGCTGAAGATGGAGTATAGATAAAGGTAGGTTGGGTGTTTGATAGAAAGGAAAGAAGGAAGCAGAGACAGCAAGAGGTTATGGGAGATTTCAAAGAAGGGAAAGAGAAAATAGAGCAGAAGGGGAAAATAAGATAACCCTACACACAAGTCTTTGCAAATCCCCTACTTGTCTTATAAAGTAGTGGTGATTATAAAATAATGGAGGGAAGCATGATCACTGCCTTGGGCATCATGGATGAAGGCTTTTTCTTGTATCGTAGAGCAGTGGTCCCTAACCCCCAGTCCGGGGACCGGTCCCAGTCTGTGGATCAGTCAGTACCAGCTACTGCTAGCAGCGCCACCCAATGGGAAGTCAGGGGCGCTGGCAGGAAAGAAAGCGGAGCAGGGGCTCAGGCGGTGGCGACATCCCTCGACAAAAGACTACCCCCCATGGGCCTCAGTAAAATTGTCAAACGTTGACCGGTCCCAGTGATAAAAAGGTTGGGGACCACGTAGAGCGTAGCTTCTTTAATGGACTAATTCACTGCTCCACCTTGCAACTCTCTGTAGCCCATCTCAAGACCGCTGTGAAAGGGTAGCTAGAGAGTTTGCCTGGGGCAGCCCAGGTTCAAGTTTATTGTGTAATTCACTAGACAATCCTGGGCTGTTGTTCTCTGTCAGCCTGACCAACGTCACTGGTTGTTGTGAGGGTAAAACGATAGAGAGGAGAATCGCGTGTGCTGTCTTATGCTCCTTGGAGGAAACATAGAATGAAAATGTAGTAATAGTTTTTTTTTAAAAGATCCTCACAACGTTGGTAAAGAGAAGGCAACATTACTCCAGAAGAATTAGAGAAGTATTTAAAAATCAGAAAGCATCACAGTCCTTTTAATTAGAAAAGATCTCTGCTCATGACTTAAAGATGTCACGCACATCAGTAGACGTTCAGTGTTAGAATCTTAAACAGAACTATTAAGATACGGTATCCTTTAAAAAATTATATATAAATGTGTGTGTATGGGTGTAATTAAACAATGCTGCCTTTGATTAAACCAGTCTTTCTCAACATTTTTACCATTGAGAACCCCCTGAAACGTTCTTCAATTTTTGAGAAGCCACAGAAATGGTGTGATCAAGCAGAATATGGTTGGGAAGCATAACTGTGTACATGCCCACCCAGGGCTCCTCCCCTTCCCACCCCATCACTGACCTTTTGGGAAGGGAAGGGCAGGTCAACATGACCATCCATGGTCATATCACCTGATAAATGTTTTAAAATATATTTTTAAATTTTTTAAATATATCAAAAATTAATTAACTCCCACCCATTTGGGAAACCCTTACAGGGCTGTCAAGAAACCCCAGGGTTTCACAAAACTCTGGTTGAGAAAGCCTGGATTAAAATGTGACAGTATGAATATAGAGTCTAAATTAGTCAAAGGCAGATGAAAATATAAACACAGAGCAAGAGCATACAACAGCAAGTGAAACTTCTCATAATTGTGAAAAATAACATGTTTTAAAGTGACATGATTTCCCCAACAAAAGACCCTCTGATTTGCGTGAATCACGTTCCGCCACAAGAGGTATACATTTCTTTTTTTTCCCCTTCAGTGTTTAGAACTTTATTGAATTTTGTTTGACACCACAGATGACAGTAAAAGTGATTAATTGCCGCTCATAATTGGAGTTTCATTCCAGTGGTTATTGCTTGTCAGTATCAATTAATAGCTCCACGAAAACCTCATTCATTTCACAATATTAAAGAATGATGGCTTGTGGGAATTATACTAAACTAGCATTTTCAATTAGGTTTTGGATTTTATAGTGTAATGAATAATAGTTTACTGTTTTATAATAGTTAGCAGTGATGGGTTATTGTCGTATTGTAATCAGCCTAATCACATATATATGTTTCTTGGCAAAAATGCCATTATTGAGGCATCATATTAAAAAAAAAAAAACAGAGGCCTTTGTATATAATTTTCTGCTTTGAAAAATAACACTTTTTTGAGTACATACAAGAGAGAGTTTGGATATTTCAATTAGAGAGCTTTGTTTCAGTAATCAGGGAATGAGTACTGTTTTGAGATAATGTAATGGAGCCTGTGCATTAAAGGGGGGGGGGGAGTTTCATAACTTCTTCAAGATACGGATTGGGACTCACGGACGGATTACGCACGGGGCAGAAAGGCCAGGCTGGTGGCGAGGGAGCAGCAGGGCTAATCTCCACATACGCACAAGATCACCACCATCCTGGCCCCCTCCCACCACCATCCTGGCCCCCTGGTCTAAATCAGGGCCATGGATGGCCTGCAGCAATGGAACGTGGATTCTTCCATATTCCCTGTTTTGCCACAGCAGCCAGTAGAGGCTCAGCCAGGTCAGGCCTGTGTGTAAAGGACACCTACGGTGGGATGTATACCCTGATCTAGCATTAATGTGAGTGGGAAAGCTTAGCCTTTCAAGCTAGAATTGGCTAAAAATGGGATCCAGACTTATGAAATGACTTGGAATTCTAATGCCAGTGCCGCATCTACTGGAACAGTCCTGGTGTATGTCTGACCACAACACACACACATATGAAGAAGAAGAAGAGTTGGTTCTTATATGCCGCTTTTCCCTACCCGAAGGAGGCTCAAAGCGGCTTACAGACGCCTTCCCATTCCTCTCCCCACAACAGACACCCTGTGAGGTGGGTGAGGCTGAGAGAGCCCTGATATTACTGCTCGATCAGAACAGCTTTCTCAGTGCCGTGGCGAGCCCAAGGTCACCCAGCTGGCTGCATTTGGGGGAGTGCAGAATTGAACCTGGCATGCCAGATTATAAGTCCGCACTCCTAACCACTACACCAAACTGGCTCTCTTATCTACTTGGAGCAGAAGTTGGCATCCGGGAGTTCTGTCTAGGCTTTTCCGCAATGCCCCCAAAAGATCATTAGGATTGAGGAAACAAAATCTGCTCGGGGTTCCCAGCCCCCAATCTGGCCTCAACCAGGGACAGGACTTTTTTGGCGCTGGCCCAAGCCTGTTGGGATGTTTTTCCTAGTAAGATCAGGGCCCTTTGGTACCTTAGACAGTTCCAGAGACGTTGCAAGACAGAGCTATTCTGTGAGGCCTATGGTTGAGGCCAGGAAATAACACCGTGATGATGCTAGCCTCCCTACTCAAGAACCCACCCAGCTTTCCACTGATTAAATATCAATTAACCTCTCTG
The DNA here is from genome assembly GCF_049243985.1 of Paroedura picta. Taxonomy (NCBI): domain Eukaryota; kingdom Metazoa; phylum Chordata; class Lepidosauria; order Squamata; family Gekkonidae; genus Paroedura; species Paroedura picta. The sequence goes on along the minus strand of NC_135370.1, from coordinate 38,520,275 downwards.
TAGTTTAAAACTGTAAAGGAGGCAATTTTACACTTGAACTTAGACAAAAGGCCGAGAAGCGATAAAAGGAGGTAATTTTAATATGATTGTAATGATATTAACATTTAATTACTTTAACCGTTACTGTAACGTATGTATTATTTATGTTTGTATTCTTGTTTTATCTGATGTTACCCACCCTGAATCGACCAGAGAGGAGCAGGCTATAAATTATTATTATTAAGTTCACATATTAAAATATCCTGTTTTTCAACGCACACACATCCCTACCCCCCTAACGCCTTACACCATGGGTAGTCAAACTGCGGCCCTCCAGATGTCCATGGACTACAATTCCCAGGAGCCCCTGCCAACGTTTGCTGGCAGGGGCTCCTGGGAATTGTAGTCCATGGACATCTGGAGGGCCGCAGTTTGACTACCCCTGCCTTTCATAACATCTCAGTTTAAAAGCCATAGGTATTATTAACTCCAATAAGAGTTTATCTGACACCTGGGAAACTTTTCCATGCCCTAGAAATATCTTGATGTGAGAACGTTTCAGATACTCCCTTGCAGTCATTCAAATGGGTCAAAGTATTGGTGCCATTGTTTTTATGAGATGGTGGATTCCAATCCTATCTCAGAAGTAGCTTCAATGAAGCATGGTAAAGGTAAAGGTATAGGTAAAGGTAAAGGTATCCCCTGTGCAAGCACCGAGTCATGTCTGACCCTTGGGGTGACGCCCTCTAGCGTTTTCATGGCAGACTCAATACGGGGTGGTTTGCCAGTGCCTTCCCCAGTCATGACCGTTTACCCCCCAGCAAGCTTGGTACTCATTTTACCGACCTCGGAAGGATGGAAGGCTGAGTCAACCTTGAGCCGGCTGCTGGGATTGAACTCCCAGCCTCATGGGCAAAGCTTTCAGACGGCTGCCTTACCATTCTGCGCCACAAGAGGCTCTTGATGAAGCATGGAGAGGGATCTAAATTGGCAATTTACCTCAGTCCCCCCTTCCGGCTGCAGCAGAACCCCTTCGTAGTCTTCCCCAGGGGGTCCCCTCAGAAGCAGCCTTTTGTGGGGACCAGTGGGCTGCAGTGGGAGAAGGGAAGGTGGGAAAGTTCCATTCTGTCTCTTGGAAAATGTAGCCTGGATCTAACCCATTGGACACAATAATATTTCAACATATTGCATTTATTATGTTGCATTCATTTCAATTGTTGATACAATTGCCCATCATTATGCCACCTGTACACCACCAAAGTCACCGTTTCTCATTATTTATTGTCTCCGTTTCTGTCAACAGCTCCAGGGAGGGAAGAAACTTGAGGGGGTGGGGGTCAGCGGGTCAGCTATATTTTTTTGTGCTAGATGAGGCAAAACTATCCAGGCCTCAGTGGCTTTTTGAGTGACAGTTGTTTGTGAGGAGACAATGAAGGTTTTAAAAAATAAAACAACCTTCGGTATCCACTGGATTGTTTCTCCCCCCCCCCCCATACCTTCTTATTCTCAGCTTTGAAAACAAACACAGAGGCAGCCATTTCAAGTGCTGCAGGATTAGCGGGAAAGTTGGGTTTTCGAAGAAGCTCCGGCTGATTGTCTTAGCATGTTGCAAAACCTTCGTGCCATCTGGCCTGTGGTCTGAAGGGGCTTGTAGGTGCCAGTCCATATGTGCCCTTGAAAGCTTTTTGTTTCCGTTTCCCAATGGAAAGCTGTACCTGCACAAGTCACAGCCTTTTCTTTTTTAACCAAGGAAAAAAGGAGAATTTTAGGATGTTTTTTGCAGAGGGGAAATGAAAGGGCTGTGCACAGAAACTTCACATTCAGCAGGGTTTTCTCCCTCAACATTTCCTTCAGACCGGTTTGTTTTGTGAGAGCATGTGTTGAATCATTGCAGTCAGAATTGCTTATAACTGGTTTCCAGTGAAACAAAAACTCACCACCAGTTTGAACAGAAATCAGTTGATTTTTAACCTGCCACCTAAATAGGATTTTAAAAATTTCAGAGCCCATTTCCTTCACCCAGTGGATCCATGGACGACAATACCCATGAGCCCTTGCCCATATGATGCTGGCAAGGGCTCATGGGAATCGTAGTCCGTGGATATCTGAAGAGCCACAGTTCGGCCATCCCTGCGGCAAACTGTCACAAAGATCACCAAAGGACCAGTCACTGGCTCCTTGGAGGCCTGGCTATAAGCAATCCTTCCACCTTACAAAGTAAACAAGTCTTTGTCTCTTTCTTCAAAAGTGTGAAACGGTGGGCCTCGAAGGAAACTTGGATGAGGCTGAAATCTCTTCCTCTACCGTCCTGGTTTCTCCCAAGAAAACCTTTTCTTCATAGCTGTAATGCCCCTGACAAGCATCACCCCTGCTCATATCGAGATGCATTCCCTCTTGCTGTTTTTTTCCAGGTTCCAGGCTGCTGAGCCAACTAGAAATGTTTTTGTAGGAAATTATGGTGACAGATACACCACCCGTGACAATGTTATGGGGCGTGAACAAAGGCTGAAATTCTTGTTGGATACCGTGCAAGTCAGACAAATATCAGGCTTGTCGCTGTCTCCCTACGTTGCCCATGCCTCAACTATGATTGTCAGTGGAGGGTGGGAGTTGAATGACAGCCTATGAAAAAGGCTACCATAAACCATGTTTATGGGCATCATGGCATCACCCCAAAATTTGGCCCAGGCTGGCCCAGTCAGTTCAAATCTGAAAGTTGGTGGAAATTTCATTGGGATTAGCCACCCTTCTAAGGGTAACAAATTGAGTCTTTTGAACTCTGGTGCTGGAGAAGACTCTTGTGAGTCCCTTGGACTGCAAGGCGAACAAACCGGTCAGTCCTAGAGGAGATCAGCCCTGACTGCTCCTTAGAAGGCCAGATCCTGAAGATGAAACTCAAATACTTTGGCCACCTCATGAGAAGGAAGGACTCCCTGGAGAAGAGCCTAATGCTGGGAGCGATTGAGGGCAAAAGAAGAAGGGGACGACAGAGCATGAGGTGGCTGGATGGAGTCACTGAAGCAGTCGGTGCAAAGTTAAATGGACTCCGGGGAATGGTAGAGGACAGGAAGGCCTGGAGGATCATTGTCCATGGGGTCGCGATGGGTCGGACACAACTTCGCACCTAACAACAACAACCCTTCTAAGGGTAGCAAAAAGGATGTGTTCAGACCTGATTTGATTACTTTCTAAAAACACATCTTAAGAAAATGGTGCTAATGTGTGGCTGCAATTTTTTTGGTAGGTTCCAATCCAAAACAACTTGTAGGTTGATGGGGCAAGTGTATTACATATGAACCCATGAAGCTGCCCTCTCCTGAATCAGACCCTTGGTCCATTAAAGTTGAAGCTGCTGTCCAAATTCTCTGGCAGAGGTCCTTCATATCAACTCCTGCCTGGAGACTCCAGGGATTGAACCTTCTGCATACCAGGTAGATGATCTACCACTGAGCCATGGCCTTTCCCCATTAGAAGTTGTATTTAGTTTTCTCTCCAACAGAATTGAAAATAAAGTTTAATGTACTGTTTTGCGGGGGGGGGGGGACAGAGTAAGCCATCTATCGATCAACTGCATTTCAATTTCCAGGTTCAGCTTGACTTTCCTTGAAACCACTGTCCTTAGAAATATGACAGCTACTTTCTGAGTGTCAAGGAAAAAGTAATCTGCTTGTCATTAGGGACTTCACAGCTTTGCTCTCGAGGGAAGAAAATGGCTGTCTCTACTTCTTTGCTGTCTCTTCTACCGTCTTCCTCTGCTACTGCTTCTGAAGGTGATCTGTTAAAAATAAGAAAGGGTTTTTTTCTTTACCAGCTTTCTCCCTAATTGATATATCGGCAGGAATTCTTATGCTGCTCCTAACAGTGCAGTGGGGAACAGTAGAGCACCAAGTATTGGGGAGGAAATAGCCAGGTTCTCAATTCTGGCTTGGGAAATTCATTGGGGGGGGGGGCAATAACTGGGAAGGGCAGATTTGCAAAAGAGGAAGGAGCTTAGTAGGGATGTGATGCTGTAGAGTCCAAAGCTGTGATGTGTATTCCAGGGGACTCTGGATCTCCAGCGTACTCTAGAGATCAGATGGAATTCTGGGAGAACTCCAGGCCTTGCTTAGAAGCTGGTATTCAGTTGCAACTAGGCCTGTAGTCCAGCAAGATGTATGGAAGGTTGCAGAAGGGGAATTCAGTGACAGTGGGAGGAAGCATTTCCAGCCTGAGGCTGGCAACCAACAGGGAACCTACCTTGGGAGCGTCATGATCAGGTCATGTTCATATGCATCCATATTCAGGTATGTGACTGAGACAGCGTTTTTCCATCTCCTTCCCCAAGCTCTCCTGGCCTTTGATTTCTTCCACTTACGAGCAACATTGGTAAAGGTTCTCTGTGCCTTGGCTTGCATGTTTGCGTGAGCACCTAAGAATGCGAAAGGCACTTTGTGTTGGATTTTTTGTGCGTGTACATCCTTGCATGCACACTCACAGATATTGAAGTGATACATGATGGGATAATTCTGTTTCGTGTGTTGAGAGTGTTATAGTGAGACTCTTTGGTTGTGTTTGGTCAAGTCAGAAAATGTAAAAAAAACAACCCTGCTTCTGTTGTGAATGTTAAACAGGAAACTATAGCAGAACCAGACTGTAACCAGATGTACACAGAAAAGTAAAGGAAAAAATGTATCTCTGAAACCAGTTTTACCTGTTGAAGCGTTATGTTTGAACGTTTTACTAGTGTGTGAGTAAATATATAGTTTATTTTCAAATAAGAAGAAAATAGCCATAGAAAAGCTGTTGTCACTTGGCAGTTATAATATACAATTTTCCTTGTTTTGCTGAATAGACTCTGGGAGGTTAGTGAAAGTTAACTACTTTTCACAAATATTTTGTCATATTTTTACAATTCATATATTGATCGAAATCAAAATCCAGTATCACCATCAATATTTGCCATTAAAGAAGACTGTGAACACAGTCCACTTTCTTAAAAAGTTGACATAAGTTTACAGTCTAGACCAGGGGTGGCCAAACTGTGGCTCTCCAGATGTCCATGGACTACAATTACCATGAGCCTCTGTAAGCATGCTGGCTGGGGCTCATGGTCATTGTAGTCCATGGACATCTGGAAAGCCACAGTTTGGCCACCCTGGTCTAGAGCACATTTCACAGAGAAAATGAATCCCATACACAAAGGACCGTTGCAGATCTAAGGAAGAAAATAAAAAGGCATACATTAGTCTAACTTTAGAGTCCCAAACTTTACCTCAGCATCCATCCTGGAGTGCCATAGCTCAGATGTGCAGTTGGAACAAACAATTGTGCCAGCGCATGACCACTGATAGCTGGGTGTCCACATCTAGTAATTATTCATGCCCCACCTGGTTGGACGTCCTTTACCCTCCAGGGCTCCTGGCTCTTCCTCCCTAATCAATTGGAGTGTACATTTTACAGTTCAACTCACAGTTTGAAATAGCCATCCACCTCCTTTCTTCCTGATAGTTGGGCAAAAAGTTGTTTCCTTGCAAGAAATTTGATCTGCTAGCAATTTGAGCATTTTTATGACCTCCTTCCCTGGGAAAGAACATTGTTCCCAGCGCTTTGGGGACCCTTGGGTGAGGTTCTAAGCACTGTACATCTCTTGGGAGTTCAGCCAAACCAGATAAAATATTGAACAATTTTTTAGCCAATTATAGATTCTCTGATCTGTGTTGGGTACCGATATAGCCAACCTGAATACAAGCCGATTTTTCCTGGCTTTTATTCGGGCATATTCAACTATACTGATCAACTATCTCCCCCTCCCCCTCCCCCTCCCCCTCCCCCTCCCCCTCCCCGCAAGGGGAAATGAAATAGACTGCTGAATTGGCAGGCAACCATTTAAACTTTCTGATTTCCTTCCCTGAAATGGTTTTCGCTTCTCTCCATTTGGTAGGAAATAAGCTAAATAGGTCGCTAAAATGGCTGCCAGCCGTTTAAACCTAGCAGCCCATCTGCTGTTAGGTTTAAATTGTTGGCAGCTCCCCTCCTCAGATGGAGGGAAGCTTGCAGCCATTTCAGTGGTCCGTTTTGCTTCCCTCCACTTGAACTGCCATGCTGCTAAGCTAAAATGTCTGTGAGCCATTTAAGCCAGGCCGAGATCGGCCCATACAGAAGGAACTGACAGCACTGCCTGGGCTAGGGCTGGCTCCATTTGCAGTTAATTTTAAAGTGAGCTGTAAAGGAGGGCAGACCAGAATTGACCCAGGCAGCAGGAGCTGCCATCTCCCAAGCAGCCTCGGCTCAGCTAGTAGCAGGAGGGACTGGTCCCTTTAAGTGCTTCAGTTCCCTCCAAGCCGCACACTGACTTGGCTTGGAGTACTAAGGCAATTAAAAGGATCTCAGTCCCTTTAAAAGCCTCAGGCTCATGGAGCTGAAAAATTCAGCATTCCTGATTATTTCTGAATCCCAATCCCATACCAGTATTGTGATTGGGCAATACTGAGAAATACAAATTATTTGAGGGTTCAGTATACCCAAATCCCAAAAATACCAGCAACATTGTGATATCCAGAGTCATGTGATGATGTCATGTGACTCAACCTGAAGTGATATCAGAGCACTCTTTGCAAAGCTCTAGCATTTTTTCAAAATTCTAAGGTTTAACCATAGTATTTTGAGTGAATGCCAAGTATAATTGGGGGGTGGGGGGAGATAGAAGGTGTACCACTGAAGCAGGATCCATGGGGACATCAGAGACATTATTCTTCCTCATTATTCTTTTTAAAAACATTTTACAAGTTTGTATTCCTCTAGAGATGAAATTCAGAGCAGGTCTGGGCTACCAAGCTATTTTAAAACATGGGTCCAGCTCCCCTAGTGATCTTGAGATCTCACTTATTTATTTTACCTAACTTAAATTAATATGTGCTTTTAACCTTATTCATGATTGTATCTCATTACTTGATGTTACCCGCCCCGAGGCTTGTGGGAAAGGTGAGTTAAAAAATTGTTATTATTTTATTATTATATTACTTGTCTTTGATACTTGATATATAACCTCTTTCTTAATTTGACCTTGTGTTGTCTTCTATTGTTGTATTTCTTTCTTTTATCTTGGCAATGGTATTTCAGTCTCCCCAACCCACACGTTCACATATGTGCCAACTCAGTGCTCTAATGCTGAGAAAATATAAGCAAGTTTCCTTCAATGGCAACTAAGGGAAGTCTCTAACTTTAGGAAACTGAGCACTGTGCCAATTAAACCACAGGTTGACCATCTGGACACAGGCACATGCTCGGTACCAGCCTATCAAGCGTTACCAGATGAGATTATGACTAAGCACACTTTTTGTTGGGACACCCTAGGTCATTCTATCCTATGGCTTTCATAAAAACAAGAACACCCATCTAAGACGATTAACTGTAATGGATTTAGAAGGGTATAATTCTGTTTGGGATTGCATTGCCTGTCCTCCGACTGTGTTTTTAGATGTTTAAAAACAATACCACAAAAGAGTCTTACGGGAGACTCAAAAATTCCATTTCTTCCATCTTCTTGGCTGTTCGTTCCTAGGCACACCTGAATGTCAATACCATCTAGCAAAGGAAACAAGAAACTTCCCTGATGCTTAGTAGCACGAGGTATATATAAATAGCTTACCAGCCTTCAGTAAAAAGCATGGTGGGAAGTGGATGATTGTTCACCAATGAATACCTGTTCTTAGAGAATGACTGTAGCTGTCAAGCTGACCTGCTGTGGGGAGCAGAAGGATATAATAATACACAGAAATGTATTGTTACAAGGCTAATTACAACAAATTGTTGCTAATTGAAGGCAAATTATTATATACAAGCTTGCTCCTTTAGAGCTATTGATTGGATTTACTTGTCTTTCAACAAAGAAAATGGTCCCCTGAGTAATGCCCCAAATTGCAGAACTCTTGAAACGGTTTATTATTTAGCTAGAAAACTTATATGATGCCTCTCCGGAGACCTGATCAAGGTGACGAAAGTAAAATAATACTGTGTCATTAAAATGCAAACATAATAAGACTAAGCCATAAAATCTAGCCCAGGCATAAAAAGAGCATAAACCAGTGGTGGCCAAACTATGGCTCTCCAGATGTCCATGGACTACAGTTCCCATGCTGGCAGGGATTCATGGGAGTTGTGGTCCACAGAGCCACAGTTTGGCCACCCCTGGCATAAACCAACAACAGCTCAAATGCAGCTGCGAATCTCCAGGTGGCTCCTGAAGGTCTGCTTTTACAGTTGATCTCGACAACCAAAATTACATCCCCTGGAGAAAACGGCTGCTTTAGGGACTGGACTGTACGGCATTATACCCTGCTGAGGTACCTCCCCTTCCAAAACTCTGCCCTCCCCAAACTCAGCCCTCCAATTCTCCAGGTATTTCTCAACCCAGAGCTTGCCACCCTCATAAAACAGTCCTTCGCCTACAAGCAGGAATGAAGGAAACTTCACTAAACATAATAAAGCTCAAATTGACAACTCACTCCCTACCTGATTGACGCTCCCTGGGGGTGTGCCACCAACAGAGAGAGAGAGGGCCAATGAGGGCCAATCAGTTCAAATTGCACTTTGCCAATGAGGGCTAATCAGTTCAAATTGAATGCAGACAACTCACTCCCTACCTGATTGGCCCTCCCAGGGGGTGTGCTGCTAATAAAGAGAGTGTATTACCAATGGGGGCCAATAAATTCAATTTGCACTCTGCCAACGAGGGTCAATCAGTTCAAATTGCACTCTGCCAATGTCGGCCAATCAGTTCAAATTCCATGCAGATAAATCATTTCCAACCCGATTGGCCCTCCCTGGGAGGTTCCACCCACAGAGAGAAAAAGAGCACTTTGCCAATGAGGTCCAATCAACTCACATTACATGCAGACAATTCACTCCCTACCTGTTTGTCCCCTCTGGAAATATTCCCCCAATAGGAGATGGCCCTGATTCAGGAATTGCCTTCTCTAGTAGTTTAGTCCCAATCAGGTTGGAATGCTCAGCCAGGAAGGGCTAATAAGGAGTCAGCTCTATGCCTCCAACTTCCTGTCGGTTTCAAAAGTTTGCTGGGTGGAAGAGGAGGCAGCCTCAGAGCAAGCCCTACTACCAGTAAGTTGCCCTGGTCTCCTGGTCTCTTGCAACTCAGAGGATATGGGGAGGGAATGAGCTGCCTCCTAGGGCAGCCTCTGTGTGCCTTCTGGAGGGGGGGGGCTGTGGGAGGTCCAGAAATGTGCCCCTGCTGGACCTTTGGGACCCAGGGCAGTCAGAAAAGGCCTGTGCCTTGGGAATGTTTATTCATGTGTAAGTCTTGTCAGGTTTGCTTTGGGCTAGCCATCACAGGTCATTGCAGCAGGGAAATTAATGCTGATGTAGGTGGGACTGGGAAGATGTAGACTTTCTGTTTCCATATGACTACCACCTTGGACTTGCTGCAGTCTTTCCAAGACAATCACAACAAAGCAAATTCGAGACCAATGGCATGGAAGATAGGGAAAGTGTAGACGGGGAACAGAAGCACTACAAGGCCATGGGGACATGTGGAGGGGGGAAACAGTGTTTCCCGGTAGCACCTTCCCAGTAGAAGAAGAGTTGGTTTTTATATCCTGCTTTTCACTGCCCAAAGGAGTCTCAGAATGGTTTATAATCACCTTCCTTTCCCTACAACAGACACCTTGTAAGGTAGGTGAGGCTGAGAGAGCTCTGAGAGAAACTGCTCTGTGAGAACAGTGTCTAACAGGACTGTGACTCACCCAAGGTCACCCACCAAGTGGAGGAGCAGAGAATCAAATCTAGCTTGCCACATTAGAAGCTGCTGCTCTTAACCACTACACCAAGCTGTACAAATTGCCATTGCCTTAATTGCTAGAGCACAGGCAGAAGAAGCTATTGCAAGAAGATGGTGTAAGTCTTTCTTTGACTTGCTCATTGACGGTTATAGGAGTCTTTTGGACCTTCTAGCCAATGGCTTCTTAGGACAATCCAAGGAGGGAGATACCCATATTCATTGGAATGCTGTCCTGGGTGATCAAGTCTAACCTGATCTTGTCAGCTCCCAGAAGCTAAGTAGGGCTGGCCCTGGTTAGTGCTTGGATTAGGAGACCATCAAAGAATACTGGGGTACAATGCAGAAAAAGGCAGTAGAAAACTACTTCTGTTATCTCAATGCCACGAGAACCTCACAAGGTCACCATAAACTGATTGAGACTTGATGGCATTTTCCACCACTCCATTCAGCCATGTGAAATTGCATGGAAATGGTACATTACATAAATTGCTGGGCCAAAAAGAGATACTAACAGCTGATTGTAGTGTATACTCCAGACCAGTGGTCCCCAACCCCCCGGTTTGGGGACTGATACCGGGCCGTGGATCAGTCGGTACCAGGCCACGGCTCTTTCTCATCCTCCTCCCCAGCTGCTGCCTCGGGGGCTGCCCTGCCACTCTGCCACCAGGTCACCTTTAGCGCTCTCCAGCGGCCGCCATGGCTGGGGCTCCCCCTCGGCGTGGCACTGTGCAGCTGCTATTGGCAGTGCCCCCCAGCAGGCAGCAGGAAGTCAGGGGCACCAGTGGCAAAGCAAGTAGAGCAGGGGCTCAGATGGCAGCGACATCTCTCGGCAAAAGACTACCCCCCCCCCCCGGGCCTCAGTAAAATTGTCAAGCATTGACCGGTCCCCGGTGATAACAAAGTTGGAGACCACTGCTCTAGACCAACCCTGGTCAAAGCCAAGATACCCCACGTGCCATAAGAGATTGTTGCATCTAGCAACTCAGACCAAGCTTTCTGCATTCACCAATGTCTCTCAGGGTAAGGAAAAGAAATTTTATTTACTCGTCAGGAAACTGAATGGGAAGAACATCGAGTAATTCACCATAACGTTGTTACGATGCTGGAGAGCGTACTGAAAGAGCAGACAACAATTATCTTCTGCTTATAAAGCTGCTTGGAGTATTCTTTTGTGGTTAGATATCAGTCATAGATGGAAGGAAGTGAAACATTAGACAAGACAGCCTCTGGAGATTTCAACGTCTGGCTGCATGTAAACCCCAACGAAGGGACAGTTACTTAATGCAATTCTGAATCCTGATCTTACACATTTGTTTTCTTTCTACATGGAAAAGACTGTCACAACTTTATACAGAGGCAGCATGGTATTGTGGCTGAGAACGGTGATTTCTAAAATGGAGAACTGGGTTTGATTCCCCATTCCCCAGAGTATTTAGAATAATAGAGTTGGAAGGGACTTCATGGGTCATCTAGTCCAACCCCTTGCACTATGCAGGACACTCCCAACCCTATTGCTCATCCACTCTAACCTGCCACCCACTTAAGCCTTCACAGAATCAGCCTCTCCATCAGATGGCTATCCAGCCTCTGTTTAAAAATTTCCAAAGATGGAGAACCCACCACCTCCCGAGGAAGCCTGTTCCACCGAGGAACCGCTCTAACTGTCAGGAACTTCTTCCGGATGTTTAGACGGAATTTCTTTTGAATTAATTTAATCTCATTGGTTCTGGTCCGTCCCTCTGGGGCAATTTAGCGCCTCCGAGTCTAAGATATATCCAAGCCTCAGCTGAAGATCTTACCTGGAAATTAAAAAAAAAAACACAGAAGGGCATTCATGTTGGCCAGATGTTCAGCTCTCCCCTCTGTGATTTTAGAGGGTCAATATGGGGAAATCCTTAGAGCTGAAAGTATCTGCCCCTGTAATTCTGGAGAGTTGGAGACTGTATTCAGATGTCCATTCTATATTCCAGCTAGAGCTTGTTTTACCTGTCCATTACTCAGTAAGACTGGTGCTACTTCAGAAAAAGGAAAACTCACGTTCTTCCTGTGGCAAGAGAAAGAATATACTTTCAGATGAAGTTGGCATTAAAGCCTGGCCAAGTTGTCAGTTATTACCAAAGGAGGGAGGGGAACTATTGAGAGAGGGTTATTTTTGTCTTTACCTTTCTATAAGTTTTTGATTTATGAGGTTAATAAAAGCTGCAATTTCTAAACATATGAAGAAATGCTCAGCTGTTATAAGAGGCTGATACCCTTTCCCCTTCCCTGCTCTCGCAGATACCAACAGAATCCAGTCTCTCGTGCAGATTATTGAATGATTATATCAGTATGATTTCCCCCACTGATTTATCTATTCCTGCTGTTGTCCAGATGCTATCTCCTTGCATTTCATGCAGTGGGTTGTTTTGTGCTGTGGCTGGAGTCTCCTCCAGTCTTCAGGACAATGAACGTCTTGTGGTGATATTCCATAGTACAGTAGGAGTTTCATCAACAGGTTTCAGAACAGAATTTGAGCACTTCTAAGTGCAGTGGCACTTTTAAGACCAAGTGGCACTTTTAAGACCAACAAAGATTTGTTCAAGGTGTGAGCATTCGTGTGCTTGCACACTACCTCAGACCATGAAATAGGAATCATCTAGGAATGGATATAAGGAGAGTGTAAATTAGCAGTAAATTAGTAAACAGCATCATGAAGATATCCAACTTGAACATTTTCCTAAAAATCACCAACCTCTGGGTCTGTTGAGTTTCTAGCACTAGAGGACAATATGTTGCTCATATTGCTGATTTGTTGTTCTGCTGTGTTATAAAAGGGTGTTATAAAGGAAATAATGGGTTTATATTGATCTGTTTTTTGTTTTCTTCTATATTACTCTTGCCGTGGTTGGCAAAGTTGCTTATTCTTATTGTTGCTTTTGATTTGTGATTTATGCGATGGCTTTTTTAAAAAATGTATAATATTGTTTTTGTATTGGCTTGTGCTGTATGCTGCACTGAGATCCCAATGGATGAAGAAAGCAATAGAATTGATTGCTCAGTTTTATACTATTCAAATTGTCTTGATGTCTTCCAAAGAATCTCAGAAACTGTAGTTGGCCCACCACCTTGCTGAAACAGGGCTACGGGGCACAGCTTTGTGCTGGATATGCTCCTTTCTCCAAGACCAGATTCAGAGGGTTGAAGTGGGGACGAATTGTCGTGTTTTTGCTTACTCCCATGTGGTGTTCTGCAGGGTGTAGTACTCTCCCCTACTCTTTTTAACATCTTTATCCGCTCTCTGGCCCAGCTGGTCTGGAGTTATGGACTGGTCTGCCATCAGTACGCTGATGACACCCAGCTCTATCTCCTTATGGAAGGCCCCCTGACCTCACCCCGCAACCCTTTGTCAGATGTTTGGAAGCCATGACTGAATGGCTTGAGCACAGTCGCCTGAAACTCAACTGCTCTAAGCCGAAGGTCCTCTGGTTGGGAAGGAAAGGATTAGATTAAGCAGTGTGTTTGCCCCTCCTGGCAGGGATGCAACTGTCTATCACATCACAAGCCAGGGGTGACCTTAGATGCCTCAATATCTATGGAGGCACAGGTCAAGAAGGTAGCCTGCCAGACATTTTTTCATCTTCACCAGGTTCGGGTACTATCACCCTACCTTGCGCCTGAACACCTAGCTACAGTGATCCATGCAATAGTCACCTCCAGAATTGATTTCTGTAACTCACTCTATGCGGGCTTGGCTCTTGGCTGGTGCAGAATGCGGTTGCTAGGGTCCTCACTGGAACAACCTGGAGGGCCTATATCCAGCCTGTGCTGAGGCAGCTGCATTGGTTGCCAGTTGTGGCTCGGATTAGGTTCAAGGTCTTGGTGTTGACCTTTAAGGTCCTTCACAGTCTGGGACCCATATACCTGAGGAACTGTCTTCTGCCATATGCCCCTAGCAGGTACCAACTTACTGACCATGCTCGCCTGGCCTCGACCAGGGCCAGGACATTTTCAGTCCTGGCTTCTACCTGGTGGAATGAGATCTTGGAGGAGCTGCGGGCCCTCAGAGAGTTTACTGCTTTCTGTAGGGCCTGCAAAATGGAGCTCTTCTGCCAGGTTTATGTTTGGGGCTAGTGCTAGAGCTGGTGATATAGGTTCCCCTTGCCACTTGCCATTGGTTCCTCGACATCTGGTACCTAACATCTTACCTCCCCCACGCTGTCTCGCTAGGGCCTTCCTTTTCTAAGGTGGGACATGGGATCTTTTTTCTGCCACCTGTTAAGTTTTTATGTTATGAGATTAGGTTTTAATGGGTTATTATTGAATTTTATTGTCTGGATGTAACCCGCCGCGAGCCGATTTCGAGAGAGGTGGGCTATAAATCCAATTAATAAATAAAATAATAATAACAATAGTTGGATGACAATAAACTTTTAGCACGCTCATCAAAGAACTACAGTTCTTTTGGTGAAAGGAAAGGCATTTCTGTATAATAGATCTGTAGTGCAATCCTAGCAGCAGTTTCTTGGGAGTAAACCTCTTTGATTAAAATGGGACTCACTTCTGTGTAGACCTTCGTAGGATTGCTTACTAAGTAGGTATTGATAGACTGATATTTATTATATGGGCAATCACCAGCAAGTCATAAGTTTCAACAATCAAAGATTCACATTACAATGTTAGAGTAATATAACAAAGTCTATTTATTGATTTGTTTGTTTATTTGTTTATTTATTTATTGGATTTATAGCCCGCCACTCTTGAAGCAGGCTCACAGCGGGTCACAACAATAATCCAACAAAAAAACCCAATAAAATACCCATTAAAACCCCTGGGTTAGGATAAACACCATAAAATCATTAAAAAGGTAGAGGTATCCCCTGTGCAAGCACCGGGTCATGTCTGACCCTTGGGGTGACGCCCTCCAGCGTTTTCATGGCAGACTCAATACGGGATGGTTTGCCAGTGCCTTCCCCAGTCATTACCGTTTACCCCCCAGCAAGCTGGGTACTCATTTTACCGACCTCGGAAGGATGGAAGGCTGAGTCAACCTTGAGCCGGCTGCTGGGATCGAACTCCTAACCTCACAGACAGACCGCTTCAGACAGCATTTCTGCCGCTTACCACTCTGCGCCACAAGAGGCTCTCTCTATAAGTTCAAAATTATATAATTTTTATCCGAGCCCTGGGTTCACTATCAGTCAGCGAGTTTTATAAGCTATGGCAAGAAACTTTGCTACCGGGGCTGTAAATTGCAGGTTTCCATCTTCTAGTAACTGCCTGGTATTTTCCAAGTTTGAGTGACGATTATCCAGCGGAGGGATAATTGCAAGCCTCAGCTTATTGCAAGCCTCAGTATAAAACAGGCAGCTAAGTAGGTACTGTCCATTCCTAAAGGATTTATACCTTTCAGGCCATTGAAATCAATAGGCTTAGAAGGGTGTAACTCTGTTTAGGATTGCACTATTAATTGTTCCTTTCCCCTCCCAGGGAATTCTAAAAACTGTTATTCATTGGTGTTTCTCAGCACCTTCCCCAAACTACCATTTCAAGAATACCATAAGTAGGGTTGCCAGCTTTTGGTTGGGAAATATCAGGAAATTTGGGGTGGGGTGGGGCTGGAGCCTAGGTAGTGCAGGGTTTGCGGAGAGGAGGGACTTCAGCGGAATAAAACGTCATAGATTCTGTCCCCCAAAGAGGCCATAGGTACAAAATCCATACATAAGTTTGTCCTTTTGAGGGCTTTTACATTGGTAGTGTAGGTAGCATAAAGGTAGCTCAGCTGGCGTTTTCCCATCTACGCTGGGTGAAGCTACTAGTACCCTCTGTGTCCCCAGAACACCTAGCCACAGTAATCCACACAATGATCACCTCTAGGCTAGACTTCTGCAACTTACTCTACATGGGCCTTCCCTTGACCTTGATCTGGAAACTACAGCTTGTTCAGAATGCAGTTTCATGGGTCCTCATGATGACCCCATGGAGAGCGTGTATTCGGTCTGCTCTCCAGCAGCCGCACTGCATTCCGGCGTAAATTCAAGGTGTTGGTTTTAACCTTTAAGACCTTACATGGCCTGGGACCTGCATACCTGAGGGACCACCTCTCGGAATATGTCCCCCAAAGAGTGCTGCACTCTGCAAACGCCAACTTACTGGCAGTCCCCAGCCCCAAAGAGGTGTGAGTGGCCTTAACCAGAGGTGGAATGAGTTGCCGGTCAAGACAAAATTCCGAAGGGCCTGCAAAACGGGCATGCAAAATTCCGAAGGGCCTGCAAAAACTCTTCCACCAGGCATATGGTTGAGGCCAACGAGATACGATAACATTTATTGTATACAGCCAAAGGCCATTACAAAGCATAATTAAAAACCATATGGTACAAATACGAATAAAACAATATTTCTCCAATATTGCAGGTTGAGGCCAATGTAAGTACAATATGACATCAATAAGACACACACCCCTTCTCCCTCGCCTGCTCTCCCTCCCATCCTGAAATCTGAACATAAAATCGTTGTTAGAACTACTCTGACACAAGTGGGCAGCTTCGGGGCAGTCAAGAAGGTTTTTAGATTAAGAATTTTTAAAAAATTAATAATGAATGTATATGTATTTTTTTATTAATGTTAGCCTCCCCAAGCCTATTTCTAGAGAAAGGCGGCCAATAAATCTAAATAATATATAATAATAAATAAATAATATTCCCTCGGTATTTGGATAGAAATGTGGCAGAGCAGACAGAGTTCTCTCTCTGTCTCTCTATCTGTCTTTCTGTCTCTCTCTTTCTCTCTCTCTGTCTCTTTGATGGAAAAGAATTTCTCTGAGGCGAAGACTGGATTTCTCACTGAGATTTGGTTTAGGATGGGCATTCCCCTCCGGCCAGAACTTGTTGGTGTCTCCAGGATTATTCTGTTACAGTGAACGACAGGGAATATTTATTTGAGTCACCCAGCTTTGCATAATTTAATGCATTCATTCTCCTATGAGCATTTCTGGCATGGGAACCTCCTTGCCTGTCCAGAATGCTACGTTCTTTGTGCTTCCCTATAAGCCATCAGATCCCAGACTGCCACGTTTGATTTCATGGAATAAACCCTCAGGCATGTTTTGAATGCGGACACAAGTGGAACATAAACCCCAAACCAGCTATGTTATCTACTACGAGCAAGATGTGTGGTTGAAGGGGGGAGTGGAGGGAGAGAAGCACATATGTAACGCTGATTGACATTTTGTTTTCACATTGTAACATCTTAAAAGTCAATTTTGGAGGAAAAATTGGAGGATGTGCTTTTCACATCAAAACTGAACTCATTTTGAAGAGTGGTACCTCTGAGACCCATTAGTTTTGCTGGCGTGTTGGCTCAGAATGTTCACTTGCTCAGGGGACAAAAAAGTTGGAAGTCCAGTGTCTATGAAAGGAGGGGAAAGTTGGCGGGATGTGCCTGACCATCGCTGGTCCTCACAGAGTGTGGAACTTCCCTGCTTTCTGGTGCTGCTACTGCAAAGTGAGCTCCTGGAAATTTTGTTCTTGGAGGTCTACAGACTCTCAGGAACAGGGGAAGGGGAGTAGAAGGAATGGGTAGAATTTGCTACACTTCTCCCCCCCACACACCAAAAAAAAATTGAAATGCCATTCCATCAGAGGAATTGTGTGGCTTGGCACATTCTAGTTTGCTAGGGATTACAACTGTTGAAATCAGGGAGATCTTCAGTGTGTATGATTCTACAGCAGGTATGAAGAACTTCCTACAGGGGGCATTGGAGATGTGTAGTTATTTTTTATTGTTGTTGCGGGTCCCCGTTGCAACATGGAAGTTTAATTAAAAAATAATAATTTTAGGAGTCGGGGGAGACAGTTTGGGTCCCCAAAAACATTGCTGTGAGGGGATTAGTGCCTTATGCCATGTCCCATTGATTGCCAACCTGAAAAGCGGGGAGAAACCAGTGAATTGTCCACACTTCCGGTTTCTCCACCACCTTGTTGGGAAGCGAAAAGCCATGACAAGACAGTGGGATAAGGTGGGAGGAGTCTCCCGTCAGGAAGCAGCCAGATGCTCCATTTCCCATCATGGCTGGCAGCTCACATTCTCCGCCTCCATGTGGAAACGGTCCCAGTATCCTGATTGGCTCAGCTGGCGACTTCCTACTCCTTTGACCACCTGGAATCCTGCTGGCATCCAGTATTAGGCTATACTCAGAAAATGATTAAATACTCCTGTAGTTAATGTATTAGTAACTGTTTAGCTTTGTGTTTTTGCAGCCCTAAGTGGTGGCAGCGGAGCTGGAATGTACAGATTGATTTCAACTAATCTGCCACCAGTGCCATCCTGGACATATTCATATTCTTCCACGGCCTTTGACTTCAGTGAACTTTGATGGCTGTAACTCTGTTTAGGATGGCCCTGCACTCCTTTGGCTACCATCCGCCAAAGCGAGGAATGCTCCTTAAAGAGAGCTGGAAAAAGTAACACTTTTGCATAGAACTCTGTTTCTCAAAAGTTCTCCCGTAGAGAAGAGTGTCACACCCTTGGCTGCTGTAGTATGAATAGCAGCACTTCACCAAAGCAGCATTCTGATTTTGACGAGGAATTGCTTGAGATGAAGAAATGAAGCAATTGCAGCTCTTATGAGCAAATCATCCTCAAATGGAACTAATTATAGCTGATTACACTGTGGTTACCTACCTGCATCCCTTGCTGGGTATTAATCCTGGTGGATTTTTCTCATCAGGTGTCAGCATCTTACATTCACCTTGTTTCCACAGAGGAGGAGCAATCATGGCCACTCTCAACCTCTTCTTCTCCAGGCTTGAACATTCCCAAGTCCCTCAGCCCTTCCTCATAGGGATTGTTCTCCTGGCCCCGGATCCTCCTTGTCGCTTTCCTCTGCACCCTCTTAATTTTGCCCGTGTCCTTGAAGCCTCCAGAACTGCACACAGTACTCTGGGTGTGGAAAGATGGAGGCTCCATGAAACACACTCAGGCCGTACTTAATGAATTTTTCATGGAAAGCACTCAAACTCTTTGGTGAGGGCTGGAAATAAGAACCCTGAAAGAAAGATGAATGGGTGCCTTTAATTGCAAACCGTGTAGCAAGCGATACATTATGTCATTTTGCTTCTGTAATATTCAGGGAGAATTCCCTCCCCCCCCCCCGCCCTTCCTTCAGTCTCAGGTATTTATTTATTTATTTTTAGATTTATATACCGCCGCTCCCCAGCAGGTCTCGCAGCAGTTTACATAATAAAATATTAAAAATACAATAAAAACCCCATAATTTACTCAGTTAACAGTAAAAAGACCAATATAACAACCAGCAGTGGACAGGGGTAGTCCACTATAACAGGGGTAGTCAACCTGCGGTCCTCCAGATGTTCATGGACTACAATTCCCATGAGCCCCTGCCAGCATTTGCTGGCATGGGATCATGGGAATTGTAGTCCATGAACATCTGAAGGACCACAGGTTGACTACCCCTGCTCTATAATCTATTCTAATCCCATCTTGTTCAGCCTGAGGCCCTACCATCCCTCCAGTGAGAGAGGGAGCTGGTCCTGGGATCCAAGTTGGAAACCTGGGACTCTACCCTGGCCTCAACCATACGCCTGGTGGAAAAGCTCCATCTTGCAGGCCCTGCTGAAAGCTGGTAACTCCGGCAGGGCCCTCAGCTCTTCCGTGAGCTCATTCCACCAGGTTGGGGTCAGGACCAAAAAGGCCCTGGCCCTGGTCTAGGCCAGGCAAACGTTCCGGTGGCCCGGGGCAACCAGTAAATTCGCTCACAGAACAAAGAGCTCTGTGGGGAGTATAAGCAACCAAGCGGTCCTGCAAGTAGGCAGGGCCCAGCCCGTGTATGGCCTTAAAGGTTAATAGCAATACCTTAAACTTGACCCGGAAACAGATTAGTAACCATTGCTGATGATGGAACAGCTGCATTCTGAACCAGCTGTAACTTCTGGGTCAGAGTCAACGGTAGGCCCGCGTAGAGCGAGTTACAGTAGTCTAGTCTAGAAGTCACTGTTGCATGGATCACAGTGGCCAGGTGTTCTGAGGACAGGCAGGACGCTAGTAGCTGGCTTTGGCAGAGATGGAAAAACCCTGTCCGGGCTACTTTCGTGACCTGAGCCTCCATAGAAAGGGAGGCATCAAAGGTCACCCCCAAATTCCTGGCAACTGGTGCAGGTGTTAATTGCACCCCATCCAGGCATGGGAGATGTTCTTCCTGATCCTGTCCTCGTCTCCTCAGCCACAGGACTTCCATCTTGGAGGGGTTGAGTTTCAGGCGACTCTGCCTGAGCCATCCAGCCACTGCTTCCAAACAGCTGGCTAATGTATCGGGGGGGGGGGGGCTATGTCCATCCGTTCATTAGGAAGTAGAGCTGGGTGTCATCCGCATATTGGTGACATCCCAGCCCATATCCCCAGACCAGCTGGGCTAGAGGGCGCACATAGATGTTGAAAAGCATGGGGGAGTATCGCCTCCTGCGGAACCCCACAAGGGAGCTCGCTAGGGGCAGATAACTCATCTCCCACCACAACCCTCTGTGTCCGATTCTGGAGAAAGGAGACCAGCCATTGCAGTGCAGTCCCCCTAATTCCAGTTCCGGCGAGGCGGTGAGCCAATATCTCGCGGTCGACCACATCAAATGCACATCAAATGAAGAAAGAGGAGCCAGGAAAAAACACAGCGGCTTTGTTTGAAACCCTTTCTCGAGCTTCCTTTGCACTGACTGACTTGACACGATGGTATTACGGATCAAGCATCTGGGCATTTTGTATTCCGCAAATCATATGCTTGGCGAGTAAATGCCTAATTCTGTCGCAGGCCCCCTTCTGTTTGACGTTCCACTTGCAAATCAAATTTCCCTGTGTATTCTTCATGTCTGCGCTCCGGAGTGAAATGGTATAATTTCTTTCTTAGCAGCTGCCAACCATTTCGGAGGGAGCCGGGCCTTTCTGTAACATATTTCAATACTCCTACCGATTAATAACACAGCAGCGGGAAAAGACATGTTGAGCAGAGTTCAATTATCCTTCCATCCCAATTATACTATGACATTAAATCGTGTGACATTTAATAAGAAAGGGCATTTCACCCATGGCTACCTTGAGCGCAGACAATTTATGCAACTGCGTTCCCTCGGAAGAATTTTTTTTTCTTTTTAGAAAACTTTAAAAAAAAGAAAGAAAGAAAGAAGGCAGCATCCGGACATGCTGCTTTATCTACCGCTCTGTGTTAATTAAATGAGATGTAGTGAAGTTGTTAATATTGAAGTTACCTGATACTTTAGACAAAGAGAAACAAATGAATTAACCATACCGGGCTTTGTAAGTGTCTAAGGAAAAAATGACAAACAAACCAGGGATTCAAATAAAGACCGAGGAGAGGTGTGTCTCTAGCTCCCTTTTGTTTTATTCTCATGGTTGTGTTTGTCGTTAAACCTGCACTGTAATTGACCAATGCGGGGCTAGATCCTGTTGGTCGGATCTAGTCACATAAAGGGAAACTGACCAATAGCTTGCACGTGTGGGAAGATCTATTATGGGGCTTTTGTAGATAAGTTGGGGTTGGTTGTGGGTTTCTTCAGTTCAGCTTTGGCTCTTGTACTGTCTTGCTGGGTCACAATAAAGAGCTGAAACCAACACCCAGTGTACTAGGACTATTCTGCATACAATAGATAATGCACTTTCAGTGCACTTTAGAAGCAGATTTTCCTTTTCTGCGCAGGAAAATCCAGCTGCCAAAGCATATTGAAAGTGTGTTATCCTATGTGTGCGGAATGGGCCCTTGTCTCTAAACCCACACGGATCTAATACTCACCCTTCCTCCAAGAAATTCAGGCTGACAGATGTGGTTCTTTCTCCCATGATATCCTCTTAACCACCCTGTAGGTAGGTTCGGCTGAGAGAAAGTGTCACAGAGAGCTCTTGGGTAAGAGTGGAGTGTCCTAAGTCACCCCTGCTTGCCACTATGCCTTAAGTCTTCAGGAGCACAGGACCATTTCTATGACGACTGTTGCTTACCCAAAATGAGATTTCCCATTAAATTAGCAGTCCATGCACAGACATTCAGAAGCACCATCTCTTTTGTAAGCCGCTCTGAGGCTACTTTGAGGAGGAAAAAGCAGGGTATAAAAAGCCCAGCTCCTCTTCTTCTGATATTCAGGTGATCCAGATCTGAAGCCCTGCTTACACCATAGACGTTCTCCAGATGACCTTGGGCCAGGCACAATCTCTCAGCCTAAAATGCTCCAGAGTTGTTATAAAGACAAAATGGAGAAGAAAAATATAAGCTGGCTTGGGTCTCCCATTGGGGAGAATGGGAGGGAATAAATGAATTAAATAAAAAATCATTAAATTCCTGGAGAGTCTGTTTGTGAGAGCTACTCATCCCTTGATGATAAAAAGAGTCCAGTAGCACTTTTAAGACAAACAAAGATTTATTCAAGGCATGAGCTTTCGAGTGCAAGCACTCTTCCTCAGACTATGAACTGACCATCAAAACAGTAGGAATATATAAGCAAAGGTTAATCCTTTGCTTATATATTCCTGCTTATATATTCCTACTGTCATGATGGTCAGTTCATTGTCTGACGAAGAGTGCTTGCACTCGAAAGCTCATGCCTTCAATAAATCCTTGTTGGTCTTCAGGGTGCTACTGGACTCTGATTTTGTTGTGCTACTTCAGACTAACACGGCTACCCATTTGAATCTATCCCTTGATGATGTTAGCCACTCAGTTGTGTCCAACCCTTGGCGATTCTATGGATCAACTGTCGTCACACTTTTCAATCTTGCTCCATTTCTTTTAGTTGTACAATGCTCTGGCCAGTGTCCATCATGATGATATCTAACCACCATGTTCTTTGTCGGCGTGGTTTCTATGGAGCCACCCGAAAAGTATAGCATGGCTTTGTGCACTGACCCCTCACTATGCAATGCAGTGTAACAATTTTTGTTCCATGGCCCAATGATAAGTAATGTCTGCTCCAAAAATAGTCTAAATAACCTTTCCTTTTAATGCAAAAAAAAAAAAAAAAAGCATTATGCAGCCTTCACTGATTTGGATCAAGATTTGATTTGCATTTATGTATAAATAGGGGCCAAGCCCATTGCATTCAGGAATACAACGGGTGCTAGATTGGGGTGGGGGTGGGAGATTTCTGCAGACAGCCTCCCCCTCCCCCCAGGACCTGGAAAGGGTGCAGGCAGCTGTTATGGAATTCACGGGCAGGGGCAGTTCTCATGCAGCAGGGATCTGCAGCCTCCAAGCCTTGGAGAGGAAGAGGGGGTGGTCAGGGGTGGGGGGCGGAAGGCGATTGGCTGGCTGCTGGACATACAGGCGAGCCAGTTGGAGGAGGAGGCACTCAGGGGCGGGACAGCCACCCTGACTGGGTGTTAAGCACTGAGTGACACTTAAGTCATGAGACATGCTCCTCCTCCAAGCCCTTACTAGAAATATATTACATGAAACAGATATTATGAATAAAGGCTGCGTTGTGGGGTCCAGGTAACATCTAGACAGCTCAGTGTGCGGGACTGAAAATTGGATCAAAATCTTCAGTGTAGGTGAGAAATTTCATTTGCTCTGCAATCTCTTGCTTTTGGGCACGGCCTCCTGTTACTTCTGAGCAGCAGCGTTTTCAGTTGCAAAAGGAAGCAGGGTTGTGCTTCCTTTGAAAACAAACCTACAGAGGAAAGTTTGTGTTGTCAAAGTTTACACTGGGAAGGCTAAAGCAGAAATGGAAGGGCATTCTGGAACGTTTCCCAGCAGTTCTGGGATATCTTTAAGCCTCTCCACATGAGCCACTTGATGGTTTTGTCAAGTGTGACTTGTGTCACATGGTCATGTCTTGTGCGGGTTAGATTAACATCTCAGTTGACTAGGCTTACTGACAAATACCTGGCTCCTGCTGCAATCTGTTGGGAGCTGTGTGCCAAACTCAGCAAGCAGTTTTGGGAAGGAGGCTTGGCTTTGGGATCTGATAATGATCCAGCCATTCTAAGAATATATGTTTGACGCGAGACATTAACAAAATGTCGCATGGTGCGTAAAGATGACGTTACTGGCAATGACGTAACACTGGAATTTGTAGCTCGAGGCAGAGCGCAACTAGAAGAAGAAGAAGAGATGATTCTTATATGCCCCTTTTCTCCACCTGAAGGAGTCTCAAAGCGGCTTACAGTCGTTTTCCCTTTCCTCTCCTCACAACAGACACCCTGTGGGGTGGGTGAGGCTGAGAGAGCCCTGATATCACTACTTGGTCAGAACAGTTTTATCAGTGCTGTGGCCAGCCCAAGGTCACCCAGCTGGCTGCATGTGGGAGAGTGCAGAATCGAACCCTGCTCACCAGATTAGAAGTCCGCCCTCCTAACCACCACACCAATCTGGCTCTAGAGAAAGCAGTGTAACCACCCAGAATGTACACAGCTAAATTTGTTTGGATATCTTAAAACAGCCCCCCAAACAACCAGCTCTGTGCTCCCAACTGGTGAGCGAGACACGGGTTGAAGCAGTGGGTGATCAAGCATGTCTACCTTCATCCCTTTCACTCTGTAGTTGGGGAGGGCGGTGCTGAGAAATAAGCCAAGCTGTGGGTGTTCGGGCGCACATCATTCGGAACCACAGTTAAGAACAGCGGTGGTTAATAAACCAGCTTCAAATCACAGTTTGACAGACCCTCACTAAAATAGTTTGTGAAATGGGGAACTGCTTAATGAACCCATTGTTTTGTGTCGACCTGAACCGAAACCATTCCCCTCTCCCTTACGCATACCATAGTCATAGGGTAACAAAACCTTGTCTTGTTGTTGTCTCTTTTCCACCTAAGAGTTTGGGCATGGCAACGTGAAATCAAGAATCACTGGTAAAAGGTACCGCTGTGAAGAACACGTTGAGAACAGCAAAAACAGGGAATCCCAGAAGCCAAATGGATGGGTCAGGGAGTTAGTTGCAGGATTCTCTAACTACTTTAGTTGGTTTGGCTTGTTTTCCGGAACGGAGTTCTGCCTTTGCCTGGGGAGTCTTGACTTCACGTTGACACATCAGGGATGCTGTCCTCACTGCTAAAATGGCCCAGATTGTGGTACATTAAAAATTAAAATGGAAGGAAACTTTTCTGAGCAGCCCAGGAACAAATTGTCTCTGTTATGGAGAAATCGCACTCACAGTTTATGAAGGAGAAAAACCCACAGTGAAGAAATTCCACAAGTCTTGCTTCTGACCTGACCTTACCCTCCCTGGATTAGGATTGTGTCCAATATTAACCATGTTCTAGCAAAATAAAGTGCTTTGGGGGATGAGGACAATATCTTTTTCAAAGCCCTCTGAATGATATGTTTATCCATTTTTACTGCCCTTGTTTCCTTCTGTTTCAGGTCCTTTCTCTTTCTTTAGGTAAGCTCAGCCAATCAGGGATCACAGAGAGATGCTGATGATTCCCTTGCTGCGTAGCCAATCAGATTTGTGCTGTACAGCAAAAAGATTAGTCAACACAAGCATATGGACAATTTAACATGCACCTTAAACTCGAGAATCAAAATTTTCAACATATAAACGGTGCCCAATTGGTAAACCGTGCAGGCAGAGATGGCACAGTATGGAATTAATATTAATTATTTCAAATGGGTAGCCGTGTTGGCCTGAAGTAGCACAATAAAATCAGAGTCCAGTAGCACCTTTGGGGGACCTGTGGGGGACTAAAAGACTAAGAAAGATTTATTCAAGGTATGAGCTTTCGTGTGCAAGGACTCTTATTAATCAAGTGTTCAACACAAAACATTTGTGGAATTTCTTTGCTGATAATTGCTTGATTGGATGCTATACAAACAGTTTGCCCATTCACCTATCACCAACTATCAATACATACATAGGCTATCATTGGGCCCCTATGCTTGTGGTGCACCTGAGCAATGGCCTAGCATGCTCAAGCATTAAGATAGCCCCGAATGGCACCATTGGTGGGCATCCGGGTACCCCTAGGCATCACCCACAGTTATCACTGATCTTTCCTTCATGTTGTTCAATGGTTTGGTGTGCTCCTCATCCCCATGTAGGCCATCCGTAATGATCCAGCCTGGGAGGTTCCAAAGTCATTTGCCATCTTCGTAAACACTAAAATCTACCCCGCTCTGCACGGAATGGGCTGTTTAACAGATTGCTTAATGTGGAAGTGGAATGCTGATGGATTGCCTTAACGTGCAACATTACTTGGAGGCAGCTGATAAAAATGTCTTCATATATAATCATTAACAGTGGAACTTTCCGAAAAGCGGAGGGGGGCAGCCTGGGAAGAAGCGGGACGGGGAGGGGGGGGGATTAAACTATCAGCATACATCAATATGCACATACATCATTTGCATCCATTGACTTATTGAGAACTGTAAAAATGGCCAACGTCACGAATGAAAAATCTGGGCTGCTTTAGAGAAGGCTGTAAAAGCCAATTCCAACGTTCAAGAATACATTTCATGCTGTTGTTGAGCTATTCAGTATAGATCCAGTGGCCCAGGGCATCCATATCTAGCAAATAATGCCTGTGTAGGGCATGTCTCTGATAAAATACATGGACTCCACACAGACACCAGTGCTCTAGAGCAGGGGTAGTCCGCTGGCAGGGGCTCATGGGAATTGTAGTCCATGGACATCTGGAGGACCACAGGTTGACTACCCCTGCTCTAGAGTTCACTTCCATTTCAGAAGAAGAAGAGTTGGTTTTTATACCCCGCTTTGAGAGCCAGTTTGGTGTAGTGGTTAGGAGTGCGGACTTCTAATCTGACGAGCTGGATTCGATTCTGCACTCCCCCACATGCAACCAGCTGGGTGACCTTGGGCTCGCCACAATGCTGATAAACCTGTTCTGGCCGAGCAGGAATGTCAGGGCTCTCTCAGCCTCACCCACCTCACAGGGTGTCTGTTGTGGGGAGAGGAAAGGGAAAACGACTGTAAGCCGCTTTGAGCCTCCTTCGGGTAGAAAAAAGAGGCATATAAGAACCAACTTTTCTTCTTCTTTTCCCTTCCAGAAGGAATCTCAAAGCTTACATTTGCCTTCCCTTCTCTCCCCGCAACAGACACCCGGTGAGGGAGGGTGGGACTGAGAGAGCTTTAAGAAAACTGTCCTGCGAAAACAGCCCTGTGACTAGCCCTAGGCCACCCGGCTGACTGCCTGTGGAGGAGTGGAGAATTGAACCCGGTTCTCCAGAGCAGAGGCCACCGCTCTTAACTACTACATTAATGTTTGCGTGTGGTGCCAGCCCAGGCTGTAGTGTAGGGCAGGCTGCCAGATATGCTGCAGGCTGCTCTGGGAGGGGGGGGGGAACCCAAACAGCCAGACTTTTCTTTTATGGCAGGAAGAAATCCACAGCTCTTTTCCTTCTGACATTTCCTGAGGTGGGTGATCATAGAGTGTAGGACTCCCTGCTGTGGATAGCCTGAAACGATTGATGGTTGTTCGTGACGGAACACCGTGGTGCGGCAGAACAAGCATCGCGCTTCTTCTCCGAGCTCCATTTTTGTTGTTATTGAAAACGTTAACCTAGGGGTAGTGCACGCAGGCTGGAGGAAAGAGGACTGATGCGTCGAGGGACGCAAGCAAAAGCGATAAAAAGACCGAGAACCAGTGTTTTGGAATGCGTGCATTGCATTCTCAGATCCTAGAATCCTACGTGTTGACGTTGTGCCTTTTAAAAGTCCAGCCGCGGTAGACCGCTGTTACTATGATACCAAATGTTGACTTATAAAACACTGCTGATGGGTAGAGCATCTCAGTGGGGTAGAGCATCTCTCAGTGGTAGAACCTCTGATTTGTATGCAGGAGGTCCCAGGTTCTGTCCCTGGTCCCCCAGTTTAAAGGATCAGGTGATATGAAAGGTGATATGAAAGTCTCTACCTGAGACCCTAGAGCAGGAATTCCCAACCAGGCTTCCAGGGAACCCTGGGGTTATTCTAGAGCTCCCCAGGGGTTCCACAGACTTTCTCAGAAGTTCAGATGGTGGCTGACATCAATGGAATCCACTTCCCCTGTTGCTCTAGAGGCCTAGTCTCTTTCTCCACTGTGGAAATGGTAAATGCCCAATTGATTGATTGGCTGACTCCCACATCCTCCTTCCACACCAACTTCTTTGAAGGGCCCTGTCACCATTTGTGGGGTTCCTCGAAGCCTCGAAAATCTTCCAGGGGTTCCTCCATGGTCAAAAGGTTGGCAAAGGCTGCCCTACAGAGCTGCTGAAAGTAAGTCATATAGTATAAAGCAGCTTCATATATATCATTGACTATGTGACCTTTCCAAGAGAGGTAATTCACATTGTTCAGGTGGTTTCATGTTATTCCTCTTATACAGCCTTTGTTAACTTTTTTTACTGCTGAGAAACCACTGAAACATCATTCAGGCTTCGGGAAATCCCAAAAGTGACGCGATGGTGCTCAATATGGTTGGGAAGCATAGCTGTGTACATGCCTAACCAGGGCCCCTCCCCTTCCCACCCCATTCAGGCCCGTCATTGGCCATTTTTGGAGGAGTGGGTAGGTGGGTAGACATGACCAAATACGATCATATCACCCGATAAAACATATTAAAATAATTAGCTTTCACCCATTCCGTAAACCCTTCCAGAGCCGTCAAGAAACCCCAGGGTTTCGTGTAATCCTGGCTGAGAAAGCCTGCTCTAATGGCATGAAGTCTAGTTGTACCTTGAGTCCCATTACTATTTCCTTTGATACAACCTGGGATTACCTCTTGTCAGGCAAGAAGCTTGAGAAACATATACATTTCAAATGCCTCCTGAGGATTTGCAGCTTCTCGAGAGCGTAGTTGTACAAAATCAGCTGCCACACCGGCCTGAGCCGCCTGCCACTTCTGGCTGTGGTTTAGCAGATACAAAACTTCTCTTCCACATCACTGTTTGAACCAAACACCAAAATGCAGAAGGATGAGGGACTGGCAGTAGCACTTGGGGAATCTAGGTGGCTAACTAGGTGGAGAGTAAACAAACTCAGAAGGTATGATATTTGGCTCTGCAGCACAATGCTTCATACTCCCAATGGTATGCACAGAAACAAAATGTTCCCCGCCCAAAGATATTGCATTTGAACATTCATTCTCAGTGGCTTAGAAAAGTATTTGGAAAGGGGGAAAAGACAATGATCCAGGCTGTGAGATAGCAGTCCTAAGCAGATCTACCTAAAACCCTACTCAGGTCTGTTCAATAGGGCTTACTCTCAGGAAGTTCTTAGGAGTGCACTGTGAACTTTCAGGACCTTTCCGCACCCGTTAATTATAGAGAAATCCTTACCTTAGATAGTCATTATAGTCTGGGCGCACTGCATGACGTCGCTCACATCCAGCGTCCAGGCAGCAAACAGCTGGATACATTCTCCATTTTAAAGTGCTAGTTGGGGAACTGCATAAAGTGGATTTCCCAAACTAAAAAGCACCAGCTAGAGGAGAGCAACCAGCAGGCCACCAACCAAAGTGTGGAGACGAAGAAGCGCTATTTCTGCCTCCAATGTCCCACCCTCACACCCGCCTCCCTCTCCCTTCTCCTGGGGACAAGATTTTTTAAAAGTGAACTGCCTGGAGCAACGAATAGGCATACAAGCATGCAGGCAAAGCCAAACATAAGCATGCCTCTCTAAAAGTCCCTCCCCTCCCCCCAAAAAAATCAGGAATGAGATTTTGTTTTTTAAAGTAAAAAGACATGTGATTCTGTAAGGGGTGACTAAATAAAAAAGCACTATGCATCTATGATTTGATGCAAATGTGTTTCAATGGAGAAGTATTGAATTAAAAAAACGAATGGGCATAGCAGGATCTTTAAAACATTAAGAAAGGGGATTGGCTGTCTGGCTTGATTGACAAGCAGAAGAGAGTCACGTGTAAAGTGCTCTCTTCTGCCATTTCTAGAAGTCAGTGTGGTGTAAGTAGCGTGAAAACGCAGCAGACAGAAGCAAGACAGCAAGAAGGTGAGGAATGGCTGGAGGTGCGATAATATTTAGCGTTACGCCATTATGCTGGCATAACAGTATTTTTTCTATGTACGGAAGTTCCCTCAGATCTGAATATGAAGAGTTTGTTTTTATACCTCACTTTTCACTACCAGAAGGAGTCTCAAAGTTATTTATAATTGCCTTCCCTTCCTCTCCCTAGAACAGGCCCCCTGTGAGGTAGGTGGGAATGAGAGAGCTCTGACAGAACTGTTCCATCAGGACTGTGTTTGGCCCAAATTCACCCAACTGGCTGCATGTAGAGGAGCGGGAAATCAAACCCAGTTCAAATCAAACCCAAGGGGGAGCCCCAGCCATGGCGGCTGCTGGAGAGTACCAAAGGTGAGCCGGTAGCAGACCTCAAGGCAGCAGCCGGGGAGTAGGATGAGGAGGAGCCGCAGCCCAGTAGCAACTGAACCAAGGACCGGTACCGGTCTCCGGACCGGGGGTTGGGGACCACTGATCTAAACTATAGCCCCCTCTTATGCATACCAAATTCAAGAAAAATAATATAAAACAATTTTTCAAACTCTTCCATTCATTTTTGACTCTTTCAAAGGCTTGTGAACTATAATGCTTCTTTCTCCCTCCAATAAAGCTCTCCCAGTTTAAAGGGGAAAAATGTAAATGTTCCAAAAAGATGAGTACTATTAATATTTTGATATCATATTACATCTGTCTGCTGGGGAATGAAAATTTTGGAACAGAAAATGCTAAGAAAACTGTGAGTTATTAGAATATTAAAACCCCCATAAAAATGCTCTCCTTGGCCAAAGCTCTATAATGTTTAATATTGCATGATAACGCTAAATATTGCATTCTACTCCTTGTGTTCTACTTGTTAAGGGAAAGATCTATGTACTGCTAATGCTTAAGCTTGACAGTAAAACGAAATGATTCTCTATTACTCAATTTGTCAGTTTCCTAAATGATGAAATTACTTATGGTCACGTTACAGTGGATATGTCGCCTGGCCACGGGATAAAAAGACAGTTGGAGAAAGCTTCCTTGAAGGAATATAACCACCCTGAGTCACCCATTAGGACCTGGCCTAGATCATGGAGTTCCCTAGGTCCACAAGAACTTCCTTCTTCACTGTAAGCAAGGGCACCTGACCTTCATATCAGGCGATGTTACCCAACATGGTGCCCCTTGATGTGTTTTCTGGTGACCCCTTGTTTCGTCCCCATGGGAAAGGGCCAACCCCAGCTTTTCTTCACACTACTGGAGCAGAAGGCTCCTGAGAGGCCTGCTGCTAAGTCTGAGGTCTGTGGGTATCCACATGGCACCCTCTGTTGATGATGGCCCACCCAACACAGGTAGATTTTGTACTGTTATCTGTATCCTGAATTGTTGACCACTATCCAGCCACTCCAGAAAGATAGGATACAATGCAAGAGGTTTTCTCGGCCATAGTAAAATCTGTCCCTCTCCCTAGTCTGTGCATATTGCATTTCCACAGGGTGTAGCGATGGCCCTTCCTGCTTAATGTAGGTTCTCCTGTGAAATGAAGTGGTTGAGTTTTCTAAGACTCATTCTGCACACATTGGATAATGCACTTTCACTGCACTTTAGGAGCAGATTTTCCTGTTTCGCATAGGAAAATCCAGTTGCAAAAGCACATGGAAAGTGCATAATCCAACATGTGCAGAAAAGGCCTAAATAAAAGAGTTCCTGCCTCAAGGAGGTTCTGGTCAATGGGTTGGATCCCATGGAAGAGCTCCAAGAAAGGAAGCAGATAGAGCAGGTCTTTCCCTGCCTTACCTAAGGAACTTGGACTTCATCTCTGAGGCCTGGGAGACAGACAACATCCCCAAGTGACAAGTGGGAATCAGCTGAGATTGTTTCTTTGTCTTCTGCTGGCCTCAGCGGAGAAAGGAAAGAGGCGATTTGACCTTATTTGCCTTGTGGTTTTAGCATCCTGTTCTGTGGTGGCTTTTGCTTGTGAGGCTCTTCCATTTCCCAAAGGAGCATTGGGATTACTGGTATCATGCATGAGGAAGGTGGAGAAAGATCCACAAGGCCACCTGCTTCTGTAAAAAAAAAAATTTTTTTTGCTGGATCCAACCTTATATTTTGACAGACCAGGGCAGAGAGGCCCTGACTTGGAGGGTCCAACCAAGCCTGACCTTGTCAGATGTTGGAAGCCCCAGAGGGTTTTCCGTGGTTAGTGGGAGACCACCAAGGAAATCCAGGGTGACACCACTATTTGTACCTTGCCAAGCAAACCCTTTTGTTTGAAAACCTTGCAAATTGATGGTGCTTTCTACCACCAGGGCAGAGTGTAAGAAAAACTGAGCAAGGCAAAAGTAGAAACCAGAACGGGAGCAGAGATGGGGCAATCAGAATTCTTTGTGCGTTAAAGGTCATGTTGGTAGTGAAATGTACTCTGTCGATGTATGTTTGATATAAACAGATGCAATTAAATATATCTCTTCCACACCGCCCGCATCGCTACAGCATATGTACGTGTAACATGTCGTTCTGTTGAAATCCGGCTTTTGAAAAGTGAATTTTCTTCACTCCTGGCACTGGGAATTCCCCTTCTCCTCCTTATAAGCTATTTTAATATAGAAGATGTAGATCTAGGCTTGGGTACTCTTAAGCCAAAAGGTCAAAATAGCTTAAGTGGATATCATCAGACTCTATAATGGTCTATCTTAATGTGATGCATGTGGGAGAAGCCCATGGTATCAACTCATATTCCTCAGACATTAAGAAAGGTAAATGGGCGATTAGATCATACGCTCTTCTTCCTGGCAATATTATGTTTTCAGGGAGCTTTCTGCAAGACAAATACATTTTATTTGGAAGAAGTCATATCAGGATACTGGTGATGGGATGTGATGTAACAAGCGGAGGCTACCGATAGGAAAGTGTTGGTTTATTGAAAGCAAATTGAGTGGACACAATAGGGATGGGAGACACTGTGCATTTTCTGCGATCAAGCAAACAAATGTTAGCATGACGGGGGATACAGCCAATATTTGATGGGATTTTTGAAGGTAGCATCACAGAGGAATTGGTTTGATTCAAACAGTGTGACCCTAAACAGGGTTACAGCGCTCTAAATCACGGGTAGTCAACCTGTGGTCCTCCAGATGTCCATTGTAGTTCATGGACATCTGGAGGACCACAGGTTGACTACCGCTGCTCTAAATCATCCACGTCAGTGGGATTAGAAGAGAGTAACTCAGTTTAGAATTATAGAGGTCATAGAAGAGGACTTCCTGACTTTCCCGCTCCAGACACAGTTTGTCCTGACTCCCAGAATTCTGTGCTCATGGATTGGTGGTCTTTTGGGGCAGCACTTGGTAATGAAGTGGAAGTCTGCAACAAGAAGGGTGGAAGGGCTAAAATTGCCCATCCACAGCAGTTGGAAGTGTTTTCTGCAACCAGAGAAGGGAGCTAAAGATCTAAAGCAGCCTTTCTCAACATTTTTACCACTGAGGAACCCCTGAAACGTTCTTCAGACTTCGAGAAACCCCAGAAGTGGCGCAATCGTGCAGAATATGGTTGGGAAGCAAAGCTATATATACATTTTTCATTATTACTATTTTTATCTCCTACCCATTCAGGAAATGTTTCCAGGACTATCAAGGAACTCCAGGGTTTCATGAGAAAGCCTGATCTAAAGGATCTAAATTATCCATCAGCAGGTTTTGCAGATTTTCCCATCATTTGCAATGACAGAGCAAAATAAATATGTCAGCCTGCTATGGGAAGCCATGGTTCTCTCAGACTGCTTTCAACCCGCTTCACTGTTGCCCGTCTCCAGAGACGAGTGTGGGAATGGAGCTCGCATGCCAGAATGGGAAGGTTAATTGGAAAGATTGCTTTAACAGAAGAGTCTGCCGATGAAAGCAGTTCAGCAGACCACGAGCGAGATGCTACTAACCAGAGACAGTAATTAACCAACGATGTCAATACAATACCATATAGCAGATGAAGAGGCCATTAGGACAACAACTTCAATAGCCTTAGAACTGCACCATCACTGCCCATAAAATTAGTCCTCTCTCCTACATGAGAGAAGCAGAACATTCTGTAAGGGCTAGAGAAGGATCTCTGAACCTTGTTTTAAGCCAGACTTCCTAAGGACGGGTTTATACAGATGCGGACATTGCGTGTGTAGATGGGTGTGCTGTAGTGGTTACTGTTTCAGGCTAGGGCCTGGAGTGGCCAGGTAAGAAGAAAAAGAAGAGTTGTTTTTTATACCCTGTTTTTCACCCAAAGGAGTCCCCAAGCGGCTAACAAACACCATTCCCTCATTCACCTCACAACAGGCATCCTGTGGGGTAGGTGGGACTGAGAAAGCTCTGACAAGACTGCTCTGTGAGAACTGCTCTGACAAGACTGTGACTAGCCCTCTGACTGCACGTAGAGCAGAAGTGAGGGATCAAACCCAGTTCCCCACGTTAGAGGCTGCCACTCTTAACCGCTACACCACGCTGGATCTGTTGCAAGCGTAGCATGGGAAGTGGCCGCTGGGAGGGGAGAGTGGCAAATTTCCTTTCTTGATTGTAAGCAACAGTGTGGCTGCATTCTGACTGCACAATGAGCAACATTCGATTCAGCTCCGTTTTGTTGCACTAGCCCTAGTCAGCTCCCCGGACAGGTCCCAGCCCCTAGTTCATTCATAAACCCTAATGAGGCTGCTGCTTGCCTCCTATCCAGCCTCCAAGGGATCTCTGGATGCTCTTCCTGGCATTGTGAGGTAGTTGGCAAGGCTCACGGCATGTGCCACCTGCTGCTGTAGGCCAGTTGCAAAAAATTAGGCATAGAAAAGGCGAGGCAACTTTGGTCAAGTCCAATCTAAGCCAACCCTCCTCCTCCTTGAGCTTGGCTAGGTTTCATCATTCTTCTTCTCCTTTACATCTAGCTCAGCCTTTCTCAACACTTTTTACCGCTGAGAAACACCTGAAAAATTCTTCAGGCTTCGAGAAACCCCAGACGTGGCACGATTGTACAGAAGATGATTGGAAAGCAGAGCTGTGTACATGCCTAACCAGGATCTGTCCCCTTCCCGCTCCCTCCAGCCCCATCATTGGCCATTTTGGGAGGGGGGGTCACCATGACCACATATGGTGATGTAACCATAGAAATATTTAACAAAGTAAAAATATGTTGTAAATTAATTGATTCGGTGATTGCCGAAGCAGCCAAAGCGCACCAGAGCACGCAACCCTACTCTGGGGGGCTGTGGGAGCTCTGAAGTGCCGTGGTATGTGGGGGGAGCCCAGGTTGTCTTCCCAGCTCCTACTCCTACATGAGGCAGAGTCACCATAGTAATAGACAGAAGGAGGGATCAAAAGGAGGGCTCAGGGGGTCGGTAGTGATGTAACTGGCAGGGGGCATTGCCATCTGACAATCTCTGGGGCTCTTCTATGGTCAGAAGGCTGAAAAAGGCTGGTTTAGAACCTCAGTTTAGCAGCTAGCATTAGATAGTAAACCGGAGTTTAATAAAACTATGGCTTACATAAAACCTGAATCCGTGTTCCTTTAGAACTGTTAACATATAATCAGTCTCTTGTGCTGTTATCTAAGGCAGGGGTAGTCAACCTGTGGTCCTCCAGATGTCCATGGACTACAATTCCCATGAGCCCCTGCTAGCAAATGCTGGCAGGGGCTCATGGGAATTGTAGTCCATGGACATCTGGAGGACCACAGGTTGACTACTCCTGATCTAAGGCATTCCTTGGCTACAGTTCGCAGCAGAATTTGCAATATCGTAAAGCGATATATTCCAGCCTTTCTGCCGAACTGGAAATCATTATTTTATGTTATGAAAGAGGTTCTCTCTGCTCTCTTCCCCAAGTTATCCACTGACAAACTGTTCAGGACCCTGTCTTTCGATGCTTGTCATGTCCGTAGAACAAAATTGATATTCAATAGAGAAACACAAATGACAAACCTTTATGGCCTGGAGGGATATTACTGGAAATGACCCATAATTGCTCCTTTTAACTTTTTATAATAAATCTGACCGAGTCATTGTCCTAAGGAGCGGACAATCCCAGCTGATCAGCCAAGCAATGGTTTTCCATCATATTAAAGGATTTGCTGTCATTTAGGCCAAATTTTGTTCTGTAAAGAAAAGAGGTATGCCTCTAAGAACAAAGCCCCCCCAAAATGAACTATAAAAGCAGGACAGGTTACCTATCCTCTCTTCAATTTGCACATCTCCTTTGTGAGGGATGTCTTTTTAATTTCAGGAGCTTTTCAATTAGGTGGTGAATAAGAGCCTGTGAATGGCTCAGTCATTCCATTTCAAGCTAAGCCTGTTTGTCTGCTGTAAGTGTACAGACTCCTCAGTTGCTTACAAAAGGCCACAAAATGCCATGGATGTAAAAAAAAAAGAAAGAAAGAATTAGATGAGGTAACCTTTCAAGCAGTATTAACGGCTGTGACATTATTGTGTCATTAGTGTTCTTCCCATTAGGCCCTTTATTCGTTTAGCATAACTTATTTCCCGGTATTTTCCATTATTATCTTAACAATGAAGGAACCATTGCTTTCATCGATATGTCAAATCCGACTTGTCTTTAGAAGGCTAGTTTGTGAGGAATATCTTAACTTGTTTGCTGGTCCAAAAAAGAAAACCATGCAAGGGAGAACCCCCAGAAGTGGCACGACCATGCAGAATGTGGTTGGGAAGCATAGCTGTGTACACGCCCACCTGGGGCACCTCCCCTTCCCGCCCCCTCCAGGCCATGTTCGGAGTGGGGGTCATATCACCTGATAAATGTCTAACAACGTTTGACCATTTTATAAATTAACTCACTCACTGCTGTGTAAAAGAGAACTGCATTCGGGTGAACGAAAGACTCAGTTTCTTTTGACATCCCAGAACCCTGATATAATTGAACCAGTAGCAAAGTTTTTACAACTTGCCATGAGAAATCGTGAATGTATCATGTCTAAAGCATGATCTTTGCCTTTGTTCTCACTAGCAGTGGATCCTTTTGCACTTTCCCTTCTTATATTGTACTTTTATATGCTATTAAAGGCTTGTGGTTGTTGTAACAAAACGTCAAATTAACTCTCACCCATTCCGTACACCCTTCCAGGGCCATCAAAAAACCCCAGGGTCTCACGAAACTCTGGTTGCAAAAACCTGGTATGATGACATAAAGTACCTTGAATCCCATTACTAGTTCCTTTGATACAACCTGGGATTACCGCTTCTCAAGAAGAAGCTTGGAAAACTTATTTTATTTATTTATAGTGAGATTTATACTACCCATGAGATTTATACTACTGCCATTCCCAAGAACTGGCTTGCGGTGGTTTATAATATCGTCATATAAATCATACCTAGTAATATATCCTCATAAAATCCCATTGAAAAAACAACATGGAAACATAATACTAAAATGTACATTTCAAAATATACATTTCAAATGCCTCTAGAGCCATCAGGAAACCCTAGGGCAGCGGTTCTCAACCTGGGGGTCGTAACCCCCCCCGACAGGTCACTTGGCCCCTTCCCCAGGGTCGCCAGGTTGCCTGCCGTGGCGGTGGACAGCTGCAGGTGGTGGCAGGTGGTGGTGGCAGCGGGCAGAGGTGGCAGAGCCATAACAATGGCCGCCTCCACGCCGTCTTGATTGTTGTGCACCTGCGTGCGCACGTGGCCACCGCACCAGGTGCCGCCGAAGTAGGGGTCGTGGCGAAGAAAAGGTTAAGAACCGCTGCCCTAGGGATTCAAAAAACCCTGGTTGAGACAGCCTGGCGTAGCAATGTCAAAGCAAGACAAACAGATGTGGTGTGCCGTTGCCTGCCTCTGTGTAACATCCCTGGGCTCCTTTGGTGGCCTCCCATCCAAATAGTAACCAGGGCTGACCTGCTTAACTTCCAAGATTAAGCAAGCCTGGGCCACCCAGATCATGGGGAAAGCAAGGTAAACAAATCTGTATGCCTGTGGATACGAGCAGTTCTTGTCTGCTCCTTCTGGCGCACACACATTTCAGCCATATTTGAAGTACAGTTTTAATTCTACTTCCAGCTGTCTTTCGATTGACGCTTCCTGTCAGTGGACGTAGATATAAAAAACCTCCAACAGGCTGTCAGTTCCTGTGTGGGTCTGAGAGCAGCTGCACTCCAAGACACAGTTGCTTCAAAGGCCCACTCAGCAGATGCTATTCTAGGCAGCCAGAATCCACGTTGTCACGAGGAAGGCTTTGGTTAGAAACCCTCGGTCCAGATCTAAAAGATCTTGAGGCCTCTTTTTTTACTTGAGTAAAAAAAAAAGAAAAAAGAAAGAGCAAGAGATAGGCATCTTAAAAATAATTTCCCCCTTCTTCCTCCTTGTAGAGCACTTTCTTTTCCTAAATTTGTTTTCTTTGGGGGGAGCCTAGTGGGAAGGGAGGAGACACGCAATCCTACTGAGGTCAGCAGGGCTAATAATTTGTCACACTGTTTGATGATTCTTTCTTAATCGTCCAGGTTGAAACTAATTTATGAGAGCTACAGAAGTAGAAGACCACTGTCTTTCTCCCCCTGTCACCTTAAAATCTGCTCTGCAAGGGCAATCAAATTGAAAACTGCAAGAACTGGGGAGCCATAATATACACCCTGCCCTGGGATCTCATAGGAACATCTAGAGGTGAAGAACATGTCCCCCAAAGAATACCGAGATCAAGCAAACAGAATCTGCTCAGGGACCCCAACCCCTAAGAGGTTAAATTGGCCTCAACCAAAGCCAGGGCTTTCTTGCTCCTGGCCACACCTGGGCCCCTCCCCTTCCCACCCCCCTCCAAGTCCATCATTGACCATTTTGGGAGGGGTGGGTGGGTTGATATGACCATATATGGTCATATCACCCAATAAATGTTTAACAAATATAAAAAGTTATTTAAAAATTAATTTACTCCCACCCATTTGGGAAACCCATCCAGGGGTGGTTGAGAAAGGCTGCCTCAAACAGTTCTGCCAGGCCTAAAAGAAGGAGCTATTCCAGCAGGCCTGTTCCTGGTGTGATCCACCTGGAACCTTTGGGGAAGGGCGGGCTGCAGTTGTAAAAATAAAGAAATAAATAGCTGCAGGGAAGCAGAGAAGCCATTCAGCATTCTTTCCCCCTGATGCCAATGCATGAGTCTACCTGTGCACACGAAAGGCACAACCTTCCACAAGAGTCGCCATGAATTTCTCCATAAATCTGTTCAATACAAGTCAGCTTTTTTGCTCTCTTAGACAAGTAAAAGACACAATGTTAACTGATCAACAATTCCAATTCCAACCATTTAAAAGATGGAATTTCTGAATATCATAAGATGCAACAACATATATAATAAGGTATCAATCAATCTTTACACCTTTATTGGCAATATACAAAGAATGTCCTGTTGACAAGGCATATAACAGCAGACATACGATGAACTTTCAGTTAATACCATAAGTGCCCTGGTGAGTAAACTGAATGATCTGTAGAAATCTAGCTACCTTCTAGTTCCATCAGGCACTGTGTCAACAAAAAGACTATAAAATCTTATTGAATCAGAGGGATTGGTCTTATTGAATTAGAGGGATTGATATTATATATATTAAGGTAAAAATATACATAGATATTCACATCGACGTGAATAGATGTGAATGGTGGACTTGGGTTTCAGTATGTTTATTCGGTCAATTGACCCATATAAATAATGCATCCATAGAAACTTCAATCAATTGCAAAAGTTGATCGATATGTGTCGTGAAAAAACACAAAAGTGTTGCTACATAAAAATATTAAGATAATAAATCAATGTATTGTTGGAAACAAATAATATGTTATTGTAGGTGGGGGGGAAGGGTTATGACATGTAAAGAAGAAGAAGGGGGAAGAAACCTCAAGGAAGTTAACTGCAGGGACAAGGAATCAATACATCTTCTCGAACAGTCCATTAGCCCAAGTGATAAGATGGCCTATCCATTACTATGGTTCGGACATTCTTTTCGATCTGATTCAAGTAGAGATGTAAAGGAATTTTGCTACCATGTTGGAAATAAGTGGGTCTTTATCCCTTAGCAGGAACTTAACTAGAATGTCACTATTATGGGATGATAAAGACGAATGTCTAGTGTAGTGGGATAGTAAAGGTAGGATTAGATATTTTTGATGCTTTCATAAAAAGGACAATATAGTAAGATATGTGAAATTGTCTCAGGCCGGGCATTGTCACAGGGGCATACACTTAGCTCCAGTGGACGATTGAGAAACCTGCCCCCGAGGGAGGCAGAGGGGAATGAGTTAAAACGTGCTCTTGAGAAGGCCCAATGGTATTTTACCATTGAGATGTTTGTGAGATATGGAGCTGGAGTATTCCCTGGCCATCCTTTCAGAGTGCTGTAGATTCTAGGAAGAATTGAGAATTCCTCCTGAGAATCTATATCAGAAAGACGTTGCCGTACGACAGCTTTGGCTGTTTTAAGGCCAAGTTCTATTCGATGGTTCGGATCAAGGCCCAGAATTTGGATTTTTTTCAATGATTGTACTATTCTATGGGAATTGTGAGGAGACTGCTAAAAATCTTGGGATTAGTCCCTTCGGATGGAGGTAAATTTTTAACCAGTAATTGATGGTTATCAGCCAGGCAACCTTCTACCTTCAGAAGGCCAGATTCTTGGTGTAGAACAACATTTGGTGTGCAGTTAGGTATTTTATAAAGATCTCTCAAAAATTTTGATTGCTCTCCTTCAAACTTGGGTTTTTATCTGCCCTTCCTTACCTTCTTTTTTTTGGGGGGGATAGAATTGGGAATTTTATTATTTCTTTGCCGCATCTATTGTCTCTTATCTGCTGTGTTTCATGTCCGTGGTTTTAAGGAGTATTTTATTGGGGGGGGGGGTTATAGAGACATTTGTAACCCGCCATGAGCCGTTGGGAGTGGCGGGTAAGAAATCTAATAAATAAATAAACAAACAAACAAACAAACAAATAAATAAATAATAAGGTTCATAGATATAATATTTTAGCTATATATTTGGATCTGTTATTTCTTGCAGTGCATATAGACACTTGTCTTGAAATAAATGAGTTTTCATCATAAAGTAACGTTTCAAGGTAAGCCTGGGTATTTATCTAATGGGAAAAGCAAAATTACTCGGTAGCTTGTTATAACAAAAGCAAGGAGAAATATGTGATTCAGTGATTCAACCGCTCCACTAGTGCAAGGACAAAATCTTCTCTCATACACAATCCCCTTCTGTCTACCATCCAATGCAGCCAACAGAACGGCTGCATATCTGGCCCAAGTAAAAGCTCTCCTGAGAAGATACACAAGTAAAATGTATGAGATATAACACCAGAAACATAACATCCCTGCTTTTCCAAGGGTGATCTTGGCAGATCGTACTGACGGTCCAGATCAGTGAATCTTTTCAGCAGTTGGATGTATCTTTTCAACACTTGTGATCGTACTGTGAGCTGCCCAGGGATACGTTCCGATGGCATCAAGCAATTCAAGCGGTTGCCGAACAAGTTTGCAGACGTCTGTCGGCTGGAAGCCAACTCCCAAATGACTGGAGGATTAGAAAAATAGTTACACAGTGAAGCAATGCTTTTGATCATCCCGTTGTAGAAGGAAGACGGGAAAGAGATAATCTCTCCCCCCCACACACACACACACAGTTAGCCAGGGACAGAAGAAATGCTTTTGATATCCACATCACAAAAGGGAAAGGAGAAGGATATCTTTCTCCCCCTTTTATCTGCAGCCCATGCACAGCTTGCATTGGGGAGGAGGGGAATCAGCTGGGCGTCTGATCACTCCCCACCCTCACCACTCCTGCTAAATTTGCTACATCTCAGGAAGCCTGGAATGCTGCAGGTTCTGGGAGGAGAGAGTAGAAGATTTCTAGCTGATTGCGTGATGTTTGGTTCTGGATCCTCCCCAAACAAAGGGGGGGGAACGAAGTACAGAACAAAATTTTCCCAGCAAGAGATCAGAAGCTGAATGATGCTTGCAAATAATCTGCTTTTGCATATAGAGGCCAAAAGGCAGCAATCAGCAATATAGCCCGTTGATTAACTGGCTGCCTGTGTACTGCTGGTGAAAAGGAAGTTAGCCAAACTGGCAGGTGTTTGAGCAGCCCTAAATCCTCACCTGGTTGCAGAAGTGCAAAAGACCCTCTGTTCTTGTCCATGTATTAAAATTAGCATATCCACACCAGGCAGCTGGCATGAGCTTCAGCACCATGGACAGCTCACTGGTTGCAGAGAGCAGATGGCTGTTCATTTCCAGACCAGAGAATTTCTCCAGCTATCAGTCTGAACAGAAAGGGCCTGTTCCAGGTTATGCCTCTTCTACAACAGTAACCTGATTTGTGAGACTCCAGAGGACATAGAATCCTAGCATCATAGAGTTGTAAGGGATCTCCAGGGTCATCTAGTCCAAACCCCTGCAGTATTGCGGGCATTCACATCTACCTGCCCACCCACAAGTGACCCCAAGTCCATCCTTTTAAAACAAAATCAGTCCAGTGGCACCTTTAAGACCAACAAAGATTTATTCAAGGCGTGAGCTTTTGAGTGCAAGCACTCTTCCTCAGACTAGTCTGAGATGGCCTTGAATAAATCTTTGTTGGTCTTAAAAGTGCCACTGGACTCTGATTTTGTTTTGCTTTGCTGCTTCAGACCAACACAGCTACCCACTTGAATCCATCCTTTTAGTAAGCCTCGGTGGTCCCCAACAAGATTGAGGAAGGGAAAGTTTGTGGTGTCCTCCAAGCCAGAATATTGATTTGGAAACTGTCGCCCCACAAAAAGTAAAGAATCTGCAGAATGTGAGCCAGTAAGAAAAGTTAGGTAATTTGGATTCTGCTGCAGTTAGAAGGACAACTGAGTATTCAATTAGACCCTGAACCTCATCCTCAGATGGATTTAATTTTGAAAATAATATTAAAATTCCTGATCCTCTGACAGATGAAGCAGAGGAAGGAATCACTAAAAAAGGTAGCATTTATTTGCTTCCATATATCGTTTCCGTAGCTATCGAACAAAACCTAGCTGTCTGCTTATATACAGGGCTATTCCCTTCTCATAAAAGAAACTCGATTTCTCCTTGATCAGTAATGCCAGATGTCTTCTTGAACAAAGGCAATATAGTTTTAGAATTGAGTGATGCGTAAAATGGACATCTGAAGAAGACGTGCTCCAGTGACTCCAACTCCCTCTGCCTACACAGGCATAACCTCTCGATTTTTGGAATTTTCCTTAAGCGCCCCTCCAAAATCGCAGGTGGTAGAACATCACCCCTTGCTAGTGTGAAAGCTCCTGTTCCTCAGGATTCATTGTTACAACCATCAGGAAAATTCATCCATCTAAAAAAGGAATGCTCCAAGGGCACAGATCCAGTGTTAGAATTTGTACAGGTGTACAGATAAATCTGCTAGAATTTGTACAGGTGTACAGATAAATCTCAGTGAGGCCAGGGCATGACAAACTGATATTCCTTTATGACATATTTCTTGGTTCAAGGTCAGGGCAAAGTCATAACACTATGCCTCTGCCATATTGTACAGCAAAAGGTTTTTAAGGCCATCTGCGGGACCACCTATCTCTTTATAGCTTTATGGCTTTTTGCTTTATAGGTTTGAATCGGTTAGTTGTCCCCAGCCCTTGGGAGGCATGCCTGGCCTTGACTAAGGTCGGGGTCTTTTCAGTCCTGATCTCGACCTGGTGGAATGAGCTCCCAGAAGAGCTAAGGGCCCTGAGAAAGCTATCACAGTTCTGCATCACCTACCTTACAGGGTGTCAGTTGTGGGGAGAGGAAAGGGAAGGCAAATGTGAGTCGATCTGAGACTCCTTTGGGTAGAGAAAAGTGGCATATAAGAA
Source organism: Paroedura picta (assembly GCF_049243985.1). NCBI lineage: Eukaryota > Metazoa > Chordata > Lepidosauria > Squamata > Gekkonidae > Paroedura > Paroedura picta. The sequence goes on along the minus strand of NC_135370.1, from coordinate 38,476,757 downwards.
CCAATTCTTACAGTTTGGTGTAATGGTTACGAGTGCGGACTTCTAATCTGGCATGCCAGGTTCGATTCTGCGCTCCCCCACATGCAACCAGCTGGGTGACCTTGGGCTCGCCACGGCACTGATAAAACTGTTCTGACCGGGCAGTGATATCAGGGCTCTCTCAGCCTCACCTACCCCACAGGGTGTCTGTTGTGGGGAGATGAATGGGAAGGCGACTGTAAGCCGCTTTGAGCCTCCTTCGGGTAGGGAAAAGCGGCATATAAGAACCAACTCTTCTTTCACTTCTTCTTCCATGGGGAAATGGTAGTCACATTAATATACGCTTCCTGTAATATAAGAATAATCCCACCATGCCATGGTTTGTTGTTTGCTCCTTATACGCTTTGTAATACTCCTTCCTGACATATACCTAAATGGTCCCAAAATCCTATCTAAAGATAAATGTATGTTTGAAAGCTACAAGCTTTCGCCTTGCAAACTCATAGAAAGATAAGTACATGTATTGATAGCATATATCACTCAAAGCCCATGATCCTCAAGCCATTCTGAAGAACGCATCCATAAACACTTTGCTCTCTGGCCCTGTTTTCAGGTAGCTATGCTTAGGGTTGAGTAGGCAGTGAGATTACTCTAATGACTATGACAGCATGTCAAAAATGTTGAAACTCCTTATTTCGTAGCGTTCATCTGACTTCAAAAAGACAAGCGCTGCATCTTTAGTTTCAGGTTGGCAGATTGAGGCTGCCAGACTTGCATATCTTTGTTACGATTTCAGTACTCCCCGCTAGAAATTCCTTGGCCTCGATATATGCTCAAATGTGGATCAAGGTGTGTCAGTTCAGGAAACATGCTTCTAGAATGGGCGTTGGTCAACAGTGCTTTGAAAAATAATTGTTTTGGTAATCCTTCCAATTCATGTCATTAGCCTTTTTAGATACTGCATCCGGATGCACTAGGGATCCAACAAATGCACATAGAATCATAGAATCATAGAGTTGGAAGGGGCCATACAGGCCATCTAGCCCAACCCCCTGCTCATCGCAGGATCAGCCCAAAGCATCCAAGAAAAGTGTGTATCCAACCTTTGCTTGAAGACTACCAGTAAGGGGGAGCCCACCACCTCCTTAGGCAGCTTATTCCTCGATTGGTATGATTACCTTGCTTGTGAAAACATTGAAAAGTCATGTCTTCTGCTTGCAAATACACATTTTCGAGAGGCAAACCAACCACTGGATTTCATTGGCAGTTCTCATTCACTCATTCCAAAACAAAAGACATATGTTGCCCATGTCCACACAACATGACAATTATGTGTGTTGGCAGTATAGATGGGCACGAACCAAGTCACATAATTTTGTTTGTGAAGAATTTTGGCTGGTCCATGGTTTGCAAAGTTCGTGAACTGCAGCTTGTCCACAAACGTCCATGAAACTTTAAGGCAGTTTGTGGAAGTTCATGAGCAAAAAGCAGTCACTTGAATCTCTGCTTTCGCCTCCCTTCAAAAGCCACCAAAACAACTGAGTAGTAGGGCAGGTTATTCCACTGGTGCAGGGCCTGACTCCTCCCAGGAGGTGCCAGGTGACTGGCCCACACCACTGTCCAAGAAAATCCTTTAAAAAGCTGAGCCACATGTAGCACTTAGCTCCATGCAGCATAGCAGTTTAAAGGGGCTTGCTTGGGTTCAGCTCCAAGCCATTTAAACCAAACAGTTTGGCTTAAATCGAGTTATTTAAATCCCTCCTTTCTGCTCCTCATGAAAAGCAGCAAAGAGCAGAAAGCATGGGTCACAGAGTATGTTTTTATTTGGCTCACAAATCCACATGAATTGGTTCAGTTCACAAATTAAGCTCTCGGTTCATATGGGTTCATGTCCAGCCGTAGTTGGAAGCATCACAGGTCATGCTTGCTTCTGATATTTGTAGTTGCCACAGGAACATAATGTCTGAAAAAGGTCTTTAATGAAAAGTGAAGCACAGGGTACAGACTGGCATAAGTAAAGGCCCAACTTTTATCCCAAGTCAGTAGGCTTATAGGCTCTTAGCATTTGTTGAAACTATAGTTCATGTCATGACAAGCATCTATATGGCTGGATCTATTCACACCTCTGGGTTCTGCATTTCATCCATTAAGCCTATTGTAAAATCACTGAATAGAAGCAGATGGCGGTTGTATAAACCAAGGTGAAACGGCATATAAAATCATTGCTTTAAAACATTTAGACCTTTTAGTCTTTGCAAAACGTGCTCAGCAGCAAATTTTACAGATGAATAACTTTGTAAATAATCCATTTCACCAGGCTGATGTTTCCCTTCTAACGAACTGCGCCTGAGCAAATAATTGTTCCCCCCACCTTCCATATTTATTTTTTGTTTGGCAAATAAATCCCGGCTCGCAGCTCACTCAGCACTTTGCCGTGACTTTTGCAAAATGTGGCGTTTGTCTGTTTCCCTGGAACTTTTCTGGGCAAATGGCATGTTTACCCCATGTCCCTGGCATGTTCGGAGTTGTGCTGTGCAGGGTGCCATTGTGGGAAATGCCAATCGCTATCTGGCATGTTTTCCTCAATGACTCATCTGCCTTCCACTAGCCTCGCCTAATTGCCCCAAAAAACATTTTGAACAGGTACACTGAGCAAACAGGCATTGCCACTACTGGGCACTGTGTGTTGTTTATATATTTTGCTTCCAAGCATTTTTCCACACACAATTTATCCACAGATGAATGCTTTTAATTGCATGTGCGCACCATCTGTTCACACGAGTAGTGTAACGTCTGAACAAGGAAGCTATGCAAGAGCATCAACGTATAGTTGGCTCTTATATGCTACTTTTCTCTACCCAAAGGAGGCTCAAAGCAGCTTACAATCGCCTTCTCTTTCCTCTCCCCACAACAGACACCCTGTGAGGGAGGTGAGGCTGAGAGATATTACTGCTTGGTCAGAACAGCTTTATCAATGCTTTGATGAGCCCAAGATCACCCCGCTGGCTGCATGTGGGGGAGCGTGGAATCAAACCCAGCTTGCCAGATGTTTGTGTGAATACAGGCATCATGAGGAAGAACCCATGGCCTGTTATATATAAAAATTTATTTGACCAACCACACTCCAGATATTTAATTTATTTTATTTGTTGTAGGTTGACCCTCTTGACAAAATTATTACTGTAGGTACAAGCAGACAATGATTCTTGATGTTTTCATTGTTAGCTAGTTATTTAGAGCAGCTGTCCCAAACCCCCGGTCCGTGGACCGGGACTGGTCCGTAGATCAGTCGGTACCAGGCCATGGCTCCTCCTCGGCTGCTGCCTCGGGGCTGCCCTGCCACTCTGCCGCCAGCTCAACTTTGGTGCTCTCCAGTGGTCGCCATGGCTGGGGCTTTGCCTCGGCTTGGCAATGCGCAGCTGCTGCTGGCAGCACCCCCAAGTGGGCGGTGGGAAGTCAGGGGCGCCGGCAGGAAAGCAAGTGGAACAGGGGCTCAGGCGGTGGCAGAGTCCCTCAGCAAAAGACTACCTCCCCCCCGGGCCTCAGTAAGATTGCCAAACATTGACCAGTCCCCAGTGATAAAAAGGTTGGGGACCACTGATTTAGAGCAAGATCTTCTGTCAGACCACTGATTTAGAGCATAGGCATGCTGCCTCTTCAGAAGCTGTTTGAAGTAGCTGACAAGAATAAAAAACATGCAAATTCAGTTTTAAGAAGGTCAATAAAACATGCTAAGTCAATATAGAACACGTCAGTTAAAAACATGCCAAACTGATGAAAACAAGTCAATAAAAGCAGGCCAATCCAGTTTTCAGAAGGTTAATAAAAACATGCAAGGGCATCAAAGTGGCATAAAATAAACAGAGCAACTAAACTGATATTGATAAAACAGGCACAGGGCAGACCTTAAAACAGCTCAGCAAGGTGGGTTCCCTTTGTTAAAAGCCTGGGTACAGAGAAGTGTTTTGGCCTGCCCTGATGCCTAAAGGTATGTAAGGTAGTTACCAGGTGAATTTCAAAAACGCTGCATGCAAGGTGCCACCACTAAAAAGACTCTGTCACTGATCACCCCAGATCTTCCCTCCGTAGGCAGGGAAATAGAAAGGAAGACGTAAGAAGAGGATCATAACAGGCAGGCAGGGCAATAATCTCAGCAGGATCAGGATTCCTCTTGGCTTCAAGTCCTATACATCATAACTAGAAAAGGCACTGAGACACCCATTTATATATTATTCTATTATCTAGGTGGGAAAGCATAAGAACAGATATAAGAAGAAAAGCTGGGGTTTTGTACCCCATTCTTCACAACCCCGAAGGAGTCTCAAAGCAGCTTACAATCGTCTTCCTTTCCTCTTCCTACAACAGGCAGCTGTGACGTAGGTGAGGCTAACCGAGCTCCAAGGTCTCCCAGCTGGCTGCCTGTGGAGGAGGAATGGGGAATCAAACCCAGTTCTCCAGATTAGAGGCCACCACTCGTAAGCACAACACCCAACTGGCTAGTTGCTCTCCTTCAGACTCACCTACTTCATGGGGTGTTGATTGTAAGAATAGATGGTGGAGGAGGGAATGGTACTATAGACCACTTTGATTCCCCACTGAGGAGAAAAGTGGTACTTAAATAGCGAACTGAATAATACAAAGACTTTACTGAAGGAACTTAGAAGCAGGAATCAAAGGTGTAAGCTCTGCTCGTTTAGCTGCTCCTAAATCCAACCATTGATAGATCATAGATGCCTTAACTCAAGGTGACCAGATTGTCTCATTTTTGGAGGGACAGCTGGGGGGCACCTGGCAAATTGTACTTATGTTGAAATTAAAATATATACATGACAATACTATTTTTGCGTTCTATGCATTCTATGAAACTTTTTGTTGCTGCATATAGACCAAATTTTTAATCAAGAACCAAATTTTAAATCAAATTTTTAATCAAGCCAATGGTGTCCTGCTTTACCAATGTTGACATCTGGTTGCCTTATCTTAACTACTTGCTAAGTTTCATTTGATGGGATGGCTTTGGACAACAAATAAAATGCAATACAAGTAAAATGCACAAAACCACCCAAGTCCTCAACCCCAACAAGCTAGCCATAAACCAAAAACCCTCCCTTCCCCATCTACCAAATTTCCAGGGATGAGGTTACCAATAGAAGACACTGGAGGAAAGGCAAGATCTTCTGTCAGTCCAGCCTCAACCAAATGCCTGGCAGAAGAGCTCTGTCTTGCAGGCCCTGTGGAACAGAGTCCTTAGCTCTTCTGGGAGCTCATTCCACCAGGCAGGGGCCAGTTCCAAAAAAGGCCCTGGCTTTAGTCAAGGCCATGCAAGCTTCACATGAGTCAGGGATCACCATCCTGGGACTGCAAAGGGCTGATGAATCTGTAGCAAAGACTCAGGGGGAGAAACATGTCCAAATTTCTACAAAGAGGCATATTGAGACCCGGCTGAGACCTGCAGAAGAATGTTATGGTAGAATTCCATAGTGGTAGACTATTGTAAAAGTTCAGACTGCAGATAAGGAATGTTCACCCACATAAAAACCTCCAGTAAATAACCACCATAAAAAATATAGGAGCACAACTAAGAGAAAAATTCTAGGCCAGTCTGCTCCCTGCTGTACCAATTTTCATTAAATGAAAGGTGCACAAAGAAGATGGTGTGTGTTTTTTACACAAGGCAACAGATAAAAATGTGCCACACACACCTCCAAGCCTAAGTGACCCATCTGTTCTACCCCTGCAGGACTCTTCCATTTCATTACCACTTCATTCAGCTACAGTCTTCATATCCTGGGAGATGCTGGGATTTTTCCATTTGCTTCAAAGGTGCAGAAAATCACAAGTTCTGCTCAGGATCGCAGTAAATATACGGCAGTGAGCACTAGACGCGGTTAAGGAAGTTGCAGCCGTTTGGAGCATCACAGTATTTGTGATTGGGAAGGAAGATGGAGGCTTGCGAAACATTTTAGCAATGCCGTTTTGTGCAGCCAGGATGTGGCACACAAAACTTGCAGTGAATTTGACCAAACACAGTCCAGAGCCCTTTCCAGAAAGCTAATTGCCTGGTAATGAAAGGAGTGAGGGTAATGAAGAGATGGCCACAGAAGTGAGTGCTGGCAATGGCCACCATTCCTTCTGTGCAGTCTCTTCCAGCAGAGCTTGTCCAAGGCTGATCCTGCATTAAGCAGGCCTCTATGAGTCCATTGAGCAGTGGTGGTCCCATCTACCTGGTGCTTTAGAATATTCCAAAGCAGAAAACTGGATAAAGTTGTTCTGCTCCATTCAGATCTGGATTCCAGGCACAGGGGCTAAGGCAGAGTCTGTCCAAAGCCTTCTCTTGTCCAGTATTGTTGGATGAGCTTCAGGTGTCAACACACAAGGCTAACACCAAGAGCCAGCTTGGTGTAGTGGTTAGGGCTGCGGACGTCTAATCTGGAGAGCCGGGTTTGATTCCCTGCTCCTCCTCCATGTGCAGCCAGCTAGGTGACCTTGGGCTCACCACAGCACTGATAAAGCTGTTCTGACTGAGCAGGAATATCAGGGCTCTCTCAGCCTCACCCACTTCACAGGGTGTCTGTTGTGGGGAGAGGAAAGGGAAGGCAAATGTGAGTCAATTTGAGACTTCTTTGGGTAGAGAAAAGCGGCATATAAGAACGAATCTTCTTCTTCTTCTTCTTCTTCTTCTTCTGGCAATGTATTTGGAGTTGCTGCTTGGCTGTCCAGTTTGGGCTGGCGAAGGCCTGCTGGGAATGGTTATTAAACTCCATCTTCAATATAGCGGATGCATCGTTGCATAAAGAACTGACACCAGATGTCCTTGAAGTGGTAATTTAAAGATGTCTTTCTAATTCCTTCCCTTGGGATTAGGAAATATCAAACCGATTCTATTTTGTCATTTCTGGCCAAAAGCATCCGATCGCTTCCAGATGATTCTGGACAAGACTAAAAATCCAGATCTGCTATAGTCTGATTTCCAGATGGTGTTCAAGGTGGAATCAATCCAAGTCACCCTGGTAGATGGCCAGTGGGAAGACATGTTGTTTGTCCAGGATTGCTCCATAGCTTCTCCTGACAAAATTCTAGTTCAGTGATTAAGATCAACAAAATTCCCTTTAAAAAAATTGGTACATGACAAAGCTTTTTCTGACACACTTGGGAATGCACTGGTGATTGAGAGCTGGGCAAAAGCAGATTGTGGTGGCCTCTGGAAGTGCATATTTTATCAGAAATCAGAAAACTTTGCATTAGAAGGACTAGTTGGAGCAGCACTTAACAGATGGTTCTTTGCTAGCCCTTTGATTTTATGCACAAGTGCATTTCTCATAACAATTTGACCACTGAGGAAGACACCTCAGTGTCAAAACGCATTTGGTCCGTTCTATCTTGGTTTATTCCATGTGTAGTTAGAAATAGGATATTTTAAAATTATGATGACTATGTTTTTAATAAGTTGAATTAGTGCACTTTATGTAATAATTTTTTTAATTAAAAATTCTTTTTGCAGCTCAGTCTTTGGGTTCCTAACTTTTCTGGCTGGGTTGGGTTTGGGTTTCCCTTGTTGGCTTTGCCTTCCTTGAAGGAGCAGCCTGGGTAGAGTCAGAGTACCTTTACTGGCATACAAATGGCAAAGCGCAAAACTAAACTTTTAAACAGTTTCCATTACAGATCCCATAATGGAAAGATTTTCATTTACAATGGCCGGCAAAGACTCAGCTACTTTGGTGCCAGTTTGGTGTAGTGGTTAGGAGTGCGAGCCAGTTTGGTGTAGTGGTTAGGAGTGCGGACTTCTAATCTGGCATGCCGGGTTCGATTCTGCACTCCCCCACATGCAGCCAGCTGGGTGACCTTGGGCTCGCCATGGCACTGATAAAACTGTTCTGACCGAGCAGTGATATCAGGGCTCTCTCAGCCTCACCCACCCCACAGGGTGTCTGTTGTGGGGAGAGGAATGGGAAGGCGACTGTAAGCCGCTTTGAGCCTCCTTCGGGTAGGGAAAAGCGGCATATAAGAACCAACTCTTCTTCTTCTTCTTCTTCTTTTACAATTATGGCCGAGTCCCTCACATTTAGTATAGTTTTAAACCAATGTTTCTTATTGGCACAGAAAGATCTCAGCTTCTTCAAATATGCAGCTAACGGACAACGATGCAGAGCAAACGTGGGGCATCCCAAGAGTATGTGGAGTAACATGCCAGGGACATTACACCCATGCAAACAGTGTCTCCCCTGAGGAGGGATCTTCAAACATCTGTCTTGCATGACATTTGAGGGAAAGATGTTCAGGCGAGCTAGTAGAAATGCTCTTTTTTAATGGGGAGCAGCCAGTGTACACACAGCGTTCCTATTGAAAAGTAGGCAGAGAATCATCAGTAACAAACAGAGCGCCTTGAGGGCAGCTAGAATTATAGGATGGAGAGAGGGATTTATTGCACGCTCTGAGGTAATTGAGTCTCGGAATCCGCTGGGCGTCCTGAGCCCCAGTGAGGAAAGCGGCAACCTCATCTGCTTAGCTCCGCCCCTTCATCTGCATAGCCTTCCCCCTCCCCCATTCTTCTAGCTCAGGGGTAGTCAAACTGCGGCCCTCCAGATGTCCATGGACTACAATTCCCAGAAGCCCCTGCCAGCATTCGCTGGCAGGGGCTTCTGGGAATTGTGGTCCATGGACATCTGGAGGGCCGCAGTTTGACTACCCCTGTTCTAGCTTGATCTTGCCAGTTATTTAGAAGAAGAGTTGGTTTTTACTACCAGAAGAAGTCTCAAAGCGGCTTACAACTGCCTTCCCTTCCTCTTCCCACAATAGACACCCTGTGAGGTAATGAGGCTGAGAGAGCCCTGATAGGACTGCGCTGTGAGAACAGCACTATCAGGACTGTGATGAGCCCGAGGTGGCTTCATGTCGGCGAGCAGAGAATCAAACCGCCTCAACACATTTGAAGCTGTCACTCTTAACCACTGCACCATGCTGGCCTCTGTTTATTTATCATGTGGCGTGTAGCCAGGAGATTTGAGGGTTGTCTGGTAGCCAGGCTAGGGATGTTCGGAGGTGGCATGCCATTTCCTGCCTCTATGCCATGCCCCCTAGTCTTCCTTGGGGGAGGTCTCCCATCCGAATATTAGCCAGGGCCGATCCTGCTTAGCTTCTGAGATCTGTCGGGATGAGGCTTCCCTGATCTTTCTGTTGTCTGATGGGATGTGGAGCCTGGCTTTTATTAGACAGCTGTAGGAACAGCTGTATAAAGGCAAGAGGGCTTTTCCACTGTTATTCCATTACACTGCCTGAAAATTATAGTCATTATAAAATTGAGACAATTTATCCTGCTGGCATGGAATTCAGCACAGAGAATCTGCCACAGGACAGGCATAATTGTGTTAAATTTCAGAAAGATCAGCTGGAGTGGAAGAGTCAGTGCAATATTAAAAAAAAATAGTGCTTCGATGTGCAAACTTCTTAGATTGCCAACCCCGAGCACACCTTCAGGTTTCCACATCCTGATTTAAGTGCTGTCAGAAATTCAACACGTTCTTTTCTGCATTCATGAGAATCTATTAGGTGTGCATTTTCTGCTGACACAGCATGGTGGACATTTTGACATAAATTTCCCTTGCCTTTTGTTTGGTGCACAAATAAACATTGTTATAATTATTTTAATACGAACGTGGATTATTTATTTATTTATTTATTTGGCCCTAGAACATCGGTTCTCAACTGCTCCCATGCCATGACCCCAATTGCGGTTGCGGCAGCGATGGCGTGCACATGCATGCAGATAGCATGCACAATCATGCAGGTAGCATGCACACACGCGCAGGCAGCATGCATGTGCAAGCGTGCGCATGCGCACAATGGGGAGGCAGCATGGAGGTGGCCATTGAAATTGCTTTCCTGCTGCCCGCCCTCACCCGCCGCCCGCCTATCACTGCTGCTGCCTGCTCCCAGCTGCCGCCCCCGGCCGCTGGCCCAGCCACTGCTGCTGCCACCGCCCTGGCTGCCGCCCCAGCGGCGGCAACCAACCAGAGGACCCACACCAAGGAGCCAGGCAACCTCAAATGGGGTTGCGACCCCTAGGTTGAAAACCACTGCCCTAGAATGTGAATAAAGAAATGGGCTTCTCAAAGACCAATTATGCACGGCAGCAGCCACACGAGGCCATTGCCAGAACGTTGTGGTGGAGCACCATGCTCCACCATTTATGGGCGATGAATGGGAGATGCAGTAAAGTGGCTCAAGCTGCTTTCTGCATACCTACAAGAGACACATTTTGGTGATGGACCAGCTCTGTGCTGAAATGTGTCCCCCCAGGGAACGCCACTGCATCGGAATGGTTCAGCTGGGGGGAGCAGCGGGGGGGGGGGCAATTCCACCTTCCTGCAAAATAGCACGCAAAGCCCACATCGACCTCATTGTACCATGCAATGCTGTAGAGATGAGTGGGGCATATTTGTCCCCCCCCCTCCCCAGCCACCATAGCACAGGAAGGAGCCGGGACTCGAAGGCTCAGTTCTTCCTGTGTGCATGGGCCTGCCAGAGCTTAGTCTCTGATTGTGGCCACGGCAAAAAAAGGAACGCTAAAAACTCAGCGTTCCCTTGGTGCAGGCCATTGGAAACCCTACATGGGGATGGGGCCAGGATGGCGGCAACATCATTCATAAGCAGGGATTAGTCCTGCTCCATGCCACCGCTAGCCTGGCCTTTCTTCCCCATGCATAATTGTTCAAACTCTCCCCCCCTCCACCATTTGAAGAAGAGAAGGAGGAGGAGGAGTTGGTTTTTCTATGCCACTTTTCTCTACCAGAAGGAGCCTCAAAGTGGCTTAGAATCACCTTCTCTTCCTCTCCCCATAACAGACACCCTGTGAGGGAGGTGAGGCTGAGAGAGCCCTGATATCACTGTTCGGTCAGAACAGCTTTATCAGTGCGTGGCCAGCCCAAGGTCACCCAACTGGCTGCATGCAGAGGAGGAGCAGGGAATCAAACCCTGCTCAACAGATTAGAAGTCCGCACTCCTAACCACCATACCAAGCTGGCTGTTTTGCTAAAGTTCCAGAACAATTTTCTTCCTTGGAAGGTTCTGGCTCTTTTATTCAAAGGAATGCCTTTTAAGAAATTATTTTTTTCCCCAATTGTTATATCATTGTTTCCCATGCTGCTTTTGTTTTGTTTTTCAAACTGTCATTTGGAAATGGCTGAGAATCTACGTAACAAAATGGGAATCGAAGCCAAATAAAGCAGTAATCGACAAAAAGAGAGAGAGAGAGAGAGAGAGGGGAAAGAGATTCTTCTTCATCTGAAAAAAAAACATTAGGATCCCCAGAATGAGTTTGGGTGAAAACTCCGCATTTCACATTTCATTGCTTCTGTCGAAGCCTATTCTTCTGCCGTACATTAACAGTTTCAGGTTTAAGCACAAGTGATTCAATACAGAATAAAGAAAGACTTTTCATTTCTTGACAAGGGGCCATTGGGGGGAAGGCGAAGTTGTTGAAGTTGTACCAAATTAAATCTTGCAAGCTGTTTACTAACAAATAGCTTTTTAAGTGTTTTTCTCTTGGCATTACCTGTCTGTGCGCCCCACACTCCTTCCCCAGAGGCATGTGATAGCACTGATTCAATGGTTGTCGCTCTCCCCCTAGTTCCACAGCTGTCTAAGTGGCCTTCGCACCTGCCGCTTCTCCTCCATGTGGGAATCTTCCCTCAGGTTCCTCTTAATGAATTACATTAAAAGCGGATTTTGTATTTGCCGAGAGATCTGTATAGGCAGACGGCTTCATTTTCCTGCGGGCTGGGAAGCAAGGGAGATTCACCTTGGCAATAGAAAGGTTTCTGGGGCATGGGTCCTAGTGACCCTTCCAAATGCAGAGCGCACAGAGCCCAGTACGTAGCATTCTGTAACATATAGCCCAGGGGTAGTCAACCTGTGGTCCTCCAGATGTCCATGGACTACAATTCCCATAAGCCCGTGCCAGCATTTGTAGTCCATGGACATCTGGAGGACCACAGGTTGACTACGCCTGATATAGCCAACCGTGTTTGGCTTCATCGTAGGGCTACAAGCGTACATTGTTAACAGTGAACTTTCAAACACCCATTAGATGACTTTCCTCCACTCTAGAGGCATTTCTGGTGGGTGCCTTCCAAGTCACAAAAGGGCAAAATTTACAGCAGCTAAGTTTTCTCGAGATGCTGCCTTGTTCAGCGCAATCATCTCTGCTGCCGACCTCTTTATTGACAGCATGGATGCCGAGCCACGCTGTGAAAAGAACCTGGCCCATGCTTCTGAAAAAAAAAAAAACGAAGTCTGTGCCAACGTCCGCCAAAAGAGAATTTTGTGATGTTCCAGCAGAGATGAGGTCAAATAAAATTCCATTGAGACGACTGGACATGCTCTCCTATAGAAGAAGAAGAGCTCGTTTTTTTATACCCTTCCCCAGGAAGTCCCAAAGTGGCTTGGAAGAAGAGTTGTTTTTATACAATTGACCACTACACCATGCTAATTACAAACACCTTTTCCTTCCTGTCCTCCCAACAGACACCCCGTGAGATTCGTGGGGCCAAAAGAGCTCTAGAAGAACTGCTCTGCAAGAATAGTTCTAAGTGAACTGAGATTAGCGCAAGGTCACCCAACTGGCTGCGTGTGGAGGAGGAGCGGGGAATGAAATCTGCTTCTCTTGATTAGAGCTCACCGTTCGTAACCGCTAAACCAAGGATTCCCGACTAGGGGTCCATAAGAGGTTCAGAGGGGGGTCCGTGGCGTTTCCCTTCCTGCCTTAATGGACTCAGCCACAGGTAGGGAACCAGCCACTTCCATTGCTCCCCCCCCCCAGCATGAGTGAGTTCTTTCGTGGTTTCTGTGTCTGGGAGGGGGCGGAGCCTGCATTCCTACTCCCGCCTTAAACCACCTCCTGTCTTTCACCCCCTCAGTCTTCCTTGAGCCTGCCTGTGAATGCAGGTGGTGATGTCCCTTCCAGGGAGCATGGCAGAGAGCCATAGCTAGCTGATATCACTTCTGGGGCTCCTAGAAGCCTCAAACAGTATTTCAGGGCTCCTCCATGGTCAAAAAGATGGACAAGGCTGCACTACATCATGATGGCTGACAAATACAAATACTAGAAGAAAGCATCAGAATAAAGAAATCTCTGCTTCAAATGTCCATGCTTGCCCCTAGACATGGTACTTTGGCCCAGATCCCACATTGAGGACAAGTCTATATATTGTTAGAAAAGACTTCGTTTGGGTTAATCACAGCATCATTCATGGCCATAATGCCTGTTCAGTATTTACCATCAATTCCTTTTCAGGGTAGTCCTTTCCATGTCTATTGAGCTGAGATTCAGCTGTGCAGGGCAGGAGAGAAAGAACAGAACATACCTACAGCAAGGGCAACACGACCTTTTCCCAATGTGTTCTGCACTGTGATTCCCTTGCTACAGTTTGGCCACCCACTCTTAGGCCACAAATTCTTGTAAATGAAATTTACAGCCACTACTGGACATGAAGCTAGCCAGCCATGTGTTGTAGTCCACTAGAGGCTTGGCAGGCAATGAAAAATCTGGATTGAAATTAATTCAAACGAATTTTCGGCTGATATCCGGGACAGGTTCCTGACGGAGCAGTTCCCCAGTGGAACAGGCTTCCTCAGGAGGTGGTGGATTCTCCATCTGTGGAAGTTTTAAAGTAGAGTCTAGATAGTCATCTGACAGAAGTGCTAATTTTATGAACTTAGGCAGATTGTGTGGGGGTGGGTAAGAAGGGATGTGCCAGTGTTTGTCTCTTGTGGCCCTTCCTTGTATACCCAATGAATTGCTGATCACCACCGTAGGATGGTAGATGAATTTCCTCCAGACCAGGCTGGATTCTAGAGATTTTTTTGTTGGACGGATCGTTTGGGCATGAAATTGGGGTCACTGTGGGTGGGGAGGTAGTTGTGAGTTCCTGCATTGTGCGAGGGTTGGACTAGATGACCCTGGAGGTCCTTTCCAACTCTGTGATTCTATGACACCCATTGACTGAACATTGGGGAGCTGTTGTGCATTGCCAGTTACCTACCATTGATCTTGCAGGTCACTTTGACAGATAGGAGGCTGTCCCACCCATAAACTCACGTGAGCCTGTGAGAGTTGTACTGCAGCAACCAATCACCTTTGAGAAGGGAGGTGGAATGGTGGAGAGAAACACAGCAGGAGTTCCATTCAGTTCTGCCCCAGGTTGAGAGCAGGCAGAGCAAAGGGGAGCTCTGCTTGGTAGTGTGGCAGAGGGGTTGGCTGTACTTCTGACAGAGAACAGAGTACCCAGTGGCTAGGCCTGTTTCTGGCAATGAGCAGGCCTCATGTCATTTAGTGTGAGTCTTGTGGAAAGGACAGGTTGGTGTGAGTGGAATCCTGGGTATGTGTGTGGGAGAGAGGACCCAACCTAGTTCTGCTCCTCGCTATAGGCATGCCTTTAGGGTAAGGGCCAGCTTGTGTGGTGGGTAGGAGTGCAAGCCGGGTTTGATTCTGCACTCCCCCGCATGCAACCAGCTGGGTGACCTTGGGCTGGCCACAGCACTGATAAGGCTGTTCTGTCCAAGCAGTGATATCAGGGCTCTCTCAGCTTCACCTACCTTACAGAGTGCCTGTTGTGGGGAGAGGAAAGGGAAGGCAAATGTGAGTCAATTTGAGAAGGGGACTGTAAACCGCTTTGAGACTCCTTTGAGCAGAGAAAAGTGGCATATAAGAACCAACTCTTCTTCTTCTTCTTCTTCTTCTTCTTCTTCTTCTTCTTCTTCTTCTTCTTCTTCTTCTTCTTCTTTATATCGTGCCCTGTCAGCAAGCCAGCTCAAGGGCAGTGTACAGCATGGTATGGCATATAACACTGATTGATTGAAATACAACTGGCAGTCACTGGCAGTCTTCAAGCAAAGGCTGGATACACACAGTTTTCTTGGATGCTTTAGGATCATTAGGGCTGATCCTGCGCTGAGCTGGATTGGACTAGATGGCCTGTATGGCCCCTTCCAACTCTGTGATTCTATGATTCTACAACAGTAATTCATTAAATTAAGATACAATTAGTAAAACTTATAAAACTACTTGAAATAGCATTTAAATCTGACTATTCTCATTGTACTTCTAGAACACGTGCCAGGCATCTGTTTCCTTCTAGTATGGGATGCCTTCATGCGGGTCCCTATATTAATGCAAGGTCCATATCAGGAAGGTAGTCAAAATAGACAACATGGCATACCTTGTCTCAACCTCCCATCCTTGAACAACTGGATGTTGGGTTGTAGAGCTCATTGTATTTTATAGGCAGGAGTGATGTAATCAATCTACATGCTTTTTTACCCATAAACCTATTTTAGGACATTTTTAGTAATGCACAAAAGATAAGGAGAAAGCAGTATATAAACATGTTTGGCTCAGTGTGTGTGAGTACGAGTGTGTTACGCGCCATCAAAATGCTTCTGAATTATGGCGACCTCATGCATTAGAAAAAGAGAAGAAGAAGAGTCGGTTTTTCTATCCTGCTTTTCACTGCCCAAAGGAGTTGCAAAGTGGCTTACCATCGCCTTCCCTTCCTCTCCCCACAACAGACACCCTGTGAGGTAGGTGGGGCTGAGAGAGCTCTGAGAGAAACTTCTCTGTTAGAACAGCTCTAACAGGACTGTGAACTGGCCCAAGGTCACCCAGCTGGCTGCATGAGGGTCAGAGTGGGGAATCAAACCTGGCTCTCCAGATTAGAAGCCAATGCTTTTAATTACTATACCACGCTGGCCTCCTAACCCTTTGTTCGGTTCTTGTAGACAGAAGGATGTGGCTTCCATGGTTGAGTCAATCCATTCACAGTTGGGTCTTTCTCTTTTCCTGCTACCTTCAACTTAAATCCACTTCTAAACGTGTAAGGACAATTTCTTAAACAAGACCCCTTTAGAGCCTTTTAAGCCCTGTCCCTGTGCAAAAGTACCAAAAACTGGAGGATTGTGGGGAACATGACTGCCAGCTGTAACAACTAAGCTGAGATTTCCTTTTATTTTGGGTGCGGCCAGAGGCGCAAACCAGGTTGTGTGAGATAAAGGAAAAGAATCAAAAGGTTCTTGGCCCTTGATTTGCACTATATGGTCTTGGAGGAGCTAATCCACTGGATCTGGGATTGGGCCCAAGATATAAGCAATGGCTTTTATTTGTTTACTTCTTTTAATTTGCACTGCCCCCCCCACCCCCACTGTCGATTGATTTGGATCCTTTCAGGGAGAAACCTAGGGAATTAAATATCTGACAGAACTTGTGGAAGCATAAGACTAACATATTAATTTATACCTGGTTAAGTAACATCTGTAGAGTACTACTTACATAACTGGAGTAAGTTTACATCGGGACAATAATTGTGGGACTAAACAAAGGGTTGATTTATGGTCGGAGAGCCACGAAGAGATGGATTACCAAGAAAGGCTGCTGACCTTTAGATACTAATTTAGAGAACTGGAAAGAATGAACGGAGTTGCTAAGGAAACAATACAAGAACTAGAGGAATGTAGCCCAAAATATGGCTGGTTCTTCTACATCCACCTATGAACCCCAACCTTCCTACTTCTACAGCTCTGGACTTTCTCTGGTACAATTCTATCCCATTGTTCTCCAAGGAACTCACAGTAGCATGCATGATTCCCCCTTCATCCGTTGGTGGCCAGAAACATATCTGCATTCCCCCGTAACAACATTTGAGTCCAATGACACCTTTAAGACCAACAAAGATTTACTCCGGGTGTGAGCTTTCATGTGCCTGCACACTTCCTCGGGCAATGGAACAGGGATCATAAGAGTACAGATTTAAGGAGAAAGTAAATTAGTAAACTGATGACATCCAAATAATGCAGTATGATAATTCTTTGCTAAAAATGCTCATCAGTCCTTTGGGTTCAGCTGTAGTTCATAAAAACATACTAGAAATCAGCCAGTTCTTGTCAGGGAAGGGCCATAGCTCATAGAATCATAGAGCTGGAAGGAGGCATTCAGGCCATCTAATCCAACCCTTGGCTCACTACAGGATCAGCCTAAAGCATTCCTGAGAAGTGTTCTTCCAGACACTGTTGAACTACTCTTATTATCCAGCCAGGTCCTTTCCATCTGTAATTTAAAACCGTTATTTCAAATTCTTTCTTCTGCTGCCAACAGGAACAGTTCCCTGCCCACCTCTTACAGACTTTCAGATACTTAAAAGATCAGTGGCAGAGCATCTGCTTGATGCAAGAAGTCCCAAGTTCGATCCCTAGCTCTCCAGTAGAAAAGACCAGGTGGTATGTAAGACAGTGGAGATGTTGCTACCAACCTGAGCAGACAGCGCTGCCCTTGATGGATCAACAGACTGATCCATTATAAAGGCAGCTTTATACAAGTACGTCTGGCCTCAACGAGGGCCAGGGCCTTTTTGGTCCTGGCCCCCACCTGATGACATGAGCTCCCAGAAGAGCTGAGGGTCTCATTGGAGCTGACCCAGTCCTGAAGGGCCTGTAAAACGGAGCTCTTCCGCCAGGCATTTGGCTGAGGCCAATAAATTCCTGCAATAATCAAATCCATACCATCATTGGTCTTCTCTCCATAACAGTGGTTCTCAACCTGGGGGTCTGGACCCCTTTGGGCCAGTTCAGTTCTGTCAGAGCTCTCTCCACCCACCCTACCTGATAGAACGCCAGATGTGGGGAAAGGAAGGGAAGGAGGTTGTAAGCTGCTTTGAGACTCCTTTGGGTAGTAAAAAACAGGGTATAAAAAGCACCTCTTCTTGTTTACAATATATATTGCTGTATCCAAGAAAATAAAATGGCAGCTTTGCTGTTGAGTTTCATGGCTGTATCTCTTGAACCACCATCCTGCAATTAAATGGCCCTTCTGGCCTTAGCATTAGCTGAACAAATCAGTTTCTCATGCAGTTACAGTGACACAAATGAAATTAGGTATACCTAACACAAGAGTTACGTTTCCATTCTCCATCATACCTTAACAAGGGTTAGCTAGTCTATACGACGCAAGGTATGCTGTGGTGGTTATTTAAATGATAATTCCATTTTTCCTAATCTGATTGGGAAAGATAACCTGCAAAAAGATTTTGGGTCCCAGGTAAAGCTTGCGTCAATTTTTCCTCCCCCAAATAATTACGCAGCGAATCTTAAAATACGGTATAACTTTCCCCAGCAAATACAGCATGCTAATTTACAAACTTCTTGTTGGCACCTGTTCATCAGGATGGAAATTCACATCTGATTTAGCGAGCAGCGATATTAAAAACGCATTCCCGGTTCAGAGGCAACTAGCGGCTGATTCTCATGGTTGCTAAGTAACAGGCACTTTATGGCAGAAATCTGCATGGAGCACATTCTTGCAAGGAGATTCAACCCGGTACTCTATCAGGACGTGCGCCAGCAAGGCACAGATTGTGTACAAATGTAACATTTGCAGAGCCAGTGCCTCCCCCTCCTCGATTGCTCATAGCACCCTGGTTCTGCTTCATGGCTCAGACAACTTCACAGTCATTTGTCCACCAAACATGGACATCCAATAGGTCTCATTTAGCAGTGGAGTCTCATCACATCAATTGGAATATCCGTAGTCCACATTGGTGTAGTGCAAATTCATGCAGGACAAAAAAAGTGATGGTAAACCTGAGCCTTCGGGGAGGGCGGTATATAAATCTAAATAAATAAACGTTACAATTGTTTTTTTAAAAATCCATATCCATAGCAATGAATAAACACTAGATTCCTTGATACAATGCACAAACATAATTCATAGAATCGGAAGGTACCTCCAGGGTCATCTAGTCCAACTCCTTGCAGAAAGCAGGAAATTCACAACTACCTGCCCACCCACAATGACTCAAATCCCAGGCCCAGATGATGCCCTTTTAAAAATAAACCCAGAATCCCTGGCTAGTCTGGTCTGGAGGAAATTCGATTTCTGACTGCAAAAGGGCAATCGTCATTTCCCTGGGCATGCAAGAAAGGGCCACAAGAGCCAAGCTCAGACACAATCCCTTCTGCCCACCCACTCTGCCTAAATTCACGGAAGCAGCATTTCAGATGACTAGCTAGCCTCTGATTAAAAACTTCCAAAGAAGAGAACCCACCGCCTCCCGATAAAGCCTGTTCCACTGAGGAACCGCTCTGACTGTCAGGAACTTCTTCCGGATATCCTTCAGATACCCTGGTCCCAGCACCTTGCTTGGTGCTTCCAAGGAGCCTGGGGAGGCATCCCAGCAGGAAATGTACAATTCCATAATCAATGCAAAAATCAATGCACTTCCCAAATTCGAGTCCATCCTCTTTTTTATTTAGGATACTGTGTAAAATGTTTGCCACTCAGACGGTCGCTCCCAAGTCACCAGCCGCCTGAAGGATGCTGCAACTTGTTGGATAATTTAGGTGTAGATAAAAGAAGGCAATTAGCGTAGTGCTGGCACTAATGAGCCAATTAGCACTGACACGGTTACAAAGAACTCAGTTGCGCAGGTAGCTAATCAGCTCTCGAGAACTGTCCGCGCTCAGGAGTTGATAGCCGGCAAGATAAAATTTTCATAGGCTAGCCGGCACGCAAGATCCGGTCGCAGTGTGAGATAGATGACGCTCGCTCGACAACGCTGACTCACATCTGTATTGTTGGAAGGGATTCTCGAACTTTGGCAGCGTTAGAGGAAGGGGGGAGGCGCCACAAATGGAATGCAGCCTAATCCAGGACAGAGTGCTCATCAGTCATACGGCTGAGGCCAACCCAACCGAAAACATTGCAGCCTACTCTTGCCCTTCCATCATCCCATCCACTCCCCTCCTTCGGGACCATCTCAAATAATCGGGATGATTTTTCCGACAGAACCACCTCAGATAATCTAGTTGCTGATTAGAGCAGGTGTTTTCATGGTTTTAAGATTGTGTATAGAGCGCTATGTGGTTTTACTGCTGTCATTGTATGTTTTTTAAGCCTGTGAATTGCCCCGAGATGACTGGTTGGAGAGGGGCGGCGTAGAAATTGAAATGAGAAAGAAATAACCAGGGATTTTTAATGCTCAAAGTAGACACGATGCCAATCGAAGATGAGACTTGTACGTTTCTGTTCATGAAACGTAATCCTTGGAAGCCACCGCACTGGTTACAACAGCTATTTAGGAAATGGGGGTGATTCAATTTAATTTCTGCACGGCTTTTCGCCATCAAAAGCATCTCTCCCGGATAGCGTTCTCCTAAGAAGTAGCGAGACGCATGTGCTTCTTTGAGAATGCAAAAACAACAGATTCACCCCCAATTCCCATTCCCTTCATTGGTTGGGTCCGTGAAAACGGACAAGAGAAATAGCAGATGAATAAATGACTCCCTTCTCCATTTCCCCTGTTCCCCCCTTCCCAATAGTTGGGCCGAGGATACCTGTGATGACCCTGTGCTTGTAGCAACCGTGCATACAGGTGGCCAGTCAACAGGTGGGGGAACAGGAAGAGGACCCCAAATGCACACAAATGCACATACACCTTCCCTGTCACTCTGCTTGCTTTTTCAGAAAGCTGACATTATTGTTTCTGCAAATTGCCATTGTAATGTGATCATGTTCAGTGTTTTTTTAAATACAGAGGGGAGGATGAGGGTGGGAGGAGAGGCAGATTATTGATGTGTCATCGCTTGAGGTGGGAGTGGAGAAGAAAGCAGACTCAGATCCTGAGTTCCTCATTGGATAACCATGAATTCCCTCCTGGGGAGGGGGAGAAATCATGTTTTGTGAGGATTTTCAGAACACACGGCTAACAGGGATTGCATTCGGAACTGCAACTTACAAGCCCGGTGTTTCAGTGAAAGGTTTGTAATTACATAGCACTTTAGGGTGGCCACTGCAGCATTTCTGCCTCTGCAGGAGCAGTCTCTGTTTTAAGAAGATTTGCTGTGCAATCTTAAGCACTAACATGCTTCTAAAACCATTTACTTGAGGGATCCCTCTCTGCTTAGGACTGCACTGTTCTTCACCTCGGTTATGTGTTACTGGCCGTGACCTGGAGTGCAGGTGGCTTACCTTGCACAATTCACTTTAAGTCTTAGTGAGGGTCAGAAGACAAATTTCCTCCACACCAGACTGACCAGGGATTCTGTGTGTGTGTGTGTGGGGGGGATTAACTGGATATGGAATTTGGGAGGACCACAGGTTGACTACACCTGATATAGCCAACCGTGTTTGGCTTCATCGTAGAGCTACAAGCGTACATTGTTAACAGTGAACTTTCAAACTACCTGTGGGTAGAGAGGTAGTTGTGAATTTCCTGCATTCTGCAAGGGATTGGACTAGATGAACCTGGAGGTCCCTTCCAACTCTATGATTCTATAATTTTATGACGTAATAAATAAAATCAGTTCTGCTGCACAGGTGCAAAGCTGCTTGGCTTGACTCTGGAGGTGAATTTTAACAGAAGCCACGGTGTTCCGAAGTGCCTGCCTTACCTGAGCGAGACTAATTCACCTGGTGACAGCGTTATCATCTAGCTTCTCAGCATATCTGCTTGCACCTCAACACCCGCAATCCAGAGGGAGGCAGCGCCAAATCAGTCCCTGCTCCTCCCCCTTCCCTTCAGTCTGCTCCCTGCGTCGCACAAATGAGCAAAAAGACAAGAGAAAGCACAGAAGCAAGTAGCTAAAATAATCAAATCAATTTGACACTCTCAAGAGAGTTAGCAGCAGAATCAATCTCTTCTGAATTTCTCCCACTTGTTATTCTATTGGGGGGAAAAAACTCCCTTAAATCGGACTTATGGGAGATTTATCTGCAAGGTATTAGACTTTCTAATCATGTTTAAGGTTTATGCCTCCCTCTGGTATTACCCTTGTTTATAGTAAACTAACGATAGTATAAATCCAGTTTCATGAGTGTGGTGTGATTGTTGCAAAGATTAATTATGATCAGTAAAGGGTTTGTTTTTTTTTTAAACCGAAAAAAAAGAAAAAGAAAAGAAAAGCCATTCTAAAGTTCTAACTTCTAGGCTGGGTTTCGCTTTAACTGATAGCAATTTACACATTCATAAATTCCCCCAACCTCTTAAATATTTATAGTAAGACTAAAATTATATTGCCAAGATTCTACATTACATTCTATCAGTACCCTAAGGATAAATGCCTTGTTAGTCGCCTTGTTTTAAATTACACCATAACAAGTTGACTTTATACAAAGAGATTGGTTGTTTATCTCCAAAGAATGTCAATTCTGTAATGGGAAACTCAGAAAAGGGAAGCAGGGAGGCATTTGGGTTTAGATTCTGCCAGTCATATGAATGATACATTAGGCAGAGAGAGTGTAGTGGCCCGAGATCATGCACTGAACTCGCACGACAGAGTCAGGATTTGAACCTGAGTCTCCCCCTCCCAGATCCTAGTCCAACATTCTAACCATTAAACTATTTCGAATCCTTGAATACATTCCCCAGAGAGCACTCCATTGTAGCAACACCAACCAGCTAAGGATTCCTGGCCCTAAAGAAATACGCCAGGCATCAACCAGAGCCAGGGCCTTTCTATGTTTTACAAGGCTTCCAAGACAGCTCTTCCGCCGGGCAATGGTTGAGGCCAGTTGAAATACTATCTAGAACAATAAATTGGGCCTCCCATCCCCTACCTTCCTTCCTCCAACCACTTACCTCGCAGCATGTGGGGGCAATAAAAAAAAGGAAAAAACCCTCTGTGAGTAAAGTAGTAATACAGTGGTGGTCACCCATGTATCATAAGGAAATTTAAGTTTACATTCTATACTACAAAACCAACAATAAAAATATAAACTTTAATTGCAATGTCATTATATCTGCAAAATGTCCGCTATTCAAAATATTACATGTAAAACAGGCAGCAAAACATACAAACATACATATGCAAATCTTATACACAGTAAGTTGCCAAAAAGTCAACAGGTTACCACATAGTAAATAGACAACAAAGTAACCAGACAGAACATCACATTGTTGATGAAATGGCACAGTGGTTAGATAAGATGAGTCTCTGGTAACTCCCAATTTTGGACTGGCCTTGATCAATTATCTGCAAAACTGGTCCTATTAGTAAAATAACATACTAATAATAATGTTTTATTAATAAATGTTTTTTAAAACACAGCCTGCTGTACTAATCTACTACTCACAATTTCTCTGTAGAATCAAGCCTCAATGTACACCAATGGATCTCAAAAGTGCTAATGATCTCAAACTTTGTATGACAAACAAAAAAGTTATTATAATATATATTCTTGTGAGAGTCTGACTATCACAGGGTATGTAGAACACATACCTGCACTGAGGCTCCTTGGTCCTGGCCCCCTTCCCTCTCTCGCTCACACACAGACAGACACAGACTAATTCCCCTCCACTCACCCGTTACCTCGTGCTTCCCTGACCTTCTCCCTGGTCCCTTTCCCCTCCCTCTCTCTCAGACACACAAACACACACACAAAGACATATACAGACACAGACTCCTTCCCCCCACTCCCCCCTTGCCTCTCCTCATTACCTCGTGCTTCCCCTTCCTGGTTCCACCCCCTCCCTCTCTCACACAAACATGTGCACACACACCCAAACACAGACTCCTTCCCTTCCCCCTCCTTATTGTGGCAGGAGGGCTGCCATGTTCTGCCATCCTCCACCGCCTCAGGTGGTTGGAAGAAGAAGAAGAGTTGGTTCTTATATGCCGCTTTTCTCTACCTGAAAGAGTCTCAAAGCGGCTTACATTCGCCTTCCCTTTCCTCTCCCCACAATAGACACCCTGTGAGGTGGGTGAGGCTGAGAGAGCCCTGATATCCCTGCTTGGTCAGAACAGTTTTATCAGTGCTGTAGTGAGCCCAAGGTCACCCAGTTGGCTGCATGTGGGGAGCGCAGAATCGAACCTGGCTCACCAGATTAGAAGTCTGCACTCCTAACCACTATATGAAACTAGCTTTCAGCTGGCAGCTGCATAGCACCTTTGGGGCTCTGACAGCACTGAGGCAGAGCACTGAGTGGGGCTCAGTGCTGGTGCTTGCTGTTCTGCCATCAGCAGCTCCATGTCCCATCTTCCAAGGCCAGTCCCGCACTCCTGAGGGCAGGACCAGCCTTGGAAGACCGGTGACAGTGGCGTCAGAGCACTGAGTGGGGCTTAGGGCTGGACCTCACTGCTCTGGTGCTGCCTCCACCATCTACTGGCCCACTCCCCGAGGTGGGTCAACAAATGTCATGTCCGTTATCATTTCCCTTACAGGGAACATAGCAGTAGATGTGTTCCACACCAAAAATATATTTATCTTATATTCAATGTAGGCATTTTAGAATTATACTCACAGGTCTTTGTAGGGATTCTAGCCTTACAGACTGACATGAAGTCTAAACTTATGCATAATGAATCTCCACTAAATGGCCCAGTAAGACTGAGTTATATTTCTAAATGCCTAACTGATAAGGTGCAACTGTGTGTGTCATGTTCACATTCTTAGAGACATACAGAAGTCCAGTAAAATTCTTGATGCCCTATAAAAAATGCTTATTTTTAGAAGGATCTTGTATGTGGTATCAAAACATGGTTCCAACTCATTGTGTTTGTCACAGGAAACCTTAAGTGCAAAATAGTATTACATGTATAAACGATCATATTACTGTAACACTTCTGGTATAATTGCTCAAGGCAAACCCTAGATTACCTTTTTAAAGTTGAAATATATCTTATTTGTGTTATAATTCTGCTAAACTTTCCCTGGTTCCTAATGCAACTATATCTAAAAAATCAAAAATGTAAATTTTACACAGTCCAGATTGACTCAAATAGATGGGGTTTGCATTATATGCATGTGGAGGAGTAGGGAATCAAACCTGGCTTGCCAGATTAGAGTCTGCTTCTCTTAACCACTATGTCAAGCTGGCTCTCTCAGTGGCCGCACAACAATATTTTCAGCCTTTAAGGCTTGATTTCTGGCAGTTAAGGAAATGGCCAGGCCTTTCCAGGGCTGTTTTAGTCATTGAGATTAAATTTGAACCAGTGGTTCAAATCCCCACTGTCCCATAGAAATGCACTGGATAACCTTGGGCCCATTCAACATTCTCAGCCTAATTTATTAGGATGAGACTCATGTAAGTTTCACTGGGTTCCTATAGCAGGGAAGGATGGGATATAAATGAAATAAATAATAAAATTAGCTGAAGATGGATGGGGAGGTGAACATAAATGGGTGGGTGGGAAGGAGAGAAGGAAACGGGAAAGTAAGGATACAGGGGAAAGAGAAAATAGGAGATCATGGCGAAAGAAAGGTACCCCCTGCAAGTCTTGTGAGTTCCCCACCACGCAATTGTGCCCAGTGGCCAGCATGGAGCAACTGAACCATGGTTTTCCAGGATAGAAGCAGCCGGGGGAGGGAGGGAAGGAAAGAAAGAAAACTGAGGGGCACACAGAGGCACGTTGGCAGATAAGTGGGGAAGAGAGAAGGAAGTATGGAAAGTGAAGAGGCTTTGGGGCATTCAGGGAAGGGAATGAGGGAATAGTAGGCAACAGGAAATTTACACACACGGCATTGCTGGCCTCATGTGTCTAGTTCTTGTAGTACATTGTATTGGGCTGGATTATGGTAGATGACAGTTAAGGTACTGCATCATATGTGCCAAGCTGCCATATACTTCAGCCTTTCTCAACTTTTTTACTATTGCGAAACCCCTTAAATATTCTTCGGGCTTTGAGAACCCCCAGAAGTGTTGCAATCGTGCAGCATATGGTTGGGAATCAGAGCTGGGTACCCAGGGCCCCTCCCCTTCTTATCCCCTCCAGGTCTATCACTGGCCATTTTTTTTTGGGGGGGGGGAGACCAACATGACTATATATGGTCATATCATCTGATAAATGATTAACAATTTAAAAAATATATTAAAAATTAATTAAATCCCACCCATTCAGGAAACCTTTCCAGGGCCATCAAGAAACCCCTGGTCTACTTGAAAGCCCTGTCTGCTTGATTTAGAATTCCACCCCTGATGACCTGGAAGTTCCAGGTTCCAGTCCAGCCAAAACCCCATCGGGTTAAATAAGGTAAGCAGCTCTCAGTGTGGTCCTAAATAGGGTTAGAAGACAATAGGGTTAGAAGGCTACAACTCATCGGGTTCAACCCACTTCACGCCGTTGGCCTTCCACACATTGTTGTGACTGCAATAGTGTATGTGAAGCATCCCTGAACACTAAAGAGAATGCGACATAAATCCTAAGTCACAATCTTTTATGTGTTGCAGACTGAATGAAGTCCCTAGCCAAAGAAATGACATTTGCATTCATTATAACTGAACACAGCAGAAGGTAAGGCAGGACTGCCTTTGACGTACAATTTCTTTTTTCCTGCTCAGGACCACTGGTCCAGAAATTGTGTTTTAATTTAGTTGTTCATTGACTGGGTTGTTCTTTTGCCAGCCAAAAGCCAGTGGGCAACGCAGTTCAATTACATCTCCTGCAAAGCTTCTTTGCATCGTCAGTTTGAAAGGCATGGGGCCATAAAATGCAGAGTCAGGGGTGGAGGGATGAAGAGAGTTCCATAAACTCTTTCTTGCCGTGTCTGTAGTGGATCAGGCATAAACTTAACTTAGAAGCACTGCTGTGAGATACTCTAGAAACTGAAGTTGCTCCGGAGGTTAGGACTTGTTTTTCTGAACCTCCAGCATTTCCTCATCTCTAGAGTCTTGAATAAAGTGGGACTTACTTCCAAGTCGACCTGCCTAGACTTGTTGAATCTCTGATGGTTTATGGTCTGTGCACTGACAACAAAAGCATGAGATCCAGTGTAAGGTTCAAGAACCATTGATTTCGACAAGAGCACAGTACGGTACAGTATTGAATGGAAAGGTTTTTGTTTTTTTGGTTTCCTTGCTTATTTGCATCTGATTTTCAGGGTTTTCAAGGCAAGGGACATTCAGAGGAGGTTTGCCATTGCCTCTGGGTAGCCACCCTGGACTTCTTTGGTGGTCTTCTATTCAGGTACTAAGTGGGCCTGACCTGTTTAGCTTCCAAGAGCTGATGAATCAGTTGAGCATGGCCTATCCAGGGCCCATTCCACATACATAGGATAATGCACTTTCAGTGTACTTTGGCAGCTGGATTTTCCTGTACAGGAAAATCTACTTCTAATGTGAATTGAAATTGCATTATCTATTGTGTGCAGAATATGCCCAGGTCAGGGCAAACATAGCTATACACCTCTAAGCCCCTTGACCCTGTTTAGACATCTGTTGCTAAGCGCTCGAGACTGATGTAGTGAAGGTATCCATTTGATTGCTATAGTTCATTAAAATATTGTACAGTGACCTCCACAGTGAAGGTCAAATGCCCTGTTTCTGGGAATTAGTCAAGCCCCATCTTTGTGACAAAAGGTATTTGGCAGGTCATGCTTTAGCACCAGAGCTTTTAAAAATCTGTGTCTATAAGACTTGCCTCACAGATTAACCTACAGCGAGATTTTCATCCTCCAGGCTGAACTTTCATCCCCAGTCTAGTCTGCTTTATCCAGAGGATGTTGTAGCTTTGTCCTGTACCGGAGTGGGGCCTAAAGCACAAGCTTCATGCCGTGTCAGACATCTGTAAATATAACCAGTTCACAGTCGCTTATTCTAAATTTAAGATTTTGGTATTCCAGAAGCCTGGCCCTTGTAAGTTTGAAACTCACTAGAGGAATCTAAAAGGTCACCTTAGCAAATAGGTTGCATTCATTTTTTTTTTAATTAGAAAACCATTTTTGGTTACCAAAAAAATAGACTAAGCACTATAATTAAGAGCTTGAGAAAATTAAAAATTCACCTGTCTGCAAATTTTAAGGATTTTTCCCCCCATCACATTGGCATCCAAGATATTCCTGTGGTGCTTGCAGTACATCATGCTGACATCTTGTCTCTCTTGCTCAGTGGAGCTCCTTTATGGGCATTAGCGATATCTGCTCAAGAGGAATCGGCTCACGTTTCCTTCCGTCATGCCTTTCTGTAGACCTCAAAATGCATTTTGGATTCCAACTTGCTTTGGGAAGCAAGCTGCCTTTCCATGTCATGGAAGCCTTGGACTGTTGCAGTTAAATTTAGATCCCTTTTTGTTAGATTATTTGCCAGTTTTACTACCGTGGTCACAGTAGGAATCCCCACATGTTGTCTTGGAGCATCTGAGAAGATACAAAGTTAAGAAGCACTGGGGTAGCTTTACCACCCTCGTCTTTGTATAATCCTCACATTAGGTAGAAAACTCTTGAATTACACAGAACAGTTTGCATTAGGCAGAAAACTTAACCAGGATGCTAAGAGTTTGTTCTGCACTTTTTGGGGGGCTTTCCAGCTCCCTTTCCTGCCCAGCAACAATATTTTAACCTCCTTACAGCACCAACATATTGTCAGCTTTTCTTTTTACACCAGGTAAACGTACTGCCTTTAGCTGAAACTTTGGGCCATTCTGCTGAAATCTCTCTAGCCCAGCCTTTCTCAATTATTTTACCGTTGGGAAACCCTTGAATGTATAATCATATTTGCACAGGTGCATTAGTACTAACGCTTATAGAATGCCCTCATGACCCGAGAAAGCATCTCCTGCAAGTACTGCCATCAGATACAGATAATTTTTGAACTAGCAAAGTAGCAAAATTTGCGTGGCTAGCTTTAAGAACGAGGGAAGATAGGGTCACTGATGTATAGCCATTATAACCTTGCCGATAGGTCCACAGAACTTCTTATGTTTCTTGGTTAGTAGGTTTTATGCTACGTCTCTTAATCTTGTTTTTTGTTTTATCTTTTAACAGCTTTAATAGTTTTATTGCTTTCATGGCTCATTTTATCCTTGTAAAATAGTCAATGGTATTTAATGCTTTTAAATGTTGACTTTTATGGTGGGGAAGTTTTTAAGTTTTACTGTTGATGCATTTTTAAACTTTTAATGTATTACCTTCCCATTTACAAACTGCTATTGTATAGTAATGCATCTAAAATTTTGGTCTAAATGACTGTAAATAAAGATTGGTTGGGAAACCCCTGAAACATTCATTGGGCTTCAAGAAACCCCAGAAGTAGAGCAATCTTGCAGAATATGGTTGGGAAGCATAGATGTGTGCATGCCCATCTGGGGCCCCTCCCCTTCCCACCCCCTCCAGGCCCATCATGGTCCTTTTGGGAGGAGGGGGCAGGTCGACAGGTCCATATATGGTCATATCACATGATAAATGTTTAACAAATTTTAAAAATTAATGAACTCCCACCCTTTCAGGAAACTCCTCTAGGGCCATCAAGAAACCCTGGTTGAGAAATCCTGCACTAGCCCAAAGATCCTGCCTATGGTTAAGAGCAGACATGGAATTACTAACTCATTTCTTCATTAATTGTGGTTTATATTCCACTGAAAGAACTTGATTTTTAAGCTCCTCCTGTTGCCAAATTTTCCGTCTTCTTGCATGATTTTCACCTTTTATTTCTATTGGCTGGTAGCAATACTAAAGTGACACGTTTTGTAGTTACATTTATTCTTTCTGCTCTTGACATTGGGAGTCTGTATGTATCATCTGAACCAGGGGTAGTCAAACTGCGGCCCTCCAGATGTCCATGGACTACAATTCCCAGAAGCCCCTGCCAGGATTCGCTGGCAGGGGCGCATGGGAATTGTAGTCCATGGACATCTGGAGGGCCGCAGTTTGACTACCCCTGATCTGAACCCTGGATTCATATTTAAAAGTTTATGTATTTATTTTAAATATCTAATAATTTGAGACTTGTTTTGCTTAATTCAACCAAGTGCTTTGGCACATAGGCCCGCAGATTTCAGAACAAGAATAGGATATTGTTTAGTGTGGCTAAATCACACCCTTCATAAAATGGGGGACACTAAGGCCAAAGTCTGATAAAACGGCAAAACTCTAAATTTTAAATACATGTTGAATTCTGCAGAAAGGGGAGGTGGGTTATATTAATCTGCCTTGTTCCAAACGGAAGCCAGTATAAAATAAGAGGGAAAATGGAAAAGTGAAATGTTGAAGACAGTACCAAGAAAACAAGTGTTAAAATACCAGTTTTCCCATTGTTCACTGGTGAAGACATGCTGTCAAAGATTTAGCAGTGCTACCCTTAATAGATTTACACTCTTCTAATCCACTGAAATCTATAGGTTTAGAAGGCTGAAAATTGGCTTATGATTGGTCTGTAAGTTACACAAAGTACATAAAGAGATCAGAAGTCTGGTAGCCTTACACTTCTCAACTTGAGGAAGATGAGGGGCCAAAATGACTATATTTCAGTGGGCTAAAAGATGGACAACTTAGAGACTTATGAAAAAAATTGGTGGTTGGTCCCTTAGATGGTCATTAACTGGACCTTTTATGATAACGATTCACTTTGGTCCTCAGTTGTTCAGTAGAGTCTTGATTCCTAATCATAGTAGCAAATAAGTGATTTGTAGGGAAGATTGGCAAGCTCCAGGGGGAGGGGGACGGGAGATCTTTTGACATTACAAGTGATCTCTACCCTATCGAGATCAGTTCCCCTGGAGAAAATGGTTGCCCTGGAGAGTGGATTCTGTACCAGGGGTGGCTAAACTGTGGCTCTCCAGATGTCCGTGGACTACAGTTCCCATGAGCCACCTGCTGGCATGTGCTACCCTTAATAACACATGCTGGCTGGGGCTCTTTGGAATTGTAGTCCATGGACATCTGGAGAGCCACAGTTTTGACATCCCTGTTCTATGGCATTATCCCCAGATCACTCCTCTCCCCAAACCGCAGAGTTCCCAGGCTCCAGCCCTAAATCTCCAGAAATGTCCCAGTCTGGAATCTGCAACTCCATTCCTGGGTCATACTGTATCTCTCTAGATCAGTTTGTGGAAACCTTTTCTACTAAAGCTCATGTTTCAATTACACAGATTCCCCCCACACAAGTCAGCAGAACAGAAAATTAGCTGAGTACCAGAAATATATATGTATCATCCAGAAAGACCCATCTGATTTTTAAGCATGTAAAATTGTTAGTTGAAAGCTTTGATTTTCTTTTGGATGCCTCTCTTCTTAAACCCTTTACTATTTCCCCTCCCTTAGAATCTTCTGGGACCTTTTAAGCAGACCTCTTGTTTGGCCTGATAACTCTGTAGGCTTGAGAAAAACATCTCCTGTAAGCAAAGCCCTTTGTTTGGTGGAAGCAAGGGGCTGGGAAGGGCACATTTCTTCCCTCTGAGGTTTCAGGCTGCTGTAGACCAAATGGGCAGGACTCAGAGATTCATGGATTCTGAGCCAAATAAGTTATTTTAAAATATATATATATATTTATTTGTTTTCAAAATGAGAAATTAGAAATAGAAAGAAAATACAGAAAAGAAAGATTATATTTAATACGAATATAACATATACATAGGAAGCATTATTGACAAAGTACATTCCCAGTTGTGTTGAACAGCTAAACAAAATATCACTCCCCAGTGTCTTCTTTGTTGTGAACTCAACTTCAAATATTCCTCTTTACTAATTATTATTTTTTATCTAACAATAAAAATAGGAGACATAAAAAATTACTTAATGACTTTATTTGTCCATGATTTCTAAAAGAAAAGTTGCATCTAAAATTTTGGTCTAAATGACCGTAAATAAAGATTGATTGATAAAAGAAAAGCCCCAACAATCATGGAATTCTTCTGGTGGCCTTCTGCTTACTAGGTTAGTTAGCGTTGCCATTATGGCAAATTCTCTAAGCCAAAAAAGTTCTGATCCGTTGCAATCTTTATATCCAGAACTGGTACTTGGGATGATTATGGTGGGACTGAAATATAAAATTACATGCTTTGTTTTGAAGATGCGCATGGCAAGGGAAATGAATTGCATGGCCAGTTTATAAATGCGTGCATTATGACATGTTGTATGATTAGGAGGAATGTCCCAGTGAGATTGCTGGGTAATTGTATTGATCCCTTGGAGCAAGTAATGATTTAATGACAGACAGATGATGCTCCTTTTGGAGATTAAATATGTATTTTTCTTATTAATATCAAATTCTGATTTCTGATGATGTGGCATGCAGAGCCTGGAATGGGCAATTTTGCAGATCGTTTATTTGCCAGAGCCACATAGACATAACTCTGGACAATTCATTTGCCTGACCAAAGCAGTCCTGCATATCTACCAATCAAAAGAAAATCAAAATAGAAAACTCAGGTTCTCTGAAAGACTGAGGGCAATTTAAGTCACAACGATAAATAGGAATGTATCACCTTGGCACACCTAACGTTAATTCAGACTGTACTCAGTGGGGCTTACCTTTGAGTAGCCATATTCAGATGCTTGCTTGCTTCTTCCCAATATCTGCCACAGAGGAAGGAAGCAGAAGGAATGGAAAGGTAACTTTTGAGTTTAAGGTATTTCACGATCAATCGATATAGAATTTTTAAAAATATATATTCCCAATAAATATTGACATTTGCAGTTTCCAAGTGGGAACACAGTAGCATTTCAGCATTCCACGGGGCCTGCAAAACGGAGCTCTTCTGCCATGTCTATGGTTGAGGCTGGGGTCGGCAGGGAAGATCGATGCCCTCCCCCAGGGTATGAGTAGTAAATTGAATCATCTTGACCTCCTTCCTTGCTCCTCCAGTAGTGGGGATGGGGGGGGTTTCTGCCATGTTCGGTGATTTTATGTCTTTTAATGGGGGTTTAATGGGTTTTATTGGACATTGTAACCTGCCACGAGCCAGCTTCGGAAGTGGTGGGAAATAAACCTAATAATAACAAAAACAACAACAACAACAACAATAATAATGGTTTTTATCAGAAAAGATGCAATATTCTCATTACAGCAACTACCGTACTTGAGACAAGTTGAAAACTGCATGATGGCCCTCTCAAACAAGCTAGCTCTGGTGGGATAGCCCATTGCTTGGAAACAAGAAAGTAATTGGTTATTTGAGAGCAATACTTGGTACTTGACAGTGTCACCCTAAGCCAGGCTTTCTCAACCAGGGTTTCGTGAAACTTTGGGGGTTTCCTGAATGATGATAATGTCATCCGTTTAGCCGTGTCCAACCCTTGGCTCAAACAGGGTTTTGGGGGTTTCCTGAATAGGTGAGAATTAATTTTGTATATATATATATTTAATTTGTTAAACATTTATTGGGTGATATGGCCATATATGGTCATGTTGATCTGCTCCTCCCCCCCAAAAAAATGATAGGCTTGGGGGGTGGGGGTGGGAGGGGCAGGGTCCCTGGATAGGTATGTACACAGCTTGGTTCCCCAACCATATCTTGCAGGATCGTGCCACTTCTGGGGTTTCTTGAAGCCTTCAGAATATGCTAAGCAGACTTATACCCATTGACTTCCGGAGAGCCAGCATGGTGTAATGAGAGAGCCAGTGTGGAAGAGAGTCAGGGTGGTGTAGTGGTTAAAAGCGTCAGCCTCTAAACTGGATAACCGTGTTTGATTCTCCAGTCCTCCACATTCAGCCAGCTGGGTTCACCTTGAGCTAATCACAGTTCTCTTAGCACTGTTCTCGCAGAGCACTTCTCTTAGAACTCTCTTAGCCCTAAGGAAGGAAAAGGTGTTGGTAAGCTACTTTGAGACTCATTTGGGTAGTGAAAAGGAGGGTGTAAAGAAACGGCTCTTCTTCATCTTCCAAAGACTTAGAAGTGTACGACTCTGTGTGGGAATATACAGTGAATCTCCTCCGATGGAAATGGTAGCGAAGAGCAGCAGTGTAACTTTTGGTTGGACATGTAATTTAAAACACATTGATCATAATTAAGTTTGGTAAAGTACAAAGTTAATTGACCTCGAAAGCTGAATCATGAGCAGTCTGGCAGTGGTCATGGAAACCAGAGTCTGGTGAGGCTACGGCATCAAATAGCAGAGGAAAATCAGGCAGCATCAACAGCTAAACAGGTCAGAGGCTATTGTTATGAGATACGGAACAAAGTCTCGGATCTTATATGTTTTTAAGTAGATGTTTCCCCATGATAAGCCCTGAGAGATATGTCTCCCGTAATGAAATACATCAAACATGGCCAAACAAGTGTTTTCAGAAGTCCTATGAATAAAATTAATACAATTATATTTCTACAGTATATTCGAATAATATGGACTCCGGGGAATGGTAGAGGACAGGAAGGCCTGGAGGATCATTGTCCATGGGGTTGCGATGGGTCGGACACGACTTCGCACATAACAAAACAAAAAATTCGAATAAGAACAGTTTCTTCATGTAGAACAACACCTTAATATATAATGGGCTGTTCTGCTGGTGAAAAGGGGAGGGGGAGGCGTCTGTAACAAACATTGTGGGCGGTGCACAGAGGAATATAACAATAAGCCCGGTGGAATGCCAACAGAAACGTGGGCCCTTATGGAGCTCCTGAGGTTCCGGAGGCCTGCAAAATGGCACTCTTCCACCAGGCATTTGGTTGAGATCGGGCTGCACCCCAACTATCCATCTGGGCCCCCTGCCTACCCTCACTTTGGGGAGGGGGGTACTATTGGAAAAGCATCCCCTCATCGGGCCAGACATCTCCAATATATATATATTCCAACCTGTTCCTGACCCACTGGTAAATTTTGTCCAGAACGAAACGGGATAGCAGGAGCAAGTGACATTACTTTTAGTCTGATTTTTAGATTTTTATCTGGACAAACAAACAAATAAATAAATAAATAAGGTAAAGGTATCCCCTGTGCAAACACTGGGTCATGTGTGACCCTTGGGGTGATGCCCCCTAGCGTTTTCATGGCAGACTCAATACAGGGTGGTTTGCCAGTGCCTTCCCCAGTCATTACCGTTTACCCCCCAGCAAGCTGGGTACTCAAATAAATAAATACATACATACATACATACATACATACATACATACATACATACATACATACATACATACATACATACGGGACAGGAGTTGTAGCAAGGAGATGAATTGGGTTAGATTCATGTTTGAAAGCTAGCTGGATCCAACCCAATATTGAATAATGTATTCAGGATTTCCCCCCCCCCCCTCCTTTGGCTGAAGAACCCAATAGAAATTTGTTGAATTTGAAGCTATTAGACATGATACACCCAAGTAAGGATTTTAAAAATGTGATTGTTCCAGTATATTCAGGATAAATTGTACTTGCTATTTAAAAAATAGCCATTTCTTTGCCATTGCTAAGAAAAGTTTGCCAGGGAAATTCTATTCTTGGAGATGGGATTAGCTCCTTCACCTTCACATTTAGCAAGCTGAGCAGCCAGTTTAGCACCAGCTGTTGGTCAGAAACTAACTCAGCTGGCTCGGGAATCAGCTGGAAGTCAGGTTCTTATCCCACACACTCACCCCCTCAGATAAATAGCTGCACATGAAGATACGGGGTCAGAAGCAATTTCTCACTGCAAAAAGGGAGAGAAAAGATTGTTTCTCTCCTTTTTTCTGCAGAACCAGCCAATAGCTTGGATAGAGGAGAGAAAAGCTAATTATTTCTTTCTCCCAGCCCCAAACTTAGAGCTTAGGCTGGGGAAAACAGGAATGATCTCCTCCTTTTCTCCACAGTCCAAACTGATAGCTTGAGCTGGGGAAAAGAGAAGGAAAATTAGCCGGCCTTCTGCTCACCCACTCACCACTGAATTTGTTGTATATCAACAGGTCTAGAATGTAGCAAAAATGTCTGGGTAAGAGATCAGAAGAGCCTGGCTTCCAGCTGTTGAGCTAGGAATCGGCTCCTGATTCTTCCTTCCCTCCCTAAAATACATTGCTGGGCACAAAGGAAAATTTCCTGGCAGGAGTTTAGATCTGATAGCTGCCAGCAAACTCTTCTTGTGAATGGTCACAAACAGATTGCAAAGACCCAAGTTTATATGGCTGCCTGATCACCACTGGTAAATGGGAAGTGAGCTGAACTGGAAGGTACTCAAGAACCCTTGTATGATTGAGACTAAGTGGCCATTTTTGGAAACAATGAATAAGCTGTCAACCAAAGAAGAGCTGATCCCCAGATTTGTTCTATACTAGTCAGCTTGGTGTAGTGAGTAAGAGCAGCAGCTTCTAATCTAGAGAGCTGGGTTTGATTCCCCACTCCTGCTCAGACAGGCAGCTGGGTGAGCTTGGGCCAATCACAGAGCAGTTCTCTTAGCCTCACTTACCTCACAGGGTGTCTGTTGTGGGGAGAGGAAGGGAAGGCATTTATAAGCACTGAGACTCCTTTGGGCAGTAGAAAGCGGGGTATAAAAAACAACTCTTCTTCTCTCAGTAAAAGAAACTTGTCATGGTGTAGCCATAACCAACAGCACCAATATTTATTACAACCAAAAGATCAGCAGTTTCACAGTCTGGTTGACATACAAGTATAAAATGAATATGCAGATATTAAAGTGCATAGCCTTATTGTCCTGTAATTAATTATACATAAAAGTTATTTAGAAATTTGGAATACCTGTTTTCTTACGGACAAAGTCACAGTGCAGAATTTGGCCGCTATAGGTGGTCTCGTTGGAGCAGTCTGCAAGGAGAAGATACATGTAGAATTTTCCAGATCTTCCTGGGAGCTTAGACAGAGTAGAGATGAGAGATGTGGAATGGATTTCCTTATAAAACGGATACTATAATAATACGTGTTTCACTGTTCCGATTCCGTTCAATTGGTAGCAACACAGATATTGAGGGCAGGGAATATGCTACTATCACCTTTCCAGTAGCGTTGAGGGCAAGCAATTTAAATCAGGCTAAGGTGAAAGCTCTGCAGTATTTGGAGGGGATCCAGAAGGGTAAAGATAGTTTGCCAACCCAAATTTGGCTTTGGGTCGCTACCACAGGATAGAGATGAACCCATACTCTGTCTCCTAGATTCATTGTTTCAGTATTACTTAAACTCCCAAGGACCCACAATGGCATGATATACGGTAATGTTCAGGTGATATGGAACCAACTCCTGGGTCCTGCCAGTGTGATTCAACAGCCATGCGTTACTAGGGCAGCATGGGGAAAACCCATCCTGCTAACCATAACATATGAATCAGTCCTCTGGTTGCAATACCATAGTCAGCAGCATTAGTCACAATTACGTGGGTTTGATTTTTGCCATCTGGCTGAATATAAAGTCCCCGTATCTAACTCTAAGTATTATTACCTTTTAACTAGGCAACACTTTGTTGTGTTACACTACTATGTAGAAATGTCTTTTGTGGAAATGAAATGTGTTCAGTGAAGATAGTGTAATGGAATCAACCTAATTAGTCTTCTGTAAAGTTAATTGTGGCTCCATTACTTGTTTACTTTGGTTTTCCATACAATGAGCATCGGGTTTGAAATAGGGTAAAGGATAAATGCATTGTACTGTAAATATGAATTTCATTTGCAGAATATAGAACTCACTGTAGCGTTGCTTTGAAATTAATGAACCTTTTCAGTTCATTACAGATAAAAAATGTTACCCTCCCTCCTTCTCAATACGATGGAAACAGTGTGTTGATTATGTAAACAACTCCTGGTTTCCATTGGCGAACCATTATTTTGTGGGCATAAAGCATCAACGGCTCGACTTGATTTCCCCCGATGCGTCTCTGAACTTTCTTCTCAAATTTGTGAGATATATTGAATAACCAGTGAACTCTGACTCCAGCAGAAATCCCCAAATGCATTTTAATTAGGTCTCCGGATTTCCTTTAATGAAGATTTAAGTACTTTCTTTTTCATCCTACCCTCGGCAGCTTGTTCTCACTCGTAGCGACTGCGGAATTATAATGATTTATTAATTAAAAACTCGATATCAGGCTAAGTGTTGTTGTTGTATCTGTAAATTAGTTTGGACTTTCAAAGAGCCCCTCAGTGCCATATCAGATAGCAAGAAAATGGCTCTCGGAGTGGATGAAGAAAGGAATTAAGGACCAGTATAAAATGGCCATCTGAAAACGCTTCTGGATAAGAGCTATTTTCTATAAGGATCATGATACAGAATGGCCCACTTAAGGATCATTGGTTATTTCTCACAATCTTTTTTTTTTTTTTCCCCAATCCTCAACGTGAAGCTTGCTGGACTTGAAAACTGCATTTCAGGGGAGGAATGCGAGCCAAGTGGAAAACAAAATGGCACCCACAATGCAAACCAGGTGCAATAACGATAAAACAAATGCAAAATGACAGGAACAGAAGCAAGCGTTTTATGAAGTGCGCCTGCCTGCACATTCAGTTTGCTCAGACAATCTCGGGAAAATGGGAATGCATTCACAAGAGATGAAATTACAGGCTAAGAGCTTAAGGAAGTTTTAATGAGACTGTAAAATATTATGATAAGCCCTTGTTCAAAATATACTCGGCACTGGTCACCGCAGTATTAGAGAGATAAAAAGTTACAGAGACAAAGAGCGGCATAATTACGAATCCGACAGAGAGGTTGCATTGCTATGATAAACCTCTGTCAATAACCCAGGCAGCTGGAAATGGAACTATCATAAAGCTCGGCCCTAATGCAAGTCCATGTGCTAATGATGTGAATTTGCAACCTCTGTTGGTCTCAAGAAAAGTAATTTACAAGTAAGTGTGGTCCCTAGGGGTGGGCAAAATTTTTTTTTCCCCCAGTTAAAATCTAATGATGGCGTTAGCCATTCGGTCCATTTTGACTCTTGGCAATCCTGTGGCTCAACTGGCACCATGATTTCCGATCTTGCACCGCTTTTTTTAGTTGTATAATGTTCTGGCTGGTATCCATTTTGATCGTGTCTAGTCACCGTGTTCTTTATCGGCCTGGTTTATCAGACCCCCCCCCCCAAAAAAAATCCAATATTTCCACACACAAAAACTGGGTCCAAATACCAGCATGGTATTCAGATCTAGGATTTGTCGCACACACATACAATGCCTTTGTTGGCATAAAGCAGATTAACAAGATAAACAAAAATAGTCAAGATACATCAGTCAGTTTAAATTTAAAGACTGAAGACAGAAATTCAGCCACAATAAAAGTGACATCAGCATCCTTATCACTCAATAAAAAATGGCAGATCAGGTGTTTTGAATGGTTTCTCCATTTCGGTATAAAAGGTATAATATGCCTTCGCTGGACAATGAACACGGGACAATCCAGTGAGATATGTTGGATGGTGTCAGGAGAATTTGATTTACAAGGGCATAGTCTATTTTCGAAAGGAATCTTGGCAAATCTCCCTTGTAATATTTTGGAAGGGAAGGGTGTTGTCAAAAATCCTGATTTCTTTTCATGTCCAGTAGACCCGAGCAGAAAAATACTGATTTTAAGTAATGCCAGCCTGACCATGGGACTTTCTTGGCTTTCCTATAGCATGGCTTAATCCGTGCTGCAGGAGCTGTCCCCTTGATCTCCATGCAGCAAGGAAATCTCTCACTGCTGGCAAGATCAGCTGGCAAGGCAGAAGTTGAGAGCTCCACATCGCCCTGGCCAGTCCTGGGCTGGCTCTTCTTGCAGCTTAGTTTAAACCCAGCTGCAAGAGGAGACAGCTCCAGACAAGGCAGCATGGAGCTCTCAGATCCTGCCACCCCAGCCGATTGGTATAATATCCCCCAGCAAAAAAAAAAAAAAGGTTTATTTGGGCTCAGCTATATCGATAGTCAATCAGATCAGAAGATCTGTAATCATCAGTTTAAATAATACCTGAAAAATACCAATAAAGTATCCTTGGGTATTTTTTTATCCAGCATAGTTAGTAGCACTGTGGCAGGGGTGGTCAAAACTGTGGTTATTCAGATGTCAATGGCAAGGCCATAGACATCTGGCGAGCCACCGTTTGGTCACGCTTGTTCTATGCAGTCTGAAAGGGAGAATCAACACATGATAGATGAGAGCAATCCATCATTCTCCTGTTCCTGCCCTTTCTTCTGCAAATCATTTGTGTAATGGCACTTGATATAACACTCACGCAATTTGTATGCTACAATTTTGAGATGGGCTTTTATGCAAATGTGAAGTTCGGACCGAACTGGATAGCAGACTATTGGGTGTGACATTTACACCGCAAACTTCTTAATAGGGCTTATGCTTATGATCATTTGTGGTAATCTGGATACAGTCTTGTGACAATTTCCCTACAATGCATTAATAGCTGATTAAAAATCAGACCAGGGTCAGGTGATACAGCAAGATGGTCCAGGGTCAGGTGATACAGCAAGATGACGCCAAATTATTTAGAGTATGGAAAAACCCAAGCGGAATGTGAAGTGCTTTCCTTTAAACTAGGTGTTACCAGTCCTTTCCCTGCCTGAAACCTTGAGAGCTTTCCAAAAAATCAGAGATCAGAGGATTAGTTTATGAAAATTAAATCACAGCCAACTGTTCCAAGTCATCAACATAATAAAAGCACCGTTTGTAGGCAGATCTGCAAATTAGGGAAAAATTGCAACTCTTAATAGTACTAACAGCCGAAAGGTTTCATTATCAATGTCTGGGTTTTTTTATGTGTTTGTTTGTTAATCTATAAATCAAATAATTTGGCAACTGTACTTTGGTCTGTGGTTTAAGAGCACCTGTATAAAGCACCAAAGTTCAAGTCAAACCAGAACCAACACCACCCATCCCGTCAAAAACACTCCTGCATCCCTACTGGCTTCCAGAAAAACGTTATGAAGTTGGCTGAAAACTTACATCCAATTTGTTGTTGTTGTTTCATTTGAACCTCGGAAGAACACAAGAACTATTTATTCTAACTAGAATAATGAGAGTTAGCTTGGTGTAGTGGCTAGGAGCGTGGATTTGTAATCTGGCGACCTGAGTTTGATTCTCTACTCCTTCCCCACATGCAGCCAGCTTGATGACCTTGGGCTCGCCACAGCCCTGATAAAGCTGTTCTGACCGAGCAGTAATCTCAGGGCTCTCTCAGCCTCACCCACCTCACAGGGTGTCTGTTGTGGGGAGAGGAAAGGGAAGGAGAATGTAAGCCGCTTTGAGCCTCCTTCTGGCAGAGAAAAGCAGCATATAAGAACCAACTCTTCTTCTCTTTCCTGCAGTGGGCAACCTGGTAGAGACAATTACCGGTTGTTACTCTTTAGAACTGGTGACCAAATGCACTTGAAAGTGGCACACTTACTTATTCTTGCTTATTAGTTATTTATTTAAAATATTAATATACTGGTTTTCTGGCAGCACTCAAAGTGGTTAATATCATGGATTGTAGCACTATCCTCCCAGATTTTGTATGAACTGTTTTAAAGCTGTGCCAGGGCTAGTAGCCGTCACTGTATCTTGAAGCAAAGAAATTCTTTAGTCACAGTGCGATATTATTTATTTATTTTTGTATTTATTCCCCACCCTTCCCTTGAGACTCAGGCCAGCTTACAGATTTTAAAATAGGCAACATTAATAAATAGGCTTTCAATCTCTAAAATTCATAGTTCAAATTAAAATCAAACCTGTTTATTTTCTCTTCAGGCCACCTCCTTCTTTATGGGAGTTAGATGGTCACAGAACTGGGGGGGGGGGGGGGTCACAAAAGTTCCTAGCGGATATTTTTAGGGTGGACTTTCAAGCAACGTGGCCGGCATCTCGATGTTATTTCTAGACCTCAACCGTAGGCCCGGCGGAACAAGCTCAAAAGAGTTTAGGGACCGCTGGTGTCGGCTTCGGTTCTGATTACTCCTTGGGGAGTATACTGAACATCCACGTACACTGGACACAGATGCCTAACTTTATTATTTCGTCACAATTGGACTACTAGATCAGGGGTAGTCAAACTGCGGTCCTCCAGATGTCCATGGACTACAATTCCCAGGAGCCCCTGCCAGCAAATGCTGGCAGGGGCTCCTGGGAATTGTAGTCCATGGACATCTGGAGGGCCACAGTTTGACTACCCCTGTACTAGATGCTGAAAGCAATTTCCAAGGCCTGCATGATCCCAGAAATGACCTGGCGGTGCATGTGTTGTATGAAAAAAAGCCAACATTCACTTATTATTCAACTTATATTTCTTTGTTTGCTATCCGGCATGCTGGGACCAGAATTATCATGGCCTGTGGAGTGCAGTAAACATCCGCTGGTTCAGGAATCTGTGACTGTTCTGCACCTTTAAAGCCCTGACTAGCGATCGAGGCTGGGAGGGAGGGGGAAGGGGGCCGGTATGGATAAACAGGTCTTCCCGCCAACTACGGGCACTGAGGAGGTCTGCCACATTTGTTGCCTAAATCCGTCTGACATCCCCTGTATGAGATGAAATTCATGCTTATCTCTAAAAGCCTGCCACAGTTCCCTTTGAGTGATACATTGTTTATCGCACGAACCACAGAGAAAAGCTCCTTCACAGAAAAGAAATGGCTCTGTACGAACAGATTTAATTTTTTTCCCCCTTCCCCTTCCTCTGTCCGGCCTCTTTCATCTGCTAATTTCCTTCATACCTTTTACATCTAATAGTTTTTTTCCCCCCTCTGCTTTCCTACCCAATCTTATTAAACTCTTCCCCCTTCTTTTCCTACCTGTTTTCTTTGTCTTTCTTTCTCTAAATTTGATATCCACCATCTATTGGATCTTCATTTCCATTTGTGTATTGGGGGAGCTGTTTTTTTTGTGTGCTTCGTTAATGATTCATGTTCACTTGCTCACCATAATTTTCTTATTTTTAACAGCCATCCTCCCCTCAGCTTTTTCCATTTATTTAGATAAATAAATAGAAGATGGGCAGGGCTCAGTGGTAGAACTACTACTTGGCAAGTGGAAGGTCCCAAGTTCAATCCCCAGCATCTCCAGTTAAAAAGAACAGGTAACAGGTAATGTAAAAGACCTGTCCTGCCCCTTAGTGCCTCCTCCTCCAACTGGCTTGCCTGTCTGTCCAGCAATCAGCCAATCTCCTTCTGCCCCCACCCCTGACCACCCCCTCCTCCTTCCACTTCCCTCTGAGGCTCAGAGGCTGCAGATCCCTGCTGCATGAGAGCTGCCCCTGCCAGTGAGTTCCCTAACAGCTGCCTGCAGCCTTTCCAAGTCCTGTGGGGAGGGGGAATCCATCCGCAGAGTTCTTCCACTCCACCCCACTAATCTAGCTCCCGTTATATTCCCGAATGCAATGGGCTTGGCCCCTAGTTTGACATAATGTTCAAGTAAATTTGTACATGAGGGCCTGCTTCTCCTTCTACATACTAGTTCATCAAAGAGACCCCAGTGCCTCAATGCAGTCTTGAACAGAACCCGAAAGACATAAGAAATAGCTCTGAGTTAATTTGTACCTTAAAGATGGGAACTGGATCTGAAGAGGAGGACAGAGGAGGATAAAAGCAGCTGGCCGGGTCTTCAAACATGTTCTGAACGATGAGCAATCCCTGTAC
This sequence comes from Paroedura picta, assembly GCF_049243985.1. Taxonomy (NCBI): domain Eukaryota; kingdom Metazoa; phylum Chordata; class Lepidosauria; order Squamata; family Gekkonidae; genus Paroedura; species Paroedura picta. Next base: position 38,433,590 of record NC_135370.1, on the reverse strand, counting down.
CCACTCAAACTGCTCTTTCCTTTGTGCAAACACAAAGGAAACATATGCCTGAGGAACGGATCCTTTGTAAAAATACCCAAGGGAACAAAAGAACTGCTTGAAGCGCTGCCCTCTTCTTATGCAATCCATTTGAGTAGGGCTTGCTGAGAAGAACTTCCTAATGGCATGGACCTTATGTCCAAGAGTGAGGGAAGTGTGCCAAGATGGGCTATAGACATTCTCCCATTAATTAAGGACTTATATCCACAAACAGGTCCCATATACTTGGTAGCACACTGAGACCACCCAGTCGGCTCAGACTTTCACAAAGATCTTCATTGTCAGATGCATGCAATTGTTTCATTGAAACATGGTCCCAGCTTTGTGAGAGCCGCTGTGAAATAAGCAGCTAATGGAGAGCATCTCTAAAAGGCATCTCAATCATAGTGCTGACCCAGAAAGCACAAAGGAAACTTAAGTCTGAGAACTTACGTTTCAGGTATATTTTCAGCTGAGGTGTATCCATAACCATAGTGACTTTAAAAAAAAGATAACCAAGGTGAACTTTGTAGAGCAGTGGTCCCCAATCTTTTTATCACCGGGGACCGGTCAACGCTTGACAATTTTACTGAGGCCCGGGGGCGGGGGATCTTTTGCTGAGGGATGTCGCCGCCGCTGCCTGAGCCCCTGCTCTACTTGCTTTCCCACCGGCGCCCCTGACTTCCCACCGCCTGCTGGGGGGTGCTGCCAGCAGCAGCTGCACATTGCCACGCTGAGGGGGAGCCCCAGCCATGGCGGCCGCTGGAGAGCACCAAAGGTGAGCTGGCGGCAGAGTGGCAGGGCAGCAGCCGGGGAGGAGGACGAGGAGGAGTCACGGCCCGGTACCAACTGATCCATGGACCGGGGGTTGGGGACCACTGATGTAGAGGGAGATGTTTTTTGACTCTGCTTTTCTCAAACTGGTATTCCTTGCCTCTTCTCACAGCAGACAGCTTGTAAGGTGGGCAGGGCTGAGAGAGTTTTGAGAGAACTGTGACTGGCCCAAGATCACCCGTCTGGCTTCATGAGGAGGACTGGGGAATCAAACCTGATTCTCCAGCTTAGAGTTCACCAATACACCATACTGGGGAATTGTAACCACAGTTCATTATTCTTTGATTAAGGTCTGAGCTGTAAAACAAATGTTTAGGTCTATCCAGTTCTCAGATTTTTAATTGATTATATTTAACTGAATGTGCATATTATCATAGATTCAATATAAGTGCCTTTTGAATGGATACCGGAAGAAGTGTGAAATCACTTAAAATTTAATAAAGAAAAGCAGGAAAGGCTGGTTTTATTTTATTTTCCATATCTTACAGGAAAAAAATGCCAAGATCAAAATGGCTTTATGGCCCCTTCAGGCTTAGCCCATTTAATTAAAATTTCACCCACTGACTGATCAGCTAAACTTCAAATTTTATACAGGAGTACATTTCTCTTCTGGCTCAGAGAAAGCATCTTGAATTCTGTAATTTCTGATTGTATCACCCTGAACCTAAATTGCTTAATATTCATTGATGTAAAAACATTACCTTCTCTATGAACTATAATTCAATAAATATAGATTCAAATGAGTAGCCGTGTTGGTCTGAAGTAGCACAATAAAATCAGAGTCCAGTAGCACCTTTAAGACCAACAAAGATTTATTCAAGGCATGAGCTTTCGAGTGCAAGCACCCTTCATCAGACTATGATCTTCTTACATTCCCTGTCAATAAATAGTTTGGGATTATCTAAATTATTGACTACTAGATATTAAGCCCACTGTAGGCAAAATACAGCGGGCGCTAGCGGGGTGGGAAAGAAAGAAAGAGAGGGAGAGAAAGAGGCTGAGAGATAGAGGGTGAGAGAGAGAGGCAGATAGGGGAGAGAGAGAAATTAAGGGAGGAAGGAAGGAAGGAAGGAAGGAAGGAAGGAAGGAAGGAAGGAAGGAAGGAAGGAAGGAAGGAAGGAAGGAAGGAAGGAAGGAAGGAAGGAAGGAAGGAAGGAAGGAAGGAAGGACAAAGAGAATCCTGGGAGGAAGAACGAAAGGAAGGGAGGCAGGTAGGAGGTAGCTTGAAGAGAACGGGGCAGGGGTTGGAAGAAGGGTATGGGGAAGGTACTTTTTGGGGAGGGTGAATTAGCAAAGGGTGGGTGGGTAAGTGCATGGGCTGGGAAGGGGCGGCAGAGGGTAGCGCGAAGGGGGGTGCGGGCTTGGCAGAAGGGGGGAAGCCTTTCCCCCAACCCCCCCCCTGAGGTCTGTGCCTCGGCGCGGCGAAAGGAGCAGGCTTTGTGAAGATTTGGGAGGCAATGACAGGCATAAACCATGCCTGTTGCCTTCTCTTGAATTATTAGTTCCAGCAGTACTGCCTGTGTCATGGTTGCTTGGATGGAGGTCTGGTGCTGGGTAAAAAGCAAAATACCCTAGTGTGCCACTGTTAGCACATGCACCACAGGTTGCCTAGCCGTCAGTTACAAAGTTGCTGAAACTCCCATAGATCTATTAAGAAATAGTTAGGCAATCCCCAGTTTTGTAGTTGTTGCATTACTTAAGCTAAGCATATGTCAGGCCGAGGGAAACTCTTAAAAAAAAACTGTTCCAAACTTCCCAAAGAATGATTGGGATATCATGTTTCTGAACATTTTTATTCATTAAAACAACAACGCACCAGCAATTCACCTAGGTAGTCTGTAGCATCTTAGACTAAGACACTGATCATGGCATAAGCATTTGGCCACAAGGCCTTTTCTCTTGTTTTCGTTTAATGCAGTGTTGCTTTCTGAACTGGCTATTTCTAAAGTCTTTTCTCCCCCTGTATTTTCTTGCAGTTTCTCAGTGCAGTCTGGTCTGGTTATTTTGTTGTCCTGCATTTCACCCTCCTTTCCAAGCAGACGTATGTTGGATTTTTTTTTCTTCCGCATTGATTTCCCACTCTTCAGCACACATTCCCTTCACTGATTTTCCAGGATTTATGAGTTCTTTTGCTGCGATTTATCCCATTTTTACCCCCCCCCCCCAAGTCAAAGCAAATTGAATAGCAGAAGTGTTCTGTCGTATTTTTTGCCCCTGCTGTTCTTCTGCCCCTGGGAAGTTGGTCCTCCACTCCTCCCTACCCAGCTCACCTTGCCTTTCCTCACCTTCCTCCTGGCCCACAGAAGTAAGGCAGAGCTCCATACCAGCAGCCTACTATGCCTGGGTGGGACGCTGAGGCCAGGCAAGAAGCACCAGACTGCCAACATTGCCATCTGGCTGCAGGAATTATTATTATTATTATATTTATATTTATACCCCGCCTCCCCCCGAAGGCTCAAGGCGGGTTACATAACCGCCTCAAGCTCTACCTTGCTTCCACAGGCCAGGAGTAGGAGACAAAACAAGGTGAGGATGGGAAGGGAGACGTCTCCAGCTGCTGCAGCTAGGGAGGCAAAGCTGAGCAAGAGTTTTGTGGGGCCTGATGGTTTGCAGCGGACCCAATGCCAGTATTGACCACTGCCACCCAAATCCCCCCACAATGTTTCAGAGCTCACAAATATGCTTCCCAGGATATCAATTCAGGTCCACGTCACCTTGAGTGGAACCTGTAAACTGTTCTCATTAGAAGTCTTTTACAGTGATTAAAGTTTGAATTTGTTTTGTGATAATCATGGTTTCTTGCCAGAGCAAGACATCTTGTAAAGAAAGATTTAGAGACATTTAATAGACGTTGAGATGTTGCTGAGATTTTACACCGAAACAGGGAGAGGGTGAAAGCTATTTTGTCCTGCTTAGAATCAAACTCATGGAATGAAATAGCTAGCTGTGTTCCTCTTCCAAAGAATACACCCGCAAGAAAGCTGACCAATCAGGAGATTAATGACAACTGTGATGTTCTACCTACAAAATTTTCCTGTGATGAGCCAAAATCCAGCTTTACAGTTGACATACAGAGAAATCACTATGCAAGTCCGGTGATAAAAATCTCATGCTCAAAAAATGTGTAGAGAGCATGCATGACATTCAAATTAAGGCATACCCAATCAAATTCAATTAAAATTCAGAGGAAGCTATGCATGCAGAAAGGGCCTAACCTTCATTAGATAGAGAATGCAGGCGAAAGTACTGGGCTTTTAAACCCCAGCACTTTTGTGAATGTTGATTCTTGCACAAAAGGTTCCCAACTGGGTGGGTGCAGAATAGATTGAGCTAACCCCATTCGTTTTCTTTATTTAAAGACCAATGATTTGGAGCTGGAAACTTTGAAGCCATTTATCCTCACACCTGTCATGGCTTTCTTTGTTTATTTGTTTGTTCATTCCTGTATGCCAGATCCCGGGTGTTTCTTGACAATTAACAACTTTTAAAGAGAAAGGATTTATCTGCTTTACGAAGGGTACCAAGGGATAAAGTCACCTTCCTTTGCCAGCAGATGGGAAATCTCTGAGGAGTTTGACTGTAAACATCACTCACATTTGGAGGCAAAATTTCAGATGCTCCTGCAGTTTGTATATATGAGCTCACTTAAAGTTAATCAGTCAATACACAATTAAGCCAGGCAGAAAAAAGGGAAAGGGAAGAAATCAGTGCTGGCTGTTTCAGCGCAGCAATTATCATTTGAAGCTGATATGAAGTTTGAGTCTTCAAAATGGAGATGAACATTTTCTCTCACAAAAAAATACCTCATCTTGTCTAGATGGTGAAGTCTGCCAATCTTTTTAAAATTCTTTTTACAGCCATAAAAATAATATATCTTAATATGTTTAAAATGTGTTTTGGACATACAGCAGTTAAATTTCTGACACTTCAACGCCTTAAAATTTCTGAAAACATCAAAAATGGAAAGGAGTGAGTGCCATGAAAGAGCATAATGCACAAGCCAAAGCTGCAAAATAGAGGGTACAGAATGAACGCAAGGCATTGTCCATTAATTTGCTTTTTCTCCTCCCCACCAGGTCAGATTAAAAAAAATAAGTTGCATATTTCTCCACTTAGTTCCTAAAGTTCTAATCTTTGCTCCCCACTTACTGGTTTTCAGCCCATAAATTTCCCTCTCCCTCCACAATAAGACAGTATATAGACCCGGGGGGGGGGGGTATTATGCTTATACCGATTTTCACCAAAGTCAGTTCACAGACCTTTTAAAATTGTCCTTTTAAAAAACAGACCCACTTATGCATGTGCTCTGATACTGTGTTGGTTTGTGGAGGGGGGGTTGCATACAATTATGCATTTGAAAGAGTTACAGTGGCAAATCCTTAAGTGGGGGGGGGCACTTCCTCCTTGTGCTAGATGCTCATTGGCAGGCCATAGTCAGATGCAATGTCACCTGACTGCCACTCTGGCACATGCTGCTGGCAGGACCTCATGGGAATTGTAGTTCATGGACAGGGAGACATCAACAAGAAATTTCTGTGGGGGCACACAGCCTTTTGTAATAGAAAGCAAAGTCTGGCCATTAAAAGTTCATGCCACAGTCTTCAAGGTGGCATAAGACTGTGATTAAATATTTCTTAATTCCATTGCATAGAGGTCTACATCCTTAAGCATTCTGAATATCTTGAGATCTGCCAAATTTGTCAAAGCTATAGTTATATAATTAATTCAAATGTTGTATCAGAGCAACTAGTAGATCCCAGGCCTGTTTCTCTTTGGAAAAAGTTGCAGGGGAAAGGCTGAAGCTGCTTCTACCTGCCGTAGACATGTCTGGACTCCGAATTAAGAAAGGTATAACTCCCATTGCACATCTGTCTGCTACCATGTCCTTGTGACACCCATGACAACATTGCATGGTGTAAATCAGTCCTTGGTCTCTGTGGGTGAACTGGGCAACTTCATTTTTATTGATTCTGAATCTCGACTCTCTCTTCTTTTGTGCTATTTTTGTTGTAATTGTTTTATTTGAAGTATGGCTGCAATTTAAAAAAAATACTTCTTTAAACAGTGTTGAGCTATGAAAGAGCAAGATAAAAAATCCAGAAATAAAAAAATTCAGACCGATAACGGTTGCTGCATGGCAGAACCTCTATTTCTTATAGCATCATGATGACTGCTACTTTGTTTTAAAAAGGTTTGGCTGGGTAAAGAGAAATCTGTCAGGTGCGGTCAGGTTTCTCCTTGAAAGCCATCTTATTAAGGGTCATCACCTCTGAATTCAAGATTTGCTTAGCACAGTTAGGGATTTCTTCAAGAGGCAGTGGAATCACAAGCGTAATCCATACTATGAGTTACAAATAACTGGGAAGATTTCATCTGTGTTTGGGGAGGACCACACTGGGTTTTCAGATTCGGTTTACATTGCGGGGCAAAGTAAGTACCGTATATACTCGTGTATAAGCTGAGTTTTTCAGCACAGCCTGCTCCCAGCCAATCATTACATTGCTTTGCAAACCTCCTGCAAGCTGAAGCTTGCTTTCTCTGACTGCTCGTAGGACAGCAACAATTTGACTGAGGGACTCTGATCATTTTTTTCCTTCTGCCGTCCCTTCTTCTAAACTATTTTTTGGTTTCTGTAGGGTGGGGTGAGGTGGGTTTTGGGGATATTTTGGGATTTACTGTTTCTCCTGGTGTTTCTCCTTTTATCTGGGGGGCAGCATTGTTTGCCTTTTCTTCTTGGGGTTGTGTTTCTTTTAAAATTTGGTTTTTTCCGTTCTTTCATTCAGTGTTGAGTTTTACAGTCCTTTATTTCAGTGTTTTGTTCTTGGGGGGGGGCACTGCAGTTGTGGTTAGCGTAGTCGATTCTCCCAGTTTGGTAGCTGTTGCACTTGTTGTAATAGGTTGCCAACTTTGGGTACTGTTGTTCTGCTCTGGTTTGCTGGCCCTCTTTTGCACTTACAGAGCTAGTTTACTGTTTTTCTTTGAAATAAATATTCAAAAACATTTAACCTACTGGTGCCTCAATTAATGTAAATTTACCAGTAACTGCTGCATTTCCCACCCTCGGCTTATATGAGAGTCAATAAGTTTGCCCAGATTTCGTGGTAAAATTAGGTGCCTCAGCTTACATGCGGGTTGGCTTATATGCAAGTATATATGGTACCACCAGTCTATTCAAAACTTAGAGAGGGTTGTTTTATTTTTAGGAGAGGCACTAGCAGCTATGCCACAAATTTGGTGCTTCCACCTAAAAAAAAAAAAAGCATACCCCCAGATTAATTCTCCATTATACCCTATATGTCTGCAATGGCCCACATAGGGTAAAATGGAGCTGGAAAAAATTGGAGATGAATATGCCAGTATTGGGATTTGAAAAAATTGAAAAATACCAAATTTGTTTTGTTTCAATATACCCAAACCTAAACATTCTGGAAAAAAACAGAACAATATTCATCTTCCATGCTCATTGAAAAAAATTAAGCAAATATTTTACCCCCTACCAATGCTTCACCTTCACTGAAGCAAATTCCCCGCAGCAGAAAGAGGAGGCAATCCCAGTCCAGTTTTCTACCAATAATCATATTTAAAGAGAACTAAAACAAAAAGACTTTAAGCTAAATTGAAACAAAGAAATAGGGCCCTGGGGTGGGAAGAAGTCTGGCCTGTTTGCAACTTCTGTTCCCCTCATTCCTTCGCCAACAATCCAGACCAAAAAAGCTGCCATATTTCCTTTTATATCTCCACAACAAAAAGGCAGAGCTAGAAAAGTATCTTTTTAAACAAAATGAAAGTTGATGATTTAGGAGGGCACATGGCAGTCTACAGGACTGCATTGCATCCACGTAGGAAACTGCTTCCATGCATACCATCATACATTGAGTGCATACTCTGTTTCATAACAATCACGTGGATGAAGATTGCAGTTGGCTATGAGTTTGCCAGGCATACCCATGCACAGAAGAGATGCATGATATGAACTACAGTATTTGCTGGCGTATAAGAATACTTTCCCCCCCTGAAAAACATGCCTCCAAGTGGGGGGGTCATCCTATACACCGGGTGCACTTCAGTTGGGATAAGACATAGCTGCCCACAGTGGCCCATAGTACTGTATTTTGAGTGGAAATGTTGGGGGGTTGTCTTATACGCCCGGTTGTCTTATACGCCAGTCGTCTTATATGCCGGCAAATACGGTAGATAGTTTTGCAGCTATAGTTGCTAGACAGATACTGGCCATCAATGGAAGCCTATTTTTTTTTGGAGGGGGGTGTTCATTGATGATGTTGTAACATCACCATTGGCATAGGGACCATCGCTTTGGACACAACCCCAAACTGATGTCATTGCACGGATAGCAATGCTTTACGATCAGCCCCAGACTCTATGATTTAACCATAGACTTTGGGGCAAATTCTAGAGTGTTGTCCGGAAATGACATCATGATAGCTCCTCTGATTTCTCCCTGCAGCTTATTCCCATGTCCCAGGCTGCAGGTAAAGCTGGGGGTGGGGGGCAAGAGACTTGGACTCCTTGCCTGCAAGGCTTGTATACTGTCCTCTGTTCCCGAAGCCATAACCATGAATGAAATCCGGCTGTTGTGAAAAACTAAAGCGGAGAGTCCCCCCCTCCCCCCGTTTTACCTCATTGTACGGTAAAAATTGATCTACGAGAATGTGGGAAAGCCAGAAGGCTTGCCAGTTTAGCTCTTGGGGCTCGTCTTAATGATTGTTTTATTGTACGATAAATGCACAGCTGATCATTTGTTGCAGAAGTTCCAATTCTCTTTCCCTCAACGAACACATTCGTCTCTAGGAGACATTTGCTCAGCGCTTAAACAATATGCTGTTGATGAGGGAAAGGAATGTTCCCACCAATTGAACTTCGAGCAAGAGGAGAAGCCAAAGGATGTATGTACCACAAACAGCCACAGGGCTTTTTTCCACACCGTGGCAGAAATATATAGTTTCCCCAGAGACACTGTAGCTGCCAATATAGTAGAACAGCAGTGAGGCTTCCACGTTCCAGGCTACCATATAGTTCCCCACCCACACTACTCCCCCAACGGCACCTATTCCCTCCCGTACTTTAAAAAAATCAACAATTTTATAACAGCTCTGAATTTCCTTTTTTTTTTTTTTTTTGAGTGTCTTCTCTTTTTCATTGTGGAATTATGCCTGTTCATGTATATCTCCACAGCAAAAGGGAACAGAGACTAGCTTTTCTTTTTCTAGAAACCTGGGAACTCAGAGAACCTCTGAAACATTTTGTTGTTATATATTTGCTATTGTGTAGATATAACAACAGATCCCTTCACACGAGGGTTTCGTGAAACCCTGGGGTTTCTTCATGGCCCTGGAAGGGTTTTCCAAATGGGTGGGTTAATTATTTTTAATATATTTTAAAATTTTGTTAAATATGTATCTGTGATATGACCATATATAATGTCAATCTGCCTCCCTTCCCAAAATGGCTAATGATAGGCCTGGAGAGGTGGGTGGGTGGGAAGAGGAGGGGTCGTGGGTGGGCATGTACACAGCTATGCTTCCTAACCATATTCTGCAGGATCGCACCGCTTCTGGGTTCCTTGAAGCCTGAAGAATGTTTCAGGGGTTTCTCAGTGGTAAAAAAGCTGAGAAAGCCTGCCTCAGACCGACAGCAGCTGGCCATGGTCTCAGACTGAGATCTTTCACACTGCTTTCTATCTCATCCTTTGTCTGGGTTTTTCTGCACACAAAGGAGAATTCTGACCAATTTAAAATCATTTAAAATATCTTCTGAACCTTATTACATCTGAATGGGTATTTAATTGTAATGCATTTGGAGAATTATATTTGGAGGCTATTAAAAAAAACAAAACTGGTAGAAAAGCTGCTTGCATTTCAACCCAAAATCCCTCTGTGTCTCCAAGCCTATATTCCTTTTGTAGGCATGGGAACTGGATGATAAGCTGTTATCTAGATAGAAGCTGGAATGCATCTGTCCAACCTGTAGCCAAACATCTGTGTGCACTAAGCATAGCTCAGATCTTGAGAGTACTTTGCAGAGCCTCGAAATAACGGGAGCTGACGATTTCTGCCCCACGTAAATGCAATAGAAAAGAAAATCAAGAATGGAATGATTCATCAGACTTCAGGGGGAAAGGATTGTTCTTACCTTGTAATTTTCCATACACTGTCATTTTAACTGTATCATATTATGTCATACTTTGAGAGAAACTCTGAGGGACAGATGGGAAGCAGGGTTGCAATGCAAAGAGGAAGTAATGCAACAGCCATCTTGTACCAATTTCCAAAGCATTGTGGACACAGTGTTAAAGAGAGACGAGTGTGAACTATTCATGTTCTTGAGAAAAGGGGGTGTGAATTACTGCCAGAAAGTTCAGTCTTCCCAGAGTCTCTTTCATAAAGTGACTGGGTTTTTTTTCTTCTCTCCACTGTTTGAAAAGTACCTGTCAGTCAAGACAGTTCTGAGAAGATCTCATTTGCAGACATTGAAAAGGTTGAGTAAATGGATTAGGGAAGAGTTTTCAGAATAAAGCACGATGAATAAGATTAATGGAATTTGATATGGAAATTGGATCAAATGAGCAATATGAAAGAATTTAGCAACATGAAAGAATCCACTAATTGAAAAAAATGCAGTTGGAAGCGTCAGGAGATGGGGAGTCGTGTGAGGTCAAACGTGAGAAAGGTCTGGAAAGTAGCAACCGCAATGCAGTTGTTCATTTGGATTAATAAATTTAGCATTCGTTGATGAGGAGGGAAATCTGAGACAATAGGATGTCTCTCTTATTCCATGAGTGTCTGGCTGCCTCAGGCAGAAAATTGCTTCAGGTGCATATAGATCTTGCACCTAACAAAGCTGGTTACCACCATGGTACAAAGAAGGAAATAGGGATGTAGGAAGGACCATGAGTCATGTCACCTGAAGAGATTTTTCTTGGCTCCTCTTCAGAGAGATGAAGTGGCTCTGTGCAGGCCTCAATTAGATTTCAGTAAGCCAGAGATTGGACTCGTGCTGTTATAGCTGCAAGTTTTTTGTGGAGAAGCATCTCCTCCGTATCATTTAGCAGGATGGTACAAATAAACAAACTAGGCCAGAGTTTATCCTGAGATAATTTGATCACGAGTTTCACTTTAGAGCAGGGGTAGTCAAACTGCGGCCCTCCAGATGTCAATGGACCACAATTCCCAGAAGCCCCTGCCAGCATTCGCTTCTGGGAATTATAGCCCATGGACATCTGGAGGGCCGCAGTTTGACTACCCCTGGTTTAGAGCATATAAATGACAACGGTTAAGAGCAGCAGCTTCTAATCTGGCGAGCCGGGTTTGATTCCCCACTCCTCCACATGCAGCCAGCTAGTTGACCTTGGGGTAGTCACAGTCTTGATAGTGCTGTTCTCGCAGAGCAGTCCTGTCAGAGCTCTCTCAGACCTACTTACCTCACAGGGTGTCTATTGTGGGAGAGGAAGGGAAAGCAATTATAAGGTGCATTGAGATTCTCTCAGGCAGTGAAATGCAGGTATAAAACCAACTCTTCTTCATTGCAGGTCAGCTATCAATAACAACACTGAGCCCTTTTTCCAAAATACTCCAATGATGTCAAGAGTCAAGATAAAACAAATAAAATAAAATAAAATAAATATTTATTATATAGTGTTCTCATATAAAATTAAAAACATTAAGGGTCTGAATATCAGACAGTACAATTTTCAAGCATTCCTGATGGATGAATATGTCCTGTGCACCAATAAAACCAGACCTATTTCAGCTTCTACAGCCTTCCTCAGTGGTCAAAAATACCTAAAATATACAGAACAAACATTTAAAGAATATTAGATATTTTTTCACAACCAGGTGTTGTTCCCTCCTATGCTGTGTGGTTAGGGAAATATTCTTTTATATGGGTTCTGACTCATGATACCTGTACTTACACAACTTCAATCTCATAAGGAATTTCTAGTAGCTGATAAGGGATTTCCTGTAACACCAACCAGTAGACAGAATTGAATTCATGATACTAAATATCATTCATGAACTATGAAGAACACAATGACTTGAGATTTTTTGTATTGAACATCCCCTCATTTCATTAAAAGATATGGCTCCTCCCCCCGTAGGAATGTTATTCCCCCACTCTGTACCTGACACCATCCTTGTGTATCAGCCCAATACTATTATATTTCAGCCACTTGTTAATGGATTAATTCTCCCTCTAGGTCTATTGCTTTTTGGTCTTGTTATGGTTTGATATTAATGTTCTTGTTTGATACTGCTGCTGTCCTAGTCAGTCTGTACAGTTTTTGATGTGGAAACACATCTTATGGTGTGCTTAGGAGAATGGGAAAAAAATCACAGACGTGACATCCATCTGTGCCACTCCCTGAGTGCGGCATAAGAGGCAGGGAGGCAGCCAAGGGTGGTGGTGTAGGGAGTGGCAGTGGGGGAGGCCCTGGTGGCAGTGAAGGCTGTGGTGGGAGCAGCAGCCCTGGCAATGGAGAAGGGTGGCAGTGGCAGTGCAGAAAGCTGGGCTAAGCACATACGTGGGCCAGGGGTGGAGCCAGGTACCCAAGATGGGTGGCGGCAGACTGAGCAGGGCTCAGCAGGGGGCCCTGGCCAGCCACTGTCATGCCTATTATGTGGAATGAATCTGTTTGTCACTAAATGTTTCTTTATTGTTTTGGGCTGCGTAGTTATTTCTGTTTTCATTGACTTTCAGACTGTTATATACTTGCGAGCTGTTTCATTCCATTGCAAATCGCCGTGGGCACGTTTTTTTGTGAAGAGGTAGCCCATAGATTTTTCAACTAAATAAGTCAATTAAGGGTTAGGAGGGGCAGACTTATAGCAATCACAGGAAGGAGCTCTTAAGCCAAGTGAGAAGAAGTGGTGGTTTGCCATTGCTTTCCTCTGCAGGGTCTTCCTTGGTGACCTCCCTTCCAAATACCAACCCTGCTTAACTTCCAAGATCTGATGAGTTCAGGACATACCATGCCAGCTTCCCTCCCACTGCATCACATTAACATAGCCTTTCTCAACTTTTTTACCATTGAGAAACCCCTGAAACATTCTTCGGGCTTCGAGAAACCCCAGAAGTGGCACAATCATGCAGAATATGGTTGAAAAACATAGCTACATACATGCCCACCTTTGGCTCCCCCCCTTCCCACCCCCTACAGGCCCATCATTGGCCATTGGGGGGAGGTCAACATGACCATTTATAGTCATATCACCTGATAAATGTTCAACAAATTTTGAAAATATATTACAAATTAACTCCCACCTATTCAGGAAATACTTCCAGAGCCGCCAAGAAACCTCAGGGCTTCACGAAACCCTGGTTGAGAAAGCCTGCTTTAATACACGTTTAAGAAATAAACAAAACTCATTTCCCCCATGACAAATTGGTCATTGTCTTCAATTGTGGTTTCTTTCTAAGCCAAAGAGTCAAAAACTAGGAGTTCCCTGAAACATTGGTGTTTTTCTTGACAACATATGAAAGTGAAGCTGCTGATAAAACCTGACAAGGTTAAGATGAGTCACTATCCAAAAGAAATCCATTTCGTCTGAAAAAGAGTCACAGCTTTTGATCACATCCACAGTGATCACTGCAACGTATCAGGAGCAAAACACTTCTGTAACATGGATGGAATTGCACTGCAATATTAAGGACACTTCCCTGGAATTAAACCACTGAAAATGTAACAAGCCATTGCAATAACCGAGTTGCTAGAGAGTTTGATATTAAATCATGGTGGGGTTTATAATGTGAACCTGTAACTGCAACAGAATAACTCTCTACCTTCCAGCCTTACGAAATCCATATTGATATTTTGAGAGTAAATTATTCTTCTTCCTAGATAAAGTTAGGAAAAGGCATTGAATTAGATGACTTTGAGATAACTTCCAGCTCAGGTAACTTGCATTTTAATCAGTAAAAACAAGATCAAGTCATCCATCTTCTCTAGCACGAAAATATTTATTGTAAATCAATTAACCATAGATTGATTCATCTTCTCTCGCTCCAGTCAACACATAAAACACCTTTATTGCAAATCATTTGTCCAGAATATTTTGTCCATTTCCTTGCTCCAAGCGCAGCACATGTTTTTATGTTTACCTTAAATTTAATTTCATAGATGTCTTGACACATGATCGCATGCTATACAGTTGTGTCCTTTCTGCCTGCTGGTTCCCCAAAACAGCATGCCATTCTTTACAGGAGAATATCAGAAAGTCTGCACCAACAAAGAGAAATATGCATAGTCATCATAGGAACCTGACAACTTTGACTCTGATCTAAGCAAGGACTCCACCCTGCCCTTTGTTTTGAAGTTCATCCACAGGAAGCTGGATCTTCACATGCAGTGTTAGGTAGGTCCTGGAGAGGCTGTAGGATGCAGGCAGAATTTTGATTTTTTTAAAAACTTGTTTTTGTTCATCTCAAATCGAGATTCCTTAATACTGCAGGTGTCAGAAGTCCCAGCCCTGCTTCCCTTCCCAGAACTGATGAGACTTCACTATACTATGGTGTCTTCCCTCCCATTGCATCACATTAGTACATGTTTAAGAAGTGATCAAAACTCACCTTTCCCTCATGGCAGATTTGGTCATTGTAAGAATCTAAAAGTTTAGTTGATGTAACCATTGCTTTTGTTGAGAAGTAGAATTCCCAGCATTCACGCTGGGGATGAGTTTGCCTTGGTCCACTAGAATAATAGAACCATAGAGTTGGAAGGGGCCATACAGGCCATCTAGTCCAGACTCAATGCAGGATCAGCCTAAAGCATCCGGGATAAGTATCTGTCCAGCCACTGCTTGAAGACCGCCAGTGAGGGGGAGCTCACCACCTCCTTAGGCAGTCGATTCCACTGCTGAACTACTCTGACTGTGAAAATTTTTCTCTCTGATATCTCGCTGGTACACGTAGTTTAACGCCATTACTACAGGTCCTATCCTCTGCTACCAACAGGAACCTTTCCTTGCCTTTCTCTAAGTAACAACCCTTCAAATATTTACAGACAGCAATCATGCCCCCTCTCAACCTCCTCTTCTCCGAGCTGAACTTTCCCAAGTCTTTCAGCCATAGGGCTTGGTCCCAGGCCCCAGAATATCCTCTTCACCCTCCTCTGCACCTTCTCAAGACCTGTCAACCTGCCTTGTAAAAATTTTGCAAAGAAAGTCCTATGGAACAGCTCTCAAATTATAACAATGACTGTCACAGAGCGGAAGCCTTAACCTGCTCTGCCCATTGGGCAGGCTGCTTTTTGCGCAAGAAGAGGCACTGGCCACTGTCACCACCAAGACTGTTTATGCACTGGAGGTTTCATGCCATGCTGCTGGCTGGAGTTTTAGTCGTGGCAGGTTGCCCAACCTCTTCCTGCACCCACATGGGAGAGCATTTGGCTTGGTGCACCTCATCCGCCCCCGATTTGTGCTCCTGCGCCGGAGCTGGGGCAGTGAAGTTCCCTGTGCGTAAACGGTCCAAGAAGCACAATGTGTTTATGGTAAGGTGACCAGATTTCAAGATTGGGAAAGAGGGACACGACTGACCGTGGGGCTTGCCAACCTCCAGGCATAGCCTGGAGATACGGAATAACCTAGGGCCTGCACAGCTTGGAGACACCGGGGGTTGCCAACCTCCAGCTGCGGCCTGGAGATCCCGACACCCTTTGCAGAAGAAAACTCCTCAAAACGAGCGTTGCACTGGGGCTCATTCTGGCTTGCATTACTTTCATTAAAAGTTGTATTCTGAGCCTCCATCAGCTAGTCTCTTCTTAGCAGATTTTTACAGCTCTTAACAGGACTGTGACTAGGCCAATGTCACCTAGCTGGCTGCATGTGGAAGAGTGGAGAATCAGACCTGGCTCTCCAGGTTAGGCTGCCGCTCTTAACCCAGCATAAAGCTCAGAATTCACAGGAGAACAGGGACTTTTGTAGGTATATAACATCATAAAGACCAGCCTCCAGGATCAAGGTGCACTGTCCCAAAGGTAGCTATTTTAAATTAATCAGGTACATAAATCCTACCAAATATTGCAGAGAGAAGAGGAAATTTCCCCAAACTAATCTGGCAGAGCCTCTTGTGGCGCAGAGTGGTAAGGCAGCCGTCTGAAAACTTTGCCCATGAGGCTGGGAGTTCGATCCCAGCAGCCGGCTCAAGGTTGACTCAGCCTTCCATCCTTCCGAGGTCGGTAAAATGAGTACCCAGCTTGCTGGGGGGTAAACGGTAATGACTGGGGAAGGCACTGGCAAACCACCCCGTATTGAGTCTGCCATGAAAACGCTAGAGGGCGTCACCCCAAGGGTCAGACAGGACTTGGTGCTTGCACAGGGGACACCTTTACCTTTACCTTTAATCTGGCAGAAAATTTACTTTCATATCTAAACAGGGTACTCAGGCCTGAACATAAACAAAAATATAGTCACCACAGGAAAGGGGGCAACCCATCTTCTTCCAAGAAGACCTTAAGCTTGGAGCTGCTTGGTTAAAACTGTGTGGTAAAAGGGAATAATGAAAATAGAAATCACTTAAGACTCGGGGGACTTTAACTTTATTTGATGGTCTGGGCTGTTTAATTTCAGTATGCCTCAGTTTGCCACCTATAAAATGGGACTTACCTGACACGAGTTTCATAGGCAGTCTGTGAAAATAAATGCAAAATTGCCTGAGAATTATAACAGGCTGCCTAAGGCCAGCTGAGATAGGAGAGTCTCTTTCCACGGTCTACAGTTATTATTTTTCAGACAGCTTTTTATGAGAATGATTTTCCATAATGTGCCTTTTTTCTCTATCTTTCTTTTTCCTCCTTTTTTATTCTTTATAATATTTTCTTTAGAAATCACTTCAAATACACCTTTAGATTAGACGCTGCTATAAAACATCCGAGGGGAAATGAAAGTTTCCACAATTAATTCAACATACTGTGCAATAATAAGTGCCCAACTTACTGTACTTACGGCCAAAAAAGTCTCAGAAAAGCTGTTTTCTCCACTGATATCCGGAGTCTGGAAATCAGTTATCATGCCAGGAGGACTCCACAGCCCATCTGGATTTTGGCAACCCTAGCAGAGGATGCAGGATCAAAAACATGGGATCAGCCTTCTGCTTGGATCCCTTCCAGCCTCCCCCCAAGCTGCCTCTACCTTACCCCAAGAAACAGGAATGAAAAAGTACCATGGAGTGGGTGCGTCGCCACCTGACCTCCTTTTGGATCTGGACGATAGAGGCAACTTCACTTGGATTTGTTACTCTTCTGAAGTTAACAAAAGTTTACATTAGATTTTTGTTGAAAACACCTGCCTCGTGGACTGTCCTATTTCAGCCTACCAGTGCGGTTTCCATTTTAAACCTGCCCAGGTTTTAGCCTGTCCCGTTGCCTGCTGTCTCCGTTTTATATTTGCAGAGCATTCTTTTTTTTCTTTTCTTTCTCAACATAGAAGAGCATTCTAAATGGTATAGTCCTCTACCCTTTCACGGCTCTACTGCAGGCTTTCTCAACGAGGGATTGGTAAAACCCTGGGGTTTCTTGACAGCCCGGGGAGGGTTTCCCGAATGGGTGGGAGTTAATTACTTTTAAATATATTTTTAATTCATTAAATTTTTATCGAGTGTTATGACCATATATGGTTGTGTTGAGCTGCCCCCCTCCCCCAATGGCCAATGATTGGCCTGGAGGGAGTGGGGAGGGGAGGGGCCCCGCATGGGCATGTCCACAGCTCTGCTTCCCAACCATAATTTGCACGATCGCACCACTTCTGGGGTTTCTTGAAGCTTGAAGAATGTTTCAGAAGATTCTCAATGGTCAACAAGTTGAGAAAGGCTGCTCTACTGCCTAGTTTTGTTGCAAGGATAGATCCAGCCTCTCATGTTTGCAAACAAGGCATGTGAGTGAGTGACTCAGCCATTCCCTTGCTCCCTTTTGTATGCAATCCCTTTAAGTGTGTTTTTTTTAAAGCCTAAAATAACATGGGAACAAAAACTAGTGATTGCAAAGTGAGTGCTGCTTGCTAATCGCCTATAAATACATCCGACGACTTCTGCCCCGCCGACATTAATTTTAACCTAAACTTTGGTTTTGCCGGTGAATTGAAATTAGAGCTATCTTAGCGCCGGCTATCCCCTGACCTATAAGCCGCCGCTTAGTAGCCCTTGCGGCTTCTTCATTTTCAATCAAGTCCACCCTGATTGTTCCGTAACAGCAAAAATTGCAGGTAATGAAAATTCTTTCTTTTTGTTTTGCCCCATCTGGCCTTCCCTTGGGCCCATCTGTTACTTTCACTCAGTGTGCCGGAAAGAATCTCGCTTCCTGAAACAGAATCTAAACCCCTGCCATAAGCCCTGCATCAGTCACCCAACCTACGCCATGGCTAAGTCTTCCCAAGAGTAATCACCATCCCCAGAGGTCAGCAGATTGGTTTGCCTGTGTTGTATGTACACCACCCCTCATAAACAGCCTTTCTCCCCCTAAAACATATTTAGAATGGGTTTCCTTATTAAGAAATGTTCTCTGGTTTCAGCGGGTGATGTCTTTCTGGAAGGGGAAATGGTGTCACGGAGCCCCGTTCTTCCAGCTCAGCGTTTAACCCCACGTGGGAGATTTTTGCACCGACTCCTGCTTGATGCTGTCATCTGAATGGTAAGTAGTTCTGCACAACTGTTACACCAGCCAGTTATTTGGAGAAAAGGCAGCTTAAAAGCTGCAATATCGACAATAAACTGCTTGCATGTGTTCTGTGGCTCTTTCCCCCCTTTCGGCTACGTGACAGTTAATAAGTTCAGCGCTTGATTATGC
This sequence comes from Paroedura picta, assembly GCF_049243985.1. Lineage (NCBI taxonomy): Eukaryota > Metazoa > Chordata > Lepidosauria > Squamata > Gekkonidae > Paroedura > Paroedura picta. The sequence goes on along the minus strand of NC_135370.1, from coordinate 38,414,947 downwards.
CGCGATGGTGCCACGATCCGACACTAATCCCTGGTCTTGTTTATTGCGTTTCTTTACACCCTGTAATGTCAGTCCCCTTGTGGCTCACAAGGGCAATTCATCTGTTCCTCCTCTTGGACTTATTAAACTACGGGGAGTGAATGCAGCTTTTATTTAGAAGCTGACAGAGTGCTTATTGGGCATGATCCAGCCCCAGTTAAACGCTATTGATTTTGCTGGTAGAAATTTACACCCCAAAGTGCTTCACTGTCACTGGATCGTGCATTTTGAAAGGATATCTCTCAGCGTTTATGTATTCCTCCACTTGGGTATGTTTATACTATATAGATGTAAGTCTTTAGGTTAAATGTAGTGGTTCTTAAGTGGTGCTGCACTCAGGTTGCCAGATCCCCCCTGGCTACTACTGGGGGGGGGTAGGGTTATCAGCTCCAGGTGGGGATCTTCAGGTGGGGATCTCCTGGCACTTTGGGAGAGGAGCCTGGGAATAACAGGGACCCCAGTGAGGCCCAATGACTCAGAGTGCCCCCTCCAAAGCAACCAGGGGAACTGATCTCTGTAGTCTGGAGATGAGCTATAATTCTGGAGGGTTCCCAGGTCCTATCTGGAGGTTACAACAAACAAAGAAAAACTGGGGTACACAGTAAATTGTACACAAATTTACAGTATTGTATGGTTATTACTCATGGTAGTTTTCATGGTGCCTTATAAATGAATATTTTGCACTTACGGAGGCATTATTTACTACTATTACTACTACTACTACTACTACTACTACTACTACTACTATTATTATTATTATTATTATTATTATTATTATTATTATTATTATTATTAAAGTTAGTTTTATTTCCTGCCGCTATCAGCAAGCCAACTTGCGGTGGGTTACAAAGAAGCTAAAACCCCACATAAAAATTTAAAACATCATCAAACCCCTCCCAATTGCACTCACAATTCATAAAACCTCTGAGCCAAAAATATAACAACCCCTCCCTCCACTTTCCAGTCACCCCTCTCCAGTGCTTTGGTGAAATCCAGGGGTGCTGTTGATCGTAATTTGGAGGGGCCCCTCAGATCTTCCGTGCCCTGTTGATTCAGAGCCACTATTACACAGCCCCTCCCCCCTTTTCTGGTATTTCCCACCTGGAGTTTGGCATCCTTATGTATCCTCCATCAGGAAACATCTGATAGCAGCATATGAGTGATGTGCGTGCATGTTTACTCAGAACAAAATCCCTCTGTGTTCAAGGGACATTACTGTCACATCAACATGAGCACAGGTAGAAATCTTAATGTGAAATTCTGAATATGGTTTTTCCAGTGCAATCTTTGGCAAAGATACACCATTGTGTTGCCCTCAATGGGAACTTTGGTAAGGATTGCACTGCTTATTCCACAATGATCGAGTAGGAGGATTAATTTAGGATCTCCCTGGCATTAGCTCTCTCTTTCTCTTTCAACTTTTTCTTTTTTTGCTTAAGAGCCTTGTGTGGCCATCAGAAAAAGTATCATTTTTAATTCCTGGCCCCGCAGAGGTGACGCTGCAGCAAACACAACCGTATTTTAAACGATTTGCCATTATTTCCAAGGTAGTCTCTGAAACACTACGGCATTAATTAATTTAGCACACAGCTGGGGTTATCCTCGCGGACATTCACTTGGCAAATGATTATTTCTGCCGCAGAAAATTAGACTCGAAATCAAACACTTTAGTAATGCATTCTCCTCCTGTGATTCCCAGCAATTGAAAGTAATGAATTGCTTCCCCTTTTGACACACGAAGGAGCTTTTATGATGTGAGAAGAGTTAAAATATATATATATATATATATATATATATATATATATGTATGCAATTTGGATTTAACTTGGAAATCAAAGCACTTCCCTGCGATGAAAATGGGACAACACACACACACACACAATCACACAAATCTCTCGCAGTAATGGCATTAAATGTACTAAAAGTTCCATCAGGAGATCAATGATGGGACTGTGGGCTACTTTATAAAGGTAAGGACAGTGATTTTGAAAGCTTTTATGTGTACATTTCAATAGGCATAAACCATATATTCATTTAATGGCAAAAGCTCAGAGTCTTTAAACATGAAAGTAAATGCTTAATGGCTTATATTAATCATAACCCCAGCACACACACACACAAACACACAATCACCGTTTAAAGCTATAATTAATCTCCATGAAAGCCGGAGCAAGTTCGAGCACGGATTTTTCTGACAGGTGAATAGCACAGCTAACTCAATTTTTTCAGTCCAGCCTTAGCAGTCACAGTATGCATTGAATTGGGGGTAGGGCATGAGAACCAGCCTGGTGTGGTTGTTAGAATGTCAGACTAGCATCTGGGGGATGTTTGAATCCTCACTGTCATGACTGTTTACTGGGTGACCTTGGACCATTCGCCCTCTCTCAGTGTAACCTGGTGGTTCTCAACCTGGGGGTTGGGACCCCTTTGGGGGTCGAACGACCCTTTCACAGGGGTCGTGGCAGGGCAAGCAGCTTGGCCTGGGGACACCATCCATACAACGGTCTTGCGGGGTAGACCAAGATAGAACGTTCGTCTGTCTGGAGCAGCGGAAAAGAGTGAGATCAGCATGGTGGGACAAGAGGCAGAGCTGAACTGAGAAGCCCTGGGGAAAAAAATTTTTTTATAAACAATCGTGAACAATGGATCTCCATGCCATTGGTCAGTTTCGGTTTAATTTCTGTGAAAGAACACTTGCATAATTTTATAGTTGGGGGTCACCAACTATAGAGGTTAAACCCAACTCCTCCTCCTCCTCCTCCTCCTCCTCCTCCTCCTCCTCCTCCTCCTCCTCCTCCTCCTCCTCCTTCTTTGTTTACCTCCTCTCCCGGACAGCCAGCTTTTTTGTGTGTGAAAGAACACTTGCATAATTTTGTGGTTGGGGGGTCACCACAAGATGAGGAACTGTATTAAAGGGTCGTGGCATTAGGAAGGGTGAGAACTCTTTGTCACAACCCCGGAGTGCAGTTCCAAAACCTCTCAAGACAGACACACAGAAGTCCCAAGCACTGGGAAAACCTAAGGCAGTGTTCATTTAGGACAGGGGTAGTCAAACTGCGGCCCCTCCAGATGTCCATGGACTACAATTCCCATGAGCCCCTGCCAGCGTTTGCTGGCAGGGGCTCATTGGAATTGTAGTCTTTGGACATCTGGAGGAGCCGCAGTTTGACTACCCTTGATTTAGGAGAAGGCAGCACCAGAAGGAGCATCACTGTCTGATTAACATTGTCAAAGACAAGATGCAAAAGAAGGCTGGGCAAGTTATACCTTTGGACCCCACGTTCCCCCATTGACCAGAGTTTGGGCATGAAGACACTTTCCCACATTGCTAGCGTTTGATCTACCAACGTGTGAAAATACGAGACAGTTTGTCTAGCTAGAGGCCAGGTGCAAGAGGGAAAATGGGATTATTATGCATTCCTTTCAGGGACCTGAGATAAAGCATTTATACTGCAGAGACCCTCCGAAGTACAGAGCAAAGGAAGGCCAGATATGGTGTGAGGGGAGGGGAAGGGAACACCTGAGGAGTACAACTCCAGGCAGGGAAAAGCGAACCAATTTGACCTGAGCCAGACAAGGCACATTGCAGTGTCCACATGGTTGTTGTGACAATAAAATGGAGATGGAACAGTGCTCTAAGCCACTTTGGTCTCCATTGGAGAGAAAAATGAGCCTAAATACCTTAATAAATAAAATTAGGTTTTAGGTTGCAGGCTGCAACAGGGAGGTAGCTGGGGTTACCAGGCTGAGACAGCAATCCTAAGCAGGTGTACTCAGAATCCCACTCAGGTATGTCCAGTGAGTCTTATTCCCTGAAAAGTGTTCTTAAGTCTGCAGTGTGAGTCTGGCAGCTGGCAGAAGGATTAGGGCTGGGAACATTCACTAGAAGTGAAAACCCAATTGTGACATAGAATAGCTCTAGGAACCTCCAGAAACTCCATGATAAAACAACAGAATTTCTGATGATCTCTAGAGCTATCTGTCATTTCTGCCATTAGTCCCAGATCCTCATATCATGTGCAGTGCAATGTCTGGAAGGGGTTGGGGTTTGACCTCTGAACCCCCACATTTTGGGGAGCCATTGGCTTTGGGGGAGTAGAGACTCAGTAAAGTTCCATTAATAGAATTTTCCTCACAGTTTATTGGATACAACTCAATAAAAAACATGGTGCTGAAGTAAAGTCTGCACACACTTTAGAAGTTGATTTTTGGCACAGGACTGTCCAACTGCAAAAGCACACTGAGAACCATATGGAAAGGCAGTATACAAATCTAATCTAAATAAATAAAGTGCAATAGCCAATGTGTATGGAATAAGCCCGAGTTCCAAAGGCCTTTTGGAATCAACAGAGTTTATTTCTCTGGCTTATGAGAAAGGGGGGCTGAAAATGTTCTGCATAAAATCAATCCATCAGTCAATGCAATTTATGTATTTATGTATTTATGTATGTATGTGTTTGTTTGTTTGTTTATTTATTTATATACTGCCCTCCCCAAAGGCTCAGGGCGGCTTACAGGGAACAAGAAAAGATACGGATAACATATGGTAACAGGTGATAACAGTAATAACATTATAACAATAATAATAACTTCACATGATCATAACAATAACATTAGAAAATAGAAATGACAAGAGCCTCCGCTCAACTCTTACTGGGACCCAGTGGGTTAGGCAGATTAGTGTCCGTCGTGGTGGGGGAGGAGCTTGGGGGGGCGATTGGAAGCAATGGTTTGGGTTGACCTCAACCAAATGACTGGCGGAGGAGCTCCCTTTTGCAGGCCCTGTAGAACTGTTTAGGTTCTGTCATTTGAACAAGACGTGAGGAAGCTAAAACAGAGGGGGGGGGCAAATGGACTTAAGGGGAGCACAAAGCTTTGCTATCTGGGGGCCTCAACAGAAAAGGCCACGAAGAAGATTACCACCAGCCGGCCTCCAGCCTTTTGCAGATTCCTATGTAAAGAAGTGATCCTCAAAGTCTTCAGGGTCAAAACCTTCACTCAGAAGCAAAAGAGAACTCCAGTCTAGTAGACTGGCACCACATTCCCAGAGGATCTTAGTTAGGATCGTAGCTGCCACATTTAAAACCAAATAAACCTTCTGGATTTTCTTCAGAATCAGTCCAGCCTCATATATAAATAATATGAGAGTATGTGGCGGTTATAACAGAACGTCTGGCCTCCACACCATTTGTGGAAAAGGATCTTCAGTCCAATTAGTCCCAAGTGGAGAGAACCAGAGCACAAATGCCAAGGTCATTTTGTCCCTTTAACCCAGAACACCTAATGAGCACGAAAGAACCATTCTTATGAATTTATTTCTGAGATAATAAAGTTGCTACGCAGTGATGTTATGACTCCAGTTTTGGAGAGTGGCAAATATTTTGTTTGAATATGCCCTCATGTGGCGAGTGGTGGCATTTACCACTGAAAAGGTCTCACCTTGAGGAGAGCAATACTTCCGTGGACCATGAGACGCTCTATTTGGATAAAAACTTTCCCACCCCAAAGTGACGGGATAAATTGATTCTTAGGCTGCGCTACCAAAAAGTGAGGGCCTTCCCCCATCCTTTTGCGCAAGATTTTAGTAGATCAGATGAACACTTTTGAATGAAGTCTACAGTATTCATATTAATAGAAGAAGAAGAAGAAGAAGAAGAAGAAGAAGAAGAAGAAGAAGAAGAAGAAGAAGAAGAAGAAGAAGAAGAAGAAGAAGAAGAAGAAGAAGAGTTGGTTCTTATATGCCGCTTTTCCCTACCCGAAGGAGGCTCAAAGCGGCTTACAGTCGCCTTCCCATTCCTCTCCCAATATAGAATATTTATTGTTTAGATGAGGTAGATATTAGTATTGTTTTGGGACCCATTGGCCGGAAAGATGGGACATTATATCCAAATGATAAGCAGGCCTTATCATTTATGTATGATGCTGCACCTTAAAACCCAACACATCTGTGATTTCAGTTACTTTTCCTTTCAAAGAAAAACCTGGACAGAGTTCAGCTGCCACGAGAGAAAGCAAGATGGAACTCTTCCTTTGTCTTGTGGTTTTTCAGTGGGGTTGATTATTTTCATCCCTGCCAGGTTTTCTGGGCCTAATACGTTGCTGAGTAAACCCAGTGTGTGAGCAAACTCCATTTTGGGCTCTCGGCTTTCTGTTTGGCACTGAAATGCCGCGCACCCTCCATGACCAAAGACAATAACTCCCCTGACAGCCCTGTCACGTTGCTTGGCTGCTTCTGCTGAGTTCACTGTGAAGTGGAACAGGCCTACCGATGTCATCCTGGCAAATCCGCAAATACACCACGGAGCACAGAGAACAAAATCAGTAGTCGAAAATAAAAGGCAGAGCGCCAGTGCCGGGCACTTTCCTGAGTAGACGGATTGCCAAGCTGCAAAGTACATTTTTTAAAAATGATCCAGAATTTGCTTTCTGGTTTCAGATTTGGAATTAGGGCCTTTCAGATTTGGGATTCAAAATTTGGAAAACTGGGATTTCTGAATATCTGGAACGCCATTACAAGTAATATAAATAGCTATTTTTACTTGGGGGGGAAAAAAGCACAACCAGGCAAACCACCTTTTGCATGGTTTCCCTCAGTCCTCTTTTCCCTTCCTTTAGGCTAACCCTATGATGAGTAGGAGGTTGGACTAGATGGCCAGTATGGCCCCTTCCAACTCTATGATTCTATGATTCCCGGTCCCAAGAGTTGAGCTATGACAAGTGCACCCAGTCCCAGCCAATATAGGCAGGCATTAGAAAGTGACTGCAACTTGGGCATGAATCTTCCATTCCACACACGTTGGATCATGCCCTTTTAATGTGCTTTTGCAGGTAGATATTCCTGTGCAAAACAAGACAATCTACTCCTAAAGTGCATTGAAAGGGCATTACCCAGGAAGTGCAGCATAGCCTCTTTATCAGTGCAGATGTGACCGGGGCATAGGACAGCTGGTACTGAGAAGTTGGCAATTACTCTGAGCAACACCAGCAGGCAGAGCCACCGACAGACAGGAGTGAGCGGACGTAACAAAACAGCAATGGGCACTGCACAGTTGAGTGAGCGAGCACAGTCCTGGAGTAATAGTTAGAAGGGAATGGGTAGCAGGAAGAATCTGTAGACTGAAGGAAAGCTTACTCGCTACTGTGAATTGGAGTAGGCCATTTTGTTAATGAAAAGGCACCTTGGGAAAGCCCAGCAGAGGGTAGGTCGCCCTTAAGAGCCAGCGTGGTGCAGTGGTTAAAGCAACAGCCTCCAATCTGGAGACCCTGATTTGATTTCCACTCCACCTCCACAGGCAGCCAGCTGGGTGACCCTGGGCCAGTCACAGTTCTCCCAGAACTGTTGTCGCCGAACACTGCTGTTAGAGCTCTCTTAGCTCCACCTACCTCACAGAGTGTCTGTTGTGGGGAGAGGAGGAGAAAGGTCACTTGGGAAAGCCAGCTTAGTGTAGTGGTTAGGAGTGCAGACTTCTACTCTGGCGAGCCGGGATTGGTTCCACGCTCCTCTTCCACATGCAGCCAGCTGGGTGACCCTCTTCTTCTTCCTTTAGTTAGTGAAAAACGGGGTATAAAAAAACAGCTCTTCTTGCTACCTGCTCATCTGCCTCCCTGCTTTTCTCAGCGTACCGCCTGCCAGCTTACTGCCCCTTCAAAAGAAGGAAGCCACTTAGCCACTTATGCCCCCCAAATAAGGAAGCCACGTGGCTCCTCCCCAGCTGCAGTGCCCTGTGCTTCAGTTGGCCAAGATGCCAGGGTCAATCTCAGGCCTGATGCCATCCTTCTCTGGCACGTCAGCCTCTTACATGAGAGGTGTCTCCCTCACGCTCTTCTTTGGCCCCTCACTCTGGCTGGCTTGCACACAGCGGCCACTGAACATTCTGGGGGTCCACTCAACTCTGCCCCCGCTGGAACCAGCAGCCTCCCTGCCACCTCCTTGGCAGACATGTTGTGCCACTGCGGGTTTCTTTTGCTAAACAATGCAGCCGTCTGAAAGATCGCTCAGTCTCTCTCTCTCTCTCTCTCCGTCTCACACTCACGGCACCTAAATTTCATATAAATTATCCTTATTAATCTACTTAATGTGTTATTATGCCTAATGTACGCTAAAAGGGAAAGAGAAAAATCAAATGTGGGTTGAGGAAGAGATGGTTTCAGCAGGCAGAGCATTAATCTCAGTAAATGGGAAGAAGAAGAAGAAGAAATAGAGCTGGTTTTCATACCCGCTTTTCTCTCCCCCAAAGGAGTCTCAAAGCAGCTTGCAGAGGCCTTCCCTTTCCCCTCTCTGCAACACGCACCATGAGAGGCCGGTGGGGCTGAGGGAGTTCTGAAAGATTTGTAACTGGTCCAAGGTGACTCAACAAGCTTCATGTGGAGGAGGAGTGGGGAATCAAACTCAGTTCTCCAGATCAGGGTCCACCACTCTTAAGCACTAGGGGTGGCTAAACTATGACTCTACAGATGTCCATGGATTACCGTTCTCCAGCCAGGAGGAGCTCATGGGAATTGTAGTCCATGGACATCTGAAGAGTCACAATTTGGCCATTCGGCTGGCTCTCTTCTCGAAGGATAGAAGGGGAATTATATAAGCGGCTGTTCCCCCCTTTCATTTGGAAATGGCTAATGTGAAAGTGCCTTCTGGTGTCTGCAGTGCTTCACAAAAAGTGCAGATTCATGTCACGCACAACCTTTGCTCTCACTCGATTAATCCCTCTTGTTGAAACCATGGCAGCACCAATAAGGGGACACTAAGTTCTCTGCTCCCGCCCCCTTGGTGCCAGGTTGTTTGAGGCATGTTTTAGTGTCATGTCAGAAAAAAGCCAGGACCAACTGTCCAAAGACCTGGCTTCTCTTGCCTCCTCTTGCAACCAGCGTAGCCAGTTTTCTACAAGAGCCAAATGGGACTGTATAGCAGGAATTACTCCAAACACCCAGAAATTAAAAAAAAAAATCGGAATGATTTGTAACTACTCTAAATATAGCATTGTTCCGTGCCTTTGAATATTTCTGAAAATGAACTGCCCATCCCTAATGTTAAAAAAAATGATGAAGACCAGTTAGGCTTGCCAACTTCCAGGTGGTAGCTGGAGATCTCTTGCTTTTACAGCTAATCTCCAGACAACAGTGATCAGTTCACCTGGGGAAAATTTGCCACTCTGGAAGGTGACCTCTATGGCATTATACCCACATTGAAGTCCCTCCCTCCCCCAACCCCACGCTCCTCATGCCCCACCACCAAACCGGCCACAACCTGGAACTGGCCATCTTAAGACCAGCCAAAAGATTTGTCATTCCTGACTTTGTCACAAGTGTGGTCTACTAGTTGTCACCATAACAGTGGCCTTCAAACTCTTTGATGGCAATTACATTGCTCACTGTTGACATGATTCTCTCAGAGACTAAGACAGTTCTTCTCTTTTTTTTTTTTTACTTTGCCTCTCTTTGGAATATTTAGCGTATTCATTTGCTTTGATCAGTCACTGCAGAGGGAGTTTATTCTCACATTGCTTGTGCAATCAGCTAGCTTTGAATTCTGACTTCCATACATAATCAGATATCTTCTTTGAGAAGTGCTACAACAAGACAAATGAATGCAGGTCTTATAAATAAGTGCTAGTCAGTGGTTCAATGATCTAGAATAGTTGGAACAGAATTGCACTCTCTGGGTTTAATAATACAGCAGAGAGGGGAGAAATTTATTAGGCCTAGATTAAAGATCTGCTTCTGCTATATATCAGCTTTTGGTAAATATAAAATATTATTTTACAGAATTCTCTTGGTAATCATGACTAACACCAGTAGTGAATGATAATGTCACCGTGAAACAAATGAGTTGGTTGAAGGCAGATTGCCATTTCCTAGTATTTGGTTAGTCCAAACGGTAAATTGTTGTTCAATCAAGTATCCAGTGCTGAGTTTTCTCTATGCGGTGCTCTTGAAGACAAAATGATATCAGCTTTCTGTTGTTTTGCTTTGCTTTGAAGTTTTTTGAATGTTACATGGGGGAATGTAGTCCATGAATTTAGTCCATGAACATATTATTTTTAAAATATTATTTTATTTATACACCGTCCATCACTGCGACATCTGTGAAATTATCAATTTTAGCCTGCTGTTGATGCTTCAGCCAGTTCTACTTCAGGGTAAGAAGCAGCAAAACAGAAGCAAGAAGCTGAATTAGAACCGACAGCTTACCAGCAGTCCTGTAACCACACAGGAGCAAAACCTGTGTGGACATTGACTCTCTGTTGCCACCTACAGGCTGCGGGGCTGAGGGGCCAGTGCATTGGTACCACCTGTGGATCTGTGTCTGGCTGCTCAGCGACTGTCTCTTCTTGCAGTGCCTCTGCTGCAATCTGTGGGTTTGGGCCAGGTCTGCTCGCTGCCCCTTTCACATAGACGTCCTCTGCATCTATTGACTCTGCTGGGCTTGGCTGGTCCACAAAAGACATTTGGATTTGACCTGCCTTCATATCAACACCTACCAGCCACACATACCAAGGCTGGTAGGAAGTAAATTAAGGCAGAGTGCAGAGGAGATGTGCAGGTACCACTTATCCAGAACTGGTGGTTCAACTCCCATGTGTGGCTCGGAAGTCCCCAAAAGAATCCCTGGCATGAGCAAGATTTAGCTCCATTGAACCTTATAGCAGGGGATGGGCCACTAATGCTGATTGTACTTTACATGCCCTTGATTTTGGTCAGAAATCCCACACTATCTCCTTGCTCTTTTCAACAAGACTATTACCATCTGCAGCTCCTATTCATCCCAGCACTCTTTACAGGCCATTCATGCCCAACCCCTCCCTGTCCTGCAGGCTTATCAGACACCATCAATGAGAGTATTGAGGATATTTCTGTCTAGCACTTCCTATGTAGTGCTTTTCAAAGTAGATTTTGACTTTGTAGTAAAACGACAACTATGCCATGAAATAGTACAAATGCAATGAGACGGTCAATTCAAAAGGCCTAAATCTAATTAAAAGCCGCATCAGCGTGTAAAAATGCTGCAGTCTAAAAACCATAAATATTCATAAAAGCTACTGCGGCATGTGTAAATATCATATATTTTAATAGTCAACAGGGAATACTTAAATCTATGGATCAAGGCACAAACAAAACCAGATTTTTCTGCAAACTTCGGAGGTCCTCCCCAGTTGGCAGAAAAAAATTAAAATATTAAAAACAGAGGTGGAGGTTAATTTCCCCCCACCCACCCCAAAAATAATAAGAGCACTGTCTGTATAAGCACTGACAATATATTTATTTATTTATTGGACGTATAGCCCGCCACTCCTGCAGGGCTCGCGGCAGGTTACATATAGTAAAAACGCATAAAACCCCTAATACAATAAAATCCTCATAAAATAACAAGCCCAATCAAGCAATTCACCCGGTTCAAGTGGCGGCGAAAATATACAACTTGACCCAACCAATGGGAAGGAATAGCGACCGCCAGAGTAACCCTGGTGGGGGGTCCCAATCTACCGTCCAGGCTCCAGCCTCAACCATAGACCTGGCGGAAGAGCTCTGTCTTGCAGGCCCTGTGGAAAGCTGGTAAATCCAGCAGGGATTCCACCAGGTAGGGGCCAGGACCAAAAAGGCCCTAGCCCTGGTTGAGGCCAGACGCGCCTCCCGGGGACCGGGTATGACCATCAGATTTGTGCCCACTGAGCATAAGGCCTTAAATATAAACAAACAAACAAACAAATAAAGGTGGCCCCGCAATTATGTGGGTCCCAGATTGCGAAGGGCCTTAAAGGTTAAAACCAAAACCTTGAATCTGATCCGGGCAGCAATTGGTAACCAGCTCAGCACAGGCTGGATATGGGCCCTTCAAGATGTCCCTGTGAGGACTCTAGCAGGTACATTTTGCACAAGCTGTAATTTCCGGATCAGGCGCAAGGATAGGCCTGCGTAGAGCCTTTTAAGGCCATGCTGGGCAGACAGCTGGACTGGAAAGTCTCCCCCACCCGTGTTGATGATGCAAAGCATCTGGGCAGGCAGGGGAGTTTGAGTTGGGAGGTCGAGCAGGCTACTGGTTCAGAAAGTGCTGGGTGGCCAACAGAGTCATTGCCACTGCTGCCACTGAGAACACAAAGGGGGAGGCTAGGGAGTTGACTCTTCCACCCCTTCTGAGACAGTGACACTGCAGGTCAGATGGCCAGGCAAGTTAGTCACTGCTGTCACCCCTGAAGTAGAAAGACAAAGTTATGGGAGTGAGTGAGGAAACAAGAGACACAGAGCATGATGAAGTGAGGGAAGCAGAAAGAGATTATGCTGGTTGCCTTGACAGATAATCTCTGAGGCCAGCTGGATAGGGGTGGATTAGCCATACTCATGATGCCTGATCTGTCAGCCACTTTTGATGTGGTCGGCCACAAGTTATTGACCCACCAATTCACTGGGACCAGGATTCGGGGAACAGCCCTTCTAGGACGGCTCCTTTCTCTGGAACAGGACATAGAGGGTTGGGGGAAGAACTGTCGTGCCCCTGTCAACTCCCTTGCAGGGTGCCACAGGGGGCAATACTCTCCCGTACATTGTTTAACATCTTCATGTGCTCTCTGGTCCAGCTGGTCCAGAGTTATGAGCTGGGTTGTCACCAACATGCAGATGACACCCAGCTCATTCTCCTGATGGACAGCCACCCGGACTCCCCCCGAAATGCATTTCCCAGATGTTTAGAAGTTGTAGCTTGGTGGTTATAGTAGAGTTGCCTGAGACTCAACTAGAAGCAGATCGGGAAGCGCACCTCCCCACCTTAGCTGGAGTCCAGTTTAACATCTCTACGCTAGGAATTTCGGTGTGACCTTGGATTCCTCCCTGTCAATGGAGACCCAGTTCAGGGGAGTAGCTCAGTCAGTGTTCTTCCATCTTCACCAGGCAAGGCTACTAGCTCCCTATCGGTCTACGGACTGCTTGGCTACAGTGATTCATGTAACTTGGTCTACACAGGCCTGCCCTTGTCCCTATATTTAAATTGGAATATACCAATATGTACCTTCTTGCATGTTCTTGCATGTTAGTAAATATGTGTCCTTTTGATCCAATTAGAACAGGGGTAGTCAGCATTCTGGCAGGGGCTCATGGGAATTGTAGTCCATGGACATCTGGAGGGCTGCAGTTTGACTACCCCTGAATTAGAATGTGGACACTGCCATACAGGCTGGTGAAAGCGGAGTAAACATTATGGCTGGCACAGGCCTCAGTTCCAGGGGCAAACTCTGTGGAGTCCAAACAAACTTCCTACTTTGTTCAAGCTATAGCCTGACCTCTCCAGACCTTCATTTTTATCTTTACCGCACAGACCATTGGCCAAAAGGCTGGCTTTAAATGACTCCTGAAGATGAGCATTGATTTAGAGCTGATGAATTCCCATTTATTTGCTCTCCTGATTTATTAGCACTATTCAAGAGAGCTTTGTTTACCTCATTCAGAATTGTTAAACCTGGGGGGGGGGGGAGCACTCCAGAGGGCTTCAGGCCTTGAATTTCCTCTGATGATGTTTGTTAACCTTTGTGCCGCTGTAGAACAAGAGCTGTAATTGAAAACACAAAGTGAGCAGCAGCAAAAAGGAAATGGTGTCACCCAGCGTTCACTGTATAGGTATAATAGTCACCACGAGGCACTTAGTTAGGGCAGATACAGAAATCATCCCCCTACAGTTCCTTTTCTCATTCTAAATTGGAAAAATGCACAATCGAATTCTAGTCCAGCTCTCATATAACATTGGCTGAACCTAGATCAGGATAGGTATTCAACCTGTATCAAAAAATCTATCTGGTCTCTTAAATGAAGACCGGATAGCATTGTAATGCAGATGAGATGTGTATCCAAATATGCATTTGCACCAGCCTTGTGTGCAGTTGGCTGCTTCTGCTCATATGACTTGCTTGTCAGGATCAGGGCATTTGCCTATATCATACAAATTATGAGCCTCTTGTGGCGCAGGGTGGTAAGGCAGCCAACATGCTGTCTGAAGCTCTGCCCATGAGGCTGGGAGTTTGATCCCAGTGGCCGGCTCAAGGTTGACTCAGCCTTCCATCCTTCCGAGGTCGGTAAAATGAGTACCCAGCTTGCTGGGGGGTAAATGGTAATGACTGGGGAAGGAAATGGCAAACCACCCTGTATTGAGTCTGCCAAGAAAACGCTGGAGGGCGTCACCCCAAGGGTCAGACATGACTCTGTGCTTGCACAGGGGATACCTTTACCTTTACATTTATCATACAAATTATACAAAAGGAGACTGCAGCCAAGAAATCAGAAGGTGACTGAGACCTTTCCCACACCTCAGTTGGATCTCCAGTTCGTGCACCAACTCCGTGGCACCCCTTCCATAAAAGGTCATTTATTTCAGGGAATTTTTTCTTGAATTTGGATCTGACCCTCCCCGTGTGTCCTGCACTTCCTTTGAAAAGGGGTTGTGCAGCCATGTTGTTTTCATCAGTGACAGAACTCCCCATTCTTTGCACATGTGCAGTAATGTTATAACAACATTGGTTTTGAAAGGCTGGGCTATATTGTGAGGAACAGCATGGTTGCTGCCATTTCAGAGGTCTCCTGCTCCTCCTTAGTCATCCATTAAGGAAATGGCCAGTGAAGATTCCTACAAAATCCTAATGAAAACTGTAATCTGTTCATGATCATCGAACTGGATATGCCTATCCATAACACTGTTATTCAGTACTTACAAAGCGTGCTAAATATTAAGTCTGTGGTTTTGGCAAGACACAGATACAGTTTCTTCAAATCTAGCAGCTCTTTATTCAACTCCAATACCAACTAGAATGCCAAACAGTGAACATAGGAACTCCTGGAACTTATATACATTTGAGCTGACCTGCCAAGGAACCTGATTGGCCCTCAGCAAAGCCATCTGATTGGTCTATAGCAGAGTTCTAATATAAGCCACTCATTGGCCACCTTAGAGTCCTTCATTAGCATGCTGCAGCTCTTGAGCAGACTGTCCACATATACAACATTAAATGTGTCCTCACGTACTTCATCTACAACACGAAAAAACAGGCGGTTCTGAATAAACGTACCAACAGAAAAAAGAGAGAACCTATCCCAGGCTATCAGAATCAGTATACAATATAATATTTATACAATACTCCTTAATAAGATATTAAATCCAAAGTCAAAATGTGTCTTGTCTCTATTTTGATAATCAATGAAGCAACCAGAACAGACTCTAGATTTGTTCCGTTTTCAATGTTGAGCTTTCGTCAGTGGTTTTTTCCTCCTATGATTGTGAAACTTCACCTAGCAAGTTTCCAATATTTCAATATTCAATATTCATCCAACTCAAAGTTGTTGTATAAACTTCGCGAGCTGAAGGCCGATGTTATGTCAGTAGAGTCTGGTTAGCCCAATGGAGGGTATTTAAGAGGATGGGAGGGGGTACTGCTTTAAACTTCTTTCCTATTGTTGTAAACCGCCCTGAGCCCACTTATGGGATAGGACAGTATAGAAATATATATAAATAATATAAAGCCCTACATGGTACCTGTATTTGGACATTTGTCAGAGTATCATGGAAAGCTACTTGCAATTAAAAGTGGAGCCAGCCATTCAATCTGTCCTCTAAACATACAGCTGTCCCATCCCGTAAGTGGGCTCACGGCGGTTGACAATGATAGGAAAGCAGTTTAAAGCAGGGGTAGTCAACCTGTGGTCCTCCAGATGTTCACGGACTACAATTCCCATGAGCCCCTGCTGGCCATGGACATCTGGAGGACCACAGGTTGACTACCCCTGCTTTAAAGCAGTACCCCTCTTCACTTGGGCTGGCGGGGAACAGCTGCTGTGGCTCTGATAAAAATCAATAGGCTATGGAAAACCTCAAGTTCTGAGCCAATGGAAGGTACCTGAGCTAAGATAAATAATGAAGGAAGCCTTTAAGGGGACATGAGAGAATACATGTCCCCAAAGTAATGAAGAAGAGAAAGTAGAACTGTAAAGATTCAGGTTTGAATAATAATCTTTTTAATGGAAAGTTTTTAGTAAAAAGTTAGTTTGGAAGGAAGGGAGGGAGGGAGGGAGGGAGGGAGAGAGAGAGAGAGAGAGAGAGAGAGAGAGAGAGAGAGAGAGAGAAAGAAAGAAAGAAAGAAAGAAAGAAAGAAAGAAAGAAAGAAAGAAAGAAAGAAAGAAAGAAAGAAAGAAAGAAAGAAAGAAAGTTAAGATTCTACCACTGTTTAGCTTTCACAACTGGAATCTTTTATTTAAGGGGTTAGAACCAGGAAGGATTTTACTAAATTAAGACAGTAATGGTGATTGAACTGATAAGATCCTGGAGGCAAGAAATTCTTTTATTCTTCAGAAACTGATACTTTCCTTTTACAAGAAAAGAAAAGCGTACTTTGTGGTACAAAAAAGGACTTTCATTTTCAAATCTGTTTCTATAATTTCTTCCCAGAGGGTGAATAAGCCAGGAGCCTTATCTGGCAAACACTTGCTTGATGGTTACGAGACTTTCCCTGCGGATAATACTCCATTCTCATTCGAGAGGGGGAAAAAAAACATTGGGGCTTAAATAGAAATTAGAATACAGTTTTCAATTGTCCCCAGACAAAGGATAACAAATAGAGGCTTCTGGGATGTAAGAGGAGATCTGTACTTAGCATCACAAACAAAACTGTGCCTTGGGAGCCGAGATACAAATAATGCCGCCTTATTGTTTGTTCCTCCGGATTCATCCATTGGTAGGAGGGCTGTCAGGAGGAAGAGATGCTGTCCTGCTATTGGATTCGTGAGAACTTTGGAAAAGAGACGTTTGGCTTCCTTTAATCCCAGGCAAGTCTCCAAACAACAATCCACAGTAATTCCGGTTCAACGAAGTTGAAATGTTATCTTTTAACCTACATTAAGATATGGCAGCATGTCGTTATAGAATACAAAAGCCAGGAACCAACTGGATTGCCAGGACAAAGCTATGGCAACGTGGAGATAAAACTGAGCTGCTTTGGGGGGCAATCCTAAACAGAATCACACTGTTTTCTTTCCAGGGATGTGATCCATGCCCAGTTAATTTTACTGTTACCTGAAGGGGGACTAGGGGTTTCTTATCCCATGTATATGCGATTAGGAAAAGAGAGGGCCATCTTCAGTTTGCATACAAGTTGCTGTTAGGGAGAGTAATTTTTTAAAAACTGCATTTATTCATTCGTTTTTTATTTGATTTATATACCGCTGGAAAAAAAAATTATATACCGCTGAAGGAGCCTCTTGTGGCGCAGGGTGGTAAGGCAGCAGAAATGCTCTCTGAAGCTGTCTGCCCATGAGGCTGGGAGTTCAATCCCAGCAGCCAGCTCAAGGTTGACTCAGCCTTCCATCCTTCTGAGGTCGGTAAAATGAGTACCCAGCTTGCTGGGGGGTAAACGGTAATGACTGGGGAAGGCACTGGCAAACCACCCCGTATTGAGTCTGCCATGAAAACGCTAGAGGGCGTCACCCCAAGGGTCAGACATGACTCGGTGCTTGCACAGGGGATACCTTTACCTTTACCTTTATACCGCTGACAGTGCGACGGTTGGTCTGTTTAGCCTGTTTTGATTATTTTATTTACAAAATTTATATCTCACCTTTCTTCCCAAGTGGGGCCACCAAGGTGGCTGGCAGTTCAAAGCAAGACATAATAGAACAAAAAGTAAAAGCATGTATTTAAAAGCCTGCCGTAGGAGAGCAGTGGCGTACCCATAACCATGTTGCCATAGCAGGGGAAGAAAGAGATCTAGAAGCACGTTGGCTTCAACTGGTGGGGGGGGGGGGGAGAAGAAGAGTTGGTTTTTATACCCTGCTTTTCATTACCCGAAAGAGTCTCAAAGCAGCCTATGATCGCCTTCCCTTCCCCACAACAGACAGCCTGCGAAGTAGGTGTGGCTGAGAGAGCTTTGAGAGAGCTGTGACTGGCCCAACTGGCTGCATGTGAAGGAGGAGTTGGGAATTGAACCTGGCTCTCCAGATTACAGGCCACTACTCAGGGGTGGTTTATCCATGTAGCACAGCACATGGTACGGGTCCCACACTTCCAGGAGCCCCACACAGTGCCTTTACCCCCATGGCTCAAGGCCCTAGCCTTTCTCCTCCTCCTTTTCTCAGGACACTCAGAGTGACACCCCTTTCCGCTGTGGGGGTCCCCCTGCCCCTAGTCCGGCTACTCCCACCAAAATTGTACTCTACTAGGGCCCCACCCCGCAAATCCTTATGCTGGCTCTGGTGCCACAGGCCCCACAAACTCTTAAACCCCTCCTGCCGCCGCTCTTAACCACAACTGGTTAAGGAGGTCCTATCCTGTGTCTTATTTACTAGTGTGATAAATCAAGCTTAGGAGCAAGTACTGCATGCGCAGGCAACTCTTCCGTACCACTTTAGGGAAGTCCTGCCTCTACAGCACATTTTCAGGGGAGGATTTTAAAACCGCCGCAAAAATGCCAATCAGGGATAACCTGTCTTTCTCCGTGTCTAAACAAATCCCCCTAGGCTGTCGTGTCTTGCCTGGGATTGCAGCATCAAGACTCATCTAAGATGACAGTAATTCTGGGGTTGATTTAATCAATTGCAGGAGGAGTATGCAATTGTTCATGTCCTGCCAACTCTTCTTATTTCATCTGTGCTATCATTTTCGGGGAGGGGGAGGGGAGAAGCACCTTTCCGTCTCTTGACAAAGTATTGTGCGGTACAAAAAAAGTGTGTGAGGCATACTAATGGGCTGCTAGGGGAAAGCAACGCTGGATCAGCAGTTTCTTCCAAAGTACCTGCCATTTCTAGAATTACACAGGTGCCTGTTCGGAAGCCGGGATATAAATTGGGTTGAACCTTAAAAGGGTTTGTCTGCTGGTTATAGAATTGGAAAATGAGGGAGAAAACTACTCAACTTTTTAGCCTAACTCCATAATCCTCAGGATTAACTCTGCTGACAGGTTTTTTGATATCACTTCTTTCTGAGGGCATCAGTCTGAAAAAGAAGTGACGTTGAATGGTCCTGTCCAGGGCCGGCAGCCTTCCCTGTCTTAGCCCCCCTCCGACTGGGCAAGCCACATACAAAAAACAGTGGGGTCAAGGGACCAAGCCCTATGAAGATAGGTTGAGGGACTTGGGAATGTTCAGCCTGGAGAAAAGGAGGTTGAGAGGGGACAGTATAGCCCTTTTTAAGTATTTGAAAGGTTGTCACTTGGAGGAGGGCAGGATGCTGTTTCTGTTGGCTGCAGAGGAGAGGACACGCAGTAATGGGTTTAAACTACAAGTACAATGATATAGGCTAGATATCAGGAAAACATTTTTCACAGTCAGAGTAGTTCAGCAGTGGAATAGGCTGCCTAAGGAGGTGGTGAGCTCCGCCTCATTGGCAGTCTTCAAGCAAAGGTTGGATACACACTTTTCTTGGATGCTTTAGGACAGTGGTCCCCAAGCCGCGGGCCGCAACCCGGTGCCGGGCCACGAAGGCCTTGGCGCCAGGCCACGGCTCCCTCTCTCTGCCCCCCCCCCACAGTAAAAAACTTCCCAGGCCGCAAGCTTGTGGCCCGGGAAGCTTCTTACTGCGGGAGGGGGGGAGAGGGAATCAGGGCTGCGCTCGCGCATTGCACATGCTCGGCCGGGTCTCGCATGCGCTCATGCGCCATGCGAGGCAGAAATCGCGCATGAGTGGCACTTTCACGCATGCGCAATTTCAGCAGCGCATGGCACATGTGCACATGTGCAGCCGCACATGCGCAGCGCGCTGCATGCGCGGGCAGGCAGTTGCCCTGCCGGTCCCCAGCCTCAAAAATGTTGGGGACCACTGCTTTAGGATGCTTAGGGCTGATCCTGCGTTGAGCAGAGGGTTGGACTAGATGGCCTGTATGGCCCCTTCCAACTCTATGATTCTGTGATTCTATGATTCTAGTGTATTGCTGCCAGGAGGCAGCAGGGAACCTGGGAGCAGTGACAGGCTGAGCCAAGTAGTGGCTCTGAGCACTGATAGAGAGGGATCTGGAGATCTGGGCGGCCCAGCGGTGGCTTGTAGAGGCAGGCAGCTGAGAAGAGTCAGGGTAAAACAAATTGTAGGGAAGTTGGGCCTGACCCTTTAAAGCCCAGGAAGGAGAACAGACAACCCTACCCATGGATATCCACCCTGCTTTTATCGCTTCCAAGAAGAGGTGGTGCTGAACCCTGATTGGAGTGAAAATCCTGTGCCTGAGACCAAGGGTGGTCTACAAGGGCAATTTCTAAGGAGCCTGGAGAGGAGAAGTTGGGTGGGGTGCTGAATTTAGGTGCTTTAACCACTTCTGCCTGTTCTGAGCCAGTACAACAAAGGAGACACCTTGCAGGTCCAGTGCTCACTGTATGAGCAATAAAGCATGTGTGAATGTGCTCTGTAATTCAGAGGTGGGAAATCAGCATTTTGGCCTCTGGGTTTCTTTTCCTAGCCCAGGCAACCTTTTCCGGGTCTGCTGTTGGCTCAGCATTAACATGCATGGTTTATCATTAGAACAGTCTATGTCTTGAATTTTGAGCCCCAAGGAGTAATCAATCAGAGAGGGATGCACAGCTGTCCTTTATATGTGGGTGGGTGGGTGTGTTCAGCAAGAGGATGAGGAGAAAAGATTTAATCATCAAAAAAGAGCGTGTGTGTTTCAGAACACGCACATTCTTTCACATACATTATTTCAGCAATGTTAACCACAACCCTGTAAACTAGGCCAATATTATCGGATTGTAAATGGGAAATGAAGCAAATTGGTTAATAACTCGCCTAAAATCTAGCACCTGACAGAGCAACTTGAACCAGGGATTTCTGGGGCTCCCAAGCCAGTTCAAGCACCCTGAAACCAATCCTAAACAAGCCTAGCCAAATCCCACTCAGATCTATTGGATGGGGCTTAGGAAATTGTTCTTAAGATTTCAGGATATGCTGCTTAGATTTCAGGATATGCTGCTTTACATCTCAAGACATTACTGCTTGTGGGGAGGAAAGGAAAATAGCCATCTGCAGCGCTGCAATTAGCAATTGCAGCTAAAAGAGTCAGGAAAAGAGTAGATGCAGGTGAGATGCCTGAGATTAGTAATGAGGATTCGTGAGCCCTCAACAGTTTTAATTTCCTTTTCAGCAGTGGAGGATTGGGCAGAGTTAACCCTTTCCTCCTCACTGCTTTCACCCTAGAAATCAGTCGCTGCCTCTCCTTATTCGTTCCACCATGGAAAAGGGCAGGCAATCTCTATTGGTTCATTCAACGAAACCTTAGGGTCAAACCAGACATGATGGGAAGACCCAGGTCCCCTGGTTTGGTCCCATTTAGGACTTGATTTTTCTTTATTCCTGTGTATTTCCTTAAAAACTTCTTTTAAAAAACCTTGATGAGCAAAATCCCAAAAGTAAAGAAAGAGCAGTTCTCACCTCTTTTCAGCTCTATTTCATCTCTATCCATCCCCCCCCCCCAGTGTTCTCATTTAATAGCACGTTGGAGAATATTGTAGCTGTGGCTCTCTAATAAATATTAAAACCATGTCAACTTAGAGCACATCCTAATATGCACCAGAGAATCCCACTGAAATATTTGGAAAGCCATAGGCACACTTTCCTTTGACCTCAGAGTTGGAGGTCCCAGAAAAGCATGAGCATGTGTCCAAGACTGTCTCCAAGACTGATGGACATTTGCACACAACAAGAATATAGTGTTTTAACCTCCCTCTTCAACTGTTCCTTCAAAACAAAGGTGGGCAGGCAAGGGCTGACAACCAATGGAAGATGGGGGAAGCAAGTCCTCACTACTGGGGGTGAGGGGTGAGCCATTGTTGCTGTTTGATGACATCATAAGTGCCTCCCAGAAGCACTGGCCTTGCCCAGGATCCTGACATTCATGCCCTCCCCATCTGGCCAGCCTCTCTCACCCTGTGAGCAGGCAGTGGTCAAGACAGCTGTGAGTTTGCCCACCATAAGCAGATGCCTGGTAAGCTTATCCATGAAGCAGGACACAATTCAAGGAGCAGTTTGAGAAGGGGACTTATCTGCCAAAATGGGTCCCACTTCACTGTCATCCCTGTATATTTCATCCAGGCAGACTCACTTCTAGCAACAAAGCCAGGCTGGAAGAAAAACCCTTCCAACGCTGAAGCATGGTAAGGTACATAATATAAGTTAACTAATGCGTCCTTGGGACCTCTCAGAGGGTGCTTATAAAACCAGGACACTCTTCTGTCTCCCTGAGGGTTCCATTGGCAGTGAGTTCAATCCACAAGAGTTTCATTTCAATTGGATGACCGTCAGAGAATTCTGAACACAAATCCCAACTGAATGATTAAGACAAAGAGCCCCAAGTACTTTAATGAAGCCAAGTCAAGTTTTTAAAGGAGTAGACCATCCAAGAATTAAAATGTAACTTTGTGCTGCCACCTTGTCTGAGGGGAGGGGCTTATGCCAGGAGAAGGCTCTGTCCGCCATAGGAGGACCCCACCCTTAGTGAGTGGAATGGTAGGCTACAACACCCCCATGGGCTGCATTTCCCCAGAAGAGTTGGCAAGGAATGAATGGAAGGACTATTTCTCCACTGGCCCCTTTCCCAAGCAACCCATCCCCAGTCCTGAAATGCCTCTCTGAGAATCAGCTGAGCCTCACCAGCAAAATGCTTCACAGACTCGGGTGGGCAGCAATGAGGGGGAATCAAGTCAAGATACCTCCCCTCCGTTTCCATTCAGGACTTGCATCTAAGGAACAGTGGGGAAAGGGGGATTTCCCCCTTTATGTCCGTCCCCCGTTGCCTCCATCCTCCAGTGTATTTTGTTTGTGTGGCTCTGCTAGGGTCGCCAACCTCCAGGTAGCCTCTGGAAATCTCCCTCTCCTAAAATGGATGACAGAAATCAGTTCCCCTGGAGAAAATGGCTGCTTTGGAGCGTGACTTCTGTGCCATTATATCTTGCTGAGGGCTCTCCTTTCTCCAAATTCTACTCTCCCTAGGCTCCACCCCCAAATTCTCCAGGTATTTCCCAACCCAGAGCTGGCAACCCTAGGTTCTGCCAATCATCAGAGAAGAGTATAAAGGCAGGCAAGCAAGGAGCTTGAAAAGGATGGGAAAAGATTGGTTCTGCAACCTCCCCCTTCTTATGTCCAAATTATGTTTCAGCATTAAAAACCTTTGCCAGGTAGTGTTTGTTTTAGAGTCCAGGATAGAAGAGTCATTTTTTAAAAAAATAATATAAAGAAGGGAGAAACAATTGAATACAGCTGCTTTGATCTTAAGTCCTTGCTAGTTTTTGAACATGTCCCTGACCATCGGTCTTGGTTTGATTTCGCTCCCTTAAATCACAGAGACTATTTCAGCTGCACCATTAGATAACAGTATCTGCTTAAATATCTGAACATTCCCACCACAAATAGCAACAACAACAACAAAAAATCTTCTCTTTGAAAGTGAGCATGGGCATTTTGCATGAATAATGGCTGTTTGCTCACATTTGCGCAAGAAGAAACTTGCTGAATCGAATGAAAGGCGATAACACAGAGGGGATCTGTATCAAATAACTATGCAAAATAGTCAAAAATGGTGGGAAGTAATCCCTGCGCCATATGCCAGGTTTTCAAAACATCTAGAACAATCTGGAAGTTTTTAGTCTTTGTATGCATGAGATATTGAAAATTCCGTCCATATCTGCTAAATATCCCACTCTTCTCTCTTCTCCACAATAGGTATCCAGTGTAGCTTTCAATAGTATATGGGGGGTGGGGGGGAGAGAGGGAGAGACAGACAGAGAGAGAGAGAGAGAGAGAGAGAGAGAGAGAGAGAGAGAGAGAGAGAGAGAGAGAGAGAGAGAGAGAGAGAGAGAGAGAGAGAGAGACTGGTCCAACCTGGTTTTTCCAGATCATAGTCCAACATTCTAAGAACATTAATAGAGCATTTTTGGATCAGATGAATGGTCTATCTCAGACTTTCTCAACTAGGGTTTTGTGAAACCCGGGGGTTTCTTGACAGTCCTGGAAGAGTTTCCCAAATGGGTGGGAGTTCATTAATTTTAATGTATTTATAAATTTTGTTAAAGATTTATATAGTAATATGGTAGGCCATGTTAACCCACCCATCCTTCCCAAAATGGCCAAAATATGGACCTGAAGGGGGTGGGAAGTGGAGGGGCCCTGGGTGGGCAAGTACACAGCTCTGCTTCCCAACCATATTCTGTACGATCATGCGATATCTGGGGTTTCTCAAAGCCTGAAGAATGTTTCAGGGGGTTCTCAACAGTTAAAAAGTTGAGAAAGGCCAGCATCCTGTCCCACACAGTGGCCAACCAGTTCCTCTGGACACCAAACGGCAGGGCATAGAGACTAAAACTTTCTCCTGATGCTACCTCCTGTCTCCTGTCTCTGGCTTAGTGCCTCTAAATGTGGAGGTTCCCCTCAGCCATTATGGCGAGTAGCTAGGGAAAGGACACGCAGTAATGGGTTTAAACTACAAGTACAACGATATAGGCTAGATATCAGGAAAACATTTTTCACAGTCAGAGTAGTTCAGCAGTGGAATAGGCTGCCTAAGGAGGTGGTGAGCTCCCCCTCACTGGCAGTCTTCAAACAAAGGTTGGATATGCACTTTTCTTGGATGCTTTAGGATGCTTTGGGCTGATCCTGTGTTGAGCAGGGGGTTGGACCAGATGGCCTTTATGGCCCCTTCCAACTCTATGATTCTATGATTCTACTTCCTTTAAAAAATAATCTGAGCTATTGAAAGTGTATATAAGGTATCTTTTCATGTGCTACACCTACTTTTTTCAGCTTTATGTTGTGGAAACCAACAACATACTAACAATATAACTTCTAGCAGTAATAACAATTGTCAGTTGTGGTTTTCCAAAAGCATGAATTGTTACACCATTGGTATCTCAAGCAGGTAGGATTGAGATCATGGTAAGACCCTGGCTACTAAAGACCCAAATTATACTCAAGGCTATTGATAATTAATAGCAAAGAACAGCTTTTAAATAGGGGTGTGTATTCACATTAACTGATAGGTATTTCTCAAGTATTATTTCAGCCATATTTCCCCCAATTTTTCAGCTATCAAAAATGACTGAGCCTGAAAAATCCTGAAAATATACAGGATTTTTCGGGACCACCAGACAGCCACTGATGAAATGCATTCAAGGGGCTCTCATTCCCTTTAAACATCTTCAAACTGAACTGTCAGTTTGGAGACGGCATTTAAAGCCCTTTAAATGCCTTTGGAGATCACTCACACCCCTGCTGCAACATGCAGATCGTATTTAAATTTTCAAAGGACCTCAGTCCCATTACAGTAAGTGCCTTTCCCCCCTCCATTGAAAACAATAGAAACCCCTTCTTTGGGGACCCATAGAATTGGATCACCTGGTTGGATATTTTTCTTCAAACTTGGTGGGTTTTTAAAGAAGAGACACCAGCAGCTATGCTACTATCTTGGCTGCTATGCCATGTTGTTGGCTCTCCAAGAAGTTGGCCACTGCATGAGACAGGATGCTGGACTAGATGGGCCACTGGTCTGATCCGGCAGGGCTCTTCTTATGTTATTATCTGTGTCAGACGTTGCAAGAACTCACAACTAACTTCTTAGAAATAGAAAGTTTATTGAGAAGTACTTCTACTTCATACACCTAGACTAGAGAAGTCAAATCTGCCTGAGGACAGATTTACTTCTCCTTATCAATACAATTCTCCCGCCCAAAACTTGAAAGTTCCCAAGGGAGGGGAGGAGAGAAGAGGAGCCAGATACAATTAAAAACAGTGTTGCTTTCACATGTCCTTGGCTGTCTACAGGTTTAGATAAGGTATTATGGTTACCAGAAGCTGGCCCAGCTGAGAGGCCTCAAAATAAAGAACATTCAAAGATAATGGCTACATCAACATAGTTTCACTTTTAACAAGCATGCATAATATAGGGGCCTGTAGCTCCCAGGCACAGAGTTCACTCTAACTGTCATGGAGATACTCAGGCTAATTTATGACAGGATTTTCTAACAAACCTGACATCCTGATGTGAGGTGAGTCAATACTAAGGATTTGAGGCTGTTGGGTATCCTATTGCTGCATAAGCTGATGATTCACAGATTAAAATGGCACCCACACTTCTATAGCATCTGAGCTATGATTTATGGAGAGGTGTCAAAACCAAATGAACTCAAACAGAATGCTGGTGAGCACAATGTGAAAAATTCCTTTGCTCCCTTGAAATCTGTCCATGACTTATTTTCAACAGTGCCAGGAAATATCTAAGAAAGGAGAATGGGCCATTGCCAGATCAGTTATGTGAACCCCCAGCTATTACCTTGAGCCATTGTCTTTAATGGCTTATCTGAGGGACCGTCTTCTGCCCTGGGTCCTGTGCAGGGCCTTGCACTCTGCAGGTACTAACTTGTTGATTGTTCCTGGCCCCACGAATGCTCACCTGACCTCAACCTTTTCAGTCCTGGCCCCTTCCAGTGGAATGAGCTCCCGGGGGAGCTGCGGGCACTCAGAGAGCTTTCTGCCTTCTGTAGAGCCTGCAAAATGGAGCTCTTCTGCCAGGTTTATGGTCAGGACCAGTGCTAGAGCAGATTGCATGGGTCCCCCTTGGCTCTGTGTTGGCCATTTGGGCGCCTGATCATCATGGCACCTGTCCATCTTGGCACTCCACCATTTTGATCCCCCCATGCTGCCCTCGTAAGAGCCTTCCTGTTTTGGAGGGCTATGGTTATTTTGCCATTTGTTGGGATTTATGTACTTTTTTGAGGACAGGAAGGCCTGGAGGATCATTGTCCATGGGGTCGCGATGGGTTGGACACGACTTCGCACATAACAACAATAACAATGTACTTTAGTATTGAGGTTTTTAATGGGTTTTATTGTATTTTTATTGTTTGGATTATTTATATGACCTGTCGCCAGCTGGTTTCTGAGAGCAGCAGGCTATAAATCCAATTATAAATAATAATAAAAAAATAATGATGTCTGGTGGGCAGTGTAGTCATGGTATAATATCCTATACATGTGCATGCAATCCCTTGTTTGTTTTCTGAAAATGGATTTTCTCCTTATGAGCAGCCATTGGTGTGGGTTGATCAAAATATCCATGTGCAGAAACTAGTCTTCATCAGAAGATCCCCCTTCAAGGGTTAGGAGTGTTTAAGCTGGCAACCGATCCCTCAAAACATCCAACTGATTTAGCTCTAACAGCAAAATTGTCATTGAATAACTTGAGTGTCCTTCATACTAGGAATGGCACCATTCCACTGTATGTGGGAAAGGCTGGCAGTCAATGGCTGAGAACCTCAAAGCTGCAGAGCCCCAGACTGGATTCTGTTTCTTGTCCACATTAAAGTGGAGCAAAACATTCATTCATTCATTCATTCATTCATTCATTCATTCATTCATTCATTCATTCATTCAGTTTGTATACTGCCCTTCACTATGACGTCTTGGGGAAGTGTTCATAGAAAATAACCTTGTCATACAGCCCTTCTACTCGGTCTCTCCATTATATACCTTTCTGATGCATTATAGGAAATAGCATCACTGAAGCTATGATACTACTGTGATACTACTACTTAGATACTACCGTATCCACACTGGGAACTTCGTTGTTCTGGCTTCTAAACAGGAGCAAAAATCTGGGGCAGACGAGGTGCACCAGGCCAAAAGCTCCCCTGTGCGGGAGCAGGAAAAGGCGGGGCAACCCGCCATGGCTCAAATTCCAGCCTGCAGCCTGGTGTAGAGCCTCCAGTGCAGAAACAGTTCAAGTGAACCTTAGAGATTGCTGGAAATGCCAAGAGATACAAGAATATGGAATTCAGATTTCGCTATTAGTGGCTCGGTCTACTGAAGCCAATGGGAAAATGTGTTACTGTGAAGAGTCTGCAGGATAATAACACCGCCCCCCCCCCCCTGCAGTGTGCTTGTTTTCTTTATTGTGCCTTCCGATCTTTGTTTCCATTTCTTAATTAAAGCCATGCTCAGAATGGGTAATGTAGTCACTTAAACTGCCTTTACGATGTCGTTCTCGAGAGCACAGCTCTTTAATGTTGTAATTAAGCTATCATTATAAATGCAACTCTTTATTAGGTGGGGTGTAATATACTTGTGGGAAGAAGTAAAAGAGGTTTTAAATATATCGCTGCGTTCAGAATTTCCCAGCTTCGGGAGAAAACCGCATTGTACTTTATCCTTCTGAACAAGCTGAGTACTTTATGTGGCTGAAAATCTCGAAAGAGAGAACAAGGTCTACAAAACATCAGTTTCTCATTTGTTTTATACTCTCCTCGGCTTCTTCCATCAGGAAGAATAATGTTAAGTCAAGCTTCAGCCCTTTTTTGTTGGGCAAATAAATATAGGTCCTGGCACTGATTTATACCGAATTTTCTGGACAGAGCTTAAAATGCACACTCTGACCATATTTTGAAAGGTTAAGATGTGTAAGTTAAGTATGACACTCTAAAAATGGGATTAGTTCTAATTAAACAGTTTCATGGTGATAACAGGCAAATGTCAAACTGTCTGAATATTTATTATCAGATAACAACCGCAACTGCTATATAATGATGTTTGGGGGGGTGGAGATCTGTGTAGAAAGATTTATCCTGTCTCCTGATTTCATACTATTGCCTATCAATTCTCCTGGAACTTTTTGCTAATAGTGGGTTGGGTCCACACCATAGGGTTGGATCCAAGGGTGTCCTTACCCTCACAGGAAGCGTTCTTTGATTTACTGAAAACTCTTTCCATGAATAGGAAATATATGTTTTGACCCAACACAAGAGGTTGGATTCTTTGTAGTGGAATCTGTACCATGAATAGTTCAAAAACAAAGGAGTTAGTATGGAAGTGAAAATTCAGTTGCTACAAGTACAAAGAGTCATAGAACCATTGAGTTGGAAAGGATCTCCAGGGTCATCTACTCCAACCCCCCGCACAATGCAGGAACTCACAACTACCTGTCCACCCATGGTGACCCCAATTTTATGCTCAAGTGCTCCCCCCACCAAAAATCTCCAGAAAACATTTTTATAGAACTCCAGGGGCCCACCTATATATACACATATACCTGGAGCAGCTCAGGAAATAGAATTGCAAGACTGCAGGTGTGGCCTGGCATACCCCTGGGATGACCACAAATGCCCAGTCTACATAGATCATTTCCCTTACAGAAAATGGCAGCTTTGGAGGGCAGAATCTATTATATACCATAGAGTCTGGGATAAATGCAAGTCCTAGAGTAACACCACATCCCCACTGAGCTCCCTCTCTAATCTCTGCCCTTTCTAGTCACAACCGCCAAATATCCAGGGATTTCCCATGCCCTTGTTGGATACCCTACTGGAAAGGGAAAATGGCACTGGAGCAGGTTAAGGTGAACTTGAACACCAGCAGTATAGGACCACCCAGCTCAGTAGGGCTGACAGTGAGCATTAGCTTCCCACAGTATCATCCCCCAGACTGAAAGCCATGCAGGAGGATACAGTTGATGGGCTGACACTAACAACCATTGCAGATAAGGAGTCCAGGCCAAGCAGCCCCTGGGGCTCAGGCAGAGTAGCTGGTGCTTGGGTCTGCTTGCTTCTGGCCACTAGTGGCCCCCTAGGGCAATGGCCCAAAGGGAAATTTCTCTGTAACTTAAATGCCCAGTCTACCCCAATACACATCAGGTCTGATTCTACTGAAGATAACAGTGGACATGTAGTCCATCTGTTGTATAACTGTCAGCTTTGGGGTATATATTTATGTATCAAGTCAGTAAATCAAACATGGGAGCATCTGTACCAGGCCGGGGCAGGAAAGGTCTGCAAAGGGATGGGAATGCCTTATATTCTAATGGATGTAGTCCAGAACTATGGTAGAAGAAGAAGAGTTGGACAATATACCCTGCTTTTTACTACCCAAAGGAGTCTCAAAGCAACTTACAATTCCCTTTCTCTCAACAGACACTCTGGGAGAGCTCTGAGAGAATAGCTCTAACAGGACTCTGACTAGCCCAAGGTGTCTTCTTCACAGTTGGCTGCACGTGAAGGAGCCGGGATTCACGCCCAGCTCTCCAGATCAGAAACCGCTGCCCTTAACCACCACACCGAAATGGTAGTGATGATGTTTTCCCACTGAGTTCAGTCCAATATACATTTTGTCCAGTAATTTCACTTTTGACAAGCTACACTAAACTCAGGATGGAGAAAATTATTCATAGGGTTTTGGAATAAGCGTTTTCATTGCTTGAATTTCTGATGGTTTGGATGATTACCCGAACGCAGGGGTCTGTTTTGCAGTACAGACAACTTTTTCTTTTTCTTTTAATGACACCCTGCTTAGGAAGAATGTTAGAGAAATAAAACAGGCTAGCAGATTTAACTTAGGTGCCGATTAGGGGTGCATGGATTGGATGAGGACTCCCAAAGCTCAGCTAGGCATAGCCGTTGCTCGAACACTGCCGAAAGTTCTTAACAGACAGCTGAGCAAGCAGTTCCTGTTAAAAGCACCTGAAATGCAGCCATGAACTCACCTGGGCACAAAACTCTGACAAAGGTGACAAGGCATTGCTAAATCGGATGTGCCACCCCTCCCCCCTTGCTCCTTTTGTTTGATGGAGCCGAGACACAGGGTTTTAATATCAAAGAAAAATAAAACCCAAAATACTCCTTCCTGCTCCAAAGGCGACTTTAATCCACGAATGGAATACCAATGTGTTGATTGGGCAAAGATCCGACCTGACATCTGGTAAAGCGAAATTACCTTGGCCTTTTAAAGGAGCAATGGGGAGAAAAATACATGTGCCAACAATACATGCGCTACAGGTATTAGGCTGTGGCTTAGAGTAGAGCACACGCTGTGCATACCAAAGGCCTCCGATTCACTCTCCAGGGAAAGAGTATCAAGTATTCCAAAAGACCCTTAAGAGCCTGAGATACTGGAGAGAACATTCAGCAAGAGTTGACAATATTAAGCTGCATATGTTTGTATCTAGGTACTGTCCGAAGTTAGCTGGAAATATGTACTTATTTTATGTCTTCCTAAGTTTGTGTTGGAGATACACAATGCCCAGTAGCCTTCTCCGTCCCAGCACTGCCGCTCAAGTTTATGACTGTTATTACTTATCCACGGATAATCCGATTGCTCGGTCTTCCCATCTGTTGCACCATATTCTTATTAAAAGATTCGCCATATGTACAGTCCTCCCCAGTTAATGATGTTGATATAAAAATAATCAACAAAATGCATAATCCATTTCAGATGGTACCCTGAATACTACAGAAATGAATGCGCAGCCCTATCTGAGGAAAGTCAATGAAGCTACACTTTGTGAAGCACAGTGGTACAGTGGGTCCCCCCCCCCATCTTTTTGTACAATTCTCCTTTAAAAATCCAAATGTATAATAATAGTAAGGCAAGGTGCAGAGGCTTTGGGTCCTGTGACATTTTTTTAAAAATTATTTTTCAATTTATAGACCGCCACTCTTGGCCCAGTTGTCTTGTGTCGGTTTACAAAACATAGAGATCAGTACAAATCCCAAAATATGAAACGCATAAAAAAACCCTTTACAATTGTTGGCAGCATAGTCAATGTCCTACTCCCTAGTGGACTCACTGCTCTGCTGCTCCAAGTCTTTGGTTTCGTCAAAGATGACCCTTGGTGGTGTGAGCCCTGGGGGCAGGGAGGGATCCACAGATTGGTGTGTGTGACTGGTATCACACACACGCCACTTTAAAAGAAGGTTGTGGAAACACAGAGTTTATGAAAAAATGGCCCATATGAAGCACAATGCACCTGTTAGCCAAGAATGGGAATTTGTCATAAAGGGCGCTTGCCAAAGACCAAGGCCAAGCAGTTTTAAAAAGCATGAGAGCATGACGGACAGTGTGGCGTAGTGGTTAGAGTGCTGGATTAGGATCTTGGGGGCCCACGGTTCAAACCCCACTCTGCCAATAAAGCTTGTTGGGTGACCTTGGACCAGTCACATATTCCTTATGAGAGAAGAGCCATACATAAGTTTGCGTTCCTACTGGGGGGGAAATAAAGAGTATAAATGAAGTAAATCAACCACCCACAGTACTGTATCAGAAAATATTAACAGTTCTTGACAAAACCTGCAGAATTGAAGCAATATATCAGTTCTTATCACAGTATAGCTTAAATATACCAATGGTCTCAAGGTCCTGGCTCTGCAATCCTGGCGAATTTGGGTGGCTCTGAAACTTTGAGAAAGACAAGTGGGCACCACCATAAAATGGCCACCATGGAGTGTGAACCCAGGCACAAGAAGGTGGGAAGTTGTTAGCGAGGCATCCTGGTACAGTTGAAGCCACTGTTTCTGAATAAGTGCTGTCTGCACACACAAAGTTGTTGTTGTTGTCATGTAGCTCCGTATTACATGCCATGGATTCAGTGATAAGTGAACCAGAGCCCTAGGAGCCACTAGTTGTAAAACTGTAGATTTTGCTTTGTTCTAGCTGTGCTTTGAAGAAAAAAGCTCTTCTGCCATGAGAATTGCGTGGGAAAGTGGGGGATATCTATATGTGCCCCAAAGTTGGCCAAGCCAATTGTTCTTAGCAGTAGCCTTCTGTCATGATACTTTCAGATGCACCATCTTGGATTTAATAGAGCAACTCTGAACTCTTTTTTATAAAGCATGCCTTGGTTGTCTTGCATCTAGGGTTGTGTGCTTCAGCATAGTTCGGCCACCTCAGTAATCACTTAAGTGTGAGGTGACCAGCAGTGCTGTGAGGGGGCGGGCGGTGGCAGTAGTACACCAGCTGGTGGCCGTATGCAGGCGCAGAGCATGCCACCTCCTTGCCGTGCCACTTCGGGCTTCGGTGAGTGCCGTGGTGGCCAAACAGTGCCGAAGCTCACACCCATACTTGCATCTCATGAGAGAGTTGCCTTGGTTCATGACCATGGTCTACCATCTTTTTCTGAAGTACCTCTTGCTCCAGTGCTGTGAAGGAAAGCCAGGACTGGAGGGGAGAGATGCCTTTGGGAAGAAGCAAAATCGGTGTTAGGGAACCCATTTATGGGCAGGATGTTACCCACAGGCACCACATTGTGGGAAGAAGAAAAAGAGTTGGTTCTTATATGCCCGCTTTTCTCTACCCAAAGGAGGCTCAAAGCAGCTTACAGTCTCTTTCCCTTTCCTCTCCCCACAACAGACACCCTGTGAGGTGGGTGAGGCTGAGAGAGCCCTGATATTAATTACTGCTCAATCAGAACGGCTTTTTCAGTGCCATGGTGAGCCCAAGGTCACCCAGCTGGCTGCATTTGTGGGAGTGCAGAATTGAACCCGGGATGCCAGATTAGAAGTTCTAATTCCGCATTCCTCACCACTACACCAAACTGGTCCTGAGTGCTCACCTTTGAATATAAGCTGAAGCCCCAATGGAATCTGTTAGCTTCCTGTGAGATATTGATGCCCATTCTGTCCAGGAGGAATTGCACATTAAGCAGACATGCTCAGCAGATTTTCTTTCCTTTACAGAGAAATCAAAAGCTTTGGTTTTTGTGTTTCCAGTTAATATGAGACCAGAGAGCTCTTTGCTCATTCCCATACTAAAATATCTAAAAGCAACCTTCAGCAGTATTGGTGGGGTATCAACAACCCACTCAATATTTTGAGACCTGCTATGAAATTTTAAATAACAGAAGACAGGTGTGATGATTAATACATCAGTTCTAGTTTCCGACCATATGCTGTTTTTCATTGCTGCAGAGCTCACGGTATCTGTCTCTCTTGCTCGCTGGAATACAATATGTTTTTCCTGATTTCTGACAGCATTTCAGGCTCATGGTGAGTTTGAAACTGGTAGGGAAAATGTATAGCACTCTGGGAGAAATGTAAACAACCGTATAAAGATGAAATAAACTCACTGTATGTACTCTGAGCCAAAAGTATTTAAAAAAAATACTAATTCTGTATGAAGATAACAGAAATGATCTACCATGGAAACTCTGATGCTCTGTTCTGTTTATATGAGGGAGAAGACCTCTCTCTTGAAGCCAGAGCTGATCTTAAGGATCCCAAGGGCAGAAATGGGTACATCGAGACTCCCAGATGTGTAGCATGGCCGTCTTATGAATCTGCATTATGGTGAATCAGATTGTTAGTCCCTCCGGGTCGGTACTATCCATTCAGATTGGCAGCGGCTTTTGAGAGTCTCCAGTAGACATCTTTAATGTTGCCTTCTACCTCAGTGGTTCTCAACGTTTTCTTCGAAGCGCCCCCAACTTTGATGGTGGCTGGTGCAGTGGCATCAGCAGCGTGTGCCCACATGTGCTCATAGGTGGTGTACATGCTTGCGGGCGGCGTGCATGTGCACAATGATCAAGGTGGTGTGGAAGCAGCCATTGCCATGGCTCCTCTCACCTCCACCGGCCGCTGGCCACCACCTCCCCCCGTCTCTGCCCGCTGCCACTGCCCTCTGCCGCCATGGTGGCAGGCAAGCTGGCAACCCCGGGGAAGGGGCCAGGCGACACCAAATGGGGTCCCAACCCCAAGGTTGAGAACCACTGTTCTATCTGATCCTCTTTTAAATGGGAAATGCCAGGGATTGATCATGGAACCTTGAGTGTGCAAAGCATATTAACACTGAGCCTGGCCCTTCCCTTACCATGAACCCTGCATTACTACAACTGATTTCATCCCCAATTAGTCTTCCTTGCCCCCACCACTGTTCCTGCCCCCCAGATCGCGCTACATCCACACTATCAAAGAACACATTTAAAAATCATTAGGGATTTGGGGGGGCTGGGAGTGCTCACAGTGGTATCCTGACCAAAGTTACGGCCCTCTAAGCTGCCTCCTTCAACGGAGTTAGAATGGCATAATTTAGCATGGTCTGTGGCTCTCGGCCTTCCTCCATGAGCCGAATTCACCATGAGATGGGTTCTTACGATCCCTTGAGTGCTTGGTGCAGTCTGAACAAGCAGTCTGAACAATCAGGTGCAAAAACCCGGGAGAAATGATCTAACCAATGCAGGATGCACCCACTTGAACAGTTGGCCGGGGCGGGGGGGTCCACGCACAAAGGGGCCCCATGCTAATCCATGTATATATTGATAGTTTGTGATATGTGATTAGTCAAGCTGTGCTGATTTATCTTTGCTGTACAGCATGCTTGTAAATATTTAAACACAGATTTTGTTCGTGGTACCGATAAATATAAGCAATTTTATGGATAGTTTACATTTTTTTATTCCTGTGAGTGTTCGTGTAGATGGGGCCCAGCTCACTGCTTTGCCCGGGGGTCTCTAATGCTGTTAAGACTACCCTACTAGCAGTCTCGTGCTTTCTGCAAGTCAGTCGAGGAAATGATCCAAATGACCGTGCACAGGACACAAGCTGCTACGGCCAAGCAGATACCGGGCAGGTGCAAAGCACAGCACTGGCCTTGTGATGAATTTGACCAGAGAACGTCCAGGTAAAACCAGTCAGCGGCTCCCTTTGCGGGGAACTGAGGAGCTCCGGACAACATATGTTTGGCTTGTGGTGGTGTAGAAAAAAAACAAAAACAAATCAGATATAGCTTGTGCTTCCGCACCAGAAATGCACGTACTTGTTTCTTTTCTGCCATTCAGCATCCAGTACACCGTTTTTCTATACACAAACAGGTGAAAATGGTGTAAGTTATCCGCGCGGCAAATGAACTATTCCTCACAATCGTAAGAGGTCAAAGAAAAGGCCTCTGATTCCGTATTTGCCAGTGCAGAACGTAACGTGATAGTCCTGGAAATGCCATAGCCCTTCCTAACAGCAGCAGTGGTGTAACTGTTCCCTGTGCCATGTGGGGCCGGCTAGTTCTGCAATAATCCGAACCACCAGAATGTGCGAAGTAGTGAAGGGGAACGTAGGTTGCAAGGGTAGCAGGAGAGAGAAAAACATAGAGAACTACCATTCTGTTACTCCCCCCCCCTCTCCCAGTCTTTGTTGAATTAGGATTTCCTCAGAGGGAGGGTGACAGGGAAGTTCTCTCCAGATCTCCCTCCTGCTGCAAACCTCTGAATCTACCCTCACATTGTAACTGGAGGTTCCTCCTCCCACAAGATCAGCATTGTAGAAGACTGCAGTAGGAGGGGGAGGGTGGAAATGGCGCTCCAGGAGTGATCATTGGTGGCCATTTCAAGGGCAGAAAGGTAGGGTGCAAATTTTGAAAATAGATCTGCTTTCAGCAGGGATGGAAGCTATTCGAAATGCAGACATTTTAACCATTATCTCCGCAGACCCAAGTGTTTGTAATGTTTGCCGTTAGCATTTTTTAAGTTATACATTCATTGATTGTTCATTCTTATAAATATAACAGAGCTGTTGAGAGAAAGGCATCCAAATCTTCAACATGATTATGCATTTTTTCAGTGTATACCTCTCTGCTTGTAGCAACGTGCCCATTTCTTCAAAGTCTGCTGCATATGAACTTAGAAATGGTATTTCCCTTTCAAGAAGCAGAAAAGATTTTTATACATTATGAAGAATCACAGAATCATAGAGTTGGAAAGGGGCCATACAGGCCATCTAGTCCAACCTCCAAGAAGAAAAGAAGAGTTGGATTTTTATAAGACCCAAAGGAGTCTCAAAGTCACTAACACTCACTCCCCTTCCTCAAAGTAACTATCACCCGCCACAGACACCCTGTGAGGTAGGGGAGGCTGAGAGAACTGGCCCAAGGCCGCCCAGATGGCTACATGTGGAGGATTGGGGACTCAAACCCAGTTCTTCAGATTAGAGGCCACCTTGCTGGCCTGGTCTTCTGTAGTGATAGACAATCCTTTAGCCACAAAGATCGCCAAAGTTAATTGCCTACTTGACCAATTAACTACATAAGATTAAAAATATATATTAAGCACTCTGAAGATAAATATATTGGTAGACAATTAATTGTGGTTATACTAACAATGTCCTATTGAGTGGTAGTTGAAGAGATGAGGAAAGGTGTTCTGCAATATAGGAGATCCCATTGCAATCCTAAATAGTGATGTAACCTTCTACATCCGTCATAATCTGCTGGCTTAGAACAGGCTTTCTCAACCAGGGTTTCATGAAACTCTGAGGTTTCTTGATGGCCCTGGAAGGGTTTCCCAAATAGTTGGGAGTTTATTAATTTTTAATATATATTTTTAAATTTTTGTTTAACATTTATCCAGTGATATGATCATATATGGTCATGTTGACCTGACCCCTTTCCTCCAAAACAGTCAATGATGGGCCTGGAGGGGGTAGGAAGGGGAGGGTCCCTGGGTGGGTGACTGCACAGCTGTGCTTGCCAACCATATTCTGCACCATCACCCCACTTCTGGGTTTCTTGAAGCCTGAAGAATATTTCAGGGTCAAAAACAATGTTTCTCAATGGTCAAAAAGTTGAGAAAGGCTGGCTTAGAAGGACAGAGCTTTGTTTAGGATTACACTACAAAGGAATTCTTTGTATTATCCTCATTATGCTTCCAGCTGTCTTCTTGCAGTTTTGGCTCTTGTTCACAGCTCTACGTGCCGTACTAGCCCCGCCATTTGACTATGTTTCAATCCATGAAAGCTTTACTATTGACTTTGATGTGTGTGAGATGCAGCTAAGATGTATAGGCCCTGACCTGGGGTAGCCCAGGCTAGTCAGATCTCATCAAATCTCAAAAGCTATGCAGGTTTGATTCTGGAAGGGAGACCACTGAGGTTGCGATCCATCTCTGAACATCTCCCACCTTGAAAACTCCATGACTTGACAGCCTCC
This sequence comes from Paroedura picta, assembly GCF_049243985.1. Taxonomy (NCBI): domain Eukaryota; kingdom Metazoa; phylum Chordata; class Lepidosauria; order Squamata; family Gekkonidae; genus Paroedura; species Paroedura picta. The sequence continues at coordinate 38,377,251 of NC_135370.1, read as the reverse complement.
CCCCAAAAGAGATAAAAGAGTTGCACAGATGGCAGAAATATCCACCCCATTTTCCAAACTATGTATATTTTGTGATATGCACATGGAATGGGTTGATTACCCCAGATCAATTCTCACTATCTGTTGCAGCGAAGAAGAGTTGGTTCTTATTTGCCGCATTTCTCTACCTGAAGGAGTCTCAAAGTGGCTTACAATCGCCTTTCCTTTCCTCACCCCACAACAGACACCCTGTGTGAGGGAGGTGAGGCTGAGAGAGCCCTGACATTACTGCTCAGAATAGTTTTATCCGTGCTGTGGCAAGCTCAAGGTCACCCATCTGGCTGCATGTGGGGGAGCAGGGAATCAAACCGGCTCGCCAGATTAGAAGTCTGCACTCCTAACCACTACACCAAACGAGTCCCCTAACAAGTGGATTACTTTGTTTTGAGCAATATTATCTCCCGTGTTTGCAAGAAGAGGATCCTAGTTCAGTTTGTACAAAAAGGGTGTGTGTGAGTGAGACAGGCAGGAAATTAGATCCAGTGGATTCCATGCTCCCCCTTTTCCTGTTGCAGGCCCACCCCCGTGAGGATGCTCCTCCAGTGGATGGCAGTTGTGGGGAGTGAATGTCTGCCACTAGTTAAACTGGGAAGGAAACATGGTTTCCAGCCACTGGACGGGGTTCAGAGATCTCCCAGTAATACAGTTGATCTCCAGAGATCAGTTGCCCTGAAGGAAATGGCATTTTCAGAGGGTGGGATTCTCAGCCTGGGGCCCAGCAGGGCCTAGAGTGAGTTACCCAAAAACACACCAGACTTCTAAAAAATTTTTTAACTGCACTGAAAACAATAGTCAGAGGGAATTCATGTGCTTTAAAACCTCTGCAAAAAATAAGTTCCATAGGATTTTGTACCTGTTCCAAAGGAGCTGGCTATATGACCTTCACCAGTGTTACAATTCCCCACTCTTCATTCTGACTCCAGGACAACCCACAAAGTCTCCATGCCAGCTGTGGAGACTCTGGTGTGGCAAAGGGTCACTGAGTCAGCCCTCGTCCATGGTGATGATGATGGTGGTGGTGGTGGTGAAGATGATAAATATTTTATTTCTAGCCCGCCCTTCCGGGTTGCTCAGGGTGGATAACAACATTCATTGAAACATCATTATTACCTTAAGACATTATTAATCTAAACATTTATTGCCCCCAAATTAATATTTATCCCAGGCAGGGGGTTTCTTAGGATCAGGAGCTGGTCTGTCTTTCTCCCCAGTGACAAGCTTATACTAAACAAGGCATATTCCAAAACAATCTTCTACTTCTGATGTTAGCCTACACCAGACATTGTTCTATTAAGGAGATAAAGTTACAGCGACCCGAAATCTTAGTCTAAATATGCCAGGGATATATGCAGGCAGCTTTTGCCATAATTCTTTAACTCAGTGGTCCCCAACCTTTTTATCACTGGGGACCACTCAACGCTTGACAATTTTACTGAGGCCCGGGGGGGGGGGTAGTTTACTCTCAACCACTGCCCCAACGCTCTCTGATCGCTATGGTAATGTTTAAACATCCCTTCAAAATAAGATACAGACACGCCACAACAATGAACATAAGGAACATTTTATTTTCATGGAAATTTTAACTCATGACAATGACAAATCAATTGGAACCCTGAGCTTGTTTCTCTGCAACTAGATAGTCCCATCTGGGAGTGATGGGAGACAATGACACCCGAAGTGTGTTGTAAAGGGTCGGGGGGGGGGGTGAAGTAAAGGGCGGGGGGGGGGGAGAAGGCGTCCTTTGCGGCCCACCTCCAATTAGCCGACGGACCACATGTGGTCCGCAGCCCACAGGTTGGGCATTGCTACTTTAACTTATCTATATTCGAGCTGTTCTGTATTCCACAGCTATTTATCTTAAATCAGTGGTATGGGCAAATTCACATTCACTTTCCTTGTCAGGGTATATAGCAGGGGTGGCCAAACTGTGGCTCTTCAGATGTCCATTGACTACAATTCCCATGAGCCCTTCAGCAAGGGGAAAGAAACACTTTGGCTTCTCCGGATCTATCCCATCATAGCCCTGCTGAACTCCCCACCCCTCACCAGACTCCATTCTCCCCAGGCACTGCCGCCAAATCTCCAGGATTTTCGAAGCTAGAGTTGGCAACCCTAAAAGGGAAACTGGGGTGAAAGAAGGGTTTGAATAGCTTCAACACCACTTTAGAGGGTTCATTTTAAATCACAACACGAGTTGGCCATTTATAAAACTTTGGTGTTATTGTCTCTGGGCTGCTTTCCCAAGACTTCCTTATAAAAGTTGGAAAATCAGATACAATTGCTAAATGTAAAACATGTTGTTTGCAACGACACTTTCTGAATGCAAAATTAAACTCTGTGCTGCAGGAAGGAACATCCGCAGGATATAATTCAACAGAATTCACCCTCCATTTTCTCCTTAGATTGGAGATCAGTTTTAATTTCTGGATGTCTCCCGGCCCCATCTGGAATTGGGCAACCTTATCAGGGTATGACTTCAGCTTGGGAATTTAGGGCCCTGGTTCATGAGGTCACACTGAAAATTTGCAGCCATTCTCAACGAGGGCCCCCCAGGGGAAGGCTGGCACATTTGAAAAGGGCCACAGACTGAAAAATGTGAGAAGAGGAGGCCAAAGGGTTTATTGGGGGCCGGACCAATGTCACATGTGATATCATTAATTTCTACGAAGTTTGACCTTTAGCATGGTGTTGTGGTTTAGAGTGGTGGCCTCTAATCTAGAGAACCAAGTTTGATTCTCCAGTTCTCCAAATGTAGCCTGCTAGATGACCTTTGGCCAGTCACAGTCCTGTATCATCTGTTTTCACAGAGCTCTCTCAGGCCCCCCTATCTCGCAGGGCATTTGTTGTGGAAAGAGTAAGGGAAAAGTGACTCCCCGTTTTGAGACTCCTTTGGATAGCGAATCATGTAATCCGTTCCTTTTTGTGTGCTTGAATTAATGCATGCAAGAAAAAAATTGAGCACACGAGCTTCTCTTGGTTGTTTGTTTGTTTATTATTAGAGTTTTATGCTGCCCTCCCATATGGCTCAGGAAGGTTTACATATAATGTCATGGGGTGATACATGGAACAATACATAGGCATATCAAGATGTCTATGTGATACATGGTTGAAAGTTCTAGAAATGTGTCTCATGTTTATATAACCAAGGTGTGTCAAGTACAGTTAGTTCATTATTATCTTTGGCCTTTTTTTCGCCTAGATCAGCTTTTTGAATGTGGAGGAGGCCCTGAAATAATTTTTCAGACTTCAAGGAGCCCTGGAAGTGATGTCACCTGGCCACGTTCCCTGCTGTGCCTCAGAAGTCACATCACTAACTATACCCTTAGCCCTCTTTTTCTTCCTCCTGCTCCCAGAACTACTATCATGGTGGCTCTCCCTCATGTAGGCCAGAAAGAAGAGTAGAAAACAGCCCAGACCCCCCACTACCATGACACTTCAGAGCTCCCTTGGACCCCCTTCAGAAGCCTCACGGACCCCCCAAGGGTCCACGGAGCCCTGGTTGGGAATCCATGGTCTAAATCAGTGGTCCCCAACCTTTTTATCACCGGGGACAGGTCACCGCTTGACAATTTTACTGAGGCCCGGGGGGGGGGGGGTAGTCTTTTGCCTAGGGATGTCGCCGCTGCCTGAGCCTCTGCTCCGCTTGGTTTCCCACCGGCGCCCCTGATTTCCCGCCGCCCACTGCGGGGCGCTGCCAGCAGCAGCTACCATGCCGAGGGGGAGCCCCAGCCATGGCGGACAACGGAGATCACCAAAGGTGAGCTGGCGGCAGAGTGGCAGGGCAGCCCCCGTGGCAGCAGCCACGGAGGAGGACAAGGAGGAGCCGCGGCCCAGTACCGACTGATCCACGGACCAGTATCCGTCCCTGGACCAAGGGTTGGGGACCACTGGCCTAAATCATTGTGCAAGCAGGGTTGCCGGCTCTGGGTGGGAAAATACCTGGAGATTTGGGGAGTGGAGCCTGAGAATGGCAGGGTTTGAGGAGGGGAGAGACATCGATGGGATCTAATATCACAGAGTCCACCTTCCAAAGTGACCAATTTCTCCAGGGGAACTGGAGGTCAGTTGTAATAGCTAATGATTTCCAGCTACTACTTGGAGGGTAGCAACGCTAACACACACACACACACACATACACACACACAAAGGTGCTCTACTCTTTAAGGCAGGGGTGGCTGAATAGTGGCTCTCCAGATATCCATGGACTAAAATTCACACACACTAAATAGCACATTTTCCAGTCCACTGTCAATGTACTTGGCAACTGGATGTTGCTGTGCGAATTGACAAAATCCACTTGCAAATGGGCTCTGTGGTATTCCGAGACTGCCCTATTTAGCATGTGTGAAAAGACCCTGAGTCAGACCTGGGGTCTTTCGAAATCACATCCAATATTTGATTCCTCGACAGGCTTGGCTGGAGAGGAGAAAAGGTGTGTGCGAGGGGGTCAGAGTGAGCCTCAGCGTGAGAAACACGGAAGGGATTAAGAAAAAAATAAAAGCAGAAAATGGTTTGGGCCTAGTTCAAGAAGCCAGCGGTTTTCAGCCCCGTGAAAGAAGAAAATGTTTTTGCCGAAATTAATGTTGGGAAGCTGGAAAGCGGCTTTCAGGGTCACCAAACTGCTTTGCGCGACCTCTGTTTGCAGCCTTTCACGCCGGCAGCTCTATCTTCAAGGTTTCGGCACAGGAGGCAGAAAAGGAGAGCAAGGCCTAGACCAGGGGTAGTCAAACTGCGGCCCTCCAGATGTCCATGGACTACAATTCCCAGGAGCCCCTGCCAGCGAATGCTGGCAGGGGCTCCTGGGAATTGTAGTCCATGGACATCTGGAGGGCCGCAGTTTGACTACCCCTGGCCTAGACAGCCAAAGAGCTCCACAAATAAACGCGGGCAGCTCAAACCCCCCCCCCCCCCGCTGTCCTTGCAGGTGAATGTCTTTACTGCACCGTCTTCTGCCTGAGTGCAATAATGGCAGCTAAGTCTGTAAAAGCCGCGTGCGTCTTTGCTCTGTGTTTTATTGTGCACCACAAAACCTGCTGCTTAAACAAGCAAACCTCATGGAGTGTGTAATCTTTAACTCTTGTTCATGATTATGTCCATTTTTCCCAGGCTATAACAGATCCCAGATGCAGCCTGGAAAGATATCACCCATAATGTGTTTGGCAATGACAGTTTGCCACTGAAATCAGTGAGATTGTTACCTGACAAATGATTTGAGGAATTTGATCTAGGCTCTAGATCTGGCTTTCTCCACCAGGATTTTGTGACACCCTAGAGTTTCTTGATGGTCCTGCAAGAGTTTCCCAAATGAGTGGGAGTTAATTAAGTTTTTATATATTTTTTTAATTTGTTCAACATTTATTGGGTGATAGTATCATATATGGTCATGTCAACGCACCCACCCCTCCTAAAATCGCCAGTGATGGGCTTGCAGGGGGTGGGAAGGCGGGGGGCATTTGGACATGTACCAAGCTCTGCTTCCCAACTATATTCTGCAGGATTGCACCACTTCTGAGGTTTCTTGAAGCCTAAAGAATGTTTCAGGGGTTTCTCAATGGTAAAAAATGTTGCAAAAGTTGTCCATCTGATTAGGTATTAAGGATTAAGTCTGGTAAAAAGAAGTTCTGATGTTGACACACAGGATCGGTCTGGTTCCCACATGCATGTATCTCCCTTAATTAGTCTGCACCTATGAGTGGCAGCTGAACGTGGGAATGGTCCTTGTGGAAGACTGCGGCATCCAAAGTGATGTTAGGAGATATGTGTGTTTTTCTCTAGTTTGAGACCTGTGGTGACCTGCAACTGATCGTTTGATGTTGCATTCCGCAATTGATAGGCCTGCATGTGTAAAGCTGTTCTTAGTCACCCTTCCTTCCCAGAGGAGGCAATGAAATGCAGCTTCATCCATTTTGAGAGCTAGATTCTTGTAGTGGTTAAGATAGGCAGCCTCTAATCTGGAGAACCGGGTATGATTCCTCACTCCTCCTCCACATGCAGCCAGCTGGGTGACCTTGTACTGTTCATAGTCCTGTTAGAGCTGTTCTCACACAGCATTACTGTCAGAGCCTCTCAGCGTCACCGACCTCATAGGGTGTCTGTCTGTTGTGGGGTGGAGAAGGGAAGGCAATTGTAAGCTGCTTTGTGACTACTTTGGGTAGTGAAAACTGGGGTATAAAACCCAACTCTTCTTTTTCTAGTGGTTAAAATCAGCAGCCTCTAATCTGGGGGACTGGGTTTGATTCCCCACTCCTCCATGTGCAGCCACCTGGGTGACCTTTGGCTGGAGTTCTCTTAGCCTCTCAGAGTTCTTTCAGATTTGGGCTCAAACCTCCGTCACCTCATCTACCTCACAGGATTTCCATTGTGGGGAGAGGAAGGGTAGGTGATTATATGCCACTTGGGACTCCTTCAGGTGGTAAAAAGTGGTATACAAAAGGAAGAGTTGTTTTTATACCCTGCTTTTCACTGCCTGAGTCTCTAAGAGGCTTACAATTGCCTTCCCTTTCCCCTCCCCACAACAGACAGCCTGTGGGGTAGGTGTGACCAAAAGAGCTCTGACAGAACTGCTGTGCGAGGACAGCACTATCAGGGCTGTGACAAGTCCTAGGCCACCTAGCTGGCTGCACATGGAGGAGCAGGGAATCAAGTCCGCCTCGCCAGATTAGAAGCCGCTACTCTTAACCACTACACCACACTGGCTCTTCTATTTTCTAGTGGCATAAATGTTTGCAGAACATGAGAGGTGGGTGACAATAAAGGGAAAGCTGTATTCGTTTGCCTTAGCAGCAGCAACATTGTTCCCTAGACAACATTCCCTACTGACATCCTAACCAGAATTCTGCTTTTCTAAACCTTCTATTCTCTCTGGAGAAGGCCATTGTTACTCCATTTAGGATGGCATTATGGTATTCGTGAATGAACGTAGGAGGAGCAAAATCAGAAACATCATCCTGTGTACATTTAGACTGCTGTGGGGAGAAATCCTGTGCATGTTCGAGCACATATGTGCTGGTCCAGAGGTTCTCTTTGCAAAATCCATTTTGTGAAGAGAGCCTATTCTTCTAGGTGGGAGCTGGAGTTGTCTTGGAATTGCAACAGAGCTCCAGATTATCGAGATGAGTTCTTCTGGAAGAAAGGGCAGCTTTGGATGGCAGGTTCTACAGCAGGGGTAGCCAAACTGTGGCTGTCCAGTTTGTGGCATCTTGCTGGCAGGGACTTATGGGAATTTGTCTTTTGTGTTTGTTTCTTGTGGCTCTTCCTTGCATACCCAGGGAATTGCTGATTGCCACTGTGGGATGGTAGGTGAATTTCCTCTAGGCCAGGCTGGATTCTGGAGATTTTTGGTGGGGGGGATCATTTGGGCATGAACTTGGGGTCACTGTGTGTGTGCAGGTAGTTGTGAGTTCCTGTATTGTGCAGGGGGTTGGACCAGATGACCCTGGAGGTCCCTTCCAACTCTATGATTCCGTGATTCTAATTGTAGTTCATGGCCATCTGGAGAGCCACAGTTTGGTCACCCCTACCTAGGGCATCACATTTCCTCTCCGCACACTCTCCTCTTCTCAGATACTGTCCCCACATTTCTAGGAACTTCCTGAACTAGACTTGGCAGCCCTGCCTATTTGTTTACTGCAGCTTTAGAGACTTTAGAGACTTGGAGCAATGGATTCAAATCATGGGAAAGGAGATGCTACTTAAATATCAGAGTGCATTTCTTATGGTGAGGGCTTTTTGTACATGGAATATGCTGCCCCGGAGAATGTTGAAATCTTCTTTGTTGGAAGTTTTCAGGAGGAGATTGGATGAGCACCTGTCAGGAGTGTGTGATGTTCAAGTCCTCAAGAAGGTGTGGGCTTGGAATGGATGATCCTTTGTAGTCTCTTCCAGCTCTATGTGATTCTGGATTCTAACCTGCATGTTCAGTATGTAAATAGGCTTTGCTGCCCCTGTAGAACAAGCATACCTCTGTGTTTATGGATGGAAGCTCCAGATTGGGGGTGGAGCCTAAGGAGAAAGGGGGTTGGGGGAGGGACTTCAACAGAGTCTGCCTTAATAATTTTAGAGTTATGAGTGAGGCTTGTTGCTGCAGTCTCTGTATGCACCAAGACTCTTAGGATGGATAAGTGTAGTTACAACTGGCTCGACCAGGGCCAGGGCCTTTTTGGTCCTGGCCCCTACCCGGTTGAATGAGCTCCTGGAGGAGCTGTAGGCCCTCGGAGAGTTTTCTGCCATCTGGAGGGCCTGCAAAACATAGCTCTTCCTCCAGGTTTATGATCAAGGCCAGTGCTAGAGCAGAAAGGTTGTGTCTCCTTGTCCTATTGGTGCCGAACATCTTGGTTCCCACCCCCCTACGCCACCTTCATAAGGTTTTGTCTTAATGTGATGCTACAGTTGCCATCTATGGAAGTTTGTATTGTTGTATTTAGAAATTGGGGTTTTAATGGGGGTTTTAAGGGATTTTATTGTATTATACTGTTATGGATTGTAGTGTAATCCGCCGTGAGCTGGTTCCTGAGAGCGGCAGGCCATAAATCCAATTAATAAATAATAAATATTGTTTGCTGAACCTGTACCAAGCAAGTAAGGGAGTGCCATCTCAAGCAGAGAGGCCTCCTCTGTTCATTGACATTAATGGGTTTTAGAAGGTTATAACTCTCCTTAAGATCCCATGTAAATCAAGTACTAGACTATAATAGACTTTTCTGGGATTTAGAGATTGCCAATTAAGGAGGGAAAATGTCCAGTTCCTATCCTCATTTCCGTATTTTTTTTTCATCTTCTGAAAACCCTTTTCTTTCGTTCTTGCAATGTCCACTCTGCTACCAACTCTCTCGCTTTAAAAAAGAAAGACAGGGCATCGGATTTGGATCCAAAATATGCATCTCCTGACACCCATTAGACAACAACAGCAACTGGCTATAATGGATTATGGAGATGGCCTGGCAGAACAGCCAGAGTCTACTAGAAACTTGTACTCCCCTTCAGAAAGGGAGATGACAATAAAACCACAACACAGTAAGCCATTTAGAAGAGATGGGCACATTTCCCCTACTCTTCATTTCCAGGCCCAATCATCTAACTAAATGAAGTGTGAAATAAAGCTCTGCCTAAATCATTAGACAATGCCACAGTCCTCCCCTCAACTGTCTCCTGAGCATTTGAGGCTTTTCCATCCAAGGCTGATTCCTAACAAAATAGTTCAGCAAAAGTCTCCTGCTCAAAGTTAGCACAACAATATGCCATGGCAATTTCTAAGCAGTATACAAGGTGCCCTGGAAGTCCGCATAGGGATTTATTCCCAACTAGGGACAAAGCCCGTTGTACCACAGGATACAATGAGTGCTAGGATCTCCAGGTGGGGGAAGGGAGGGAGGGAGGGAGGAAGGAAGGAAGGAAGGAAGGAAGGAAGGAAGGAAGGAAGGAAGGAAGGAAGGAAGGAAGGAAGGAAGGGGGCAAGGAGGGTAAGGGGGTAAGGGGGGAAAGGAGAGAGGAAGGGCCTTTTCAGGGCAAAGAGGAGGGCTTATGAGGAGGCCCGGGGAGAAGGGAAGTGCTGGCGGGGACTCAGCTCCTCTCCCCCCCCCCCAGGCAGGCTCGTTGAGGCTGGGAAAGGCCATAGTGTGCCTTCTGAGGGTCAGTGGAAGGAAGGAGGCTCGTCCCAGCCAGGGCTTCTGCTGGCCCCTAGAAGGCCTAGCAGCCAGGGTCTGCCTCCCCTTCCCTCCCAGCTCCAACCCGCTGGCTGCCAGACCACCCAACCAGGACCTCCCAACCAGGAGGAGATGGCGAGCCCAGGGATGGGCCAGGATTTCTAGACTGCCTCTCCCCACAAGCTGGTTCGGGGCATCTCTCAATATATAAAATCACATTTATAAAACATAATAAAACAATTTTAAAAATTGCCATCTCATATGAACAAGCATGCACGTGGGAGAATATACTCGGATACACTATCATATCTAGCTTGTCCCTCTAGCTCTCCAGTCCATCAGTGTGCAGCTAATTGCGCATCAGTGTCATTTCTCCTTCCCCTTTTCTTTTCAGCTTTATGCTGAACTCTTGTGCTGGTACATCTGTAAGGGGCAAAGTGAACCATCTCATCCTAAAACAAACATTTATACATTGGATTCCCGTCAGACGTGTTCTTGCACATCAAATGCACAATCCAGTATCATAAAAAGGATCATTTCAGCCATGCTGGCCATTTCTTTTAAAGCACTAAATGGCCACATTTGCCACACTGTGCTGATCTACTTTGTGATGAACGGCGCTAAATTAAAGATGGGCTTCTGCGAATAAGGGCCACACGATACCAGCGATGTCATAGAAACAGTGGCATTCTTAAGCAGAAGCTATAGATCAAATTGCTAATTAGGCTCACCCACCACGGACACCAGCCTTTAATGTTCGGCTTCACTGAGCAGCAAACAGTGGCATTTGTTTCCTGCCTAACAGCTCTGAGCATCCTTAAAAACACCAAAGTCAGTGGAAGCACTCCAAGCACAGAGAAATGGTTAGCAGAGGATCATATCTATTTAATTTAATATCATATTTCTATCCCGTCCTTCCCCAAAGGGCTCAGGACAGGACACAGCATACCAGAATACAGACATTTAAAACATTTACCCCCCAAAAAAAGGAATTTAAATACACAAATATTAACCTTTAAATCACACTTTCTCTAAAATTATGTTTTTAAACCCTACTACGCTGTATGGTACATCCTTACTGTAAAAGAGAGGAGAGAGGCTACATGAGAGCTAGGGCCAGAGCCAAAAAAGCCCTGGCTCTGGTTGAGGCCAGTCTGATCTCTCTGGGGCCAGGGATCCTGAACAGCTGTTGGTTGCTCAATCTAAGAGTTCTTTGGGGGAGCATAACAGGAGAGGCAGTCCCACAGATATGATGGCCCCAGTCCATTTAGAGCTTTGAAGATCATAGCCAACACCTTGGACTTGAATCATAATCTGGAGCCAGTGCAATGGGAAGAGGTTGAATATGTGCTCTTTATTGGACCCTTGTAAGGATCCATGCAGTCGTCTGCTGGACCTGTTGAGGTTTCCAGAATAGTCTCAAGGGCAGCCCTGTGTAGAGCAAGTTACAGTAATCTAGTCTGGAGGTGACCGTTGCGTGGATCACAGTGCCTAAGTCGGACTGTGACAGAGAAGGGACTAATGGTCATGCCTTGTGAAGGTGGTAAAATTCCCGGTGAACAACATCAAAGACCTGTACTTCCATAGACAGGGAGGAATCCAGAATCACCTCCAGACCCCTAGTGGTCACCAAAGTTGTTAATTCGACCCCATCAGGGTCTGGGAATTATGTGATAGAGCACATAATTATTCCACTCATGTTCTCTTTTGTGTTGTTTTTTTGGGGGAAGGGGGACTATGGCTCAGTGGTAGAGCAACTGCTTGGCATGCAGAAGGTCCCACATTCCATCTCTACTTGAAAGGACCAAGTAATAGGTCATACGAAAGACCTCAGTCTGAGATCCTGGAGAGCTGCTGCCAGTCTGAATAAACCGTACTAACTTTGATGGAACAAGGGTCAGGTTCAGTATTAAGTAGCTTCATGTGTTAACATGTCAGTGGCTGTTTAGCTTGCATATACTGCTGGTTCCTTCACATATTGTGCTATTCCACATCTACGACAGACATTCTTGACAACAGATTGCAGCAACCCAAGGGATTTCCAAGGACCAGTTAAAGACTTGAGAGGCCTGATAGGATCAAGCCACTATGCCTGAGCTTAACCTATATTTTCGGGATACAGTTAGGGTTGAATTGGATCATGCACGCAAAAAATGGGGGGGGGGGTAGCTGCCCCAAGCTCCTTGGAGAAAGGCAGACAAGTAAATATGTAATAGGTTGGTGTGAAATTCACACAAGTGAACAAGAATGACTCTCTGGTAGACTAACTTGATCCACTGTCTCTATGCAAGATTTACTGCTTTTCAGTGCTTTCAGAGCTGGGTGACCTTGGCTGACTATTCTGACCAAGCAGTAATATCAGGGCTCTCTCAGCCTCACCTCCCTCACAAGGTGTCTGTTGTGGGGAGAGGAAGGGAAGGTGACTGTAAGCTGCTTTAAGACTCCTCTGGTAGAGAAAAGCAACATATAAGAACCAACTGTTCTTGTTCTTCTTCTTCTTGTTCTTCTTGTTCTTCTTCTTGTTCTTCTTCTACCTTTCTTATTGGTGAAACATTAGCCTCTAAAACTACCAGACCGCAGCCACACAGCCTGGAAAACCCACAACAATTCAAAAGAAAGTTGGTTGAAATCAGGCAGTTATTAGGCGAAGGCATAGCAAAATTTCATTTCAGCACTCCATCTTGGTGGGGGGCCTTATTGTATGCAGTTTTATAGGCTTATTAAATTATCATACCTCCTGTTATGACATCTATAGATATAGATGCTAGTGTTTCTAAAAATCTATGCATTATAAACACCGATTTCCATTTGGCATGAGACAGTTTTTGGTTAATGATGCAAGAAATGCCCTATTCATCACTGTATTCTGAAGGATTTCCTCTAATGGTTCAGCTCAGACATGCACACACAAATTCTTTGGCTTTTCCTGTAAGTATTAAAGATGGCACTGAAGAAAGATTTCAGAAAGGAATTTGCCAGGTGGAATGTGTCCATTGTGATGCAAATGGAATTCTAAATTGACATCGGCAGTGTGGTACCTGGCAGCTACCCTTTTGACCAAATCCGCTAAGGCCTTTCAAATATTATGTTACAGCTTACAGCCGGACTGGCCTCAGATATGGATTTTGAAAGATTTAATCATGATAATGTCATAATTGTGTAGCCTCACCAAAGTCATCTTATCTTAAAGATGCATAAAAATCAGAGGCTTACAATCTAAAGACACAAGAATGATGAGGAGAAAGGGGGGAATTAAGCAGCTGAAGAAATATGATTGAAAATAAAAATCTACAGCAATGTTTCACCTTTGAGAAAATACATTTTTTTTCCACTCAGCATGCAGCACGTAATAGTATTTCTTTTAGCAATGTCATTCTGCTCCGTGTTGGGATATATATTTATTTTTTATTAAGTAGCAACCGTATGTTAGTGGTGATTATCTTTGACTAGGTTATGTTACTCTGTGGTGGCATGTAATGTATTATTAAGATGTAATGCACATCCCTTCGTAATTTGGTATTTGGTACTCGGGAACAAAAATAAATCTGCATCAATTCATTTCATAATTGGATGATATAGTAGATTCAACCAAGAAGATACTTCTCATTGGTGCTTTAGGCTGATCCTGCATTGAGCAGAGGGCTTGACTAGGTTAAGGTGACCACAATTTAACATTGGTAAAGCGGGTTTTCAAGTGGGGGAGATTTCTCTGCTTTTTTGAACCCCTAAAGCAGGAGTGATGCCAAAGCTTGGATTCCCCCAGCTTCAGCGGGGTTCGGGCATCTCTAGTCGTGATGCAAGCAGTCTCTATTACATCACCAATAATGGCACCCTATTATTAGCCATAAGCCTCTTGTGGCGCAGAGTGGTAAGGCAGCTGCCTGAAAGCTTTGCCCATGAGGCTGGGAGTTCAATCCCAGCAGCCGGCTCAAGGTTGACTCAGCCTTCCATCCTTCCGAGGTCGGTAAAATGAGTACCCAGCTTGCTGGGGGGTAAACGGTAATGACTGGGGAAGGCACTGGCAAACCACCCCGTATTGAGTCTGCCATGAAAACGCTAGAGGGCGTCACCCCAAGGGTCAGACATGACTCGGTGCTTGCACAGGGGATACCTTTACCTTTTTATTATTAGCCATAAGCCTGCATCCTCATGCTCTTCTGGAGTTTAGAGAAAAGGAACTACACCGTTGATTTCCTGGAGTTTAGGTCTGCTTTAAATATCTCCAGGAGTGTTGCAGTAGCCACCTTCTTTATAGTTGCTGCCACACTTCTCTGGGTAGAGTTTCCCTCCCCATAACTACATTAGCGACATGTTATATGTCAAAATGCAATCTAAACATCCTACCTTTTATTTGTTTGTCAAAGTATTGATATGAGACACACTTGGTCAAACTGGCACTCCAAGCAGGCTAATACCTCACTCGTTCCAGAATCCTTTTTGCGAGGACGCCTAAGCTAACTCGCCTTTTCTTCGTGATTCAGAGCCCTGGCTTCTGTGAATATAGCAGTGTTTGCAGTTGAGAACTTTACTTCCTCTTTATGCAGATGCCATGCCCTGGATATCCTGCCTTCAGGGTTTGGTGGACCCCTCAGAACAGCATAGAGCATGGGTGGCCGAACTGTAAGTCCCCAGATGTCCATGGGCTATAATTACCATGCCTGCTGTCAGGGGCTCATGGAACTTGTAATCCATGGACAATACAAAAACTTGTGTGACTGTGAAAGACTTTCTCCATGCAGAATGACTACGCTAGGGTTTCTTTTAATTTTAATTTTATTTATTCATTTGATTTATATACTGCCCCATACATCTCGGATAACTTGATGGAACTGGAAGGTTTCCCAAATGAGTGAGAGTTAATTAATTTTGTACTACAGTTTTTAACTCTGTTAAACATTTATCGGGTTATATGACCATATATGGTCATGTTGACCCACCCACCCCTCCTCAAATGGCCAATGATGGGCCCAGAGAGTGTGGGAAGGGGAGGAGCCCCAGGTGAGCGGCTACACAACTATGCTTCCCAACCATATTCTGCACGATTGCGCCATTTGGGAGGTTTCCTAAAGCCTGAAGAATGTTTCAGGGGGTTCTCAATAGTAAAGTTGAGAAAGGCTGTCTTTCCCATCCCTTACACATCCCAGCATAACAATATTATACTCTGCTCTGACTGAGTTTAACTCTTCCATCTTTAATCATATTATACCATCCTCTGAACTAGAGTTGCCAACTTCCAGGTGGGGCCTGAAGGTTTCCCAGAATTGCAAGTGTTCTCCAGACTATGCACACCAATTATCCTGGAGAACCCCTCCCCCTCCCCAGGCTCCACACCCCAAACCTCCAGGAATTACCCAACGAGGAGCTGGCAACCGGACAGAGTCAAGAGCAGGGATGTGGTTTCCTGTTTAAAGTGAAGTGATGCTCAGGTCATCTTGCTTATGGGTAGATTAGCCATTAGTTCAACCAGGCAACCGAAACAATGGATTTTTAATTATGTGCAGCAAGCCATGGCCAAATATCATGCATTATGTTTTTCACCGAGTGCCATCAATCCATAAAAAAATGTCAAATACATTTGAACAACGTTGGGAAATCACAGCCTAATTACTAGTAGTATGTCAGCAGGGAAACAGAGGGGCTAAATTCATCAAATAAATTATTCCTCATGAATTATTTCCTTCGCTCGAAGCATTATGAGTATGATATACATTGATGAACTCCTGATTTAGCGTCTTCTTTTTTTGGCACATTATAATGATGTCAATTTTCCTTATTTATGTAGTCATTCTTCACGGTGGCACTGTTCAGGCCTTGCATAATGTACTACAGGTGCAGTTACTCGCTAATGAACTCAGCATTTGGCAAAGACAAAAGAAAGCACTCATTTCCTCAGAATGAGAAAACAACAGTAAGAAAGCTTAGCTATGCAAGTGCTTTTTTTCCCCCCTTTTAAGTTATTCTGTGATTTTAGATTAGCATTTGCCTTGATAGCCTCCTAATGGTAGTTTGTGTGGTTTACAGAGCCCATAAAACTCTCTGAAATGGATAACTATAGCTCTGGGAACATATATGAGGTGATTCACTCCCAGGTCTCCAATGGCCCCTTTTAAATACCTCATATATATTGATCAAGGCAACTGGACAATGAAGACATAGAGGTTGGATCGCATTTGGGAGACGATAGCATAATTAACTTCAAGAGAAAGGAAGAGGGAAGGTGGAATGCATGTTGCTTCCTCAGACATTTTCTAGACACAGTCCAGATTTTATCATGGAGGCTTTTAGCTAACGCGGTGTGGGAGCCGGCGTGGTATAGTGGTTAAGAGCTGAGGCTTCTAATCTGGCAAGCCAGATTGGATTCTCTGCTCCTCCACCTGCAGCCACCTTGGGCTCATCACTGCCTGGATAGTACTGTTCTGACCAAGCAGTCCTGTCAGAGCTCTCTCAGCCCCACCTACCGCACAGGGGGTCTGTTGTGAGGAAAGGAATGGAAGGCGAATGTAAGCCGAGACTCCTTTGGGGAGTGAAAAGTGGAGTATAAAAACCAACTCTTACGAAGACCTTGAATTTTTTCTGCACTTCTCTGGTTGGTTGGTTGGTTGGTTGGTTGGTTGGTTGGTTGGTTGGTTGGTTGGTTGGTTGGTTGGTTGGTTGGTTGGCTGGCGGGCGGGCGGGCTGGCTAGTTGGTTGGTTGGTTGGTTGGTTTAGGAAAAATGGGTGTGCTGCCTCTTCACAGAGCTGCTCAGGGTGGCTCCCAATGACAGCAATTCAATCCTGCCAAGCAGCCATTAAAAACAGAGCAGAGCATAGTAACTATCTATGATAAACCTTCATCCTCACCCGCCTTTTCAGATGGTGGAAAGTTCTGTCAAGTTACAGCTGATTGATGGTGAACCCTTGGTGTTTTCAGGGCAAGGGACAAACAGGTAGTTTCATCGAATGATAGACTTGGAAGGAGCCATATAGGCCATCTAGTCCAACCCTCTGCTCAATGCAGGATCACCCTAAAGCATCCAAGATAAGTATCTGTCCAGCTTGTTGTTTAAAGACCACCAGTGAGGGGGAGCTCACCACCTCCTTAGTTTGCCATTGACTGCCTCAGCATACCAGCCCTGTGTTTCCATGGTTTCCCCTTCAAGTAGGAACCAGGGCTAATCCTGTTTAGTTTCTGCGATTTTATATCAGATAGCCTGCTTGACATCAACCCAGGATAATCGTGTATCCTGGCCTTGCTTATTGTTCTATTGAAAGAGGATAGAACATTTAAAACATCAGGCTTGCTTAGGCAAATCTTGTCTTGCGATGTGCAGCCCATTCATTATGTAGGTATTATCCCAGGGAATACATGATGATCCCCACCCAATCCTGCTGTTCACCTGAAGAAGCCTGTACATTGCAGACTGGTCAGTTTTCTGACTAGCAGGGGCTTTCTAGGATCTCAGAGAGTGATGTTAGAATTGCAATCAGTAAGTAAATTAGTGAAGCCCTGGAGGGCTGTTGTTAAGTTGTTTAAGTAGCTAAGCTGCTCCTGTGTGCTCATTAGTGGGGCTGAGTGGCCAGCATTGGGAACTGCAGCATTGAACATTGGAAAGTCCCCAGCATGTGCTCTGGGGATCCCTTTGTTTAAGGTGGGCATCCATCCACTTCCTACTTCTTCAGGAAAGCAGTTCAGTGTGTGTCCTTTGCTGAAGAAGGGAGCAGCCATCAGCTCACCCTCCATCTGCTGATGTGGGTATGTAGTCTTCTTACATCCTAGGCATAGAGGCTTGTAATATGGTTTTATGTAACTACTCTTTAAAGCTTTTGTACTCTGCTTCAATGAGGAGACTGAAGCAGATGAATATGATATATTTTGTAAATAATCTTTCCCAGTAAAGATTCTCTTTTTAAACCTCAAAGTGCTGTAAATCTGGATTTGTGCCTCATCCACAAAGGTATCTAGTAACTGCATACTTTCAAAATGCTCAGTTACTCTGCTGCTCTATTTCTCTGGAAGGACTCAGGATTGAGCCAAGTCCAAAATTCCCAAGTCGTTATCCACATGATCTACTACACTACCATTTGTCTGGAGATGATGAGGATTGAACCTGGGACCTGTTACGTGCCAAACTGAGCCACAGCCCTTTCAGCAATGCCATTAAAATGAGCAGATCTGGCTGTCCTAAGCTTCCTTGTATTACAACCAGAAAGCATTTATTTCAAGCAGAAACCTTTTGCACAAAGGGCAGGAAGTTGTTGAATGGAGGGTTGGTCAGATCAATGCCCATAGACAGGGAGACAGGAAACCGAGCTTGATTGACATCAAGTTCTTCTCGTAAATAACAGCAGAATCAACTTTTAAAAAATAACCCACAAAGATATATAGTTCTGGATTTTTTACAGTTATGATTACAGATTTTCTTTTGTTATGATTGGGTGTCTACAACAGGACAGACTGGATTTGGGATATCAATATTATTCTACCAGTTCTCATCATTCGACAGGCAATTTGGTCTGTATAACGATTCCTGTACTAATTAGATTTATGGTCATGCCACGTCTTCCGTTCTGGGAAGCTCTTGGAGGTTCTGATGGATTTCAAGAGCTGAATTTGGCTTCCATGGCCTAGTTGTAGTTTTTCCAGGGGCAGGATGTTGGACTATCAGGGGTGGCCAACCTGTGGCTCTCCAGATGTCTATGGACTACAATTCCCATGAGCCCCTGCCAGCATGATGCTGGCAGTGACTCATGGGAATTGTACTCCATGGACATCTGAAGAGCCAGAGTTTGGCCACCCCTGATGGACCATTGCTCTGAGCCGCTATTGCTTCCCACGTTTTCCGAGAAATTTGCCTAATGGACCAAAACCCAGCTCCTCTCCAAGAGTTTCCATCCAGCATTGCCTAGAGGCAAACCAAATTTAAACTGACTGGCTTCTAGTGTGAGCTGAAAAACACAAAAGCAGCACTACCTTGTGGGATTCAGACAGGTTTAGAAGTGCCAGCATCAAGATGTTAAAATTCTTCATACAAATGAATAATACAGGTCTCCCCTGTCTTATTTCATTACTCATGCAGGTGGTTGAATAAAGTTTCACTGGCACCTATGACCGTCTTGAATTCATTCGACAACTTTTATGATTTACATAATGGATTTCTTAAAAAAAAAATAATAACAATGTATAATCACACATGTTCTGGGAGGTGAAATGATAAGGACGATGTACCTGCCCAGAGTTGTGTGAATAAATTATATTGATTCCTTATGAGACTTAAATAGGTCTAACTGCCTGTGGGCTTGTAGCAAACCGCACAGTATAACACTATGTGTCTGTGTGTCGTGGTTTTCCATTCTTCTCATCTCTAAAGAAATATACCCACAGAATTCCTCTATGGCATTCATAAGTCACTTCCTTCGTTGCAGAAGGTAAATGAAAATCTCTTCTTCTCCCTTGCTTGCAAGTTTTGGAGCTTCTACGTTCCTGCCAATTTTTTTTTTTTTAACCAGTTGGGACAGCCCAGGCAAATTCAACCTCGTCAGATCTTGGAAGCTAAACAAGGTCGGCTCTGGCTAGTATTTGGAGGGAAGACCTCCAAGGTTACTGGAGTCATGAGGCAGGAGATGGCAAATCACCTCTGAATGTCTCTTGCCTTGGAAACCATAGGGGGTTGCTCAGGGTCAGCTGTGACTTGGCAGCAAAACAAACAAATCTCCAATTAAAGAGTCAGGCGCATACTAATTCCGTGGTTCAGACATTCGTTCTTGAAAGAAAACTAACAGGCAGAACCAACCCTCAAAGAGGCCTTGTGTTTGACATTCTGGAAGTCAAGCCAAGTCAATTGTATTGACCGTCATAGGCCAATAAATTACAAAATACAAATTGTACAGGTAAAACGCAATGACGATAATAGCAAACAAAATATAAAGGCTAAATACAAGATAAAAGGACACACCATAGAGAGCTGGTAACCTGGATAAGTATAAACTGTTAACCTACCAGTGTAAGTAGGTGGTTATATATTAACAATCCAGTTCTTTCTAAGTCTAGAACAGCCTTTCTCAATTTTTTTTACTGTTGAGAAACCTTTAAACATTCTTCAGGCTTTGAGGAACCCCAGAAGTGGCTCAATTGTGCAGAGTATGGCTGTGAAGCATAACTGTGTACATGCCCACCCAGAGCCCCTCCCCTTCCCACCCCCTCCAGGCCCATCATTGGCCATTTTGGAAGGAGGAGGCAGGTCGACATGACCTTATATGGTTATGTTGTTGTTATCCGTTCAATCGTGTCCGACCCTCGGCGATTCTATAGGAAAGTCTCCACCATGCGCCCCTGTCTCTGACTGCTTCTTTTAGTTGGTTCATGGTCATCCCTGTATCGGCTTTGATCGTGTCGAGCCCCCGGATCCTTTGGTGACCACGTTTCCTTTTGCCGCTGGCCATGCCGAGCATTAATGATTTTTCTAGTGAGTTTGATCACATGATGTGTCCAAAGTAAGTGAATCTTAGCTATAATATCTTCCCTTCTAATGACATAGTTGGTTTGCAACTCATATGGTCATAAAGGTAAAGTTATCCCCTGTGCAAGCACCGGGTCATGTCTGACCCTTGGGGTGACACCCTCTAGCGTTTTCATGGCAGACTCAATACGGGGTGGTTTGCCAGTGCCTTCCCCAGTTGTTACCATTTACCCCCCAGCAAGCTGGGTACTCATTTTACCCACCTCGGAAGGATGGAAGGCTAAGTCAACCTTGAGCCGGTTGCTGGGATCGAACTCCCAGCCTCATGCACAGAGCTTCAGACTGCATGTCTGCTGCCTTACCACTCTGTGCCACAAGAGGCTCATTTCATATGGTCATATCACCCGATAAATGTTTACAAATTTAAAAAGTACATGAAAAATGAATTAACTCCCACCCATTCAGGAAACCCTTCCGGGGCCATCAGGAAACCCCAGGGGTTTCAGAAAACCCTGATTGAGAATGCCTGAGAAGTCCCTCATTCTACCTCTTCTGGGAACCTTCTCACCAGAGATACTGGGGATTATACCGGGAACCTCTGCTGTTGAGCTATGGGCAGTTACAGTGCTTCCTCTGCACCTTTCAGACACTGCTAAGGTCTAGACTGGAGTAATAACCTGTGGAATTTAGAATCCTTTTTGGGAGGGAAATTGATTTAATCTTTTTCATCTGCCCTACTTTGCATCAAAGACTTGTTCTTGAAACACGGATTTAGTCCTCTTGTGTTTAATACTGGCAGCCTTCAAATATTCCTCAACTTTATAACCCAAAAGTAAACTGACGTCTTGCGGTGAACTTAATGAATTTGCACTCTATTCAAACAAATCCGATTTAACGTAACATTTTAAGAATAGCTTTATTTAGAATATTTATAACGCACGTGCTGAAGTTCTTTATTTGGTTCCGCCAAGACAAAGGGGAGCGGAGAAGTACAGCTCACTGCTGCATTTCAGATGAGAAATGGGCTTTAGAATTCCTTTCTAGCACTTTGCATACCATTATTATTCAGACAGAGCCTCTTATGGCGCAGAATGATAAGGCAGCAGACATGCAGTCTGATGGCTCTGCCCATGAGGCTTGGAGTTCAATCCCTTCCTTTTAGGAGGCAAGCCAAAACATTTCTCTATACCCAGATTTTAAATAAGGGGATCTCTTCCTTCCTTCCTTCCTTCCTTCCTTCCTTCCTTCCTTCCTTCCTTCCTTCCTTCCTTCCTTCCTTCCTTCCTTCCTTCCTTCCTTCCTCCCTCCCTCCCTCCCTCCCTCCCTCCTTCCTTCCTTCCTTCCTTCCTTCCTTCCTTCCTTCCTTCCTCCCTCCCTCCCTCCCTCCCTCCTTCCTTCCTTCCTTCCTTCCTTCCTTCCTTTTGCCAGACAGCTTATACCGTTTTGGTGCCTGAGCTTGTTTTTACTGACTTCATTTTTTTTAATTGCTTGTTGTGATTGTTTTATTGTTTCCGCAGCGAGTTGCCTCGGGCACATTCTGCAGAAGTGACGCACACCTTTCCTCAATAAAATAAGTAAATATGTACGTATCACCCTTTCATCCTGGAAGTGGTCCAAAGGCAATTTAGCATAAATTTAAAACTCAGAAAATACACTGTATTCATAAAATGGGAAATGAGGGCCTGCCAGAAGAGGAGCTATTCATTTTCTTGAGAAGCAGAGAGAAAAATGAACAGAAGCACATGAATAGCATACATCATTTTTCAGCAGTCACTTTGCAGCAGGGACTGCTAAGAATTTACCAGGGACTCCCTGCAAAACGTCTCTGACCCTCCTTCCACACACCACCAAGACCCAGCCAAAGCCTCGTACCAGAGTAGGGTGGTCAGCAGGCCTGGGGGGAAAACATCCTATCCATTTAATAGAGGCTTAATGTGTAGAAATGGGCATCTGAAGCCTTTTGTGGCACGTGTCCAGAGGAGGGCAACAAAGATGGTGAGGGGTTTGGAGATCAAGACATATGAAGAAAGGTTGGGGGAGCTTGGTCTGTTTAGTCTAGAGAGGAGACGACTGAGAGGGGATCTGGTAACCATCTTCAAGTATTTAAAAGGGTGCCATATGGAAGATGGAGCAGAATTGTTCTCTCTTGCCCCAGACCAGAACGAATGGGATGAAATTAATTGAAAAGAGATTCCATCTAAACATCCGGAAGACGTTCCTGACAGTTAGAGCGGTTCCTCAGTGGAACAGGCTTCCTCGGAAGGTGGTGGGTTCTCCATCTTTGGAAATTTTTAAACAGAGGCTGGATAGCCATCTGACGGAGAGGCTGATTCTGTGAAGCTTCCAGGGGATGGCAGGTTACAGTAGATGAGCAATTGGGATTTGAGTATCCTGCATAGTGCAGGGGGTTGGATTAGATGACACATGAGGTCCCTTGCAACTCTATGATTCTATGATTCTGTGGGGGCAAAGAACATCACCTGGGCTGATTCTGCACTTACTTTGTTTTTTCTGTTGTGGATCCTGCTGAATTCAGATCTATTTGAACTCGGGTCTTCATTTTCCCTCCACCCCACCCAATTGAAACAGAGAATGTTCTGCGCTCGATTGGGGGTATAGGGTTGGGTGCTTCCACGGCCATTCATACCTAAAGCACTCAGCGTTGCGCCGTGGGGGGGGGAAGGTGCGGGCACCAGCGTGCTGGCGGGTGCACACACGCAGGCGCAGAGCTCTGCACCTGTGTGTGTGTGTGTGCCCACCAGCGTGCTGACACCCACGCTTCCCCCCCCCTGCAGCACAGCGTTGGCTGCTTTGTGCGCAAATGGCCGCTTTGGACACCAAAGTGCCCAACCCTAATTGGGGAAGCTCAAAACAGAGGGGGGAGCCAAGCACAGCAGGAGCCTCTTTTCGTGAATGGGGGGTGGGGGTGGGGAGAATTGGAGACAGAAGAGGAGGGGGGAATAACAAATCCCCTTCAAGTAATTCCTTAGGTTTTCCAGCCCCCCAGAGGCAGCATTTCATGGACATCAGTGGGCTGCCATGAGAGGGGAGACAGAGAGCTCCATTTTGATACTGGAAAACTTAATCTGGTGGCAACCCAACATTCAGTGTCGGTAGCGACACTGCGCAGCAAAAGCTAGGTTGCATATGTGGAGGAGAATCAGGTGTTTGTGTGTCACTTGTTCAAGTTCCTATTGTGTCAGTTTTCTTTCTAGGTTGACGTTTATGCCTTTGCCAACGTTTCAGTAAGACTTTAATTACAAGTGACAGTCTGTTGTCTTAATGGCAAGATGTATAGAAACAGGGCTTTCATGCCAGGATTGCCTTCTGAGAAATGAAAGTGGGGGAGAGTTCGATGCAGGCAATTGTTCTAGTTATTTTTATCCTTTTTCTTGCTCCCAAAACGGCAACCACACAAGCTGTTAAAACAGTCTTTACGAACATATTTGCCCCGCCAGTTTTTGAGGCAAAGCAGAAAGAATCCTAATAGGTTCCGTTTATTTTTAAAGCAAGGTCAGATTCGTGTGACTCGAGATGAGCTGATTTGGCTGTCATTCTTTTCATTTGGATTTTTTTTTCCCTTTACATTATTGCAATTAACTTTCATTTGCTTCCTTTCCTTGGCATTGTTGACTTCTGTCTTGATACAGTTTGTACACAACTGGCACACACACAAAATGGCTTACATTTCCGGAGTTTCCGGAGCGGCTTAAGGAGGCGGTGGTCTTCCCGCTACTGATAAAAACATCGCTGGATCCATGGGACCCGACCAACTACCTCCCGGTTGCGCATTTAGCATTCCTGGGAAAGATAGTTGAAAGGGACGCAGTGGACCAGATCCTGGCGTTCCTGGAAGAAACTTCAGCGCTCGATCCATACCAGTCTGGCTTCCATCCTGGCCACGGGGTGGAGACGGTGCTGGTTGCCCTGAAGGATGATCTCCGTCGCCAGCTGGATTGAGGCGGCTCTGCTGTGTTAGTTCTTTTAGATCTGTCGGCAGCATTTGATGTGGTCAACCACGAACTACTAGCATGCTGCCACGCCAGGATAAGGGATAAGGGCCATAGCATTACGCTGGATATGCTCCTTCCTCCTAATCTGGACCCAGAGGGTGGCGTTGGGGGATGAGCTATTGAGCTCGTTTGGGCTCCCCTGTGGAGTACCACAGGGCTCAGTGCTTTCCCCCACACTTTTCAACATCTTCATACGCCCTCTGGCCCAGCTGGTCAGGAGTTATGGCTTGGGTTGCCATCAGTATGCTGATGACACCCAGCTGTATCTCCTGATGGACAGCCTCTCTGATTCCCCGCGGATCCATTTGACAGATATTTCGAAGCCATAGCTGGATGGCTCGAGCAGAGTTGTCTGAAACTTAACCCTGCCAAGATGGAGGTCCTGTGGTTTGGGGGGACGGGAGCAGACCAGGAAGCACGATTGCCCACCTTGGCCGGGACACAACTGACCATCGCACCCCAGGCAAGGAATTTGGGGGTGACTTTGGATGCCTCGTTAACACTGGAGGCCCAGGTCAAGAAGGTAGCGGGCCAGGCTTTTCTCCATCTTCGCCAGGCCCGGCTACTAGCGCCCTACCTTCTCCTGACCACCTAGCCACCGTGATCCATGCGACGGTCATCTCCAGAATAGATTTCTGTAACTCACTCTACGCGGGCCTTCCCCTGCGCCTGATCCAGAAATTACAGCTGGTACAAAATGCAGCTGCTAGGGTCCTCACAGGAACAGCTCGGAGGGCCCATGTCCAGCATTGGCTACTTATTGCTAGCTGGATCAAGTTCAAGGTTTTGGTTTTAACCTTTAAGGCCCTCTGCAGTCTGGGTCCCACATACTTGAGGGACCGCCTGGTGCCTTATGCCCCCCGCAGGGCGTTACGCTTGGCGGGGACTAATTTATTGGTGGTTCCTGACCCCCGGGAGACTCATCTGGCCTCGATCAGGGCCAGGGCCTTTTTGGTCCTGGCCCCCGCCTGGTAGAATGAGCTCCCGGAGGAGCTGCGGGCCCTGCGGGATTTGCCATCCTTCCGCAGGGCCTGCAAAATGGAGCTCTTCCGCCAGGCTTATGGTTGAGGCTGGCGCTTCCCCTTTTTTCATCGCCCCCCCCCCTCTACATCAGCAGTGACCCCTGGTTCCCTGGATAGTTCCGCCGCCATCAGGTGGGGTGGGTTGGGGACTGGTTTTAGGGGTTTGATGTATTAAGGGTTTGATGGGTTTTTTACACGTTGTTACCCGCCGCAAGCCTCAGGGGAGCAGTGGGTTAGAAATCTAATAATAATAATAATAATAATAATAATAATAATAATAATAATAATAATAATAATAATATAACAGGAAAAAAAACATGGTAAGGGGGGATAAAGCCTCACATTTCTCACATGGAAGAACCGATACCAAAATGGAGATATTCAAATAAACCAAGCCACGTTCTAAATTTAGCCTCTTCTCTATTTGTGACTCCAGGAAGTGTGGTGAATTGTTCACTTTCCTGATCTGTGTTATCAACATATGTGGAGAAATGTGTGAGAGAAAAGTAGACAGGGGAAATGACTCTGGGACTCAGGGAAAGATGGAGAGAGAGATAACAGCTACAGGAAGGGACTCAGCAGAGAAGAAAAAGAGAGAGTGAGTTCAAAAGAGCGTTCACGACTTTCGAGCAGATTTGTTAATAGAAACTTTTATATATTATTCCAGCCTGACTCTCAATTCATTACTCTCCCACTTGAAACAATCTGATTGTCCTGAAAAGGACCGCCTGAAATTTCCATCCCAGCCCAAATCTGTAACATTACAACTGACAGATCTGTAGCCTGAACTCAACAAGCTCTTTCGATGGGCCTCATATCTCTTCCAACAGCATGAATATTAAACTAATATAGAATAGGGGGTGTGCATTTGGTAGGTTTGAGCCAAAAAAATATAGCCCAAAATTACCTTACTGGTATTTCTTGGCTATTTTTTTGGCCAAATATCTGAAATGGGTGCCCCCACAAAATCCTGAAAATATTCAGAATTTTTCAGGAAGGCTAGGTAGTCAAAATTAAAAGGCAATGGATTGTGGTCCCTTTAAATGCATTCCAGCTAAACTCACCTGTTGCAGAAGGTGTTCCTTTTAAAATGCCTTTGGAGTTCAATCATGGCTTGCAAAAGGCATATTAAAGGGACCGTGTTCCCTTTAAATGCCTTTTAATGCCTTCCTTTGAACCCAATGTAGAGTGGGGGCACAATCTTTGGGGGCCCATAGAATTGGATGCCTGGTCCAATCTGTTTGGAAATTGGTGGATTTTTTTAGGATAGGCACCAGCAGCTATATGGGGCTCTACCTCAAGACATGCCCCCTCAGACCTCAGATACACCTGGATCGATTCTCCATTATATAGTATGGGGATTACTGACTATACTGGCCCCTATAGGGAATAATGAGGCCATAAAAATGGGTTTCTCAAATATTTTCCAAATTCTAATTCCTTACCAATACTGGGATTTGGGAATATCAGGAAATACCAATGTTTGCAGGATCAGTATACCTGAACTTGAAAAATACCTTGCATACCCCTGATACAGAACAGATATAAATCATCCGTGTAGATCAATTGTTCTCAACCTGGGGGCCGGGGGACCCCTTTGGGGGTCGAATGACCCTTTCACAGGGGTTGCGGCAGGGCAAGCAGCTTGGCCAGGGGGGCACCATCCACACAACAGCCTTGTGGGGTAGATCGAAATAGAGCATTCGTCTGTTTGGAGCAGCGGAGAATGAGATCAGCGTGCTGGGACAAGAGGTAGAAATGAACTGAGAAAACCCAGGAAAAAAAACAGTTTATATACAATCATGAACCATGGATCTTCACTCCAGTGGTCAGTTTCGGTTTAATTTCTGTAAAAGAACACTTGCATAATTTTATGGTTGGGGGTCACCACCACATGAGGAACAGTATTAAAGGGTCGCGGCATTAGGAAGGTTGAGAACCACTGATTTAGACCATCCCAATCCCCTCCCAGCTGTAAGTCTGAAACAGCCCAGTTGTAATTACCCGAAGTCCACTGGGAGCTATTGTGGGCAACCTCTTTGCCTACATTGTTCTGTTCTGAACAACCACTTCCATGGGGGGAAATGGACATATGGGCTGGATCTAAGAGAAGTTCATTAATAGCATAACATACTTAGGGTCATCTTCCTTGGGCATTTCCAAAGAACCGTCAAAAGACAACTTAATGTAGCACCTGGCACAGAAGTGAAATCCCAAATAACAAAAACAAATGTACAGCCTGCTGTTTTCTATACATCAGTAACCCATCTTAATTTCTTGCTGTCCGAAGACACACCATCCGTCACAACACCCTAGCCTAGAGCGAATATGGATTAATGATCACATATGCAAACAGGCTCATTATTCAAAGCATTTATACCTCCATAGTACTCCTCAGACATAAATGCTCTGCGAACCAAAATAAAACCTTTGGCGAACGTTATTTGTATCCAATTTATCCAGTTCTGCTGCCTCCATGCTATTGGGAATTTTGTCCATGTGTGTGTTGTTAGTTGCGAAGTCGTATCCGACCCATTGCGACCTCGTGGACAATGATCCTCCAGGCCTTCCTGTCCTCTACCATTCCCCGGAGTCCATTTAAGTTCACACCCACTGCTTCAGGGACTCCATCCAGCCACCTCATTCTCTGTCGTCCCCTTCTTCTTTTGCCCTCGATCGCTCCCAGCATTAGGCCTTTCTCCAGGGAGTCCTTCCTTCTCATGAGGTGGCCAAAGTATTTGTGTTTCATCTCCAAGATCTGGCCTTCTAAGGAGCAGTCAGGGCTGATCTCCTCTAGGACTGACCGGTTTGTTTGCCTTGCAGTCCAGGGGACTCGCAAGAGTCTTCTCCAGCACCAGAGTTCAAAAGCCTCAATTCTTTGACGCTCGGCCTTCCTTATGGTCCAACTTTCAGAGCCATACATTGCAACTGGGAAGACCATGTGTGTAAGAGATTCCTATCCATCATCACCACCACCCCAGTCGTTCTCTCGATAATTATTCGTCATTTTGATACGCTCTGAGAAATGGACCAAACTGCAAATTGTTAGTAGACTGGATATGCATTAGAATTGATGCAAGGCTGCTAAAATTCTCTATGTATATTTCAGTGCACACAGATCCTTTGCAGTATAGCAAAGATGTTCAGAAAGATTTTGCAGTATAGCAAGATGTTCAGAAATCCTGAAAATAAACGAGAATCCTGAAATCCTGAAAATAAACGAGAATTAGAGGTTAATCTGGGGAATTCATGCACAGTGGCTAAACGCAGATCACCTATTCCTTTACACCATAATTCCTGGCTTCAATGACTCATCCTGAGAGTCTTGCAAGACAGAAATGGTGCCACTACAGTGAGCATTAGTCATGCACACCCATGCACAAAGGTTCACATAATCACAGCTGAAATGTTCTCACTAATGAAAGGAATTTCTCTCAAGTCTCCTTGATCTTTCACAGCCTAATCCTAGGTATATTTATTCGTACATCAGTCCTGCTTTATTCAAAGGGGGGGGGGGAGCTTACTTCCAGATAAATGTGTGCAGGATAAGCAACTTTAATATTATGAGCTAGCATTAATGGTCAGCATGACATGGTATCTCATTTCTGACCGTGGCCTGTACCAAGCGTTACACAGGAAATGTTCCTAAGCATAAACTATTTCAGAGTGTTCCAGTTGCAGTAATATTGTAATTTAAGCTTCGGTAAGATTCTAAAGATGGCTATGCATTATCTCAGCAGTTTGTCTCGGGGACTCGCTTCTCTTCATTTTGTTCTGTTCTATGGTCAGCCAACACCACGTTATGGGGCAGAGAATTCATACGCATGGAATGTGTGAAGTGGTTCGGCAGTGAAATTGAGAGGGGACATTTAGGGGACGTTATTCCGATCTTCAAAAAAGGGAGGAAGGATGACCCGGGAAACTACAGACCAGTGAGTCTGACCTCTGTTGTGGGGAAGATAATGGAGCAGATATTAAAGGGAGCGATCTGCAAACATCTGGAGGACAATTTGGTGATCCAAGGAAGTCAGCATGGATTTGTCTCCAACAGGTCCTGCCAGACCAACCTGGTTTCCTTTTTTGACCAAGTAACAGGTTTGCTGGATCATGGAAATTCGGTTGATGTCGTTTACTTGGATTTTAGTAAAGCTTTTGACAAGGTTCCCCATGATGTTCTGATGGATAAGTTGAAGGACTGCAATCTGGATTTTCAGATAGTTAAGTGGATAGGGAATTGGTTAGAGAACCGCACTCAAAGAGTTGTTGTCAATGGTGTTTCATCAGACTGGAGAGAGGTGAGTAGCGGGGTACCTCAGGGCTTGGTGCTCGGCCCGGTACTTTTTAACATATTTATTAATGATCTAGATGAGGGGGTGGAGGGACTACTCATCAAGTTTGCAGATGACACCAAATTGGGAGGACTGGCAAATACTCCGGAAGATAGAGACAGAGTTCAACGAGATCTGAACACAATGGAAAAATGGGCAAATGAGAACAAGATGCAATTTAATAAAGATAAATGTAAAGTTCTGCATCTGGGTCAGAAAAATGAAAAGCATGCCTACTGGATGGGGGATACGCTTCTAGGTAACACTGTGTGTGAACGAGACCTTGGGGTACTTGTGGACTGTAAACTAAACATGAGCAGGCAGTGTGATGCAGCGGTAAAAAAGGCAAATGCCATTTTGGGCTGTATCAACAGGGGCATCACATCAAAATCACAAGATGTCATAGTCCCATTGTATACGGCACTGGTCAGACCACACCTGGAGTACTGTGTGCAGTTCTGGAGGCCTCACTTCAAGAAGGATGTAGATAAAATTGAAAGGGTACAGAGGAGAGCGACAAAGATGATCTGGGGCCAAGGGACCAAGCCCTATGAAGATAGGTTGAGGGACTTGGGAATGTTCAGCCTGGAGAAAAGGAGGCTGAGAGGGGACATGATAGCCCTCTTTAAGTATTTGAAAGGTTGTCACTTGGAGGAGGGCAGGATGCTGTTTCTGCTGGCTGCAGAGGAGAGGACACGCAGTAATGGGTTTAAACTTCAAGTACAACGATATAGGCTAGATATCAGGAAAAAGTTTTTCACAGTCAGAGTAGTTCAGCAGTGGAATAGGCTGCCTAAGGAGGTGGTGAGCTCCCCCTCACTGGCAGTCTTCAAGCAAAGGTTGGATACACACTTTTCTTGGATGCTTTAGGATGCTTTGGGCTGATCCTGCGTTGAGCAGGGGGTTGGACTAGATGGCCTGTATGGCCCCTTCCAACTCTATGATTCTGTGATTCTATGATTCTATGATTCTATGATAGCCCTCTTTAAGTATTTGAAAGGTTGTCACTTGGAGGAGGGCAGGATGCTGTTTCCGTTGGCTGCAGAGGAAAGGACACGCAGTAATGGGTTTAAACTTCAAGTACAACGATATAGGCTAGATATCAGGAAAAAGTTTTTCACAGTCAGAGTAGTTCAGCAGTGGAATAGGCTGCCTAAGGAGGTGGTGAGCTCCCCCTCGCTGACAGTCTTCAAGCAAAGGTTAGATACACACTTTTCTTGGATGCTTTAGGATGCTTTGGGCTGATCCTGCGTTGAGCAGGGGGTTGGACTAGATGGCCTGTATGGCCCCTTCCAACTCTATGATTCTGTGATTCTATGAGATGAGTGGCAGGAGATGAAGCAGAAGGTGACAATTCTAATGACTGGAAGAGGTTGGGCATCTTCATGGCTAGGAAGAAGGGGAAAAGTGGATCTGTGTTGGGGCAGGGGCATCCTTTCCAGCTGTGAAGGAGAACACGCCAGCCCGTGGATGACCTAACACCTCTGGATTGGAGGGTCTGGATGTGGCAGGCTAGAGACCTGAAGCATAGTACCTGGAAGTCCCTGGAGCACACGTGAGATTGAAGACTGAAAAGGGGAGCAGTTCCTTTGTTTTCCCTGCTTCCTTCTGGTTTTCAAGCTTGGCTCCCTCTTGGCTGGGAAATTCCCAGGAGTGTGTGCTTGGGCTTGAAGGACGATGGGAGAAATGATGTGAAAGGGTGAAGCAGATGCGCCGCGGCAGGCAGATCAGATGCGACCCCGATAGCGAGTAATTTAATGTATTTCTGTTTATTTTTCGCTGGTTTACCTTGATATTGACCTTTGCAATATCCTGGGTTTCTGCCATGCAGAAATAAAGTGGAGAATGTATTAATGTATTATATACACTGGAGTATTGTACTGCATAGCATTCATTAATGCTAATGGAGACTGGGAAAGCATCGGAAGAGTAAATGACGGCTTTCAGGTTGATCCTGTGGCTGACAGCTCAGAGGGAAGCCCCACTCAATTCAGTGGGGTTTACTCCCTAATAAGCAAACCCAGGAACGAATGCCTGGGTCCATCCCAGGAGTAGCATTTTTCAAATCCTTTTGGGCTGTCATGGGGGAGGGTAAGTGAGTGGTGCTCCATGCAACCACAGTGTCCTTTTGTCGCAAGTGCTCCATTGGATCCTAGCTTTGATTTTCAGCTGGTGAAAGTCTTAAGTTCACCAAAAGGCCTCACTGAAACGCCCCAGGCTGAATGTCGCATCGTGTTATGTATTATATATATGGAACACAAGGGGTAAAATGTCTCAAAAGATCTCTTTCCACAAGACAGCATGTATCCTTTAGTGCAGGAGTAGTCAACCTGTGGTCGTCCAGATGTTCATGGGCTACAATCCCCATGAGCCCCTGCCAGCATTTGCTGGCAGGGGCTCATGGGAATTGTAGTCCATGAACATCTGGACGACCACAGGTTGACTACCCCTGCTTTAGTGCCATCTAATCATGAGCTAATTAATAATAATTGTGTGCCGTCCAATTTCAGACTGACTCATGGTGACCCCAAATAAGAGAGGAGCAGAGGTGGCTTGCCATTGCCTTCCTCCCCATAGCAACCCCAGTCTCCCTTGGTGGTCTCCTGCCCAAGTACTGGCCATGGCCAACCCTAATTTTCAACCTTTTCAACCTCTGATGAGATCGGTCTAGTCAGGGCAATTCAGGCAGCGAATTTGCTAATTAGCAGCTTACAAAATAGATTTTACCGTTTTAATATGTAACCAAGTGGGAAAAAATAACAGGTTTGATTCCCCACCCCCACCCCCTCCTTAGGTTTCACCATCAAGGTACTGGCAGATTTGATTCCAGAAGCCCTATAGATCAGCTTAGATATAAACATGTTCAGGCCTGTGTTTGCGGGGGAAAGGGTGTAGTGGTTAAGATAAGCAGCTTCTAATTTGACAAGCCAGGTTTGATTCCCTGCTTCTCCTCTACCTGCAGCCAACTGGGTGACCTTGGACTCATCACAGTCCTGATAGTGCTGTTCTCACAGAGCAATCCTATCAGAGACTCTCTCAGTCTCACCTCCCTCACAGGGTGTCTGTTGTGGGGAGAGGATGGGAAGGGGAGACTCCTTTGGGCAGTGAAAAGCAGGGTATAAGAGGAAGAGTTGGTTTTTATATGCTGCTGCAGCTTCATGTATATACCCTGAACTAAAAACTTAGAGCTGTTTCCGTCACAATTACCCCATTTGTGACAGAAAATGTGAGGAAATATAATTGTTTAATGTGTGACTGTTATTTCTGCACATTTTCTGGGGAACTAAATAACATGGTTACCCATGACAACTCAAAAGATTTTTGTATGATTGCTTTATTCCTTCCTCCCTTCAAGGAACTGAGACCAATTTACGCTGTCTTCTGTTCTTCTAGTTAACACACAACACCCCTGTCAGTTCAGGATGTGTGAGAGACTGACTGGCCCAAGGTCACCTGAGGAGTTTCATTGCTGAATGGGGATTTGAAAAAGAGGTCCCTTGATCCCCTGCTCCATATTGCTGTCATTTTTAAATAGGGCATCTTCCATGCAAGGCACCTTGCAAACTAACAGAAAGAAACATTAATGTCGCCGACAGAAAGGAACAGGAAAGGAAGAAGCAAGAGAAAAGGGCTACAAGACAATATAGATTCAGTCTAAAATATGGAACCCATTAGAAAGACCACCGATTCACAAACACGGAATGTTTGGTAATGGATTAAACAGAATATTAGACCGAAAGCTCAAAACTATTCCCCATCCATCACCAGGGAGTAGGTCAATATTGTAAATCTTTTCCCTGAAAAGTATTGTGTATTTTCTTCTCATTTTACCATTACATATAAGAACACCAGTCTCCTAGAAATACCCTCTTGCAAATGATGAGTATTCCCATGCCTGCAGTTTGTTTCCATTGTTGCGTGTGTGTGTGCGTGTGTGCGTGTCGCTCCTGGTGATAAGTATCACTTGCTAGCTAAGAACCACTTACACTATGTTAATTCAGTGGAGAACAGCAGGATTACTAAAGTGTAAATGCTT
The DNA here is from genome assembly GCF_049243985.1 of Paroedura picta. Lineage (NCBI taxonomy): Eukaryota > Metazoa > Chordata > Lepidosauria > Squamata > Gekkonidae > Paroedura > Paroedura picta. The sequence continues at coordinate 38,343,736 of NC_135370.1, read as the reverse complement.
AGGGAATCAACAGCCCTCTCTCTGCATGTCAAGAATAGCACTGTAAATGAAGTGACCAGTTACGTGTATTTTTACCAGAGAGGTTGTTGATTTGTTTTTCTTTTCTTTTTTTTAAGTTTATTAGTAATTTTATTAGTAACTAGGCTTCAAAGCCCGCTCAAAAGACATGGCGGGCCTGCTCTGAGGCCCGCAGGGAAGCCTCCCCGGCCGCCCCCCTCCCCCTCCCTGCCAAGTGCTTCGTGCCTTCCAATTGGCCCCTCACCCAAATGGCTGGAATTCTTGTCAGTCTGGGTGAGGGGCCAATTGGAAGGTGCTTTGCGCCTACCGTTTGGCCCCTCACCCGGACTGGCTCCGCCCCTTTCTCCGCCCACTTACTCCTTAATGATTTGTGAATAGGGAAGATACATTTCCAAGTTAACAGCAATCTTGTATTCCAATTTTACAGGTTTAAACTTCCAGTACCACTTTATACAACTGATTGTAAAATTTTCACACACTGATACGTGTATTATTGATTAGCATATTCTCTCTAAATTAGAACAGAAGAATCAAAGGTTTTTATATCCTGCTTTTCTCTGCCTCATGGAGTCTCAAAGCAGCTTACAATTGCTTTCCCCTCCCCCTTCCTGGAGGAATAGAGAATCAACCCAGTTCTTCTAAATTAGAGGTGTAGTGGCTACTTGTGAAAAGGACCAAAACTCGTTTACTTCAATTTTTTAATTTTTTATTTCTTTAAATTTTTGAACTCCCCTCTCCCAGACCAGACTTGGGTGGTGGACAGCGTGTATGCAGAAATCCAGTTTAATCAGCCAGAAGTATAAAAGCCAGAACCTTGGGTGGGAAGCAACACAGGCCCATCTGATGTTAATATAGACGTTAACTATTTTACTGATCTTGACCATTGGCCTGGTGGAAGAGCTCCGTTTTACAGCCCCTGTGTAGGAACTGTTTTCTGGGAGTTCATTCCATCAGGCAGAGAAGGCCCTGGCTCTGGCTGAGGCCAGTTGAATTTCTTTGGGGCCGGGGACCACTAGCCTATTCGTATTGGCAGAACCCAAGGTTTTTTTGGTGACATATTCAGGCCAAGACTGGTTTGGTGGAGTTTTATGGAATTATGATGATTTTGAAAAGGAGACTTCTTTTACGTCAGCAAAATGGCTTACCACTAAAAATAATTGGGCCTCTGGCCATTCCTCACCGTCTGGCTCTCTCGCTTTCGTCTGCTGCCTTCTCACACTCCTTACACTCTGCATGCCTGCTTGAGATGGCGAAAGAGAGCAAAGTGCATTACACGCCACTCTCTTCCCCCTGTCAATCAAGCCAGGCAGTCAATCCCCTTTCTCCATGATTTAAAGGGCCCGCGGTGCCAGCTAATTATTTTTTTTTAAGTTCTCCATTGAAACACCTATGCATCTAATCATAGATGCACAGTGCTTTTTATAATGCCACCCCTTATGGAATCACGAGTCTGGAATCTTTTTTAAAAATTAATCTCATTCCTGTTTAAACTGTGGAGAATTTTTTTTTGCGTTGCCTACGCAATTGAAAGCCAATTCGTTGCTCCAGGCAGTTTGCTTAAAAAAAAATGTCCCCGGGAGAGAGAGGTGGGTTCGAGGGCAGTACATTGAAGGCTGAGATGGTGCTTCTTTGCCTCCACACATTTCCTTAGAGTGTGGTTTGCCCCTGTAGCTCGTGCTTTTTAGGCTGGGGAATCCACTTTATGCGATTCCCCAGCTAGTGCTACCGGTTGGATGTAGCTACCGGTTTGCTGCTTGGATGCTGGATGTAGGCAATGTCGTGCAAACCCCCCCAAATATGGTATCTTCACAAGGTAAGCATTTCACTATATTTATTGGGTGCGGAATGGCCCTTAGAGTTCTGATGCATGAAACATAGTAAAATATGAAAGCACAATAAAGCACGAAAGTCTGACAAAAGAAGTAAATAGGCCTCCTCAACAACAAATTAATTTATGGTCTTTCAGACCAAACTGTAAAGATACATTTAAAATATAAGTAAATGGCAAGAAATGTGTTTACAGGAATATATTAAAACCAACTGTATAAAACCTATCGTTGAAACACCGTGTGCAAAGTAACGAGTCAGTTAGATCGGAGGAGATACTTTCTGTCCTATATATATACTACACAATTTAATAGGAGCAGCACAGGGCTTAGCATGTGGAGAGTTGTTTGACAATTTCATTGTTAAATAGGGTTTTAACTTTATCAAGTGAGGAAAGACTGGCTGTATTAAATTGCCTCTGATGGTGTTATAAATAGGACAGTGTAATAATACACGTTCTAGCGTTTCTGTCTGGCCTCCATAGATTTCATGAGGCCACTACAGTAGGAATCAGCCCGATGTGTCACAAGCATAAAAAATGTAGAAATACATGCAGAGGGAATAATTCTGTAGTCTTTTTAATTTTGATTTAAAGATGATCTAGAACACACATTATTAAATAAATTGAAATTCGTGTTCTAAATAATTCTGTGGTTAACCATTAAAGGTTAAATACTGAGAACAAAACACAAATTTAAAATGAGACTGCACGATAATAATACCTAGATAGCCTGTGCCCACCTTTTCAAATAATGGGGGGGGGGGGGAGAGATGCCTGCCTTGCATTTGACTCTTCTGACCTGATAAGAAAATTTCTTAGTGGCATTTATAAAATAGAGCTTTGGCCATCTGTCTATGCATTTTCATTAGTTTTCATTCATGCCCATCTCTAGTATGAAGTGCACTGATTTCACACCTGTCCGGCTGTCTTTAATAAGGTCATTTGTCTGAGCAGTGTATTCCAAGACCAAGATGTAAAATTCCCCATCTCACTCTATAAATGTAAATCAGTGGCTCTCAACCTTCCTAATGTCGCGATCCTTTAATATAATTCTTCATGTTGTGGTGACCCCCAACCATAAAATTATGCAAGCGTTCTTTCACAGAAGTTAAATAGAAACTGACCAATGGCGTGAAGACCCATTGTTCATGATTGTATATAAATTGGTTTCCCCCCCCGGGTTTCTCAGTTCAGTTCTGCCTCTTGTCCCACCATGCCGATCTCTCTCTTTTCCACTGCTCCAGACAGATGAACACTCTATCTCGATCTACCCCACAAGGTTTTCGTGTGGATGATGCCCCCCCTGCCAAGCTGCTTGCCCTGTTGTGACCCCTCTGAAAGGTTCATTCGACCCCCAAAGGGGTCCCGACCCTCAAGCTGAGAACCACTGATGTAAATGTTTATTTTTAAAAAGAGTGATTTGCATGCCAAAATGCTACAGTGGATATTTTACTTTGTTTATTATACTAGTCTAGTTTCGAAGGTGCTACTTATTCTTTGCTACAGATGCTAATTTGGACTTTTTAATATTCTACTTAAGAGCACTAACTTTTATTTAAGAGCATCCTCTTCACAGGAATTTTAAACTACTTGCATTTTAACAGCCTTGTGATTTTGTGACACAGTTTTTGACTGGGGTCACCAGCTCTTGGTTGGGAAATACCTTTGGGGTGGAGCTGGGAGTGGGCAGGATTTGGGGAGGAGGAGGAAGAAGAGTTGGTTTTTATACCCTGCTTTTCATGCCCAGAGGAGTTTTGAAGTGGCTAACAATCACCTTCCCTTCCTCTTCCTACAACAGACACCATATGAGGTAGGAGGGGCTGAGAGAGCTCTGAGAAGTCTGCTCTGTAAGAACAGCTCTGTGACTAGTCCAGGGTCATCCAACTGGCTGCATGTGGAGAATCAAACCCGGCTCTCCAGATTAGAGGCCACTGCCCTTAAGCACTAGAGCAAACTGGCTCTCCTCCATGGAGTATGATGCTATGGAATCAACTCCAAGGCAGCCATTTTCTCCAGGGGAACTGATCTCTTTCACCAAGAGATGAGCTATAATTCCAGGGGATCCCCAGGTAGCTGGGATCATGTCAGGGATGGTCATCTGAACCTTAAAAGTTAACACTTGACTTCTAATCCCTAGCTTCCGACTTAAATGTCCATGTATCACCAAATTAGTAGTCAGTAGCAAAGCGATCTTGTTGACCTTTGTGTGGATGTGTTGTTTGTCCGGCTTCTGTGATGACACTTTAGATTTTCTTGGCTTCAGGGATCCCCCCGAGGAGAAGAGTTGCAGGAATAAATGTGACAGGATATTCGTTCAGCTAGGGTTCTCATTTTCTGTAGAAGATTTATTGATTTGAATTCATCATCCCGGCTAAGGAACAGAAGAAAGTAATGAAGTATATAATGGAGAAAACAACTTTTTAAAAGAAATTTCTTCAGAAAATCATTAGTTGTCTTTCTCCTTTGGTGCTCTCTAAAAAACAAAACAAAAAATGGTTAATTTTGTCATCTCAGTCGTGAAACAAATGTTTAACAATTGCTGTGTAATTTCTGCAATTTGGGTGGCTTTTCCACCTATGTTCTTATTCCATTCAAGCAAGAAATAATATATTTATTGCCAATTCTTAAAATCTCTATCAACAATTGAGTCTTCCCAGTGCCTGCCCCCCAAGGATCTGTTAATAATAAATAGTAAATTAAGTTGAAGAGGGATGTAGACAAACTGGAGCGTGTCCAGAGGAGAGCAACAAAGCTGGTGAGGGTTTTGGAGACCAAGACATATGAAGATAGGTTGGGGGAGCTTGGTCTATTTAGCCTGGAGAGGAGACGACTGAGAGGGGATCTGATAACTATCTTCAAGTATTTAAAAGGGTGCCATATGGAGGATGGAGTAGAATTGTTCTCTTTTGCCCCAGAGGGACAGACCAGAACGAATGGGATGAAATTAATTCAAAAGAAATTCCATCTAAACATCCAGAATTAGTTCCTGACAGAGCAGTTTCTCAGTGGAACAGGCTTCCTCAGGAGGTGGTGGGTTCTCCATCTTTGGAAATTATTAAACAGAGGCTGGGTAGCCATCTGATGGAGAGGCTGATTCTGTGAAGGCTTAAGGCTGTGGATGAGCAATAGGGTGGTGAGTGTCCTGCATAATGCAGGGGGTTGGACTAGATGACCCAGGAGATACCTTCCAACTCTTATTCTATGATTCTACAATGACCTGTGACTAGAATATTTAAAGAACTGTCTTCTTCAGCATATCCCTGCCTAACAGTTCAGATGGGCAAGACTATGATTCTATGTCTGTGATTACTGCTTTGACCAAAAAGGGAAATAATCCACATTCCATAGACCATATTTTCAACAGTCGATAATTATTTTATTTATATGTTTCATTGTTGAAGAGATTAGATACCATTTCTTAGACAGTCTACTGTGAGGTAGGTGGGGCTGAGGAAAGATCTAAGAGAACTCTGTGAGAACAGCTCTATGAGAACTGTGACTAGCCCAAGGTTATCCAACTGCATGTGGAGGAGGAATGGGGAATCAAAACCAGTTCTCCAGATTAGAGCCCACCACTCTTAACCACTGCACCAGGCTGGCTTGGACCCCATTTTTAAAAGAACAGTATTGTAAAAGAGTATCCGTGAGGGTTAATGCAGGGTTTTGTTTTACGTGAACATTGTGGAGAGAGGAAGAGAAAGTACATCTAGGACTAGTAGAATTCATTGCCATCTACGAGAGAGATAGAACTGAAAATAATAGATCTAGTCTGATTAAAAATACTCATGGTCATATATCACGAGGCCCATTCCAGGATCAGGGAGCTGTGTTTATTAGGGTTTCAGAAGAGAAATATTTCCTGAAGAATAAACATACATTAGCTCAGATTTGTAGCGGTTGCCTCTTTTTTCCTCCCCCTCTCCATAGTGACAGCATTACTCAAACGAAAGAAGGCAAACTAGACAATTCATTTTATAGGAGAGGAAGTCAGAGGACAAGAGTTCCAGTGGATATTTTTGTACTGTGTGCAGAAGGCCCAGAATGAGTAACAACACTTATATACTCTATATGTCTTAATCCAGTTTCTGGGGCTGAATGCTCCGCATCCCACAGTCTCTTCCGAATGTTAGGTTCAGTTTAACAACAATAATCAACCTGTAACCTATAGCCAATATAGTTATGAACTCCATCTTTGAAAATATTTGGACACTGAGCCTGTGTAGATTTGCAAGCTCCAGATTAGGAAATACCTGTAGATTTGGGGGGGCCTGAAGAGGGCAGAATTTGGGGAGGGACTTCAATGGGGGCATAATGCCATAGAGTCCACCTTCCAAAACAGCCATTTTCTGCAGGTGAACTGATCTCTGTTGCCAGGAAATCAGCTGTAATCCTAGGAAATATCCAGCTACCACCTGCAGACAGGCGACCCTACACCTGGGGAAGAATGGGGGATGAGGAAGTGAGGGAGCTCGGTAGGGAAGTGAGGTCATAGAAGCCACCTGCTGAAGCTGCCATTTTCTCCAGGGAAACTGATCTCTGCTATCAAAACCAGTTTGGTGTAGTGGTTAGGAGTGTGGGCTTGTAATCTGGCGAGCAGGGTTTGATTCCGTGCTCCCCCACATGCAACCAGGTGACCTTGGGCTCGCCATGGCTGATAAAAGCCGTTCTGACCAAGCAGTAACATCAGGGCTCTCTCAGCCCCACCTCCCTCACAAGGTGCCTGTGGTGGGGAAAGGAAAGGGATGTGATTGTAAGCCCCTTTGAGACTCCTTAAGGCAGCCTTCCTCAAATGTTTTACTTTTGAGAAACCCATGAAATATTCTTCAGGCTTCAAGAACCCCTAGCAGTGGTATGATTGTATAGAACGGTGGTCCCCAACCACTGGGCTGCGGCCTGGTGTCGAGCCGCGAAGGCCCTGGCATGGGGCCGCAGCTCCCTGCCTCCGCAGGGCTGGGCCGCGCATGCAAGTTTGCGCTATGCGTACCCACAAATGCACATGTGCGGCACTCCCACGCATGTCCACATGCACAGCTGGGTCGTGCATGTGCATGTGTGGCACTTCCGGGACCCGGCTGCGCCTGTGCCGCGGGAGTGCCGCGCATGTGCGGCCGGGCGATTGCCATTTCCGCTGCCGCCGGTCCGCAGCCTGAAAAAGGTTGCGGACCACTGGTATAGAATATGGTTGGGAAGCATAGCTGGGTACATGCCCATCTGGGGCCCCTTCCCGGCCCATCATTGGCCATTGGTGAGGTAGGTTGATATGACCTGATACAATATGAGGATTTTTGCTATATATTCCCTGTCATGTAAGGAGATCATACTCTGAGGAAGAGTGCTTGCACTCGAAAGTTCACGCCCTGAATAAATCTTTGTTGGTCTTAAAGGTGCTACTGAACTCTGATTTTATTATGACCATATATTGTCATAGCTCCCAATAAATGTTTAACAAATTTAAAATATTTATTAAATATTAACTCCCACCCATTTGGGGAATCCTCCCGGGGCCATCAAGAGAAAGCCTGCCTTAAGGTAAAGAAAAGAAAGGTATAAAAACCAGCTCTTTCCCCTACCTTGTGGTTGGTAAACTGTGTGGTCGATTCATTCATGCCAGAGGTCTATGTTTGCTTCGGTAGCCAAGCCATACTCAGCATCCCCTGGGGGGAAATGAGGGGCAGTGCTTTGACCGGCATGCTTACTATCATGTTTGTCCCTGGCTCATGCCATTACGTGATTAACAGACCAATTAAAAGAACTCTCAGCATCTTTAATCTGCTAATTGTGCGTACTGAAAAGATTTTAAGATGATGGTGGAAAGGGTATGATGGGGCAGCCCTGGCATGGGGAAATGACTTTCCATTGGGTAGTTGCGCTAAGAAATCCTTCAGGCCGGAGTAAGAACTCCATGCCGACAACTGTGCTGATGTGACTTGGGCCTTAAAAACCCCGGCCTGATGCTCTTGCTTGCAGACGAAATCAATTACCAAAAGGTCCAGGTTTTGGATAACTCTCTTGATCTCTTGGGTCTGCAGCACTAGCCAAGAATGTTATGAAACGACTTTTATGAAATACATTTTTCATCCAAGCCGCATGTGGGGGAAACTACAGCGCATTTTTGCTTTCCCAGACGAAACGAACCAAAGGCTCATAGATAAGCTGGGCTCGTTTTGCACTGAGCTAACATGTCTCTGCAAATTGGGATAAAATCCACAGGTTGGATCCTGCCAGCTTTTCCATGCAGTCATCCCATTCCCTTTCCTTTCACAGTTCCTGTCCCACATAGCTTTTGGGTGTGCAGATCTTATGATCCTCAGAGTAGCCTCTCTCCTCAATCAGGATTCTTTCCTCAATGTTTCACCAATGGAAAAGCTGGTTGGGCCCAGCCCAGTATGTAGAGCAAAAAGAATGGGAATTCAAGACAGAAAAATTGCACACATAAGATTCTGTTTGTGCAGTTAGATTGCATGTTATGATGCCAGAAAAAGAGGAAATATCAAATACATGGATGGGAGGAATATTTGACTACAGGCTGGTGCAAATATTAAGCTAAATATGGTTAAGAGGTCAGGAACTTGACATGTGCTCTTCCTTTTCTGCCCAGCATTCGTGTTATGGTTGCAACAACTGCAGTTATCAGGTCCAGGGTGGAGACTTTGGGAGGTGGAGCCTTGAGAAGGTAGGGTTTGGGGTTAGACCTCAACAGTGTTTAACGCCATAGCATCCACATTCCAAAGTGGTCAGGTAAACTGATCTGTATTGTCTAGCGATCAATTGTAATCCCAGGAGATCTCCAGTCACCACCTGGAGTTTGGCAACCCTAGCAACAGCACTGGCCAGGATTACCTTTTATTTAGGAAAGAACTGTGGGACTCAGGTGGGCCAGAGAAGTAAGGAATGCACTAGCTCACAGCACAATAATGCTAGATCACTAGCATAACTCTCTGCATATGCACATCCACGTGGCCTGCAGTAGCCATTTCATTTGTAGTTACAGAAGGAGATGTTTGCATTGTTCATTAATGTTTAGAATTTCTGTAGCAGTTCCAAACACATGAAGTGTCTGATGTATCTATACTTGTTTATGAGGTCCAAATGTAGTCACTTGAATCGGATTGTCAGCTCTGTGTAAGGAAATACCTGGAGACTTTGGGGGTATAGCCAGGAGTGGGTCGGATTTGGGGAGGGGAGGAATATCAGTCTTGTATAATGCTATTGAGCCCACCCACCAAAGCAGCCATTTTCTCTAGGGGAATGGATCTCCTTAGTCTGGAGATGACTTGCAATTCCAGGGGGACCCCCCTAGTCCCACCTAGGGACTGGCATCTCTACACTTTTACAAACTGGGCTTTTTGTCCCCTTCCAAAATTAAGGTTGCAAATAAGGGTGAAATATGAGAATATTGGACCTATATCCTGTCATTGTGCTTGCAAAGTCTTAGGTGTCTCTCCTGCCTGAAGAGTCTTCTTCTAACTTGCCTAGTTCTTCAGAAGGACTCTTTTCATCAGAGCAGCACTCCATAAACTCCAGGGAAGCTCCACATTTTGCTGAGCAGAGTGGTCGGATACACGTCCAGGATTCTGGGTTGTTGTTTGTGCACCAACCCAGTTTGCTCAAGAGCTGAAATTCTCACCGTCTGTGGTAGAACAAAGGCTTCCTAAAAGGAAATGTGCAGATCCACATGGGGTTGCATAAGCTTTACGGTAACCCAGGTTTGTTTGGTGTTTGTTTGTTTTGTGTGTTTGTGACATCAGAAAACAGTTCAGGGAACAGGGCCTTGACTAAGATCATCTACTTACTTTACAGCAGAAGTTCCTTGGTCATTCTCTTAGCCTCTTTAATGGACTTGCAGCTTCCTCTCTCCTGCTAGTTCAAAATGCCTCTGAAACCTGCTCCTTGGGGACCCCCAAAGAAAGGATTTGAGGGGAATTTCAGGATGCCGTGGAAGCATGAAAGTAGGGTTATTAGGTCCCCCTTGGCAGGGAGTGTTGGAATATGCAAGATCTGTAGTGTGCATGATTGAAGAAAATATCAAGAGTCTCCTACAGGGGGCATTGGAAGAGATGTGTATTTAGCATAGTTAGATTAGCAACTTCCTGATATTTTTCAAATAGTCTCCTGATTGCTTCATTCGGAGCCTTCCTGCTCGAATACAGTTCCTTCCTGCTTGCCTCCACAACAGACAGAATGAGCAGAAAGAACAACAGTTAGACAGACAGGTAGGACTTTCTCTCCTCTCTCTTTCCACCGTTGTTTCTCTTCTAAATACAACCGTGTTGTTCTTTTAAGCAGCTTGGTGCTCAACAATTCCTTTACTTATTTAAACCCTGCCAACAGGGGATAGGGTGTGTGTGGAGTTGCCAGATCCAGGTTGGGAAACTTCTGGAGATTTGTAGATGAAGCCTGGGGAGAACAGGAGCCTCAGTGGGATACAGTGACATAGAACCCACACCCCAGAGCCTCCATTTCTCCAAGGAAACTGATGTCTGTAGACTGGACATGAGCTGGAATTCTGGGGGATCCTCAGATCCCACCTTCAGGCTGGTATCCATTCATGAAAGTCATGCTGAGGCACATGCAATTGGCATTCATTCATGAAGTTTATTTACTGGGACGTCTAAAAGGCACAGGTAACTGAAAGCAACAATGAGGGTTACAGGAGATAACAACCAATTTAAGCAGTACAGATAGAATGGAGCCAACAGATAAACAGAGAAGGAAAGAAACCCAGATTGAGGGCCCTTTTTAAAAGGATGTGAAATACTTTGAATATAATTGACCTTGCAGATTTGGAAGGTGAGGGAACTATTAAAGCTGAAACATTTTACGTTAGAGTGGAATCGCACACTGGGGCATAGGGGGTATAATCAAAACACGCTTGCCAGCTGAAATGCTGGCTTTCTAAATTACGTTATTCCTAATGCACATTGCTCTTTGTGAAGACGTGCCAAAGGATGTGAATATTACTCAGATTGGAAAACTGTAATAGCATTTAAAACATTTATAACACATTTGTAGGCTGCCCCCCCAAATCCAGCGGCTGTCATAAAGAGCTCACTTCATTATTTATTTTGAACTGTGCAAAAGTATTGGTGCTGGAGGTAAGCAGATACGGCAAGAAGTATCTCCCACTATGCTCAGCCAAGACAGACTGGCCGCACTCAGCCAGCCCATAAACCAGTTTGCCGCAACCTGTAGGAGCTAGGGTTCGGAGATACCTGGAGACTTTGGGGGTGGAGCCAGGAGTGGGCAGGATTTGGGGTGGGGAGAGGCCTCAGTGCTGTGGAGTCCCCCCTCCAATGCAGCCTTTCTCTCCAGGGCCCATTATGCACGGAGTGGAAGGTCTGCATTCGGGGTGGAATCGTGGCAGCTAAAATAACCAATTATGCACGCTGCAGGCGGCAACCGGGCGCAGAGTCAACGTATGCTGCCAAAAAAGCTGCGTTAGCGAGATGCAGAAGAAAGTGGAGCTTCCCAGGACCAGGGCGCAACCAGAAGCGGCTCCGGAGTAGCGGTGTGCATAATCAGATAATCTGGGTTTTGCCACCGTTGCGTTCCATCCCGTGCGTAAGCGGTTTGCTTCGGTTCTTCCTCCTCCGCGTTCTCCATGCCGCTGTTTCAGCGGCCACGCATAATAGGCCCAGGGGAGCTGATCTCTATCGCCTGGAGATGAGCTGTAAAACCATTGGATCCTCAGGCCCCCCCTGGGGACTGGTATCCCTAGTGTGAGCTCAATTTGCGTGTCAGGCCTTTGCCCCCACCTTCCTCTTTCATCCTCCCTTTTGATGAAGAATGAAACAAACTCCACTGTGATATGCAAATGCAGACAACAGGGTGAGTTGGAATATGACTACTGTCTGCAAGCTAGGATTTCAAAACATCATTAAACTCCATCTTAGATTCCCAATGGTGGAAGGAGAAACAAACCCTAATTCTTCCATACTCTGCATCCATAGCCAACCATTTCCTTCAATGAAGCTCTGTTTTGCCTTATGATGTGCTGCTACGCGATGCCATACCAAACTCAGGGTAAATTTATTTACAGAATCACAAACAAGTTTGTCCCAGGTTGGAGAAAGGAGAACAGATCAGACCAAGGAGGGTCAGCCTTCATTCAAAGGAAAGGGCTTTCGATGGCTGCAATGTAGCTATAGCCATTGGAGGATTGGGAGGAATGATAAGCCCCCCCTTTTTAATCCCTCAATCTTCCTTTCTCCCTTCTCAGCCTTTTCTTTCTTTATTTTCACTTACATCACTCCCTTCTAGGGATGGGCATGAACCTTTAAAAGGTTGATTGGGTTTGGGGATGACACACACACCAAACCCCCAAACTGAGCCAACAGTCTTTCCTCCCTCCCCTAGAAAAAGTGAGCTGGACTGGTTAGTTCAGTTCCTTTGTTCTCCCAGCCATAGTTCACCATGGCCAGGAGAAAGGGGTCAGGGACCACCCTGCAAGGTTTAAACGGCTGTCAAACATTAAACCATTCAGTTTTTCTCCCCACTGCTTTGAAAGGGGAAGAGTGAAACCAAAGGGTTTAATGGTTCCCAGCCATTTAAACTTAGCTTCTAAGCTGGTCCACTAGTCAGGAGTTAGGCTTAAATGACTGGCAGCCATTGACCCTCCCCCCAACAAAAGAGGGAAGCAAAGCTGAAGGGTTAAATGGCTGGCAGCCATTTAAATCTAACAGATCACTAACAGACCTCCTCAGTGGTTTGATTTAAATGACTGACAGCCATTTAACCCCTTGGCTTTGCTTCTGCCTATTTCAAAAGAGAAAGGAGTGAAACAAAAGGTTTAAAGGCTTGTCGTCATTTAAATTAGGATTATGTGATTCAGTCTGAATTGGGCAGAATCTGTCCAAAGTGGCCCTGATTTGGAGACAGATCGCTTCAGGTGATCCGAATTATCCCACCACCACCACCACCAAAAACCTGGAGCTGAAGCAGCAATTCAGACTGCTTCAAAACAATTTGGCTGCTTCAGACTGGCGGCCTTTTAAAATTTAAAGAGACTTCCCATCCCAGCCCTGGCTGTTCCTGCCCGGTCTTCCCACCCATTGCCCGGGCCTATCCAGGGCAAAGGGGAGGATGGAGAGTCTCTGGGAGACCAATGGCCTCCTACAGAGAGACCAGCCAATCATTGCAATGCATTTGCTTCTGCAAATGCAATTGCAATGATGGGCCTTGCAGCTTATAGAAGCTTGCTTGCTGCAAAAACAAAACAAAACAAAACAGGTAGGTGGAGGTCTGGGGGGGGGGAAGTTAGCCAATAGGGAGGCAGGTTGGGCAAGAAACATTTATTGGCCAATCAGAGAAGGTTTTTCCTTTTTGAAAATCTTTGCATGGCCAAGAGACTATTGAAGGCTAGGAGGTCTCTTATCTGCTCTGTTCTGTTCCTGGGCTGGCTGCTGCTGCTGAGGTGACCTGGAGCTCAGATAGAGAGACAGATTCTTTGAGTCTGACTCCCAGACCGCTGGTCTTGGTGGCTGGCTGCCTTGTTGTGCTGAACTCTGAAGGATCATCACTGGAGAAGACATCTCGTGGTTTAACCAAGGGACTCCTCTCTCCTCTAGCTTTTTTTGTTCTTCTCTCTCTTCTTGACTTCTTGTTTTCCCAAAAAAAAGTATTCTCTTTGGGTTTCTGTGGGTGGGGTGGGTTTGGGGTCCATTGTTGTTTTTGTTGTTACTGCTGTTGTTTGGGGGGCAGGGGCAGGGCAGGGCACCTGCCTGTTTTTTTTGGGGGGGATGCTGCTATGTTTGTACTGGAGTTTAAGGAAGGTTGTTTAAATTGTTTTTTCTTGTTCTGGTTGGGGAGGCAGGGCAGAGTTTGTTTGCCTGGTTCAAGGGGTGCTTCTGTTCTTTTTAAAATTGGTTGTTTAAATCCATTTATATTCTAGGCCAGTGGTGGTGTGGTTGTGGGGGGGGGGGGGGCAGGGCGGCAGTGTTTGTTTGCCTGCTTGGTGGTGGTTCTCTTTTTACAGCTTAAGACTTAGTAGTTCATTGCAGTTGTTGTCCTTGTTTTTGTTGGTTGCCAACTTTGGATACAGTTCCCTGGGTGGCCTTTGTTGTACTCTGGTTGTGGTGCAGAGATATTTCCCCACCACCACCTTGGCAGGCACCCCTGATTTCCAGGGGAACCCAGGTGAGCTCTGAGTGGACCTCAGTGGATCTTCAGTTCTCACCTGGAGGCTGACACCCAAGCATTGCTTGGGCAGCCAGCCACAGCTTTCCCCTGCAGCTCTGACATGCCGTGTCCCTTTTCCCACAGGGAGGTGATGGGAATGGGAAGGAACTGCTCTCTGCATGATGAACAACAAATCCTGTTTGTTGCCATCATCTCCTGCCTGGAGGGTGGCATCTGAATGCGAGACCAGATTGAGAGAGAGTCCCTCCCCTGTTTTGGGGATTTTTGAGGTTTCCACCTTTCCCGTGGCCTGGGGGGTGGTGGTTTAAGTCGCAGCCTTCAAACTTGCAGGGTAGCTGTGGGAGGCTCTTCCCTGTATCTCCTCCAAATTTCAAGAAGATTGGACCAGGGAGTCCAATTCTAGGGGCTCCCAAAGAGGGTGCTCCATCTCTCCATTATATCCAATAGACAGAATGTCCCATAGGATATAATGGAGCGGATGGGGCACCCTCTTTGGGAGCCCCTAGAATTGGACCCCTTGGTCCAATCTTTTTGACATTTGGAGAGACATCAGGCAAGAGCCTTCCAGAGTGGCCCTAAAAGTTTGGAGGCTTTAACTTAAACCCCCACTCCCCCAGACCCCAGAAAATTCAGAAAAGCCATAATTCCCATTAAAGTCAATGGTGCCATTGACTTTAATTGGTGCTGACGCACTTTGGCCACTTCGGCTGAAGCCAAGGTGGACTGAAGCAGCTTTGGCCAAAACCACATCGGTCCAGATTGGACCTTTAGTGCATATCCCTAATTTAAATCTAATGGCCGAGCAGGTCCGCTGGCCAATTGGCTGCCAATTACTTAACTCTTCTATTTTATTTCCCCTTCTTTGAGGAGGGGAATATCAAAGGGGTTAATGTCTTCCCACCATTTAAACCTAACCACTGAGCAGATCTGCTGGTCAGCTGTTAGATTTAAATGGCTGGCAGCTATTTTGCTTCCTCCCTCCTTTCGAAGGAGGCAGACTTCATGCTTCATGCTGTTAGGTTTAACTGGCTATAGCCAAACAGCCAAACCGAACTAGCCAAAAGTTTGATAAATTTTTAGGGAAGACATCTTCCTTTTGGTTTGTGAGCCAGTTCATTCCCATCCCTGCTCCCTTCTTCTCTTTTTCTCTCCTATGATTCTTTTGCATTCAAAGAGGAAGGTATTTCATTAGGTCACACCTCCTGTGGCAACCACCCCTTTCACCATTGCAAATGTAACCACAGGATTACAAATCTTAGAGACCCTTGTTCATTGTTATTAAAGGATTTAGACTGGAATAACACTTTGTTTGCAAAAGGAACGGTGCTGTTGAACTGGCTTTCGAGCATCTTCTGCAAAAAAAAATATTCATTTCCACAGGCTATATAGATTTGGATGCTGCAGCTTTCTGGCTCCTACTGTTACGAGCTGTTCTTTTTTTAAACTCTCGTTGCAGATGTCAAATGGTTAACTCTTCACTAGCTATCGTGGCTGATTTTGTAAAAGGTTCTTGTGTCTTCCATTTGCTATGTAGTGCCAGTCTTTGAATAAATGTTTAGCTTTTGAGCAACACATAAAAACACATAATTGATTGAAGATGTTTGGTATGCATTATACATCCAGAAAAGATTCATTGTTCAAATATCGCTGCTTGAACCAAACCAATGCAGAATACTCTGGAGGCCAATGATATTCTTGCAAGCCAGTTGTTTTCCCTGAGAGTCCTTGAGATCAGTAGCCTTATCCCATCCCGTATAGGAGACAGAGCTGGCGTTAGCATTCCCTGAGGTGGAACAGCTGCCAGGGCCCATGACTTCTGATGGGGTCCATTGTTGCTCACTCCCTCCCCACACATCTTCTCTGATGCCTGCAGTCACATCCTTCCACTCCCTGCAGCACAAGTCCCTAAAGCCTCAGCATTCCTTGGTGCCATGATAGTGGCACTCCTAGCTGCACCTACCACATACCACCATTGATGAAAGGAGATACAAGCCATGTGGGCAGCTGTGACAGCAGATGGTGGGCAAGAAGAGGAGCCTAGTAGTAAATGGTCCTGGGCATTCTCCATCCAAGGCCTTCCAAAAGCTGGCACTGACCCAGCCAGGAGAATCTGATATTGGACATGATGTGCAGGAAGCCCAATCAAATTAGGTGGTGGGGGGACAATTAAGAGGTTGAAAAGTCAACATAGTAAACAAAAACGAGCACCACTCGTGGGTCGCCTTCTAAAGAAGGCCTGAAGACTCTCTTGAGATGGCCTCCATTAACAGAAGTCTGCTTCATCTGCACTCATCTTCTTGGTTCTGAGGTGCTAACTAAACGTGAATCTACCCCATGAAAAACAATGCCCAGAGCTTAAATTTAGAAGTCCACAGTTTCAAGAAAGTCAGCCTATTTAAAACAAACAGAATTTTAATTTAAGACAAACAAAGCCCATCCATGCATTTCACTGTGCTTTAGTACTGTGTTTTGTTGTGCTTTTATTATTTTATTGTGGTTTTATTGCTATGAACCACGCTGTGCCCATATGGAGAGGGGCAGTATACAAATTTAATAATTATAATACTGACAATCTTGTGGCCATGTTGCATTACCCCCGTGCAGAGTGCTCTGTGAGTAGTCCAACACATATTGAACAAATCAAATTGACACTCTTGCCACCAGCTTAGGACACGCAAGAGAAGAAGCATTTTGAACTGGTAACCATGGCAGTGCCAAGCATTTTTTTTTAAAATCAATGACAATCTGCCTCCTGGTTTTGATTTAAAGCTGTGCATCAGCTAACATTTGGGGATTTGGTTTCTAAAATATGTATACAGTTGGACCCAGATGCATTTCAGCTGTTTTGTGCTTCACCCTGAACACTTTTCTTTACAGCAAGACATTTTAAAATGAACACTAAAAGTTCACAAGGTTATTGCGGGGAAATTTTTTTACATGCACGGGCACCAATAAAAGACACGTTTGTTTTATTTTCTCCTGTCCAGATGGTAACTTTGGCTACCATTGGTTTTAAGAACGTAGTATTAAAACCAGATGTGATGCAAAGGATACCTAATGCTTCAATCAGAAGTGCCCTTGGTACACCCAGAAGTGGTTTAAGGATTCATGAGGCCTATAGCACCAGAGCCAGTTTAGGGATTGGAGGGGCCCTAGCAGAGTACAATCGTGGTGGGAGCAGCAGATTGCAGTCAGGGGGGTCTCCCACAGTGCAAAGGGATGTCACTCTTAGGCCAATTCTGCATGGGTGGAAAAGGCCAGGAGGGTGTTCATACGGAAGCTGGGATAATCCCAGATGGGATTTAGACACACATTGGTCAATTTCTTGCTGGCTTGGATCCTGCTTTGAAGCTTGGTCCTCAGCTGGGCTACAGACAAAACTATTACCTAACTTTTCATTAGGATAAATTTATTTCGGTCTGGATTCAAGCCTGCAAGGCTGACATAAACAGGAGGGACAATCCAGCAATCCATTCTGCTCACCAAACTTCACTCACAGTTCTCTGGATCCAAGCCATTATTTACAAGGATAGTCACTGATTTATCTTGCTGAAGCGACGGTTCAAAACGCCATTTTCTGTAACACAGCTGCCATGAGCTGGCAAGAACATCAGAGATTTCATGTACCCATCCTAGTTCTGTTATGCCCCTCCATTTGTAATGTTCCTGCAGGATAATCCATCGACCTTTTATGGGTTTTTTTTGTGTGGATTTCATTATCATCACCACCATTCTGTTGTTAATATCTTTGTTTTCCCGTTTCTGCACCTCTCTTTGACTTTCTTCGCTTCTGTTCTACTTCTCTGTCTGCTCCTAGCTTTAAACTCTTCTCCTTTATATTTCTTCCTCTTTTCCATCATAAAACCATCCTTCAGTTTGTATTTCCTTGCTGCCCCAAAAGCTTAATTTGTACTAGGACTCTCCAGGACTCTGTTTTCAGTGGCAGGAATTCATCTTGTAAGGAATTAATGAGATATTAATTTCCATTAGATTTCTAATTTAAAGACCATGTACAGACAAGATGAAAACCATTTCATTTCCCCAAAGCTGACTGAGGACAAGTTTATTAGACTGATTCAAACATATATTTTCACCCACATACACACAGTGTTCCTATCCATCAATTCAGGGAGGAAAGGAAACAGAGTAAAGGTTCATGATGTATTTCATTAGGATTTCTTGTTATGGGGCTATGTTGATTCCCCCCAGGATCCCTTTATATTCTTCTTAGCTGGCCAGCCCATTTTCTTTTTTCTTTGTTTTTCTGTCTGTCTCATCCCATTACTTAAATGTATATAAATATATGCCCACCCAGTCTAAGGATCTAAAGGACCAAGTACAATTATTTTTCCTTTATTTGAAAATGGCACACGAGACGCTGATGGTAATTCAAAACAAACTCTTTTATTTTAATTATATGAGGGGAAATGATCTGGTAGGTAGTAGGTTTGGGACTTGTAAGGTGAAAACGCAACAGGAATGAGGTAATTTGAAATCTAAACAAAACAGTTCATCACAAACTCTTGCTGCTTAGTCATACAAATCAGTTTTTAAACACTGAGGAGAGAGATTTCTTGGCTGTCTCTGCTTAAATAAACAAGCATAAGTTGCTTTGTCTCAAAGACACTTCAGCTGGTGAGGTCAGAAATGTTCAAATTCCAATTTCTCTTCTTAACTACTTAATAGGGATCCCAGGCACCCTTTACTGGGAGCTATTTCCCTCAAGCTTGAATGGGGATCCTTCTCAAAACCCCTCACTCTCTTAACCTTCCCTCTCTGTCAACTGTCAGTTCTTAACTGTCATTCTTAACTGCCACTCCCAACTGTAGACTTCCATTTAAATCTCCTTTCACTCCGAGTTCTCAGACCAAGTTTATTTACCATTTACTGTCTGATTTTTAAAGTAGAGTGAGAAGAGTAATGTTGGGGGGGGGGGGTCAAACATGAAAGAATATTTGCTCAGGAGAAGGTTGAGTCAGAAACTATACATGGGGGGGGTGTTTAGAGTCCTGCTCCCTGAACCCCCAGCATCAACTGACTATCTCCAAGTTGCTCCAAGTGAAAATAGCCCACAAGAGAAGATTCTTGCAGGAAAAAATGTTTTATCTGAAGTTCATATGAAAACATTCTAGGGTACAATCCCCAGGATAAAAGGTAAAGGTATCCCCTGTGCAAGCACCAAGTCATGTCTGACCCTTGGGGTGACGCCCTCTAGCGTTTTCATGGTAGACTCAATACGGGGTGGTTTGCCAGTGCCTTCCCCAGTCATTACCGTTTACCCCCCAGCAAGCTGGGTACTCATTTTACCGACCTCAGAAGGATGGAAGGCTGAGTCAACCTTGAGCCGGCTGCTGGGATTGAACTCCCAGCCTCATGGGCAAAGCTCTCAGACAGCTGCCTTACCACTCTGTGCCACAAGAGGCTCTAATCCCCAGGATGGGTGAAGAAATTATAAAGCACATTCCAGAGGGGAGAAGCTCTAGTTATGTTCTAGTCTTAAGGTTGCCAGGGTCCCTATATAGCAGGAGGTCTCCTGGTAATTACCTTTAATTCCTGTTGGTGCCGCAAGCATTGGCGGAAGAGCTTGAGTGGAAAGACAGGCCCAAGATCCCAGTGGTGTGCCAGTGGATTAAATCAGAAGTGGCAGAGGACACTCGAGGATTCAAAAAAGCCCTATATAGTCAAACCATATAGTTTTGTTACAAGGCTAGCATCCCCAGTGAAACTCCAACACCACTTCCAACACCACACAGGGAATGGCATCAGTGCATCACTGGCAATGTCATTACATTACCGCCTCCCTCCCAATAACCCCAAGAGAGACATACACTCTGCCTACTCCAACCAGCTGGTGATCCCTGGCCCCAAAGAAGCACATCAGTCCTCAACCAGGGCCAGAGCTTTCTCTTTCCTGACTCCCACCATGTAGAACGAGCTCTCTGAAAATGTCAGGGTCCTGCCTGGACCCCCACAATTCTGCAGGGCCTGTAAAAGGGAGCTCCTCCACCAGGCATTTGGTAGAGGCAGTCAGACCTAAAAGCATCTGCTCGTCCTCCAGACATCCCCCCACACATGATCTGAACACAAGCCGACCTCCCTGTGGATTTATATTAGATAGTTATTGTTGTATTATGAATTGATATAATCTCTGCTGTACAACTTGGACTGTTTTTATGTGACTGTTATTATTATGATTCTATGTATATTCTTCACGTTTTGTGTAAACCGCCCTGAGCCTCATAGGAGGGCAGTATAGAAACATAATAAAATAAATAAATAAACAAATCACCAGTGAGAACACCTGTCCACCCAGTAAGTCTCCCACCAGTTGTTTGGCCATGCCTGGCATCCTTATCTAATCTACTTGTCATTCTAATACAGGGATCTTTTATAATTAAGTACTGCCTGATCAACACAAGTTATGCCTGTCTTGTGCTTTCTTTCTACTTGGTTTTCTGAAGTTGCATTTGTTTTCCTTTCTGCATTTGTCTTACTTTTGGTTTCAACCATGGCAGATCTTTCCCCATTGACTGTAGCTTCCACCCACTATGCATTATGTTCCTTAGTCGAACCACCTCGCATTGGTGTTCCGTAACATTCGCTTGGAGGAACTGACTGTATTAAATCTCTTCAGAAAATTCAAGCTGCACATGAGAACATATCAGAATCTAATTTTCCTGAACAAACATGGGAACGTGGAGATCAAAAGCATGTTGTTGGTTAATGGCATGGCATAGAGTGTCTTTCTGCATGCAGACTTTCATGCTCACACAGGTTTTTGTTTTGTTGATGCATTGCACTAAAGAACTACATGAGAAATTTGAAACTAAATCCAGAATCAGTTTTTAACCTGCAAGAAAAGGTCTGTGACCCCTTGCTTGAGTGACACCACTCACAACGGCTGTACAACCTATGTACTCTACCGCTATTTATTTAAAACCCTTTGAAACCACCTTTCCACTGAACTTAGCGTTCGCAGGCAGCAAACAATAAACGCATTAAAACAAAATTTAAAAAAACAGATAAATGTAGAACAACTATAGAAATAGTTTGAAACAATTTTTAAAACAAATATAAACATGAACAGGAGGAAGGATTGATGATAAGTATCAGTGAATGAACGCCCAACTCAACTGAGAAGCCTTTCCCCATTGGCAGAAGACATTGATAGAAGTGAACAAAGGAATCTCTTGGAGAAGGAATTTCAGAATTTTGATGCCACATCTTAGAAGGCGTCAAAATTAGCATCCAAATTGTGAACAAACAACGAAAACTGTTTCCTTCTGTTCATTGTTCTTCGGCTACGACACATAAGTATTGAGATTGACTCCCAGATGGATGATAGGTGGAAGCATAAATTGCCAGTTTCCCAGGAAAGAAAAGATACATATGCATTTTCTCTCTCACCTTCTTTTCCAGGACTTGGTTTCTTCCTTGGTTCTTGTTACTTAGCAGCCTCTGCTCACTCACTGACTCACCCCTCCACAACTGGCTTCTTCTTGCAAATCTGATTCACCTTGGTTTCCATTCTCATACAAAGACAGCTACTAATTTCTTTGACCTGTATTTTGTGTAGCATACTTTGAGTTGACCCCTGATCTATAAAAGGCATTATATATGTCTCTTATAGATTAAATGCTGATAAAACATAGCCCGATAAACAACATGGAATGGAGAAGAGGCCAGAGTAGCAGATTAGAAGGACGATGGTTTGGAACACTTAGGCGTACGGTGCTCTTGAGAGAAAATAAAGTTCTTTCCACTCATTCCCCAAGGTCTACGAGATGCTGGAATCCTTGGTCTTTCAGGTGTTCTGCCCACAGTAACATTTACATCCCAGCCTACACCTTGATACGTCTAATTGTCATGGCCATTCTTGACAGTGAACAACAAAAGCCAAAGAACAGGGAGAATGGAATAACTGCACTATATTTCCTTGGACCAGGATAGGAAGGTATTCTGTTAGAATACCACTCCAGACATGTGTATTTAATTGGGGCAGAAGTTTATCAATACTGATTGATTGATTGATTTTATATCCTGCCTTGTCTCAGGTGACTCAGGGTGGCTCACATTTAAAATTCCGTACAGTATAAATTAAATTTAAAGCCTGTTTTACGTTTGAAATCAAAGTGCAATTTATACTAATATTGCCCTTAAAATATTAGTTTGGGAGAGCATTTGGTAGGGCCACTCAGCTAACTGGTATAGATCTGAGCATAGATGGGGAGGGCTGGATATTAGATCTAATTGGTTCTCAATATTAATCTAATTGGTTCTCAACCAATTCTTCAAGCTTGCTGTAGTGATTAAGAGTATCAGCTTCTATTCTGGCAAGCCGGTCTTGATTCCTGATTTCTCCTCCACATACAACAAGCTGGGTGACCTTTGGTTTATCACAGTCCTGATTGTGCTGCTCTCACAGAGCAGTCCTATCGGGGCTTTCTCAACCCCACGAACTTCACAGGGAGTCTGTTGTGGGGAGAGGAAGGGAAGGCAATTCTAAGCTGCTTTGAGACTCCTTCAAGCAGTGAAAAGCAGGGTACAAAACCCAACTTATCTTCCTGCAAGCCTTGCAGAACTGTCATAGGTCCCACAGGGCTCCGAGTCTCCTTCAACAGAGCGTCCCACCAGACCAGAACCTCTGAAATGCTATCTCAGCCTTGGGGCACATATATTATAACAATTTAAACTTGGTCCAGGTTTTAGAAGCTATCGTATTACTATTGCATTGTCTAGAGCAGCCTTTCTCTACCTTTTTATTGTTGAGAAATCCCTGAAACGTTCTTCAGGCTTTGAGAGACCTCAGAAGTGGCACAATCATGCAGAATACCGTTAGGAAACATTGTTGTATACTAGGGTTGGGCACAGCCAGCACCGGACCGCAGCGGGGGGAGGGGAGGGCATCGGAGTGACAGCGGGTGCACTCACTGGCCCGCTAACGCCCGCTGGCCCGCTAACACCCGCGCTTGCCTTCTAGCCCCATGGCACAACGCTGGCTGTCTCAGGAGCGAACGACCACTTCGGGCGCCAAAGCACCCAACTCTGTTATATACATGCCCACCTAGGGCACCTCCCCCTCCAGGCCAATCAGCCATTTTGGGAGGGGGCTTATGAGTTGACATGACCATATATGGATGGCCATATCATCCAATAAGTGTGTGTGTCTGTGTGTGTGTGTGTGTGTAAAAATAAACCCTTCCAAGGTTGTCAAGAAACCCTAAGGTTTTATGAAACTCTTATTGAGAAACCGTGGTCTAGAGCCATTGCATAATTACTATGGCTGACCGCTGAAGAAGGCCATTTGGCCGAAATGTGTATGGTCAATGTCACATCAGGTCTATATTTGATATACTTGCATGATTTCATTCTGATTTCAGGCTATTATTTGGGCCTGTACGTATTAATTTATAATAAACACATGTATTTTCCTATATTTTATTTGTTATATATCGAGTTACAGCATTACTGGGCACTCAAATTTGGCTTTCTTGAACGTTCTGATTCATTCTAGGCGGTGTTCAATAGGAATTGAAACTAGGTTATTAGAACCTGTTGTCTGTGAAATTACATCTTGTTGCAAGCAAAAAAAAAAAAGCCAATGTTCTTTAAAGCATCTCTGAAATTAGACAAAGGAAGTAACAGCAGACATTATGTGGAGATACAAGGTTCACAGACGTCTTGTTAATTCATTCAGGGTAATGCCAGTGTTCAGTAATCTACAACTATCACCTCAGCTCCCTTGCTCTGCGTAGGATGATTATTTTTGCAATTGAAGGCAAAGAGTTGGTGGGGGCTACTCATATAGGAGTAAAACTGAGTTGTTTAAGGACTAGGACTTGTTTGGACATCTGCGAAAAATCTTAGACCTTTGTGTGTTTTAATCTTACATTTTTTTATTGGGGCTATTATATATGGTTTTGCATTTCATTTGGTTCTTCTAGTTTATGATTTAGTTTGATTTCCTTGTTAGAAGCTAAGCAGGGCCAACCCTGGATAGTGACAGTTCTCTTAAGAACTCTCTCAGCCTCACCTACCTCACAGGGTGTCTGTTGTGGGGAGAGGAAGGGAAGGCGATCGAAAGCCACTTTGAGACACATGATGTCTACTGAGTGGCCTTGGGCCGTCACAGTTGTCAGAACTCTCTCACCCCACCTACCTCACAGAGTATCTGTTGTGGGGAGAGGAAGAGAAGGCAATTATAAACCACTTTGAGCTTCCTTTGGGCAGTGAAAAGCAGGGTATAAAAACCAACTCTTCTTCTAAAGTGCAATATTCATTCTGATACTATGGGGCTTTACGCACCGGGATCTTTGTAGCAAATTGGTCACTGAATGAAAAATCGCCATTTAAAATAGTGGAATTCATCGTTATGCATACCTGCCTTTGTAGTGGAATCCAGTTGCGTTTTGTAGTGTTTCCCACAGGCTTCCGGTCTCGGCAGAAATCGCTAGAAAGGAAGCTCTATTGCCAAGCTCGTCCCGCCCCTGGCCGTCAAGCAGCCAATGGGCAGCCGTTAGCATGCTCCCAAACAGCCCCTTTCCCTTTAAGAAAGGTTTAAAAAAAAAAAAAACAGACCCATTGTAACGAATCTGTGTAGATTCGTTGCAACGGAGAGACCCATCCAGCTGCCTAATGTGTTTGAGCTGTCGTTTGATCGTTTGATCGTTGCCACGCTTCCTCCGAGTGAAAAAAAAAATCCCCCCCCCTCTCACGGGCCCGATTTTTGGCTGAATGAATGTGTAAAAATTAATGGGAAAATACATCAGCAAATGGGCTTTTCTGTGGTTTGTGCTTAGTGACTAAAGGGGAAGGACTGAAGCCAGGGAAGCCTCTAAACAGAAAGAGGCTCGCTGGTGCGTTTATCCCCGCTCGCTCTGAGAAAAAAAAATGGCGATCGCTTCGCCGGAAGATCAGAGAAGAGAGCCAGGGGGAGGGACTTTGTAGAAACCGCAACAATGTTAACGCACAGGTCTTTTTCGCTAGTGTTGCAGATTGGTTGCAGGAGTGTATCGCTTTCCGGAGGGTGAATCCACTTTTGGGGATTTCCCTGAAAGCGCTACAAGGAAGCGCTTTTTGCAGATTGGTCTCAGGTGTGGCAGATTGTCGACGACGTTGTGCAAAACAGCAAATCAGTAGCGTTTTCAATTGGCAACCATTGTGCTATTTTGAAGGCGTGCAAAAAGCCCCTATGAGTCGTTCCAAAAATGTTTGTGTCTTCAGGGAACTATGTGAATCTTAGAAGGCGAAGAGTCAGATAACTGCACAGACATGTGCTAACCTAGGGGGGTGGTTGACTCTTTTCCCTTTGCTCAGCTGACGCACAGCCACAAACTCTCTGGAAATCCTCTCTGTTTCAAAAGTAGTTTGCCCTCTGGTGTGGAAGCCTGTGATTGCAGAAGTGCCAACCATAAAAACCCCCTTTGGATGCTGGCACTGATTGTGCATTTCTTTGGATCATCTTCAAAGGAGCTTACACTCTGCCACCATCTGTACTGAATAACTCGACCCATGCTGAAGGACATGAAATCCAGCATGTAAAACATCCTTACTGCATTGCACAAAATATGTCAACGGGTAATTTTCCTTCCGGGGTATTCCAAATATTGAAACTCGATAAGAGCGTAGACCACATAGCGGAGACGGGACATAACTGATTCATGATAAATGTCCTTCACTGCTTTCCAGAAGTCTATTTCCATGTTTGGTGGCAGATATTATGAAGAAGAAAGGAGGAAGAATTTAGTTCCCGGCCTGTTGGTCTGGGTGGCGTGTGGCATGGGTCAGCGGGGTGTAGTAGTTAAGGGCAACGGCTTCTAATCTGGCTTCTAATCTGGCAAGCCGGGTTGATTGATTGATTGATTTGATTTCTTACCCGCCACTCTTGAGAACGTCTCACAGCGGGTTACAAAGGAAAATAAAAAGCTCACATTGATTAAAACATTAAAATGTTAATACATTAAGATCATATACGCTGACAGCGATGAAATTAAACCCCATCCCATATCCACCCTCCACATGGAATTCCAAGAAGCATTGGAGTGGGGAGAGAGAGGCATGCTGGCATCACACCAGCATATGACATCACTTCCTTGGCAAACTGGAAGTGATGTCATGACATCAAGAGGTACTCTTGCATTCTCAAAACTAGTGTTTTAGACACACACACACACACCCAACATCATGTTACTACTTCAAGTTTTCACGGGAAATGACATTTCAGCCTGGAGAAGAGGAGATTGAGAGGGGACATGATTGCTGTCTTTAAGTATTTGAAAGGTTGTCACTTAGAGGAGAGCAGGGAAAGGTGTCTGTTGGCAGCAGAGAACAGGACCTGCAGTAATGGATTTTAACTATGTGGAGAAAGATATTGGCTAGATAGGGGAAAAATTTTCACAGTCAGGGTAGTTCAGCAGTGGAATCGGCTGCCTAAGGAGGTGGTGAGCTCCTCTCACTGGTAGTCTTTAAGCAGAGCCTGGACAGATACTTTTCATGGATGCTTTAGGCTGATCCTGCATTGAGCAGGGGGTTCGACTAGATGGCCTGTGTGACCCCTGACAACTCTGTGATTCTATGATTCACATGTCAATACAATGCTAGCATCTTCCCCCCCCCCTTCGTTTGCCACCTTTTCCACCCACCAGCTTTTCATGCCCCACCAGGCAAAAACTGGGGATTGCCTGTAGGTCTCTCAGCATATCAAGAGACCTGGCAACCCTAATTCCAGAAGCCTATTATTAGTGTTGCCAGCTCTGGGTTGAGAAATACCTCGGTGGTGGAGCCAGGAGTGGGCAGAATTTGGGGCAGGGAGAGACAGCAGAGGGACCTCAGCTATGGCGTCCCCTGTAGCCCTATTCTCCAGGGGAGATGAGCTATAATGCTAGTGGATCCCCAGGCCCTACCTGCAGGCTGGCTTCCCTACCTGATAAACTAGAGAAGTCCTGTCTTTAGGCACAGCCAGATTTACATACAATCTTAGTAAAGTGCATCTTAGAACTTCAGGTGTTGAGGGGTTCTCTAAATACAAAGAAAATACACAAAATTACTATTATTGCTACAGTGCCTCTTAAACTGGACATCAACTTTTTTACTGTTGAGATAGCCCTGAAATATTCTTCGGGCTTTGATAAACTCCAGAAGTGGTGCAATGGTGCAGAGTATGGTTGGGAAGCATAGCTATGTGCATGCCCGCCCAGGGCCTCTCCCCTTCCCACCCCCATCACTGGCCATTTTGGGGGAAGGCAGGTCAACATGATCATATAAGGTCATATCACCTGAAAAATGTTTAACGCATCTATAGATATTGATTACTTCTCCTGCCTCCTCCCTCTAGAGCAGGGGTAGTCAAACTGCGGCCCTCCAGATGTCCATGGACTACAATTCCCAGGAGCCCCTGCCAGCTTTTGCTGGCAGGGGCTCCTGGGAATTGTAGTCCATGGACATCTGGAGGGCCACAGTTTGACTACCCCTGCTCTAGAGGTAGGGGTAGGGGTTGGGGGTAGAGGGGGGTTTTCCGCCATGTTGTTGGTCTACTGTATTTGTATTTTTTGTCCATTTTAATAGGGTTTTAATGGGGGTTTTAACTGGACATCTGTAACCCACCACAAGCCTACTATAATAATTAAACACACACACACACACACAAAATTAACTCCCACTCATTTGGGAAACCCTTCCAGGACCATCAAGAAACCCCAGGGTTTCATCAAACCCTGCTTGAAAAAAATCTGGTAAAAGGTCTCACCATGTCTAAATCCAGCCCTGGATAGAGGGGGAGAAAGTCACCCAAGATCCATCTCCCAATTCTCTTTAGTTCCGCTGCTCTGCATTCCAGCCCACGTGCTGCATCCATCCATTGTGCTTTCCTTTACATATTTGTACTGCCCTCTGCTTCAGTTCATTACGGATACAGAGCACAGGCCTAGTGTTTATTTTATTTTTTGAAAGAGCTTCTGCTTCAGCCCCATCTAATTAGTGCCGTTCATACCACGTATTGACGTCTGCCTTTCAAAGCGAAAGCAGAAGTTGCTTCTGATGAGCGCTCTGTTCCTAAGAATAGAATAGAAATGTTCGTTTTCATTCCCACTGCGGCACGTCAATGACACTTGGTGAGCAAGTCTATTTAGCTGCTTCTGAAGGGGCTGACAAATTATCTCTCCGCTCGGTTTGGTGTCTTTGCTGTTGAGAAGATGTAGCGGCTACTATTCATTCCGTTCCTCCGCAAATTCAAAGTGTCTGAACCGACTGAGGGCTCATGGCTGGATGGAAGGGCATCTGCTTTGCACGCAGGAAGTCCCAGATTGGTCCCTGGCCTCTCCGGCCAAAAAAGTATCACGCACTAGGTGATGTGGAATAATAATACATTTGTTTTTAACCCGCCCTTCCATAACTCTCAAGGCAGGTAACAACATATAAAAGCACATGCAATTAAAGTGACACATCGAAGAGAAGAAGTTGGTTCTTATACTCTGCTTTTCGCCGCTCAAAGGAGTCTCAAAGAGGCTTATAATCACCTTCCCTTCCTCTCCCTACAACAGACGCCCTGTGAGGTAGGGAGGGCTGAGAGGGCTCTGACAGAACTACTTGGCCAGAGCAGCTCTGTCAGGGCTGTGATAAGCTCAAGGTCACCCAGCTGGCTGCATGTGGAGGACTGGGGAATCAAAGCCAGCTTGCCAGTTTAGAAGCTGCCCCTCTTAACCACTACACCACCACATTGGCTGAATGTTCCTCATTTAAGACCCCCAGACACAGTGTGTTTAATAAGGAAGTTGATCTTCCGTCCTCTCCTCCTCTGGCAGTGAGGTTAGCCTTGTTAGTGAATGTTTTATCTTTAGCCTCGGCCATAAGCTTGGTGGAATAGGTCTTTCATATAGGCCCTGCAGAACTGATTTAGGTCCCCCAGGGCCCTGATCTCTCCCAGAAGCATGTTCCAAGCCCAATTTCACCTCCTTCAGGCCAGGGACCTTGGCAGATGTTGATCCATAGATCTTAGTGCTCTTGGGAGATACGGTCACATAGGTATGCTAGTCCCAGATCATTTAGGGCTTTAAAGATTAGTACCAGCAACTTGAACCTGATGCGGTCTCACTAGGACACCATGGAGGGCCCATATCCAGCCTGTGCTGAGGCAGCTGCATTGGTTGCCAGTTCTGGCCTGGATCAGGTTCAAGGTTTTGGTATTGACCTTTAAGGCTATTCATGGCTTGGGCCCAACCTATCTGAGGGACCGCTTGTCTGTTTATGCTCCCCGCAGAGTTCTTTGCCGTGCGGATACTAATTTGCTGGAGGTTTCCAGCCCTAAGAAAGTATGACCTGGATAGACCACTGGTCCGACTCCTTATAAGGCAGCTTCATGCATTAATTTATATCAAGGTCTGATGGTATGCTGTCAAGGCCTCCCTTGCCAGTGATGACAGTTCATCAGATGAAGCTGAGGATCTGGTTTCTCAAAGAATGGAAACAGCAAGGAGCTCAGCAGATGAACAAATGCCCCCGGCCATGTCAAAAAAAAAAAAAACACTGATGAGGCAGAGCCCCAGCCAGGAACTTCAAGCTGTGCCCCTAGAATCACCATGCCTTGATTTACCCAAACCAGCCAGATGCTGCCATCAGACTTAGGGCTGTGCTGCACAAGAGGAGATGGTTGGCAAGCTTAACGAGTGGCCAGTGTACAGAGGATTCTGATGGCAGTGAGTGATGGCAAGATGATTCCCAGGCAGACTGCTCAGTCTGATTTAAGGAATGGCCATGAAGAATGCAGTGTAGATGCAATGTGGATAGTTTCGAACAAAGCCCTACTCCACACTTTTGTTCCCGCTCTCCCTGACAACCCTGGATTAGCAATGACTTTGACCCTGGACATTCCCTGTTGTCATCTTGACTTCTTAGCTTTGACTCTGGACATTCCCTGTTGTCATCTTGACTTCTTAGCTTTGACTCTGGACATTCCCTGTTGTCATCTTGACGTCTTAGCTTTGACTCTGGACATTCCCTGTTGTCATCTTGACTTCTTAGCTTTGACTCTGGACATTCCCTGTTGTCATCTTGACGTCTTAGCTTTGACTCTGGACATTCCCTGTTGTCATCTTCTTAACTTTGACTCTAGATATTCCCTATTGTCATCTTGAAGTCTTAGCTTTGACTCTGGACATTCCCTGTTGTCATCTTGACTTCTTAGCTTTGACTCTGGACATTCCCTGTTGTCATCTTGAAGTCTTGGCTTTGACTCTGGACATTCCCTGTTGTCATCTTGAAGTCTTGGCTTTGACTCTGGACATTCCCTGTTGTCATCTTGACTTCTTAGCTTTGACTCTGGACATTCCCTATTGTCATCTTGACTTCTTAGCTTTGACTCTGGACATTCCCTGATGTCATCTTGACATCTTAGCTTTGACTCTTCAGTGTGTTCTAGACTGAGTGTCCCTGATCTGGTAACCCTCTGGCTTCTGACTCCTGTCTTGTTTATGACTGTGACCTTGATAATTCCTTTCAGTGCAGCAGCCTCCACAGCTGCAAGAAGTTCCAACTTCAGTTAAGACTGTGCCAAGCAGCTCTTCCTGCTCCAGGCTTCCCTTCTGACCCAGCATTGTGCTGCAGTAGCAGCACATCTGACCATACCTGGCAACACAAAAAAACCTTTGTTGACATGGCCTGAAATCAGGGCCTACTGAGACTTTAAACAGTCCCAGAGATCAGGGCCCACCGGGACCATAAACAGTTCCTGATGGCCTGTAAGACCGAACTGTTCTGCCAGGCCTGTGGATGAAGCCAGGAAATAACACCATAAAGATGCTGGCCTCCCTCTTCGAGGAACCCACTCAACCTTCACCGAGTAAACAGCACAACCCCTCAGAAGGTTTAAAAGTATAAAGTAGGCAGTTTAACATAAATTTCATATAATTTTAATAATTTTAAAGCTGATCTCTGTTATATATTTGTTGTATTGCTGTTTTTAACTGATGTTACCTACCCTGAGTCACCCAGAGAAGGGCGGGATATAAAAATTTAGAGAGAGAGAGAGAGAGAGAGATTGATATTTATTATTATCAAATACCGGCCCAATGTTGTCACATCTTGGAAAATGAGCACGGTAAACCCTGATCAAGGAATACCAGGATCATGAATGTCTCTGAGTGTCTCTTCCCTTGAAAACCCCTCCAAGGGCTTTCAGCTGTGACTTGACTGCAAAAAACAACAAGGGAATCAGGGACCCATTCCAGAGATAACATTTAACTGCCTCATACCGCTTCACACATGGCTCTAACACCAGAAACCCAGGCAGAGTCTGCACTTACTTTCTTTATTCCATTGTCAATCCTGTTGAATTCAGATCGCTTTGAACTCGATTCTTCCTCCCCCCCCCATTGAAACAGGAAAGTCTTCTGCACATAGTTAGGGAGGCTCAGAAGGGAGGGGGGAGGCAAGCCTCTTTCTTTTCTTGAAGGGGGGGGAGAGGAGCCAAGCAGGGAGCCTCTTTCTTTTCTTGGAGGGGAGGGGGAGAGGATCGAAAAAGGCAGAGGAGGAAGGAAAAATCCAGGACCGACAGAAGTTGAGAGAAATTAGGGGCTTCTCCTTTAAGGCAAGCGTGTCACATGACCAGGTGTAGCCTATCAGAGGTTCTCTACCACGGAGCTTTCTTACCCAAGCTGTATATTCAGGCTTAAAAGCAGTCTGAGATATCACACAATAAAGGTAGGGTCACTCCGGATCAATCCTTCTTGCTGCAGAAGGAAAATTAAAATCGCCCCAAATCCAAACAGAAATCGCATTCTGTGTAGAGGGCAGGGACTGAATCGATCTGGGGTTGGAATAAAAGCTCCGTGCAGTTTACACCCCAGACTTCTCCACTAGGCATTTGGTTCATTCAGCTCTGCCAACAGTGATCACCTATCTGGAAGGCACATGAGGAGGCTTGGATCCAAGCCTCCATTTCCGCACAAGACTTGTTTTTGTCGTTGATGGACAAGAATGAAGAGGAGAAATCACGTCCAAATGGGATCATTCAGACAACACGTAGCCCTCTGAATGGTGGCGAGCAGGGGCAGTATTGCTCCTTATCTCTTCCATCAGCCCTCCTACCATACTTCTTCCACTTCTAACACTGCTGGTTATTCATATGAGGAAGTAATGATGCACATGCTCAGTGTACACCGTTAGTTTCTCAGAGCAAAGTGAAGAATTAACTGGCTAATCTGAGCCTTTTTGCACTTGATCGAGTCCTATTCAAGCTATTTGTCCATCATAAGGATGGTCTGTGGTATAGGAACAGAGGCAGCTACACCAGGTTGGAGGGAAATTAGGAAGCACTGTTGTTCCATGGGTAGGGGTGTGCATCAGCCATGGATGTTGCACGTCGTTTCCTAGTTCAGTGTGTGTAATCCCGAGTGGTAGATAAAACCCTTTCAGAGAATGCTGACACAGAATCCTCTTACATATGTAATTCCAGAAGATGCCTGAGCAGAAGATTGCTTCTGCATGCACATCCCCTGTACTGCATCAGTGCACCCAGAGATACATTTCAGTGTCTGTATTTGTGCCATAGAATTTCTTTCATGCATGCCAATAGCTATAATTCAGGCATAGTGTCTTGGTTGTTCGGGGCATTTATTATTTAAGGAAGCTGTATCTCATATCCCCACCCCTTACATATTCACAATCATAAAAGGACAAAGCAATAAAAAGATTAAAAGTTATCTCCCAGCCTCTCAACTTTTCTGTATTCACAGCCTTATAGTATGGTACTTTGTTGATAGACAGACAGACAGACAGAATGATGGACATCCATCCCAATTTGAAGTCTCAGTTCAAAGAGTGAGCATAATGGAACATATGGTATAACTCACAATGCAACCCTGAAAACACTTTCCTGGGAATAAGCCTCCTTGTATACAACCACATTTACTCCCGAGTAGACATTTTTGTATTTATTTATAAAGTTTCTATCCTGCCCTCCCAATAAGACGGCTCAGGGTGATGTCCATCATATTAAAAGCACCATAATAAAACATCATAAAATAATTAACCATTAAAATTTCTGGGGAAAAAATAACATTTAAATATAATATTAAATTGAAGCAACTATTTAAGTTAACATCAGCAATCCTGGGCTGGGACATCATCAGATCTTCCGGAGCTATGCTCAGGATTGCTCCCTCAGTTCCATAACTAAGGTGCCACGATGTTCTCCCAGGTGACAACTCACCCTCCTCATTAGTAATCCCCCTACCCAGGCAGGACCTGGGGATCCCCTGGAATTATAGCTCCTGTCCAGACTAAAGAGATCAGTTCCCCTATAGAAAATGGCTGCTTTGGAGGGTGGACTCCTTAGCATTATATTCCACTGAAGTCCCTCCCAGCCCCAAATCCCACCCACTCCCAGCTCCACCCCCAAGATCTGGCAGCCCTATTACTTCATTAGGTGGGGGCATATGGATAAAGTCCTGCCCATCTGAACTGTTAGGCAAGGATATGCTGAAAAAGATAGTTCTTTAAGTATTCTGGTCCCAGGTCATTGTAGAATCATAGAATAACATAGTTGGAAGGGACCTCCTGGGTCATCTAGTCCAACCCCCTGCACTATCCAGGACACTCACAACCCTATTGCTCATCCACTGTAACCTGCGACCCCCTTGTGCCTTCACAGAATCAGCCTCTCCATCAGATGGCTATCCAGCCTCTGTTTAAATCTCCAAAGATGGAGAACCCACCACCATTGAGAAACCGCTCTGTCAGGAACTTCTTCCGGATGTTTAGATGGAATTTCTTTTGAATTAATTTAATCCTATTTGTTATGGTCTGTCCCTCTGGGGCAAGAGAGAACAATTCTGCTCCATCCTCCATATGGCACCCTTTAAAATACTTGAAGAGTATTCAGATCCCTTCTCAGTCATCTCCTCTCCAGGCTAAACAGACCAAGCTCCCCCAACTTTTCCTCATACGTCTTGGTCTCCAAACCCCTCACCATCTTTGTTGCCCTCCTCTGGACATGCTCCAGTTTGTCTACATCCCTCTTCAACTGGGGTGTCCAAAACTGAACACAATACTGTAGGATTTTAATGCTGATGATCAACATCTTGAATTAAGCCTGGGAGTCAGTTCTGTCAGGACGAGCTCAATGTGTTCTCTGGAGCACACCAGAGATGGAGTCCTGGCCGCAATATGTTGTACCCATGGAAATTTCCAAACCATTTTCAAGACAGCCCCATGTAGAAGGCCTTTCACTATTCCAGTCTGAATGTCATCAGTGCATGGATAGCTGTAGAATCATAGAATCCAGTTGGAAGGGACCTCATGGGCCATCTAATCCAACCCCCTGCACTGTGCAGGACACTCACAACCCTATCGCTCATCCACTGTAACCTGCCACCCCCTTGAGCCTTCACAGAATCAGCCTCTCCATCAGATGGCTACCCAGCCTCTGTTTAAAATTTTCCAAAGATGGAGAACCCACCCCCTCCCAAGGAAGCCAACTTATGCTTGCTGAGACAAGCCTAAAACTGGGCAAAGACCCTCCATGTCACAGGAGGGTATCTACACCTCCATCTGTAATTCATGATGTGAAAGCATCCCTATTCTTCAAAGCTGCTATTTCAGAGAGAGGGTGGCCCCCATTCGGACGAGTCTCATATTCCTCCACTGATTGGGCTGTCCATCAGCAACAGACATTGGGGGAAATTATTATTACATACTTCTTGACTTCAGAAGGCAGCTTTTTAACAACAAAAAAGATCAAAATTAGAGAAAGCCACCTGTCAGTTGAGACTAACTGCCAATTACTTGAAAATGCTGTACAACTATACAATGCTGCAAGCTACTACGTCCATGGGTTCTGTCTGAAAAACTGCCTTTGAAAACTTAGTGCTGCACTCCCCAAATGTAAAAAATCTAGACCAGGGGTAGTCAAACTGCAGTCCTCCAGATGTCCATGGACTACAATTCCCAGGAGCCCCCTGCCTGCTAATGCTGGCAGGGGGCTCCTGGGAATAGTAGTCCATGGACATCTGGAGGGCCGCAGTTTGACTACTCCTATAGACATTTATACTATCAGACTCAATCAAGGGATAAGAACATAAAGTAAAAATACAAGAAATATTAACCACTGCCATGAAAAAAAGTGACAACCAGAGGCAGTTTCTCAAAAGACTGCAACAAAACTTTAAAAAGGAGGGGGGGGGGACACTTTCTATTGATTGGGTTTCAGGTGAGACTTCAGGTAGAGGCCCTTCCAGGAGGGCATGTAGTTATCCATGCAGATTTACCTGAAACCCCAGTCCTTAGATTCCCACTGCAGCCTTTTGCACTATGTTCGCTTCTCTACTTAACCTCCACTGATGAAAAGGTCTGGGGCATTTTGTTATCTCTCGGTCCCATGGTTTTCTGGGGCAGGGGTAGTCAACCTGTGGTCCTCCAGATGTTCATGGACTACAATTCCCATGAGCCTCTGCCAGCGTTTGCTTTAGGATGCTTTGGGCTGATCCTGCGTTGAGCAGGGGGTTGGACTAGATGGCCTGTCTGGCCCCTTCCAACTCCATGATTCCATGATTCTACCATAGGTTGACTACCCATGTTGTGGGGCATCCTTGTTTGTTAGGTTAAACATCACTCTTTCCATCATTTTGCAGGGCAAATTTGCAAGCCAAATATTCTAACAGAATGATGCCTCATGGCCTGCAGATGATCAGTACACCCTTCTATATTTTGCTCAAGTTCCCTGTATTTGCAGTGCTAAGGAGCCACTATATTATGTCCCTATTAAACTACCACTTACCTCCCTTCTCTCCAGAAACTGTTCTTATTCAAAGATATAATGATCTGAAAACTGACTCAGGTAGGGCTAAATATGTATCAGTCCTTCAGCTCTTGGTCCCAAATAGAATTCCTAGAAATTGTCTGTGGCTCAAGTTTGTATGTCCATGAGATTCTAGGGTGGAAAGGAAAGGAACACACTTCTGGCCATGCCTTTCAAAACACATTTCCCACTGTGCTCCTAGGTACAGTGTGGGCATCCAGTGAGAAAGGAGGCGAAATGCAGCAAGAAGCACCAAAAAACCTTCAGAACCTAGGGAATTAGAGCAAACATGCCCCAGCTTTATGGATTACAGCATTCAAAGCATTTGGCCCTTTTACTGCACATAGGCTGACCCGACAGTCAGTCAATAAACCACATCCCAGCTCGGGTGCTGGGAAAAACCAGGAGAGAGAAGAAGGTGGTCCCACAAAGGCACCAGCCCCTATGTGCAGCCCTTGCCCCCTGGGAGTGGAAACAGGCAAGTGCTCTCAAGCTAGGCATGCTGCTACCCGACTCCGCCCTCCAAACCCCAAAAGGGGGTCCCCACCAAGGAGGCAGGCACAGTTCTCCCACAAAATGGATCCAGCCCAATGCCTAAAACCACCATGGGTTCATAGCAAAGAAGTGCACATGAAACAATAAAACGCAGTAGTTCAGCAGTGGTATAGGCTGCCTAAGGAGGTGGTGAGCTCCCCCTCACTGGCAGTCTTCAAGCAAAGGTTGGATACACACTTTTCTTGGATGCTTTAGGATGCTTAGGGCTGATCCTGCGTTGAGCAGGGGGTTGGACTAGATGGCCTGTATGGCCCCTTCCAACTCTGTGATTCTATGATTCTATGAAACCAGGGGAAAGGGGAGAGAGGGAGGGAGTGTCCAAAGCAACAAGCTGGCACAACCCTGGGCTTTAAGCAGGCAAGATGCGGGGCTGGGCAGCCAGGATGCTCACCCAAGCCTGCTCCCTGCACAGCCCAAGGGAAGGAGCCAGCGAAACAGATGGTGATAGTGGTTAAGAGTGAAGGCCTCTAATTGGGAGGCCTGGGTTTGATTCCCCTCTCCTCCCTATGCAACTAGCTAGGTGACCTTTGGCCTGTGACAGATCTTTCAGGGCTCTCTCAGCATCACAGTTCTTTCAGAGCTCTCTCAGCACCACCTACTTCCCAGGGTGTCTGTTGTGGGGAGAGGAAGAGAAGGCGATTGTAAGCTGATTTGAGTCTTCTTTGAGTAGTGAAAAGCGGGATACAAAAACTAGCTCTACTTCTTTCAGGGCATATCCAAAGGAAACCTAATAGAAACAAAAGGTTCTTCTTGCACAAGGTACCTTGCTCAAGGTACCTTGAGACTCCTTCAAGTAGTGAAAAGTGGGTTATAGAATAAACAACTCTTCTTCTTCGAAAGAATAATCACATTTCCTACTGGTCTGTTGTTGCTTCTCCATATGCAGGAACTTTCCTTTGTTGTTATTGGACACCTCCCGATGAAAAATCTAGTCTTCACCAACTCTCCATTGATTTCAGTAGGATTTATGCGTAGATAACTGGAGGCCTGCTGCATGCTCATAACGCTGTGGAACAAATCATTGTTTCACCATTTTGCAGAGAGACAAATGAAGCGGAAGCGGCAACGTCCCCCAGACAACTCAGCTAAAATTTGAAACTGGCCTCTCCGATCCATAGCGAACGGTCAGCTTGACGGAGAACACCATCCGGCTTACAGCTTGCCTTCTTAACAAATGCTTTTCACTGCCGTTCCATGATAGGTATTTTCTTTTGTTTTCCGCGTGCCTTTCCTCTGTTTGAGGGAATTATTTAGCCTTTGGTTCTTCAGGCCATTGTTTTATGTCCTATATGGCTCAGCTTCTTGGGTTATATTTAACCAGCCCCATGTCTCTGGAGAAAAACAACCCAATAGCCCTTTTCCGTGTTCCGTTCCTGGAGCTCCCATCGCAAGTGCCAAGGCTCTAAAACAGCCATCCAAACTTTTTTACCATTGAGAAAGCCCTGAAACATTCTTCCTCCAGATAGCATAAGGATCACTGCAACAGGACTTTGTCTGGACCAGCATTGTATCCTCCATGTATGCTCTTTACTTTCTAAAACAGGGGTAGTCAAACTGCGGCCCTCCAGATGTCCGTGGACTACAATTCCCAGGAGCCCCTGCCAGCATTTGCTGGCAGGGGCTTCTGGGAATTGTAGTCCATGGACATCTGGAGGGCCGCAGTTTGACTACCCCTGTTCTAAAACAAAGGATGCCAGGATCAATAAGAACTGTACTTTCTGGCTTGGAAGGCTTCCCCTAATTCCAATTTGAGAAATAAATGTTTAGACCAGTGTTTCTCAACCTTCCTAATTCTGTGACCCTTTAATACAGTTCCTCATGTCATGGGGACCCCCAACCATAAAATTATGCAAATGTTCTTTCACAGAAATTAAACTGATACTGACCAATGGCATGGAGATCCATCGTTCATGATTGTATATAAAAAAATTTTTTCCCGAGTTTCTCAGTTCAGTTCTGCCTCTTGTCCCACCAGGCTGATCTTACTCTTTTCTGCTGCTCTAGGCAGACGAATGCTCTATCTTGATCTACCTTGCAAGGCTGTTGTGTGGATGAGGCCCCCCCCCCGGCCAAGCTGCTTGCCCTGCTTCAACCCCTGTGAAAGGGTCGTTCGACCACCCAATGGGGTCCCAACCCCAAGGTTGAGAACCACAGGTTTAGACTGAGGCATTCTTCGATTATGTCAGCCTTTTTCAACCTTTTGACCATGGCGGAGCCCCTGAAATAAATTGTCAGGCTTCAAGGGGCCCTGGAAGTGATGTCAGCTGGCCCCGCCTTTCTGCCACGCCCCCAGAAGTGACATATCACTGGAAGTGACATAACCACCCACGTTAATAGGCAGGCTCAAGGAGGATTGAGGGGCAGGAAGTGGTTTAAGGTGGGTATGTCCCCCCCCCCCAGGCACAGAAACCATGAGATAATTCACACTTGGGAAGGGGCAGGCTTCTGGCCAATTCTATTTAGGCAGAGGAGGAAAGGCTGCAGACCCCACTGGTGCTCCCACAGACCCCCTCCAGAGCTCCTGCAGACCCCCAATAGGCTATGGACCCCTGGTTGAGAATCCCCGGATTCCATAAATAACAAATCACGAGAGAGGATGTACATATGTGAGGACAGGGAGGATTTCATTCACCTGCTATAACCCTGTCAATGCTGAAGAACAAAGGAGCTATCTCCGTTTTGTATCTTTAAGAGACAGCTTGCTGGGAAGGCCTAAAAGAGTCACACCTGTGTCATCTGGTTCAGCTGGGCTTCATTGGTTGGTCAGTTTAATTGTCCTGATTGTTACATCAAAGGGCTGTCAGGCTATAACTGCCCCAGAACTCTGCTGTTTGGTGCCTTAGTATCCAGCTGCAAGGTTTCTGTGTCGGGCAGCTAACCCATGGATATTTGGGGTTAGATTCCTGGAGTCAATTAGATTTTTCCTCTCTGAAGTCTGCCAGCATCAGTGGGAAGGCTTGCTAAGATAGGGACAGCTATTTATTATATTTATGCTGCAGTGTTTTATCTTTGCCGCCTATGCTTTGGCTCAAAATATCTTTTATGCAACGATGTTTTCTATCTAGCTTGGTCTGTGTGAATTCGTTTGGCTCTCTTTATCCTGTAAGAACCCAGAGGGGCTGGGCAGTTTTACCCTCCCCTGGCTCGGAGAGTTCTTACCCTACATTTTTAGGCCTGCCCTAATTCTCGAATCACATTTCAGAGCTGAACTCAAGTCTCTCTTGAGGGGGCTTTCGTCTGCCTCATGAGGCCAAAGCTGCAGACACAGAAATAGTGGGGCTAGATAGCCAGCTGTCCAAAAGCAAAGTTACAGTTCTGTTGCCTGTGAGATTTGCGTTTTTGTGCCTGTTGACTAATTCTGCTGCTGGTTTCATGCCATTTTCCCCTTGTTTATTTCCCTCTTTATGTTCTTTACCACATCATCCAAACCGGTCAGTCAGGGATTCCATAGTGAACATGATCACTTCACTTGGCTACCAAGCAAGTCTCATTCAGGTATATGAGAACACTGCCAAGAAGGAAAATAATGCTAATTCAGAATGAATTCATTGTTTACTTCTCTGGTCACATCCATGGCCTCAACCCATCAAATAACCATACTCCCGTTTCATCAGAGCCCCCTTAAAATTGCTGAAAGGTAGGGTGGGTTGGTTTTGGTGTGTGTTTTTTTTGCCACTGCTGAAATATGTTTACAAAATGCGGTGCATGCATCTGCATGGCAGGTCAGCCCTAAACATTATGTGTTCGGGATTGTTTGCATTCGGGGTGGGGTTAAGACAATCCAACTTGGAAATGAGGTTTATGTCAATTATTCTGTATGGAACAGAGGAATACCGGCCTTCCCAGAAAGATGCAGATCTTAGTGCTGATTTTCCAAAGCAAAACTAGGCATGCTTTATGGAGTGGGTGGACGGAGACTTGTGAACCACTTACAACCACCACCGCCACCCAGTTCAGTATATGCACCTGTTAGTAAGACCTAAAATAGCATCTTACATAAGACTGCAATTGACTTTTCTTGACTGGTTATGGAACTGCTTCCACTATTGATCCCAGAAAGCAAAAAAATATGCTCCCTTTCTTTCCTGCCGCTGCCTTGAACTCCCCTCCCTCATCTGTTCCTTCCCCCTCCCAAGATGTTTAGCAAAGTGGCAGATGGTGTTAGTCATACAAAGTGCATACTCATTGATCTCACATATGGAGAAATAAATGTGTTTACGAAAAAAAGGATCCAGAATAATGGGCTTCCCTCCTCCCCAAGACCAAAGACATCGGAAAATAAGAAATTACAGTGTCAGGTTTATATAGGTTTATATCTCCATGCCAAAATGTACAATATGAAATAACAACGCAATGCACAGATCTCTTATTTGTCTTCCAATGGAATTTGTTGTATATAAATGATTACTCAGCATGCTCTATCATTGCCTGTCATGGTTTTCCAAGTCCTCTTCCCCCCCAGCCACCATGGACAGAGTTACTGAGTTTTGATTCTTGTAGATCAGTCTTTCTGAATTATTTTACATTCTTCAGGACTTGAGAAACCCTAGATATGGCACAATGGCTTGGGAAGCACAGCTGTGTACAAGCCTACCTGAGGCCCCTTCCCTTCCTACCCCCTCCAGGCCCATCACTGGCCATTTGGGGGGGGGGGCTGACATTACCATATATGGCTATATCACACTGGATCCAAACTTCATATCCAAGCTAATATTCTCCTTGCTGTGTCACCATGACTCTTATGGGACCATTTTTGTTCTCGTGGAACAGGCAGCCCCCAGAGCAAGTTTCCATACAGTTGACAGTCATTCCTTTCTAGGAACCACTTGGCCACTCATGATGAGGACATCAAGGGGCACTGAATAGTTGCATGTCTGATTCTGTGAACTCAGGCAGATTGTGGGTGGGCAGAAGGGATTGTGTGGGTGCTTGGCTCTTTTGGCCCTTTCTTGCACTCCCAGGGAAATTCCAATTGTCACTTTGGGACCAGGAAGCAAATTTCTTTCAGCCAGGCTGGCCAGGGATTCTGGTTTGGGGGAGCATCATCTGGGCATGGAATTGGGGTCACAGTGGGTGGGCATGTGGTTGTGAATTTCCCGCATTGGACTAGATGACCCTGGGGGTCCCTTCCAACTCTATGATTGCTATGATTCTATAATTAACGCTTTTTACACTCCACTTTTCACTACTTGAAATAGTCTCAAAGACGCTTACGATCATCTTTCCTTCCTCTCCCCACAACAGACACCCTGTGAGGTAGGTGGGGCTGAAAGAGCTCTGGAGGACTGTGTCTAACCCAAGGTCTCCCAGCTGGCTGCATGTGGAGGACAAGTGGGGAATCAAACCCAGTTCTCCAGATTAGACGTAGCTGCTGTGTTGTGGTTAAACACTAAACTGGCTCTTCAAACAGAAAGTGAGTGCCCGGATAAACACAATACATTCCTCAGTCAGATCACTTTCCTTTATCATTTTTATCCAGCCTCCCCCCAAGGCACTTAAGGCCGTATCTATGATTTACCCTTCTTTCCTTCATCTTCATGACAGTCATCCTGTGAGGTTATTTAGACCCCAAGGTCACCTAATGATTTCATAGCTGTGTAGAGATTTGACCATGAGCACAGGTCTCCCTAGCTCTGATTTAACATTATACCACACCGTCTGTCCTTAATGTAGAGTAGTGGCTTCTCAATTACTAGCACGTGTTCATATGCATGGGATTGATTGGTACGGTAGCAGAAATGTTAATTATTCCCACCCTTTAATGTTCACGGGTGAGATAGATTACTGATCCATGGTCAAGGTTATGACTATGGATTATTCCGGATTAGGGGTTATGTATCCCATATGCTCTCCAGCTCTAAAACCCGTTAGGGCAAGTATGTTTGTTTGTTTTTCAGGGACAACTGGAAGAAATGGTGCCTAATTCCTTGTGCAAACAATCATTGAGAGAGAATTTCTAACCTCTTGCCTACATGGTGTTGTATAATTAAGGACATACCTTGCAGGAAAGACAACCCTTCCTCTAGGGGCCCAAAGTTTGCAGACAGGAAGGTCTACCGACTCCAATTATTGTGTGAATCGGCAGTCACATTGGGCCTGTTTCCATTGTTATGCTCTCCCCATGTAAAAACCCACAAATGTGGGTCTAATATGCGAGAAGTCTTAATGGGGGTGAGGAGAAAACATCGAGGCTGCTTGCTGTACCTTGCAGAGAAACAAATCATACAAAAGAAAGACCTAACACAGAGGGGTGAAGCTCAACTAAAGGGCTTTGTCCAGCAGTGAGTATTTGTTATGAACATAATGATGTAGCTGCCACACACACACAAAGGAAAGAAAGGAAATTCGGGGTAGCATGACTGATCACAGATCGCTGCCCTCCAGAAATGTTCATGCTCCCCAAATTAAAAAGTGAAGCCATAGCTTTTGTATGGAGTGCCTAATGAGATAAGAAATAAAATATAGAATAGAAGAGCACCTTTGAGTCATCTAGTTCTCACAACATATTACAGGCTGGTGTCATTATTAGGTACAAGAAATCACAGCCTGAAGGCTGCCTGAATTTTATTCATGAACTTTGGAAAGACTCAGGAAGCTCATCCTGTTTATTTTAATAAAAACTCAGGGATAAGAGTCACTTCTCTTCTGGATTGGCCTAAAGTTCTTCTTGAAGTACAGGGAGAGCTGCTGTAAACTTTTAATGTTATTTTGTAATTAACAATGCTGAGATTTTAT
This sequence comes from Paroedura picta, assembly GCF_049243985.1. Taxonomy (NCBI): domain Eukaryota; kingdom Metazoa; phylum Chordata; class Lepidosauria; order Squamata; family Gekkonidae; genus Paroedura; species Paroedura picta. The sequence goes on along the minus strand of NC_135370.1, from coordinate 38,300,675 downwards.
ATGTTTGGAAGATGTTACCTCTAACGTTTTTTTAACTCGCCCTCGGGAAAGGGGGAAGGGGGCTAAAAGTCTGAAAATAAATAAATTACATAAATTTTATTTTAATTTAGGTTGTGTTTAGTTAATGTTTTTTTGTTTAAGTGGTTCCTGGTCTTCTGTCATTAATTCTTGCCTGATTACAAACTGGCATATTTTTTCAAAATTGCTTTGGTCTCTAATGGGGGGAAAAGCAAGGTATAGATAGATTGCCTTGACCTGGGTGGTCCAGGCTAGCTTGATCTTAACAGATCCCAGAAGCTAAGCAGGGACAGGCCTGGTTAGTATTTAGATGGGAGACCACCCAGGCCTACCAGAGGCAGGCAATAACAAGCCTTGGAACATCTCTTGCCTGGACAACTCCACAGGGTCTCCATGTCAGCTGTGACCAGATGACAAAAGGGGAGGGGGAAGATAGGTGACTTCAAGTAAGATTTCTCTTCTGGGCTATTGAACAAGGATCAGACATGATCCTAGTGATGGGTGGGGGCTATCAGCTTCTGTCGGGACATGCAAGATCTGTTGGCATGATTCCATAGCTTATGAAGAATACCCTACAGAGGGCATAAGAGATGTGAATTTTACATATTTAGATTAGAAACTTGATGTTATTTTTTTAAATCTCCAGTCTCCTGATTGGCTAAATTGGAGACTTCCTGCTCCTTTGAGCACATTTCCTTCCTGATTGCCTCCTGACTAATAGTTAGTCAGTTATAATATTAGGACGCTCTCCCCCCCCCCACACACCCAATTTCCTCTTTATGAAGTTTGTTTCTGTTCTAAATAAAACTATTTTATTATTTTAAGCAGCTGGTACTATACTTTCTTGCATATTTAAATCCTTTCTTGCATATTTAAATCCTGCCAACAGCCTCTAGGTGGGGCCTGGAGTCTTCCCATAATTACTACTGATCTCCATCCACAGAGATCAGTTCTCCTGGAGGAAAAAACAGATTTGGAGGGGATATTGTATGCTATTATATCTCCATTGAGATCCCCCCCCCCAACTCTGGCCCTAAATCTCCAGGAATTTCCCAAGCAGGTGGGACAAACTTAGGGGGAAAGATACCCCTCACCAGGGCCTAGAGCAACCTTTTTCAACTTTTTGACCATGGAGGTAGAGCTGCAATATTTTTCAAGCTTTGAGCTACCAGGAAGTGATATCAGCTGGCCACGTCTCCCAGCCACATACACTCTAGGCTAAGGTGACCAGATTTTGATGGAGGTAAAGCGGGACACCAGGGGCAGCGGAGGCAGCCCCTCCCTCCTTCTGACTGGGCTCACTGTCCTAGGACCTAGGAAGAACCACTCCAAGGCCAGCCAGCTGGCCAGTTTCTCCCTCCCAGCCTCCAGGGAGTGCATGCACCTCCACTCCATCACCAACTTGGCACAAAGTTCCGGCTCCAGCTGCAGGAGGTAGCAGTCAGCGCCGGGGCCAGGCAGAGCCGCATGGAGCTGGCTAGCCGCGGGACTTCTGAAGACTCCAGCGGGACTCGGAACTTCCCCCAGAAAAGTGGGAGTGTCCCGCCAGAATCGAGACATCTGGTCAGCTTACTCTAGGCCAAGGAATCCTGTGCTAGTGCCTAGGGAAAAGACTAAAATGGCATGGCACCACATTGTTAGAGGTGGTCCACCACATTGTAAATCAGTGGTCCACAACCTTTATTAGGTTGTGGACCGGTGGGGGGGAGGGCGATCTGGCTGCCTCGCATGCGTGGCAGCCCATGCACAAACGTGCATGCACGGCAGGTCCGCGCATGTGCGTTTGTGCCATGCGCAGCTGCGAACGTGCATGCACGGTACTTCCACGCGCACACGCATTCGTGGCAGGTCCATGCATGTGTGTTTGCATCATGTGCGGGCACATGTGCGAAAGTGGCATGCATGTGCGTTTGCGGCCTGGGAAGTTTCTAACTGCGGGGGGGGGGGGGAGTGAGCCCGGCATTGCCCGTCACCGGGCCGCAGCCTGGTGGTTGGGGACCACCAGTCTAAATTACCTCTACAGGACACAAAAATGATAGACAGCTTACCAATTAACAGAATGTTATTTAAGTCTGTGCAAGTTACTATACTTAAAAAAACAGCTCTCCAGAAGCCATTAAGACCATGCCTGTTATTAGGAGACATTCCGTATTGTTCAAGATGATGCCCTCAAGTAATAGATAAGTCAAAACAATTTATATTTAAAAAAACAATCTCCATGTACTTCATTATTTTGAACATAATTGTTAAAATAAATCGCAGATCATAATACCCTGGCCTCTCAGCACAGGTTCCAGAGAGGACAGTCGATGAAGTTAATTGGTGCAGACAAAACAGAAATCATGTTATCATCTTGAATGCGCTCGCTCGGAAGCAAGATTGCTTATCATAAAAATCATCCACACCGAACACTTTCCAACCTATGATGAAATTATTCAAAACAACTATCTTTTTTTGAGGTGAGGGGGAGAAGAAATTTGATTAATGAACCATTTCACTTGATATATTAAGGATTTTATCTCTAAAATATGTTCAGAAAGTACTTTACATTCGCTTTTTGAAAGAAAAAGACAGCTGGTAGAATGCAAAAATAATAAGGATGTATAACAATCTGAACAGGAGGCAAATCTATTGGATTTTCTAGCCTGAAATATTATATTTTTATCACATGGAGACAGTGCTTTCACTGATACACAATTTATGTGGAATTTAGCTTTTTTATTTATTCATTTCATTTGTTTCCCTCCTCTCTCCCCAATGGGGACCCAAAGTGGTTTCCATCATTCCCATCCTGTAGGTATTATATGTAGCATTTATTCTTTTACTTATACCTTATATACCATTTATACTCATAATTGTACATGTATAATGTAAAGGATGATTTATTAATGCAGAACCTTTTGAAAAAGGCATACATTTTAAAGGGTAAAAAATGCTGGCAGAAATGGAAATGACACAAAGAATTATGGGTTCAAAAGCAGAACAAAATAAAATGAGATATTTGTGGACTGACCAGAGGGCTTGGTAATTTTGGAACTTCTAAGGGTTGGATCCTGTCAACTTTTTCTGCAGGTGTATGAGGGAGGAGCAACTCCTAAAAAGGCTATTCCAGGGCCCACAGGGACAGAAAAGTTTGCCCTGAGGATTGGGAATCTAATGAGATCACCCCTCCTCCCTCTTGCCCCAATAGAAAGGGTATTAGTGACCAATTCAAATCATTCCTAATAGAAGCAGCATTTAGTTGTGAGCCACTTAAGAGTTGGATCCAGTCATTCTTTCCCACTCAGCTGGGCTTTTTGGCTCCCCCTTGGCCATGTCTTCCTCCAATGGAGAAAGAGTTCCTTTAACAAAGAAAGGTTTCCTCTGGAGACAGTGGCTGGTTTGAAGGGTGGACTCCATAGCATTATACTCCACTGAGATCCCTTCCCACCCTAACTTCTGCCCACTCCTGGCTCCTTCCCCTAAGTCTTCAGGTATTTTCCAACCCAGAGCTGTCAGCCGTAGGCAGACGGTGCAATACAGGCCATTAACAATGCATGTTATGCTTGCCGTTCAGTGCAAACCCCTTTGGATTTTCCGGAAGAAAGGTAAATGCGAGAGGCAGGCTTACAAATAAACCTTTTATGAGCCACTCCTGTAGCTGAGGATTGTAAACTTGTTGGGCATTTATATTTATGAAACTTGGTAAATTAACAATGGCAGTGAACAGCTTGAAGGGCGAGCCCAGCAACAATGGGACAGTAATTGACATTCAGATATTACAGGAAATTTAGCTATGGCAGTGAAGGAAAGTGTTGTCAAGTCACAGCTGGTTTATGGGCAATCCCATAGGGTCTTCAAGGCAAGAGATGTTCAGAGGTGGTTTGCTATTGCCTGCCTCTGCATTGCAGTGCTGGACTGCCTTGGAGGTCTTCCATCCAAATGTTAACCAGGGCTTGAGCCTACTTAGCTTCTGAAATCCAATTAGGACAGTCCAGCCTGGGCCATCCAGGTCAAGGTAACTTGGCAGTGCCCAGTGGATTTTTTTTCACCTCTGTATTTCATGGGATTTTAAATATTGCTTATTGAATCCTCAGCCTAACCAACATGGCACACATATTGTTGTCATTATTGTTATTGTTATTATTATATTTTATTTTTATATCCTACCCTTCCCTTAGAGCCTCCTGTGGTGCAGAGTGGTAAGGCAGCAAACATGCAGTCTGAAAGCTCTGCCCATGAGGCTGGGAGTTCAATCCCAGCAGCCGGCTCAAGGTTGACTCAGCCTTCCATCCTTCCGAGGTCGGTAAAATGAGTACCCAGCTTGCTGGGGGGTAAACGGTAATGACTGGGGAAGGCACTGGCAAACCACCCCGTATTGAGTCTGCCATGAAAACGCTAGAGGGTGTCACTCCAAGGGTCAGACATGACTCGGTGCTTGCACAGGGGATACCTTTACCTTTACCTTTACCCTTCCCTGGTTGGCTCAGGATGGGTAACATCAGATTTAACCAAGCAAAGTAAATTACATATATAATAAAATGTCAACAATGATAAATATAATTTGTGTTGGATCCAAAATGTGTTATTAAATATGGTACCAGATAATGTTAAAATGTCGAAAGAACTTGTAACATATATCATAACAGCTGCCAGGATACTGTATGCATCAAGATGGGGAAAAGATTCATTACTAGATCTTATGGATTGGTTAAAATACAGGACAATGGCAAAACTTAAGTATATGATACACAACAAATCAACACTGGAATTCAGAAGAAAATGGAAGATAATATTAGACTATATTGGACAGTAAACTCAAAGGGCTGGAAGAGCGGCCTTTAAACTGTATGTTTTAAGTATGAGATTAATAAAGTATCTTATCGATAACTTCTAGACAATGTATTATGAATATTCTGTCTTCTAAATAGTAGTTGTAACATATAAATATAAATAGTATTTCTTCCTCTTTTCTGTATCTTTCTAAATAAATAAAATATTTTTAAAGCATAAATTTAGGTTTTAGAATTGGAATTGAAAAATACTTCCTCTTTACAGTTAAAATCTTTCTGAGGATGGTTAGTCTGTGTTTGGCCGGATTAGTTGGCTGGCTGGGTTCTCAAGCGGGGAGGCTAGCATCTTCTTCATGGTATTCTCTGGCCTCAACTATTGGCCTGGTAGAACAGCTCCACTTTGCAGGCCCTCTGGAACTGAGGGTGTTTCACCAGGGGAGGGCCAGGGCCGGAAAAGCCCCAGCCATGGTTGAGGTCAGTTTTACCTCTTTGGGGCTGCTATAACTGATAGAGTTCCTCTAGAGAAAATGGCCACCTTGGAAGATGGACTCTATACCCCATTGAAATCCCTCCTCTCCCCAAACCCTGCCCTCCTCAGGCTCCCGCCCCCCCCCCAAATATTTCCAGGTATTTCCCAGTCGGTAACTCTACCCATCACCCATATTCAAAGGAAGAAATTCATGCATTCTCTACCCCAACGGTTCTCAAACCCCAACTGTTGCACCGGCGCATGCACGCGTGGGGGCAGCATGTGCAGGCACATGGGTGCACAGGCGCAGAACAATCTGGAGGCAGCATGGAGGCGGCCAGTGCCATGGCTCTGCCACCTGCCTCCACCTGCCACAGCCACCTACCGCTGCCACAGCCACCAACCTGGCGACCTCACTTGGGGTCAGGACCCCAAGGTTGAAGACCACTGCTCTACCCCCTTTTGAATGGGAATGAGGTTTTATTGTGAGAGAGTCTGGATTTTGACTTTCTTCTTCCCACCCAAATGTAACTAAATCCACAGGCATATTAACCACCTCAGTGCCTGGAACAGGCTTTTTATCATGGGAGAAATGTATGTACGGCAGCTTTTGTATGAACCTTGTTGGGTTGGGACTCAGCTCTTTCAAACGAAGTTGCCTAAGGATCTATGGAAGCATTGACCACACAGATATTTTTACTAGCCCATTCCCTTCCTGATTCATCAAAGTCTTGCAAGTCATTCTAGATTATGTGTGTTGAAGCCACAATTCTCATTCATGGCAGAGTTTGGTTACCAGACTTCCGCACAGGAAATACGGTGTGTTCGATATAGATGACTCGCTGGAGGCAAAAATATGCATCTACTTAAAAGCGCAGCTGGCTGATTAAGAAAATTTACAACTACTGTCAATGTGGCTGTTAAATCTAGGAAAGAGGAAAAAGTGGAGGCTGGAGTTAAATTCGTTAAGCCAAACAGCTTAACTTCCATGCCTCTGAGGCAAGATTTTCCCTCCAGTTTTCTTTCTGTTTTGTGACTGAGCCACCATAGTTACCTGTTTTATTCTTTCCTGAAGAATTCTAGCTGTCTCACCTCACAATAGTACCATATTTAGCACAATAGTACCATATTTTTGCTCGGCCCAGGAAACTGATAGTAGGAATGGGAGCCCCCTTTAACTTCTGTGGTTTAAATGGCCCTCAAGAAGTTTCCGATGTTATGAATTACACTGTATTATCCCTACATCTTTTGTAAACCACCCTGAGCCTCAGGGGAGGGTGGTATAGAAATAAAAGAAATAAATAGATATAAATAAATAAATATATTCCAAATTGATAAAATATTTTATTCAACATAATGGTAACTCGATATAGAAAATTCTGATGCAAAATCAGTAGATGCATAGACTTTAGTTATATTTCAGGCTAATAAGAGCTTCTTAAACTATTCACAGTTACTTAAAATCTTTATGTTGAGAGTCTTTTGTTCCGGTGTTTTCCCAAACACTCTAGTACAGTGGTCCCCAATCTTCTTGTAGTCGGGGTCTGCCTCCGAGGGTGGGAGAGAGCCGGCGGCCCGGCCACAGCAGCTGCACGTAAACGCGCACGCACAGTTGCTGCGCATGTGCGTTTTCGTCACTAGGTGGCGCTAACTCACACGCGCAGAACAGCCGCACATGCACGTTTTCACCAGCAGGGGGCGCAAACACGCATGCGTGGCAGCTCCGCGTGTTTGCGTCGCTGGCGTGCCAGCGGCCGCGCCTGCCTCTTCCCCCCCTCTCGCTGCGGGTGGGAGGCAGGCGCGGCCGCTGGCGGCCCGGTACCATGGCCTTAACAGCCTAGTACCGGGCTGCAGACGGGGGGTTGAAGACCCTTGCTCTAGTATACTTTGAGTATTTTCTGCCTGGTTTCCGGAAGGCCAGCACACTCTTCCCAGTATCCAAACACCATCTCTTGAAACATTAGTACTCATCTTGAGTTTTTAACTGATTCTTAAGGTCTCTAACCACACTAAATTAGGGATCACTCTTCAGAACTAACTTCCTTTTTGAATGGATAGGGAAATTCTCCCCTCACTATTTCTATCTCCCTTCTTTGGCACAAACAGGAGTCTTTGCCTACATCACAAACTTCCTTGCCAACTTTCCCCCAGTTCTCCATCTGTGTAAAATTGTACTCAACTGTTCTTGGTTGAAAGTAGATGGAATTCTCCTCAGCATCCAGAGATGTGATGCTAACCAATCAAATTGCTTGGAGCAACCTGTCACTCAAGGCTCTCTGTTTCTATGAAGAATTAGCCCTTCACAGTCCTTTAGTTGCTTGTACAGCACTTCCAAGCTTCTTAAAAGTGCAATATATCACAACAGCTATGCAAGGAAGAAAAAGAAAAAGCCATTTATTACAACAAACTGGAAAGTTCGGGATTCTTCCTCATTTAAAAAAATCCCCAAAATTAGATGACTCTCTTTGAAATGTTGTAGTTCTTCTTAAACTACTATAGCGCAAAGCTGGATGTATCCCAAGGAAATACAGTTCTTCTTCCAGGATGTTTATGTGATCATAAGAAGCCAGCCAGGCATGCCACCACTTTGGGTTTCTCCTGTTTTTTTTAGTAAGAATACAGTGTGTACCTGGGCTTTGGTTCTAGAGAAAGAGGCACAGATCTCAAAAATCTGCAAATCACATCCTCAGGTATAGAAGTTCTTCTCACTAATCTCCGTGACTTTAGGAAGCCTACCAATTTAAAAGAAGCATGGGGAAGAGGAAAGTCAAGGGAAATACCTTCTCCGCCTTTTGAATAGCAGATGCTCAGAAAACACTGACCGATGTATCCCTCCCAGGAGAAAATCTTGGTCTCATGCAGGTGTCTGAATCATTCAACATATGGATACTGGAGGTGGTTTCTAAGTGGAGAGCACGGCATATTATTAAGTGATAAAATAGTACTGATCTTGAGCTCAGAGGCAACATCAGGGGAAAGTCTCAGCCTCTATGCTCTTTTGTGGGCCCTCCAGAGGAACTGGTTGGCCACTGGATAAGACATGGTGCTGCACTAGAAAAACCACTGGTCTGATCCAGCAGGGCTCTTCTTATGTTGTAGAACAGGGGTAGTCAAACTGTAGCCCTCCAGATGTCCATGGACTACAATTCCCATAAGCCCCTGCCAGCATTTGCTGGCAGGGGCTCATAGGAATTGTAGTCCATGAACATCTGGAGGGCCACTGTTGGACTACCCCTGTTCTAGATCCACCCCTGATGTGTGCTTAGTTGCAAGATAAATCCAATCCATTCTTTTGGCACTAAGCAGCACTAAAGACATAGAATCATAGAGTTGGAAGGGGCTATACAGGTCATCTAGTTCAACCCCCTGCTCAATGCAGGATCTGCCTAAAATACCCATAAGTCCAAGCTTGATTCACAGTTACAAAGATGAGTTTGTTTTCCATAATAAAATAACTGTTGTTCTCGGGAACAAGTCAGCCATTCCAAATTGCAATTAGCTGCCACTGAAATCAGTGTCGCTTTAAGCATTTAAGCAAAGCCAGTCTTTGACTCTGTTAAATTTCATTGCAATGGGGAAGACAGCATGAGAAACACAGGGCTGTCACCTCAAAATGGAACTTCACTTCAGATGTCCACCCATTCTGTAACTAAGTATGTATTAAATTGTATGCCAGTTTCATAACATCGGCTGTTTTAGTGTCCCTGCCAGCCAGTGATGTGGAGGAAGGATGGTTGAAAACGATGTGAAAATTGTTTCAGAGGATAGCAGCGTTGGTCTGCAGTAGAACAGTAGTCCAGGAGCATCTCCAGAGGTGGCTAAACTATGGCTTTCCGGATGTCTGCGGACTACAATTCCCATGAGCCCCTGCCAGCTGAATTATTGAAATAATCATTGACTATCTTGGAAACTGCTCTAAGCCAGCTTGCTGGGGGGAGTAGTCAAGAAATCCTAACAAACAAATAAATAAAGTAACTACGTGTTACACAAGGTATGGATTCAGTCCAGGGGCTGCCATATCCCCTCACTGGCAGTCTTCAAGCAAAGGTTGGATCCACACTTTTCTTGGATGCTTTAGGATGCTTTGGGCTGATCCTGCGTTGAGCAGGGGGTTGGACTAGATGGCCTGTATGGCCCCTTCCAACTCTATGATTCCATGATTCTATAGACCATGTGGCCCTTCAGTCTTCCTTACCTTTCTTGTTTGGTACCTTTTTTCTGTGGATTAGAATTTACTCATCCTGGATACTGAGAAAATTAATCCTTCAAAATCTTTGGAGAGAAAGGAACTAAGCACACCTGGAAAAAAAAGCACAGCCTAGTTACTCTGAAAGGTGAACTTGAAAACCCCTCTCAGAGTTTGCTCCGTGAATGCTGAAGGTTCTGTTGTTTATAGTTTGTTGAGTTGCTAACTTGGTGAGTTATGGGAGACTGATTCATTATCCGGCTCAGTGAGTTATCACCCCAGGCATTCTGTGTATGATTTCCGATGTCCTCGTCTGCGTTTTAGTAGAAGTCCTTCTCATCCTGACACTGATGAATTGAACAGCCCCGCCACCACAAAGAGGGGCTTGTATGTAATCAAGGCCATGGATAGATTCATTCTGGAAGTCACCGCGGCAACGCTGCTGCATAACAAGTATCCTCAGGAACGTTAAAGGAAAGAGTGCGACACGGATGAAGACAAGGACCAAGGAAATGATCTGTTTGTAATACTCACTGTTGACTGTGAGGTAGCAGATATTGACGGTAGAGTTATCTGGGGACTAACGAAGAGTTTGTTCAGTGGCAGCGAAAGTTGGACCCGCGCGTGAAAAGAGAAGAACTGAGTTCTAAGGAGGTCTCTCTCTGTGCTGACCTAAAGTTTTCATTAGTTGCAACTGTAAGTGATTTAAAAGAAGCAAAGAGGACGGGAGCCTTATGAGAGAGCCTAGCGCAAGAGTGAGAGGCCATAATTGCAGTGGCTACGGTAATTGAAGGTGAAATGTGTTATTTGCATCGGTTTATAACCCACCCGGGATGCAATTTTCATGCAGTGGGTGTAACGGAATGTGATGGATGTAATCACAGACGATCTGTCACTACATGAAGCCAGTGAAGGTTCTAAAAACCATTCTGAAAGGTAAATGGAAGGGAAATGCAAAGATCTGGCACTTGGAGAGGGGGGAAATATTTCCGAGATATTCCACTCTGAAAAGGCTGCACTGTGCATGGCTTGTTCCCCACGTTTCCGAGCTACCCCCCATTTTTGTCAAAGAATTGTGTTTCTCATAAAAGGTCAGGCCTGAATCTTCTACTATTCAGTTTAGTGACAAAGCCAATACACACAATTGCGTCTGTCTGCAGGCAGATTTTCAGCTTTCCGAATCAGTTTCTGTTAAGGAGGTCGGAGCCGATGGAAATAAACTCAAGCAATAAATATGAAAGATGAAATGACATTTAATCAATTCCAGAACAGACAGCTAAATCTACACTCTACACAGGTAGAATCTCTGCTTGGTGAAGAATATCAAGGCTACTTGGGAATTGGACATATGTGTCATCTTTAAGGCTAACTGAGTGTATTCCTGCACAAGCTTTGAAGAGTCGAAGAAGAGCTGAAGTTGTGAGCTCTGAGCCATCAATATTTATGATGGAACAAATTTAGTCTTGAAGATGTCACTTGAATTCTGTTGTACTTTGCTAGAACAGGCTAACACTGCTACCCTTTTGAAATGACTAACATAGGGGCAATGGGAATTCTTTTGAGTTGGATCTTAGAATCATAGAGTTGGAAGGGAACTCCTGGGTTATCTAGTCCAACCCCCTGCCCTATGCAGGACACGCTCATCCACTGTAACCTGCCACACCCTTAAGCCTTCCCAGAATCAGCCTCTCCATCAGTTGGCTATCCAGCCTGTTTAAAAATTTCCAAAGATGGAGAACAGCCTGTTCCACTGAGAAACCGCTCTGTCAGGAACTTCTTCCGGATCTTTAAACGGAATTTCTTTTGAATTAATTTAATCCTATTAGTTCTGGTCTGAAGACTTATGTGTGTGTGTGTGTGTGTGAGAGAGAGACAGAGAGAGAGAGAGAGAGAGAGAATCCAGGCTGAAATGTTTGTAATCCATTAAAGTCCAGGAAGAGATGTACTCCCTAATGCGTTCTAAATACGGTGGCATGCTAATTCAGCCTTTCTCAACTTTTTTTACCATTGAGAAACCCCTGAAACCTGTGCTAATTATTGTATCTGTTTGCACAGCTATCTTTTAACTCAGAATGGTGCTTGAAGAACCGAATATGGTTAGCTTTCAAAAATTGCAAGCAGAAGACTGCCTGTCCAGACTCCAAGTAGGACCTGGAGATCCCCCGTGATTACAGACTACCTCCAAACCACAGAAATCAGTTCCCTTGGAGGATATGGGTGTTTTGGAGTGTGGTGTCTATGGCATTGTACTCCACTGAAGGCCCTGTCCTCCACAGGCTCCACCCCTAAATCTAAAAGCGACATTCCCCATTCCCAAAGATTAAGGAAATTTCCGTATAAATATTCCAAAGAGGGAGGAGGAATCGGAGGAGCTGGTTCTTATATGCCATTTTTCTCTCCCCGAAGGAGGCTCAAAGCGGCTTACATTCGCCTTCCCTTTCCTCTCCCCACCACAGACACCCTGTGAGGTAGGTGAGGCTGAGAGAGCCCTGATATTCCTGCACAGTCAGAACAGCTTTATCAGGGCTGTGTTGAGCCCAAGGTCACCCAGCTGGTTGCATGTGGGGGAGTGCAGAATCGAACCCAGCTCGCCAGATTAGAAGTCTGCACTCCTAGCCACTACACCAAGGAACTGATGCACACACAGAATAAAATTGGCAGCTTATAAACAGGGCTCCTCTGGAGTGCATGTGGAGTGCCCCTGTTTAAAGAGGCTGCAGTCAACCTGTGGTCCTCCAGATGTTCATGGACTACAATTCCCATGAGCCCCTGCCAGCAAAGGTTTCAGATTCTCTATGGTACACATTGAAGAATAGGTTTTAACTAGACTGTACTCACATATATATATTTGGGGGGGGGGCATCTAGTCCAGCAGGGGTAGTCAAACTGCGGCCCTCCAGATGTCCATGGACTACAATTCCCAGGAGCCCCCTGCCAGCAAACGCTGGCAGGGGGCTCCTGGGAATTGTAGTCCATGGACATCTGGAGGGCCGCAGTTTGACTACCCCTGACTAGAGTCCCATTGAAAACAAAGGGGCTTGATTCTGATTGGATCCTTTAATTTCAATAGAATACATTTGTGACTAATTCTAACTAGATAGGGGGCTAATTTTTAAACAGCAAGTTCTAACTCACAGTTTGAGCATATTGTTGAAATAAACAAAAAAGGGAAAGAAAGCCAAAAATGATCTGACATCAAAATTAGTGTTAATAAGGCTTTCCAGAGTTTTCTGTGAGCATCAGCAATTCTGGATGTCTATTTTTAGCATCAGGGATCACATTTCCATGCGAGCGCCTTTATTAGTAAAGAACAAAGGCGAATTTAAAACATCATATATAAGCAGATTTATTTCACTTTGGAGTGTGTTTAAACATTTCTTTAAAGCCCCCACTTCTCTTTAAAAGAAAATGGCTCATGTTCCTATAACCCTAGACATTTCAGCTATAAAGAGAAAATATACATTCTGGTATGGATTGAGTTGAAAAAAGCATATTCCCTCTTCCCTGACAACACAGGCTCTTGTTTCACAAGAAAGGAAGTTTCCAACAAATTAAACAAGATGTTAAACAAATTAACATCTTCCAAAGTAAGTCCCCAGTCCCCATTGTTTCCAGCTGTATTATGGATTACTGTCAGAGAAATGAAAGTCTCAATATATTTTTCCCGTGGTCGAAAGGAAACAGAATGGCACAAAAATTTGCTAACCTATTGATTTATTTTGAATGTATGAAAGGGTAACTCCCAAGAACAAAATTTGAGTCCAGTGGCACCTTTAAGACCAACAAAGTTGAACGTAAGAGATAAGCTGTCTTGTGCATGCACACTTTTTCAGATATAATCATAGAATCATAGAGTCGGAAGGGGCCATACAGGCCATCTAGTCCAACCCCCTGCTCAACGCAGGATCAGCCCTAAGCATCCTAAGGCATCCAAGAAAAGTGTGCATCCAACCTTTGCTTGAAGACTGCCAGTGAGGGGGAGCTCACCACCTCCTTAGGCAGCCTATTCCACTGCTGAACTACTCTGACTGTGAAATTTTTTCCCCTAATATCTACTTGAAGTTTAAACCCATTACTGCGTGTCTTTTCCTCTGCAGCCAACGGGAACAGCATCCTGCCTTCCTCCAAATGACAATGAATGGAAATTACCAGTCCGTACATATAGGTTGAGGGGTGAGCATACAGCATAATGGATGCTTAACACATTCAAGGACTGAACAGGAATAACAAGCTTAGTTTATATGGTTACAATTTGTTTGGGTAATATCCCTCTTAAATCCTGGGGATACCATTGTTTGGGATATTGTAATAACTTGTGATAACTCAGTAACTTCTCTTTCTAGTCTGCTCCTGAAGTTCCTTTGCAATAAAACAGCTACTTTGAGGTCACCCACTGAATGTCCTGTACAGTTGAAATGTTCTCCTACAGGTTTCTCAGTTTTGTGATTCTTTTTGTTAGATTTGCATAGGGTTTGCCCTCTGTAGAGAACCAAAGAGCACTGTTGCCATGTAATGGCATATACAACGTTTGAAGACAAGCAAGTGAATGAGCCTGAGGTGGCTGTAGTTGATGTTGTTAGATCCAGGGATTGTGTTGTCTGGGTATATGCCGCAGCAAAGTTAGCATCTGGGATTATTGCAAAGTCTAGTACCGGTGTCCATGTTGAAATTAGAGATTGCATTATTGTTTGAGATTGGGGGGGCTGTCTGTGTGTGTGGGAAAAACGTTTGCTTCCCAATACTTATAAAAGAGAACGGTTGTTATCCAGTAGAGCGGTGGTCCCCAACCACCGGGCCGTGGCCCAGTGCTGGGCCATAAAGGCCCTGGTACTTGGCTGCGGCTCCCTCTCCCCGCCCCCCCCCCACAATAAGAAACTTCCCAGGCCGCAAGCTTGCAGCCCAGCAAGCTTCTTACTGTGGGGGGGGGAGAGGGAAGCAGGGCCGCGCACACGCAATGCTCATGCGCAGCCGGGCCGCCCATGCGCGGCCACGCAATCGCCCTCCTGCTGCCGCTGGTCCCCAGCCTGAAAAAGGTTGGGGACCACTACAGTAGAGAATGTAAGTCTCTGATGATGCATTGAACAGTCTTGAATTGAGAGCTGTAGATAATCACTAGTGGTGGGTTATATTGTCTCTTTGGGGGCCTGTCTTGAAACAGGTTTTCTCTGGTTCCCATTCCGGCTTTGTTAATCTGTTTCTTGACTTCATCTGGTGAATACTTTAGTTCCAAAAAGTTTTGTTGTGGATCCCTCAGGTGAGAATCTCTGTCTGTAGGATTGGAGCAAATGTATCTGTACCGTATACGTTCTCTGTAAATGGTCTATATGCTTTTTATGTAAACCGCCCAGAGCCGTAGGGAAGGGCGGTATGAAAATCTAAATAAATAAATAAATAGAGATGTATACCATCCATCCATCCGGAACGTAAAATAATACATCAAACTTAGTTTCTACAGAACATATGAATGTACTACAACAATAGTGACATTAACATTAGCAACTATAATAGAGGGTAACAGTCCATCATTTTGAACAGGACCAAGCTTCAGAACAGGTGTATGGATTTCTGGGAGGGAGGGGGTGGGGGCCCTGTAGATGTCACTGATTTTGGTCAGACCCAACCAAATGCCTGGCGGAAAAGCTCCCTTATACACGCCCTGCAGAACTGCTTTAGTTCCGCCAGGGCCCTGATCTCCTCTGGGAGCTCATTCCACCAGGTGGAGGCCAGGACAGAGAAAGCTCTGACCCTGGTTGAGGCCAAGTGAGCTTCTTTAGGGCCAGGGATCCTTAACTGGTTGGTGGTGGTGGTGGTGGTGGAGCGTAAAGCTCTTTGAGGGCATAGGCAGGGAAGTGGTCCCTCAGGTACACAGGGACCTGACTGCGTATGGCCTTAAAGGTAATTACCAGAAACTTTAGCCTGATCTGGAATATGACTGATAACCACTGTAGTTGATAGAGGATGGGCTAAATCTGCTTAAGCCACCTTGTCAATGTTTCTGGGGCAGAGACAGGGTGGCCATGCATCAGGAGGAAGAGATGAGTGTCATCTGCATATTAATGACAACCCAGCCCGAACCTCCATACCAGTTGTACAAAAGGATGCATGAAAATGTTGAATAAAATAGGAGAGAGGACCACTCCCTGTGGGATTGTTTGCTAGGTTTAGGATGGTAGCTGGAAGCATGTAGGTATGTTAATGAGTCAGTAGGTTTCTGGTATATGATGGTCTATGTATCCATTGTGTATTTTTACAGTAGTGCCCAGCTAATGTATTTCTTGCATCAATTGGTTCATTGTCAGTTTGATGGTGAGGTGAAAATCATCAAATGCCTATTGTAATATGTCCAGGGCTTCTTTATCCTGTGTGCAGGCAATAAAAATGCCATCAATGTATCGCAAGTATAAGAGAATTATGAGTGGGTGGGAGTTTAGGAAGCATTGCTCCAAGTCAGCCATAAAGATGTTAGCATACTGTCAGGCCAAGTGAGTGGCCACTGATCTGAAAGACGTTGTCACCAAATCTAGTGTGGTTATGGTGAGAACAAAATGTCACACTTTGGTGGCAAAGTCAGCTGTAGTGTCAGAAATCATATTCCTTATGCCTTTTAATCTATTTTTGTGTGGGATTTTGATATACATCCATGGTGGCTAAAATAGTTTTCTCTGGAAGGTTGTACAAAGATTTCATTTTCCTCAGAAAGTCTGCGTGTCACAAAACTATCTAGGAGCATTGACGGTATATTCTGACACTCCTATAGTTATAGTGCCTATTCCTGAGATAATGGTTTTTTTGGGGGCTGCCAGGTTTGTAAATTTGGGACAGAAGTCCAAAGTTATCATTTCTGAGCAACCCAAAACTGTAAAAGAGTACATCAGAAAAGAACATCAGATTGTATCTGCTTTATTGTTCGGTTCTTTTTTTAAGGGAGGCAGAAATATACTTTATGTGCTGTGCAGTTAATCTTTCCCTGGGGTTATTTTTTTTAAAGATACATTTCTATTTTACCAAGTGAGAAAAACCAGCAACTTGGAAGGGTGGCAGCTTTTATCCAGAAAATATACAAAGAGAATGAGTTCAGTTTCTCCTTCCCTGCAGTTGCTTGCGCCTTTAAATTGCAGCCACCACAATAATACTCTTGAAACAAGATGATGGGACAACACATACTTTCTTGAACACCAGTATGCTTCAGTAGGTGGTTGAGTGTCAGACTAGGATCCGGGAGACACCCACGTTGCCCATCCTCAGCTTAATTTACCTCGCAGGGTGATTGTGTAACTTCTAACTTATTCAAAGAGAAATATCAAATAAATATGTATTGTTATTAAAGAACTGGGAGATCTCACATTTATGACAGTGTGATCCCACCTTGTGACACATATTTATGAAAAAAAGCAGTAAACAAACTTCAGAAGACATAATATTTGGAACAGTAATTAAATATATGCAACAACAATCAACATGTAACAATGCAGGCCTGAGCAGAGCAGGGCCTTAGATTTTATGTCTAGCCTAGGATTTCTCAGCCAGGGTTTTGTGAAACCCTGAGGTTTCTTGATGGCCCTGGAAGGGTATCTCATGTGGGTAGGAGTTAATTAATTTTAATACATTTTTTAAAATTTGTTAAACATTTATCAGACAATATGAGCATTCATGGTCATGCCAACCCACCCACCCCCTCCCAAAATGTCCAATGATGGGCCTAGTGGGGATGGGAAGGGGAGGGGCACTGGGTGGGCACATACACAGGTATGCTTCCCAACCATATTCTGCACCATTACTCTCCTGGGGTTTCTCTAACAGTTTCAGGGTTTTCTCATCAGTAAAAAAAAAAAAAAAGTTGAGAAAGGCTAGTCTAGCCACTCCCTTAATGATGTACCAGCTTGCTCTGCACTGGGATGTCCTCTGGTAGGCCTAGAATCTTAATATTTTGTTTTATAGAAAGGAGTGCTTCTGAGGTGAGAGTGCTTCTCTTAGACCGTTTATGCACTGGAGGTTTCATGCTGGGCTGCAGGCTGGAGTTTTCATTGTGGCAGGTTGCCCCACCTCTTCCTGCATCCACACAGGGGAGCATTTGTCCCAGTGTGCCTCATCTGCCCCAGATTTGTGCTCCTGCGTGGGAGCTGGGGCAGTGAAGTTCCCAGTGCATAAACGGTCTTAGGGCTGCCAGGTCCTTAGACACTGCTGGTCGGGGATTCCGGGAGTGGGAAGGAGCACTGCAACATTCTGAATCCTCCCAAAAGTGACATTGGGGGTGTCAGGGGAAATACTCTGGCTATTGGTTAAAACTCTATGGTAGAATTTAATTCAAACCATAGAGTTTTGTCCCAAAACCAGAGTGTCTCAACCAAACTCACACACAATGACCCCAGTGTGACGAAGTCACTTCCAGGTAACATCACATTGTAATGCTCTTCCAGGTTCGGGTAAATTGGGGGGGGGGGAGTTCAGGGGGCATAGTGAATCCAGAAAACAAGGGACCCCTGCCCAGACCAGTAGACCTAGCAATCGTAGTTTTTCTCACCAGTTTCAGACCCTCCAGTCCTTCAGGGAGTATTGGGCTTTTTTTTCTTTATAAGTGATATCCAACTCTTTACCCCTCCCTTACTGGATTTATGGTTACAATTATGAAAATAAAACGGAGGACAGGAAAACAATATATACAATATACCCATTGGGGAGAAATGCTGGGTACAAATGAAACTAATAAATTATTATTATTATTATTATTATTTCGATTTATTTCCCGCCACTCCCAAATGGCTCGCGGCGGGTTACAATATCTTAAAAAACCCATAAACACATAGGTTCATCTGAAAGCCTTGAACTTTCAGGAGATAGAGCTAAGCACATTTCTTCTTATTAGTCTGGCTTCCTGACCGTATATGGTCATACCACCTGATAAATATATAACACATTTTTAAAATATATTAAAAATTAATTAACCCACCCATTCAGGAAACCCAGTGCTGTCAAGAAGCCCCAGGGTTTCAACTTCTTTTAAAATCGGAAATTAGATACTACTGGATATTACTACAAATTAGCTTAATTAACTCTTCTAGCTTAATATATATGTATTATGTAAGGATTTGTATATAAAGTCCATTTCCCCCAAAATAATTGTTCAGGTTCTTATAATATATTTGACATTGCTCAATCTCTGATAGCACAAGAATTTTCAAAATGGAGAGACCACATAGTGTGATGGTTAAAGAGTGAGAGACTACTCTGGAGAACCGGGTTTGATTCCCCAGTCCTCCGCATGCAGCCAGCTGGGTGACCTTGGGCCAGTCACAGTACTGTTAGGGCTGTTCTTTCAGAGCAGTACTCTCAGAGCTCTCTCAGCCCCACCTACCTCACAGAGTGTCTTTTGTGTGGAAAGGAGGGAAAAGATTTTTATAAGCCACTCTGGGAGTCCTTCAAGTAGTGAAAAGTGGGGTATAAAAAACCAACTCTTCTTTAAACGTATATATGAGGCTGATGCAAAGAAGCAATTTTATGTTTATTTTTAAAAGAATGGCAAGCTCATCCAATCTGTGGACTGAATTTTTCATGCAGATGATAGATAAATGCATGTCTTATAGCTTTCTGCTTAAGAACATGCTTCTCCATATAGCTTGCTTAGTTTCCACACACAATACTTTTAATATCATAGTTGATCAATTTGTATTTTGATTGAGTTTATAATAGAATCCATATATGGAACCATGAGTACCCAGCTTGCTGGGGGGTAAACGGTAATGACTGGGGAAGGCACTGGCAAACCACCCGTATTGAGTCTGCCATGAAAACGCTAGAGGGCGTCACCCCAAGGGTCAGACATGACTCGGTGCTTGAACAGGGGATACCTTTACCTTTACCTTTTTATGGAACCATCTCTGATATAATCTGGGTTCCGTGTTAAGAGAACATGCAATATTATCATACTGTACGTGGTAATCAAATCCTCTGCCTGTATTTAAATGAATATCACCAATTCCTAAGTTGAAGTACCCTAAATATGTTAAGCCAAAAGATCCACTATACCACTCTGAGATAAAATGTTATCTCGGTTGGCTGAAATCAATTGTAGGTAAACCAAATAAGGGGTGTTACTTCAGCCAGCGTTTAAAAGGTGGTTCCCTTAGCGATCATCAGTGACCAGCTACTGATAAGGAATAAGTTACACTTGGGTGACAACTAGCACTGGTCTGATTAAGAGCCGATATTGGGTGCACCAAAGAAAAGTGCCTCTCCTAGTTAGCTCCCTGACAGCTTGTTTACTCACTTCTCAAAAGTTGTGGAACCCTGCCAAATTCCACAGGGCCTGCAATATGGAACTCTTCCACCAGGGCTATGGTCGAAGCCAGCCTAGAAGTGATACCATCTAAATACCAGGCCTCTCTCATGTGCCCTCATGTGTTCCAGTCAACATCAGAAATGGCTAACATCATTACCAATCTCAGTGACAGCCACTAGTGCTGATAACACTTTTTATCAGTGCTTTAAAATGCATTATTTGATCTTAAAGTGAATTGATTGTATTGTTATTGTTTTTATCATGTTATCATTAATGGTTGTTCACCCTCCCGAGACAGCAACTCCAAGAGGGGCAGCCTGTAAATCAATTAATAAATGATAAAATAAAATGTAACAATTGAGCATCTTAAATGCTTGCATTTTGATTATTCCACCATCAAGGGCACACTGATACAAATTATTTTCCGCTTATGCTTTTCAGGGGGGAGAGATCTTCAAACAAAATGGAGGCTACCGCTGCAGAAGGAGAACGATTGCACCTCAGGCTTAAAACCCTTTCATTGATCCATGAACCATTACCGGGTTGCTTTCCTACGTCAAACTGTCAGGACTGAAAAATAACATGCTGCCTCAGTGGGACAAAAAGATGCTAATGGTCAGAAGGCTTTTTATTCACACGGCTGAATAGAAGAGTTCCAGGAACAATGGCTTCGAAAGTCTCATGCCTGTATGTCCTCACAGTGGTTTGTTGGGCAAGTGCGCTTTGGTACTTAAGTGTAACACGCCCCACTTCGTCCTACACTGTCCACAGAACTTACGACAGCGCCTCAATGGCCAGAAAAAACGTCTCTTTTGGCAACATAAGGACTCGACCAATCAACCCCCATTCGTTCGATTTCCTCATCAACGAGCCTCAGAAGTGTGAGAACAATGCGCCCTTTCTCGTTATTCTCATCAGCACCACTCACAAAGAATTTGACGCAAGGCAAGCCATTCGAGAGACGTGGGGAGACGAGAACAACTTTAAAGGTATTAAGATCTCCACCCTCTTTCTCCTGGGGAAAAACACAGACTCGGTGTTAAACCAGATGGTCGAGCAAGAAAGTCAAATTTTCCACGACATTATCGTGGAGGACTTCATTGACTCCTACCATAATCTGACTCTGAAAACCTTAATGGGGATGCGATGGGTGGCCACGTTCTGCTCAAAAGCCAAGTATGTCATGAAAACAGACAGCGACATTTTTGTAAATATGGACAACCTTATTTACAAATTGCTGAAACCCAACACCAAGCCTAGACGGAGGTACTTCACTGGTTATGTCATCAATGGAGGGCCAATAAGGGACGTCCGTAGTAAATGGTACATGCCTAGAGACTTGTATCCGGAGAGTAACTACCCGCCATTTTGCTCGGGCACGGGCTATATTTTTTCAGCTGATGTAGCAGAGATGATTTACAAAACCTCCCTCCATACTAGACTTCTTCATCTTGAAGACGTCTATGTGGGACTCTGTCTGCGGAAGCTTGGCATTCATCCTTTCCAAAACAGTGGCTTTAATCATTGGAAGATGGCCTACAGCCTGTGCAGATATCGACGTGTGATCACAGTGCATCAGATATCTCCCGAAGAAATGCACAGAATTTGGAATGACATGTCTAGCAAAAAGCATCTCAGATGTTAGACTTTTTACAGATGTAAATAACTTTTTTTTTTCATCTGGAGGTATATTATAATTGGAAACTGGGATATTAACTTCCGGGGGTGTCCTTTATATGTTTTGTTTGGTTGTTCTTTACAACGGTTGGTTTTGCGAGGTGCAAGTTCTATTCAGAACGGTCTTGTTGCTAGCACTCAGAAAGGTTAGAACTACACCTGTCTTCTTCAGTTGTGCGACGTTATACATGAGAGGACAGGTGTATAGCTATTCTCTTACAATTATAAGCTAGGAACCTTAAACCTAAGAGTGTACAGTATGAGGCTCCTGGGGCTCTTTCATCTCACCTGGAAGTACTTGATGAAGTGGTGGACATCCCAGCTATCTAAACAAAAGGTCCCTTCCTGAAGACTGTGATTAATTCAAACATGCATTTTTATTGTGGTCCTGTGTTCCAAGTTTCATTCCAGTTTTGTCTCCATCAGAGATCTGTTTTGAGTGCACAGTTTATAGCTAGCACAGATAGAACACGATAGCTTGATAATTTCAGATTCCAATGAGCCATAGGCAGGGTTTCCCCATACTTTGCTTAGAAACAGTTCCATCCCAAACTCTACGGGAGCCTCCAGAACAACATCCAAAGAAACCTGTGTTGGAAAGACTTGTACATGGACGAAAGCACTATAAGAACATGCATGAAAATGTGTTAGATGTGTCCATAAGGCTCCTTGGATTGCACTCATTCCATCATGCATCCATGCAGCCTATCTCAGCCATCATCATACACAGCCCACCATGGGAGGTCAAGCCGATTGCTTTTCAGAAATGTGTTTTCATCTTTCCCGCACACTAGCAGTACAATCCCGTGCAGGCTTGCTCCAGTCTACACTTATTGACTTTAAAGGACTTAGACTAGAATAACGCTTCATAGGATTGTACTCTAAATCCAAAACGAGGCTTCAAAGGGTACTAAAACCCCACTGTTAAAATAAAAACCAGAAAGAATGTGCTTTCCTACCCCTGAGTAAATTTGGTTGGATTGTGTGGATCCATACAACAGATTGTGGAACCTTCTTTTTTCCCGATGAAAAAGAATGTTGTTGTTAGTTGCAAAGTCGTGTCCGACCTGTTGCAACCCCACGGATAATGATCCTCCAGGCCTTCCTGTCCTCTACCCTTCCCCGGAGTCCATTTAAGTTCTCACCAACTGCTTTAGTGACTCCATCCAGCCACCTCATTCTCTGTTGTCCCTTTCTTCTTTGGCCTTCAATCGCTCCCAGCGTTAGGCTCTTCTCCAGGGAGTCTTTCCCTCTCATGAGGTGGCCAAAGTCCTTCCTTCTCATGAGGTGAAAAAGAATACTGTGCAGCTAGTGAATGGATTAATAGGGTTCAACCCATTATGAGAGACAAATTACAGTCTAGGGATGCCAGTCCTCAAGTGGGGCCTGGGATTATAGCTCCCCTGGGATTATAGATCCTCTTCAGGTGACAGAGATCAGTTCCCCGGGAGAAAATAGATGCTTTGGAGGGTGGACACCATAGCATTATACTCTAATGAGG
This sequence comes from Paroedura picta, assembly GCF_049243985.1. NCBI lineage: Eukaryota > Metazoa > Chordata > Lepidosauria > Squamata > Gekkonidae > Paroedura > Paroedura picta. Next base: position 38,277,776 of record NC_135370.1, on the reverse strand, counting down.
TCCCTCCCTGCCCCCAAATCTCACCCACTCCCACCCCCAAAGTCGCCAGGTAGTCGGCAACTCTAAGACCCATTCTGCACTTTCAGTGTGCTTTTGCAGCTGGATTTTCCGGTGCGGAACAGGATACTCTACTTTTAAAGAGCATTGAAAGTGCATTATCCAATGTGTGCAGAATGCCATCTAACTTACACATATTAAAGTTGCAAGGATACTAGGAAGCATCCGTGACCTTTTTTGCAAGGAACACATCTATTTTTAAAAAGCATTGAGATTCGTTATACAGAGAGAACGGCAGAAGCGTACTGGGCAGGCATCAACATAATTTATTTGTTTTTTCTGGCAGATTAAAAAATCCTGTGTGTTCAATAGAGAGCCAAGTCAGAAGGAGGCTGTTCTTATCATTTCAATTGCCCTCCATTCCAGCCTGCCTGTCATTCTTGTGCTACTAAATTATAAGTGATCATAACAATCTGACAAGGAACTTTGACAACAATAAAAACAAAGATTAGTTTAAAAATCTAACCTAAGAAAAATGTTTTTTTTTTAATTAAATACCAGTTTGCTAGCAGACAGCATCAGAATTTTTTTTTCCTGAATTGTATCAGCATTTTTATGGATTTCCCCGTAACAGGAACATTTTGCCTTTTTTTACTGGACAGCAAACTAGCATCCTGGTGACAGGAGATGATAGTAACTCCCTGAGGTTAAGAGAGTACCATTCGGGCAGTAAATCTTCAATTTGTTCTGCTCTGTTCAATGCCTTAGAGGGAACGGAACCTTCCTATATCAACCCTCGTTTTTTCTCTTTCACTACACCCAGTGATGTAAAAAAATGGGCCCGATGGCACCTTAAAGACTAAAAACATTTTATTGCAGCATAAAGTTCTGCAAGTCAGTAATCACTTCCTCAGAGGTGTGAAGGGTTCATCCATAAGCCAGAACATTAGGGGGTTCACTTGTGCAACTTGGGATGCCGGGCTCCAGGGGGGGACTTGGGGATCCCCTGGAATTCTAGCTCCTTTCCAGGTAACAGAGATCAGTCCCCCTGGAGAAAATGGATGCTTTGGAGGTTGGACTCCATAGCAATATGCTCAGGCAAATGCCTGGAGACTTTGGGGGTGGAGCCAGAAGTGGCCAGGATTTGGGGTGGGGACCCCCGCCCCAAATCCTGGCCACTTCCGGCTCCACCCCCAAAGTCTCTAGGCATTTCCCTACCAAGAGTTAGCAATCTATGCACAACTGAAGTACAGTGCAGTTCAATTAGTTCAATGCAACTAATCAAGTGAGCTGCGATTCCCAAAAGCTTATGCTGAAAGAAATATTATTAGTCTTTAGGGGGGGGGCGGGGTCACTGTGCTTCTTTTAAAATTTGTTGCTACAGAAAAGGCAGCATAATACAGCCTGATAAGCAGGGTTAGGACTTGGGTGGCAGGCCACCAAGAGAAGGCCAAGCACCGCTGCTTCTCAGTTACCTTGAAAGCCTCTTGCTGGGGTTGCCCTCAGTCAGTGGTTGTGACATGATGGCCCTTATGCCCATCCGGAATTGGTCCCAGTATTTGTAATAATGAATCCAGAAGTTAGATCCCTTTGTAGAAGTGCAGGCTGCTTCTCTTCTCACTACAGTGCTCACATACATATTCTTCTCCTGATTCATTATTGACTTGCACGCTTCACTGAAAGACAGCGCAGCCCTAAGCAGAGTCCAAAGGACTTAGAATATGAACTTTTGAGTCCAATGGACTTAGAATACTGCTGCGGTGCCTAAGATGGCGCTGTTGGGCACCTTCGATGTTTATAGCTGGTTCTGTGTTCTGGCCTCTGGCTCTTTTGAGAAGCAAGGTCCGCTGTCTGACATACAGGCCTCAAAGGTGTGACTCACCTCGATTCAACCTCTTAAGCCTTAAGAAGATATCAGTCCTCTTGACTCTGACCCCACCAGTCGTCTGTATTCAGGAGGAAGAGACGCAGGTGTTGTGTGCATTGTACATGGGACATTAGGTCCCAGATCAACCCAGGCAGCTGTCTGCCAAAATGACTGTCAGACCTTACAACCCCAATCCTCCGCTGCACCAAGGAAAGTGGAGTTCACTGAATCTAAAAGTGATACTCAGCCTCTGATTTGAAAAGCAGACGCGCGCACCTTCCAGGAGCACCGTCTCACACGCTACTTGTGAATGCATGTGCTGCCGCAGTTTGAGATGTGGCATGGGAAAGGGAGGCTGCTATTTGAGCACAATCCTCCCCAGGGCTTCATACAGATGCACATCAAAAGGAGACCCACAGTGCTGTGGACATGCTTTGAGCTCTTCTTGAGAATGCAGCATCTAAATAAATGAAATGCCAGTCTGTGATAAGGCCACTGGCTTTTCTGTAATTTGGCCCTCCAGTTCTTTGGCTCTCATGTTTTCAGCCGAGGATTCCCAGAGGGGTGAGGAAGTAAACTAGCAGGTTTGGTTTTGAAAGACAGGATGGAAGGAAGTATTACAGCAGCCTCATATGGTACCGTTCTTAATTTGGGTTTTTAACTAGGAAAATATTTACACTGGGAACATTACACAGAAATTTTGGGCTGGATCATGATGCTCAGTCACCTGTCATTGTTCCTGTTATTTATTTATTTATTAAAAGAATGTGGTTCTGCTGAAATGGCCACCTTCAGCAGAAGACCCATGGGGGAGTGGGGGGCATCTGTTTAACCCTGTCCCTCTGGCCATTTTTTAAAAAAATCAAAACCATTCTGCCAAAGCTCCCTAGACAGTTTTTGGAAGAGCTGCGTAGTTTGCATGAAGCTACTGAGAACACTGATATCATGAATGAATACTGCAAACAGTCTCCGTTTATAAAAGGCCCCAGCCGGATCAGAGATTATTCGGGTTTTATTTCTGTTACGCTTATATTGATGATAAGCATTTTGAAATAAATACAGAAACCCTATTATGTAGACCAAGAATAGTGGAAAACAGGGAAAAAAACAAATTACTACTTCTAAGTCACTGATGCTCATTTGATAAATAATGTGATGAATAATCCCCCCCCCCCGTTTTAAATAGTAGTTAAAATCAAGCAGATCAAGGCTATATTTTAACTCTAAATTACTTACAGATCTTTGTCTGATAAAGGAATTGGCCAATGGAGTCCGTGGTAGCAGTAGATTTCACAGGTTTCTATCTCAGCGTTGAAGAAGGGGAAAAAATGTTCCAATACTACTCCAGAGAGCCAGTTTGGTGTAGTGGTTAGGAGTGCGGACTTCTAATCTGGCATGCCGGGTTCGATTCTGCGCTCCCCCACATGCAACCAGCTGGGTGACCTTGGGCTCGCCACGGCACTGATAAAACTGTTCTGACCAAGCAGTGATATCAGGGCTCTCTCAGCCTCACCCACCCCACAGGGTGTCTGTTGTGGGGAGAGGAATGGGAAGGCGACTGTAAGCCGCTTTGAGCCTCCTTCGGGTAGGGAAAAGCGGCATATAAGAACCAACTCTTCTTCTTCTTCTTCTTCAGAGTTGCACATCTTTTTCTTGCATGTGCCTATTATGGTCCTGCCCTCTTGGAACATTTCTGAATTTTTCAGATATTTCAGGCAGCAACCAAAAAAAGTCCAAAGCAATTAATAGAGACTAATCAGAGGTACATCTCTCTAAGCCAGTCAATTTCAACTTATTTAGAAGGATGTAGCCCTTTAATGATCACTCTGTAAGATCAGTTGACTTAGATAGGAATGTGGATTGTCCCCCAGATTGTCCACACCTGCAAATGTGTTCGTCTATCAAATATACAACTTTTTCTCCACTGGAGAGTCCTTTAGAAATAAGATGCCATCCATTCCCTTAATCATTGCATTGCTAACATAAGGGCACTTAATCACTCTTCTCCCCTGGCGGAGAAGAGGGCAATTTCTCTCCTCTTGTTGCAGACTCATATTTCCCTCCCATATTGTTTTGAAGGTTCCCCAATCTAGTAAAAGGAATTCAGTGGACTTGGGTCAGAGGTGAGAAAGCCCATTACATGTTGGTAGCACTTTGGATCTAGCTCATTATAGTCATAGCGCTAGTTTTTAACCATAAATCTGCATAGATTCCGACCTTTCATCCGTTATATCTTTTCCCATAAGAATGTAGACGGTGGACGTTTCCCATATGCGTCCCCGAAGAACCATGGAATTGGATTTTGATGTAACTGTCTGAAGTCCCACAGTTTTCACCGAGACACTTGCTTTTGCTAGATTTCATCCAATGTTTTCACTGTCAGACAAGTTGAAGTCACAACTCCGATAGTGCCAAATCCCAAAATGAATGTCCTCATCATCTGAGATAGCGAGTGAGATGTAGGAATGTTTTCGCTAACTCTTGGACATAGTAGGCTATGCTGTGTCCTACGTGATAAAGCAAGAATACGAAATTTTAAGTAATTTTCAGTGAGTCTAGCAAACAAGGCAGTCAGTACGACGTTTCTACGTCTCTTAGGCAGTTAATTGACCTTCAAGAAATATTCTGGTATTCTATGGACATAGCGAGCACTTAATATTGCGTGCTGTCCAAGTGGCCCAGGAATCCAAAGTCTCTGCTCATGATCTAGTGAACTGTAACAATCAAAGGAATGGGTGGTCCATACCTGACCACACTTTCTGTTGTACAACGCAGGACAAATCAAGGACCTCTGCTAATTAACAGCCCAGCTCTAATTGCAAGCACTGATACATGGATGCAAGGGTACCCGTGTACAGTAAAATGTTCCAAATGCTCAGGAATCAGTGGGGAGAGAAACGACATTCCAAGTCACAACAAAGCTGCCGCCTTCACAACTCACTTATTTGGACACTTATGTAATCCTTTCACTTTTACAGGCTGGAATGGTTACGATCATTCTTCTCCTCCATGCCTTGGTTTTAGAGCAACAGATACTTAGAGGTACCCACCCCACTGCCCACCCCAAAGATTGATGGCCCCTTTACAACCAACCTGCTAGAAGCCACATGCAAATGTCCCTTTTGAGGGAGCCATAAAAGGGCTTCCTGTATTTCATCCCCTTCACTGCTTGGATAAGAGAACGTGAACAGTTGGTGCAGAACTGTAAAATCTTAAAAACTCCCAGCATCCCTTGGTTGTTCGGCTTTAGGAGCCCCGCCTTCACATCAGCAGATAGATAGCGAGTGGCTGAAGAGCCTTTTGCAGTCAAATTATCTGCCAGCGGGAGCCTGCAGGAAGCTGCCATAGCCTACTGGCCTCCCAAGGTCAGTATTGCGTATTCAGTCTGGCAGCAGCTTTTTAAGGTCTTCCTTGGAGGTCACATAGAATCATAGAGTTGGAAGGGGCCATTCAGGCCATCTAGCCCAACCCCTTGCTCAACGCAGGATCAGCCCAAAGCATCCTAAGGCATCCAAGAAAAGTGTGCATCCAACCTTTGCTTGAAGCCTGCCAGTGAGGGGGAGCTCACCACCTCCTCACCACATGACCTGACCTTTTTTATTTTTAGCCTAGAAATATCAGGGTATGAACATGGGGTCTTCTGAAAAGCAGATGCTCTGTCACACAGTTCCATTGTTAGCACTTCCCACCATCACAAACAGTCAAGGGGGAGCCTTATCATGTGACGCGAACCCTAAAGCAAGAGCTAATCCCACTATATGTTTCAGCATTTAAGATTCTGTATTCCATTCTTCCAAGGTGCTGGCTGGCTTTGCAAATGGTCTTACCAGGGTCTCTGTGGTAGGGAAAGGAAGGGAAGGGGGTTGTAAGCTGCTTTGAGATTCCTTCAGATAGTGAAAAGCGGGGTATAAAAAAACAACATGATAATTGTTGTGAGGACACAGTCAAGGGGTACAATATTGAATCATTTAGCAATACCCAGAGATGCAATCAGTAATCAGTGTTAGGGAAAACAGTACAAGAAAATGCAGTAGAAACCAAACAGCTGGCTACAAATATGGTAGTAAAAAATTAAGAAGGGCAAAATTGCCCAGGGGGGAAAAACGTTTTCAGCAGCGAAAACGTAACATCTGCCTGAGCGGGAGGCTTCTTTTTTAATTTCCCCCAGTATTGCATTCATGTTTGGCACTGTCTTTTTGTGGGGGGGGCATATTTGTAAATATTGGCCATGGGAAATGCTGTAAATATATATTAATATATATAGTTTGAATCAACTTCTGTATTTCACAGCCTATATCTGTAGAGTCAACTTGCGATGTAACATTTTGTTATGCATGGAGTGGCAATCAGGCTGTCAGTGTTTTAAGAGCCTTAAGCATGAGTGCCCTGGTTTTTGAATGTACAAGCCTTTTAAAGGATTAACCGGTTTTATACTTTTCTTAACTATTTTGAGCAAACTGGGGGTGGGGTGGGAATGAAATTGCAAGAAGAACAAGACAAGGAGACATGAAACCTGTATCTGTTTCTTCACCTGGAAGTGTTTGGTCAGAGTAAGATCGTAAAGAATCAACAGCCAGTATTTGTTCTGGATTTTCTTTTGAGGAACACAGGTTGTCTTTCTTTTTAAATTATTTGTTCCGTGTATATAAAATTATTTGGATTTTTTCACCATTGTAACCCTATTCTGAATTTTTTCTTTTTTTAATGGGCTGGATCCAAGCAAGTTTTCTGCTGGGGCATATAAAGAAGAGCCCAGCCCTTCCAGTGTTCAAACAGGTTGTGCTGAACAGCCTGAGATATGTACAGGGGGAGGGGGGAAAGTCACATCTGTTAGGGGTTGGCATAAGGAAGGCGATTATGGGAGGCAGAATGAAAATCTGGTGATATCCAAACCCAAGATTGTTTGTTATGTAAATGCAAAAAAGCACATATTGGCAATATGCTTTCAGAAGGCTTAAATTTTGAAGAAATATCTCATTATAGATTTCCCTACTGGGTAACTTCAGCGGATTCTCGAATCATTTAGATTCAGGGAAGGAAATGATCCCTTATCGGGATTCGACCTGTACAGCTACCCATCGAAGATACAGAGAGCCGAGATAATTAGCCAAAATAACCTGTGGACGTTATCTAAACTTTAGGTGTACCATTATATACAAATGGCTGTATTTATATATTTATTTGTCAAAATTGTATAGATTGTTTTATCTACCGTAAGTGTCTAAAAGTGCTTTCTTCTAGTTGAAAAGTATTATCTAGGGATCTGTGGGGTGCCAGCCAAGCTGCTAATCATTTTTTTTAAAAAAATAAATGTTTAAAGAAGGATAAAGAACAATCAAAAATGTCCTGCAAGCACTTTTGTCTTCGTTCTTTCGCCATTCTTACTGAAATGTAAGCTAGCCTCAGATACCACCAAGCTAAACGATAGCCACATTTCTCATGCGGAAGAGTATTGTTTGGCTTATTGTTTATAAACAGAGGGGGAAATAAATTAAGGGAGGAAATCTTGTACCTAGTGGTCTTTCCCACGGTGTTTATTATTTGTTTATTTCTTAGATTTTTAGCTCACCACTCTCTGGGGACTCGTGGCAGGGTACAATATAAAAACGGCGGGGTATAATATAAAACCCCCATAAAACATGATAATCCCCCCATCACATTGCAGAACAACACAGCATAAGCTAAAAAGATAAAAGATTAGCGGCATAGCCCCTCCCTCCATCCCCACAGCTGTCCACTCCCCCCCAGACTGGGGTACACTAGATGTTTCCACGTAGGGGCTCCCGTTGAGGAGGGGCTTCCGTTGTTCCTGGCTCTGACCTCAACCAAAGACCTCAGAAACACACCAAGGTTCTTGTTTTAAATTAATATCTATAGTTTTAGTCAGGCTTATTCGATACGCAAAGGTACAGTTCACAACGGGTGCCATGTTTCCGTGCAGTTACTGGAAGCACCTTTCAAATCTTACATTCTACCACTTGGAGGCCTGTTGACAGAAGAAAGTTACAGTGCAGTAACTAATATAATAACTTCAACTATGCCTGGGTTGGCGCTGAATATATTCGAAAGTGCCTCATATTAACAGTACTTCAACCAGGAACAGCAAATTAAATGTCATTCTGGAGTTCGCCGTTCGGTAATTTCTTCCTGATGTTAAAGCAAATTAAAGTCTTGGGAAGGATTCAGAGAACTGCTGCAAGATCAGCACAAACTAGGGTTAGCAGCTCCAGGACGGGGAAAACCTGGAGACTTCGGGGGTAGAGTCTGCATAGGGTGCGGTTTAGGAAGGGGATTTCAGTGGGGGTATAATGCCGTACTTTCTGAGCAGCCATTTTCTCTGGGGGAACCGATCTCTGTTGCCTGGAGATGAGCTGTTACTCCGGGAGATCAGGGGTTGCCAGTTCTGGGTTGGGAAATACCTGAAGACTTTTGGGGTGGAGCCAGGAATGGGCAAGATTTGGGGGCATGGTGAGGCCTCAGTGTTGTATAATGCTATGGAGTCCACCCTCCAAAGCAGCCATTTTCTCCAGGGGAAATCTTTTGTCTGAAGATGAGCTGTAATTCCAGGGGATCCCCAGGCCCCACTTGGAAGCTGGCATCCCTGCCACAAATATAAATGATAACAGGACAATTGGTTATCTATCATCTCAGTGCTTGC